>NC_056035.1:20894501-22144877 GCF_004379255.2 Salvia splendens
TTTTTACTAAGAAACTCAAAGAAACCTCAAAAACGGAAGAAAGAGATGTAGAAATAGAAACAGCTTCCGAAATGAAGGGGACTAAACAGGAACAAGAGGGATCCACCGAAGAAGATCCTTCTCCTTCCTTTTTTTCGGAAGAAAAGGCGGATCCGAACAAAATCGATAAAACGGAAGAAATCCGAGTGAATGGAAAGGAAAATGAATTCCACTTTCGATTTACAGAGACAGACTCTAAAAATAGACGCGTTTCTGAAGAGTCTTATCTAATGAATATCAACGAGAATCAGGAAAATGCAAGATTCAAAATAAATGATTCAAAAACGGAAAATAAAAAGCCTTTCTTTTTTGACAAACCTTTTATAACTGTTCTTTTCGATTCGAAGCGATGGAATCGACCATTTCGATACATAAAAAATAATAACTTTGACAGGGTTGTGAGAAATGAAATGTCGCAATATTTTTTTGACATATGTCAAAGTGATGGAAAAGAAAGAATTTCTTTTACATATCCTCCTGGTTTATCCATTTTTTTTGAAATGATAAAAAAAAGGATATCGACCCATCTTTTCGAAAAATCTGCATGTAATGAACTTTACAATCCTTGGGTTTATACCAACAAAGAAAAAGGGAAAAGTTTCAACAACGAATTTCAAAATCGAATTAAAGCTCTAGACAAAGAAGCTTTTTCTTTGAGGGTACTGGAAACAAGAACTCGATTATGTAATGAGGATTCTACAAACGAATACTTATCAAAAGTATATGATCCCTTCTTGAACGGATCATATCGTAAAACAATCTACAAAAACCTTTCTCTTTCAACATTAAACAATACTTTAATAGAAAATCTCATAGAGAAATTTGAGATAAATCGAATTCATGGTATACTTCTTCCAGATGCCGATTATCGAAAATTTGAACTGACAAAAAATAGATTTGAAAAAAAACCATTATCAACAGAAATTTTTCATTTTTTAACTTTCATCAGTAAATTTGTTAGAGAATCAGGATCTCCCAATCTAAACCTGAAAGATCCTTTTTTATTTTCAGAAGGAAGAATAGATTCCGAAAAAGGAACAAAAAGTTTTAAAAAATTTTTAACTCAAACCTATTTTGATGGTCGAAAAATTAGCAGAAAATCGATAAAAAAAATCAGTAAAAAAATACCCCAACGGTCATACAGATTAATTACCGATTTAGAACAACAGTCAGGAGAATATCAAGAAAACGTACCAATAGATCATCAAATTCGTTCAAGAAAGGGCAAACGTGTAGTGATTTTTACTGCTAACAGGGAGAATAGTGATTCTAATATTACCGATACTAATATGCCCGATGAAATAGACGAAGTGGCTTTGATACGTTATTCACAACAATCAGACTTTCGGCGGGGTATAATCAAAGGTTCTATGCGAGCTCAAAGGCGTAAAATAGTTATTTCAGAGTTGTTTCAAGCAAATGCGCACTCCTTCCTTTTTTTTGAAAGACTACAAAAATTCCCTGTTTTTTCTTTTGATATCTCCGCATTGATTAAACTTTTTTTTCAAAATTGGGTGGGTAAGGGAAAAGCATTCAACATAGTAGAGTATGCAAAAGAACAAACAAAAAGAGAAGAAAAAAAAGAAAAGAACAAAAGAAAGGAAAAAGTGCGAATAGAGATAGCAGAGGCCTGGGATAGCATTCCACTTGCGCAAGTAGTAAGAGGTTGTATGTTACTAACTCAATCTATTTTTAGAAAAAGTATTCTATTACCTTTATTAATAATTACAAAAAATATTGGCCGTATACTCCTATTCGAACTTCCTGAATGGGCTGAGGATTTCCAGGAATGGAATAGAGAGATACATCTTAAATGTACCTATAATGGTGTTCCATTATCCGAAACAGAATTTCCCAAAAATTGGTTGACAGATGGTATTCAGATAAAAATATTGTTTCCTTTCTGTCTGAAACCTTGGCACAAATCCAAACTACAATCCTCTCAGAAAGATCTAATGGAAAAGAAAAAAGAAAAAGATGATTTTTGTTTTTTAACAATTTGGGGAATGGAAGCGGAACTTCCTTTTGGTCCGCCCCGAAAACGTCCTTCTTTTTTTAAACCTATTTTTAAGGAATTCAAAAAAAAAATTGCAAAATTTAAAAAGAAGTATTTTCTAGTTCTAACAGTTTTCAAAGAAAAAACAAAATTACTTCAAAAGGTTTCAAAAGAAATCAAAAAATGGTTTATCGGAAGTATTTTTTTTCTAAAAAAAATAATAAAAGAACTTTCAAAAGTAAATCCAATTCTATTGTTTAGATTAAGAGAAGTAGAAGTATATAAATTGAAAGAACTTAAAGAAGAAAAAGATTCCATGAGAAGCAATGAGATGATTCACAAATCATTTAGTCAAATTGCATCTCCGAGTTGGACAAATTCTCGATTGACAGAAAAAAAAATGAAAGATCTCACCGATAGAACAAGTACAATCCGAAATCAAATAGAAAGAATCTCAAAAGAGAAAAAAAAAGTAACTACAAGAATAAAAAATCTTAGTCCTAACAAAACAAGTTATAATGCTAAAAGATTTGAAAAATGGCAAATATTAAAAAGAAGAAATCCTCGATTAATCCGTAAATTACCCTCCCTTTTAAAAATTTTCATTGAAAAAATCTATACAGATATATTTGTATCTATCGTTAATATTCCCAGAATAAATACAGAACTTTTTCTTAAATTAACAAAAAAATTTATTGATAACAATAATGAAAGAAAACAAGCAAAAATTAATACAAAAAAGAAAACTTCAATTTCGCTTATTTCGGCTATAAAAAAGTCACTTGATAAGATCAGTAATATTAAAGAAAATTCACGTATTTTTTATGACTTATCCTACATGTCACAAACATATGTATTTTACAAATTATCACAAATCCAAATTAGTAACTCGGTAAGATCTGTTGTTCAATATCAAAGAATACACCCTTTTCTTAAGTCTAAAATAAAGGATTCTTTTGAAAGACAAGGAATGGTTCATTCGAAATTAGCAAATAAGAAACTTCCGGGCTATGAAACAGATCAATGGAAAAACTGGTTAAAAGGGCATTTTCAGTACCATTTATCTCAGATCAGATGGTCTAAATTAATACCAGAAAAATGGCGAAATAGAGTTCGCCAGCGTTGTATAGACAAAAAGACAAATTTAAGCAAGCAGCATTCATATGAAAAAGACCTATTAGTTGGTTCCAAAAAGCAATCTGAAGTATATTTATTATATACTGAAAAAGATAATTTTCGAAAATACTATAGATATAATCTTTTATCATATAAATTTATTAATTATAAAAATAAAACGGAATGCTTTTTTTATAGACCTCCCTTTCAAGGAAATAAGAAGCAAGAAATTTCTTATACTTCTAACAGGTCGAAAAAAGACTTTTTTGATATACGGAGGAACATCCCTATTCCAAATGATCTAGGGCAGGTTGATATTCCATATATGGAAAAACCAGCTGATAGAAAATATTTTGATTGGAAAATTTTCAATTTTTATCTTAGACAAAAAGTCGATATTGATATTGAGGCCTGGATCCTAATTGATACCAATAGGTATCAAAATGCGAACATTCGTACTAACAACTCTCCAATAATTTCTAAAAAAAATATTTTATATCTTATGATTCCAGAAACCAATTCACAAAATCTACACAAAAGATTTTTTGATTGGATGGGAATGAATGAAAAAAGGCTAAAGCGTTCTATATCGAATCTGGAATTTTGGCTCTTCCCAGAATTTGTGTTACTTTATAAGGCATATAAAATGAAACCTTGGTTTATACCAAGCAAATTACTTCTTTTAAATTTAAATAGTAGTAAAAATATTAATGAAAAGAAAAGGATAAATTTTTTGATAACATCGAATAAAAAGCATCGAAATGAAGAACAAAAAGAACCCATAAGCCAAGGAGATCGCGAATCCGTTTTCTCACAACAAAAAGATATTGAAGAAAATTATGCAAGCTCGGACATGAAAAAAGCGAAAAAGAAAAAACAATACAAAAGCAATACAGAAGCAGAACTAGATTTCTTCCTGAAACATTATTTGCTTTTTCAATTAAGATGGGACGCAACTTTGAATCAAAGAATGATCAATAATATCAAGATCTATTGTCTCCTGCTTAGACTGATAGATCCAAGAAAAATTACTATATCCTCGATTCAAAAGAGAGCAATGAGTTTGGATATAATGTTGATTCAAAAGAATTTGACTCTCTCCGAATTGATGAAGAAAGGAGTATTGATTGTAGAACCACTTCGTCTGTCTGGCAAAAAAGACGGACAATTCATTATGTACCAAACCATAGGTATTTCGCTGCTTCATAAGAGTAAGCATCAAAATGCATGACATACAACTATATCAATATGGACACCCCTTTTGGCTTAACACATTAGTTGGTGAGATACTTATAATCTAATGATAGTATTAAATTACTTAGTAGTAGTAGTACTAATTATGATAATGTTGATTTATAGTGTAGATTTTAAAAGTAGGCGTACAGCACCCGTGTACCAAATATTGTAAAAACTTGGAAAATTTAAGAAAAGAGTGATGAGATTTAGTCATTATTTTGAAAACATAGACATGTATATACAATAACGTCATTAGTAAAACAATTCTCTAACAATTAGGTCATAGTCACATTGGATTGCGTGTCTTCAGATCAGTTGCAGATCCAGGATTTTTCATTCGAGGTACGATAAATAATTACTCCCTCTGCCCCAACTAAGTTAGTACAAAATTTTTGAGCATGAAGATTAAGAATTGTGTTGAATAGATTAAATAAAAATAAAATAAATATGAGAGAGAAAAAAAGTAGTAGAGATGAAGAGAGAATAAGGGTGTCCACAATAGTTAAGACCAAGGCCAAGCCCAAGCCACAAAAACTTGGCTAAGGCCAAGAAACTTGGTCTGGCCACAAAAAAACTTGTCCACCCTAATAGTGGACAAGCCCAAGCCACAAATTAATTATTTTTTTCATTTTTGGTATATTTTAATTTAACTAGAATAAAAATTATCGGACTATAATATTTTTAAAAATGCATAATTTAATAAAAAAATTAAAATCAATTCTTCATTGTATTATAGAAAGGGGGAAAAATTATACAATAAAAATTTTATAAAAACACTAAAAAAACACCGCCACCGCCGCCACCGCCTACTCGGTGGCGCCATTAGAATCTGCCGCTTCTTCTTCACCAGCTTCATCACCGTCGTCGCCGCCCCCACTGCCGCCCACCGCTCCCGCCTTCGCCGCTTCGCTGAACCCCAACTTCGACCTCAGCCTCGGTATGAGCTCGTAGTACATCCCCTTGGTGACCGCGTTGGTCGACTTCTCGTACAAGGACAAGTTCTATGAAGTTGCTTCATCATCTGCACCTCCAGGGTATCAACGCTGCCACAGCCGGTGTTGGGCACGATGCAGACGCGCCCGCAGTAGAGAGTTGGGAGGCGGATCTAGCTTCTCGGATTGCGGTCTGTTGGCCCTGTGGACGTGGGCGCCTGGAGAGTGTCGAGGGGGGCTCCTCCGAAACATCATTGTTGAGGTCGACGGTACGTGAGCCGCTGATACGCTCGGATTTTGCACTGTTTTAATGCCACTATTTGGTCCGTTTTGAATGTCAAAGTTTAATTACATGCCCATTATTTGCATATTTTGTCTATTTTGGTATTTTGACATGTTTTGTGAGAAATGTGCATATTTTAGCCTAAAAAGTGAGTCAAAACACGAGTTGGAAATCTGGAGCTGTTCTGCATGTCCAGCGGTCCGCTGCAACACAGCCGGCAACCGTTGGCGCCCAACGACCGCTAAGTCAGTAGCGGCCTGCTCCGAAAAAGTTGTGCATAGAAGAAAGGACACGCTCAGCGACCGATGGAGAATGCGTGGTGACCGCTAAAAAGAGACCAGAGAGTTACGGGATGATTGCCAGCGAATGCTGAAACAAGTGCAGCAATCGCTGGCCAAGGTGCAGCGGCCCGCTAGGAAAAAGCGCCTAGCAGATTTTCCCTACTTTCTCTCCAAGATTTACCATATTTTGCAACCTTTTTTTCTTATTTGAAGGGGCAATTTTCTTCCTATAAATACTCCCCAAAGCTTCATCAAAAGAAGATCTTCTCTTTGCCAAATATTTCCAGAGCTTAAATGTTTGAGTGCTTCATTGTGCAAGGGGTTGAAGAAGGATTCAAGAGTTCATCAAGGCTACAAGGATTCTACCTCTGGGTTTTATTTGCTTTAGTCTTTATGTTTTCATTGTCTTCCCTACAATCTATGTTTTTAGTTTATTCAATCATGTGTAACTAAACTCATAAGATTCTAGGGATGTGTTAGTAACGACTTTGGTTATACAATTCCGTTTTCTATTTAGTATCCGTTTGTTCTTACTTTGTTTCTTCCCTAAGTAATCGGATAATGCCTCTCGTTTGAGTGACATATTCTGTGATGAATTAATATAACTTGCTACATAATCGGGAGAGGAGGTTGGCGAGTTAGATCCACTTAGTAGACACTACAATTAGCTTCCTTTAAAACGGCACTGTTAATTGAGAGTGAGGACCCTTCCTCACAGATGGCTCTGTATTTCAGAACGAGGAATTCGACACAGTAGCCGAACTTGGGCCACCCTTCAGTATTGAACAACTGAAACGACAACGATTTTATGTCGTTTTCGCTGCGGCCGCTCTCAGCAGAGCGGAGTTGGCACCTCTTGAGGGCTCTAGTGATCCTGCTGAACTTCTTCCGGATCTGGTCGTGTGAACGCACGGCATTGTGAATCTGTTGTACACTACCAGGACGCGTTTCCAGAAGCATATGTCGGTCTGATCCGTACCAACTACGGCATCCGTCGTGACCGCGTCCCAGGCCCTAGCAATAGCAACGGACTCTGCCGTTTGTAGTACGACCCCCGTAGACCGCCACCACTGCCAGCGCCACCGCTATCATCACCGCCGTCGCCGCTGCCACCGTCGCCGCTGCCACCGCCTTGCTGTTCTACGTCGCAGCTGGCGCCTCACACACCGTCGCTGCTTCACCTGCCCCCTCCACCGCCGCTTCTCTCACCGCCGCCTCTCCCCGTCTCCACACATCTGGACGTCAGGGTCTCTGGTGTCCCCGTCAACAGCTCCCATGTGAATCTATCAGATTCAGACAGAGGAGATTGGGTGGATTGGAATTGGGTGGACGAGAATTGTGTGGATTGGAATTGCTGAGAAGGGGTGTCAGGACGCGGATAGTTGATTGTGTCCATGTTGGGCCGGTAGTCGCTGAACCCCGATTGGGGACGACCCACGTTCCTCTGTTGATGAGAGGAGGACTGACCCCGATATTGGGGAGCCTGTTGCCACGGCGACGACGATTGCAGACTCCACATCTGGGATGGAGGAGGGTGGGACTCGATCTCCAAGGTTGGGAAGGTGGAAAGTTGTCGTATCCCGATTCTCCATAGCGGGGGAATCATCATCTCCACCTTGCATTTTGAGACTATAAAAATTATAGAGAATGAAAATTAGGGTATAAAATGTGTGTGATGTGAAAATGTATGGAATGATGTATTTATATAAAATTATCGAAAATATAAAAAAAAAAAATCGAACATAGGCGGGCGCCGCGGCCCTCGGCCGCCATAATAGGGCAAAAGTATGAGTATTGTTAATTTGTATATATAAATACATTATACTCATTAATTTTGGGGGTATAGTAATACCCATTTTTCCCATGTGGCTCCGCCACTACTTCGGTGATATTAGTAACTTAATTAAGTGGATTAGTATCATAAATAGCTAAATTTTTACTAGTACCATATAATCACATAGGGTGTGAGATTTCAGAGAGGACGAGGCGTGGCATAACACTCATCTATAGACGGAGAATAGTGTTTGGTGAAAATTGAATTTGCATTTTACATTTGATTAAATGAAAAGTCGAAAGTGGTTTTGGAGATGACCAACCATGAAATACCTCTTTTGATCCAAGTATGTAAATGTTTTATGGTATTTGAATTACCAGATGAGCCCAACCCTATCCAATTGAAAGGCCTGAATTCAGAAAGCATAATCACACATAGCCCACTGGGCTGGAAACAACGTTATCCAACTCACGACGTCGTCGTTTAAACCCTTTCTAGGGTTTTCCCGTCGCGTTGACGCCCCTTATAAACTCTGAATCACACCTCTCTCAATTACACCAGTTCAGCATCGTCGCTTTTCAATAAAGGAACTCACCTGCATTCGTATTTTCGTTTTATTTCTCCATTTTCATTATTTATTTGCAATTTATAAAAAGGATCGGTGATGCATTAGTTTAAAACTGCGTTATATATCTGATATTCCCAATTCGAAATTGAAGATACTTTTCTAGCTCCTGAGATCCTCTCTTTTAATTCTTTTTCTTCATATTTTCGGATTTGTTCAGTGTTGAAGATAAACGTCCGAGATGAGAAAACATTAATGTCATCCTTGCACTTTGATTCAGAAATGAAGAAAATCAATGGGGAAATTATACTCTAGAATGCTTATAACTCTTCATTTGCTTCCTTCCATACTTTTTATGCTTTCCACTTTATTGATACAAAATAGCTACTTTATTCCCAATTATTAACTACTCTCTTCGTCCTAGTTTAAGAATAAGATTTAGTTATGACACGGGTTTTAAGAAATTAGTGGAGTGTGTAATAAATGAATTGAGGTAGTGGTTGTTGGAGTGTGTAATAATTAAAGTGAGGTAGTGGAAAGTGGGATCATTTTGACTTTTTGTATGTTTAGAATTTTGTTTTGTTTTATTTTTATGAAAGTAATGCCATTTGAGTGTAAATTTGATGAATAATGAGGTTAAATTTTATGTCTAAATATGATAGATTCTAAATGTGACTCTTAAACTGAGACGAAATTAATTGGCAAAATGTGACTCTTAAACTGGGACGGAGGGAGTATTTGGTTTATCGTTTTACCAAAATCCATTTCTTTTCCCTTTAGTTTTCTGAATTTTTATTGATCTTAAACAAATTCATACTGTTTTTATTGATGTCCTTTTTTCGGATCAGTGATGTTGTATATTACTACGTTATCTATCTGTAATAAATTCTTTTTTTGAAGATAACTTATTATCCCGAGATCCAATTTCTAGAATTAATTTTTAAAGATAACTTGTCTCATCAGATCGGTTTCACATTGTATTGTAACTTCTTTAAGATAACTTGTCTTATCATATCGGTTTCACATTGTTTTGTAACTTTTTTATTTTCCCTGTGTAAGTAATTCTGTTCAGTCCGATGTCATTTTGTTGTCAATATGGCATATGTTACATTGTCAACATATTGAAAGTAATAACAAAAAATGAAAAATTAGGGAGTATATTGTTTTGGTTAATCATCTCCCTAAAATTTTGTCATAACACATTTTTTTGCCATTGATCTTCCCAATGAATAGTATATTATTGAAATGCAATATGTTTGTAGTACTTTGTTTGTTGTGATCATATGAATATCATAGTATTTTCCAATAGCCAAATATTAATCGTTCTCATAAATATTTAACTAAAGGTCTCCGTTGATCAATTGTTTACAATTTAGGCATAGTTTGGTAGCTATGATAACGGTAGATTAGATTATTTAACCTACATTATTGATCATTTGGTAGCATATATTATTTATGTCTAAAGTCTATGATTAAGGATGGACCCGATATAATAAACTCTCATATTATAGACAAAACTATCTGATCTTCATGGTCTGATTATTTATATACATCAATTTTAAAACCTGACAAATCTATGTTTTTACACAAGTACCCTCATATTAAACTTTTTTTACACAAATATCGTTTCTTTTTATTTCTCTACAACAGTTCCATCATTCACAAAAAAGTTGTTCTCACTCCACGACAAAAAATGTGCAGATTGGCAAAAAAAAGTGAATGAAACTTCAACAAAAGCAATCGCAATTCTCAATTTCGTCATCCTACGCTAGTAATTTTGATTAATTTTTTCTTAAATCATGTTCCCTGATCAATTCCGTCATAAATCACACCGTGCCTTAGGGCAATTCTGTTGTATGAACTAGGTGTTGCGCTCAATTGCTCATTGCGGGAGTCGTGGTCAATTGCTCTTGATTGTGGAGCCCTAATTTTGATATATTTTTCCCAAATTTCATCGTGATTCTCATATATATAAAAACTTGAGATGGAGACATGCTTCATGAACTAAACTTGGAGAGAGTAGGATTAAAATCACTTAAAGTGGAGTGATGGAATGAGTAATGGAGACTTGAGAGTTGAGAGAATGGAGTAATGGAGAAGGAGGATGCGTAAATGGTGATGGAGGCTATTTCTTAATTTTAAAACTAACCCTATTATGAAGGTTAATTAAAAGGATAATATTTTCTTTACCTATTTTATTCTATTAATTTGGAATCCAATCAAACAACATAAAAACAAAAAAAAAAGTCCTATAATCTACCAAACGTGTAGAATAGATTATTAATCAAATTTATGAAGATAATTTGTATAAAGATAATTTAACTTAGGATTGTTTCACTAATCTACCAAACTATGCCTTACTGTGTAATAAATAAATGGATAAATCAACATGATCATGGATAACCATAAACTGATTCAATTAAAAACCGATTTATTTATATTTTTTTTTGTTCAATAGTAACTAAATTTACCGCCTCCTTTTTTCACCCAAAAATGCGCTCCTCTTTTTCCTCTTTCCATTTCATCTTTCATTCATCAATACATATATAAAAGTTGAGTTTTGGCCATTATTCTGAATACTTAAAAGTTTTGGGCAAAATTTTGAATAATTATGTATACACACGCATTACTATCATATTGATGGGAATTTATTTGGTTTGAGACACTAATTAAGAAACGTTTGTATGGAATTAAAATAAACATTACAGTTATTTTGCCCTATATATATCAATGTATAAATTTGGCGGTTACAAATCATCCAATTAATCATGGCGTGGGGAAATAATTACATTACACACAATTGTCACACGTATAATAAAGCGTTTGAATTAATGGTTTTCAATTAATGACATTTCCATAATTTTTAAAAAATAGTATTTTTTTTATTTAAGTTTTTGAGCTGGGACAACACATTGTATTCTTCTCATTTTGATATTTTTAATATTGAAGCATTACGTATAATAGAAGGGAGTGTGAATTAATAGTCTAACGGAACTTGAAACGTATGGACTAATCAATTGTATGAATTACAGAATTAGTATGGAACAAAATAAACCTCTATAAATACTCATTCACAAAACAAATTATTTCTATCAAAATTCAAACGATGAAAAAAAAGAAGAAAAAGAAGGGTGGCTTGCTTCGATTACTCAAAACTAATAGAGAATGAACATCACCGAATCTGGTTCTGAAATTGGTGAGTATTTTATTGTCATAAACTTTTGCGGATTGTGATTTTCAATATTGAGCTTCTTGCACAATTCTATATCATGAACTTTTGAAGTGCAAAATCAAAGTTGCAATATAGGATCTATAATTGATTTTTTTTTTTTGAAGTACTTACCTACAAATGGAGACAAACTAGCTTGATAGAGAAGACTTCGCCGGTAGGATGATGAAGTGCTAGGGACTGTTATATGTGAAGATGAAGCTTACTAAAGATAGATAGAGGCGGACAGAAAGGGTCTGGGAAGAAGCATAAGAAATGACATATATAGATTTTTTAACTTAAATAAATTTATTTGTAATTATTTCTTGCTTTCTGATTGATTATTTCTTGATTAATGGAGTTGATTGATAGTCAATTGCTAATTGATTTTTGATTGAGAGAATTATTGAATGCTAATTGATTTTTAATTAAGGGGATTGATGAGTTGTTTTATAAAATAAACATTACATATAATATAAATTTGCAATGTTACTAAAAATAATCAATAAAGAATCAGTGGTGGAAAGCAATTTTGAATTTTGAGAATTACCAAAAATAATCAATAACATAATTGAATTGCTTGGTAATTAATGAATTAATTTGTGATTAATGAGAATAATGACATTGATTGCTTAGTAAGATTAATGGGGTTATTCTTTTAAATATTTGTTTTTATGTTTATTTTTATCACTTCCTGATTCTCAATGATTAATTTTTATTTAATTGAATAATTAATTAAAAATTTAAAATTGATTAAAAAATTATTATAATAAAATTTTAAATTAATTGAATCTATAATTTTAATCATATAACCTAGCATTTTATAATGATTATCTTAGATATAATCTAACAATTAAACAGTAGTATAAAATTCAATACTAATATGTATAGAAAAAGTCCAAACTTGATCAAATATGTAATGAGATTGATGAGTATAATCGGTCATTTAATATGCACCATACATAAATGAATTTCGAATTTCTACATTCCCAAAAATTATTAACAAATGTAATGGGAATAAGAGCATTAATTGATTAATGAGATTAATTAATGCTGTTTGAATGTCCTTTTTTATTTTTTCCGTTTCTTCGTTCAATAATTGAATAACTTTCCATTCTCATTTACATCGGCTAATTCATCATATTCATTTAAAATTTTATAAAATATTAAATCTATACATATATAAAAAGGGAGTTTTGGGGATATTTACAAAACTGTCATTTAAGATTTAAAAGTATATAATTTTGATAAAACTGATTTAAGAATAAAAATTACTCCATAATCTAGACATTTATGAATAAAAATCTAGACGTCGCCTTCCCATGCCTTAAATCATTTCACACCTTCTATTGAATATCATAAATTGTAACCCCCCGAGTTTTCGTACACGGATTTGGAGTATAAAAAAAAATTTGGACGAAGAGACAATTGGATTAAGGTGTAAGGAATTTCAAATTTAAGAACTACAATTGTTGGAAAATAGAAATTCCATGTAATCAAATGGAGTGCTTTTGTTCATGATACAAAGGAAATATGTTACAGCTTGTCAAATCTAAGGAGTACATAATCTAGGATTTGACTCTAGGTAGAAATGATAATGAGATCTAGGAATGCCTTGGAGCATGATCTCTTCCCCTCTTCTCCTCTCGGTTGGGCAGCAACAGCAGCTGTAGGATTCATCTCCAAACCTGCAAGGAAAATTCACACACCACAAATAGGAATGAGAACAAAAAAATCCAAAGATCTTCTTCCCTATCTCTTTCTCCTTTCTTCTTCCTCGTTTCCACAGCCGCAAGACTCCAAACCGCCAACCGAGACGCCTTGGACAGCCACCCCTGCGAAAGGAAATTTACACAAAATTAGAATGAGTTAAAGTACAAAGGAAAGTCATGAGAGAAGGAGATATGATGAAAGAAGGCAAGGTCTTGAAGTAAGCAACACATAAGCTGTCAAAGGGACGATTTGGGGGCTGCCAAGGATCTCACCAAATGGGAATATAACCTTTTTGCACAAAGTCTCATGACCTCAGCAACAAGCACAAATAGAGGAACTGAGTAAGGGATTTTGCCAAGGGAGCAGCCCCAGAACTTACACCATTTTGGAGTAAACCACAATATCACAAAGCTTAAAGATCTTAGCCCAAAATAGGAAGCACAATTTACAAGGAGTAGGTCCTCCAAGGATTTCACCAATTTAGCATGATCACCTTTTTCATCAAACACAAAAGAGGGGATAACCTTTAGCTCAAAATAGAGCTTCAATGTCTGCCAAGAAATGCCACAAGGAGCCAAGGGCTCGGCTATAAATACCAGCCCACCACCACCTCCTTCCTCACACCTCTCTAAATTCACAAATCACAAGAAGTGCAGCAAGAGAGGAAGGAGTGGCGACGAGCTTAAGGGCAGTCCGGTGTTCGAAGGAATCATCGAGAAAGAGGTAAAACACTAGCACACCCTCTGCTTATGTTTCGGATATCATACTAGGCCCAAGAACTTAGAATCATAGGCGGCATGCTCACGTAGGGAAAATCATAGCGATAGAATCAACGAATAATCAGTTATCATAGCTACTGCCTTCAAGTAAAACAACAAAATCGGAATAATTAAAGGGAAAGGGGGAAAGGTGACTTAGTTTAGGGGTGGAAGCTACTCGACGGAGGGAGCTGACGTGAGTCGCCGGCGACGGTGTGACTCCCAGTGAAAACGCCAAGCTCCTTGAGGGAGAGAGAGAGATCGGCGTCGGGAACCCTCTGGAGATGAGAGGTGGCGCTTCCTCCATCATCCGCGAATTCCCCGGAGGAAGGCGTGAATGGCAGAGGAGGCGGAGCAGGCGACGCAGGGGAGCGGCGAGTTAGCCGGTCGCTAGAGAAAGAGAGAAAGAGAGCTCGACGGAGATGCTGCTGCCTCAATAAGGGTTTCTCAAATTTTCAGATTTGGAAAAAATACCGAGAAGGGAGAAGAGACAGATGGGGAGTATATGATTGGGTTGACCTCAATTTTAATTAAAAGGAATTGGGCCTAGAATTGAATTAAGGGAACAAATGGGCTGCCTTATGTAATTGATGAAATGGACCATGGGGTCATTTACTTAATTAAGATTTGGGCCGAGAGATTTTCTTGGATTGGGCTACTTAATTAAACTAGTAGACTTGAAAATTAAATATTGTTGGAGTGGAATTAATTTAAGGAATTGAGCTTGGAGCTTAATTAAATTAATTCCCGAATAAATTATTGAGTTTTCAAAGATGGAAAATATTAAAGTTGAGACGCGGAGGGCCGACCGGCGCCGCCCCGCGACGCCATGGGCTGCCTTAAGAAAAATCCGCAGATGGAGTTAAGGAGGATTTTAAGAATCCACATTTTATTAAGAGATAATAGAATTTCTCCAAGATAAGTAAAGCGAACAATTAAGTACTGCCGCACAATAAAGCCGAGTTAGGATTTAAGGAAAAATCCTGTGAGCCGAGACTAAGATATAGGTGCTACCCAATAGCATGCATGCTTTTTTTTTCAGAAAAATAGTTCGAGTACTAATTAGCGTGTTACGCTATTTATTTCTAAAGGAGAATTTATACAAGGACAAGTGAGGCCAAACGAGGAATTTTAATTGGCGATAAGCATACCAGGTGGGCTTTCTTTTAATATTCAGCACTATAGTGTGGATATAAAGCAAATATTTTGAAGTTATGAAATATCATCTTTTCTAAAAAATGGAGATGTGAATTATTTTAAAGTTGTTGTCATGCCATAAAATGTTTGTTTTCGAGACCTGTCTGTGAGGGCTATATGCCGAAAGTTTGGCGATGCCAAAAATTTGGTAACGAGTTTGGTTCACAATAGGACCGCAAATCCTATTCGGAGTTTCGTGCCCGAGCGCTGTGAGCCGTCCTAGAGAGAGGTTGGCCGGCGAGGGTGCTTGTGAAGGCGGCCACCTTCACGGTACACTGGATTCTCAGACATGGAGGAATACATCAAGAACTTAGACTGCAGTCGGACTTTTAAGATCACAAAAGAATTTAGTATGCTCGGACCTTTTAAGAAAACCCCCGTGTGATACTGCTGATGGATGCCAACTTATATTGTATGTTTTGTTTTTGGCACGTGTCCACTGAGTACTCATGTACTCAGCCCTGCATGTATTTATAAATGTGCAGATTAAACAATAGGGCGGAGGCGTGTTGATCAGAGTCGATGCTACTTAAGTAAATAAGGTGGATCTCTCGACGCTTCGTGTCTTCATACGCGAGGTTGTTCTTTGGACCTTTCCGCTGCAGTTTGTTAAGAGAGTATAGTGAACTCTCATCATCGAAACTCTGATTCATTTTGATGAAATGTCATTGTTATTCAAATCCTTGTAATCGAATACTTGGATCTTATCTATCATATTGTTTGACTTTTCAATGTGCAAGTTCTATCTTCATTTCTTCCATATTTCTTTAAATCCTTTTATTAGTCGCGATTTATCCGCTTTTGCTATCCTTGGCAAAGTGCGGTCGTGACATAAATACTGAAAAATGAAAAGAGTAATTACTTGTAGTACAATTGGTGGAAAGTTGTAAAATAAAATTTATCAGTTACGATTTTTATTTCCGACAAATTTAAATATTGACCGTTTAGCTCGCTAAACGGTAAATATTTATAATAAATTACATTTATTATAAATATTTAACTTATAATAAATGTCATTTAGCTCATTAAAAGTCATTAAAAATATCACACACTACAAAAATCTTCTACAAATACCAATTTCAATAATCAGAAAATTTATTCTATCCTTTGTGTGTGTTATATATTCTTTATTAAGCTTCGTATACTTCTTTGTTGTTTATGACATGGTTTTCTGATGTACTCGGTTGTTGGACAAGTGGAATCTGTCTCTCTATATATATATATAGGCATGCAAAAGTTATGAGGAATGTAGAGGACTATGCAAAATAATGTTATTGTATGGGAAGAGGAAAGAACTCTAATTTAATTCACCAATTTTAATCATTATAGATTCATTATGGGAAGAGGAATATTTTAATTGTTAGATTTTATCTAAGATAATCATTATAAAATGCTAGGTTATATGATAAAATGCAAGGTTATATTTTTACATACTTCAATAATTATGGCAGTCGTAAGAAACTTTTCATTACCAACACGTTAGACAAACCTTATGTATACTACAAAAATCTTCTACAAATACCAATTTCAATAATCAGAAAATTTATTCTATCCTTTGTGTGTGTTATATATTTCCTAGCATTTAGCAGTTACAATCTAAAATTTTAAATTAATTGAATCTATAATTTTAATCATATAGCCTAGCATTTTATAATGATTATCTTAGATATAATCTAACAATTAAGCACTAATATAAAATTCAATACTAATTTGTCATAGAAAAAGTTCAAACTTGATCAAATATGTAATGAGATTGATGAGTATAATGGGTCATTTAATATGCACCATACATAAATGAATTTCGAATTTCTACATTCCCAAAAATAATTTTCAAATGTAATGGGAATACGAGCATTAATTGATTAATGAGATTAATTAATGCTGTTTGAATGTCCTTTTTTATTTTTTCCGTTTCTTCGTTCAATAATTGAATAACTTTCCATTCTCATTTACATCAATTAGGTAATTCATCATATTCATTTAAAATTTTATAAAATATAAAATCTATACAAATATAAAACGAGAGTTTTGGGGATATTTACAAAACTGCCATTTAAGATTTAAAAGTATATAATTTTGATAAAACTGATTTAAGAATAAAAACTACTCCATAATCTAGACATTTATGAATAAAAATCTAGACATTGCCTTCACATGCCTTTAATCATTTCACACCTTCCATTGAATATCATAAATACTGAAAAAAAAAAATAGTAATTACTTGTAGTACAATTGGTGGAAAGTTGTAAAATAAAATCTTTGAAGGGTTGAAAAGATGGAATCCACAAGAAGAGGAGCTATGCCTGCAACTAGAATAAAGAGTAGATAGATTTTTAAGAACCGAGTACTCGGCGGTTGACTATAGCCATTTATGTTATTTGATTTAAAAACCTTTTCATTTTAATGCTTGGATGAATGCAAGCAAGATTTTTTTTGTTTACCGTTCACATGGCCCTATTGTAAAACACTTTCTTGATATGAGCATATAAACAGATTTACAGACAAGATTCAGGTAAAAAAACCTCCACTATCAGTAAGGATTATCAAGTAGGCCGACTCAGTGTAAGATATCGAATACAGATCTAAAACCCCCAAAATAGAATAAGTGATCAACAAAGTAAAATTGAACTGAGACGGAGGGAGAATTTTATTGATATTTGGCTCATTTGTTGGTCATGATGAGTATATTTTGAATAAGTGATCAACAAAGTAAAATTGAACTGGGGCGGATGGAGAATTTTATTGATATTTGGCTCATTTGTTGGTCATGATGAGTATATTTTACAGTTAAGGGTTTATGATTTAGGTTTCAAGGTTTGAGTTTTTAGTGTATAGGGTCACTATATTGCAATGAAATAAAGCTCGACTAGGAAGTGTCTCACCAGTGCAATCTTAAATTATTGCAACGTAAACTTGCTCCTGCAGTTATAACTCAACGGTTAATTCATATTTTCACAGAATTAAAATGTTATTTAATTTTAAGTCTGATATTTAAATGTCAAGACAGTTTATTAAAATGTCAACACAAATATGTGTTGAAATTTTAATGTGATCGTATTGACATTTTTAAGAAAAGTTAGTATTTAAACGCACTCTTGTGGCCATGTGAGGTTAATGTGATTTAAAAAGTATAATCCAAAGTAAGAGGATGTCGAATATTCTTTTGTTTATCATTTCACAAATTTTATTTCGCATAATGAAATAAATATGAAGAAATTAAAGTGACCCGTGCATCGCACGGGCGTGATACTAGATGTAGTTTTGACCCACGTGCGATGCACGCCGAAATGTTTTTTTATCATATGATTTTAAATTGTTAATTGATTAACACATGATCAAGTTTTGATTCCGAAAACAAATTGGTAGTATTGCAAGTTTTAAAATTGGACGATAGCTTTTCAAACCTCAAAACGGTTTTAAAATTGTATTTTGAAGTATAAAAGCGCTGACGCAGAATAATATTGTCACAAAATTGTGTGTAATCTTTTTTGTATTCTATATCCATTTAAATTAGTACTATACTTTATCATAGTCGAGCTTCATTACATTGCAATATAGTGACCCTAATACGCTAAAAACCCAAACCTTGAAACCTAAATCCTAAACCCTTAACGTTAAAATATAATCATCATGACCAACAAATGAGCCAAATATAAATAAAATCCTCCCTCCGCCCCAGTTCGATTTTACTTTGTTAATCACTTTAAAACAAACTTTAATAATAGAAAAAAATAAAAAGAATATCATAACTTCATGTTAAACAATATGAAGAGTATTGGAAAATATGGAGGGAGTGAAAAACGTGATGAAAAAAAATATGTGAGTGGATAAATTACCAAATGTCATATATTTATAGTCCAAAAAATAGAAGATAACTCCTCAAAACTTTTTCACTTTCTTCACCTATTATTAAAAATTTTAAAACCTTTTAATTTCCCAAAAATTAAAAACTAAGCGTTGAGTAAATGTTATCAAATTTTGGAAAATGAATGACAATAATTTCCGCCATTGTATTTGTATGAAATGAGTAACGAATAAATGTATAATAAACTTTGGAAAATGAAATGGAAGGCCATTGAAGCAATAATCTCAGAATTTACTTTACAACCTTTCGGTTAATCCGCATACTCATACAACAAAAGGTCGTTATTCCTCATACTTATAAATACCAATCAATGACAATATTAAATCTCCGTAAATATCATTATGGATTTTATATAATTGTATAAAATACTTGAAATTCTAATATGCCTAAGAAAAATTGTAACTTCATAATGTTGCTCTTGAAAGCAAGTATGAAAGCAGTAATGTAGTTCTTGAAAGCAAGAATGAAAGCAAGAGAGGTATTTAAATCAACATGAAAATAACTTTTAATTACTACAACACTTATATAGATCACTAAAAAAAAATATTGTTCTTATCAACATACACTCTTTAATACTACTACTAAAATCCTATCAATATAAAATTGATATAAAATATTTAATATACAATTAAAAATTTTAGGATTACAATGATATCGCCATAAAAATATAATGAAAATTTTTAAAACTTATCAAGTTTTACCATACATCATGGAAATGAAAATGCATTTATCCAGCTAATAATAACAATTAAAATGAATTAAGTCATTATTTAGTGAAATTAGATGGTTTAAAAATTTAGCCATTGATTTCAATGGAATAGATTAATAACAAAATTTGTAACTGACACTAACGATCACTCAATCTTCAAATCAGCAGTTTTACATCATAATGAAACAATTGAAATGACAACAATTTCCCCCATTGTTCTTCAAGTAACTTACCAATCTCATAATCTACTTTGCACAAATTTTAGGTAATAAATGAGCCCTAGAAAATCTATACCATACGCATAATATGGATGCAATGAAATAGCGTATTTTTGTATATTTTTTTTATACAATTAACAGGATATTTTTACAATTTAGAAAGATGTAATTTATATATCTCCTATTTCTATTACATCTGTAAACCCTAATCTTGAGAAGAGTTGAGCGCTCTCTATTTTCTTTCACACTCCTCCTTTGAAGCTTTTTCGTTGATTTTTGCTCTGCGCCTCTATTTACCAGCACCTCCGGTCCGCTCTTCGACTCTCACCATCTCGCACGATCTCGGACTATTTCCTCTGTCTCCCTTTACCACTTCAGTAGAACTATCATCAACGGACGCTAGACATTTAGGACGATGTGTAGTATACTCAGTTGTCGATAGCCATGTTGTACGGTTGACACATGAGAATCATCGCCGGCAACACTCTTTTTTCCACCATGTTCATGACACTTTTGATTAATAGAATTGGTATTTATAGAAGTTTTGGTAGCTTTTGGTATTCTTCTCCTTTCAAATTCTTCTCTATTGACTTTTAGTGAGCACAATTTAATTTATAATAATTAATTAAATCAACATTAAATGACACTTTTGATTAATAGAATTGGTATTTATAGAAGATTTGGTAGCTTTTGGTATTCTTCTCCTTTCAAATTCTTCTCTATTGACTTTTAGTGAGCACAATTTAATTTATAATAATTAATTAAATCAACATTAAATTGTCTCACAAATTTTTGTCATGAAAAACTGTTAGAATTTGGATCCAATTGGATTACATTTCAATTATTATTCTATTTAATTAGATTAAAGAAGACATTATTTCTGCCGTTTTCTTGAGGATTTGCACACTTGGGTACTTATTGTTACAATATTTCTTAATGGCATTAACATTTCTCAGCATTTCAATTATTATTCTATTTAATTAGATTAAAGAAGACATTATTTATGCCGTTTTCTTGAGGATTTGCACACTTGGGTACTTATTGTTACAATATTTCTTAATGGCATTAACATTTCTCAGCTACCTAAATTGCCCTAAAAAAACGTCTCTCATTTACCAAATTGCCCTCAAAACTCAACCTTTATATTAGTATATTTTATAAATAAAAAATAAAAAGATTTGTAATATTTTGTTTTTGCGTTCTTTAGGAATTGATTTATCTGTTTATGAAATTTAGAATTATTTTTTGTGTATTCAATGCTTCAAATTTTAATCTATTGTTACTTAGCATCAACGACACCGTACTACTTGTTAAGATTTAATTTTGCTTGAAATAATAATTCGTATTTTATTGTTTAATTAAATATTTTTTTAATTGTAATCGAAATCTATTTTTAAAAAATAAATACATTTTTAATGGAATTATTATTTTGATTGAATGATTTTTTGTATGTGCTTTAGATTGAAAACTAGAAACTTAATCGATCAATTAATAATTTATTCTCATCCGATCCTTTTCATTCACGAGTTATGCTGCCTAGTTGGTGTTGATTGAGATTTAATGTTGTAAAGTAAATAGATAATTAAGTGATTTGTTTAAAAGATATTTTAATTTGTTCAAGATCTAATATTATAATTTCAGTTAGTGATTTATTTTTATCCAACCTTTTTCATTTATTAGATAAGTCCCAATGAGATTATTTATGTTTGATTAAATAATTTTTTTAATGTACTTGAGATTTAATATCACAAGAAATAGATAAATCAGAGTGTATTATTTGTATCGAGCTATTTGGGTCATAAGAGAAATACTAACGACATTAATGTTGATTGAGATCTAATGTTGCAAAGTAAATAGATCAGTACAAAATTATTGTCATCCAATGAATTTGTTTGTAAGAAATACTAATGAAATTAGTCTTGATTGAGATCTAATGTTACAAAGTATTAGTGATTTAATTAAATAATTTTTTAATGTGTTCAACATCTAATATTGCAAAATTAAATTACTAATTTATTTTTTTCCAACACTTATTTTTTGGTAAAGATATTTTTTTCTTTTCTTTTTCTCAACACTTTGATTTATTAAAGAAATCCTATTGATATTGCTAATGTTTTTGTAACACCCGGACTTTTTATAGTACGTGGAACAACAGCAAGCTGCTACGAGGCAATTAATGAATGAGATGTTGAGATGGGTTTTAGTGCTTGGCGCGCATAAATCGAGGAACGGTTGAGGAATTTATATTTGGAACAACATCAAATATAAATTGTTGCGTTTGGCGATTTTAATCTTTGTTGGAGACAAGATAACGAAATTAATTAAAGCTCCGTGAATTTTTAATTATCGAAAAAAAATGCGAGAATATAAAGTACGGTTTTATCTTGGGCTTCTCAAATTAAAAGTAGAGTCCAAATGTTTCTTTTAAATGGCTTGGGGCCATGACCAACTAAATAATTATACAAATTGGGCTTGCAACTTAATGAGCCCAAATCAATTAATTTAATTTGGGAGTCCAATTCTTCTTTCCAAACAATTGGGAACAAGCCCAAAAATGTTTGTCTTCTTCCTCACACATATGGCCGATTCCTTCCCCCTCCACCCATGGAGACTTTCCACTTTTCATCTTCTCCAACTCCTTCACCTTCTATCTTCCACCATCAATGCCCACAAACCAAGAGTCACCACCACTTCTCAATTTATGCTCTTCTCTAACTCCTCACATTCCACTACACAAAAAAAAAAGAGAGAGAGTGAGAGAACCGAGAGAGAGCCGAGAGAAAGCAAGAAGAGGAGGAGTTCATTCTTCACCATTCTTGTTCATTCACCACCAAGACCAACCTATTGGAAGGTATAATCCCTTCTTTTTGGATCATTGTATACATTGCATATCATCACACATGAACCTCCCACAAGAAAATTCAACAATTAACATAAATCAAACAATCCAACAATTGAAATTAATCGAACACTCGCCGTATGCAATCGAAAGTCCTAAAGTACGTAGCTTGATAATAAAAATACACCTTGCGGGTCTTTTCGGAGTGTTTCCGGGCGGGTTCGGAGTGGTTTCGGGGAGGAGGAAGCTGCCGGCAGCGGCGTTCCCGACGACTCCAGCGGAAACAGCGGCTGGCGGAAGGGAGGGAGCCGGCGACAGCATCTGCGCTGTCCGGCGACTCCGGCAGCAGCTCCTCCCGGCGGCTGGACCTCTCTGCGACAGCAGCGGCGGCGCCTCCCCGCGACAGCAGCAGCGACGACACGGCGGTGGCAGCAGTCGCGGCGAGCAACACGGGACAGCAGCGGCGACGGCACCGGCGCTGAGCAACGACGGTGACCGCGAGTTCAAGTCTAACGGCGGAAATTTTAAAAGGAAGAGAGGAAGAGAGAAAGAGAAGAAGAGAGAGAGAGAAGAAGAGGGGTTGACCGATTGTGGAGGATGGGAGTATAATTGGATCTTTTTCCTTTTGGGCTCTATTCTTTAATTAAAGTTGGGCCTCTCCTTTTGTTTTTTTAAATGGGCCTATTAAACTAAAATGAAATATTTTGGTTAGTTGAGCTCTAATTAAATTGTATTGGGCTTTAAAACTTTAATTGGAGATATAAGGTGGGGGAATAAGTCTTTGGGCCGATGACTTATTTAATTATTCCCGGAGTAATTTTTTTGGAAGGACGAATAATTTTATCCCAAGTCCGAAATAATATGGTTGCGAAGAGAAATAATTACGATAATTTAATTATACGCTTAAATAAATTTTAAGGAAATTATTTTCGACGTCACAGAAAATACGAGGAGCCAACGGAAGAAAGAACGAGCGTAAGCGGCCGACCGGCGTCGCACGCGACGCCTTGGGCGGTCGCTGAATAACCGAAAATGCACGAAAAATCGAGGAAGAGAATTAAAAGATCTTAATTGGAGTGCATGCATTCTAAAATGTCTTCGTTACCGAGATTGATGTGAACTTTATGTATTTTCCGAAAAGGTGGTTCGCACGGCCGCTAAAGTCGGAACGAGAAGCTGCTTAAGGAAAATTCTAAGCTTTCGAGGTGGGCTTTATTAGTTAAACTCTTTTATTTGAAATGATATGTTATGGTGAAATAAGGGTGGTTTAAAATAGTATGTCATGCCGTATTTTATGTTTTGAATTGCCTATCTGATTGTCTACTGGGATAATATCTTACTAGACTTTTATAGTTAACGAATTCGGGTCTGACTAGGGAGTGAGTCCCTACTCGGACTAGTGCACTGATAGGGATCGTGAGCCGTCCCCTAGGTCGGCCGGTCCAGTGATCGAGTTTGTGGCCACATTCTCGTTTCACATGATAGCTCAGATATGGTACATGATGGGGGATGATGATTGTCAGCGCTGACACTTTTAAAGGAATGATTTTGGTGTCTCTTGGTCTTTTTTAAAGTAAAATCCGAGTTTCACTCTATGATGGCTTGACATAACTTAAATGATAAATGTATATCGGGCATGAGTTCACTGGGTGCATCAAGTACTCAGCCCCTGCATATGTTTTCCCTATGTGCAGGTTGAGCGAGGTCGGGAGGCGGAGGATGTTGAGCAATGAGCCAAGAATTGTAATCAATAACGTTCTGGTTACTATTGTGTCTTCATACATAGTAGTAGCTAACTCTCAATTGCTTCCGCTACTCTACGTTTTAAGAATTTCTTCTATTTCCTTGGAATTGTCAAACCATGTCATTCACGTTATGTACCTTCGGGATTTGAAACTTTGATTTGATAATGAAATTTCCTCTTTTGATCATTAAGTTGCATTGTCTTGATTGTTTTCCCCCTTCTTCCCCGCTTCTTAATTCCCCCATTAGTCGCGACTCCCTGTGCTTCCTATCCTTAGGAAGTGCGGTCGTGACAGTTTTTATATCATAGTTGAATTTTAAAATCACAAAAAATAAATAGTTCATAGTGAATTATCCTTATCTAGTGGTCGAACTATTTAGTTTTTAAGAGAACATTAATGATGCAACTAATAACCTAGTTGAATGAAGTGATACAAACCTAGTTGAATGAAGTGATGCAATTATTTAAATAAAGTAATGATTAAGTCAAATAAAGTAATATAGAAAATTAAATAATGAAGTAATAGCCTAGTTGAATGAACTGGTAATCTAACTGAATGAAGTTATAGCCTAGTTGAATGAAGTAAAATTGAAATCTAAATAATGACGATTTCCACTCTGCTCTGCAGTTTCTTCATCTTCTCCGCCACTGACAGCAGCTCATCCAGCATCCTCTCTAGCCCATTCCCCTATGGCCCCATAACCTCATCAATTATCTCCTTCTACATCTCCTTATTCATCACTTTTCCAATGTTGAACATCAAGTGCAACACCATGTAATCCACCATCCTCCGCGTCACCACCTCCCAATACGCCTTCATCCTCATCTTCAGATCGTACGAAACCTATACCATATCCGTGTTCACGCCCTACAGATGCGCGATGTTGATCTTTAGACTATCTCCATCCGTGACACTCACACAATCCAACCCCAATCAACCTTTTAATAAAATATTCATTTCTCTATCCTCCACATACACAACCCTCCCTCAATTCAACCTCCATCAACATTTTTACTTCCATCAGTGACCCCAACCCAACCCAATTAAATATTTTCTTTTTCATATATTTTATATTAATATTTTGATTTATAATTAAATTAGATATATTAAATAATGTCTCACATGAATGTTTGGAAGAATAATTCACAAGAATTTTGAAATGATATATAAAGATAAAAATAAAAATAATTAAATAAATTAAATTAACAAATTCAAAATATTCAAAATTTGATTATCTGAAGTATTTACATTTCATATTTATAGTATACAATTCTCAAACATGTACATAATTAAATAAAGTAGTATAAATCAATAATTACTAGTAAATAAAAAAAGCAAAAACAATAATGCATTGACCCAATAGAAAATGAACATGTGTCATTTGTCCTCCACTTTAGGTTGGGCCGGCTGACAAGACCACAAAATGGGGGTTGGTTGTTATTTCATTTTTTCTTTATTTTTATTTCTCTCTAGTTTGTCTTATATGCTTGCCCCCCATCACAAAGTCACCGATGGAGGTGGTCTTATGAACTCGCTCACCGCCGCCAGCAGGAAATTTCCACAAATCCACTTCATGAATTTGTTATGCTCTTCAGTTTGTTCTACAATATCGTGCACGCCCCATTGCACATGTAGTCGGAGAGCTTCTCCATCTCCACCAACTCTGCAGAGTGGTGCTTCTTCCTCGACTCCAATGCGGTGGGGCGGGGGAGGCCACACGACGGAGGTAGTTGGCGTGAGGGCCGAGTGAAATTGTAGAGAGAGAAGTGGGTTGGGTTTGGGAAGATAGGAAGAGAGGCATATACAATAACTGCATAGTATTTGTTCTTTCAAAACTACTCTTTTGTCAATAAAAAATAGATAATCTGTAATTATTAATAAGTGATTAATGGGTGGATATGTTTGATGCATTCTTATTTTGATCATATATATATATATATATATATATATATATATATTAAATAATTATTTTTATCATTTTTATTGTTCTAATTATGCGTTTGGCAATTTTATTGTTCTAAAAAAATCCCTATATTTACTCAATCGGCGCCCTTTTATTTTTGTATTTTATTTTGCATAGATTCAGAGGTATTTGGCAAAAAAATGCTAATTTATTATCAAGATCTCTAGAGCAAGATCTTTTTGCCATCGATTGGAGTTTTTCTTATACCTTTTCATTTTTTTTAACTAAAGGAATTGAAGTGCGTTTTTAAGCACTTTTTTTTACGTAAATCAAGCTAAGAGTTTTTTTCCACGAAAATACCCCAGAGCTGTTTTAAGTTTTTTTTGTACTTTTCATTTTTTACATAGTTTGGAATGCTGATCCAGATCTACAAATTAATAGTAGATCGTATAATTTATTGGACCGAAATAGTTTTATTTTATGAAAGATAGAATTACTTTTTATAAATTTGATTTAGTTGGATTGAGTGTTAGTAAATCATAATTCTGATCAATATAGGTGGCGTGGACGGGGCGGCGGTGGTGGTCGTGCGGCGGCCTATGGTAAATATTTAATTATAACTTAAAAAATTAAAATATTAATATTAAGTGATATTCTAATGAATTCACTTGATATACTAGTATGAATTCTGATTTTTAATATATTTCTATTTTGCTGTTCTTTTCTAAGTTTTAATATATAAAAAAGAAATTTGTATTATTACCAGCTGAGCTGAACCCTATTCAATATAATCACACGTAGCCCACTGGGCTGGAAACAATCTTATCTGACTAGTGGTCCCATCGTTTAAAGCCTTTCTAGGGTTTCCCATAAAGTTGTTGCCCCTTTTAAAGTCTGAATCACACCTCTCTCAATTACATCAGCTCATCGTCGTCGCATTTCAATATAGGAACTTACCTGCATTCCTCTTAAATTGAATTTCCTTGTTCATGATTTTTTCTTATTGTCGTATAATTTCTCCATTTTCATTATTTGTGTTTAAT
Organism: Salvia splendens; assembly: GCF_004379255.2. NCBI lineage: Eukaryota > Viridiplantae > Streptophyta > Magnoliopsida > Lamiales > Lamiaceae > Salvia > Salvia splendens. The sequence goes on from NC_056035.1 coordinate 20,921,922, forward strand.
TTTAAAGAATATCGGTGATGCATTAGTTTAAAACTGCGTTATCTATCTGATATTCCCAATTTGGAGTTCAAGATGTTTTTCTAGCTCCTGAGAACCTCTCTTTCATTTTTTTTTTTCATATTTTCAGATTTGTTCAGTGTTGAAGATAAGCATCTGAGATGAGAAAACATTAATGTCATCCTTGCACTTTGATTCAAAAATGAAGAAAATCAATGGGGAAAGTATACTCTGAGATGCTTATAACTTTTCATTTGCTTCCTTCAATACTTTTTATGCTTTCCACTTTGTTGATACAAAATAGCTACTTTATTCTCAATTATTAACCATTTGGTTTATCGTTCTACCAAAATTCATTTCTTTTCCCTTTAGTTTTCTGAATTTTTATTGACCTATACTATTTCATAGGTTTTTTATTGAACCTTTTTTGGATCAGTGATGTTGTATATTACTGCGTTATCTATCTGCAATGAATTCTTTTTTTGAAGATATCTTATTATCTGAGATCCAATTTCTAGAATTATTTTTTAATGATAACTTGTCTCATCAGATTGGTTTCACATCATTTTGTAACTTCTTTATTTTCCCGTGTTAACGACTCTGTTCAGTCCGATGTCATTCTATCTTGAATATGGCATAGGGAGTGGATCCCTTGCTGTGGTGGGAAGGAACAGAGGAACAGAGCAGTGGTGTAAAACGCAGCGTTTCATTTATTGCTTCAATACCTAATTTAATTAATGATTTTGGTTACTCTACATTCTACAAAGAAAACGGCGGCTTTTTTATCAACTTTTCCAACAAACTTTAAATTACTTTTTAAATCCAACTAATCCATAGCAAATTAGTAATCCATATTTTATGTAATTTACGTTGAACCTTGATTTTATTTAAACTAGTATCACGCCCGTGCGATGCACGGATCATTTTAATTTCTTCATATTTATTTCATTATGCGAAATAAAATTTGTGAAATGATAAATAAACGAATATTTGACATATTCTTACTTTGGATTATACTTTTTCAATCACAATAACCCACATTGTCACAAGAGTGCGTTTAAATGCTAACTTTTGTTTAAAATGTCAATACGATCACATTAAAATTTCAACACTTATTTGTGTTGACATTTAAATATCGGACTTAAAATTAAAAAGTATTTTAATTCTGTGAAAATATGAATTAACCGTTTAGTAGGAGCAAGTTTACGTTGCAATAATTTAAGATTGCACTGGTGAGACACTTCCTAGTGTCACCCTCGTGCGATGCACGGATCGATTTAATTTCACTATAGTAAATTCATATTTTGAATTAATTAAAATCAGATATAACTATATTATCAAATGATTAAAAAATCACAAACATATAAAATAATTTAAATATACTATTTAATACATGTGGGATGCACACATGTTAAATTTACTTAATATTAATCAAAATTTATAAAAATAAAGTAATCACTAAAAACCCAAACCTCGAAACCTAAATTCTAAACCCTTAACTTCAGTAGAAATTATAAATTATCGAGCTTCATTTCATTACAATATAGTGATCCTATACACTAAAAACCCAAACCTCGAAACCTAAATCCTAAACCCTTAACTTTAAAATATATTTATCATGACCAACAAATGAGCCAAATATCAATAAAATTCTCCCTCCGTCCCAATTCAATTTTACTTTGTTGATCACTTATTCTATTTTGGGGGTTTTAGATCTGTATTCGATATCTTACACTGAGTTGACCTACTTGATAATCCTTACTGATAGTGGAGGTTTTTTATCTGAATCTTGCTTGTAAATCTGTTTATATGCTCATATCAAGAAAGTGTCTTACAATAGGACTATGTGAACGGTAAACAAAAAAAATCTTGCTTGCATTCATCCAATCAATAATTTCCCTATTTTGATAATTTAAGAATACCATAGTCTTTATTTGTTTATATTTATCACATATACGATGAAGTTAATTAACACCCAACACCAAATGTTTGCTATTTGTATATTTTTAGTCCTCTTTTGATAGTTTGCCTAAATAAGATATCAAAAGGTAAAAAGGTCAATTATAAAATTTCGGATAAAAATAAAAATTCTTTTACTATAATTTTCACTCCAATTCCCACTATTCTTATGATAAAAAAAGAAAAAAAGCAAAAATAGAAAGAAAAAAAAATAACCCACCCTAGCAAAACCCCAACAACAAATCTCAACCGTCCATATAACAAATAGAAAGAATCACTCCTTCTATAATTTGATCACGAAACTAATATGTAATGATTTTGGGAAATGTTCCTTGAATCCTAATGCTCAACAAAACTCCAATAACAAATCTCAACCGTCCAAATAGCAAATAGAAAGAATTGCTCCTTCCATAATTTGATCACGAAACTAATTTTTTAATGATTTTGGGAAATCTTTATTGAATCCTAACGGCTCTGCATGATAAAAAAATTAATAATTAATTATTTTAGATAAATAGCTAAAAAAATATAATATGATAAAAACGCTAAAACACATACCGTAAAATCATAGAAAAAACATTCCAAGCTGACAACATTTGATTTGTCGTCCAGGTTTGGTCATTTTAAAAATACATACACCGAACATTGATAACTGATGAAGTTATGTAAGATTGTAGATCATTGACGAAGATGAATTCCATGACTTCATTTTTCTTCTGGTAAGATTACAATATTAGCAAAACATACAAAAAAAAAGTTAAATAGATGAATACAAATACTCCATACTACTATCTCATGACCGTAGGAGTTTTCTTAAATTCTAGAAAATACTCACCAATTTTAAAACAAAATTTGGTGATGTTCGTGCCTTGTTTGTTTGGTTGGATTTTTTCATTGGTATTTATAGAGGTTATATCTATGGATTTAAATTGGATACATTAATTCTGTATTAGTAACGATGTTCAAGGGTGCAACGGTTTTCATTAATTAGTTAAGAGCGTTTCATATTAAACGTTAATTGGCTATTGAATCTTTCCAAAATTGAATATCAAATTTAATTAGTCTAAATTAATAAAATTACATATAATGGTTGACCTATTAGTTAAAAAATGGCTGCCTAAACCAACGCTCAATTAATTAGTGGAATAAAATGGTTGTCAAATTAACTCTCATTTCATTAGTGGGAAACTGTTTTAAATTGGAATCGATGATTACATAATTTACATCAAATAAATTCTCATTAACATTTGCCTTTATTTCTATTTTTCTCCTAGTAGCGTCCATTCTCATTCCACACCGAATGGTATTCATAAATATTTAAAATCTTACCCTAAATTTATAAATATTTAAAATTCATACCCAAAATTCATAAATATTCAAATTAAGCTCAAAACCCACCTTTTATATATGTATAGATAACAGTTTTAATTAAATTGTAATTTTTTTTAATTAAAATGGCATTTCTGTAAATATCTCTAAAACTCCCCTTTACATGTATAAAAGAAGACAAGTTTTGGCTTTATTTTGAATATTTATTAGTTCTGGATATGAATTTGAATATTTATAAATTTTAGCATAAACTATATATCATATTATACTAAGATACAATCAATAATATAAATGTATGCAAATATGATATAAATTTGTAACTGCTACTAATAAATTTCTTCCAAATTTTCATTAAAAACTTGGCAACGGCAGCTCAATGCAAGGAAATTACTTTTTCAGTATAATATAATTGGATGATTGGAAATCATTTCGATTTTCGACTACTCTTAATTTCTTAATGTCAAGAAATGGCCCTCCATAATGGGTGTCAATGGGTTTTTACCGTTTGTATAATTAATGTGAAAAGTCATACAATTAAAAAATCATAAATCATAAAATTATAATGATAGAGGTTAGAAGAGATAGAAAGTCAAAAGGCAAAATATTTATATTTATAGTCTAAACAAACCGTACACATTATAATGTCATTTAAATTTAAATATTTATAGTGGCATATTATAATCCCAACCAAAATTTTTAATTCCCAAAATGCCCCCAAAACTCAACTTTTATATATGTACCTAAATCATAAACCCTTAACTTTAAAATATACTCATCATGACCAACAAATGAGTCAAATATCAATAAAATTCTCCCTCCGCCCCAGTTAAGAAAAATTTAATATCAGACCAACTATAAATAAAGTATTTATATTTTAGTATATATTTGATAACTCAATAGCAATAAATTGAAGAGTTTTTAGATACTGATTTTAAGTTATCTTATAAATAATAGTAAGCGATGCTCTACCTCTTTTAAAATGTCGATGTTACATATACGTTGCTTTGTCTAATGCAATTCCAATTTTAGTGTTATTTCACATTTTCACATTTTTAAATAAGGAATATTCATTGTATTAGTACACACATTTTGTTAGCCTTAACTATTAAATGCGCAAAAACATAGCAATTTACAAACATAAATAAATCAACAGCTCAAAAAATCAATAGCTTTTTTTATAGAAATAAAATATATTACAAATATAATTGATAAAAAAAATGTCAAAATACTAATTATTGGAATAAAACATATTACAAATCAAGAATTGATTTTTTTTGTTATTACAACCAATTATAATTATCAATTTTTAAAGCAAATATAAATACTAAAAACACTCAATAATTATAGCTTTGGAAATTTACACTGAGAGAAAATAAAATACAACAATACATTTGTAACAACTAACACATAGCTAGCATGCGATCTCACGGATTATTCTGCAAAATCAAATCTATACTAATCAAATCCTAAAATCTATATTAATTAAATCAATAAGAAGGGTAAGTCATTAGTGTGAAAACTAATCAATCACAATTTCCTATTTAGTGGGGTTATCAATTACCCACGCTAATTAATCAATCACAATACTTTTTTTAGTATCACTTACCACAGTTAATACCTTATAGTATATATAAAAGTTAAACAAATTTGGATGCCCTATCTGCCACGGCACCACCTCTCAGCCCTTCTACATGTGACGTTCTACAACGACACGCCGCTTGTTCTATGCAATATATTTTTTCAAACATTTCATCGCCATTTTGAGTCGTACTTCCAGGTTCGATCTCATCTCGACTCTACTTTTCTTGCCAAAATCATGGCGGATGATGCTAGCACAACGATCATTAATTCGAGAAAGCTCTTGTGTTTTTCTCTAGTTATTTTTAGTCGTGAAAGTAGAAATGTTTGATGTTGTATGATGATTCAACAAATGAGAATATTTATAGGGAGAAAAAAGGTAAGAGCAGTATATAAAATTAATAGGGTCAATAAATGTTTGAGAAGAAGAAGAAATGGCTGAGAATTTAGAGAGTTTTGTAACTTGCTATATTTTTATGTCTAATTTAATTCCAATTACATTTAATTCTTAGTATCAAATTGTCATTATGGATTTCAAATACAATAACAAATTGTCAATATATGTATCAATTACACTTTTCTTAGACAACGTATATTACTATTATTAAGAAATTTATGTTAAATTTATAATTGAATGTTAAAAGGAAATAAATTATATGGAGCCCATTTTCCATTGTCAAAGGAATTGAAACCATTCCTTCCACTCCAACATAAATTTTATGATTTCCATGTAATGAATTTAAACATGTGAGGAAGCTAAAGCGTGCAAAAGTAAAAATTTAAATAGAGTTGTCATTACATTTATGAGCAAAATGGCAGTTACAATTTCATGATTGAATTCAACATTTATATGTAAACAAATTAAATAAAAAATTACATTCAAAATCCAGAACTTATAACTATTTAACATTTTGCCCAAAATTTATGAATATTTAAAATATGGCCAAAACTCTCCTTTTATATATGTATAGATAGATTATGGTCCACGTTTACAAATCATGGTTAAGAATTTTATGGAATACAATATGATATTTGCACCTATGGACCATATATTTATAGCTATGAATTTAAATAGGATAGGTTAATTCTCTGTAATTTAATATTTTAATTAGTGCAGAACCGTTACAATAATCATTTAGAAGTGAAGTGAAAATTTGTACCCAATTACTTATTTTATGTTGATATCAAACATATCCAATTACATTAGTTAATAATTGAAAATCACAAACACGTAAAATAATTTAAATGTACAATCCGAAAATCATAAATAAAGCAATTGTAGAAATCAACCAATCATATACACATATTTAAGATAATTATATGGAATTTACATTGTTCATAAAATTAATCAAGCTTCCAATGGCCACAATTAAAGTACTTTGTTCATCTCTACCACAAAAACAATAATCATAATTTCGTATATGTGTTCGTTGTATATTCCATTTTGTATCCATTTCTTTATGCAATTAAGAACAATTAAATACATGCAAAAATTGACTAAAAAAATCACAATTGGGGACGTGATAGAATATATTGTTACTACTACTACTACTACTACTTTACTATGCTAAATAAGTGGAACACGAAAATATAATTTTATTTAGAAATAATTATATAAAAATGTCTATCAAATGCATACAAATTTAAATAGAATTCCTATTCCTATAACAGTAAAAATTCTAGCCCTAAAACCCCACAATTTCTGAAACCTCATTTCCCCAATCACCTCAAAGTTAAAACACATCCATGTCTTCTTATTATCAAACGATACATATATCAATCAATCAGCATTTCTATAAGAAAATCCAAAATCAATTTACACAACACAAACATAAAGTTTGTAGAATGAAATCATTCCTCCTCTCAGTCCATCCATCTCCAATTTCGTCAACGCTGAAGCTTCTTTCAACCTCTACTTTCATCTGAAACATTCCAAGATTAACCCCTCCAATCTAAACTAAGAAATCTTTTAAATAATAGGCAGCGACAATAACAGAATTCACCTTTCGGATTTGTCACTTCTTCTTCCATAAATATCATTGACGATCTCTCATCCTCTTCTTCTTTCTCATCCTCTTTCCACCACCAATGTTTTCTTCCATTGAAATGGCACCACCGCATGCATTGTCCATAATTTTTATTAAAAGAATTATCATGTGGTGACTATTTATAGAGATTTTACTTTATTTCATACCAAGAGACAAGAGTCTTTCGATTCAACTGACTTTTGATTCATTCTTATTCCTGTATTAATGAACATTTATGATATAGCAAAGAGTAATGACATTAAATGTGATTAATATGTCCTAGTAACTGCCCCATTAATTTTAATTTGTTTCTTTTATAAAATATTTATAGTACGTATATGATATATGGTCAAATAAGATGCCTAAATAACCTAATTATGATTCCCAATATTTAATCCCCAAACCAAAATTTTTAATTCCCAAAATGCCCCCAAAACTCAACTTTTATATATGTATAGATAGCGACTCGTTACCATTGAACCATCATTAAAATTTATGAATTATTTATTTCACTAATTAACATTTCATAATTTTATATTCACTTGCATGTTTATTTAAATTTTACATATTTAACTACTAATGTTAGAACGGATAATTATTAACATAACACGATGATTTGACATAAATTCCTCTGAATTTAATCAATTTTTCTTAAGCTTTATTGCATTCGTTGTTCATTTGGATCGACACAAAAAAAACTTGGTAATTTTGGGTTGCATTTGGGTTATCATATAATAATTAGAATTATTAAATTAAAAATATTATACTTAATATTACTATTATTTGGATTTAAATTAGATAACGTTTTGATCATGTTATAACATACTTTAACTGTGTAATCATGTAATATTATGTTCTTGCCGTTATTCATTTATCTGGTTGTGTCAAACTAATTTACGTAGAGTTACTTACGAAAATGTGTTTTCAAATTTTATACACCTTCTGTCCGCATATAGGGGTTCTGTTTTGCCATTTTTATTTGTCTACGAATAGGAGTCTTGGTTCATTATTTCTATAATGGTAAAAAGTCTGACATTTCACCAACTTATTCTACTACCATACATTTAAAACTAATCTATCAATATATAAAGTAGTGTTTTGGACTGCCACCAAGCAGCATTTTGACGGGAAAATGAAGTTCTGTTTCTTTTTTTTTTCATATTTATTGTGTTTTTTATGAATATTGTTATTGTCATTCATGGTTCCAATGCCGCTATGTTGTTTTTCTTTTTCGATTTTTTTAGCTTTTGTTTGATTGGTTCGTACAGTTCACTATGTAGCTCAATCCTATTTTATTACAAACATAAAGAGATCACACTTTTCAAAGGTGATTGAGATATATATCTTCTGCAAATTTCAATGCTTCATTTTCCTGAACATGTATAAAAGATATATTAGTTTTCATATATACAACATGAACAATTGTCAATAGGGTAAAAATATATAACTGTTTTTGTATACTAACAATGTAAAATGTATTCAATTTTAAATCTAGGAAGGGGTTAAGAGAAATAGCAAAGACATAATGAGTAGGGTATGCATATATTCAATAAAAGATGAACACAATTAATTAGTACTCACTTTGCAAGGATATGCATATATTCTAGGTTGAATCTTGGAAGTGATTAAGAGAAATGGCAAAAGACATACTCCATCCGTCCATGAAAATATGTTATATTTCATTTTCTGCACTTGTTTTAGAAAAATAATAATAATTAGCTAAAGTGGAGAGACGTAAAATAAGATAGATAATAACATAAACGAGAGTCTTGTCTACATTATTCTCTCTCTTACTTTACCCTTTATCCACTTTATTATTTTTTCAAAATGAGTGCAGAAAATGAAATGTGATAAATTTTCAGGAACAAAGGGAGTAATTAGTATGATATGTATATATTCAATAAAAGATGAACACAATTAATTACTACTAATTTTGCAAGGCATTAAGTGAATCAGTATAGACTATTATGTATGATATACATATATTCAAGGTTTAATCTTGGAAGGGATTAATAGAATTAGCCTCTGTAATATTAGAATTCGTCTAAGCACTCTATGTAGCCACTGGAATTATTTTTTGTTTCAAATTTTGTGATTAATACATGGATGTCAGTGCTAATTTAATTATTAGAAGCTGCATTAACAAAAAATAATCCTGCAGTGTATTAAAATCATATGATTGAAGAACCTAGACCTTCAATTTATATTCTTTGAGTTTCCAGATTTCAATATCCAATTTTCCAAAGCTAATGTTACTTTCTTGTGATTTTAAATACATCTAATGTGTAACTTAAAGTCTCTTGAATAATAAATAAGAATAGTACCTTTTTTGGCTTTTCATATTTCTATTAAGGTTCAGATACCTACAAATGGAATCAGTTGTGGATTAGTATCTTAATCTGAAAATAATATAGTTCTTAAAGCTTTATACATTAATTTTGTTACCTTTTTTTTTCTCCTTCTTCCTTTTCTGTTTTGCACAGTTTCGTGTGTAATGTTAAAGTCAATTATTTGTTATGATAACCTGCAGATCAAATCAGATGTTGATGAGTATGTTAGTCTTAATAATATACTTTTTAAAGTTGTTTAAACTAAATGTGTTACCTAATTTATATTCATTCTTCTTCTTCTTCTCCAGATTGTAGATTGTAAGATATTAAAGGTTTGTGTTTTATTTTGTTAAGGTATCCTGCAAATCAATATAAAATACGGATTAGTTTTGTTAAGGTATTCTCTCTTTCTTCTTTGTGTAATGATTGCATCTATTGTCCTCTCTCCTTCTCCTCCACAATGAGACATATTTGTAGATTAGAAGAGGTTTATAGGCGTGCATCGAATGTCTGTCTCATTTTCTATTGGTTGCAGCAGTATTTCTCTCTCTCTTCCTCCTTGAAAATGAGAGGCGGCTCATCTATCATTAGGTTTTTTTTATTGGTATTCCTACAAAATAGGGTTGATATTAATAGGGGAACACTAACTAATAGTCATTTATTACGGATGTCAAGTGACCCAATTAATGGGCCATATATGTACTACATCATGCATGAAAATCCACATTGATTGAATATATATTTAGTAGTTCTATTAACTAACTCATTTCATATTTTCAGCATGTATTTTTTAATTAAAATTTAGTTTTTTATACCTGATTTTGTTTGATTATCATTTATTTATGTTATTTGAAAGGTCTCACCCATGATTATGTATGTTTTCCATAGTTTATTTGTTTTTATTCTGCTGTGTGTGCAAATAAACATCACCAAACATCTATAAATACCCTCTTACTTCTCTTTTACCCACTCTGCAACCTCTTCCTCACCAGATTAGAATTCCATTCTTCTTTTGGTATATATGTTTCTTCCATCTGTCTAATTCTCCTACTCCTCAACTATTCTCCCTAATCTTATATGCAATATCTTTAGTTATTCATGGTGTTCTTTTATTGCAATTCTATTTTACTACTTCAATCTTCATATTCATTTGAAGTTTCAGCTGTTTAGTTTAGTATATCTTTCCTTTGATGTTTTGTTATCTTCTGTTCTTTCCTCTTTTTTGTGGTCTTCAACTTTTTTCTATTGATCTCCATTGTCATCCACTTTTATCATTGATAGATTCTGATTTTGTGCACCTGAAAAGAATAAAGAGAAATATTCAAATAATTTGTGCTTATCTAAAAGATCTGTAGTGTAGTTTAGTATATCTTACCTATGATATTTTACCTTCTGATCTACATTCTTTTTTTCTTGGTCCTCACCTTTTTCCAATTCATTGAATCATCTTTGCCATGTACCTGGTCACAAGTGATTAGGCTATTATTATTTAATTGGTTTAGGAAGTTATTAAGAATAAAATGCTTGGGTAGTGTGTGTTAAGAAATTTTTATCATGTTTCTGACGTTGTGTAGTTTTCCATTTGATCATCTTTGTCATCCACTTTTATTGATCTCGTGGAATTGTGATATTATGTAACTGAAAAGAATAAAAATTAAAATTAGTGTATATGTGTATTTTACTCAACTCAATTTTTTTTATCTTACATCAGAAACAGTCTCCACTATGGCGCCCAATGTTACTTTGCTCCAGAATCTTCACACTGCCATTACTAACTTTGTTGTTAAGGTCCATTGCGTTCGTGTCTTTGGAGGTCTTCCTGATGACAATAGAGATATCAATACAGAATCTGGTTTTCATGATGCTAAGGTATTTTCAATCTTTCATCATATTAAAGTTTATCCTAATCTTATATATGTTATCTTTAGTTATTAAGATTGTTCTTTTTCTGCAACTCTACTTTACTATTTCATTGATCATACTCATTTAATTGTTATGTATGTCTGTCATACTAGTCATCCCATCTTTCCACTTCACAGCCCATACATGAGGGCATGCACTAGTGAAGTGGGAGAGGGGAGATAATGGTCAGTACGACGTGTATATATGTGTTAGTTGTGTTAGTATTATGTGATAGTTTTTTTTTAGAATATGTGTTTAATGAACGGGCTTAAAACTCAACTGTTTCAAATTGACGGTGAGGGGAATTGATGGAAATAAAGCATGCTAAACAATGGAAACCACCCCTCCCAGTAGATCCTAGTCAGTGTAGATGATGCAAGTTTGAGAGAAAAGCCCAGCTTTAGAGCCAGACACGAAAACCCTCTTAAAATGGTGAGTTAAAAGCCTAAAGTGGAACTACTTTCTGCTAAACACTTAAAAAATAGAGAGTGACTGCCACATGATGTCTAGGCCGAAGTGACTGTGTGTAGCAAGAACCTAAGGGCATTAGGAAACCCCCCACAAAAAAGAAATCCTTCCCTTAGAACCCCTTTTCTAGGCCCTCTTTTAACCCTTATATAACTAACTAGTCACTGGGACGGTGTGTATGGTAGGCATGAGGCAGGAAGGCAACTGACCAAGAAGGTGAAATTAAAGAGCCAACTGGAAAAGAAGGGCAAGAAGAAAGAAAAGAAAAACGGACCAAGCGAAACACTTGGTTTCCAAATAAAAAGAGAAAGAGAAAATGAGAAAACGGCCAGAAAGACATCTGACCCCTAAAAGAAGAATGAAGAAGAAAATCAAATAAGTGGCAAGGCCCCCAAGAAGCCTACTGACCAATTGAAGAAACCCAATCGAAGAAGATCAATCCAAATAAGGTCACCCAGCAAAGCGCCCAAGTACACACAACCTTAGGAACATCCACCCCAAACGTCAAGCCCACGGCCCCGTTACAAGCCTAAAAGACCCTTAGGAGCTACTCGTGAGATCTAAGTCTGAAGCATCTGTGGTCCTGCGTATTGAGAGAAGCAGTCCTAACATCCCTGGGGATGAATGAGTGACTAGCGAATCCAGTGTTTAGCTGAGAGTTTGGATAATCTTGACGAGCGGATGTACTGGCTAGGAAGAAAAAGGGGGCCAACAGAAGTTCAAGGCTGCTTAAAGCCGGATTGCACTCGACCCAAGGGGAGGGATGGTTGAAAATATAGCATGTTCAATGTGTTCTACGTGTTTCTTTCTGTGTTTCTTTTCTTTCTATGTGTGTCTGTTTGTTTTCTGCGTTTGTTTTCTTTGTGTCGAAGATTTTAGAGTCTTTTGTGTGTCTTGTTTTAGGTTAGGGTCGTCAGGGGAGTAACCAGGCTAGAATTCAGCTTATTTCTTTTTGTTTGTTCCTTCACGCTTGAGGACAAGCATGTGTTAAGTGTGAGCAGTTTGATAAGTCGTATTCTAGGCATTGGTTACGGGTCAGTATGATGTGATTAACATGCATTATCTGCAAGAAAGTTGGCTAAGTGTACAGGAAAAAGGGTACAAGCCAGTAGAAAAGGAGTTAGACAACTCAGGTGAAAAGGGTGCCAGAAGGATGCAATACTGGCCATGATGCATGAAAAAAAGGCTCGAGATGGAGAAGGATTGCTAGGAATGACCAACTACACACGGGGCAAAAGAGACATTTCACGAAGGAAGTCAACCCTAAAAGTGAGGGCAAGCCACCCTATAAATAGAAGGTCACTTGGAGAGAGAAGGAGTTCGACATTCACCACTACTAAGAAGACTTTCACTTTTACATCTAACTTTAGTTCCAAAAAAGCTCTATCTCGGATATCCTTAATTCCAGCTAGTTAGCATTATAGCAGAACACCGTTTCATCGCCCGTGGGGCAAAACAATCTTTAATCGCTTTTCTTAGCTTACCTTTAGTTGTTTCATCTTTCGAATATTTCGTAATTTTAGCTGCCTTTTGGATTCTGAAGTATTTTGATCTGGACATGCTCTTAATGAAGTTTGATCTCGCTTTTTGTTCATCTTATGGGTTGCAACATGTTCATTTTTGCCTTGCATAGGTAGATCTGGAATTTTCGTGTAGAATCTGTATGTTTAAGTTAGAAGTTCTTTTGATTTAGTTAGATCTGGTTGCTGTGTGAATTTCTTGTTTGTCGATCGGTTAAATCTAAAAAACGCATGAAATTCCGAGAAATTTCTGTCACCTTGCATGTTTGTTGGTTAGCTTGAGTAAGATCTGTCGTTTGATCTTTGATTTTAGAATTTAATTTTAGTTTAAAGTTGTTGCATAATTTCCGTGAATCTTTAGTGGAATTGATGAAGTTGCTGAGATTCAGTGTTACTTGGTGGTGAAGACAACGTCCTTTTCCGGAGGGGAGGCCACGCAGCGGGGAGGAGTGCCGGAAGGGGTGGGACCGAATCAGTGCTGGGGTCTCCCGATTTTCAGGCTTGTACACCAATGCCCTCCGCATGCAGACCAGTGGCCAAACTGACGAGGACTGCAGGAGGATAGTGGAGAAAGCCTTCCTGGTGCCCGAGCTTTATAAGGAGTTCACCTATTAGAACTGCTATGAGGTGCTGATGGACTCCGAGAAGTTTCGGGCAAGTGTCGATGCTGGCTGGCCGATGAAGCAGCGACTGAACTATACCGGTGATTACAGCGGCGGCAGCAGCGGCGGTTCCCACGACCTCCCCGAGGATGTTCAGGAGTTCCCGTCCCCTCCCGCGTTTACTCGCCGCACTCGCCCAGTTGGTCAAAGGCCGGCGCAACGGGCTCTCCAGGAGGTCCAGTCGGCATCCCCCCTGTTGGCAAGTCGACAGCCGAGCTCGCCTTCTTCGCGCGTCAACAAACGCGGGCTCAGATGTACAAGATCTTAGCTGACTGGAATGCGGCAACTGACCCCGAGGAGAAGAATTTTCTTCACTCAATGCTCGTGAGTATGCGGGTCGATTTAGATGCCACTGCGGCACAGTTAGGGGGCTCAAATGCGGGCTCAGATGCTGCAGATTTGGGGGTCTCGGATAGCGGCGACAACGGCGGTGGCGACGGTGACGACAGCGAGGAATGAGGCAGAGGCGGGGAGGCTCGTGTGTGGAAGATGAGTTTTTTTAAATTAATGTAATTTTTTTAATTAATGTACTTTTTTTTAATTTTAATATTATTATTGAATTTTCCCGTATCTGTGTCGTAAATTTAATTCCGTATTTTGTATGATTGTTAATTATTTGTTTTTATAATTTTTTTTATTGTGGTTAGCCTATGGCTAGCCTATTGCTTGTCCAGTTGCTTGTACTGATTATGTGGCAGGAGGAGTTTGTGGCTAGGCTATGACTGGTCTATTTACCATTGTGGATGCTCTTAGAGAAGAGTCTTCTTATGCTAAAATCATTAATTATGTTATAAGTAATTTAATTAACAAAAATAAATATAAGGACATATATGTCTTTTCACATATATAACTAAATCATCTTATTTCATATCTTAGGGTATCAAACAATAAGATAAAATTGTGCTATCTTACAAACTTAAGATAAATTATCTTACTTTGAATTATCACCTGTTAAGACATATAATCTATCAAACACCCCATTAGTTGCTTAATTGAGAGAGTATAAAGTACAAAGATAAATCTAATTGGCTGATAGTAATTCTTCTGTATGTCAAAAACTCAAAATTAAAAATATAGAAGAGAAGGATGACCACTGCAAATATGGAAAACAGAAGGGCATAATCGCAAAGAATCTAATATTATATTCCCGCAGTCAGCAACCACTGAGAAAGCAAGCAAATCGGACAGTGTAGCAGAAGCGCAAGTATTTAATTTTCATTTCCCCAAATTTTCTTAAACCCTAGAATCATTCATAATTTATCCTACATGTTTTTCCAAAGAAACCTTTGCAATAAATCGTGAATAAAAGACAAACACAAGCACAATTGGCCTTGCTCACAAAACTCAGATCAAATATGGCTGTATTTTCTTCTTCCAAGTACTTATTGGCCTTCTTATTGCTCAATCTTCACCTCGAAGTTATGGATGCCGACCCCAATTTAACTTTTTATTTCAAGAATATTGGTAAAGTCTCCAACTTTAAGTCACAGCTTGCCCTGTTTGGGGATGCTATGGTTGGTGGAGACAACTTTTCTGTCCAAATTGGGGTTTCTACTGCTGGGAGGTTTGTCTCCAAGGAGCCCCTTAATCTTGTTCAGGAAAAATCAAGACAATTGGTGTCATTTTCGAATTACTTTTCATTTTCCATGTCTGGGGTAGATGGGGATGGTTTGGCTTTTGTGATGCTGCCTTCTCAATTTCCCTTGAATGTTTTTGATGATGGAGAGATGGGATTTTTAAAAGAGAGGATGATGAAGTTTCTTGCAATTGAATTTGATACATTTAAGTGTTGTTTGCGATTGTTGGTTTCTGGTATTACAATAGATAAAAGCCGGGCGTAATACAAACCCAAAGAAGGAATACAAAAGGAGAAACTGAACTAAAAATTACAACTGAAATTGAAACAGTAACCGTGAATAAGTTTAGCCGAGTCGAGGAGGCCTCTTCCCGCAAGACGAGATACGCCCCGGTAGTGCTCTCGGTTTGGCGTGTCGTCCCCAAAGGTAAAACGGCTGCGTCTCTGGTGATGCAGCACCGCAATCAACAGAGCTCCGGCGATCTGGATGGAGGAGAGGACAGAGCTTCGACAGAAAGACAATGCAGAGAGAGGGAGAGAGCTTATGCTTGTGTTATGTGTGTCTAATGCAGTGGAATGGCTAGCCTATTTATAGGCCAAGCCACCATGCAGGGTCAACCAAGCCATGAAGGCTCATCATGGCAGATTCGTAACCGCCGACGGTTACGAGCGTGTGGCAGGAGTGTGCCTTTCGCGTGCGGAGCGTGTGCTTTTCTCACGTGGCAGCTCTGACTGTGCCACGCTTGACGACGTGTCAAGTCCAAGTCCAAGGGATCGGGACCGGGCTCGCGGCCCGCGCCCGCGGGCACGGGCACGGGCTCGGGCGGGCGGGCGGCGGCGGCGGCGGCGGCGGCGGCGCGCGCGTGTGTGCTCTTTTACCCATCTTGGTCCACTATAATTATTAAGTAACATAAAGTCACTTAATTTAAACACATTAAAATATGTGTTACTTCTCCTATGTGGGATAATTAACAATAGTTAATTATTCCCTAAGCTCCAACTCCAAGCTTTAATTAAAAGCTAATTATGCCCAACTTTAATTCACCATTTCTCACTCAGCGGAAATCGGATTTGAGAATGTGAATATACTACATTTATCTACGTAAAATGTAGATCGACGCTATATCATTTAATTTTACAAAATTAAATGTCTCGTCACATTTATTATTTGGTCAAAATCCATTGACCGGACATATTTAATCCATGATTTTTACATTAAGAATGAAAAGCATGGAGACGTGAACGGTAACCATGTTGGCATAGATGTTGGTAGTCCCGTCTCTGCTAAAGTGAGCAATGTTTCATCATTCAATTTGGTGTTAAATGGTGGAGAAAAGTTGCAAGCTTGGGTTGATTATGAAGCAAGTAGTAAAAGATTTGAGGTTAGGTTGAACAAATTTGGTTTGAGTAGGCTAATTGATCCATTGCTCACTTACTCCATCGATCTTTCGAAAATGTGGGGAAGTGAAAATGTTGTTGTGGGATTTAGCTCTTCGAGTGCAAACTCGTCACAGAGAAATATCATCCACTCGTGAAGTTTCGAGTCAAGAATCATGCCGCGGTGGATGCATTCTGAGCCCTTGGATCCACAGCAGTCTGTGGGTAAGGAAGAAGAGAGGAAAGTTCACACGAGAAGCGACTGCTCGGTGAGAATTATTTTCGCGTTGGCGTTTGGCACCGGATATGGAGCTTTGGGGGCGTTCCTCGTGTTGATCTTGTGGAGTATGTTGGGAGATAGGCGCCCCATTGTACCAGAGGAGTTGGTCGCGCAATCTAAGTGCAAGAAGTTTGATGTCGCTGTATATAAATATTAGGTGCTGTAATTTAGTGATCAGTCATTTTAACGTAGTTTTGTTGGTATATTAGTGTATGTTATGATCATTGAAATACAACTTCATTTGGGGAATTGTTGATCATAATATTTCAGCATTGATGGGTTGTCCAGGATTTAAGTAATTCCATTTATTCATAGTAATAGACTAGTAGTTGATGTCTTCTAACATTTTTTAGAGCTTTTGATATCCCTTTTAGACCATCTCCAACCATACTCATAAAATAAGTTTTGGTGTAGAAATCTTCTCCAATCATACACCAAACTCAAACTCATTTTTGATGTTTTTGTGAAACAACATCAAATATGATGTTACAGCAAAAATTTTGTGAAACAACATCAATATGAACACCCCTTTTGGCTTAACACATTAGTTGGTGAGATACTTATAATGTAATGATAATATTAAATTACTATTGATGGACACCCCTTTTGGCTTAACACATTAGTTGGTGAGATACTTATAATGTAATGATAATATTAAATTACTTAGTAGTAGTACTAATTATGATAATGTTGATTTATAGTGAAGATTTTAAAAGTAGGCGTACAGCACCCGAGTACCAAATATTGTAAAAACTTGGGAAAATTTAAGAAAAGAGTGATGAGATAGTCAAGATTTTGAAAACATAGACATGTATATACAATAACGTCATTAGTAAAACATTTCTCTGACAATTAGGTCATAGTCACATTGGATTGCGTGTCTTCAGATCAGTTGCGGATCCAGGATTTTTCATTCGGGGGTACGATAAATAATTACTCCCTCTGTCCCAGCTAAGTTGGTACAAAAATTTTGGGCATGAAGATTAAGAAATTGTGTTGAATGGATTAAATAAAAATAAAATAAATATGAGAGATGGAAAAAGTAGGAGAGATGAAGAGAGGATAAGAGTGTCCACAGTAGTTAAGACCAAGGCAATCCCAAGCCACAAAAACTTGGCCAAGGCCATGAAACTTGGCCAGGCCACAAAAAAACTTGTCCACCCTAATAATGGACAAGCCCAAACCACAAATTAATTATTTTTTCATTTTTTGGTATATTTTAATTTAACTAGAATAAAAATTATCAGACTATAATAATTAAAAAAATGCATAATTTAATAAAAAAAATTAAAACTTTACCAGCTTCATCGCCGTCGCCCCCACTGCTCCCGCCTCCGCCGCTTCGCTGAACCCCAACTTCGACCTCAGCCTCAGTATGAGCTCGTAATACATCCCCTTTGTGACCGGGTTGGTCGACTTCTCGTACAAGGACAAGTTCTCCTGAAGTTGCTTCATCATCTGCACCTCCAGGGTATCAACACCGCCGCGGCCGATGTTGGGTGCGATGCAGACGCGCCCGAAACAGAGAGTTGGGAGGCGGATCTAGGTTCTCGGATTGCAGACTGCTGGCCCTGTGGACGTGGGCGCCTGGAGAGTGTCGATGGGGGCTCCTCCAAAACATCGTCGTAGAGGTCGAAGGTACATGAGCCGCTCATACGCTCAGATTTCGCACTGTTTTAAGGCCACTATTTGGTCCGTTTTGAATGTCAAAGTTGCATTAAATGCCCATTATTTGCATATTTTGTCTATTTATGTATTTTGACATGTTTTGTGACAAATGTGCATATGTGAGCCTATAAAGGGAGTCAAAACGAGAAGTTGAAAATCTGGAGTTGTTCTGCATGTCCAGCGGTCCGCTGCAACACAGCTGGCGACCACTGGCGCCCAACGACCGCTAAGTCAGTAGCTGCCGTCTCTGGGAAAGTTGTGCATAGAAGAAAGGACACGCTCAGCGACCGATGGAGAATGCGTGGCGATCTCTACAAAGAGTCCAGAGAGTTACGGGATGATTGCCAGCGACTGCTGAAACAAGTGCAGCGACCGCTGGCCAAGAGACAGAAGCTTCGGACCAACCCACAACGACCGCTAGCCAAGGTGCAGCGTCCCGCTGGGAAAAAGCGGCGAGCAGATTTGTCCTACTTTCTCTCCAAGATTTATCATATTTTGTAACCCTTTTCCTTATTTGAAGAGGAGCGATTTTCTCCCTATAAATACTCCCCAAAGCTTCATCAAAAGAAGATTTTCTCTTTGCCAAATATTTCCAGAGTTTAAAAGTTAGAGTGCTTCATTGTGCAAGAGGTTAAAGAATGATTCAAGAGTTCATCAAGGCTACAAGGATTCTACCTTTGGATTTTATTTTCTTTAGTCTTTATGTTTTCATTGTCTTCCCTACAATCTATGTTTTTAGATTATTCAATCATGTGTAACTAAACTCATAGGATTCTAGGGATGTGTTAGTAACGACTTTAGTTATACAATTTCGTTTTCTATTTAATATTCATTTGTTCTTACTTTGTTTCTTCCCTAAGTAATTGGATAATGCTTCACGTTTGAGTGACATATTCTGTGATGAATTAATATAACTTGCTACATAATCGTGAGAGGAGATTGGCGAGTTAGATCCACTTAGTAGACACTACAATTAGTTTCCTTTAGGAGCTTTTAGGAGCTTTTCAAGGGTCTTAGAAGCTTTTAGGAGTTACGTATTTAGAATTGACAACCCTAATGTTTGTAATCAACATTTGCATCGCATGAGCATAAGCTAGGTGACTCGATCTATCAAAGTAAGAACTGTGCTAGGGTGCCGTAGTTGGAATTTGTATAACCATAACTGTTAACGCACATCCCTGGAATTCCCTTATCTCTGTACTTTTATCTCCGTGATTTACTTGCAATTAGTTGTTTACTTACTTTAAATTGTTTTTTGTTTTCAAAAATCTTCAAATCTTTCAGTTTTCCAAATAGTAATTAAGTTTTAGAAGAAGGTAGACAGTTTGTGATTATTTTCCCGTGATCGGTATCCGGTACTAACCTTTAGCTATACTATTCCTACTTTGTATACTTGCAGGTATTTATAGTGCTAATAAAAAGTGCATCAGCCGCTACTACTGTTGTAGTTGCCAGCGATGCCGAGTCTTGCCTGCTTCGCACCAGGAGCACGCTCTTCCTCACAGATGGCTCTGAATTTCAGAACGAGGAATTCGTCCCAATAGCCAAACTTGGGCCACCCTTCAGTATTGAAAAACTGAAACAACAACGTTTTTATGTCGGTTTCGCTGCGGCCGCTCTCAGCAGAGCGGAGTTGGTTTTTGTATATGCCAGTGACCTCTTGAGGGCCCTAGTGATCCTGCCGAACTTCGTCCGGATCTGGTCGTGTGAACGCTCGGCGCTGTCTTGCGGTTTGAATCCATTGTACACCGCCAGGACGCGTTTCCAGAAGCATATGTCGGTCTGATCCATACCAACTACGGCATCCGTCGTGACCGCTTCCCAGGCGCTGGCAATAGCAACGGAATCCGCCGTTTGTAGTACGACCTCCGTCGATCGCCACTGCCATTGCCAGCGCCACCGCTACCGTCGTCGTCGACGCTGCCGTTGCCGCTACCGCCTTGTTGTTCTCCGTCGCAGTCGGCGCCTCGCACACGGTCGCTGCTTCGCCTTCCCCGCCGCCGCCGCCTCTTCCACCGCCTTCTTTCCCCGTCTCCACTCGTCCGAACGTCGGGGTCTCCGGTGTCCCCATCAACTGCTCCCATGTGAATCTATCAGATTCAGACAGAGGAGATTGGGTGGATTGGAATTGGGTGGACGGGAATTGTGTGGATTGGAATAGCTGAAAAGGGGTGTCAGGACGCAGATAGTTAATCGTGTTCATGTTGGGTCGGTAGTCGCCGAACCCCGATTGGGGACGACCCACGTTTCTCTGCTGATGAGAGGAGGACTGACCCCGATATTGGGGAGTCTGTTGCCACGGCGGCTGCGATTGCAGACTCCACATCTGGGATGGAGAAGGGTTGGGACTCGATCTCCAGGGTTGGGAAGGTGGAAAGTTTCCGTATCCCGATTCTCCATAGCCGGGGAATCATCATCTCCACCTTGCATTTTGAGACTATAAAAATTGTAGAGAATGAAAATTAGGGTGTAAAATGTGTGTGATGTGAAAATGTGTGGAATGAGGTATTTATAGAAATTTTTTGAAAATATAAAAAAAATAAAAAAATCGAACATGGGCGGGTTCCGCGCCCAAGAGCCCTGGCCAGGCCAACTCCGCGGCGCGCCCACGGGCTCCCTCCCCCCGCCGCGGCTCTCCTTGTCCCCAGCTGTAGGGAGCCGCGGCCAGCCACCCCGGCCCAGGAGCCGCGGCTCCCCTATTGTGGATACTCTAAAGTAGATGATAGAATAAAGTAAAAGTGATTGAATGTTTTATTTTTTGTCAAAAAAAGGAAATGACTCAACTTTGTTGGGACTTTGGAGATCCCTAAAAGGAATACGACTCAACTTAGTTGGAATGAGGGAGTATAACACATCGAAGCTTCAAAATTTAACCGATCTTTTTATTTTCTTTAATTTTTTTCTCACTCAAAATTATGATTTATTTTTATTATTAAAAACATCACAAAGATGTGCATTAGAAGAGAATTTAAAAGATAAAAACTAACATGCCATAACGATATGGAATTAAAATACATTAGAATATTTTCAAAAAGATAAAAATGTACAGATATAAAATATTCTACAATTTGAAAAACAGAAAGAATAAATATATGTGAATTATGTGGGTTCCAAATGCATTAAAATATTTTTAAAAATCTAAAACGATGAAGGTATAAAAAATGCTTTAAATTTTTTGAAATAATAGAGAAAAAATATATATGTGAATTGTGTAATTACTACTCACTTATTCAAATATTTTTTATCCTTTTAAATATTCTAATATGGATTTCAAAATAAATATATATGTGAATTGTGTAGATTTCAAACGCATTAGGATATTAAAAAAACAGAAGAATGAAAAATATAAAAATGCATAAGATATAATAAAAAAATAAAAATAATAAAGATGTGTGCATGGCCTATTTTGAAATCCATATTAGAATATTTAAAAGGATAAAAAAGATTTGAATAAATAAAATAAAGTAATTAATTAAAAA
Source organism: Salvia splendens (assembly GCF_004379255.2). Classification (NCBI taxonomy): domain Eukaryota; kingdom Viridiplantae; phylum Streptophyta; class Magnoliopsida; order Lamiales; family Lamiaceae; genus Salvia; species Salvia splendens. The sequence goes on from NC_056035.1 coordinate 20,944,074, forward strand.
AAAGTAATATAGGGACGGCGTTGATAGGCCTCCGCCTCGAACTCGCGCCTTTTGCTGAGGATGAGGAGTTGATTACCGCTGGACCAAGTATGAGTATTGTTAATCTATATATCTAAAAACATTATACTTATTAATTTTGGGGTATAGTGATATCCCTTTTTCCCATGTGGCTCTGCCACTGCTTCGGTGATAGTAGTAACATAATTAAGGGGATTAGTATCATAAATAGCTAAATTTTTACTAGTACCATATAATAACACAGAGTGTGAGCTTTCAGAGAGGGCGAGGCGTGGCATAACACTCATCTATAGACGGAGAATAGTGTTTGGTGAAAATTGAATTTGCGTTGTACATTTGATTAAATGAAAAGTCGAACATGGTTTTGGAGATGACCAACCATGACATACCTCTTTTGATCCAAGTATGTAAATGTTTATTACCAGATGAGCCCAACACTATCCAATTTTGATACAATAACTCTAGTTCGGTATTTATAAAGAGTAGTATTACCAGATGAGCCCAACACTATCCAATTGAAAGGCCTGAATTTAGAAAGCCTAATCACACATAGCCCACTGGGCTGGAAACAACGTTATCCAACTCACAACGTTGTCGTTTAAAGCCTTTCTAGGGTTTCCCCGCCGCGTTGACCCCCTATAAACTCTGAATCACACCTCTCAATTACACCAGTCGCTTTTCAATAAAGGAACTCACCTACATTCGTATTGTCATTTTATTTCTCCATTTTCATTATTTAAAAAGGATCGGTAATGCATTAGTTTAAAACTACGTTATCTATCTGATATTCCCAATTCGAAATTGAAGATACTTTTTCTAGCTCTTGAGAACCTCTCTTTCAATTTTTTTTCTTCATATTTTCGGATTTGTTCAGTGTTGAAGATAAGCGTCCTGAGATGAGAAAACATTAATGTCATCCTTGTACTCTGATTCAGAAATGAAGAAAATCAATGTGGAAATTATACTCTAAGTTCCTGTTTGCTTGGCCTGATTGAACCAAGATTCAATCTCATTTTGTCTTTAATCTGTTGTTCGGTTTCCAATACACATCAAAAATACAGCCCGTGACTACTTAACAACCCGCGTCAAAGCCCGTATGCTCAGTTCCATTTTTCACTAATGAGATCTGACTATTCATCATACCCTTACCCCTGCAACTATATTAATCTCAGGGTTTATTTTGCTCTCTTTTCTAAAATTCTCACACCATTCATCCCCAATTCCCCCATCATTCTTCTCTCTTCTGTATCTCAGCCTATGTATTTTCTCTCTTGAAGATTCCAACTCCTTCATCCCTATCTCTCATCTCACTTCTCTCTTGCCGTCCCTCCCCGTCGCGACTTCCGATGGTCGCCATTACCCTCCAGTCCACCGATAAAAAGAGGAAGACGATGCCGATTATGTGTATGTGTTAGATTTTTTTCAGTTTGTCTGTAGGGATGGGCAATTGCGCTGGTGGCTGTGGGCAGAGTTGCGTGCACAGAGGCGAGGACATCTCACCGATTCAATTTTTTATTTTAATATCATTTTTATTAAAATAAAGCATATACATTTTTAATCTTAGACAAGGCCCATCTTAAGTTATCTCATATTGTATCTCACTACTAATTAATCTATCGAACCGAACGACACCTAAGAGGCTTATAACTTTTCATTTGCATCCTTCCATACTTTTTATGCTTTCCACTTTATTGATACAAAATAGCTACTTTATTCCCAATTATTAACTACTCCCTCCGTCCTATGGCACGAGTTTTAAGAAATTGGTGGAGTGTGTAATAAATGAAGTGAGGTAGTGGTTGTTGGAGTGTGTAATAATTGAAGTGCGATAGTGGAAAGTGAGACCATTTTGACTATTTGTTTTGTTTTATTTTTATGAAAATAATGGCATTGAAGTGTAAATTTGATGAATAATGAGGTTAAATTTTATGTCCAAATATGATAAATTCTAAATGTAACTCTTAAACTGAGACGGACTTAAATGGCAAAATGTGACTCTTAAACTGAGACACAGAGAGTATTTGGTTTATCGTTTTACCAAAATCCATTTCTTTTCCCTTTAGTTTTCTAAATTTTTATTGATCTTAAACAATTCATACTGTTTTGATTGATGTCTTTTTTTGGATCAGTGATGCCGTATATTACTGCTTTATCTATCTGTAATAAATTCTTTTTTGAAGTTAACTTATTTTCCCGAGATCCAATTTCTAGAATTAATTTTTAAAGATAACTTGTCTCATCAGATCGGTTTCACATTGTTTTGTAACTTCTTTATTTTCCCTGTGTACGTAATTCTGTTCAGTCCGATGTCATTTTATCGTCAATATGGCATATGTTACATTGTCAACATATTGGAAGTAATAATAGAAAATGAAAAATTAGGGAGTATATTGTTTTGGTTAATCATCTTCCCTAAAATTTTGTCATAACACATTTTTTTGCCATTGATCTTCCCAGTAAATAGTAAATTATTGAAATGCAATATGTTTGTAGTACTTTATTTGTTGTGATCATATGAATATCAAAGTATTTTCCAATAGCCAAATATTAATCGTTCTCATAAATATTTAAGTAAAGGTCTCCGTTGATCAATTGTTTACTTTAAGCCTAGTTTGGTAGCTATGATAACGGTAGATTAGATTATTTAACCTACATTATTAATCATTTAGTATCATATATTATTTAGAGGGAACATCTTTTTAGGTTCACGAACTTTGCCAAAGTATCATTTTAGGTTCGTGAACTTTGAAAATATTATTTTAGGTTCGTCAACTACAAGTTAATATCATTTGAGGTATTTTGAACTTTTTCTGGACGAAAATGCCCTCAAGGCCTTCAAGGGCAATTTGGACAGTTCATTTGCCACTCATCTTGCGTCAAAGACCTAGAGTCCAACAATTTTTTACTACTATTTAATTCAATTACCATCCAAATTGAATTTAAATATAATTTAAATTTACCGTAAAAAATATGTGTTAATTTTTCAATTATTAGATGACCAATTATTTAGGAATAGTGAATTGAGACTTGATACTTTATTTTATTTTTTCAATCGAAACTGCATTTTAAGAACTTACAATAGGTGATTTGTGAATTATATTTAATTTATTTGTTTTGAAATTAGATAGCTATTAATTTGGATAATCATTCGGAGTATTATTTATATAAATTTCAGAATAAAGATCAATTACCATCCAAATTGAATTTAAATATAAAAATTTGGCATTACAAATTGTTGGACCCTAGGTCTCTGACGCAAAATGAGTGACGAAAGAATTTTCCAAATTGCCCTTTGAAGGCCTTAAGGGCATTTTCATCCGAAAAAAGTTTAAAATACCTCAAATGATATTAACTTGTAGTTGACAGACCTAAAATGATATTTTCGAAGTTCACGGACCTAAAATGACACTTTGGCAAAGTTCGTGGACCTAAAATTCCTCTATTATTTATGTCTAAAGCCTATGATTAAGGACGAGCCCGACATAATAAACTCTCATATTATAGACAAAACTATATGATCTTCATGGTCTGTTTATTTATCTACATCAATTTTAAAACCTGACAAATCTATGTTTTTACACATGTACCCTCATATTAAACTTTTTTTTACACAAATATCATTTCTTTTTATTTCTCTACAACCGTTCCATCAATCACGAAAAAGCTGTTCTCAACTCCACGACAAAAATGTGCAGATTGGCCAAAAAAAGTGAATGAATCTTCAACAAAAGCAATCGCAATTCTCAATTCCGTCATCCTACGCCGGTAATTTTGATTAATTTTTTCTTAAATCATGTTCCATGATCAATTTCGTCATAAATCACACCGTGCCTTGGGGCAATTCTGTTGTATGAACTAGGTCTTGCGCTCAATTGCTCATTACTGGAGTCGTGGTCAATTGCTCGAGATTGTGGAGCCCTAATTTTGATATATTCTTCCCAAATTTCATCGTGATTCTCATATTTATAAAAACTTGATATGGAGACATGCTTCATGAACTAAACTTGGAGAGAGTAGGATTAAAATCACTTGAAGTGGAGTGATGGAATGAGCAATGGAGACTTGAGAATTGAGAGAATAGAGTAATGGAGAAGGAGGCTATTTCTTAATTTTAAAACTAACCCCATTATGAAAGTTAATTAAAAGAATAATATTATCTTTACCTATTTTATTCTATTAATTTGGAATCCAATCAAACAACATAAAAAAATAAAACAAATATTTCCTATAATCTATCAAACGTGTAGAATAGATTACTAATCAAATTTATGAAGATAATTTGTATAAAGATAATTAACTTAGGATTGTTTCACTAATCTACCAAACTATGCTTTACTGTGTAATAAATAAATGGATAAATCAACCTGATCATATTATGGATAACCATAAACTGATTCAATTAAAAAACCGATTTATTTATATTTTTTTTGTTCAATAGTAACTAAATTTACCGCCTCCTTTTCTCTCCCAAATAACTGGCGCTTGCATATCCCTCTCTCCCATTTCATCCAAAAATGGCGCTCCTCTTTTTCCCTCTTTCCATTTCATCTTTCAATCATTTATAAATAAAAAATAAAAAGATTTGTAATATTTTGTTTTTGCGTTCTTTAGGCATTGATTTATCCCTTTATGAATTTTAGAATTATTTTTTGTGTATTCTATGCTTCAAATTTTAATCTATTGTTACTTAGCATCAACTACACCGTACTACTCGTTAAGATTTAATTTTGCTTGAAATATTAATTCGTATTTTATTGTTTAATTAAATATTTTTTTAATGTAATCGAAATCTTTTTAAAAACTAAATACATTTTTAATGGAATTATTATTTTGATTGAATGATTTTTTGTATGTGCTTTAGATTGAAAACTATAAACTTGATCGATCAATTAATAATTTATTCTCATCCGATCCTTTTCATTCTCGAGTTATGCTGCCTAGCTGGTGTTGATTGAGATTTAATGTTGTAAAGTAAATAGATAATTAAGTGATTTGTTTAAAAGATTTTTTAATTTGTTCAAGATCTAATATTATAATTTCAGTTAGTGATTTATTTTTATCCAACCTTTTCATTTATTAGATAAGTTTATGTTTGATTAAATAATTTTTTTAATGTAACCTTGAGATTTAATATCACAAGAAATAGATAGGTCAGAGTGAATTATTTGTATCGACCTATTTGGGTCATAAGAGAAATACTAACAACATTAATGTTGATTGAGATCTAATGTTGCAAAGTAAATAGATCATTACAAAGTTATTGTCATCCAATGAATTTGTTTGTAAGAAATACTAATGAAATTAGTCTTGATTGAGATCTAATGTTACAAAGTATTAGGGCATCCACAATTGGGCGCCTTAAGGCACGCCCTATATGTTTTACTATTGTTTTGTTAATTAATTTTAAATGTTTTCAAATATATAATGCAAACTAATTTAAAAACACAACGAGTAACTAAAAACTGGCAAAGATTGCATTAATTACACAAACGTTACACGATTCAAGTTGGCTAATCTACGCAATTCTCAACTTCCGGCGCAACTCATCAATCAACCCCCGGAGATATTCGGCTTCGGCGGGGTCCGTACACTTCTTGAGGGCCTTGTGCGTCTGCAACAACGTCTTCGCCATCGAGGCTACTGCCATCGACTCATACGCAGCGGCCGTCGGGGTCGGGGTCGGGATCGGGACCGGGATCTGCGATGGCGCGGCAGCGGTCGAGGATGATGTCGTCGCCGCCTTCCCCTTGGCCTTAGCAGCCTTGACGCCTATGGGACGCAGGGAGGACATCGGTGTAGCGGAACTCTCTTCCTCCACGTACGTCCGGTTGAGGTCCACCGGACGAGTTCCGCTGTCGCTGCTTGGGTAACCACCAGCTTCGGTGGTCTTCGGGTTCTGTACCCGGCCAACGCGCCTCACCAAACATCGGAATGCTGGGACTTGAATCCATTTTGTAGTAATAATAAAAATGTGAGTTTTGAGAGTGGAATCGTGAAATGAAACGTTAAAAATGAAGTTGGGGTAGGGGTATTTATACAAAAAATAAAAGACGCGTGCCATCGTCTGCGCCTATCGTCCGCCGAGCCCACAATGGCGCGGACGATGCATCGGGCATGGGCGTAGGGCGCGGACGATGGCGGACACCCACAATGAAGGCATCATCCGCGCCCGAGGACGATGTTCGCCATCGGGCGTGTCATCGTCCTCCCCATTGTGGATGCCCTTAGTGATTTGATTAAATAATTTTTTAATGTGTTCAACATCTAATAAATAGATCATAGTTCATAGTGAATTATCCTTATCTAGTGGTCGAACTATTTAGTTTTTAAGAGAAACATTAATAATGTAACTAATAACCTAGTTGAATGAAGTGATGCAACTGTTTAAATGAAGTAATATAGAAAATTAAATAATGAAGTAATAGCCTAATTGAATGAACTAATAATCTAACTGAATGAAGTTATAGCCTAGTTGAATGAAGTAAAATCGAAATCTAAACAATGACGATTTCTACACTACTCTGTAAGAGCAGTTTTTTTCATCTTCTCCGCCACCGACAACAGCTCGCCCAACATCCTCTCTAGCCCATTCCCCCTTGGCCCCATAACCTCATCAATTATCTCCTTCTACATATCCTTATTCATCACTTTTCCAATGTTGAACATCAAGTGCAACACCATGTTATCCATCATCCTCCGTGTCACCATCTCCCAATACGCCTTCATCCTCATCTTCAGATCGTACGAAACCTATACCATATCCGTGTTCGCGCTCTACAGATGCCGATGTTGATCTTTATGAACCCGCTCACAGCCACTAGCAAGAAATTTCCACATATCCGCTTCATGAATTTGTTATGCTCTTCAGTTTGTTCTACGATATCGTGCACGCCCCATTGCACATGTTGTCGGAGAGCTTCTCCATCTCCACCAACTCTGCAGAGTGGTGCTTCTTCCTTAACTCCGATGCGGTGGGGTGGGGGAGGCCGCGCGACGGAGGTAGTTGGCGTGAGGGACGAGTGAAATTGTAGAGAGAGAAGTGGGTTGGGTCTGGGAAGATAGGAAGAGATGCACAATAACTGCATAGTATTTGTTCTTCCAAAACTATCCTTTTGTCAATAAAAAAATATAATATGTAATAATTAATAACCACGAGATGTGATTAATGAGTGGATATGTTAGATGCATTCTTATTTTGATCATCTATATATATATATATATATTAAATAATTATTTTTATCATTTTTATTGTTCTAATTATGCGTTTGGCAATTTTAACTACAATTGAAAACGAAACTAAAAATTAAATTAAATTAAATTAACTAATCATGTTGGTTAACATTTTGTTACTATTTTGTAGGATCTACTATAGAAAAGTCAGTTACACAAACTAAAATGCGCATATTACATAGTATATGGAGTGTTAATTACAACGTCAACGTTTATAGCCTAAAAACTAAACATAAAATAATGAAATACAAAAACCACCAATAAAAAAATCCCTATATTTACTCAATCGGCGCCCTTTTCTTTTCCAAAATTCTGCAACAGTGCTTTCCCTCTTCATTAAATTTTCACTGTCTTCCTTTTCTTAACTGAATCTTTTCTATATTTAAATTTTCTAATAATGGTTTCTCTTATTTTCTAATCCACAACAATGGTTTCTCCTTTTTAGTTATTTACTACTACTACTACTACTATATAAATATAAATATTAAGATTATAATAGGTGCCACAACTATAGTGTAATATACTTATTTAAAAACTGAAAAATCTGAAAAGATTAAAATGTAAGGATGATAAGTAATGAATATAGAGGGGTCCGAGTCCCAGATTTGAAAAATTAAACCCACTATTCATTTTAATAGCCAACGGCCCCATAAAGGCCCATATTCCATTTATAAAAAGTGCAGATTTATGATTAGGGTTTTTATCTCTCATCCCACTATATATTGAAAGTGGGAAATCTCTTTATTCAACATAACAGTTAATACCTCCATCCCCTTATTGTGTTTGTTTCCTATCTTCCATTGAGTTTCGTGGTTCATGATTTTTTCTTATTGTTGTGTTATTTCTCCATTTTCATTATTTATGTTCAATTTTTAAGAAGGATCGGTGATGCATTAGTTTAAAACTGCGTTATCTATCTGATGTTCCCAATTCGGAATTGAAGATACTTTTCTAACTCCTGAGAACCTCTCTTTCAATTTTTTTTCTTCATATTTTCAGATTTCTTCACTGTTAAAGATTAGCATCCGAGATGAGAAAACATTAATGTCATCCTTGCACTTTGATTCAGAAATGAAGAAACTTTTCATTTGCTTCCTTCCATACTTTTATGCTTTCCACTTTGTTGATACAAAATAGCTACTTTATTCTCAATTATTAACTATTTGGTTTATCGTTCTACCAAAATCCATTTCTTTTCCCTTTAGTTTTCTAAATTTTTATTGACCTTAACTATCTCATATTTTTTTTATTGATGTCTTTTTTTGGATCAGTGATGTTGTATATTACTGCGTTATCTATCTGTAATAAATTCGTTTTTGAAGATATCTTATTATCCTGAGATCCAATTTCTAGAATTATTTTTTAAAGATAACTTGTCTCATCAGATTGGTTTCAAATTGTTTTGTAAATTTGTAACTTCTTTATTTTCCCTGTTTTAATGATTCTGTTCAGTCCGATGTCATTCTATCGTGAATATGGCATAGGGAGTGGATCCCCTGCCTTGGTGGAACAGAGGAACAGAGCAGGTGTTGCTGTGGTGCAAAACGCAACGTTTCATTCATTGCTTCAATACCTAATTTAAATAATGATTTTGGTTACTCTACATTCTACAAAGAAAACGGAGGCTTTTTTTATCAACTTTTTCATCAAACTTTAAATTGCTTTTTAAATCCAACTAATCCATAGCAAATTAGTAATCCATATTTTAAGTGATTCACGTTGAATCTTGATTTTATTTAAATAGCGATTCGTTACCATTGAACCATCATTAAAATTTATGAATTTTTTATTTTACTAATTAACATTTCATAATTTATATTCACTTGCATGTTCATTTAGGATGAACAATTATTAACTTAACACGATAATTCGATATAAATTTCTCTTAATTTAATGAATTTTGCTCAAGCTTTATTGCATTTGGGGTTCATTCGGGTCGACACAGTAAAAACCCGGTAATTTTGGGTTGCATTTGGGTTATCCTATAATAATTAGAATTATTAAATTAAAAATATTATACTTAATATTACTATTATTTGGATTTAAATTAGATAAAGTTCTGATCATGTTATAACAAACTTTAATTCTGTAATCGTGTAATATTATGTTCTTGCCGTTATTGATTTATCATGTTGTGTCAAACTAATTTATGTAGAGTTACTTATGAAAATGTGTTTTCAAATTTGATACACCTTCTGTCCGCGAATAGGAGTCATGTTTTGCCATTTTTGTCCATCCATGAATAGGAGTCATAGTTTATTATTTCTATAAATGGTAAAAAGTCTCACATTTCACCAACTTATTCTATTAACATTCATTTAAAACTAATCTATCAATATATAAGGTAGTGTTTTGGACTGCCACATAGCAGCATTTTGGTGGGAAAATGAAGTTCTGTTCCTTTTTTTCATTTTTATTGTCTTTTTATGAATATTTTTACTATCATTCATGGTTCCAATGCTACTATGTTGTTTTTCTTTTTTGATTTTTTTTAGCCTTTGTTTGATTGGTTTGTATAGTTCACTATGTAGCCCAATCCTATTTTATTGCAAACACAAAGAGATCACACTTTTCAAAGGTGATTGAGATACATATCTTCTGCAAATTTCAATGCTTCATTTTCCTGAACAAATATAAATGATATATTAGTTTTCACATTTACAACATGAATAATTGTCAATAGGGTAAAATTATATAACTGTTTTTGTATATTAACAATGTAAAATGTATTCAATTTTGAATCTAGAAAGGGGTTAAAGAAATAGCAAAGACATAATGAGTAGGATATGCATATATTCAATAAAAGATGAACAATACTCACTTTGCAAGGATATGCCTATATTCTAGGTTGAATCTTGGAAGGGATTAAGAGAAATGGCAAAAGACATACTCCCTCCATCCCTGAAAATTTATCACATTTCATTTTCTGCACTAATTTTAGAAAAATAATAATAAATAGCTAAAGTGGAGAGACGTAAAATAAGATAGAGAATAACATAGACGAGAGTCTTCTTGAAAGAGCAGGTTTGTGTCAGGTGTCGTATCGAGCACATGATATATCCTACTGATCAGGATGGAACCCCAGCTATGCCTGAACCTGGTATCAATAATTCCTCAACCCACTTCTACTGACTAGTATAGTGGACGTAAGGGTCGAATCCCACAGAGATGAATGCGCTTTGGGAATTGTGGTGAAATTCTGGAGAGGTTTGGTTAGCTACCACGCTTTGGGTTGAGACTTTATCTAGGCTGTAAGTTAAGATGTTAGTCTACTGATTAGGAGGTGTGAGAGACGTTTGATAAGCAGCTGTGTACGTGAGAGTAGGGGACATTATGTCTCTGAAAATATGTGTAAGGTACAAGATTATTATAAAAAACTAAACGGAATATCAGAGGAAAAGAGGTAGTTCGGTAACTAGACTGACAGATCTGTAGGGTACCAGCTGAAAAGGTAGAAAAAGTAAAGGACAAAAGCGAAAAAGTAACTAAAAAGTAAAAGTGGTCCCAAACTTGGATGTGGATGTTATCTTCTTCAACATGAATAAACTCAGATCAACAATCTCAGATTTCAGGAACGAGAAACATAGATTAACAAACTTCACAGCTCAGATCCAAAAGTAAAAACTCCAAATCAAAAGATTAATCTAGCGAAACTGAAATCATGCTTACTGGGTGACATGCAAGGTGGCAGAAACTACGTAAACTAAGCTTTCACATTTAACCATTTCAGATCTAAAATCTAACAACTATCTAGACTTGCAAACTCAGACAGATTATTTACAGAAATGAAAACATGCGATTCAACACTGGAAATTACCGTAACTACTGGATTTAAGCTACCTAGGCAGAATGAAACAGATTCAACAGAAAACGATGCTCAAAGACAACTTCATTGCATTAAAGGTGTTTGGATCTAAACGAAATTCTTCAAAAGCAAACGGAAATTGAAAGTGCAACAGGTCCAACGTAAGAAAACACGTAATGATTAACTAAGATAGTAATTAAAGATTGTTTGCCACTCCGGGCGATGAAACTGCTAACTCTACGAAACACGCTGGCTGGAACGAGATAATGCGGAACTCCGGCGAACTGATGAGCTTCAGGTGACCATGGCTGTCGGCGAGGAACGAGAATATGAAGGATAATGCTGAAGGATTGATCTACCGAAGAGAGATTGCTAACTAAGCGTAGGAGTTCATGAACTAATTGATGATTATTCTATCTCCAAGTGACTTCCTTTTATAGGGAGGCCTCCCTTGATTTTTAGAGTAGACTTCAAACATGAAATGACTCTTTTGCCCCCTTGCTTGCTGCTGATCTTCCCAGCTATCCTTCTTCTCCATCTCGAGCCTTTTTGGCATGCATACTGGTCAGGATAGAAACATCCTGACGCCCTTCTCACCTGAATTCTCCTAACATTCCCATACTGGCTAGAACATTTCCTGCACACTTTAGCAATTGTTTTGCAGATATATTCCAATTATGCACATTACACTGACCAGTAACCAAGGCCTAGAATACGACTTATCAAACTGCTCACACTTACCACATGCTTGTCCTCAAGCGTGAAGAACAAACAAAAGAAGTAAGTCGAATTCTAGCTTGGTTACTCCCCTGACCGACTCTATCCTAACCTAAACTATGGCGCAAAGAAAAACATATAAGCACAGACACATACACATAAACAGAACTAAAGACACTTAAACACATTAACACAACTCAATTGGGCAATATTTTCAACCATCTCTCCCCTTGAGATCAGGTGCAATCCGGCCTTAGACAGCCTTGAATTTCCGCCGTCTTCCCTTTTCTTCCCAGTCAGTACATCCGCTTGTCAAGATCACCTACACTCTCGGCTTAACACTGGATTCGCCCAGTCACTCACTCCTCACTGGGGATGTTAGGACTGTATTCTCTCATAGCACTGAACTACAGATGCTTCGGACTTAGATCTCACGTGCGGCTACTGAAGGTCTTTTGGGGTGGTTGTTCCTAAGGCTCTAAGGTTCAAAAACCATTACTTTATTTCAAATGCGGGGAAACTGTGTGCGCTCAGGCTTTCGGCTGCCACTTCTGCTTGGCTGGACTTTTTCCAAAGTTGCTTCCCAACTGGTCAGTAGCGTCTTGTGGCTTCGCCACCCTTATTCCTTCTCATTCTTTTTGTGGTCAAGTATTTTCGACCATTTTCTTCGCATTTTCTCATTTTCTTCTGTGGCTTCGCACCCTTATTCCTTCGTATCTTTTTGGGGCCTGGAATCTCTTCCTGGTCATTTTCTCCTTGCCTCTCTATTTCTTCCAGTTGGTTTTCTTCTTGTATGTCCTGCTGGCCAGTTGCTTTCTTGCCTTATACCTTGCACACACACAATTCCAAGGGCTAGGGGTTATATCTGGGTATATATGGCTAGAAAGTGGGATTCTAAGGGTTGGAAAATATATATATATATATATATATATATATATATATATATATATATATATATATATATATATATATATATATTGGCGGGGGGGTTCCTACTAGCTTCAGTGTTGCTACACGCGGTCACTTTACCCTAGGCACCTTGTGGCAGCCACTCTTTTCTTTTCTGAATTAGTGGAAAGTGGTTCCACTTTAGGCTTTTAACTCACATTTTAAGAGGGCTTTTGTGTTTGGGCTCAAAGTGTGGACTTTTCTCTCATACTCGCATCATCTATACTGACTAGGAGATACTAAGGGGGGGTGGTTTCCATATTCCAGCATGTCCTATCTCCCTCAATTCCCCTCACCGTTAGTTCGAGACAGTTGAGTTTTAAGCCCAATCAAATAAAAAAACTAGACCTAGACACTACACAAACACTTAAACACAGATAACACATATGTACACATGTCATACTGGCCATTGCATCCCCCCTCCCACTTCACACGTGTCTGCCCTCAGACGAGGCTGTGAAGTGGAAAAAAGGTAATGGCCAGTATGGCTGACACACAGACATACCAAAACATAACAAGACATACTTATACTAAAAACTTAGACTATATAATAGGCTAAGTGAGAGAGTTTAAAATCTAAACAGAAACCATCAAACCTAAACATATATATACAACAAACTCCTCACACTTAGACTATATAATAGGCTAAGTGTGAGTTGACAAGCAAAGAAAAAGAAAACAGAAAACACAAACACATGCGCCAAAAATAGCAAACCCTTTACTTCTCACACTTATGAAAGGGGTTTGCTCACATACTACACAGATTATACTACCTAAAAACACAACAAAACGCAATTAAAATACGAAAAACTAAAAACTGAAAATAAAAAGAAAACTAACTGGTCAGTATGGTTGGTCACTTGTTCCTCCTGCTCCTTCGTGGGGCAGGTTGTGGTGCAGGTGGTTCTTTTGGTTGTTCCTCCTCATTCTCGGACTGCTTGTTCCCAGGTTCTGCCGACTCTTTGGCATATCCTACCTCTTGTTCCACTTTTTCTTTTTGCTTTGCTTCTTCCGTCTCGGGTACTATCTCCTCTGATACTCGTGGTTCATTAGTTCGGCCTCCGTGGCCACTCGGTCCAGATTCACGGACCAACTTCCCGGTTCCCAACTCTTTCAAGATTCCTTCCATCACAGTTGCCAAACGGCTTAACTCCGCTCTTGCTTTTCGATTATCTTCCGCCAACTCTTCCACTGCCTTCTCTAGCCTTTCCTGTCTCTGCTCCTGATCTTGTGTTCCCGGATGTGCTGCAGATCTCCCAGTCGGTATAGCTTCTTCTCCCATTGCATAGAAACGTGGTATGCCCTGCCTCATGTAAACGGTGTTCGTTCGGACGAACAAAGGTGTATCAAAGAGACCAAGAGGATCCACCATGATCTGGTCGGATAAGTCTTCGGCCTCCGTGATGATGATGTTGTTTCTGAGGAACACTCCCAAGATATGGTAGAGAGTGAGGTTTCTCGCTGGGCGGGTGGCAATTAGATGGCATTGGTACGTTGTCCAGAATCCTAGATGTAATTTCCTTCTGCGCTTCTCGCACCACAGAAGGTATAACTCTATCATTGATGTTCTTACCGCGGAGTTCGACTGCCCCAACAAATTGAAGTCCAAGTGAAGCTGGACTAGGCGTAGGATTGGGTTATTGAAATGGATTGAGCGAGAGAGAGTGGATGCAAATTCTCCAGAGGCTGGGTGAGTTAACTCCTCCCATGCCTCCTAAGGCTCAAATTCCACATGTCTGCGGGGAATTCCCCGCTCCCTACTTCTCCACTCAGGCCCTATGGCCTCCTCCAAACTGCACATTCCCAGACGCACGGTCCACTCAATCAGATTCATCCGTATCTCTCCGCCAAACAGCCTAAAACTGATACATTCCTCATCTAGATCAGTGGTGACCTTAAACCTAAAGGTCGTGAAAAACTCATTCGCTAATCTAATCGGGACACTCGGATCTCCATTCTCCAATAACCATTCGAATCCAAACGCATCCAAATAAGAGAGAAACTGCTCGCAGGCACCCAACTCATCTAAAGAAGGAATATAAAGTACTTTTTCGCTCTTCACTTGCTTACTCCCTTCATCCTTGCTATCGAAAACTTTTTGTAGCTCCTTCGAGTCGAAAAGCTTCATCTCCTCCACCAGATCATCAGTAAGGTCCACTGTCCAGCGCCGGTACCTCAGTCTCTCTACCGGGGGATGTACTAGCTCCCGATGATCGTGCGGAAGTTGTTGCTCACTGTACTCCTCGTCCTCCAGGGAGATATCACTGTTGGAGTCCGAATCTTCACTGGCAGCGTATTCGCTATCACTTTGTTCCCTTCGGTGTTCCTGGGCTTGCTGAACTGACTCAGTAATGACTATGCCAATGTTCACTGTACGTGGCTTCTTGTTGCTGGGCTTCTTCTTCATAGGGGCCTTTCCCTTCCGTTTTATCTCTTCACGGTATCTAGCTCCTTCTCCATCATCCTCGTCTTTCTCTTCTTCGGGTTCCTTCTCAGCTTGTGTTGAAAATTGATCCTGGGCAGTAGGACTGGTCTCCTTGTGGCCTACTGACCTGGATGCGAGGTCCAGACCCTCAGCCATCCCGTCAGCCTCTTCACCTTGGCCACTCAGTGTTGGAGAGACCGCTTCGTTTTCCCTTGCAGTATCCTCTAGGTCAGTAGCAGGTAAAGACTCCTCCCCAAGTTTTGTGGGAGTGGTCCTCTCCTCTTCACTCAAGATCTCCACGGGATCTACCTCCGTGTTTGGCATCACCTTACTAGCTGCCCACTTCCCTAAGCATCTTTGCGACACCCTCTTCGGCTTCGGCTGTTCTGCCCTAGGGTCGCCCTTCAACACCAACTTTCTCTTGACTGCCTTCGGTTTAGTCACCGGAGGTGCTACTGGTTTTGGTACCTCCGCTCTTGCTTCTGTTTCTTCTGCTTCCACATGCACATCACTCTTCCTCGCCTCTGTCTGGGGGTTCACTGACTCTGGCTCTTTCTCTCCTGCCCTGCCTTCTTCATCTTCTCCTACTGCCCTAGATGTGAGGTTCATAACCTCAACCATCGTGGCAGTATCATCTTCCCTCTGGTTTACTCCATCCAAAATCGCTTGGAATTCGTCATCTGTCATTAGGCCTTGTTTCTTGGCCGTCTCATTTAAATCTATCTCTTCCCTCGCCGTTCCTTGAGAAACGGTCCCCGCCGCCGGCGTTTTCTCTGGTTCATCGTCTCCCTGTAGGCTCCCCTGTTCCCTGCTTTTCCTCGCTTAACGTTCATCTGAGTCGGAATCGAAATGGGCGGATATGAGGTCAACCTCCATCGAATCCCTTTGTTGTGGAGTTTGGGAGGGTTCCGAAGATTCTGGCGGTACGGTTACCGATTGTGATTTTCTTTCTGGTGGAATTTCGGTGGAAATCGGAATGGAAACAGTTGGTTGTACCGTGGATTGCACATTCGATTCAGATAGGGCTCCTCTGGTCGCGTCCCCTGCTCCCCTTATTTGACTGAAACTGGCCAACGCCGCTGTCCAGTCCCGATTAGGGTCTTGTAGTCGCAGAAACTCCGCCATGGCGTCTAAAGAAATCATCGTCGGCGCCTGAGAAACTGGCGCCGGAGATGGCGGGTTCAGAGGTCGCGCTTCCACGGGCGGTTGCGCTTCTGGGGTTTCTTCCCTGCGGTGAGCAGTAGATTTCTCGCCCTTTACTTTCTTCGCCAATGCTTTCTTTCCCATGGTTTAGATCGGCGATTTTCGGTGGAAATGGGGTGTTGGTTTTTTTTTTCATTTTTTTCTATGGAAGGTCGGAAGATTTTGCAGAGAGAAAATTTAGGCGAGGGTTTGTGAAGTGAAAATGGGACAGATGATTTGATAATGGGGTAGGAATAGGGAAGGTATGGGTTGTAACCGGCTGTAGGTGGTTTATAGGTAGCGCCGATTCGAGGGAGAGACGGTTGGGAAAGCTGGCTCTCTGATTGGTGGTCTCCCCTCCTTTTTCTGATCACGTGCCCTATCAGTCGCTGCCCGCCTGCAAAGCTGCAACAAGCCCCAAATTCAAATTCTACCCTATAATGATTTCCCCCTATTTTTTCCTAGAGTAGAAACAAAGTAAAAAGGTCACTTAAATAAATTGGGGAGTTTCACCAAAATGGTATTCTGATGGTCGGTACGTACTCCCAATTAACATTTGAGGTCCTAAAAATATTTTTGGATTTTCTTAAATTAACTAGCATGCAAATGTTCAAATTAATTAACTACCTCATATGTACCGTATTTACATCTTCCTTAGGAAAATTGGAATTCTACTTTGCCAGCATATGTACATTATGCTAAGAGGAGCTAGCCCAGTGGAATTCCAATCCCCATCCTACCGGTTAGTATGAAACCTGAGTATGTGGTTGCAGTGGGATCTCATCCACTACAGCCACATCACTATTGGCCCTAAATACCTTCAGCCTATGCCCACTCACAATAAAAGGTTCAGAGTTAGGAAGACTCCCTGAAATCTCCACTGCTCCATTAGAACTGAGTGCGGTGATGACATAAGGCCCTGTCCATTTTGACTTGAGTTTTCCAGGCATGAGCTTCAACCTCGACTGGAAGAGTAGTACTTTCTGCCCAATATGAAGATCCTTGGTCCTCAGATTCCTGTCGTGCCACAATTTGGTTCGCTCTTTGTACCACATGGCTGAATCAAATGACTCCAATCTGAGTTCCTTTAACTCCTGCAGCTGCAGCTTCCTTTCCTCTTCACAGGCTGTAGCATCCATATTCATTTGCTGTACTGCCCAGTAAGCTCGGTGCTCAATTCCCACTGGTAATTGGCACATCATTCCAAAAACGATTCGGTACGGGGACATTCCTATGGGGGTTTTGTAGGTTGTGCGATATGCCCATAGAGCATCCTCTAACCTCATACTCCAGTCCTTCCTGGAAGGTTTGACGGTCTTCTCCAGAATCTTCTTTATCTCTCGGTTAAAGATCTCTGTCTGCCCGTTCGCTTGCAGGTGGTAGGGGCTTGATAGTCTGTGATGCACATCGTATTTCTTCATCAAGGCTTCGATGGTGCGGTTACAGAAGTGGGTGCCTTGATCGGATATTATGGCCCTTGGTACTCCGAATACACTGAAAATATTACTTTTGAGGAACTTGGCTACCTCTCTTGCTTCACACGTGCTAGCGGCCTTGGCCTCTACCCATTTGGAGACGTAGTCAACTGCAACTAAGATATATAAGTTTCCATATGACGAGGGAAAAGGTCCCATGAAATCCATCCCCCATATGTCGAACAACTCACAAACAATGATCGGGACTTGCGGCATTTCGTCTCGCGCGGATATTCCACCGGTCAGTTGACAACGCTCACAACTTCTACAAAACTCGTAGGCATCTTTGTTGAGGGTTGGCCAATAAAATCCGCTATCCAGAATCTTTCTCGCCGTCTTCCTGGGACCGAAATGTTCTCCACATGCCAGAGAGTGGCAATGCGTCAATACTTTCCTCTGCTCCCAGTCAGGAACGCATCTTCTTATCACTTGATTGGCTCCTATCCTCCAAAGATACGGGTCGTCCCAAAAGTAGTATTTTGACTCACTCTTGATCTTCATTCTTTGAGCTTTGGTGACGTTTGGCACTTCTGGAAGCTCCCCTGAAACGAGGTAGTTGGCAAGGTCCACATACCATGGCTCCTCCCCTACTTTTTCCTTTCCTCTTTCTGTCACATCCTGGCCAGTAAGCTTCATCACTTCTTCCCAGTCAATTTTT
The DNA here is from genome assembly GCF_004379255.2 of Salvia splendens. Classification (NCBI taxonomy): domain Eukaryota; kingdom Viridiplantae; phylum Streptophyta; class Magnoliopsida; order Lamiales; family Lamiaceae; genus Salvia; species Salvia splendens. Next base: position 20,962,532 of record NC_056035.1, read on the forward strand.
CTGGCGGCGAAAATAACTTCACACAAGTGTTCTTCCGGGAATCGATCTCTCACCTCCTCGCTATTTCCATCCTGCACTATCCTGCTCAAATGATCTGCAACCTTATTCTCAACCCCTTTCTTGTCTTCCACCTCCCAATCGAACTCTTGTAACAAGAGTACCCATCGGATTAAGCGGGGTTTGGATTCTTTCTTGGTAACCAGGTTCTTAATGGCTGCATGGTCAGTATAAACGATGACCCTTGACCCCAACAAGTACTGCCGAAACTTCTCGAATGAATAAACCATGGCTAGCATCTCCTTCTCCGTGGTATCATAATTCCTTTGAGCTTGATTCAATGTCTTAGATGCATAAAAGATCACATACCTTTTTCCCTCGATCTTCTGACCCAGAACCGCTCCTACTGCATAATCGCTGGCATCACACATCACTTCGAACGGATGATCCCAGTCAGGAGCTAGGATAATCGGTACGGATATCAGCTTTTCCTTGAGCAAGTTGAAAGCGTCCTTGCATTGATCATCAAAATTGAATTCTACTTCGTTTTGGAGGAGTCTGGTGAGGGGTTGGGCAATTTTGGCGAAGTCTTTAATGAATCGGCGGTAAAATCCCGCGTGCCCCAGAAAACCCCTTATTTCCTTCTGGTCAGTAGGAAAATGTAATTTGGAAATGATGTCCACTTTGGCTTGATCCACCTGGATACCCCTTTCTGACACCACATGCCCTAGGACGATGCCCTCTGTGACCATGAAATGACATTTCTCAAAATTCAAAACTAGGCTCTTCGCTCGACACCTCTCTAAGATTACATCCAAATGACAAAGGCATGAGTCGAAAGAATCTCCGTAGACTGTGAAGTCATCCATGAATATTTCTATACACTCCTCAATTAGATCAGAAAATATGCTCATCATGCATCGCTGAAATATTCTCGGAGCATTGCAAAGTCCGAACGGCATGCGTCTGTACGCATAGGTTCCAAACGGGCAGGTGAAGGTAGTTTTGTCCCGGTCTTCAGGATTCACGTAAATCTGAAAGTACCCGCTGTACCCATCCAAAAAACAAAAGTACTTCTTCCCAGCCAGTCGCTCCAACATCTAATCGATGAACGGTAGGGGGAAGTGGTCTTTTCTGGTCGCGACGTTCAACTTGCGGTAGTCTATTCACATCCGCCAACCAGTGACTAGCCTTCTCGGTATCAGCTCATTCCTCTCATTTTGAACCACTTGAATCCCGGAATTCTTGGGGACCATGTGCAGAGGGCTGACCCACTCGCTATCAGGCACCGAATAAATAATCCCTAATGACAACAACTTCAAGATTTCCTTCAATATTTCTTCCCGCATGTTGGGATTCACCTTTCTCTGCGAATCTCGATGTGCCTTCACCCCTTCTTCTAGCCTAATATGATGCATGCAGACGTCAGAGCTTATTCCCACCAAATCTGTAAGGCTCCATCCGATTGCTTTCATGTTCCTTCCTAAAACGGTCAGTAGCCTTGCTTCTTGCTCCTTTGTCAGACTACTGCTTATTATCACCGAATATAAGTTTTCTTCCCCGAGAAAGGCATACTTCAGGGTCGCTGGCAACTTCTTCAATTCAACTTGTGGGGGAAGTGTGTCTGCTGGGAGAGGGTTTCTTGCAGCATCCCCTTCCCTTTCTAATTTTCCCTCTGAGAGTTCATCTGTACTGACTGGTAGCCTAGCCCCTGCGGCTCCAATGAATTTTGATTTCTGACAAAAGTCCATAATTGCTCCTTCTATCTCTTCATCAGTCAACCCTTGGCTACTGATCAGGTCACACCATGCAGCTGCCTCTACATCAGCTTGCCCATATACATCCAATGCTTGTAGCTTTTCCTGCAATAGTTCAGTCTCAAGAAAATCTTGGACTAGAGGGTCAATCACATCCACATAGCATAGATTTTCAGAATCGATAGGCTTTTTCATGGCCTCATTGATATCAAAGGTAAACTTTTTTCCATGAAAATCAATACAAATTGTTCCCTTAGCCATATCTACAATTGTCTTGGCTGTCCTAAGGAATGGCCTTCCTAACAAAATACCGCTAGATTCCCTAGCTTCAGACTCACCCATCTTGATCACGTAAAAGTCAACAGGATAAGTAAAGTCATGTACTCTCACCATTACATTCTCTAACACTCCTTCAGGACTTATACACGACCTATCAGCCAGTTGGATTAACACCCTAGTACTTGTCAACTTCACTCCTTTCAACCGGTTATAGATTGACAATGGCATGACATTTATAGACGCTCCCAGATCACATATTGCATGCTGAACCTTTACATCTTCTATAATTATAAGTAGAGTGAACATACCTGGATCGGCTCTCTTGGGCGGTAGCTTCTCCTGCACTATTGCTGACGCTATCCCTTCCACCATGATTTTTCCATTCTCCTGGGCCTTCCCAGCTATGAACTCTTTGATGAAATTCCCAAGCGGGGGAAACTTCACGGCTTGGAGGAATGGTATGGTGACATCCAGCTTCCCAAAAATTGACATGTAGTCTACTGGGTTTTCTTTCTTTCTCTTGGTAACAAAACGGAAAGAGAATGGCTTCTCCCCTTTAGTTCCTTCCGTCGGTCCCTCAACAGCCTTCCCAAAGTCTTTCTCGGGCGCATTCTGGGCTGGAGTTTCCTTTGTCAGTTCCTTCTCCTTAGATGAGTCCACCTTGGGCTGCATGCCTCCGGTTTCACTGTTTCTCGACTGTTCTTCATCCAAGAAAAACGGATCCCGCATCCGAGGCATGGGTTTCTTTAGCTCTTCCAACGAAATGGTATCGCCCATTTTTTTCATCCCACTCGGTTCTCCATTGGCTTTTTTCGGTTGGGGTCCTTCATAGGTGGTGCCGGACCTCAGTGTCACCTTACTAAGATTCTCTTTTTTGGGTATATGGACTGTAGAAGAGAGTTTCCCGGAATTTCCTCTCAAATCACCCACCGAACTGGCCAGTTGGGCCAACTGTCTGTTCATCATATCCATGTTCGCTTTATGTTCCTTTTGGGCATTTTGCATCCCCTGCACTACTTCGTTGTGGGATTGCAACTCGCCCTTGATACCTTGCTGCGACGCGAGCAATTCTCCCATCATGTCCTCCATGGATCGTCTTGTCCTGTTGGGATATTGTGACTGATTTGGGCCTTGGTGCTGGTTATACTGGGAACTTTGGTTGGGCTGGAAATTTTGGAAGTTTTTTTGGTTCTGGTTAGGTGGGTATTGGTTATACCGGTCAGGAGGGTTGTACTGGTCATGGTGATATTGGTTCTGGTTCTGGTTTTGGAACTGGTTTTGGTTTTGCTGATGTTGCGTAGCCTGGTTAGGTTGATTCTGGTAATTTTGAAAGTTTCTCTGGTGGTGTGGTACATAAACAGGGTTTTGGTTCTGGTTTTGTGGGTGTTGGTTTTGAGGTTGTTGACTATGGGATTGTTGGTTCCTTCCTGACCAGTTGAACTGGTTGTTTGGATTTTCTGGGCTCCGGTTGAAATTCTGGTTCGGGTGAGAGTGGTATTGGTTCTGACTTGGACCTTGGTTTTGATTTTGGCCCCCATCCCCCCGTCGAAAGTTCGGATGGTCCCTCCATGGTGCATCCCGTTGTCTCCCCTGGATCCAATGCCCACTAGAATTGTAATACCCAGCAGCGTTGACTTGCTCCATACTCACGAAGTCATTAGGCTGATCATAGCTCGGTCCTTGGTTTCCCTGTTCTGCACCCTTGTAGTTCCCAGCTGGGGAAGTCGGTGGTGCATTCTTCTCGATTGCGCTCAGGAGTGTCTTGTTCAATTCGTCCATCTTCAAATCCATCTTCTGCTCTATCTTCTGCTCCTGGTCAGTAGACAAGGCGCTGGCAATCCTTTCTCTGCTGTAACCATCTCTTGAATTGTCGTACTCCTTCTTCACGCTCAAAAGTTTCCCTAGGACCCTCTTATCTTCGCTGACCCTCAACTGTGTAAAGCTTCCTCCTTACGAGGAGTTTGCTAGGTCCTTTGTTGCCTTGTTCATTCCCTCATAAAAGGTATGATGTACCTCTATATCCGCCATGCGATGGTTGGGACACGCATCCAAGAGGCTCATGTACTTCGCCCAATAATCACTCAAGGGCTCATAGTACCCTTGCTTCACACTACTGATCTCTCTCTTCAGCGCGCTCGTCTTCGATGACAAGAAAAATTCTCCTAGGAAAGCTGACTTGAAGTTGGCCCAACTCTCGATGGAATTAGGAGGCAGTCGCATGAACCAGGTGTTTGCCTCCCCTTTCAAAACGAACGGCAAAGCCTTCAATCTGTAGTCATCCTCGGTTGCCCCTGCTGGCCTCCTCTGCGCCCTATAAATCTTACAAAACTCATGAAGGAACTCGTAAGGGCCTTCATAGCTCTTCCCGCAGTACGTAGGCATGATTGCGATAACATGAGGCTTCACATCACAGGCAGTCTTCCCCGGGGTGACTACTATAGCTTGCGGTGGTTCTCTCTCGGTATGCGCATTCAGCGTTCCGATCTCTGGATCATCATCTACGTTGGCAGCCATCTCCCTTGGGTTGCCTTCCAACAGTGGTATCTCTTCTGGTATTGACCCTTCTATGGTGTATTGCTCCTCGTCACTACACGAACCTAAGTCAGACAAAGCCGTCGACAGGCCGGATCGAGTGGTTAAGAGTATAGATCCTCGTTGAAGTATCTTCGGTCTCCACTGGTCAAGAGCCAAACTGCTTCTCATAAACTGAAATAAAAAGAAAGAGAAAAGTTATCCACAATATATACGCCAAAGTATCACACACAATAACAATAAATAGAGCCATTCATCCCCGGCAACGGCGCCATTTGAAAGAGCAGGTTTGTATCAGGTGTCGTATCGAGCACAGGATGTATCATAGTGATCAGGATGGAACTCCAGCTATGCCTAAACCTGGTATCAATAATTCCTCAACCCACTTCTACTGACTAGTATAGTGGACGTAAGGGTCGAATCCCACAGAGATGAATGCGCTTTGGGAATTGTGGTAAAATTCTGGAGAGGTTTGGTTAGCTACCACGCTTTGGGTTGAGACTTTATCTAGGCTGGAAGTTAAGATGTTAGTCTACTGATTAGGAGGTGTGAGAGACGTTTGATAAGCAGTTGTGTACGTGAGAGTAGGGGACATTATGTCTCTGAAAATATGTGTAAGGTACGGGATTACTATAAAAAGCTAAACGGAATATCAGAGGAAAAGAGGTAGTTCGGTAACTAGACTAACAGATCTGTAGGGTACCAGCTGAAAAGGTAGAAAAAGTAAAGGACAAAAGCAAAAAAGTAACTAAAAAGTAAAAGTGGTCCCAAACTTGGATGTGGATGTTATCTTCTTCAACATGAATAAACTCAGATCAACAATCTCAGATTTCATGAACGAGAAACACAGATTAACAAACTTCACAGCTCAGATCCAAAATTAAAAACTCCAAATCAAAAGATTAATCTAGCGAAACTGAAATCATGCTTACTGGGTGACATGCAAGGTGGCAGAAACTACGTAAACTAAGCTTTCACATTTAACCATTTCAGATCTAAAATCTAACAGCTATCTAGACTTGCAAACTCAGGCAGATTAACTACAGAAATGAAAACATGCGATTCAACACTGGAAATTACCGTAACTACTGGATTTAAGCTACCTAGGCAGAATGAAACAGATTCAACAGAAAACGATGCTCAAAGACAACTTCATTGCATAAAAGGTGTTTGGATCTAAACGAAATTCTTCAAAAGCAAACAGAAATTGAAAGTGCAACAGGTCCAACGTAAGGAAACACGTAAAGATTAACTAAGAAAGCAATTAAAGATTGTTTGCCACTCCGGGCGATGAAACTGCTAACTCTACGAAACACGCTGGCTGGAACGAGATAATACGGAACTCCGGCGAACTGATGAGCTTCAGGTGACCATGGCTGTCGGCGAGGAACGAGAATATGAAGGATAATGCTGAAGGATTGATCTACCGAAGAGAGATTGCTAACTAAGCGTAGGAGTTCATGAACTAATTGATGATTATTCTCTCTCCAAGTGGCTTCCTTTTATAGGGAGGCCTCCCTTGATTTTTAGGGTAGACTTCAAACATGAAATGACTCTTTTGCCCCCTTGCTTGCGGCTGATCTTCCCAGCTATCCTTCTTCTCCATCTCGAGCCTTTTTGGCATGCATACTGGTCAGGATAGAAACATCATGGCGCCCTTCTCACCTGAATTCTCCTAACATTCTCATACTGGCTAGAACACTTCCCTGCACACTTTAGCAACTGTTTTGCAGATATATTCCAATTATGCACATTATACTGACCAGTAACCAAGGCCTAGAATACGACTTATCACTTCTCTACATTATTTTCTCTCTTACTTTACCCTTTATCCACTTTAACTATTTATTATTATTTTTTCAAAATGAGTGCAGAAAATAAAATGTGACAAATTTTTAGGAACATAGGGAGTAATTAGTATGATATGCATATATTCAATAAAAGATGAAGACCATTAATTAGTACTGATTTTGCAAGGCATTAAGAGAATCAATATAGACTATTATGTAGGATAGGCATATATTCAAGGTTTAATCATGGAAGGGATTAATAGAATTAGCCTCTGGAATATTAGAATTCATCTAAGCACTCTATGTAGCCACTGGAATTATTTTTTGTTCCAAATCTAGTGATTAATACATGGATGGCAGTGCTAGTTTAATTAATAGAAGTTGTATTAACAAAAATTATCTCGCAGTGTATTAAAATCATATGATTGAAGAACCTAGACAAATTATCTCGCAGTGTATTAAAATCATATGATTGAAGAACCTAGACCTTCAATTCATATTCTTTGAGTTTCCAGATTTCAATATCCAATTTTCCAAAGCTAATGTTACTTTCTTGTGATTTTAAATACATCTAATGTTCAACTTAAAGTCTCTTGAATAATAAATAAGAATAGTACCTTTTTTTGGCTTTTCATATTTTTCCATTAAGATTAAGATATCCTACAAATGAAATCAATTGTGGATTAGTATCTTAATCTGAAAATAATATAGTTCTTAAAACTTTATACATTAATTATGTTACCTTTTTTTTTTCTCCTTCCTTTTCTGTTTTGCACAGTTTTGTGTGTAATGTTAAACTCAATTGTTTGTTTAGATAACCTGCAGATCAAATCAGATGTTGATGAGTATGTTAGTCTTAATAATATACTCCCTCCGTCCCGTGCTACTCGCACGTTTGCTTTTCGGCTCGTCACAAAGTCCTTACACTATTTATAATTTAAGTTAGAATTAATGCATTTAATTAATATGTTAGTTTAAGTTAAGAGCTCTTTTATTAAGTGATGTCTCATTACACCTAAAATTCTTTTTTAATTACACAAAAAAATCAATCCCAAATTTACGGCCTAAAATGAAAAGTGCGAGTACCATGGGACGGAGGGAGTACTTCTTAAAGATGTTTAAACTAAATGTGTTACCTAATTTATATTCATTCATTCATTCATTCTTCTTTTCCAGATTGTAGATTGTAAGATATTAATGGTATGTATTTTATTTTGTTAAGTTATTCTGCAAATCAATATAAAATATGGATTAGTTTGTTAATCTGACTATAATATATTTATTAAAGCTAATAAACTTACCTATTTTGTGTTCTTTCTTCTTCCTCTTCTCTTTTCAACATAGTAGAGTGTAGAATATTAAAGGTTTAAGAGTGCATCCTTTCTCTTTCTTCTTTGGGTAATGATTGCCTCTATTGTTCTCTCTCATTCTCCTTCACAGTGAGACATATTTATAGATTAGAAGAGGTTTATAGGCGTGTATCCACTGTTTGTCTCCTTTTCTATTGGTTCCAGCAGTCTCTCTCTCTCTTCCTCCTTGAAAATGAGAGGCGGCTCATCTCTCATTAGGGTTTTTTTCTCTTGGTATTCCTGCAAAATAGGGTTGATATTAATAGGGGAAGACTAACTAATAGTCATCTATTACAGATGTCAGGTGACCCAATTAATGGGCAATATATTACTACATCATGCATAAAAATCCACATTGATTGAATATATATTTAGTAGTTCTGTTAACTAACTTATTTCATATTTTCAGCATGTATTTTTTAATCGAAATTTAGTTTTTTTTATACCTGATTTTGTTTGATTATCGTTTATTTGTGTTATTTGAAAGGCCTCACCCATGATTATGTCTGTTTTCCATAGTTTATTTATTTTTATTTTGCTGTGTGTGCAAATAAACATCACCAAACATCTATAAATACCATCTTCTACTTCTATTTTACTCACGCTGCAACCTCTTCCTCACCAGATTAGAATTCCATTTTTCTTTTGGTATATATGTTTCTTCCATCTGTCTAATTCTCCTACTCCTCAACTATTCTGCCTAATCTTATATGCAGTATCTTTAGTTATTCATGGTGTTCTTTTATTGCAACTCTACTTTACTCTACTTTACTACTTCAATCTTCATATTCATTTGAAGTTTCAGCAGTTTAGTTTAGTTTATCTCACCTTTGATGTTTTGCTATCTTCTGCTCTTTCCTTTTTTTTTGGTCTTCAACTTTTTTCTATTGATCTTCATTGTCATCCACTTTTATCATTGATAGATTCTAATTTTGTGCACTTGAAAAGAATAAAGAGAAGTATTCAAATAATTTGTGCTTATCTGAAAGATCTGCAGTGTAGTTTAGAATATCCAACCTGTGATCTTTTTCCTTCTGATCTACATTCTTTTTTCTTGGTCCTCACCTTTTTCCAATTCATTGAATCATCTTTGACATGTACCTGGTCAGAAGTGATTAGGCTATTATTATTTAATTGGTTTAGGAAGTTATTAAGAATAAAATGATAGTGTTGTGTGTGTTAAGAAATTTTTATCATGTTTCTGACATTGTGTAGTTTTCCATTTGATCATCTTTGTCATCTACTTTTATTGATCTCATGGAATTATAATATAATGTACCTGAAAAGAATAAATATCAAAATTAGTGTATATGTGTATCTTACTCAACTCAATTTTTTTTATCTTACATCAGAAACAGTCTCAACCATGGCGCCCAATGTTACCTTGCTCCAGAATCTTCACACTGCCATTACTAACTCTGTTGTTAAGGTCCGGTGCGTTCGTGTCTTTGGAGGTCTTCCTGATGACAATAGAGATATCAATACATAAACTGTTTTTCATGATGCTAAGGTATTTTCAATCTTTCATCATATTAAAGTTTATCCTAATCTTATATCTGTTATCTTTAGTTGTTTAGATTGTTCTTTTTCTGCAACTCTACTTTACTATATTATTGATCATACTCATTTGAATGTTACTTCAGTTTAATATAGTGTAACTGACCTCTGAGTTCAGTTTTCTTCTGTTCATTCTTTTTTTATGCTCTCCATCTTTTTCCAATCCCGTGAATCTACTTTGCCATCTACCTATTCCACAGTTTTTAGGCTGAAGTGTATAAAATATATTAGGAAGTTATTAAGAATAACATTATTTATAACATAATAGGTTTAGAATATTTACCAATTTTCTATCATTTATAAGTTTTCCATTTGTTCTTCAATGTCATCATCCTTTATCCTATTTGGAATCTGTATCATGCAACTGAAATTGTAATATTTTGCACCTGCAAAAGAATAGACACATAATTTAGTGTATATGTTAGGTTTCTGATATATCTAATATCTAATATCTAATATATTGATCTATTTCTCATGTCTGATATATATATATATATATATATATATATATATATATATATATATATAGGGTTGCGTTAAAGATAGAACCCTTCTTAAGTGTAGAACCTAGAACTCTACATATTTTATTCATTGGATGAGGAAAAAATGACGGTCAAGATTAAAAATCATACATATTAGACTATGTTTTCACGACATTCCGGACTCAACATGTGAAAAAACTCACATGTTGATGGAAGAATGAATGAAACGAAGAAGAGTCCATGCATGCTTTATTTTTTCACTTATCTGCATTCACCCATTAATAATAGTTTTGGTTGTAATGGGAAGTTGTTGTGCAAATCAACACCATTGGATTAAAAGATCTAACGATCTCCGTTTGGCATTTGTTCTACGTTTAAGAATGGTTCTACGTTTAAGAATGGTTCTATCTTGATCACAATCCTATATATATATACATATATATATATATATATATATATATATAGGGTTGTCTTATATACAAAACAATCTAAAGTGTATAACCTAGAACTACATTTCATCCATTGGATGAGAAAAAAGGATGGTCAAGATCAAATTTCATACATAATCACAATGCATCGGTTATAACCACCCCACTAATCATGTTTTCAATCCAAATTTGGCCATGGTTCTACATTTAAGATTGGTTCTACATTTAAGAATGGTTCTATCTAGATCACAACCACATATATATATATATATATATAGGGTTGTGATCAATGTCGAACCAATTTTAAAGACCGAACTAGAGACCAAATCTGGGCCATTAGATCTAGTTTTTTTGATGAGATGTGCTGCTCTGTAAATTTTTCGGTCTTCATTACAAGCCCATTTTACTTCATTGTATAGATTTATTACTTCATTCCGTACGTAATACCTTGAAACTACAACATGTTTTTACTTTCTTCCAGTAGGTTTTGAAATGATTCAACATATGTTTCATTTGAATTCATTGACCTTAGTTTTTACTTTATTTACATTAAAAAAATGCAATTTATTCAAGTGCGTTTATTACTTCATTCAGAAACGTTATTACTTCATTGGATAAGGTTTTTACTTCATTCCTGTAGGACTTCACATACTTCATTCCAATAATTTATTGCATCATTCCATGTGTTTATTACATCATATCAGCGTTGTGGCGGTGGTGATAGATATTGTAGAGAGAAAGAACGACACGCGACGGTGAAACCGCATTTACGTACTGGAATGAAGTAATAATCATACTGGAATGAAGTAAAAACCTACTGGAATGAAGTAAAAACCTACTGGAATGAATTTAAATCTTTGTAACATGTTTGTATGACTTATTTACCTCCGGATGAATTAAAATAGGCTCGTGATGAAGGTGAAAATAAATTATAAATTTGTGCCTCTCATCCATAAAAAACTAGATCAAAAAACCCTAATTTGGTATGGTTCGGTGGTTCGGTCTTTAAGAGTGGATTTGTGAATAATGGGACTCTATATATATATATATATATATATATATATATATATATCTAATATCTAAGATCTAATTTATTTTATTTTCAGGGGACAGACATTCAAGCCACATTTCCAAAGAAAGTTCTTCAGAATCTGGAACACAAACTTAGAGAATGAGGCATCTATTATATAAAAAATTCTTTGTTAGGGACAACACCCTTAGAAACAAAGCTACTAATCATCTATATAGACTCATTATGAATTACAGGACTGAGATGTATGAAGTCAGAGATAATGATTTTTCAGCCATGGTGTTTTCATTTAAACCATTTGGTGATATAGCAAGCAATGAGAATGAAGAACAATCATCCTTTTTTGGTATATGTCTTTTGATATATTTTGTGTAGCAGACCTTAATTTTCAATATTTTGGTACATTGATGTCATTTTTCTTTTGGCAGATATCATTGGGGTCATTACTTCCCCTGGAATAGTAGTGATGCATAGTAGATATAGATTGATTGAAGTTGAAATAAGTGATGAGCATTAAGTTTTATTCTACTTCTAAACTTTTATGTTTCATAATTATATTTTTCTGATTATCTATTCGAAACTAACTCTGCTACTTTTTTAACATCCATAATAAAATTTTGTGTACAATTTGGGATTCCAATGTGGAATCTTATTTGTCTCAATTGACAAAGGCTGAAGGGACTGTTCCTATAATCATAGTGCAGTTTTGTAAGCCTAATGTTTTCAGAGGTTGTGTTTCTATCTTATTCATGTTTAGTTTTGTGGCTGTCATGTATTGGGCTTAATGTCTCTTTATTATATTTTTAGGTGAGGTTGGTGTATCCACTCATTATCAAGCATCCAAGATTTTAATCAATTCTTAAATTGATGAAGTGAAGGATTTTAGAAACAAGTATTGTTCTTAAGACAATATTGATAGTTATTTAAGGGTGACTGATTCTAACAAATGTGAATTGTAATGTATAGGATTAAACATGATGATACTTTCCTTGAACAAGTTTCTGTTGATCAAACTGGAGTAAGGGTTAGTAGAGAGTTTGATGACCTTGATGTCAAGTCTCTTGATAATGTTGTTTGTTTGGAGGTATAGAATGTTCTTATTTATAAATTATTTTTTATATATGCATATCATTTTTAAAAGCAGATAGTATTTAAGAATCCAGAATATAGGTTTTTAATATTGGAATAGTTTATTTCTGATTTTGGTCATCAGGATGGATCCTATTGGATTTTTTGGTAAAGTTGAATCAATTGAGTCTCATTTTGGAGAATGGTATTATTTGGCATGTAAGACATGTTTGAAGAAAGTCAGAGTGTTGGATGACAAGAAGTTTAGGTGTGACTTCTATATTAAGAATTTCGATGTAGCTGTGAAGAGGTAGTAATCTGCTTCCTTTTTTTTTTGAAGAACTTGGTTTCTTTTGTTCATTTTTGCAAGAAGTTATTAAATTCAATACCATTTTCCTCTTATTTAGGTTCGGGTTTATTGTGAACATTGTTGATGACTCAAGTAATGCATCCCTTTTGTTGTGGGATAGAGAAGTTGTTCAACTTATTGGAAAAAGGGTCACTGACTTGATAGGGAGTAATATGGAGGCAATCTGGCTGTTAAAAAAATAATTCAACATCAGTAGTAGTTATATTTTCTATTTTAATGTGTTTTTTTGTTGTTTTAGAATTGTGCTATGGAGTATATTCCTAAGAAAATTGAGGAGCTGCTTGTGGGTCTAAAAGTGTTGTTTAAGATTCAAAGCAGGAATAGCAAGAAATATTATCATAGATATCCATATACAGTTAACAAAATTTGTAGTATTCCATAAATGGTTGAGAAATTTGTTCCTTGGAACATTGCATCACAAGTTCTCAATACTGATGTCAAGTTGGCTGATTTACTCTTCGGATCTGATATTGTGGAGGTAATTTTTTTAAGAAAATTAAGCTGGCCACTGTTACATATGTTTTAGGGCAACTGAAATTCTCATTTATGGATTTTTTAAGGTCTCTGGCAAAGGTTTTGTAACTAAACAAAATGGGATTGAATGAATTGCTGAAGGAAGTGTGAAGAGATGCTTGGAAGATGAGTTTGATAGCTGTGATGATGTCTGTTTTGGTCAGATCAAGAAGAAGATGAAGAAAGTTAATGTGATGATGAGGCTTCAGTCGGCTACACTCAGGATTTTTCTGGTGATGACTAGATTTGGAAAATGTAAGAGTTTATCTGTTTTTTATTTCTTGCTTAAGTTTTTTGAACTTATCTGAACATTCATCTTAGTTTTTTGGAGGTTTAATAGATGGACTATGTTACATTAGTTAGCAGTTCTGGATTTTGATTTTGTCATTAACTATTTTGGTATTAGTAAACATCTAAGATGAACTTTATTTGTAATGGTGGCTGATGGCTTTTTTTATTGAAGTATTTATTTGGGTTTAGTTTTATCTGTTTTATGTATCTTTCTTTTGGTTTTCTATCATTTAGCAGAATCATGCATGGACATATAAATCTTACGTAAGATAAAAGTGATGCATTTCAGTTAGTAAGTGTAGTATAAGGTTAACTAATTTAGTTTTATTTTGCTAGGCTCTTTTGCACTCTTTCTTTTTAATCTTTCCTACTGCATTTTTCTATTCAACAAAGGTTTATTGACTAACTCTTTTCTGTTATTTGTACATATGTTGAGAATTAAGAAGAGGGTTTAGCAGAATCATGTTTGGACATACTTAAATCCTAAGTAAGATAAAAAATGATGCCTTCCAATTAGTAAGTATAGTGTAAGGTTTACTGATTCTATTTTTTTGCTAGACTCTTCTGCATTAGGAGTAAATTTAATTTTATGAGTTGTTTTGATGTTTAGTCCTCCGTAGCTTCTCAGAATTGTTTTCTTCTACTCTGTTTTCCATGTTGATTTTGTGAAGAAGATGAAGTTGTTAAAAATGTTTTACTTTATCGTACACTTTGCAGGAGACTGACAGTCCCCCATTTATTCTGTTTGTCCATTTCTGGAAAGTTTAGTTAAGTTGATCAAGTACACTAGTTAAGCTTTTATGAGTTGATCAGTAGAGTAGTTTTAGTTTCTCAAGCCCCGTAGTTAACTTAACCCACCGTAGTAAAGCGCGGCAGCAACCATTCCCATTTCGTGTCTCGTAAGCAAATGATAAACACATCATCTCTGTGGGATCACTCATTAGTTTTTGGCTCTCTTCTAGAGCTGGAATTGGGAGCTCCAAACACTTCATCTTCCTGTTTTCATCACACACACACTTGGTCTTGTTCTAGTTGAGTTTAGTTGGCATTTTGGGGTTGGTAGTTAGTTTTAATCTTTCAGTTATGTTATTCCACTCCGAGAAGGGGTGATGAAACAATTTCCTGCTTTTGAAGTTCATTTCTGGAAGTTATCGACTTTTGATGTTTGATTTAGTTTAAAGTTATGTTTTCATTTCCAGCTGATGTGTTCTATTTGTGTGCTTGTTCTTTTCGATCTGTCTTGATTTATGTTTTATGCTGCACATCTCCACTCAAGTGTTTTATTTCATGTTGGTTTGGTCAGATCTGAGTTTTAAATTCACGTTTCTGTTTAGATCTGGTAGCTACTGCTTTTTTTCTGCATGATTATGGGGTAGTTTTTTATTTACGTAGTCGTAGTTTAGATTTTAGGAGTAGATTTAATTTTATGAGTTGTTTTGATGTTTAGTCCTCCGTAGCTTCTCAAAATCTGTTTTCTTCTATTTAGTATTCCATGTTGACTTTATGAAGAAGATGAAGTTGTTAAAAGGTTTTACTTTATCGTATACTTTGCAGGTGACTGACAGTCTCCCGTTTATTCTGTTTGTCCATTTTTGGAAAGTTCAGTTAAGTTGATCAAGTAGACTAGTTAAACTTTCATGAGTTGATCACTTGAGTAGTTTTAGTTTCTCAAGCCCCGTAGTTAACTTAACCCACCGTAGTAAAGCGTGGCAGCAGCCATTCCCATTTCGTGTCTCGCAAGAAACTGTTAAACACATCATCTCTGTGGGATCGTTCCTTACTTCCCTATACTAGTTAATAGTATTGTGGGTTAAGATTTTGAAAGCACGCTTTCGAGTTCTTCCTTTCATCTCACTCGAGTAGGAGTAGGTTGAGTTGATCAGGCCAAATCGTTAACTAGATCCACTAACTTGTTTTCACAGGTAGAAGGGCACACAATTGGCCAGCCGGATCAGTTCGACAATTCAACTTGAGCAAGCCACAACGATAACAATAGAGTTAAGAGAGAATAAGAAGCAAAGTCCTTCAATGAGGTAATTTTGTTAAAATGCTTTTTTATTTTAATTTTATGAATAGTGGATGTAAGGCTTAACTTAAATAAATTGCATAATACATATAAGCATGTTTAATGTATTTTAATTTGCAAACTCTGTAATTTATTGAATAAATTATATATTTAATATATAAATTAATGATAAAATGTCGTTGTAATGCAATTGAAAAAATATATTCGAAAGTAAATAGATGTAGAATATATTTTGTTTATAATTTTATAAAATTATTTCACAAAATCAAATAAGTATGGAAAAAACCAAATGGGTCGTGCATCGCACGGGTGTGATACTAGTAATTTATAATAGACAACAAGTCTTATACAGAATTTGAAATGCAATAAAATCCTCATTTATCTAATGATTTTGCATCAATGTGAAATCTAATAGTGATATAAAAGTTTTGTATACTTGGTCACAATTGTAGATCTCCGCCTAATAGAGTCTGTCAATAACCTTCCAACATGTAATTGCTCAAAATATTCATAAACGAACTTGTATGAGGAATCTTATCTCATCAGGCATACAATTATGGGGTTTTTCTAATTTTTTATGGTCTTTTTTTCCAATATTTTCGATCTATTTGTTGAATCGTAGAAAGTCTTCTACTACTTCTTCGATTCTGAAAAAAAAAACAATGAAAAATTCAGAATAGACCTAATCTTCGACCTTTTTGAATATTAATCGAAATTTTGTTGGAATATACCTTTAATCGAAACCTATTTTGATGTAATTAAGTAGCATATCAATGGCCTTTGCTGTGGTTTACGGATTTTACACCACTCTTCGTCGTCTAGGTTAAACCGATTTGGAGGCGTCGGTAAGCTGTCAGCGAAGAAAAATTGGTCGGCGATTTTCAATGTCAAATTTGTAGGGTTTGAGAATGTTTTGGTAGTCGTTTAGGTCCAATTCTTTGGATTAATCGTGGTAAGGAGTTGGTAAGGTGTAGTGGTGTCGTCCCCGGCATCGATCCAGTGGCAGAAACGAATTTTCAGGTTGATTGAATTGTTGATTGTTTAGGGTTTCTTGAAGCGGCGCCGACAAGGAGAGAGGAGAGAATAACTTTTATACGGTGTATAAATTATGGTTTTGTTTTCTAAGTGTGTTAAAGCTCATCTGTGAGTTTTCCAGTACCTAGACTCGATTGTAACGGAAGCTTTGAGCCCATCACCTTTAATCAAGTCAGAAAAAAAGAAGAGTCGAGTGAACAGACTGCAGAGAAGGGGAGGATGGTCGAAGACACCAGTGTAATCCAACCTAGTGATCTCCCAACAAAAAAAATTGACCCAGGGGTATTTACACTCCCAATTTCCATCAGGGGCGTTCTAACAGAGCAAGCAATGTGCGACCTAGGGGCGTCCATCAATGTTATGCCATATTCTATGTATAAAAAGCTGGGGGAAGCAGAGCTAGTCGAAACCGACATGGTGATACAGCTGGCAAATGGGACTTCCATTTACCCCAAGGGAATTCTGGAGAATGAAATCGTCAAGGTGAACAAATTTATGTACCTCGCCGACTTCTTTGTTATAAAGATGACGGAGCCAGAAGCGGAGGAATCCATTGGAATCCTCTTGGGAAGACCTTTCCTATCCACCGCCAGCACAGTCATTGATGTCCGCCATGGGACAATAAATCTGGTGTTTAATGGAGGGCGATTTACAGTTGACATTAATGAAGCTGCAAGGAAGCCACAGGACAACGAAAACATTCAATCGGTAGATGATGTCAGACCTCTGGAGCAAAAGTATCCGGAAAAGGAACTCTTAATTAAACCGCCCTTTGATCCCACTAACTTGAGAAGCTTAAGAGGGAAGCAGCTGACTGGGTCCAAGTAACAATGACTGGGGAAATGGATGATGAAGCCACTGAAAAGACAATTATGGAATTCTGCTAGCCATCACAACCAGCCAAGTCAAGAGAGATCACTCAACCGGATCGGAATGAAAAACCACCTGACCAAGCTGCCCCACTGAGAGGGGTGTGGGAGGAAAATCCCACGCCAACAAAGCAACTACCTGAGTCACCAAGTACCCTCAAGGACCTACCCCACCGGACGTATCACAAACCGGTTGAACCAAGTCTGCATGAACAGGAAGGACAATCAAGAAAAAAACTGAGGCTGGGTAAAGCAGGCGTCAAGTGGAAAACAACAGACCTGATGGAAATGAATCCAAATCTGTACGTGCACCCAGCCACGGGAAAAAAGGGAGCGACCAATTTCTCCTCGAGAAAGGAAGAACCCATCGGTGAACAGAAAGAGCTGCCATTCAAGCGTCAAATAAAACTGATGACCAGAAAACGGAATTCAGAATGGGCAGATCCTGAAACCCTCAAGGCAAACACACACCAAGGAGACACCCCCAATTCGTTCTTTTTCAATGTGAAGGGTCATCTTGAGCCCTACAGGGACAAGACCAAAGCAGGAGTGGTGGAAGAAATTCCACTAACCTTTTCCAATCTCAACCAGTGACCAGGTAGAAGGAGTGATCGGGTACTCCTGGGTAGTCTGCTTAATCAAACAACAAATTTTAAATCCATTAAATTAATCAAGTGACAACCTAGGGGAACCCGGTCAAGTCCTCATAGTTAGTGTAAATAGTTTTTCTTGTGTTAGTTTTCTATTTCTTAGAAAGTTAAAGGACGGAAATAGAGGCGAGAAACTGATCAAGTGGAATTATTGAGTTTTCATCTGGATATAATTGACCACTTGATCAGTGCAATGAGGGCTAACCAATGGCCACAGTGATTCAATTAATCAGGGACATGTGGTGATAGGACAATGCAGTCGTTGGAGAGGTATCAGGCTGCGCCAACTGTCTCAATAAAAGGACGTTTCAGGGAGAAGGAGAAAGCGTATCAGAGAAGCTAAGCCAGCTGGCACTCTGAAAAGGCGCGCTCGTATGTGAACAGTCGCAGAGATCCCAACAGTCGTAGCATCAGTACAATAGGCAGATCCCAGAGCCTAATTTCACGTTCAACCAAAAGCGACTACAGTGCATTTCTTTTACTCTTCCCATACCACTTCAAGTTTTGAAACTTTACTTTCTCCACCAGCACTCGCCACTATTACCAACAAATATGTTAATCAAGCAAATTTCTACTCCTTCATCATCCCCCAACGCCGGAGCTGACGGTGGCGACCAGGAAACTTCATCCCAAGTTCGTCAAGAAAATCCTAAATTGTGTACGTATAACACCGCACCACCACAAACCAGCACCGCTACTCCGAATCCCGAAATAGATGAAGAGACCCTCCAGCACCTCAATAATGTCCTCCTGAGTATACCTCGCGAGTTGGACGATGCAGCAGCATACGCCGAACTAAAAGCTAGACTTGGGATTTCCCGGTCTAAAAATCCTGCTTTGTCCCCTAAACCAAAGATCCCACCTAGCTCTCCTACATCACCCAAACCTTCGTCCCCAACCCAACCAATGCAATGTAGCACAGACACTGCCGATGAAGAAGGGTTGGGGGAGGATTATGGGCAGCCGTTCGCAATTCCGTCGCCAGCAGGCGGTGGCGGCTCCACTCCACTCCATGCGCCGCATTCGACTGAGGGCGACGGCATCAACAATGAAGAGGAAGAGGAATTCCGCCCATTGTTCGACTATGGGGAGACGGAGGAAGAGGAACCGCTACGTCGTCAGACGCGGCGTATGACAACGAATCGGCTGCTGGAGGTAGCTGAAAACCTGAAAACACGAGGTGAGGAGGGAACGGTGGTGCAGAGGCCACGCACAGTACGGAGGATGGTGGATGAAGAGGAACCAGAAGAGCCTCAGATTCAGGACGCTGGAGAGGAGGAAGAAGCTACCGAGGGCAGCCTAGCGAGGGAAAAGAGAGAAAGAAAGAGGAAGGGGAAGGAAAGTATTCTCCCTACTCCCAAGAGAAGCCGCCCCACTGACACAGAGGTCACCATTGCAGATGCTTCTGCGCCCGCTTCCTCACAACCAGGAGATGAGGGCAGCAATTCTACTGGAGAGGAATTGCGTTGGATCAGAACGACCAGGAGACAACAGGAGAGCCTGAAACCTCTCCTTCCATCGCCTACTCTCCTCAGCATGTGGTGTTGACCCCATCTCTTCGCCAACAGATGATGGAACTTCCGCTTTACCGGAAGTTCTGACCTGAACGAAGAGAGTGTTTCCTTCAGGGTCTTTGGCCAGGAACAACTGATGAGCCTAAACGATTTCTCTATCCGGATGGGCCTTTACACGGAACAACAGGTGGCTGGCGGGGTCTGGGTTGGGCGAGATATCGGTCTCCCTCAGAGGAAACCAGAATTCGATCAACAAGCCGTTTGGAAGGCAATATGCGGAGGACGCGCCCCTACTTTCAGAACTTCTGAATCCAGAGGACATCTTATTGCTGATCCTGCCCTCCGCCTAGCCCAGGTTTACCTGGCCTCCAATCTCCTCGGACAAACAAACACACTGGCGATCCTCACTCTGGCTGAGCTCTATTTCATGTGGAGTATGAGAGAACAGAGGAAAGTCCACCCGGGGTTCTGGCTGGCGTATTCCATGAACCAGATGGCTACCCATGATGCCCGCCATTTGAACATCTGCCAACTCCTCAGGGCCTATCTGAGGAGGAACTGGATCGTGAAAAGAGTCGGACGCCCCGTCTTTTGACCTAGTCCTGAAATGTTTGACCTTGACTTCTTTGTTAGAATTCAGGTTTTAGAAAAAATGAAGGGAGTGAATTTTCAGCTTTATGAAGCAGGCCGGCGGGAGCAGTAAAGAATCCAACCCCAGAGGAGAAGAAGGCTAGAGGAGGCCTCAGCAAACCTTGCCGATGGAGAAGAAGAAGATACACACCAGGCGCCCACTCCAAGGATGGAGCAAGAGGAGGCTGCAAGCACTGACAATTCAAGTGAAGGAAGAATGTTTTTTGTTTATGGTTATAGAGGTACTGGTAAAACATTCATATGTTAAATGTGGCGTCCAGTGGCATAGCCTCTTTATTGTTACCTGGAGGTAGAACTATCCACACACGCTTTAAGATTCCTATCAATGTTAATGAAGATTCTGTGTGCAATATAAAACAAGGGACGAATCTTGCTGAGCTTATCATATGGGATGAAGCGCCGATGATTCATAAACATTGCATAAAAGCCGTGGATAGGACTTTTAGAGATATTCTTCGTGTGTGTAGTGAGTCCAGTATGGACAAACCGTTTGGTGGAAAAACTGTAGTTTTTTGTGGTGACTTTAGACAAATTTTACCTGTTGTTCCTAAAGGGAGTCGACAGAATGTTGTGAATGCCACCATTAATTCTTCATATCTTTGGAGTAGTTGTGAGTACCGTTAACAGTAGGTAACACAATCGATTTTTTTGCATAAGAGAAAATATTATTTCACAACCTGATACGCTCAGATTTTGCACTGTTTTAAAGCCATTATTTGGTCAATTTTGAGTGTCAAAGTTGCATTACATGTTCATTAATTACATATTTTATCTATTTTAATATTTGACCTGTTTTGTGAAAAATGTGCAAAATAGAGCTTAAATCGAAAGAATACCAAAAACACTTTTCAAATTTTGAGTTATTTCATTAAAGTTCAAGTCAATTTATATTTATCAAAATAGAAGGGAAGGAAGAAATATTAAAATAGGAAGATACAAAAACTTACAGAAGAAGGCAAAAGAATGCAACGGCTTTGAAGAAGAGGAAGATTGTGAAATAAAAACCTAATTTCATTCGATTAAAATTTAATTCGTTAATAAATAGTGGGCTGGCCAATATTAGTATAAGTTAATAATAATATTTAACATAATTGGAAAAAATTGATCTATTATTTCTCAAAACAAAGAGACGTTATTTTTGTTCCCAAATACAGAATCTAGTTTTTATTAGATAAATTAAAACTTCACGGTTCATATAAATCTGTGGATACAATTGTTTTATTAGTGAATTAATACCTCACGTTAGTTAAATAAATACTATACATACATTAACATTATTCAAACAATCAAACTAAATATGCTACTATCAAATACAACAAAATTTACTGTATTTAAATTTTTTAAATTATGTAATTTATTATTTAATAAATAAATGATTTTTATATTTAGTTATATAAATTAATAAATCTTATATATTATTTAATTTAATTTAAGTTATTTACAAAGTGTAATATGGTTAGTGTGTAATTTAGATAAAATATATAGGTATGATTGAAAATTATAAAAAGTTAATAGAGGAGGAATATTTTTTTGGGTTTGAGTTTAGTGTAAATATATTATTGAAGTCAAATTAATATTTAGTGTGACATTTATATTAAAATGTATTTGAGTTTTGTGTAATTGTTGGAGAGGCTCTTAGATCACGTCGGCCTAAAAAAGATAAAGAATGAAGACAACATTAAAAATAGCGAATGAAGAAAAAGAAATTAGGAATTATTAACCTGATCATGAATGAAGAAAAATAAATTAGGAATTATTAACATGTCGGAGTGGACTCACCGCCATTTCCACTGTACATCATCAGGTTAATTTTTCTTTTTCTTCCTCCTCCTCCTCTTTATACTTTGTCCCCTCTTTGTTGTAAGTATTTGTTTGGCCATTTATAATTCTAATTTATAGAATTATAAGATTTTCCAGATAGTGAAATTTGATGACAAATCATGTTTCGACTCTGCACAAGCTGCCCAATTCACCTCATCCATCAACATTGAATTTTGGCAATGAGAAATAGGAATATATGTAAAAAGTTTTAATATTACCTCTTTTCTTCTTCTTTTCATTTTTCTTCTAGCTCCCATACGTCTCAGCTCTCTCACTTCATTCTTATAGATAGTTGCTTATATGTGACGATTATTTCAGACCAATCAGACTACAAAATCTGACAAAAATATGTGAAAGTAGATTGAAATGCGTATTTTAATCCTTGTTATTCTATTAACAAACATTATACTATATTTCAATGTCACTTGATTCATAGGCAGCCCTCTGCAGAGATCTGCATCAAGACTGATTTGAACCTTTCTGCTTTTCGTTTCACATTGATCAAGATGGTGGTGCACATTGATCAATACACTTTTCAAGATTTTAGCAAGTGTATTTAATGGTGTATTTGTAAATTTGTTTTGTAACCATCGGTGAATACGTGTTGCCCAGTTTTTGTCCTGAGTTGAAATTGCTTTACTCAAAGAATATAAACATATACCAGAATTTTATAATATATTATGAGTCAAAGAATTATAAAATATGATCAGCCATAAAATCATTATGTTGAGCGGGAAAAACACTTATATATTTGTCGTTTTTCCATACTACTATCTCTTTGTATCAACATCGATTAAATTATAAATTTCTATTTAATTTCACTACCATTATATTTATAATATTTTATTTTAATGATACTTTACTCTGTCATGTTTATTAGGATTTTAAAATAATTACTAATCCTAATTAAATTCTTAAGACCATATATATTTTATTTCTAAAACTAAATTTCTCATAATTTGGAGAGAGTTCTGATTCGGAAGATGATGAAGTGGCGCAGAATGATGAAGGTACGTAATTGACAGCCAAGGTTGGTTGATCGGAATGATTACGGATGGCTGTTCTGAGAGTTTTTTGTTAATGCATTGTGGAATTGGATATTTATTTTGTGGTGAGCTGTTTGGAAGTCTCTCACCATGTAGGTAGTGCTATTTCTGAAAATATTGAGGCATGAAAAATCGATATAGATTTAAGAAAACCTTATACTTAAATGAGTATCAATCATGTTTTATGAAATAGTAGGTTTGTAGTCTCAATTAAATTACCGTGTAATATTACTCCTAGAATAGATGATTGAATTACCATATATATATATATATGGGGAGCGTTATTCTCCTTTTCACATCTTAGATCCTTTTTCCTTCTTAATATTACGCGTTAGATCTAAGGCATCAACGGATCAGATTGATTCTATAAAACTGGTTCCGTGTTGCATTATAGAAGGTGGTTATATGCATTACAGGGTTATTATTGACATTTGACGGAAAAGTAACCGCCACATTTTGGTATCTGCGAATAATGCACCACATGGTCACGAGTAATGCATATAATTGACTATATAATGCACAATATGTGAACTGCAATGCATACGAATAAGATGTACCATGTTATGATGTTTGGACACACGTTTCTTGTTTCCCCTAAGGGTTTAATAAGCTTAGGGGCTAGGGTATAGTACGTAGACACGTATGTAATCTTCACATGGTAACGAGTAATGGATATAATTGACTATATAATGCACAATTTGTGAACTGCAATGCATACGAACAAGATGTGCTGTGTTATGATGTTTGACACACGTTTCTTGTTTCCCCTAAGGGTTTAATAAGCTTAGGGGCTAGGGTATAGTACGTACGCATTAATAACAAATTATAAAACGATACGAATAATTCACCAAATTGTCACGAGTAATGGATGTTATTAACTATATAATGCACAATATGTGAACTGCAATGCATACGAATAAGATGTACCATGTTATGATGTTTGACACACGTTTCTTGTTTCCCTAAGGGTTTAATAAGCTTAGGGGCTAGGGTATAGTACGTAGACATTACTAACAAATTGTTGTTATTGGAATATACGTATGTGCATTATTTGGTTTAGGTAGTGCATTATGTAGCTGCTAATTGTCATTATCTCAGTATATTATGCATTATTAGAGGTATTGTGTATATGGGTTAATCAACGGATTGAAGATTACATACCTGCATTTAGTAATGTCTACGTACTATACCCTAGCCCCTAAGCTTATTAAACCCTTAGGGGAAACAAGAAACGTGTGTCAAACATCATAACATGGTACATCTTATTCGTATGCATTGCAGTTCACATATTGTGCATTATATAGTTAATAACATCCATTACTCGTGACAATTTGGTGAATTATTCGTATCGTTTTATAATTTGTTATTAATGCGTACGTACTATACCCTAGCCCCTAAGCTTATTAAACCCTTAGGGGAAACAAGAAACGTGTGTCAAATATAATAACACAACACATCTTGTTCGTATGCATTGCAGTTCACAAATTGTGCATTATATAGTCAATTATATGCATTACTCGTTACCATGTGAATATTACATACATGTCTACGTACTATACCCTAGCCCCTAAGCTTATTAAACCCTTAGGGGAAACAAGAAACGTGTGTCAAACATCATAACACAGCACATCTTGTTCGTATGCACTGCAGTTCGCATATTGTGCATTATATAGGCAATTATATGCATTACTCGTGACCATGTGGTGCATTATTCGTAGCGGTTTCCAGCCATTGTTAGATTACTATTGTACCCTCATAATGCATAAAATAGGACAAATAATGCAACACGGGATTAATTACCCAATGTTGATCTGGACCGTCCATTTCTCTAATCTAATGGCTGATATTAAGAAGGAAAAAGGAGGAAATATAGGAAAAGGAAATGAATACATCCCTATATTGTAATCCTACTTCATACAGTAAATAAATCACTCAACACAATACAATTTATAGCCTTCTATTGCTCCTCTCCCAATATGCCGTATGTACCATTGAACATGGTATCAGAGCGGGTTTGGACTTAGATAAGGTATCATCATCGTCCTTGATACCTTTCTGGGCCCCCCCGTTTTTACCTTTCCATTCCTTTTTTCCTGTACCTGTACCAGTAAACAATATGTCGGACGACAATAAGAAGTTAACAGAAACTTCAAACCAGCCCATGGCGGATGAATTTGCCCGGCAATTTGCCAATTTCATGCGCAATAGTTTTGCGATGAACCAAAACCAGAACCAAACCAATCCACCTGAAACTGATGTTGTGTCATAAAAAATCGACACACAGCCCCTCTACATCGGCAGGGACAAACTAAACGGAGAGAATTACGCTCTTTTGTCTGTACTTATGAAGGCGGCGATAAGCGTTCGGGGAATGGTCTCTCACGTTACCGAGTGCCTGCTCCCCCACCACGAACTGATCCAGCCTTCGCGCAGTGGCAACAAGCTGACCATTGTGTTTTCACATTGTTAACACAAAATATGGAATCTCGACTAGTCAGCTGAGTATCACAACATCCGGCAGCCAAACATATTTGGGATGCGTTGGCTGTCACTTATGGAAGCGGAGGGGATAAAATCCAGGTGTATGATCTCAACTTCAAAGCAAGCATACTGCGACAGGGGAACAAATCATTAGAGGAGACATGAAGCATATTATAGGAACTATGGATATCAATCGACCAAAAACATAAAAATCTGATGAGATACCGAGAGGATAAAATTCATGACAAATTTATACAAGATCAGAGGCTATGTCAATTTGTCTATGCGATCGACAGTAAGTATGAATCAATTAAGAAGGAAATCTTGAAAATGGAACCACTTCCCTCCTTGGATTATGCTTACAACAGGGTGATGCGAGAGGAGACACGATACCAGGTTCTACAACCCGGCAATAGCAGCGGCAGTGGAGTGCCAACGAAGCCGTCTGCGAGGAGCAGGGCTCCACCGGCGGCTCTCAAGGCAGTAATCGGAGCGGAGGAACTTGGAATCGGCGAAGCAACAATCAACGCGACGATGAGGACAAATCAAAACTTGTGTGTTCCTATTGCAAGACGAAGAAGCACACGAAGGAGTCCTGCTTCGAGTTAATCGACTACCCCGACTGGTGGGAAGAAAAATATGGGAAGCCACCGCCGCTCCGAAGTCCTTGGAACCGTGGTGGAGGATAGGCTGCTGCGGCGGTCGGAGAAGAGCCCAGACGAGGAGACCACAATGTCGCCTCAAACAACAGCCGAGAGGCTGCTCCAGCGGTCATGTCACGACCCGGTCCTTGTTAAGGATAACAAGAATGGGTAGTTCGCGACTAATAGGAGGATTAAAGAAACGGGGTAGAAGGGGGGTGAAAATCAAGGAAGAACTGGAAGAAATGCTAGTCAAATAAATACTGCAAACGAGGAACCGAATATTTGGTTACATGTTCTCAAATAGAATCAGTCACCATAACAACTAAATCAGAGTTCAAAGTTGAGAGTATAAGATTCTCACTTAACAAAAAAATGCACCGGAAATAGGTCCCTTTTAAACGACTTCGTGTATGAAGACACGAATCGTCGAGAAATCCACATGCTTATTTAATAGCATCGACTCCGATCAATTCTTCTCCATCTTGACGTTCAACCTGCACATTTATAAATACATGCAGGGCTGAGTACAGAAGTACTCACTGGACACGTGCCGAAAACAAAACATACATATATATAAGTTGTCATCCATCAACAGTATCACACGAGGGTTTTTCTTAAAAAGGGCCGAGCATACTAAATTCTTTTGTGATCTTAATAGTCCGACTGCAGTCTAAGTTCTTGGTGTATCCTGCCATGTCTGAGAATCTAGTGTGCCGTGAAGGTGGCCACCTTCAACAGCACCCTCGCCGGCCAACATCTCTAGGATGGCTCACGACTCTTGCGCGCTATATTCCAAATCGAAACATTTTGGCATAGCCAAAACCAACAAATAGATATATATATCTCTAACAGACAGGTCTCGAAAATAAACACTTTATGGCATGACAACAACTTTAAAATGATCACGTATCCATTTTTGAGAAAAAAGTATTTCATAACTTCAAAACATTTGCTTTATATCCACACTATAGTGCTGGATATTAAAAGAAAGCCAACATGGTATGCTTATCTCCAATTAAAATCCTCGTTTAGCCTCACTTGCCCTTGAATAGTTTCTCCTTTAGAAATAAATAGCGCGACACGCTAATTACTACTTGACTATTTCTCTTGAGAAAAGAATGCATGCATCCTATTGGATAGCACTTATATCTTAAGCTTGTCTTATAGGATTTTCTTAATCCTATCTCGGGCTTCACTACTCTGCAGAATTTATTTATTCACTTTACTGACTTTGGAGAAATTCTATTTTCTCTAAAATAAATATTTGGGCACTTATTTAATAAAATATTGATTCTTGGAAAATCCATTTCTTAAATCTTTTCTTAAGATTTTTCTTAAGGCCGCCCATGGCGTCGCGGGGCGACGTCGGTCGACTTTCGCGTCTCCCACTTCATCACTTTCCATTTCATTGGGAATCTAATAACTTATTCGGGAATTAATTAGTTAGGCTCCAAGCTTAATTCCTTAATTTAATTCCAGCCCAACAGAATTTTCGTTCATAGTGCACATAAATTCCACGTCGAAGCCCAGTCCATAAACGAGCTAGCACACTACTCCAATTAATTCTATTAGTCCAAGCTCCATATTTTTCTTAAGTGGCCCAACAACAATTTCTCTCTTGGCCCAAAACTTTAATTAAAGAGGAGTGGCCAAAAAATTCCTACACCTAACTCCCTTCTCGGTCAACCCCCTCCTCCTCCTCCACCTTTTTCTTTTAATTCCAATTGCAAAAATCCCCAATCTCGACGGGATACCGGAGTCCCGCCGGCATGCACTCCCTCCGTCACGCTTCCTCACCCCGTCGAGGCCTCTCTCATTCGAGTTCTTCTTTCCTTCCGGTGGAATTGTCACCGACGGTTCGTCCCCTTCTCCCGCTCGGCGAGTTCTCAACACCACCGTCTGCGTCGCCGGCGCGTCCAACAACGTGGCTCCGGCAGAAGTTTGATAAGTCGTATTCTAGGCCTTGGTTACTGGTCAGTATGATGTGCAAAATTGATTATATCTGCAAAAATAGTTGCTCAAAGTGTGCAGGTTAAGTGTTCTAGCCAGTAGGGAAGTTTCAGAATGTTCAGGTGAAAAAGGGCGCCATCATGATCTTATACTGATCAGTATTCGTGCTGAAACGGCTTGAGATGGAGAAGACGGATAGCTGGGACGGATTACCCACAATTGAGGGCAAAGAAGTCAACTTGTAATGAGGATTTACCCTAAAATCAAAGGTAAGCCTCCCTATAAAAGGAAGCCAAGAAGGAGAGAGAAAAAAAGATACATATACACATTCACTCATTCACCACCATCTCTAGGTAGAGAGTTCTCTCGGTAATACCAGTCTTTCAGCCGTGTCCCGCTTCTTGCCTCGCCGCAGCCATGATCACCTGACGCCCAGATGTTCCCGGAGTACCAGTCATCCTTATTCCAGCCAGCAAGATCATAGTTTAGGAGTTCCATCGCCCGGAGTGGCAAAACACTTTTAATTCGCTTTCGTAGTTAAATTGCTTGTTTTTCCTTACGTTGGATCTTTGTTGCTTTTGGATATTTTCTGCTTTTGAAGTACTTGTTGAAGATCCGAACGTGTTTATGCTATGAAGTTGTTTTCTGTTCAGTTTACTTCGCCGATCTCTTTTCCTTCTGCCTAGTTAGCTTAGATCTAGAGTTTCTGGTCGTTTTGAGTATCGAATCGTATGTTTCCAGTTAGTAGTTTATTTCTTCGAGTTAGCATAATCTGTTTACTTTTATTTCATAGAGGTTTGTTTCATGCAATGTGCAGTCATGTGTTTCGTGTCTTCTTCCATGCTGATCAGTAGGCGGGATTTCAGTTTCGATGTTCGATTTTCGATTTGGAATTTTTGATTGTAGATCTGTGTTCGTGAGTTATTAATCTGTGTTTTTATGGTGCTGAATCTGGTTTGTTTTTCTGATTTTAGTTTGTGTTTGTTGAAGAAGATGATGTCCATATCCAAGTTTGGGACCACTTTTGCTTTTTAGATGCCTTTTGCTTTTTGTCCTTCACCTTTAGTACACCCTGCAGATCTGTCAGCCTAGTCACCACAACCACCACTTATTCTCTGCTTTTCTGTTTAGCCTTTTATAGAAACCTAGTACTTTCCTCATATTTTCTGTTACACCGCATCCACCATAATTCCACGTACACCACTACATGTCGACCACCATTCACCCTTCCTAGTCAGTAGGACACCATCTTAATTTCCCGTCTAGGTAGAGACTCAACCCAAGCGTGGTAGCTAACCAAACCATCCAGAATATCACCACAATAGTTTTAACGCACCATCTCTGTGGGATTCGACCCCTACCTTCGCTATACTACCCAGTAGAAGAAGGTTGAGGAATCTTTGAAACCAGGGTCTAGGCTTAGTTAGGATCTCTATCCTGACCAATAGGATATATCCTTGCTTGAACGACACCTACGCACCCTGCTACATCTTTCAAAGTGCTGTCGATACACCGCGAGGCAATCGTCGTTTGTTGTCTCTAGCGGATCAGCCATCGTCGCCTCCGCGTCCCGGCTCGCCTCGTTGACTCATTCTGGGCCTAAAGCTAAGTCCTCTCCCCCCTTTCCCCCGTCGTTTCACTGTTATTGAGTTATGGCAGCAACTATGCGATTAAAAAACGTTGACTATGTGACATTTCTTCCGTTATTCCTTTGAGGATTTACTTGTCATGCCCGCATTTTATAAGGATAGAAAACACGGTTGATCGCGACTAAGGAAGGATTAAAGAAGCGGGGAAGAAAGGGGAAATCAACGCAACTCGACCATAGCTCGAAACAAAATGGGAATAGCTCGAATAAAATCAGAGTATCTCAACAATCAACAACTCAAAAATGAATATTATCTCAGCGATACAAGAACTCAAACGAAACAACACTCAGCGGAAGAATTTTGAGAGTAGAAATATACCACATGTGAAGACATGACACATTCTAAACACTTAAATTTCTTCAACGGTCTTGCTCAACACCTACCGCACCCGTCACGCTCAACCTGCACATTTTTTAAAAAGAAATGCAGGGCTGAGTACTTGATGCACTCAGTGGACTCATGCCGAAAATATTTTATAAAAAGTATTTATCATCCCACCATTGAGTGACCTTGGGGTTTTAACTTTAGAAATCGCCCAAGATAGTAAAATAATTTCCATCGTAAAATTCGGTTGATCAACCATTTCCCCATAGCTATCTACCATATCTGATCCATTGATGACAAGGAATGTGACCACATTCCAAGTCACTAGACCGGCCGACCCAAAAGACGGCTCACGATCCTCATTGGTGTACACTAGCCTGAGTAGGGACTCACTGCCTAGTCAGACCC
Organism: Salvia splendens; assembly: GCF_004379255.2. Classification (NCBI taxonomy): domain Eukaryota; kingdom Viridiplantae; phylum Streptophyta; class Magnoliopsida; order Lamiales; family Lamiaceae; genus Salvia; species Salvia splendens. The sequence continues at coordinate 20,993,043 of NC_056035.1, forward strand.
GAATTCAATTATCCATTTATGGCAAAAGCCACATCAGATAGGTTCCATAGAATAAAACAAAACACGGCATGACAAATATTCATACCATTTTCACATAAAAATATACTTAGGGCATTGCCCTTATTTAAAAAGAAAGCCCACCTCGAGTGCTTAATCCGAAATTATTTTCTTTCCCTTGCGAGATATCACCTTTAAAATTTACATAACACATAAATCAACACAATTTCAAATTAAATAAATAGAATGCATGCAACATATGTCTCCAATTATTTTCCTCGTTCAAGATTATGAATTTCCCGAATCAAAACTTAAATATTTCAATTATTCTTGGCTGCCCAAAGCATCACGGCGACGCTGACCGGCCGCGCACGCCCCCAACAAAATTTCGAAAAGAAACTCGGCCCACAAGGATTAATTAACTCCATTCCACTTCCCAAATTTAATTGAAAACAAATTGGCAAGACCAAGGATAAAGCACACCAATTCCATATAACACTGGCCCAAAACTATCAGCAGCCCATTAAGAAAAAATACAGCCCACACTCCAAGCCCAAATCAGGTACCGACCCAAAAGAAAGATAATAAGTATGCTCCCATTGTAAAATCACACGTACACTCCTCACTTCCATTTTAAAATATTAAGGAATTATTTAATAAAAAATGAAGTACACGCACACTCCCAATCTTCATTTTTGTGAGATTTACACGTATACTCCCTCAACTAGATTTTTAAATCAAGCTCAATGTATTAAAGTAATATATAATAAGAAGTCAAATATTAAAGGATTTCATAAGGATATCATCAGAATACAGTTTATACTCCAGATTTAAAATTTGTCGGCCCCTTTTCTCCCTCAACTGTCGGCTCCTTTTCTCCCTCAACTCTTTCTCTCTACTGTAAATCTTAAACAATGAACAAACCCAAAATCCCTCAGTTTCTATCAAACTTATGAAGATTAACTTCATGAATGCAGATATTATGGAGAGAATAATATTGAGAGAATGATGGAGAACTTTGTTCAATGATCAACAAAGAGTACAATCCACCTTATATACTCGGTACATGAAGCTATGTAAAACTAACAACTAACAAACATAACTAACTAACTGAAAGATCCAGCTGTCAACTAACAAACTAACTAATATAAACTTCTCTTCACAATGCATGACTGAGAGCTTGAGTGTAGATGAGGTGAGGTGCACGGTTGTCTGCATGGAGCTGCAGCTGTGAGTTGATGATGCATGGAGCTGCAGCTGTAGGATGAAGATGATACATCATTGATAGGCCCCCTCAAGATGGACTATATAGACTTTTGAAGTCCATCTTGAACAACAAAGTGTTGAAAGGGGTAGTGGCTAGCGGTTTAGTGAAGATGTCAGCAAGTTGAAGATTGTTGGGAACATGAACCGTTTTGATCACACCTTCGATAATCTTGTCTCGAACGGTGTGGCAATCGATTTCTATGTGTTTTGTCCGTTCATGAAACAAAGGATTGTTGCTGATGTGCACGGCCGCTTGACTATCACAATAGAGTGGAACCGGCTTCTTAATTTCTAAAGCAAAATCCTTAAGCAATGCAATGATCCACACCACTTCACAGCAAGCAAGGGCCATTGATCTATATTCAGCTTCAGCTGAAGATCTAGAAACCGTGTGTTGTTTCTTGGATCTCCACGAAATCAGAGAGGTGCCCAAAAATAAACAGAAGCCAGAAATAGATCTTCTAGTATCCGGGCATCCAGCCCAATCAGCATCAGAAAATATGCTTAATGAAGGATCTGCCAGAGAAGAATAGAACAAACCATGACCTATTGTGCCCTTCAAATACTTGAGAACTCTCTCAGCAGCAAGGAGATGATCTGAGCATGGATTAGACAAGAACTGACTGAGCTTATTAACAGCAAAAGTAATGTCAGGTCTTGTGATGCAGAGATATACAAGGCGTCCAATGAGTCTTCTATATACTGTGGGATCAGGGAGAGGGTCTCCTGCATCCATTTGCAGCTGTGTGGTGGAATCCATAGGTGTAGAGGCTGGTTTACAACCAAGTAAGCCAGCATCAGTTACAAGATCAAGCGCATACTTGTGTTGAGAGATGAAAATTCCAGTTCCATTTCTTGCTATCTCAATGCCAAGGAAGTATTTCGGTTTGCCAAGATCCTTGAACTTAAAATGATTGGCAAGGAAGGCTTTGAAGTCAGAAATCATGGAGTCTTCACTGCTAGCCACCAGAATATCATCAACATAAATAACAATTCCAAAAAACTTCCCATCTGAAAAGTGTTTGAAGAAGAAAGAATGATCCGATGCAGATTGGATCAGACCAAAACCAGCCAAGACTTGAGAAAATTTGAGATACCATTGTCTTGAGGCCTGTTTAAGGCCGTATAAAGATTTCTTCAGCCTACAAACAAGCTGACCAGACCCGGGTGGAGGGTCTGAGATCACCAATCCAGGGGGTAGAGTCATATAAATTTCTTCATCCAAATCCCCATACAAAAAAGCATTATTGATATCAAGATGGGCCAAGGACCAACCTTTTATGGCTGCAAGAGAGAGCATCAGCTTGACTGTAGTCAATTTAGCAACCGGGGAGAAGGTATCATGATAGTCAATCCCAGCTTGTTGAGTGAAGCCTTTGGCTACCAAACGTGCCTTGTATCTCTCAACAGTGGCATCGGCTTTAAATTTGATCTTGTACACCCACTTACAAGAGATAGGGATCTTGCCCGGAGGTAGGTATGTGATTAACCAAGTGTTGGTTCTAATCAAAGCTTGTAGCTCATCTTGCATTGCCATAACCCATTCTGGGCATTGAGAGGCCTTTTTGTATGTAGAGGGTTCAGTGAGGGCAGAGAGTAGGCTGATGAAATTGACATATGGTTGGGATAATTTTGATAGAGAAAAGTAATCTGAGATGGGATATTTAGAGGAAGAAGTGGCTGAGTTACAGAGATAATCTGTGAGGTGAGATGGTGTTTTGATTTGTCTTCCAGATTTTGAGTGAGTTGATGTGGAAGGGCTAGGATCAGTAGGTCGAGAGACATCAGTGTTAGAAGGAGATATGTGTTGGGAATGTGGGATATCAGATGGAAAAACTGACTGTGGCTGAGAAGAGAAGGGAAAGTCAGTTTCATGAAATGAAACATTTCTGCTTATGAGGATCTCATGAGTGTCTATATTCATGACTTTGTAGCCTTTGTAGCCGGATGGATATCCAATGAATATGCATTTTATGGCTCTGGGAGAGAATTTATTTTTACTTTTGTCCAAAGTGGATGCAAAACAAAGACATCCAAAGACTTTGAGGTGAGTATATGAGGGAGGCTTTGAGAAGAGAGCCTGGAATGGAGTTATTTGATCTGGCAAAACAGATGAGGGGGTTCTATTGATAAGAAAAGAGGCAGTAAGAATGCACTCTCCCCAGAAAGAGATAGATAGATGAGATTGGAATAAGAGGCTGCGGGCTACATTGAGGAGATGTTGGTGTTTCCTTTCAACTCTAGCATTTTGTTGTGGGGTTTCAACACAAGAATGTTGAGCTATGGTTCCATAGGTTGAAAGGAGGGAATGAAGGTTAAATTCAGGTGCATTGTCACTTCTCAAGACTTTGATCTTCTTGGAAAACTGAGTGTGGACAGTAGAGAAAAACTGAGTGAGGACAGATGGAACTTCAGATTTGTGTATGAGAAGGAATGTCCAAACAAAACGGGAAAAATCATCAACAATGGTCAGGAAATACTTGAAACCATCGCGTGTGGGGGTTGAGAAAGGTCCCCATACATCACAATGAATCATATCAAAGATGGCAGATGAAGTGTGTGTAGATATGGGAAAGGGCAGTTTCTTTTGTTTTGCAATTGGACATATCTGACAAGTAGTAAATTGGGAGTTGGATGGAGATAAGATGCTGGATAACAATTTCATTTTATTGAATGAAGGATGGCCTAAACGTTTATGCCAAGTATCAAGGTTTACAATTGAGTTTACAGAAGCAGAAAACAGAGATGAAGGAACACTCTTTCTGGAATAAGCTTGAGATGAGGCAGTGTTACAACATAATGATTCTGAAAACTCAAAAATGTATAGATTTCCAACTCGGTTACCCTTCCCAATCACTGTCCCCAGTGTAGCTTCCTGAATTTGGAAGTTATTGTGAGTGAAAGTGACAATGCAAGCTGAATTATGAGTGAGAGCACTAACTGAAATGAGATTGAATGAGAAGGAGGGAACATGTAGAACTGGAGATAGAGTGATGAGAGGAGTAAGTTTCACAGTACCTAGATGAGTGACAGGAGCTGTGTTGCCATTAGGGAGATTTACAGAAGCATTTGCTATAGGTGAAGTGGAGTTGAACAAGGATTGATCATAGCACACATGATGAGTGGCTCCTGTATCTAGGATCCATGTGGATGAGCTAGAACATGATGAAGAAATAGAATTAATAGAGGGAGAAAAGAAAACTGTACCAGAAAAGTTGGATGAAGCATGAGTAGATGGCTGAGCAGGTGAGACAGTAGCTGGAGTTGCAGCTGAAGGAGAGAGAGTTTGGAGTTTATGGCTCTGCAAGAGGCTAATGAGCTGTTGATATTGATCCAAACTTGGTAGATCAGCAGGTTCTTCAACAAAATTAATAGAGCGTTGCTGATGAGCATTCTGATTTCCAGCAAAACCAGAATTCTGTGGAGGTTTTGCAAAGCCACCAGCTGCTGGTGGATATTTCCCTTTGCCTCTGCCAAATCCAGGTGGAAAACCATGAAGGAGGAAACACTTTTCAACCGGATGATTGGTTCTTCCACAGTGAGAGCAGAGAAATTTGTTGTAGCCTCTGCCAAAGGATGAAGCTGCATTTGCAAAAGGCAGTTCACTTGTGACTGGAGCTCGAGTAGGAGCAAAAGATGAAGTGTTATTTCCATCTATTGATCTCTGTCTTTCTTCCTGAATCACCAATGAGAAGACCTTAGATAAGGAAGGTAGAGGAATCATTGATAGAATATGAGATCTAAGTTGAGAAAAAGAGGCATTCAAGCCGATGAGGAATTGCATAGTGCATTCATTCTCCTGATGCTGGTTCCACTTTGATGCACTGTCACAGGTGCATCTAGTACATGTGCACCAAGAAGTAGGCTGAGAATTTCGGTATTCATCCCAAAGTATGCGAAGGTTGGTGAAGTAAGAGGTAACATCCGAAGATCCTTGAGAAAGAGTCATGAGTTGTTGGCGAAGTTGATAGATCCGAGCAGAGTCAGCAATGGAGAAGCGCTCTTTCAAGTCGAACCAGATCGCATAGGCATCATCAAGGTACATGATGCTAGAGCATATTTGTGAAGAGACTGAGTTGCGGAGCCATGAAATGACCATGCTGTTGCAGCGGATCCATGGCTGATAAAGGAGATCATCACGAGCTGGCCGGAGGATGGATCCATCAACAAAGACAAGCTTATTTTTGGCAAGGAGAGCAGTGCTGAATGCTCTACTCCAAGCCGCATAGTTTGATCCAGTGAGTTGTTGTTGAACGAGATTGATTCCTGGATTATCACTCGGATGAAGGAAGTATGGACTGGATGTGTCCTCGGATGGGAGTGGAACAGCTCGGTTTCGATTAGCCATTGGAAAGCAGGAGATGAGATCTGGAGATGAAGGAGATATTTGGAGATGAGGAAGAAATTTGAGAAGATCAGAGAAGGAGATCAGAGATGAAAAGGATCGAGAATGATTGAAGATTTGAAGATATGAAGTTTTGAATATATGAAGATTTGAAGATGGAAGGAGGCGGAAGCATTTTTGTCACTGATACCATATCAAACTTATGAAGATTAACTTCATGAATGCAGATATTATGGAGAGAATAATATTGAGAGAATGATGGAGAACTTTGTTCAATGATCAACAAAGAGTACAATCCACCTTATATACTCGGTACATGAAGCTATGTAAAACTAACAACTAACAAACATAACTAACTAACTGAAAGATCCAGCTGTCAACTAACAAACTAACTAATATAAACTTCTCTTCACAATGCATGACTGAGAGCTTGAGTGTAGATGAGGTGAGGTGCACGGTTGTCTGCATGGAGCTGCAGCTGTGAGTTGATGATGCATGGAGCTGCAGCTGTAGGATGAAGATGATACATCATTGATAGTTTCGCCAACAACCAAAATGAAGATTTCACAGAGACACCTAAAAATTCCAAAACTAAAATAGAGAAATTCAAATTCCTTCCTACCTCTCTCAAACAATTTGAGTCGCTGCCTCGTGTAATTCTCCGTCATCATAGCTGCTGTCCGTCATGAGCAGCCGCAACAGCCACTGCTACGTTCCGCCGCTGTTCGGCACATCTCTATCGCTCCGTTCGGAACCCCACCGTCGTCCTCGCTGCGTTGCCAGCCAATTCCAGAATCCTCTGCGCTGAATGTGGCGGGGAATGATCCTCGTTTTCTTGTTGTCCCTCGCTGCTGGAACTTCTGTCGTCTCTCTCTCTCCCCCTCACGTTTTGTTTCTTGCAATTTTGAGTGAATGGTTTAAAATGTGGAATTGATTGGATATATATAGGCAAAACTAATAGGTATTGATGGATTTTGTGATTGTATAGATTTTAGATAACTATCGTAGATTTGATATTGAAGAGTGATAGATATCCTTGGATTTAAAATTAAGAGACTAATTTTGGGCTCAAAGGAGGAAGAATTATTTTGGCTCAAAAAGTAAAATTCTTCTCTCGACAAAAGAAACAAGGTCGGAAAATTTTCAAGTGCACAAACGACGATCCTTTCAAGAACACAATAAAAGGGTAGAAAAAGTCGGGGTGCCTATTAGTGATTGTCGGCGATGGCTTTGTACCCTTGTCTCCTGATTAAGTTCTCGTTGTTCTTTTCATGCGGACGATGTGGTTTATGTACTGTACTTGTTTGTTGAGCATTGCTCGTCTCTAGGCTTTACCCTATCTCGTAAGAATCTTATAGCAAGTCCAAGTCTAAGTTCTCAGCCTTGGTGCGGGGGCCGGCTCGGGGTTGCGGTCTCGGCCGGCATGGCGCTCGAACCCATGCTCGACTGCGCGTTGCCCCGTGATCGTGATCCCTCGGCTCCCACTCAATCGACAACCTTATTTCATGATCGCGCGTGGTCCAATCTGTCTTGACGGGAGCGCCGACGGATCGCGCGTCTCGTACGATCGAGTAATTCAAGTTCTTTGATTCGATAGTTCTTGAGTTCATCATGCATAATAAATTAAACAAAACACCAAGAACATACTTCGCAATCAAATAATACATGCATACATGAATTTTGCGAAATTTAAATCCAAATAATCAGAGCCAAAGCCTGGCTCTGATACCAATTGAAGGGGTTGGCAGCGGAAGCGTGCGTAAAATCCGATCACATAATTTGATCTATTTAACAGATTATTTAGGCAAATTCTGTTCGCGTAATTATCACATGTATCATGCTCATAACTTGAATTAAAACATGCTTTAGCATATTAAATCCCTAAAACATGCTTACTACGGAATTAGCCAATTTACCTCGTTGATTCAATCAAGAATCGATGATGGCTTGCTCCGTCTCCACGTGAAGATCTTCAGTACTCGACCTCGGATCTTCTGACTGGTGTCCCGGACTGTACACTGATATTTGTGTGGGCAAATCTTACCAGCGTACTATGACTTGAATAACGAAGACAGAACTCTGCTCACGGAGGAAGCAATTTTCAAACTCTCTCTCTCTCTGAGGGGGACGAAAATTCTGAGTAATAAAAATTATTCGTCTGCCTTTCTGTCTCCTTTATTCTCCTATTTATATTAAGTCATATATTGGGCCCAGTCAGGGATCTAAGGAAGAATTCGGATCAGGCCTCACCCCATTAGCTTTTTACTAATTAAATTGAACCCACAATTTAATATAAGCTTATATTGGAATATTACAAGCAGCCACTACATAAGTAATATTGCACTGCCTCTCCAAATCCGAAATTACGAGTATTTCAGGTTTCCTTTTTAAGTATGTAATTTATTTCTCATGCTTAAGATGGAAACACCCATTAATTAATTAATGTCTGCTATGGACTTAATTAATTAACATATTTTAATCTCCAAGAGTGGACTCAGCAAGAAACTCTTATTTATTATTCATAGAGTAACTAGCTAGGTTCCGAATAATAAAACCTTGTTTCAAGCTCCTCTCGTGGATGTTATCAAACGAGACTCTCCTCGCGCACGATTCAACGTAATAGTAATCCTAGCACCGCTAGATAACGATCACCACTACCCAATATACCTGGATCGTTGGGTGACGAAAAACCCGCATATTTGGTAAGTCAAAGTAGTAGATACTCAATATCGTATGCTCAATGCTAACGTACATTGATTAAGAAATTAATTATCAAGACCTCGTCTTTCAGTAGATAGCATAAAGACATGTTTTCCTGTTAGATCCATTCAGTGCTATACCACACCAACGTCATCTTATTTCAATAAAGCTTAGAAATAATCGGACTGACATTGCAACCTTTCACGATAGGTAGTCTAGGCCTATCTGGGTGGTGAAATTCTGTTTTTTCTTTTTCAGAACTGACCGTGTTACCTTGAATTGGACGACGCCCACAACCGGTCCATTAGAACAAAGACTTAGACTTTGTTACGTTCTTATACATTTAAATATGCAATAAACAACCATTAAATGTAAAACATAACGACATTATGATAAAAATAATCTATTTTATTTATTGGAAAATATCTTATAGAGTTTTACAGTATTCAATCACTCGAAAGGTGATTTCTAGTATACAAACTAAACATCCAAATCATCATCCTCCCCAACATCATTATGTAGAAATATGACCGGCGAATGGGAGCGCTGATTGTTGGGGAGGAGGGGGGGCTGGCCGGCGACGAGGGGGTGACGTCGTTTGGTGTAGCTAGGTTTTTTTTGGAGGTTGGCGCAGCTAGGGTTTATTTGGGAGAGAATCTGATTCTAAGAACACACACCCTAGTTTTTATTAATTGAGGGTAAAATAAATTTGGGCCGTCTTATTTGCTAATTGGGCTGAGGATTGGGAGCAGCCCAATCAAAACTTACGCCATGGCGCCTCATTCGTGGCGGCAAATGGCAGTCGCCATTAAAAAGTTTCATGGCAGCGTATCGCTATGGCGTTTTTCCTGAAACCTGCCATGCAATGGCGCCACGGCGGCACCATAGCCGATATTTAATAAAGGAAAAATAGGTTATAGTTATTTTCCTTTTTTGAATATTCTGGAGTGAACTGTGTACTCCTTTAGATGGGTCCATGGCCATAAAAGTTAGAGACACTGCTATAAAAGAATTTACCGAGGATCCTAGCTGCAGAGTGATTTTAATGAGCTTAAAATCAGGGGTGTTGCCCTCAATCTCACAATAGCTTCATTTTCATGTAGAGTGAATTTCATTTTCTTCGATCCTATTGGAACTTTATTGCCCTTCTCATATCTTAAACACACAACGCTTCAGTCAGTTCTTGGCTTTCCTGGATTATATTCATGTAGATACTGATATATGGCCACAAGTTAATTAATGATTTTCATTTCAATGGCATTAGGTTTTCATTATGGATCCTATTAACAATGGTAATCGAGAGACTTAAACAGGCTGTGCATATTGAAAGCTATTGGAGTGAAGAATGTGTTTATTTCAGTGTGTATAGTCCATCGGTTCTTCCTCTATATGTAGGGAAGATTACAACATATTTTAGGAATAAAATCAATCTATTCTAGGACTTGCTATTACAAATCAATTTCACATCTTTCTCCATTAATATCGTTCTTCCCTTACTTTTGGAATATTTTACACTCCCCCTCAAGTTGAGCAATGGTATCTCCGATGCTTAACTTGCCAAATATTTCTTTGAAGACTTTTGGGTGGACGGCCTTTGTCAAGATGTCTGCAAGTTGTTCTTCTGAACGGACAAACGGGAATTCCACAATACCTCCTTCCAACTTTTCTTTGATAAAGTGTCGATCAACTTCCACATGCTTTGTTTGATCGTGTTGCACAGAATTTTCTGAGATGCTAATGGCAGCTTTGTTATCACAAAACAACTGACTCTTCCGAGTAGGTGGGAAGCCAATTTCAGCGAGCAGTCTCCTGAGCCACAGGATTTCCATGAGTCCACTCTTCATTCCTCGGAACTCTGCCTCGGCACTAGATAGAGCTACCACCTTCTGGTTCTTACTCCAAGTAACCAAGTTTCCCCCTATGAAAGTAAAGTAGCCTCCCGTAGATTTTCTATCCACTGGGTTGCTTGCCCAGTCAGCATCTGTGTATCCATCAATCTCCAAGTCTTCTCTCTTTGCTAGGAACACCCCATATTCTACAGTTCCTTTTAAATAACGCACGATCCTCAATGCAGCTTCCATGTGACTCGCTTGAGGTAGGTGCATGAACTGACTTACAATGCCTACGGCGTATGCAATGTCGGGTCTGGTGTGTGAGAGATAGATAAGTTTTCCGACAAGCCGTTGATATCTTTCTCTGACAGCGAGCTCTGCTCCTTCCTCTATCTTCAGACAATGGTTAGGGACCATTGGAGTGTCTGCGGGCTTACATTCAAGGAGACCTGTTTCTGCCAATAGATCTAGAACATACTTTTTCTGCCTTAGGAATATTCCGTGTTTGGATCGCAACACTTCTATCCCCAAGAAGTATTTCAGTGCTCCTAAATCTTTCATCGCGAATTCTTTGAACAAATTCTCCTTCAACCTCTGGATCTCTTCTATGTCATCTCCTGTGATAATCATATCATCAACGTAGATAAGCAGACAAGTTACCTTGTTGTCTCTTCTTTTTGTGAAAAGTGTGTGATCGGACTGGCTTTGTTGAAATCCGTGCTTGAGCATGGCTTGGCAGAACCTGCCGAACCAGACCCGTGGGGACTGTTTCAACCCATACAAGGTCTTCCGCAGCCGACATATCTCTCCATCTCTAAATTCTCCAGAAAAACCTGGTGGAACCTCCATGTATACTTCCTTGTTCTCTTCCAGTTCTCCATGGAGGAAGGCGTTAGTCACATCAAACTGGTGTAGATTCCAGTCTTTGCATGCCGCAACAGATAGCAGTGTTCGTACAGTCTCCATTTTAGCCACAGGAGAAAATGTCTCTTCATAATCTACCCCATATACTTGGGTGTATCCTTTTGCCACGAGTCTCGCCTTGTATCTCTCGATTGAACCGTCTGCTCTTCTTTTTATGGTGAATATCCACCGGCATCCAACTGGTTTTTTTCCTTTGGGCAGCGTACATTTCTCCCATGTGCCATTCTTGACTAGAGCGTCTATTTCTTTCTTCATAGCTTCTCTCCAGTGTTTGTGTTTGCTTGCCTCCTCAAATGATTGTGGGATGTCTTCTTACTCATATAAAGCCATCTCGAAAGCCCGGGCCATTTCTGATAAGTGACCCTGCGCAATATTAGAAACTGCGTATTTTGCCTTTCTCCCTTTCCAATCTGGTGAGTATCGTTTAGGAGGTACCCCTCTTGTTATCCGTGGGGGCAGTTCGTATGGATCCTGTGTATCTCCACTAGTTTCACGGTCGTCACTGTTCCTGTCAAGATTAGTATCAACATCTGAACTGATTACCTCGGGAATCGAAGGCAGGGTTGATGGTCGGGTAGTGTCACTTTGTTCCTCGTTTTGCATTACAGGACTTGACGGCCCGGCGGTGTTGCTAGCTTCCTCAGTTGGACCAATGTCTATGACAGGACTTGACTGTGGATCTCTCCCTATCTGTGGTTCCCTTGTCTGAGGTTCTCCCCCTAACTGTGGTTCCCTTATCTGATCCCCCTAACTGGTTATTTTGGATACTTGGCAGCCAATCTAGGAGGTCGTTGTGAGGACTATGGTCTAAAGGTTGTGTCTCCCCCTGACTGCTAGATTGGGTGTAGAAATATTCTCCTTCCACAAAATCGCAATTCATGGTGGTGTGTATCCTACGGGTTTTTGGGTCATAGCATCTATAGCCTTTCTGATTTTTACCGTAGCCAAGGAATACACATTTAAGGGCACCCGAACACTCTAGGTTCAAGAGATATGGATGATGGGATTTCAAAATGTTGGGAAAAGGTATCGAGGGGAGTTTTAAAGTTGAGTATTCCGGTTGGAAGACGGTTTATGAGGTATACGGCAGTGGCGACAGCTTCGGGCCAGAAGGATTTTAGTACTTTGGACTCAATTAAAAGAGCTCGTGTGATTTCTAGGATGTAACGGTTTTTCCGTTCCGCAACCCCATTTTGTTCTGGAGTGTAAGCGCATGAGGTTTGGTGGACTAGCCCTGTATTCCTAAAAAATTCTTGCATTTTATGATTGACAAATTCCCCCCATTATCGGATCTAAGGATCTGGATGGTGTGTTTATATTGGGTTTGAATACGGTTATAGAAGTCTTCAAACTTATCAAACACGTCATGTTTATTTTTTAAGAAATAAATCCATGTCATGCGGGAGTAGTCATCAATAAAGAGCACAAAATACCGGAAACCTTGCCCCCCAGCGATGGGTGCCGGACCCCAAACATCGGAATGGACTAAAGCAAAAGGAGATTTCACTCTAGTGTTGTTTATCTTGAATGAATGTCTATGGTTTTTAGCTAACACACAAGTATCACAGTAAAAAGAGTTCAATGATCTAGCTAACTTGGGAAAAAGAAGGCGAAAAACCCTAAAGATGGGTGTCCTAACCGACGATGCCAAAGCCAAGTCTGTCTGTCAATCGGTCCGGGAGTCAGCATCAACGCAGCACTCTGTTGGGCTATCTCGTCCACATAATACAGGCCGTGTCGCTCAGTGCCACGCCCAACTATCATCCCCGTCTTGATATCCTGTAACATGCAAAATCGAGGTTGCATTAGTAATTTGCAATTGAGCTCCTTAGTCACATGACTTGGAGAGGAGCTTATGCGATAATGACGGTACAAAAAGACAGTTAGATATAGGCGTAAAGTGGGTGAAATATTGATTGTGCCGGCCCCTTGGACCCGGGCTAGGTCCCCACTAGACGTCTGGACATAGGACTTAGTGGATTTTGAGATCGTCAGAAAATCAGAAGCATCAAACGACATCGTGTCAGTTGCTCCGCAATCAAAAACCCAATTGGTATGTTTAGGGCCTGTTTGGGACATAGAGGAACAGGCTAAGGCATCAAAGGAATTTTTATATGGTATAGAAGGTAGGTTTTCAAAATTTTCAAGAATTTGGGGTGCAATCTGTAAGGTTTTTGCAGTGTGGGGGTCAGAGTTGAATTTTAGGGATTTTTGCGGGCCAATATCAGGTGAGTTTAGGATTCTGGGGTGGTTGCGTAATTTATGGGATTTATGGGGTAGGATCTGGGAGGCTTTTCCTGCTCGGGGGTCAGAGTGGGGTTTTGAAGAGTGTGGGGGTGCAAAGTGGGAGACTTTGTTGGCTCGGGGGTCATAGTGGAATTTCGGGATTATAGAGGGGTCGATTTTGGGTTCTTGAGACTTGGGGGTTTTAAATGGAAATTCTCCATTTCCTCCAGAAAACTCAGCCGTTCTCACCCTTACCGCCGCCGAGTTCTCTCCAGATTCGACTTCGATTGCTGCCTTGTCTCTGTCGCCGGAATTGGATACTATTTCGGCATATGATGGCTGTTGGCGATGCGTGACGGCGGGGGTAGGTTTCTTCCCGGCGTAGGCAGCCGCTGGCTCTCTCCTAGCGGCGGCGGCTGCTGCTTGTTCCGCTGATCTTCTTTTGGTGGCTGGAGGGGCTGATTCTCTCCCGACAACAACATTGAGGGAGGATGTTGATTCTCTCCCGGCAGCGGCGGTATGTTGTTCGTTGCACCGCTGGTAGGTTGGTTTTTTGTATTGAGCAATCAGCTTTGATATGCATTCAAGGATTGATTCCGAATCGAGAATCTGTGGTATTTGGATTGTACTCACGATTTTTGTATTTGTGAAATTTTCTGCGGAAGGTGTCAAGCTAGTGACCGATCCACGGGATCGACACTGCTCTGATACCATATTAACAATGGTAATCGAGAGACTTAAACAGGCTGTGCATATTGAAAGCTATTGGAGTGAAGAATGTGTTTATTTCAGTGTGTATAGTCCATCGGTTCTTCCTTTATATGTAGGGAAGATTACAACATATTTTAGGAATAAAATCAATCTATTCTACGACTTGCTATTACAAATCAATTTCACATCTTTCTCCATTAATGTCGTTCTTCCCTTACTTTTGGAATATTTGACAGATCCATGGTGGAATCCTGCCATGGAGTGGCAGGCGCAAGATAGAATTCATCGAATATGCCAATACAAACCAATCTGGTATGTTAAATGAGTTGTTATTTATGGTTTGCACGTAGATTTTATGTTGGTTCTGATATTTTGTTCCCATTTTTTAGTTCTAAGGATTGTGAAGTTTATTATTGAAAACACCAATTAGGAAAGAGTTTTAAAGTTGCAGGAGCAGACGGAATTATTAATCGATGGGTTAGTTGTTACTCTCTTATAAGATTTCTTTATGACCTTTAGTATCTGTGATAAGGAAGCAGATAATAACCATAGATATCAATGATTCCTTCTTAAATCTTCTCCAACTCGATCTCCTCTATTCTTAACTCGTGTCACTTTGATGCCGTGTTCTGGATGGATCGTCAGAGGCTCAGGATAAATTAACAACAGATGGTCTGATATACCAGTTTGATCCCTAAGCTACATCAGTCTGCGGGGAAATTCAAGATTTTTGTCGCAACAATCGGTTAGTGTTTCCTTTCGATGAGCAAACAAACTGCTAAAATTAGTTTGGTAGTTGTGGCTCCTTTTGGTAAAGAATGTGTTAAAGGCATGAATGTGAGTCGGTATAGTGCAATTTATTCTGTGTGCTGTTATGAAAATAGAACATAAATAAGTAAATATTGAAAGTCGTTAAATTTCAACCGATAGAGCTCTGAATATTGTCTGAGTGAACTGAAACAGTTGAAATTCAGTGGTTTAGAGTAATTTTTGTTCACTTTGTTTCCCTCTATTTTGCATCTATGAGACGCAACAACCACTTTTTCCAGACTGCAGCCGCAGCGCGCGTTTTGCCCTATCAGGCGGAGATGGAAGAGGGAGAGTGATGAGAGATGGAGGGCTGAAATACATTTAATCGATTAAGTCCCAAACTACAACAGACTATGCAAATCTATTCCGGACAAACTTTTCTAACACTTGAAAGCTGTTTAGGATCATCTTGAACTTGATTGACATGCCATCTGGCATGACATTTCATATAGTCCTTCCCATAAGTTGTTTTTTCTCTCGTTTTCTTAATAAAATTATCAAACCCTATCGTCTTTGTTTTCGTGCTTGCATTCTTTTTTATCAGTTCATCTTGGAAGTTGGTGAGGGCAACGTAGCTCAGTGCATCAGTGGATTCACATGTGGCCCCAACCTACGGCACGTAAATCTTCCATTGTTGCACGAACATAGTGAAACTTGTTTCTCCACTTATATTGGTTGTGTGGTTGATGCAGGATTCCGGGGGATGTTTTCATGCCGAAGTATCACACCGTCTTCGAGTATGGGAATATGAAGGTTGGATTTCCTGCTTAAATGCATTTCCTGTTTCTAATTCTGCCCATTGGTATTATCAGTTTTCTTGAATATTTGAAGCTGTAGTGTGACATAGTAGTAGCCGTTGGAATATTAGTCTTCCTATTTTCATTTTTTTCCTTGCCTTAATTGCTGAAATAGTGCAATTATTGGCTTTTAAAAAGTTGCAACTATAATATTCTGATTTTTGTTTGTTTGTTGCATATTTAAATAAATGCCGTGTTAGAAAATTTATGTATACCATTATTTTATTTGTTGTTCACAAATAGAATAACAATTTTCTTTTGAACATTTATATTAGAGCATCCACCATAGGAAGGACTTCCCCACGGACTAGCACTAGGACTTCCCAAAAACACTTTCGGCCACATCACTAAGACTTCCCACTGCATAATAGTGGACTAGCACTAGGACATCCCAACAAACAAATTCACATTTTATATACGGAATTTAAATACGAAATTAAAATTTCAACACAAATACGGAGAAAATGCAAACATTTTATAAATAAAAAAAGCATACATAATTAAAAAAACTTACATAATGAAATAAAAAAAATACATAGTTCAAAAAGAAAAAAAAAACATCCCAAAGCTACGACACACGCGCCCTCCTCTCACTCCTCGTCGTCCCCTAGGCAAGTCGCGGCGGCATCGGAGTCCCCATATGCTCCCCCACCGCCGATGGGTGGGACCCCCACATCACGCCTCATCAAGTCGATAATCCCCTGCAGCATCTCCTTGTGTATGGGGTCTTCGGTCGCTCTCCACTCCTTTATGGTTTCTATCATGTTCGTATAATGTTAGATATTCGCAATACGGGAGAACTCGGGGGGGGGGGGGGTCGGCTGGACTGCTGTAGGGGTTGCCGATTGGACCTCCTAGGACTCGCTGCTGGCGCCTCCCCTAGACATCCGCATTGCCGTTTTTTGCCCAATCAGGCGATGATGTGGCTCGTTTCATGCATGTGTTCTGTAGTAAAACTTCATCAAATTCTGTTAACTAACGTCTAATTTTGAGCCAGGTGTGTGTAAGTCCGCCATTTTCAGAAACTGAGTTGATCAACTGGGCGGACGAATGGATCAGGAGAAGGAGCCAAATTGCTGCACAAATGACACGCAACGGAGCACCCGATGAGAAGACTAATGCGAGTCACACAAGAAAAATCCTCGAGGGCAAAGGGTAAAGATGACCTTTCAAAGAATAAATGCCCTAAGGATCAAGACCTCACGCCTCCTATAAATTGAGATAGAGAGGGAGGAAGGAGGCAGCTTCCATCAGTGTCACTCATTAGTTTTCAGCTCTCTTCCAGAGCTGGCATTGGGAGCTCCAAACACTTCATCTTCCTATTTTCGCACACACACTTGATCCTGTTCTAGTTTAGTTTAGTTTAGTTGGCGTTTTGGTGTTGGTTTCCGCACTTTTAATCTTTTGGTTCTGTTATTCCGCTTCGAGAAGAAGCGATGAAACAATTTCCTGCTTTCCTTGTTAGTTTTTCAGTTTACTTTTGGATGTTATCGACTTTTGATGCTTTGATTTAGTAGATTTGAAGTTATGTTTTCATTTCCAGCTGATGTGTCATGTTTCATGCATGATGTTTCTGATCTGTTTTGAAATTTGTTTTATGTCGCACATCTTAGCTCAAAATGTTTTGTGATGTTTCGATTTAGTCAGATCTGATGTTTTATGCTTAAAAGTTCTTAGGATGTTTAGATCTAGCAGTTTCTGTTTCATTCCTGGATGAGTATGTGTTAGTTTTGTGTTTATGTAGCCGCAACTTAGATTTTAGGAGTAGATTTAATTTTATGGGTTGTTATGATGTTCCGTCTTCCTTAACTTTTCAGATCTGTTCTTTGCTCTGTTTTCCATGTTAATTTGTTAAAGAAGATAAAGTTATTAAAAAGTGTTTACTTTATCATACACATTGCAGAGGACTGACAACCCCATTTATTCTGTTTGTCCATTTATGGAAAGTTCAGTCGAGTTGATCAAGTAGACTAGTTGTGCTTTTATGAGTTGATCGGTTTACTAGTTTAATCTCTCAAGTCCAGTAGTTAACTTAACCCACCCCTAGAAAGTGTGGCCGCAGCCATTCTCATTTCGTGTCCAGCATGCAAATTCAAACGCCTCATCTCTATGGGATCGATCATTACTTCCCTATACTAGTTAATAGTATTAGTGGGTTAAGGTTTTGAAAACACGCTTTCGAGTCTTCTTCTCGTCTCGCTTGAGTAGGAGTCGGTCGAGTTGATCAGGCCAAATCTTTACTAGGTCCACTAACATGTTCTCACAGGTAGAAGGGCATACAATTGGCTAACCGGATCAGTTTGACAATCAAACTTGAGCAAGCCACAACGATAATAGGATGAAGAGAGAAGCTAGAACGAACGAGAGACAGTTAAGAGACAGCTCAGAGCAACATAGAGAAGAATCAACGTCCTAATCTATGTCGATCAAGTGTTTTCCCTGTTGGTGTGAACCAAGGGGACGGCTGAAGCAAGGGAGCACATAGATGGGCAGAGCGTCTCAGGTTTTTCTTAAAAATCTTAGTTTTAATTTTGTAAATAAGCTTTTTGTTGTTTTCTGTTTACCCCAGTTTGAAGGCACCTTGTTCAGGAGGCGAATAGAGGAAGGAGGAGTGGAGCCGAACACTGTCCAAGACAAATCACTACCCGCTCCACTAGTTGACTCGGAAGCCAACTATGAAGAAAGCAAGGGCACCACTTCGGCGCGTCCACTTGAATCGATAGCAACCTTTGCCAAGGAAAAGTTACCATGGTTCGCGACCAGGAAGATGATCTGGAGTTAGGTTCACCCTATGCCCATTCAGTGAACGAACGAACATCTATCACTCAAGGGCAGGAAGCGGTGTATGTGAACCCAGACATGCTTGCCATCTTACCTACCTTTTTGGGCACTGATGCGGAGAGCCCGATTGAATTCCTCCGTGAGTTTGATAAAATTTGTAGAATGCATAAAAGACCAGAGGGGTCAAGTGAGGAGGATTTCAAGCTAAGGGTTATTCCACTCTCTCTGAAGAGCGAAGCAGATGCCTGGTTTAGAGGATTGGAACCCAACAGCATCCAGACATGGTCAGTTTTCAAATTGGAGTTCCTGAATCAATTATTCCTAGCAGCAAAAGCAAATGCACTTCGAAGGGAAATTAGAGAGGCTACCCAAGAGTATGGAGAAAGCTTGAGCAAGTACTGGCATAGATACAGAGGTCTTTTGGATTCATGTCCGAATCATAATCTAATGGAAACGTGGAGGTTTACTCAATGTTTTATGATAGAATGGACGCAAGGAGTAAGGACTTGGTAAAATCATCAAGTGGGGGAGTTTCTACAAACTCGGGCTGAGTAAGGCCAAGGTTGTTGATAAGTCGTATTTTAAGCCTTGGTTACTGGTCAGTATGATGTGCATTATTGATTATATCTGCAAAACAGTTGCTCAAAGTGTGCAGGTTGAGTGTTCTAGCCAGTAGGCAAAGCTTCAGATACTTCAGGTGAAAAGGGCGTCAGAACGATTACATACTGACCAGTATGCATGCAAAAATGGCTCGAGATGGAGAAGAAGGATAGCTGGGACTGATCAACCACAATTAAGGGCAAATAAGTCATCTCGCCACGAGGTTTTACCATAAAATCAAGGGTAAGCCTCCCTATAAAAGGAAGCCACTTGGAGAGAGAGAGGGAGCACTCATTCATCATCATCACTCTTAGGTAGAATTCTCTCGGTAGTTCAGTCCTTCAGCCCAGTCCAAAGTCTCGTTCCTCGCCACAGCCATGGTCACTTGAAGATCATCAGTTCGCCGAAGTTCCATTCTCTCATTCCAGTCAGCACGATCGTAGTTAGCAATTCCATCGCCCGGAGTGGCAAAAACAATCTTTATTTGCTTTCTAGTTAATCTTGTTTGTTTTCTCTACGTTGGATCTTTCGTATTTCCAGTATTTTGCTTATTTTGAAGCCTTGGTTGTGATCCAAACGTTTTCTAAATGCTATGAAGTTGTTTTCCAGCATCGGTTCATGTTTGTTTTCGCTTTTTTCTGCCTAGATAGCTTAGATCTAGCTGTTACGGTAATTTCCAGTGTAGAATCGCATGTTTTAACTTCTGTAGTTGATCTCTCTGAGTTTGCAAGTCTAGATAGCTGTTAGATTTTCGATCTGAATTAGTTAAGTGAGAAAACCCAGTTTACGTGATTTCTAACACCCTGCATGTTGACCAGTAAGCATAATTGCAGTTTCAGTGTTCGATCTTTTGATTCGAAGTTTTAATTGTAGATATGAGCTGTGAAGTTTGTTAATCTGTGTTTCTCGTTCATGAAATCTGAGATTGTTGATCTGAGTTTATTCATGTTGAAGAAGATAACATCCACATCTAAGTTTGGGACCACTTTTACTTTTTAGTTACTTTTGCTTTTGTCATTTACTTTTTCTACCTTTTCAGCTGGTACCCTACAGATCTGTCAGCCTAGTCACAAAACTACCTTTTTTTCCTCTGATATTCTGTTTAACCTTTTATAGTAAACTAGTACTTTCCATATACTTCCTGAAAACCATGTTCCCCACTTTCCACGTACACAGCCGCCTGTCCAACACCTTTCCCACCTCCTAGTCAGTAGAGTACCACCTTAAATTTCAGTCTAGATAAGTCTCAACCCAAAGAATGGTAGCTAACCAAACCTTTCCAGAATATCACCGCAATCACTCCAACCGTCACCATCTCTGTGGGATTCGACCCCTACCTTCACTATACTACCCAGTAAAAGAGGGTTGAGGAATTATTGATACCAGGTTTTAGGCTTAGCAGGGGATTGTTTCATCCTGATCAGTAGGATACATCCTTGTTTGAACGACACCTACGCAAACCTGCTCTTTCAAATGGCGCCGTTGCCGGGGATGGATGGCGTTATTAGTAGCTATTGTGCGTGATACTTTGGCGTATATATTGTGGATAACTTTTTCTCTTTCTTTTCATTTCAGTTTATGAGAAGCAGCTCGGCTCCTGACTAGTGGAGGCCGAAGATACTTCAGCGAGGATCTATACTCGTAACCACTCGATCCGGCTTGTCGACGGCTTTGTCTGACTTAGGTTCGAGTAGTGACGAGGAGCAATACACCATAGATGGACCAATACCGGAAGAGATACCAAGGATAGAGGGAAACCCGAGAAGGATGGCCGCTCAAGGAGAAGAAGATCCTGAGATCGGGACGCTGAACGCACATACCGAGGGAGAACCACCTCAAGCCATAGTTGTGACCCCAGGGCAAACTGCCTGTGATGTGAAGCCTTATGTGATCGCAATTCTGCCTACATACTGCGGGAAGAGTTACGAAGGGCCTTACGAGTTCCTTCATGAGTTTTGTAAGATTTGTAGGGCGCAAAGGAGGCCAGCAGGGGCGACCGAAGATGATTACAGATTGAAGGCTGTGCCGTTCATTTTGAAAGGGGAGGCAAACACCTGGTTCATGCGCATGTCCCCCGACTCCATTGAGAGTTGGGCCGATTTCAAGTCAGTGTTCCTAGGCGAGTTTTTCCCGTCATCCAAGACAAGCGCGCTGAAGAGGGAAATAACTAGTGTGAAGCAAGGGTACGATGAACCCTTGAGCGATTATAGGGCGAGGTATACGGGCCTTTTAGATGCATGTCCTAATCATCGCATGGCGGACATTGAGATACATCATACCTTCTATGAGGGGATGAACATAACAACCAAGGACCTGTCCAATTCGTCGTCGGGAGGAAGCTTCACGCAGCTACAGGTCAGCGAAGCAAAGAGGGTCCTAAGGAAGCTACTGAGTGCGAAGAAGGAGTATGATCATTCAAGGGATGGATACAACCGAGAAAGGGTTGCAAGGGCCTCGTCTACTAACCAGGAGCAGAAGCTTGAACAGAAGATGGATTTGAAGATGGATGAGCTGAAGAAGTCACTCCTGAGCGCAATCGAGAAGAATACACCGCCGACTTCCCCAGTTGGGAACTACAAGGGTGCAGAACAGGGAAACCAAGGATTGAGCCATGATCAGCCAAACGACGTGGTCAGTATGTAGCAGGCTAATGCTGCCAGGTATTTTAACTCAAATGGGAATTGGATCCAGGGGAGACAACGGGACGCACCATGGAAGGATCACCTAAATTTTCGATGGGGAGATGGGAACCAAAATCAAAACCAAGGTCAAGGTCAGAACCAATATAACCCCCACCCGAACCAAAACCCCAACCGTGGACCAGCAAACCCGGACCACCAATTCAACTGGTCAGGAAGGAACCAACAATCCCAAAACCAACACCCACAAAACCCTAACCAAAACCCTGTTTATGTACCACCCCACCAGAGAAACTTCCAAAATTACCAAAATCAGCCGAATCAAGCACCCCAACACCATCAGAACCAAAATCAGTTCCAAAACCAAAATCATAATCAATATCACCAAGACCAGTATAACCCTCCTGGCCAGTATAACCAATTCCCATCTAACCAGAACCAGCAAAACTTCCAAAATTTCCAGTCCAACCAAAATTCCCAGTGTAACCAGCACCAAGGCCCAAATCAGTCAAAATACCCTAACAGGTCGAGGAGGTCCATGGAGGACATGATGGGAGAATTGCTCGCGTCGCAGCAAGGTATCAAGGGCGAGTTGCAATCCCACAACGAAGTAGTGCAGGGGATGCAAAATGCCCAGAAGGAACATAAAGCGAATATGGATATGATGAATAGGCAGTTGGCCCAACTGGCCAGCTCGATGGGTGAAATAAGAGGAAATGCATGGAAACTCCCGTCTACAGTCCAAATACCCGAAAAGGCGAATGCGAGTAAGGTTACATTGAGGTCAGGAACTACTTATGATGGACCTCGACCTAAAGAACCAAGTGGAGAGCCGAGTGGAACGAAGATAGGGGGCAACACCATCTCAGTGGAAGGGCTTAAGAGATCCATGCGTCGGATGCAGGACCCATTTTTCTTGGGGGAGACGCCATGTGGAGGAGGTGAACCCGAGAACGTACTGGTCAGGAAGGAACCCCATCAAGAGGTAGAATCCAGAACGGAGGCTCAGACCCAGAATTTGCCCAAGGAAGATTCCAAGAAGGTTGCTGAGGGACCGGTAGAGGAGAAAAAGGGGAAGAAACCATTCCCTTTCCACTTTGTTACAAACAGAAAGAAGGAGAACCCGGTGGACTACTTGTCGATTTTTGTGAAATTGGATGTCACCATACTATTCCTCCAAGCCGTGAAGCTACCCCCACTTGGGAAATTCATTAAGGAATTCATAGCTGGGAAAGTCCAGGAGGATGGGAAGATTATGGTAGAAGGGATCGCGTCTGCACTTGTGCAGGAGAAGCTACCGCCCAAGAGGGACGATCCAGGTATGTTTACTTTGCCTATAACTATAGGAGATGTGAAAGTCGAGCATGCAATGTGTGATCTTGGAGCTTCTATTAATGTCATGCCTTTGTCAATCTATAACCGATTGAAGGGAGTTAGATTGTCGAGTACTAGGGTGTTCATCCAACTGGCTGAGGGAACAAGATTGTCGAGTACTCGAGTTAGATTGTCGAGTACTAGGGAGTTAGAAAATGTGTTGGTTAGAGTGCATGATTTTACCTACCCTGCTGACTTTTATGTGATCAAAATGAGTGAGTCCGAGGCTAGGGAATCTAGTGGCATATTTTTAGGAAGACCATTTTTTAGGACGGCCAAGACAATAGTAGACATGGCTGAGGGAACAATTTGCATTGATTTTCATGGGGAGAAGTTTACTTTTAATATCAATGAGGCCATGAAGAAGCCTATTGATTCTGAAAATGTATGCTATGTTGATGTGATTGACCCCTTAGTCCAAGATTTTCTTGAGACCGAACTATTGCAGGAGCAACTCCAAGCTTTGGATGTGTATGAGCAAGCTGACGTAGAAGCCGTTGCATGGTGTGATCTGATCAGTAGCCAAGGGTTGACCGATGAAGAGGTAGAGGGAGCAATTAAGGACTTCTGCCAGAAATCGAAATTTATTGAAGCCGCAGGGGCCAAGCTACCAGTCAGTATAGAGGAACCCCCAGGGGGAGAATTAGAAAAAGAAGGAGAAGCTGAAAAAAACCCTCTACCTGAAGACACACTTCCACCCCAAGTTGAGCTGAAGAAATTGCCATCGAATTTGAAGTATGCCTTCCTCGGAGAGGAGAACTCATATCCAGTGATCATCAGCAGCAGCCTTACAAAGGAATAAGAGGCGAGGCTACTGACTGTGCTGAGCAAGAACAAGAAGGCAATTGGATGGAGCCTTACAGATTTAGTGGGAATAAGCCCCGACGTCTGCATGCACCACATTAGGCTGGAAGGGGGAGCAAAGGCACATCGAGATGCCAAAAGAAAGGTAAACCCCAACATGCGAGAAGAAATATTGAAGGAGATCTTGAAATTGTTGTCGCTAGGGATTATCTATTCAGTGCCGGACAGCGAGTGGGTCAGCCCGATCCACATGGTCCCAAAGAAGTCGGGAATCTAAGTTGTTCAAAATGAGAGGAATGAGCTGATCCCAGCGAGGCTAGTCACGGGTTGGCGAATGTGCATCGATTACCGAAAGCTGAACAATGCAACGAGGAAGGACCATTTCCCTTTGCCTTTCATCGACCAAATGTTGGAGAGATTGGCTGGGAAGAAGTACTTTTACTTTCTAGATGGGTACAGCGGATACTTCCAAATTTACGTGGATCCTGAAGACCAGGATAAGACCACTTTCACTTGCCCATTCGGAACCTATGCATACAGGCGCATGCCTTTCGGCCTATGTAACGCTCCAGGTACGTTTCAACGATGTATGATGAGCATATTCTCCGATTTGATTGAGGACTGCATAGAGATATTCATGGATGACTTCACGGTCTACGGAGACTCTTTCGACTCTTGCCTTCATCATTTGGACATAGTTCTAGAAAGGTGTCAAACAAAAAGTCTGGTTTTGAATTTTGAGAAGTGTCATTTTATGGTCACTGAGGGGATTGTTCTAGGACATGTGGTTTCAGAGAGAGGAATCCAGGTGGATCAAGCCAAGGTGGATGTTATATCCAAATTACCGTTCCCTACTGATCAGAAGGGGATAAGGGGTTTTCTAGGGCACGCCGGGTTTTATCGAAGATTTATCAAGGATTTCTCCAAGATTACCCAACCCCTTACCCGACTTCTTCAGAATGAAGTGGAGTTCGTCTTTGATGAGCAATGCAAGGCCGCTTTCAACCTTCTCAAGGAAAAGCTGATATCCGCACCTATCATACGGGCTCCTGACTGGGACTACCCTTTCGAAGTGATGTGCGACGCCAAAGACTATGCAGTGGGAGCCATACTGGGTCAGAAGATCGATGGGAAGAGGTACGTAATTTTTTATGCATCTAAGACACTGAATCAAGCCCAGCGGAATTACGATACCACTGAAAAAGAGATGCTGGCAATGGTGTATTCTTTCGAAAAGTTCCGGCCATATTTGTTGGGATCCAAGGTCATCGTTTATACTGACCATGCAGCGATTAAGTATCTGATTGCCAAGAAGGAATCCAAACCCCGCTTGATCCGATGGGTCCTCTTGTTACAAGAATTTGATTGGGCAGTGGAAGATAAGAGAGGAGTCGAGAACAAGGTGGCGGACCATTTAAGTAGAGTAGTGCAAGATGGAAACAGTGAAGAGGTGCACGACAAGTTTCCAGAAGAGCATTTATGTGAGGTAATTTTTGAGTTCAGGAAGATTGACTGGGAAGAAGTGATGAAGCTTACTGGCCAGTACGATACAGGAAAAGGAAAAGAAAAAGTAGGGCAAGAACCATGGTATGCAGACCTAGCCAACTACCTAGTGACTGGAGAGCTTCCAGAAGTACTGAGTATTACCAAGGCCCAAAGAATGAAGATCAAGAGTGAAGCAAAATACTACTTTTGGGACGACCCATATCTGTGGAGAGTGGGATCCGATCAAGTGATAAGGAGGTGCGTTCCTGACTGGGAGCAAAGGGACGTTCTGATCCATTGCCACTCGTTAGCATGTGGAGGACATTTCGGATCCAAGAAAACGACAAGGAAGATTCTGGATAGCGGCTTTTATTGGCCAACCCTCAACAAGGATGCGTACGAGTTCTGCAGAAGTTGTGAACGCTGTCAACTGACCGGTGGGATATCTGCAAAAGATGAGATGCCCCAAGTTCCGGTAATTGTCTGTGAGTTATTCGACATATGGGGAATGGACTTCATGGGTCCTTTCCTTCGTCCTATGGCAATTTGTATATCCTAGTTGCAGTGGATTACGTCTCCAAGTGGGTAGAAGCCAAGGCCACAAGCACGTGTGAAGCAAAGGAGGTGGCCAAGTTCCTCAAAAGTAACATTTTCAGTCGATTCGGAGTTCCGAGGGCGATCATATCGGATCAAGGTACACACTTCTGTAATCGCACAATTGAAGCCTTAATGAAAAAATACGGTGTGCACCACAGACTATCAAGCCCCTACCATCCACAAGCAAACGGTCAAGCGGAGATTGACTGTCAATCCTTCTAGAAAGGACTGGAGTGTAAGGTTAGAAGATGCTTTATGGGCATATCGGACAGCCTACAAGACCCTCATAGGGATGTCCCCGTACCGGATTGTTTTTGGAAAGATGTGCCACTTACCGGTGGGAATTGAACACCGGGAATACTGGGCAGTACAACAAGTGAATATGGATGCTACAGCCTGTGAAGAGGAAATGAAGCTGCAGTTGCAGGAGCTTGAGGAACTTAGATTGGAGTCGTTTGACTCAGCCATGTGGTACAAGGAGCGAACCAAACTATGGCACGACAGGAATCTGAGGACCAAGGATCTCCATGTTGGGCAGAAAGTACTACTCTTCCAGTCGAGACTGAAGCTCATGCCTGGGAAACTCAAATCGAAATGGACAGGGCCTTATGTCATCACCTCACTCCGTTCCAATGGAGCTGTAGAAATTTCAGGGAGTCTTCCTAACTCTGAACCTTTTATTGTGAATGGGCATAGGCTAAAAGTGTTTAGGGACAACAGTGACGTGGCTGTGGTGGATGAGATTCCACTGCGAGCACACACTCAGGGTTCATACTGACCGGTAGGATAGGGAATGAAATTCCACTGGGCTAGCTCTTTTCAGCGTAACTTGCATATGCTGGCTAAGTAGAATTCCAATTCTCCTAAGGAAGATGTAAATATGGTACATATTTGGTAGTTAATTAATTTGAACCTTTGCATGCTAGTTAGTTTTAAGAAAAACCAAAAATATTTGTCGGACCTCAAATATTAATTGGGAGTACGTACTGACCATCAGAATACCATTTTGGTGAAACTCCTATTTCATTTAAGTATCCTTTTTACTTTATTTCTAATCTAGGAAATATAGGGGGAAATCATTAAGGGACGAATTTGAATTTGTGAACTTTCTGCAGCTTTTGCAGGGTGGCAGCGGCTGGAAGGGGCGCGTGAGCAGAGAGAGTGGACACGCCAACCAATCAGGAGTCAGTATTCTCAACCGCCTCTCCCTCAAAATGACGCGGTTTGGAACCGCCTATAACCGGTTGCAAACCCACAACTGCCCTATTCCAACCCATAACCAGCCGTCTCCCCCATTTTCACTTCACAATTTCACTCTGCAACTTTTCTCTTTGCAAAGTTTCCACCATCACCCCACAAACACAAACCCCCACTTCATATCCAGAATTTCACATATCTAAGCAATGGGAAGGAAAGCATTCGCAACAAAAATCAAACCCACTTCAACCCGCAGGGAAGAAAAACCAGAATCACCACCGCCGCGGGAAGAACGGCCGCCGAGCCCACAACCGCAACCGCAACCGCAACCATCGGAGCCGACTCCTCAAGCGCCAACAATGGTCTCCTTGGAAGCAATGGTGGCGTTTCTTCGACAGCAGGACCCCAATAGCGATTGGTCGGCGGCGCTGGCCTGTTTGGGTCAAATCGGGGGACAAGAGAGAGTAATTGGAGAAAATCCTTCGGAACCGATTGTGCCATCTACAGCAACACTCCCCACCCCCATTGCGACTTCCTCCGGAATTCCACCAGAAATAGAAGCTCCATCGACTACCCCACCACCTAAGTCCTCGGAACCCTCAGAAACTCAACAACACAGTGATTCAATGGAGATTGACCCCATTTTAGCTCATTACGATTCCGACTCGGAAGAACGTGAAGCAAGGAAAGGTGAGGAACATGGGAGCCTACAGGGAGCAGTTGAGTCAGAGAAAACGCTGACGGCGGGAGTCGTTCCCCGAAAAGTGGCGAGGGAGAAGATAGATCTGAACGAATCAGCCAAGAAGCAGGGCCTAATGACGGATGAGGAATTTCAGGCTATTTTAGATGATGTCAATCGGATGGAAGATGACACTGTAGTGGTAGCTGAAGGGCT
Organism: Salvia splendens; assembly: GCF_004379255.2. NCBI lineage: Eukaryota > Viridiplantae > Streptophyta > Magnoliopsida > Lamiales > Lamiaceae > Salvia > Salvia splendens. Next base: position 21,021,023 of record NC_056035.1, read on the forward strand.
AGACCTCACATCACGAGCAGTAGGAGAGAGTGAAGAAGCCGAAGAAGGAAAACGCTCGGAAAACCAAGCTAGGGAAGAAGAGATTATGCCGGAATCACCCCAGCCAGAAGCAGAGAGGGGTGATACATCTATTGAAGCACAGGAAACGAAAGCAAAAGAAACAGAAGCAAGACCAAAAGTACCCAACCCAGTGGCACCTTCGGTGACAAAACCGAAGGCCGTCAAGAGGAAGTTGGTGTTGAAGGGCGAACCTAAGGCTAGACAGCCAAAGCCTCAAAGGGTATCTCAACGATGCTTAGGGAAGTGGGTAGCTAGTAAGGCGAAGCCGAACACAGAGGCAGATCCCGTGGAGATCTTGAGTGAAGAAGAGAGGACCACTCCCACAAAACCTGGGGAGGAGTCTTTACCTGTTACTGACCTAGAGGATACTGCAATGGAAACCGAAGCGGTCTCTCTAACACTGAGTGGCCAAGGTGAAGAGGCTGACGGGATGGCTGAGGATCTGGACCTCGCATCCAGGTCAATAGGCCACAAGGAGACCAGTCCTACTACCCAGGATCCACTTTCGACACAAGCTGAGAATGAACCCGAAGAAGAGAAAGACAAGGATGACGGAGAGGAAGTTAGATATCGTGAAGAGAGAAAACGAAAGGGGATGGCCCCTATGAAGAAGAAGCCCAGCAACAAGAAGCCACGTAGAGTGAACACAGGCATAGTCATTACTGAGTCAGTTCAGCGAGTCCAGGAACACCAGAGGGAACAAAGTGATAGCGAATACGCTGCCAGCGAGGAATCAGCCTCCGATAGTGATATCTCTTTGGAGGATAAGGAGTACGCCGAACAACAGCTTGTGGATGATCATCGGGAGTTAGTCCACCCACCGGTAGAGAGATTAAGGTACCAGAGGTGGACAGTGGACTTCACTGACGAGATAGCGGAAGAGATGAAGCTTTTCGATTCGAAGGAGCTACAAAAAGTTTTCGATAGCAAAGATGAAGGGAGTAAGCAAGTGAAGAGCGGAAAGGTACTTCATATTCCTTCTTTAGATGAGTTGGGTGCATGCGAGCAGTTTCTCTCTTATTTGCACGCGTTAGGATTCGAATGGTTGTTGGAGAATGGAGATCCGAGTGTCCCGGTTAGATTAGCAAAGGAGTTTTTCACGACCTTTTGGTTTAAGGTCACCACTGATCTAAATGAGGAATGTATCAGTTTTAGGCTGTTTGGCAGAGAGATACGGATGAATCTGATTTAGTGGACCGTGCGTCTGGGAATGTGCAGTTTGGAGGTGGCCATAGGGCCTGAGTGGAGAAGTAGGGAGCGGGGAATTCCCCGCAGACATGTGGAATTTGAGCCCCAGGCGGCATGGGAGGAGTTAATTCACCCAGCCTCTGGAGAATTTGCATCCACTCTCTCTCGCTCAACCCATTTCAATAACCCAATCCTACGCCTAGTCCAGCTTCAGTTGGACTTCAATTTGTTGGGACAATCGAACTCCGCTGTTAGGACATCGATGACGGAGTTATACCTTCTCTGGTGCGCCAAGCACGGAAGGAAGTTACATCTAGGTTTTTGGACCGCCTACCAATGCCATCTAATTGCCACCCACCAAGCGAGAAACCTCACTCTTTGCCATATCTTGGGAGTGTTCGTCAGAAACAACATCATCATCACGGAGGCCGAAGACTTATCCGACCAGATCATGGTGGATCCTCCTGGTCTCTTTGATACACCTTTGTTCGTCCGAACGAACACCGTTTACATGAGGCAGGGCGTACCACGTTTCTACGCAATGGGAGAAGAAGCTATACCGACTAGGAGATCTGCAGCACATCCGGGAACACAACATCAGGAGCAGAGACAGGAAAGGCTAGAGAAGGCAGTGGAAGAGTTGGCGGAAGAGAATCGAAGAGCAAGAGCGGAGTTAAGCCGTTTGGCAACTGTGATGGAAGGAATCTTGAAAGAATTGGGAACCGGGAAGTTGGTCCGTGAATCTGGACCGAGTGGCCATGGAGGCCGAACTAATGAACCACGAGTATCAGAGGAGGTATTAACCGAGATGAAAGAAGCAGAGCAGAAAGAAGAGGCAGAACAAGAGGAAGGAGATGCCGAAGAGTCGGCAGAATCTGGGAACAAGTAGTCTGAGAATGAGGAGGAGCAACCGGAAGAACCACCTGCACCACAACCTGCCCCGCGAAGGAGCAGGATGAACAAGTGACCACCACCCCACCTGACCAGTTAGTTTTCTTTTTATTTTCAGTTTTCAGTTTTTCGTATTTTAATTGTGTTTTGTTTTAGGTAGTATAATCTGTGTAGTACGTGCGCAAACCCCTTTCATAACACTTAGCCTACGCAATAGTCTAAGTGTGAGAAGTAAAGGGTTTGCTATTTTTGGCGCATGTGTTTGTGTTTTTTTTTTCTGTTTTCCTTTCTAGTATGCAGGCCAACTCACACTTAGCCTATTTATAGTCTAAGTGTGAGGAGTTTGTTAAATATACATGTTTCATTTTGTTGGTTTCTGTTTAGATTTTTACACTCTCCCACTTAGCCTATTATATAGTCTAAGTGTGAGAAGCTTTTAGTATAAGTATGTTTTGTTGAGTTTTGGTATTTCTGTGCATCAACCATACTGGCCATTACCTTTTTCCACTTCACAGCCCCATCTGAGGACAGACATTGTAAAGTGGGAGGGGGAATGCACTGGCCAGTATGACATTTGTACATATGTGTTATCTGTGTTTAAGTGTTTGCGTAGTGTCTAGGTCTAGTTTTTATTTGATTGGGCTTAAAACTCAACTGTCTTGAGCTGACGGTGAGGGGAATTGAGGGAGATAAGACATGCTGGAAAATGGGAACCACCCCCCTTAGTATCTCCTAGTCAGTATGGATGATGCGAGTATGCGAGAAAAGCCCACACTTAGAGCCAAAACACAAAAGCCCTCTTTAAATGTGAGTTAAAAGCCTAAAGTAGAACCACTTACCACTAATTCAGAAAAGAAAAGAGTGGCTAGCACAAGGTGCCTAGGGTGAAGTGACTGCGTGTAGCAACACTGAAGGCAGTAGGAAACCCCCCCCCAAAAAAAAATTTATTTTCCAACCCTTAGAACCCCACTTTCTAGCCATACACATACCCAGATATAACCCCTAGCCCCTGGAATTGTGTGTGCAAGGCATAAGGCAAGAAGGCAACTGGCCAGAAGGTGTACAAGAAAGCAGAATCCAACTGGGCAAGAGTGATTGAAGGCCCAAGGAAGAAAATCGACCAGGGAGTCATCCCAGGTCCCAAAATAAGAAGGAATAAGGGTGGCGAAGCCACAAAGAAAAAAAAGAGAAGAATATGAAGAAATATGGTCAGAAAAACTTGACCACAAAAAAAGAAAGAGAAGGAATAAGATTGGCGAAGCCACAAGAAGCTACTGACCAGTTGGAGATCAAAGCCAGAAGCGCCAGCCAAGAGAAGCAACAATCAAGAGCCCAAATGCACACAGTTCCCCCACATCAAATAAAATAGAAGTTTTTGAACCTTAGAGCCTTAGGAACTCCACCCAAAACACTATAAACCAATAGCCCTGTTTCAAGCCTTTAAGCCCTTCAGTAGCTGCACGTGAAATCTAAGTCCGAAGCAATTGTGGTCGAGCAATATGAGAGAATGCAGTCCTAACATTCCCGGTGAAGGTATGAGTGACTGAGTGAACCTAGTGTTTGGCCGAGAGTTTGGGCGATCTTGACGAGCGGATATACTGACTGGGAGAGAAAGGGGGGGGAAGTTCAAGGCTGTCTAAGGCCGGATTGCACCTGATCCCGAGGGGAGGGATGGTTGAAAATATAGCCCAATTACTGTGTTAATGTGTCTAAGTGTTTTAGTTTTCTTTTATGTGTTTGTCTTTGTTATGTGTTTTTCTTTGCGTCATAGTTAGAGTCCAGGGTAGGATAGAGTCGGTCAGGGGAGTAACCAGGCTAGAATTCGACTTACTTCTTTTTGTTTGTTCTTCACGCTTGAGGACAAGCATGTGGTAAGTGTGAGCAGTTTGATAAGTCGTATTCTAAGCCTTGGTTACAGGTCAGTATGATGTGCATAATTGATTATATCTGCAAAACAGTTTCTCAAATTGTGCAGGTTGAGTATTCTAGCCAGTAGGCAAAGCTTCAGATACTTCAGGTGAAAAGGGCGTCAGAATGATTACATACTGACCAGTATTCATGCAAAAATGGCTCGAGATGGAGAAAAAGGATAGCTGGGACTGATCAACCACAATTAAGGGCAAAGAAGTCATCTCGCCACGAGGTTTTACCCTAAAATCAAGGGTAAGCCTCCTTATAAAAGGAAGCCACTTGGAGAGAGAGAGGGAGCACTCATTCATCATCATCACTCTTAGGTAGAATTCTCTCGGTAGTTCAGTCCTTCAGCCCAGTCCAGAGTCTCGTTCCTCGCCACAGCCATGGTCACTTGAAGATCATCAGTTCGCCGGAGTTCCATTCTCTCGTTCCAGTCAGCACGATCGTAGTTAGCAGTTCCATCGCCCGGAGTGGCAAAAACAATCTTTATTTGCTTTCTAGTTAATCTTGTTTGTTTTCTCTACGTTGGATCTTTAGCATTTCCAGTATTTTGCTTATTTTGAAGCCTTGGTTGTGATCCAAACGTTTTCTAAATGCTATGAAGTTGTTTTCCAGCATCGGTTCATGTTTGTTTTCGCTTCTTTCTGCCTAGATAGCTTAGATCTAGCTGTTACGGTAATTTCCAGTGTGGAATCGCATGTTTTAACTTCTGTAGTTGATCTCTCTGAGTTTGCAAGTCTAGATAGCTGTTAGATTTTAGATCTGAATTAGTTAAGTGTGAAAACCCAGTTTACGTGATTTCTGACACCCTGCATGTTGACCAGTAAGCATAATTGTAGTTTCAGTGTTCGATCTTTTGATTCGAATTTTTAATTGTAGATATGAGCTGTTAAGTTTGTTAATCTGTGTTTCTCGTTCATGAAATCTGAGTTTATTCATGTTGAAGAATATAACATCCACATCCAAGTTTGGGACTACTTTTACTTTTTAGTTACTTTTGCTTTTGTCCTTTACTTTTTCTACCTTTTCAGCTGATACCCTACACATTTATCAGCCTAGTCACCTAACTACCTTTTTTTCCTCTGATATTTTGTTTAACCTTTTATAGTAAACTAGTACTTTCCATATACTTCCTGAAAACCATGTTCCCCACTTTCCACGTACACAGCCGCCTGTCCAACACCTTTCCCACCTCCTAGTCAGTAGAGTACCACCTTAAATTCCAGTCTAGATAAGTCTCAACCCAAAGCGTGGTAGCTAACCAAACCTTTCCAGAATATCACCGCAATCACTCCAACCGTCACCATCTCTGTGGGATTCGACCACCTACCTTCACTATACTACCCAATAGAAGAGGGTTGAGGAATTATTGATACCAGGTTTTAGGCTTAGCAGGGGATTGTTTCATTCTGATCAGTAGGATACATCCTTGTTTGAACGACACCTACGGAAACCTGCTCTTTCAGTTGTCTTGGGAAAGCTTCTAAATGCAAAAAGAGAGTACGATGATACAGCAGTGACCCCATTGCAAGAAAAGGTGAAGAGTACTCCCATAGAGGACAAGGACAATCTACTAAAGAGCCGGATTGACAAGCTAGAGGAAACCCTCCAGTCGATGATCGAGTCAAGACAACATCCTATCATTCCAAATCAATCCCGCTTCCAGACTGATCAAGTGAACTTTCACCAGAATACAGGGGAGATCTGGAGTTCAAATAGGAGTTGGAACCCCGAAGGTCAAGTAGAGGTGTACCAACAGGAATACCCACACTGTGGAGAATGGAGCTGGGCAGAAGAATATACGTACTAAACAAGCCCAATAGCAGTGACGGCCCATCAGCCCAAAGCCCAAGGAAGAGTATCAGTTCGGCATTACCAAAGAGTTCGGCCCCAGCCTACATCTCGGTAAAAGCCGACCAATCAAGCTCTACTCTCAGATTGGCAAAAGCTGCTCGGCAATAGTTCAGCAGTTCGGTCCCCAAGGAAGAGTATCAGTTCGGCATTACTAAAGAGTTCGGCCCCAGCCTACAGCTCGGTAAAAGCCGACCAATCAAGCTCTACTCTCAGATCGGCAAAAGCTGCTCGGCAATAGTTCAGCAGTTCGGTCTCAGTTTTCAACCGAACTGGGAGATAGTGGACTCATGCAGAACCTCCACGACCTCCACTACACGATCTATTTAGTGGTGGACCCATGCAGGATCTCATGACCTCCACGACATCCACGATCTAATTAGTGATGATGTAAACCACGACCTAATTAGTGATGATGTAAGCCACGACCTAGTTAGTGGTGATGCAAGCCACGATCTTAGTTCAATGTATAAATAGAACTTAGATCAGATAGACAGAGGAGGAGAAAAAAAGCTCTCTAGACATCAAATATCATATAGCAAGTCTGTATTTGTAAGCTGGTAAACCAGATCAAGCAATACAATCTTGCCCTCCTTTCTTCCCGTGGACGTAGATTTACCTCAGTAAATCGAACCACGTAATTCCTTGTGTCGTGATCTGTATTTATTACCTGCATCTACTACCATCAAAAATTCGCCCAACCATCACTGGCGCCGTCTGTGGGAAAATAGAGAACCAAATTTGTGATAAAGCGAGTTTTTGATCCTCTTCTACCAAAAAAATGCATACCAGATCACATAATACCCGTGCTTCCGTCCGTGATAACCATGAGGAAGCTAGTCCAGCCCGCAGGTTTGGAAAACAGCCTCGGGAGAAATCTACTTCCAGTTCTCACGGAGAAGGAACAAACCGCTCAAAGACTCATCGCACCGAGTCTTCCCAGCAGCCCGATTTGAACGAGGCTACCAAGTTGTTTTTGGCCGAGAAGCAGGAAGAGTTCTTAATTTTCCTGCAAAAGGGCCAAAAGCCGGAGACGAAAACGGTGGATTCTCCCTCCTCATCCAGACATGAAAGTCACTACCGCAGTAGTGCCGTGTCTTCCAGGAAGAAGAATCCTCAACCCCGAGATGTTCCTGTTCCTCCTCGGTACCGGAATCACAGGAGAACTCCATCTCCTCCATACCGAAGAGATGTCGGGTTCGCCATGTACGGAGCATTGAAGACTCCGTTCTCGGACGATATCACCCGAACTCCCTTGCCACAGAACTACCGAACTCCGTTGATGACTTATGACGGGTTAGTGAATCCTCATGACTTCCTGGGACGCTATCAGTATAACATGGCGAACCAAGGTCTCAATGAGGTCCATATGTGCAAGCTGTTTCCCGAGCTGCTTATCGGGAACGCAAGAAGGTGGTTCGATAGCCTCCCCCAAGGCAGCATTAGATCTTACCGAGATCTAATGGATGCTTTCCACAGGAGGTTCTTTCAGAAAGTGGAAGCCCGAATCACTTCGGCTCAGCTGCTTTCTATACGTCAAAGTCGCGACGAAAAGATCAGCGACTTTATGACGAGATTCCACAAGGAATGCCTACAAGTAGATGATCTCAATGATCTACTTGTCATTTCGGCATTCCAAAATGGAATCCTGCCCGGAGCTCTCTACAGAAAGCTCGTGGAATGCAGTCCGCAAACAGCTCAAGAGATGTGGGACATTGCGGACCAGTTTTCTCGTGCCGATGAGGCAGACCGTCGAAAACGGTCTTTAGACAGCTCATCTAGAGAAGACAAAAAGAAGCCCGATCATAGCGATCAGAGGCTTCCTCGCCGAACTCCTTCCCCACTAAAGGAGGGATAGCGGTCATCCGAGGTGATCAAAAAGAGCAAGAGTGTTTGCAGATTGCGCTTAAAAGTGCCGAGCAATCAGATCGGCACCATCAAGCATAGCAATCACAGCAGCCGGAGTCAGAGGCAGGCGAAATGACCGAAGTCACACCGGAGCCGAACTCGATGGTGTACGGCACTGAAGCCGTGATTCCGGTTGAGATCGGCATACCCAGTCCCCGAACTCTTAATTTCTCAGCAGAACTGAATGAGGACGGACTGAGAGCCGAACTAGATCTGGCCGAAGAAAGAAGAGAATTGGCCTGCATAAAAGCAGCCAAGTACAAGGAGCAAGTAGCCCGGTATTATAACCAAAGGGTGAAAAAGCTGCAATTTCAAGTGGGAGATCTCGTCTTGAGAAACAACGAAGTAAGCCGAGCAGAAAAGCTGGGCAAACTCGAACCCACATGGGAAGGTCCATATCGGGTGTCAGAAGTCCTCGGCAAAGGGTCTTACAAATTGACTCACATGTCAGGAGAACAAGTACCCCGAACATGGTACATTTCCAACCTCAAGAAGTTCCATTTGTAAGAGACAGTCCGGTCAGTCAGTCTTGTGTCTAGTTCGGTCCTAGGGGTATGTGCTTTCTTTGTTTTTTACTTGTTTTTCATGTTTGTCTATGTGCGTTTTGTTTGTCTATGTGCGTTTTGTCTGTCTATGTGCGTGTCGTCTCTTACAAATGTTACTGAGGTATCTTGTTCTTCGAAGGCTGATCCCCTTTTTAGAACATATATAAGCCAACGATTGTGAGTCCAAGCTTCTAAGGAGGATACAAGACCACAATTCAGCTTAAGAAACAAGCAGTTCGTCTGAAACGAACTGCAACAAAGGGAAAGTCCGATCCACGCGATAAAACTCGCCGAATTAGGACAAGGGAAAGTCCGATCCATGCGATAAAACTCGCCGAATTAGGACAAGGGAAAGTCCGATCCACGCGATAAAACTCGCCGAATTAGGACAAGGGAAAGTCCGATCCCCAAATTAGGACAAGGGAAAGTCCGATCCGAGCGATAAAACTCGCCAAATTAGGACACAAGCTTAGTCCGGTCAAAGAAATTTACTTCATAAGACCAAAGACGAGTCCGGTCAAAGAAGTTTACTTCATAAGACCAAAGACGAGTCCGGTCAAAGAAGTTTATTTCATAAGACCGAGGACCAAGTCCGGTCAAAGAAGTTTACTTCATAAGACCAAAGACGAGTCCGGTCAAAGAAGCTTACTTCATAAGACCGAGGACGAGTCCGGTCAAAGAAGTTTACTTCATAAGACCGAGGACGAGCACGATGAAATTTTTTCGCTGAGCTGTAAATACGCAGTGATAGAAGCGAAATGAAAATTTCATTTATTAAATCTTGTTCGGCATACAACTCCGCTGCCCTACGAGAAGGCGTTACGCTATTACAAAGGACTATTCTACTGTCCACGGTTGCTAAAGTTGAGCCACCTATTCAAAAAATCCTCGTGAAGCCGAGTTCGGGCGTTCTCGGCAGCTGAAGAATAAGCAGGTCGACGAGATGCTCTAATCGACCTACCGCCTCTTCCCTGAGCCCGGGAAGCTCTAGCACCTCGGCGGCGAAGAGTCTCTTCACGAAGCATTTGTTGATCTTGCTCACTCATAATCACAGCTCCTCTACGAACTTCAGTCCGTCCTTGTCTTGACGTTTCCGGTTGCTCCTGAGTCCGTTCTCGTCTTGACGTTTCCGGCTGTTCCTGAGTTCGTTGCTGACTTGGAGTAGGGTTTTGAGCAAGTGAATCAGGGGTTTGAGCTGGAGTGCGACCATCTGTTGGCGGGAAATGCCTAAGGAATCTCTCGATTGAGGGACGCCGGGAAAGAATGATGTCGTACCGAGAAGCCCAGCGCCGCAATGATTTCACGACTTGTTGGCAAGCCGAGCTCTCCAGCGCATTGTTCCTCCGGAGTACATGATATTCCTCCCACAGTTCGTCAACTTGTTCCTGAACTTCAGAGATGGTCATTCCCCCGCGCCTGCAGATGAAATCCTCATACGCAGTCCTCTCAGCGACGGCAGTGTTCAGCTCGGCCTCCAGATCTTTCTTTTCGGACTCTAAGTCCTTATTGTCGGCCTCCAGCTTCACTAAACAAGCCAAGAGTTCGTCATTCTTCATCTGGTCAGCTATGGCTTTTTTCTCAGCTTCGTCTAAAGCGGAAGAGTACAGCCGCTTCCAGTGAAGTACCTCCAGCTCCTTAAGAGTTAAGAATACAAAGCAGCTATGTCAGTTCGGCATTTCAGTTTACTGAGCAGGTAGTAAACCACAACAGGAGTAAAAGAGAGTACGAAAAGCTATACGAAGACACAAGTGCAGAAAGAAGAATTTTTTCATTCATAAGAAAAAATTTTACACAAGGAGGGCTTCAAGGCCATTTTACAAGAAGGAAGAAACTAAACTAAGAGAAGGGAGACGAAATCATACTCCGCCAGCTTCGTCTCCGGCTCCTCGGTGGGGTTCAGCTTCCTTCTCCTTGTCTGCCTCAGCTTCAGCCTCGGCCTCCTTGCTCCCCCCAGCCTGCTCGGTGCCCCCATCACCGATCAGCAACACCTCTTGCTCGGCCTGCCTGTCTCCGGTCTGCTGATCAAGCTGCTCGGTCTCACCCTCTCCGTGGAAAATTGGAGCGGGTGAAACTGGCCCTAAGGAGGCAAAGATAGCCTCCATATTCTCGTCCCGGTCAGCTCGGCAACTACGAACTCGGTCAGCAGAAAGCAGGACCGAGGACGAAGCAAGCTCCTCAAGGAGCGGCAGACTCTGGAGACGAGCTGCTATCTCTCGGCCGTACAGCGGCAGGACGACTTCGGGCCCCTGCTCGGCATTATCGGTCATCAGTTTCAGCAGATCACCGACAAAGGCCGAAAATTGATTGCTCAGAAAGAGTTTCTCCGCGAAAGCACGGAGAACCTCCCCTTGGGCAACCACGGCGGCAGCATCCCTCCGTTTCGTCTGCTCTCGCTGGATGACGAGCTGGTTTTTGGCAAACTGGGCTTCATCCTGGGCCGAGATCCTAGCAGCTCTGGCCTTCTCAAAGTCTGCCTTAGCCTGTTCGGCCTGGTGACGAGCAGCCGCCAACTTCCTCTGCATCTCAGCATAATCGTTGGACGCTTTGGAGAGTTCAACGGCGACGAGCTTGGAGAGCATATCGTTCCTCTGAAAATGGAAAAAGGAAAAAGTCAACCGAGGAGCCACAAAAAATACAGGAAAAAAGCAAGGCCAGAAAATCAAGAAGAGAATTCACCTCGGCGAAGTCCGTGGGCCATAAAAAGGGCTCACAGATATGTTCCGAAGGAGGCGCCAAGACCACGTCTTCCTCTGGCGCTCTTGGGGGTTTCTGAATCCTCCCCTTCCCCCTTGCCGAAGTCGACTCCGGCTTCTTTGGATCCGAAGAGGTCTTTTGCCTCTTCGGATTCTTCTCGGCATCAGACGCCGAGCTGCTGGTTTTCGGCCTCTCCGGTTCCTTAGATTCGGAGGATTTGCGGCTAATCTTATTTAGCATGTTCACTGCCAAAAAGCAAGAAAGCAAGGTTAGTTTTCGCCACAAAAGCAGTAAGGCACAAAAAAGAATTCCTCACCCTCGGTCTCTTCGTCCGAAGACGAGGAGTCGAACACGAAGTCGCCCTTGACGAGCTCAGACTCCAGGTACTGCTTCCTAATCATAGGAATCTTATTGAGCTCGCCCTCGAGCTCGTCCAACGGTTCTAACCGAGGATGAGGAATCACGGACTTCGGCCCTCTCCAGGGAAAGCCCGGAGCCGCTGTCCTATTATAAAAAAAGAAGCGATGTTGCCACTTTGGCCACTTGGTTTTGCAGAAGGCCCTAAAAGGCTGTAAAGGGATCAAGTAAAACCAAGATCCTTTTCTCTTAAACTGGAAGAAATTAAGGATTGCGCTCAGAGACAGATCCTTATCTAACCTACGCAGTTCGGCAGCAAAGGCCGATAAGTGCCTCCAAGAGTTCGGAGTCACCTGACCTAAAGGGAGTTGAAAAAAATCAAGCAGCTCTACAAAGGCAGGGGGAAGAGGGAAACGAAGCCCGCATTCCAAGCCGGCTTCATAAACGGTGGCGTAACCCTCCGGCGGCGAGTCAGCCCTATGAAGGTCGTCGGGAATCGCAACCTTCCCCCCAGGAAAAAAATATTTTTCGTGTAGGGATATCACAGTATCCTTACTCAAGAAGCTGTGAAAATACTCTACGGTCTTCTCCCCGGATTCTTTCCGGCTAGAAGACCCCTTATCCCCTTTCCTACCGCTACCTGACTCAGAAGAAGAAGAAGACATAGTTCTTACTCTTTGAAAGTCTGAAGAAATTCTGAAGAAATTCTTGAAAGCGGAAGGAAATTTTTACGCAAAAGAGAGAGAATGCAGAAGAAGCAATAGCAAAAGTGTTCAAATGATGAAGAAAGGACGTATTTATCAGATTCGGAGAAGATTTCAAAATCATCGCACCGTTTCGAATCCCACCTTTTCAGGATTCAACGGCCGGATTTTACTGTCGCATTTAATGCAGTCACGCGCAAGGCACGTCCCCTGACGTCAGCCTTCCCCGTACCTTTATCCAGAATGCCGAAGTGACTCGCTTCGCCGAAGTGATTCACTTCGCTTTTCGGGGGGGGTAGTGATGGGGTACGTACTAAACAAGCCCAATAGCAGTGACGGCCCATCAGCCCAAAGCCCAAGGAAGAGTATCAGTTCGGCATTACCAAAGAGTTCGGCCCCAGCCTACAGCTCGGTAAAAGCCGACCAATCAAGCTCTACTCTCAGATTGGCAAAAGCTGCTCGGCAATAGTTCAGCAGTTCGGTCCCCAAGGAAGAGTATCAGTTCGGCATTACTAAAGAGTTCGGCCCCAGCCTACAGCTCGGTAAAAGCCGACCAATCAAGCTCTACTCTCAGATCGGCAAAAGCTGCTCGGCAATAGTTCAGCAGTTCGGTCTCAGTTTTCAACCGAACTGGGAGATAGTGGACTCATGCAGAACCTCCACGACCTCCACTACACGATCTATTTAGTGGTGGACCCATGCAGGATCTCATGACCTCCACGACATCCACGATCTAATTAGTGATGATGTAAGCCACGACCTAATTAGTGATGATGTAAGCCACGACCTAGTTAGTGGTGATGCAAGCCACGATCTTAGTTCAATGTATAAATAGAACTTAGATCAGATAGACAGAGGAGGAGAAAAAAAGCTCTCTAGACATCAAATATCATATAGCAAGTCTGTATTTGTAAGCTGGTAAACCAGATCAAGCAATACAATCTTGCCCTCCTTTCTTCCCGTGGACGTAGATTTACCTCAGTAAATCGAACCACGTAATTCCTTGTGTCGTGATCTGTATTTATTACCTGCATCTACTACCATCAAAAATTCGCCCAACCATCATTTGTGATCTGAAATGTGTCGAGATATTGTGGATATATTGTTAAAGGGAAAATTAAAATATTGCCTGTTGATTTTTGATTGACAGAAATTCTGATGTTAACAAGTTAAATTCTACAGGCCTACTTTAGATAGATGCTTATGATTCTTCATTTGTAAAATAGAAATTCTGGCTCATTAAATTTCAATAGTTTGCTTATTACATTCAAGAAAAGTTGCTTGCTAATAGAGATTCTTGCATTAGGTAAAATGTCTGATTTGAAGGAGTGGAGTTCTCAATCAAAGTAGTGACAGACAAGAACAAAACAAAGGTTCTATTTGCTGAGACTGATGGAAATTTCGTAGATATTCTACTAAGTTTTTTAGTAATCCCACTAGGAAGAGTCGTCAAAATGCGTACCATAGGATGCATAAGCAATATTTACAATAGCATGTTGGCTCTTGATCGCTCCTGTTTCATAAACACATCATTTTCCTCAAAAGAAAAGGTAATTAAATTTTTTTTTTAACAATTCATAAACACATCATTTTCCATTGATCAATTAATTTTCCCCAAAAGAAAGAACTAACATGTTTTCATTTGAAGTTCAACGATATTGCAAAACATAAACATTTTTCATCAATCAAACTCCACTAGAACAACTAGTCATTAATATTACAAAACATCAACCACAAAATCCTTTTTCCTTTTTTTCTAGATCTCAAACCATGCAAATCTTTCAAAACTCATAACACATTTGTATTCCAAACAAAACACTCATGCACTTCACATATATGTTTGAAACAATATTTTTAAATTACTTTTTTTTTCTCAAAAAAGATTTCAATATACTCAAAACAACTCATAAACCTTCATCCTTCATGTAAAACACTCCATCATCCTATGTTCACATGCTCACGTCGTAGTACTTTCACACATATAACACATACTTAGTCATCATACTAATCTTGCTCATGCTCCATATAATCACACCATAACAAATACATAATCAACATACCACACGTGCTTAGATCATCTTGTCAATCATGCTCATACTTCATATAATCATACTATCACAACATTGTATTCACATATATAACACGTGCTTAAAGTATCATGTCAATCATACTCATATTCCACATAATCATATCATCACAATTCATCTTCACGTATAACATTCATTTGCATGCATACACTTGCCAAAACATCATCATCATATCATCTTCAATTTTATGCATCGATCTCACATGTTTGCAACAACTTAAAACATACCTCACTTTCTTTGGTTGAGCGCGATGCTTTGGATGTTGAGTCTTCGTTACACTTCTAGTCAATAAGGATTCACTAATCTAGACTTAAGACAAAAGAAGACTCTCGGACCAGAGCGAAACACTAAGCTCTGATACCACTCTGTCACGACCGCTCATACTAGGGGTACTACAAACGCGGCGATCGTGATACAACATGCAAGGATAGCCTTTTATGAAAACTTAATTAACTTAAAGGATGAAAAACTTTTGTTTTTGTTTTAAATAAGCTTAAAGTTATAATTTTACTATTAAATAAAAACGACTTATGATAAACACTTTTAAAAAAAGCAGCGGAGAAACAATAAATATTAAAACTCAATCAACTCCTAAGAAAACATTTAGTTTAAAGAGCGGGAGACATCATTTTCAAGTAACATTGTAAATACTCGTTTCAAGCATGACACAACCAAAACATACTCAAACATAGTACGGAAAAGATTAAAGTAGTGAAACATAGTTCAAAAAAACATAGCAAAACACTTTCGAACTTTACAACTATATTCAAAACTTTTGAAACAAAATTTCTTTACACTTTCACACTTTCCAAAAAAAATTCCACATCTCACTTTTAAAATAAAAGTTTTGACTCAACTAAAACGTACTTTCGCATCAACTTTCATCACTCGTATAAAACACTCCATAGAATAACGCATCATACTTCGCACCTCATAACATACACAACATCACACTTCCATGGCTCAATTTTCCAAACGAAAAGGTAATTAAATTTTTTTTTTACAATTCATAAACACAACATTTTCCATTGATCAATTAATTTTCCCCAAAAGAAAGAACTAACATGTTTTCATTTGAAGTTCAACGATATCGCAAAACATAAACATTTTTCCTCAATCAAACTCCACCTAGAACAACTAGTCATTAATATTACAAAACATCAACCACAAAATCCTTTTTTCTTTTTTTCTACATATCAAACCATGCAAATCTTTCAAAACTCATAACACATTTGTATTCCAAACAAAACACTCATGCACTTCACATATATGTTTGAAACAACATTTTTAAATTACTTTTTTTTTCTCAAAAAAGATTTCAACATACTCAAAACAACTCATCAACCTTCATCCTTCATGTAAAACACTCCATCATCCTATGTTCACATGCTCACGTCGTAGTACTTTCACACATATAAAACATACTTAGTCATCATACTATTCTTGCTCATGCTCCATACAATCACACCATAACAAATACATAATCAACGTACCACACATGCTTAGATCATCTTGTCAATCATGCTCATACTTCATATAATCATACTATCACAACATCGTATTCACATATATAACACGTGCTTAAATTATCATGTCAATCATACTCATATTCCACATAATCATATCATCACAATTCATCTTCATGTATGACATTCATTCGTATGCATACACTTGCCAAAACATCATCATCATATCATCTTCAATTTTATGCATCGATCTCACATGTTTGCAACAACTTAAAACATACCTCACTTTCTTTGGTTGAGCGCGATGCTTTGGATGTTGAGCCTTCGTTATACTTCTAGTCATTAAGGATTCACTAATCTAGACTTAAGACAAAAGAAGACTCTTGGACCAGAGCGAAACACTAAGCTCTGATACCACTCTGTCACGACCGCCCATACTAGGGGTACTACAAATGCGGCGATCGTGATACAACATGCAAGGATAGCCTTTTATGAAAACTTAATTAACTTAAAGGATGAAAAACTTTTGTTTTTGTTTTAAAGAAGCTTAAAGTTATAATTTTACTATTAAATAAAAACGACTTATGATAAACACTTTTAAAAGAAGCAGCGGAGAAACAATAAATATTAAAACTCAATCAACTCCTAAGAAAATATATAGTTTAAAGAGCGGGAGACATCATTTTCAAGTAACATTGTAAATACTCGTTTCAAGCCTGACACAACAAAAACATACTCAAACATAGTACGGAAAAGAATAAAGTAGTGAAACATAGTTCAAAAAAAACATAGCAAAACACTTTCGAACTTTACAACTATATTCAAAACTTTTGAAACAAAATTTATTTACACTTTCACACTTTCCAAAAAAAATTCCACACCTCACTTTTAAAATAAAAGTTTTGACTCAACTAAAACGTACTTTCACATCAACTTACATCACTCGTATAAAACACTCCATAGAATAATGCATCATACTTCGCACCTCATAACATACACAACATCACACTTCCATGGCTCAATTTTCCAAACAAAAAGGTAATTAAATTTTTTTTTTTAACAATTCATAAACACAACATTTTCCATTGATCAATTAATTTTCCCCAAAAGAAAGAACTAGCATATTTTCATTTGAAGTTCAACGATATTGCAAAACATAAACATTTTTCCTCAATCAAACTCCACTAGAACAACTAGTCATTAATATTACAAAACATCAACCACAAAATCTTTTTTCCTTTTTTTCTACATATCAAACCATGCAAATCTTTCAAAACTCATAACAAATTTGTATTTCAAACAAAACACTCATGCACTTCACATATATGTTTGAAACAACATTTTTAAATTACTTTTTTTTTCTCAAAAAATATTTCAACATACTCAAAACAACTCATCAAACTGTTATCCTTAAATATTGTCTTTATTGTTATTCCGTGGTCACGATCTCCTCGTTTATCGTACCCCTAGTATGGGCGGTCGTGACAGGTGGTCTAAAAAGATTACTACGGGTCCAGACCCGAGCCCAAAGACCAATTGCCAAGATCCAAGTCCAAGATCAAGATCGAGCCCGAGGCCCGAGGCCGCGAGCACGGGCTCGGGCTCGTGCAGGGGGCGGCGGCGGCGTGCGCGTGTGGTCTCTTTCACCCATCTTGGTCCACTATAATTATTAAGTAACATAAAGTCACTTAATTTAAGCACATTAAAAGATGTGTCACTTCTCCTATGTGGGATAATTAACACTAGTTAATTATTTTCTAAGCTCAAACTCCAAGATTTAATTAAAAGCTAATTATGCCCAACTTTAATCCACTATTTCTCACTTACCGGAAATCGGATTTGAGAAAGTGAATATACTACATTTATCTACATAAAATGCAGATCGAAGCTATATCATTTAATTTCACAAAATTAGATGTCTCGTCACATTTATTATTTTGTCAAAATCCATTGACCGGGCATATTTTATTCCATGATTTCTACAATCCCCCACATGAGTGGAAATAGCCAAATGCATATGCATGCAGACACAAGCTCAACCCCCATGAGATATGTAAGTATTAGGATAGATAGTTTGTGGCTTTGAACCATCCACAGTCAACATCATCGGATACACAGGCAGACTAGTAGCGCGATGCTTTGAACTATTCCTCCATCGCGTGCATCGAGACAATGGTGTTAACACTTAAACACCTTAACCTCATCCGTTCTCACGTTTTGTGTCCATTTCGGCCTTGGACACCACTTTGGGTTCATAAGTGCTTAATACGAAGCGGCCACACTTCACACTTACATAGGTGATTCCTATTTGAGTATCTTGCCCTACTCTATCTCCTTGTGAAGTCCATCTCTTAGAGATCTTTAGGAATCATTAAAAGTCATAGACTTAGCCTCACCACTAAGCAAGCTTAGCAACACTCTTTTGTTGTCTGGGGAATAGATTTAGGTGAGTGTTTCACACGAACTCTCATAGCTTAGTTTTCCCATTGAACCAAGCTCTTGGGATCTTGTCACGACCGCCCATACTAGGGTTGCTACAAATACGACGATCGCGGCCAAACATGCAAAGGTAGACTTTTATTGAAAACTTAATTAACTTAAAGGATGAAGAAAATATTTTCTTTTTGTTTTAAAGAAGCTTAAAGTTATAACTTTGCTATTAAATAAAACAACATATGATAAACACTTTTGAAAGAAGCAGCGGAGAAAATAGTTATTTAAAACCCAATCAACTTCTAAGAAAAACATGTAGTCTAACTCACGTGAAAGACATCATTTTCAGACAATAATGTAAATAGACGTTTAAAACCTAACACGACCAAAACATGCTCAACATAGTACGAAAAGATTTAAGTATTGAAACATGATTCAAAAACATAGCAGCGGAAATAAGGTTCAAAGGGAGAGTCAAGGATCACGCCTATGTATGAAGACACGACGCATCCTAAGGCTAGCTCAACATCCTCCGCAACATCCTGTTCAACCTGCACATAAGAAAATAATATGCAGGGCTGAGTACTTGATGTACTCAATGGGCTCATGCCGAAAACATTTTAATTTAATTATGTCATCCATACCAGTGATCTCGAGTTTTAGATAGCACGAAAAATATCACGAGAACACAAAACATTTCAAGTCTGGCCAGACAATTTATCTCCCCACTTTTCACATCAATCCATCATTCACAATCATCATATCACAGTGCGACGAAAGTGTGGCCACACTATTCGCCCACGAGACCGGCCGACTAGCAAGGACGGCTCACGATCCCACCAGTGTACACAACCTGATAGGGTTTGCGGCCCTACTCAGTCCCGAATTCGTTTCACAACCCAGCCATATAGCCTAACGGAGCAAGCTCAGACGAACTAGGCATCATGCAACAATCTCACAAACAAAAACATGGCATGACATAACAGTTAAACCACCCTTATAACACCACACATAATATTTTTGGAAAATAAAGAGGTTTGAAAAGAAAGCCCACCTCGTTCGCTTAACAATTCAATTCCAACTTATGAAACTTTCGTTCCTCGAGCTCACGTATACTCAATCACCCTTGCCAACGACAACACAATCAGTCTTTCATAAACTTATATTTTCAGGCATGTCCTATTGTTCCTTTTTATCGTTCTCTTACCCATCCCAACATTCACCAACACAAGAAAGACATATCAGAACGCTTTTCTCAATGAGTCACACATAATCACGTCATAAAACACTTTCTCAAACCATACGTGCATCATATAACTCATCAAAACTTAGCACAAATGATATTATCGTAGACAACACAGTAGACACATTAAAGTTCATCCAGGTAAAGTTTCACACTCAAATCATGTCGTTTGATTAGTCAAAACATTAATACAACACTCTGGTCGGAATATAAAAATTCTGGCAGCATTGCGCAGTTCATTTCAAAAATTCACCATAAATTCATACGATGTCCAATGAGGCTGCAATTTTTACAAGACTCAGAAGACACTTTAAATTTTCACATAGTTCAAGAATCACATCAAACGGAGGTCATTTAGTTGGTCAAACAGAATAAGAAACTTTCTGGTCGAGAACACACGTTTCTGGCAGAATTGCGCAGTCAACTTCACACATTTTTCTAAAATTCATTTTTCCACAAAACGGGCTGAAATTTACACAAGACACAGAAAACACCTTAAAATTTACTCAGTAAAATTTGTATATCAAAATTCGGCCGTTTGATAGGTCAATTACTCATCAGAAGCTACTGGTCGAACATCACAGATAACAGACACACAATTTCTAAATTATGGTTTCCTTCTCAATCATCCAAACACCAATTCTCATGCTTATAACACACAATCATGCTTGATAAAACTCTCTTAAACATGTTTGCACATAAACTTACATCATTCACCAAAGATTCAAATCAAACTTCACACAAATCAATTGAAAACGCATATTTATTAAAGTTTTCAAGCAAACTCACTTTTCCCCCCGATTAAATTTGCGATCTACGATTCCTACACCCACTACATGCATGTAGGATTCAAGTACATGGTTCAAATGAAAAGAATGAGGAAAAGTGAAGCCAATATACCTTCTTTGACAAAACGAATCGGTAGAACCAAGAAACGATGCGATTCGTCGGAGATTCTTGAAAATAAACTTCAATGGATGCAAGAACAAGGATTGGATGGAGGATTTTTGGAGAGAAAGAGTGGAGAGGAGGGGAAAAAACGTGTGAAAGGGAGAGAGGGAGAGGGTGGACGAAAATTGTGAGGGAAATGGTGGCTGGTATTTATAGTCTAGGTTTAAGTCCATGAATTAATTAATTAATTAATTGTGGAGGAATAAAATATAGGCTAATAAATAAAAATTCCACAATTATACAAGGCTTAATTTTTGAAAATTATGGCTGAATTTAAACAAGGAATTATTTGATATTTACTTGGAGAGAAATAAATCCGCAATTTAGGAAATAAAAACAATGAATATTCCATAAGCAAGGGAACAAAATAAATTAAATCTCCAAGTAGGAAATATGAGGTAGGGGCCGAAAATATAAGGGAAATTGCACAAGGGAATTATTTAAATCCTCAATTAACTAGAATAGGATTTAAATTTGGTAATTTCTTTATAGGAAAAAGGCTCCCATAAAATAGATAACAAGTAAATAAATTCCCACAAGGAAAAATAAGGCATAGGGGGCGTGTGGCAGTAGATGAAGAATAAAAGAAAATATTCACATCCCCAATTAATTGAACATAGGTATTAGAATGGTATTTAACTGAATAAAAATGGAGTCCACAAAATAGGAAACAATAAATTATCCTCCAAAAATTTGTGA
This sequence comes from Salvia splendens, assembly GCF_004379255.2. NCBI lineage: Eukaryota > Viridiplantae > Streptophyta > Magnoliopsida > Lamiales > Lamiaceae > Salvia > Salvia splendens. The sequence continues at coordinate 21,042,014 of NC_056035.1, forward strand.
AAGGGGCCGAAAATATTAGGCTTAAATTGCCAAGGGATTATTTCCACTCTTTATTTAATTTGGGTGAAGAAATAAAATGTGGCAAGATTTAATTGGATTTAATTCAAAGAAAGAAGTCAACAAGACACCGATTAAATCAAAGAAAAATTATTCATCCTCCTATTTTAATTAGGGGATTTTCGAAACTCCCAAAGGTAATAGACTAGAGTTCGAATTTTATGTATTACAATTTAGGGATCATTTGGGTTGGATTTAATTTGGATAAATAAATATCCCAAAGCAATTAACTAAATCCAAGAAATGAAATACTATTCCAATAATTAAAAACGGCCGAACATTCTGATGACTTGGCTCGAAAGATATAAATGCATGATCCTAATAATTATTTCCCCACATTGGAAAATATAAAATATCAATTACTTCATTTCACATCACCCACCACAATTATTTCACGCAATTCACTTAACCACATATAAACAAAAGTTTCTTAATCGAAATTTCAAATCAATATATAAAGGGTCAAAAAGTTTGGGATGTTACAGATCTCCAGTCATCGTGGTTGGGTTACCACTATGGTCATTCCTTAGTTTGTGGATTTCAGTCCCATTCCCTCTAGCAGTTTGTTCATTTGATCACGGTTTAACCCTTTGGTTAGCGGATCCGCTAGATTATCTATTGACTTCACATAGTAAATTGTAATCACACCAGTTGTGATCAAGAGTCTCGCGGTGTTATGTCGTCGACAAATGTGTCGAGACTTCCCACTGTACAAGCCATTATTTGCCCTTCCAATAGCGGCTTGGCTATCGCAGTGAATCATCACCGGAGGCACAGGTTTAGACCAACATGGAATGTCCTCGAAAAAATTCTTTAGCCACTCGGCTTCCTCACCAGCTTTGTCTAAATCTATGAATTCAGATTTCATAGTTGATTGGGCTATACAAGTCTGTTTCGTGGATTTCCACGAGACAACAGCACCCCCAATAGTAAAGACATATCCACTAGTGGAAAGTGAGTCTTTATTATCGGATATCCAGTTCGCATCACAGTACCCTTCAAGTACCGGGAGGTGTCTTGCAAAATGCAGCCCATGATTTTGAGTATGTTTTAAGTATCTCAAAACCCTTACAAGAGCTTTCCAATGCTATTTGCTTGGATTACTCGTGTAGCGTGCTAACTTGTTCATGGCGCAAGAAATATCGGGTCTCGTACAATTAGTCAAGTACATAATGCACCCGATAACCTCCGCATAATCTTCTTGTGCAACAGGTTCGCCATATTTCTTTCTAAGGTGAACATTTAGCTCTATAGGCGTCTTAGCCAGCGTGCTGTCATAAGCATTGAATCTTTTTAGCACTTTCTCCACATAGTGAGATTGTGTTAAAGTGATTCCCTCGGATGTTCTTAGAATTTTAATTCTAAGAATTACATCGGCTAGACCCATGTCCTACATGTCAAAATTTCTTTTCAACATGGCTTTAGTTTCGTTAATTATTCAAGTGCTATTGCCCATGATTAACATATCATCAACGTAGAGACATACTATAACATATCCGTTATTAGTATTCTTAATATAGACACACTTGTCACACTCGTTGATTTTAAATTCATTTGATAACATTACATTATCAAATTTTAAGTGCCATTCGAGCGGCGCTTGTTTTAATTTATATAAGGACTTAACTAGTTTGCAGACCTTATTTTCTTGTCCTGGTACTACAAAACCTTCAGGTTGTTCCATATAGATCTCATCTTCGAGTTCACCATTTAGAAACGCAGTTTTTACGTCCATTTAGTGAATCTCAAGGTTGTGCAATGCAGCAATCGCGAGAAGCACTCTTATAGAAGTAATTCTCGTTACAGGTGAGTATGTATCAAAGAAGTCATGTCATTCCTTTTGTTTAAAACCCTTGACTACTAATCGGGCTTTATATTTATCAACTGTTCCATCGGCCTTAAATTTCCTTTTAAGGATCCATATACATCCTAGAGGTTTAGCACCTTCGGGAAGATCAACCAACACCCAAGTGTGGTTTAACAAAATTGAGTCAATTTCGCTTTGAACAACTTCTCTCCAATGCAGCCCGTCTGGGCCTGCATAGGCTACTTTAAAAGACCTTGGTTCTTCATCCAACGTGAAGGCAATGTAGTCGGGACCAAAAGATTTTGGTAATCTAACCCTATTGCTTCGTCTCGTTACTGCCTTATTTGGATCAGGCCAAGCACGCTTGCGAGATTCGGGCTCTTTATCTAATGACTTAGAGCTCGTTATTTCATCCTCAATTCTTGCTTCAGAATTAGATGCTACATTTTCTTGTTTTTTACAAGGAAATGTATTTTCAAGAAATATAGGATTTCTTGATTCAATTGTTGTTCCAACAGTCACAGTCGATATTTCAGACGTATGAACAACAAATCTATATGCACTACTGTGAAGTGCTTATCCAATGAAGATACAATCAACCGATTTAGGTCCGATTGTAACTTCTTTGGGCGGAGGAACCATCACCTTTGCCAAACACCCCCACACTTTGAGGTATTTGTAGGATGGCTTCCTTCCTTTCCACAACTCGTAGGGAGTGACATCCTTATCTTTTCGTGAAATTTATTCAAGATATAGTTAGCTGTCAAAACAGCTTCCCCCCACATGTTATGTGGTAATCCTGAACTGAGTAGCAGTGCATTCATCATCTCTTTTAGAGTTCGATTTTTACGTTCTGCAACCCCATTAGATTGTGGTGAATAGGGAGCAGTTGTTTGATGAATTATGCCACTTGTGTTGCATAGTTCTTCAAACGGGGCTACATATTCGCCTCCTCTATCACTTCGAATCATTTTGATTTTACAACCAAGTTGATTCTCTACTTTGTTCTTGTAATTTTTGAACGCTTCTATTGCTTCATCTTTACTTCTTAAGAGGTAGAGGTAGCAATATCTTGTGCAATCACCTATGAAAGTGATAAATACTTTTTAACACCTCTAGTTTGCACCAACGTTAAATCACACACATCCGTGTGGATTAGTTCAAGGGGTTTCGTGTTTCTTTCTACTGAATGAAACGGTAACTTGGCCATTTTGGCTTCAAGGCAAATTTCACATTTATCTTTAGTGTAAACTTCATTTGCCTTTATTGACTCTAGATTTACTAGTCTTTTACTGGCATTTGAACTTACATGTCCCAATCTGCAGTGCCACAAATTTGTACACTCGGTCAAGTAGGAGGAAGTAGATGATTCATTCTTATTAGCCAATGGCTTTGGAACACGAAGTGTTTCTACACTAAGCTTGAAAAGTCCGTTGGTTACATAACCTTTTCCGAGGGACTTCCCAAACTTATACAATGCAAACCTATTGGATTCAAATACAAGTTTGAATCCTGAAACTAGGTTCTTCCGGATGTCCAGAAAGTGCAGCGCATCCTTCAAGGTGATTGAGACGCCAGACGTCATCTTGAGGATTACATCACCAACTACGAGGACTTCAGACGAAGCTTGATTCCCCATGTTTATCTTTCTCCCTTCAACGTTGTTGTAGGTTGAGAACATATTCATATCTGCACAAACATGTGTAGTAGCGTCGGTATCAATATACCAGCCACCCTTGTTGTCAACAATGTTAACTTCTTCGGTGACCACAGCGATGAGGTCGCTTTCATCCCAGTCCTTGAACTCCTTCTCAACGACATGGGCAGTCGGCTTCTTCTTCTTGCTACGGCAGTCCTTTGCAAAGTGGCCCGGTTTGCCAAAGCAGTCGCCTTCAAACTTCTTTATAGGTTGTTTTCCCTTTCCTTTGTCACTTGGACTATTTGGGCGAGGGCGTTTGTTGGAGGGACCACCCCGCTCCAACAGGTTGGCTTTTGCATCAAAGGAGCCCTTAGCCTTTTGATCGATTTTTCGCACGTCTGCCTCAATGCGCAGCTTCACGATCAAGTCTTGAAAAGTCATCTCCTTTCGCTTGTGCTTGAGGTAGCTTTTGAAGTCCCTCCAGCTAGGTGGAAGCTTCTCAATGGTCGTGCCCATCGTAAAGTTGTCGAACAACGCCATTCTTTCGGCAGTGATTTCATGGATGATCATTTGGAACTCTTGAACTTGTTCCATGTGTTAGGATTGGTATACTGAAAAGCATATTTCGAGCATGTTGCACGGATAGAATTGCTTGTATACAATAAACTCTACAATCCACTTTTAACCCAAGGCGAGAATAATTAATTTTATCGCATTGGTGTTTGCTTATGCATTTATAAGATGTTTCTCAAACATTTAAATGTATAAGTTGCAAATAAGTCTAATTCTTCTGCATAGTAGACTGGTCGTGAACGACGTTCACATAAGGTGACGCAGTCAGTCCTTTGTAGAAGAGAAATAGAATTTCACAACCTAGATAGGCTTTGGCTACCTATCGTAAAAGGTTGCAGTGTCAGTCCGCATGTTTCCTTACCTTAGGAAATAAACGACACTGGTGTGGTATAGAACTGAAGGATCTAAGAGTTGAGATAAGTATTTCTTGTTATTTACTGAAAGACGAGGTCTCGATGATTGTTATTTCTTAATCATTGTTGATATAACATTGAGCATACAATATTGATTATGCACTACTTTGATTTATAAAATGGTGCGGATTTTTCGCAATCCAAGAATCCTGATATCTTGGGTAGTGTTGATTAATGTCTAGAGGTGCTAGTATTGTTATTGCAATGAATTGTGTGTTGGGTGAGTCCAGTTTGATAATATCCTCAAGAGGTGTTCGAAAAAGGTTTTATTATTCAGAAACCCGGCCGGTTGGAATTTATTCCAGAATAATAAATAAAGATTTTGAACTAGACAACTCTTGGAAAAAGATATTAATTAATTAAAGTCAAATAGCAGGCTTAAATTAATTAATGGATATTTATATCTTAAATACGGGAAATAATAAATTAAAGAGGTAAAGCCCGGATTACTCGTAATTTGGGATTGGACGGGCAGTCAATATTATTTTACTGTAGTGGCTGATAATAATATTTTGTTGGACTTGTATTAAATTGGGGTCAATTTAATTAGTAAAAGTCCAACAGGTTTGGCCCAAGTCCGACCTCCATTGATCCCTAATCTGGCCCATCATAACTCTATATATAAAGGAGATTAGGGAGAAGACAATTTAATTAATTTTATTCAAAAATTTCGTCCCTCTCTCTCCAGAATGAACGATTTTTTTCAGTTCTCTCCAGATCTGAAATTCTGTCTTCTTTCTAATCAAGCCCTTTTTTATTCTGACAAGCTTTGCCCACCCAAAGGTTAGATTCTGACTTCGGGATACAGATTAGAAGATTCGTGGTTGAGTACGAAGAACATCACATGGAGAAGGCGCAAGCAATCGACGATTCTTTGGAGAATCAGAGCAGTAATTCTAAACTGTAGAAATTCATGAATTGGGGTTTAATTTCCTTAAGCATGAATTTTTGTGTGTTCTAGCATGCAATTGATTGTTTAACATGTAGTTAATTAATCTCATAATCGGTCAAATAGATCTGTATGTATGATTTATTTGTGAATGCATGACTTCCGCTGTGCAAGGGGCTCCAAACCCCAGCAATTGGTATCAGAGCCAATTTTTTGCTCTGATTATGTGGGTTAATTTCATGTTATTTGAATTGTTTGAATGCATATTTTTCTTTGTTGCTGCGTGTTTGTTGATTTCTCGATGGTTGTGATAATCCTTTCTCACGAAATTGCGTGATTTTTTGTTCGTGATTGTTGGAGGCGTGATTTTCGGTGACTAATTCCAAAAAATGTAATCAGTATGCGTGAATGTGAATTCAGTGAATATATATTGGGAGCATTACATGGACTTAATTAGTGATAGATTCACTTAGTTTTGTTTTAAATGTTATTCATATTTGTATGAATACGTAATGCTTGTACGTTGTTTTGGAGTCACCATGGGTGCGCTCGGTGAACAAATTGCAAACCAGCGGAATCCGCAAACCTTCGGGCAGCAGCAGCTCCGACGATTGTGCGCGATGAAGAGGGTAGTCCAATGGGCAATTCCGAAAACTGGCCAATATGGCGAGCAGTTTGCGGTGATACATCAAAGGCGGCTGTGGAGAAGTTACAGCAGCGATGGCGGTTCGAGTGGGAGCCCTTCGTGGGCAGTTCCCGGGCTCGGAGGAAGCTGTTGTCACAGCAGCTGCGAAGCAGTGGGAGTGACGCATCAGTGGGGAAATGATGCAGCGACGACGACGCAGCAGCGTTGACGTCGGGCAGAAGCGGCGTCCCTCCATGAGCAGCTCCATCAGCAACGCTGAATTAGGGTTTTTCCCTATGAAGACTTTCCAAATTTGAATTAGGGTTTCCTAACCCTAATTTTGGAAATAATATGAAATTAGTTAGGGTTTCCAACACCTAGAAACTAATTTGGTATAAAAAAATTGAAATTAGTTAGGGTTCTCCTCAACCCTAGAACTAATTTTGGATATACTTTCAAGATATTCTTTTAGAATAATATTTGAATATATCTAAGTGGATTATCTAAAATTTAATATTAATTAAATTGTGGATTAGTTGAATTTTATCCTTATTTTATGAATTTGGGTAGATATCCTGATAAATCCTAGATAAACTTGGATAATAACAATTAATTTATTTTCTTTTGTCTTATGGATTATTATAAATTAATTTTATGAAAATGAATCCTAGATAGACTAGATAAATAAATAATTAAATTTGGATTTTATCCTTATTTTATGGATTTAGATATATTTAATTATATCTAGAGAAATCCTAGATAAATTTGGATGAATAATTAAATTTATTTCTGTCATATGGATTTAGATAGATTTTATTCTATCTTATTGAATCCTTGATTGACTAAGATAAATATTAATTAAGTTTATCCATATCTTGTAGATAATGATAGATCTATATCTATCTAGAATATATTTTAGTAGATTTGGATAATTAAAATCCATGTTTATATTTATCTTGTGGATATTTATAGAATTAATTCTATTTAGAAAATATCCTAGTAGATTTAGATAATTAAATGTATCTCTATCTTATAGATATTGATAGATTTATATCTATCTAGAATATATCTTAGAAGATTTAGATAATTGTTGATCCAGTATTGTAATTATCTTTTGGATTTAAGATAGATTTAGTTTTATCTAGTTAAATCCTAGTTGAATTAATTAATATTAATTCTAGTTTATCCTAATTTTATGGATATAAATAGATTTATTTCTATTAAGAAAATATCCTAGATAAATTTGGATACAGATAATACAAGATAATCCTAATCTAATTGGATTTTGATAAAGTTAATTTTATCTAGAATAAATCCTAATAGATATGATATATTCTAGTTTCTTTTTCTAGATAATTTAAGATTTTCTTAAGTCTTAGAGTGATTGGATTTTATCTTATGGATTTGGATAGATTTGTTTCTATCCTGAAATATCCTAGTACGATTTTGATAATGATAATCCAAGATGAGTCTTATCTTGAATTTAAGGATTTGATTTTATTCTTATAAAATCTAGAATAATCCCAAAAAGGATTTAGATAGATTCAACTCTATCTAGATATATCCTAAATTAATTTGGATAGTCATCATCCAAGATAAATTTATCAAATCCGAAATTCATATTTTGGATAAGATAAGGAATTAATTATTTATTGAAATCTCCTTAGATTTATTAAATAATTTTAATAATTGTCTAGTGTGATTAATCACCATGAATTAAATGGATTTATCTATTTATTTGGTGTTAATATATTTTAAGTGGATTATCTGCCTTATCTACTTATGTGATAATTATGCAAAAGCCATAGTTAAAATGACTAAGCGATAATTACAACAGTGTGTTGTATATGGTCTCCATAAATTGGTCTATATATGAAACAGTTTCTAATATTATCGTGACCCACCTTAATGGGAGAAATAATCCTATGAAATAGCAAGTTCATAAGATTAAACTTCTTTATAGTAGGTTGGTTAAACTAGAAGCTTGTTTCTAATATTATCGCGACCCACCCTAGTGGGAGCCATAATCCTACGAAATTGCAAGTTCGTATGTTTAAGCATATTTATAAGATAGCTATGGAATTTTGTTAGTGGCGTACGACCTTCCCTAGAAGGAGTATCAAAACAGAAATGAAATTCCTAGATGCAATTATTTATGGTAAATGCTTAGGCAATATTTGGCGGCCATGCCACCTTAGTGGTCTCTGGACTATCCGTTGGTATTGTGACCAGGAAATTGTTGGAATCCGAATTTGTATGACCTCCCTAGAGGCGTACTTATTTTGGTTTTCACGGTTGCGAGATACATAAATTGTTTTGTGGTTGTTTTCGATTATATATTAAGCATAGTATGTGATAAATAGTTTTATTTCTTCTCAGCCAAATTCTTAATAATGTATGCGAACCTTAAAGAAATCAAACTCGAAGGCCAAAATTATGTAGATTGGAAATATTAAATGGATAAGATTCTCATTGCTGAAAACTTAAAGTTTGTACTCACTAATTCATGTCCTCCATTTCCTCGACAAAATTCTACAATGAAAGTTTGAGAACGCATGCATGTACTCGATAAGTTCTTTGAGGAAGAAGGTCAAACTACTTTCTTTTAAGTAGTGAGACAAGTCTTGGTTTATACCGATGATAAAGGAATATCCAATGAGGACGTTGTCCAGATTCTATTGGAACATCCAAAAGAGATAGAAAGTTTTGATGAATCTTCTAATTCAGTTACTCAAATAGTTTCTACACTCAGTTCATCGTCAAATGTAATAGGAAGTGATTATATGAAGGTTGTTACTGAAAAGTTGGAAACCTTTGGCATTATATTCACTTTATTACTATTGGAGGAAGATAACATGATACTTGATGGATTCATTAAGGTTGTATCTTTCCTATGTCTTAGTTCAATTGAACAGAAGACTATCAATGGAAAGAGGAAAGAGCTGAATTGTCATCAATGCCTGCTGAAACCAAGAAAGGCAAGAAAAATTTGGTGAAAAGGCAAAGAGAAGATGTATTGTAAGTCGGATTGACCTCTTATATAGAAGGACAATGGCTTAGATAACAATGCAACTTATAAAGGAGAGATCTACATCCAGTTGGGCAGTTGTTGCACTGAGAGCTATTTTTTATGCTCACTTTATTGTTTTGTTTTGATGTATAAGACTTTATTTTATTGGTACAGTTTAGTTTGGAAAGAATTCAGTTTCAGTTTCTAAACTTGTTAATGATTAAATGATGTTCGATGTCATTTGATAATGCAAGTTATTGAGAAATGTGGATCGAATATCTATAATAGTACCATAGAAAAACAAATTATACATCATAGTATCTAAACAATATAATTGCAAAAAGATTGAGTTTAAAACGACAGTTCAACTTCTTAACAATGAATGATAAAGTATTTATGGTACTTAAACATAAGGCCAAGAAAATACTTAGTAATTGTTCAAACTAATTTGGTCTAACTCAAGTGACTAACTATCAAGATTTTAACAACTTATTTGTTAAATAGCTTAAAGGTCAAGTAAGTCTGGTTGATGCACTATAAGTTAGAATCCTTGGTGGTTCAAGGGATTCAGAATACTTATAGAGATGCAACATAGAATGACTAGTAAGTCTCAATGGTTTACACCATAGGAGACGAGCAAATGAGTTAAGATCAGTAGTGGGAGTTAAATCCTAGTTGACTACTCCAAGCATTCTTCTAAAGAATGAGATAGACATATAAGAAGATATTGAAGTCTCTCGAAGACAAGTTCGATAAGTGAACAGTTTTGCTCAATAACACCTTATCATTAATTGGATATGCGTTGGAAACAATGAGTTATACCTTAAAGAAACTACCATAACATCAGTACCTTCTACAATACGCGAGTTGTGGACTAGAGACAAGTCTAGTCCAGCACATCACAAGGTGTAGAGTTATTCCATCACATGTTTTGGAAAAGGTATCCAAGTAAATGGAGTTGTGTACTGAGGTATGTTTTAAGGTTGTCCCAAATGATAGAAAAGGTACAGGTTCTATAATCTTCACGGCAAGATATGTGTTTGTTTATACGAATACTAGATTCTTTGATGAAGATTATGAGGAGAACTACAAGCCTAACAAACATGATAATTCTCAAGATAATGAGAATATCTATTTTCCATCTTAACCAAGAAGTCATACCATTAGAAACTTATTCACTAAGAAAATCAACGTTTGTACCTAAGATTGTAAGAGTCTTGTCGTAATAGGAGCGTTCTTTGCGAACATAATAAGTTCATGGGTCTAAAAGAGTCTTAAAACTCAGTCTTAGATCAACTTGAACATAATCCCTGTAACTACAAGGACGCAATGACTTATTCAGATAATCATTCTTGATAAGATGATAGATTCTGAATAACAATCTTAAATAGACAAGAATGTTTGCAAGACTTGCGATACTACCCATAGACTATTTCTGTCAGTGGGAGCTAGTGGACCTGCAAGTGTAAGCATGGATCTCCAAAGGCTAGAATAATGGCAAAGGGTTATACCCAGAGAGAATTATATTCTCGCCTGCCATTTTTGCCTAAGTCGATCTGTATATTGTCTATTGTCGCCTACATCAATTAGGATGTATGTACTATGATTGTCAAGATAGTTTTCTTTAAGTAGAAGTCTTGAGGAGATCATCTGCATGGAACATCTTAATGGTTATGTAATACTGGGGTATTCTTGGTACTCTACGACGATGACATCTATAAAAGTTGATAAACAACTAAGAGGGTTATCTAGCGTAGGAAACTGGTCGTCTACCCAGTTTAAGGATGATGGATTCAAGATAATCTAGTTACATTCTAAGCATCTGTGTCATTAGATTGCTAGAAAAAGAATGTATGTTTTCTTAAAGAATCCTACATCTACACAATACTTAGACACTTTAGCATTGAAAATTCCAAGAAAATGTTTTTCTTTTTCTAGACGGAATTATTTTTTCTTTAGTTAAGTGTTTTTCGACATTGAATGAGATCAAGAAGAATGAGACAAGTTCCATGATTGGAAGTCTCATATATGTTATGATGTGTATTAAGTTAGATATTAGCTTTGTCGTTGGCATAGAAGCATGATATCATTTTAACCATGGCCAAGGACATTGGATTGGGTAAAGAATATACTATAGTACTTGAAGAAGACTAAACGGTATGCTCTAGTTTACCAGACATCCATGTTATGTCCTTTAGGTTACATCGACTTGAAATTATAATTGATTGATGATGGAGTTATCCTCTGACTATGTGTTAATGTTAGGAGTTGAAAACTGAGTCATGAAGGAGTGTGATTACATCACAGACTCTATCATGAAAATTACAAGTGTGGTTTCATCAGAAACTACTAAAGTAGTTGTTAATCTCAATAACTTCCTAATAGCTTTGACCGTGATTCCGAGTATGTGTATGAGTATTATATTTTGTTATAATTACTCTAGTCATATGTCTAACTCAAGGGAAACACCAGCTGATGAAGCTAAACAATCACATATAGCGAAAGTATGAAATTAATTAAGGAAAAGTGCGCACCAAGACATTATGGGTACCAAGATATCATCAGAGAACAACCAGGCAGAATTTTTTTTACAAAATGCCTATATGGTAACATGATTTACACATGAGGTGAAAAGTATGGTAGTTCGATGTATCATGGTTCGAGACCTGCTTAGAGTATATGTAACATCCCAAATTTTTGCGACTTTTATTTTAATATGTCGATTGGAAATTTCATTTATGGAATTAAATTGTTGCTACGGGTTTGAGTTTGATTATGTGGAATAAATTGTCATGGATGAATTGGAATGAAGTACTAAATTTTTTTTATGTGGGGAATCAATTTAAATAAAATCATGCATCTTGTTCTAGCCAAATAAAGTGGCTACTGTCGGCCCCTCCAATTATTGGAAATTATATTCTTTTCTTGGATTTGATAAATTGTTTTGGGATATTTATCCAAATTAAGTCCAAAACGAACTATTCCAAAATTGTGCTTCATGAAAATTCCAACTCTTGCCTATAAATTTTTATGAGTTTCGGATATCTCCTATTTTAATTAGGAGGATGAATTAGTTCTTTGATTTAATTGGCACCTTGTTGGTTCCCTTGAGCTATTTTAAGTCCAATTAAATCTTGCCACTTTTTATTTCTCATCCTAAATAAATGGAGAGTTGAATTATTTTCCTTGTGGCTAATTAAGCCAATTTTCGGCCCCCTCCTTAATTGTAGAGGAGAATATATTGTTTCTTATTTTGTGGAATTCATTTTTGTTCAATACCAAATTAATACCTAAGTTAAATTAATTGGGGATGTGAATATTTCCTTGTGTTGCACGCCCCTTTTTGGTTAATTTCCTTGTGGAAATTTATTTAATTGTTGCCTATTTTATGGGAGTCTTTTCCTATAAAGAAATTACCAAACTTAAATCCTATTCTATTTAATTGAGGATTTAAATAATCTCCTTGTGCATTTCCTATGGAAATTTTCGGCTCTCTCTCTTATTTTCCTACTTGGAGATTTAATCTATTTGTTCCCTTGTTCATGGAATATTCATTGTTTTGTTTCCTAAGTTATGAATATATTCTCTCCAAGTAGATACCAAATAAATTCCTTGTTAATCATCCTACATGGACTTTTCAAAAATTCTTTCCTCCCCTATTTTATTCTTTTAATTGTGGGATTTATTCAATTTTACTTTTCCCCACAATTAATTAATTAATTAATTAATTTCTAAACCTAACCCTGACCTTATTTAAACACCTAAACTAAACCCTAGCCCCCATTCTCCCTCAAAAAAATCGGCCCCCTCCTCTCCTCCTTCAACCTCACGCCTCTCCCTCTCCCTCACTCTCCATCCTCTCCAAAAACATCTCCCACCATTGTTTCTTGCATCAATTGGAGTGGATTTTCAAGAGTTCCCGACGAATCGTGCCAACGCTTGTTTCTACCATTCGTTTTTCTTGATTCAAGAAGGTATAACTAAGATTTTCTCCTCATCTCCTTCATTGAAACCTTATTCTTGATCCATTCATGCATATAGTGAGTGTAGGAATTATAGATCGCGAATTTAATCGGTGGGAATTTGTGTTTTGTATGAGATGAGTTATGAATATGCGTTTGTGAATGAATATGTGTAAAGTTGAATGATTGGTTGGTGAATGATGTGTGATATTATGAGAACATGTTTATGAGAACCTTTTAAAGCATGATTTTGTGTGAGAAGCATGAAAAATTGTGTTTGGATGATTGAAGAAGAAACCCTAAACTCGAAATCTTGAAACCTGAAATATGTGGTGTTTGGACAGTGATTTCCAACGTGTGTTTGAATGACCAAACGACCTTATTTTGTTTACTGAGTAAATTTCAAGGTGTTTTATGTGTCTCGTGTGAATTTCAGCGCTTGTTGTCTAAAAATGGATTTTTAATAAATGTTTGAAGTTGACTGCGCAATTCTGCCAGAAACTTGTGTTCTCGCCCAGAAAGTTTCGTATTCTGTTTAACCAACCAAATGACCTCTGTTTGATGTGATTCTTGAACTAAATGAACATTTGAAGTGTCTTATGAGTCTTGTAAAAATTTAAGCCTCATTGGACATCGGATGAATTTATGGTGAATTTTTTAAATGAACTGCGCAATACTGCCAGAATTTTTATGTCCCGACCAGAGAGTTTAATTATTGATTTAACTGACTAAACGACGTGATTTCAGTGTGAAAATTTGTCTGGATGAACTTGAATGTGTCTTCCGTGCTGTGACCAAAATTTAGCTTCATATGAGGTCGGGTGGAATTTTAGTGATTTTTACAACACTGTCGCACAGTTCTGCCAGTTTTCTGCCTTGATAAAATGACACTTATTTCCAAGTTTAAAAGTATTATATGATGCATGTAAGTCCAAGGAACGTGTTTAACGATGTGATCACGTGTGATACGTTGAATTATATTATGGTGTATTTTTCCACCTTTGGACGAATGTTGGGTTGGGTAAATTGAGAATAACGATGAGAGAGAAACGATAGGACATTCATAGTAATATGATTTTGTGGAAGGCTAACTTGTGTTGTCGTTGACAAGGGTGATTGTGTTTTCGTGAACTCGAGGAACGAGAGTTGCCATAAGTTGGGTTGTGAATTGTTAAGCGAACGAGGTGGGCTTTCTTTTTCAAACCTCTTTATTTTCCGAAAATACAATGTGGTGTTGTTATAAGGGTGGTTTAACTGTTATGTCATGCCATGTTTTTGTTTGTGGGAATGTTGCCTGATGCCTAGTTCGTCTGATCTTGCTCCGTTAGGCTATAGGGTTGTGTTGTAAAACGATTCGGGTCTGAGTAGGGCCGCAAAGCCTATCAGGCTGTGTACACTGGTGGGATCGTGAGCCGTCCTTGCTAGTCGGCCGGTCTCGTGGGCGAATAGTGTGGTCACACTTTCGTCGCACTATGATATGATGATTTGTGATTGATGGAATGATGTGGAAAGTGGGGAGATAAATTGTCTGGCCAGACTTGAAATGTTTTTGTGCTCTCGTGATATTTCTTTACATATAAAACTCGAGATCACTGGTATGGATGACATAACTAATATAAACTGTTTTCGGCATAAGCCCATTGAGTACAAGAAGTACTCAGCCCTGCATATTATTTTTCTTATGTGCAGGTTGAGCAGGATGTTGCGGATGATGTTGAGTTGGCCTAAGAACCTAGGATGCGTTGTGTCTTCATGCATAGGCGTTATCCTTGACTCTCTTTAAACCTTTTTCCACTGCTATATTATTAACTATGTCTCAAGACTTTAAATCGTTTCCGTATTGTGTTTGAACATGTATGGTTGTGTTAGGTTTTAACCAAGTAATTACGTTGTCTTTGAAAATGGTGTTTTCCGTGAATTAAATTAAATATTTTACTTTAGAAGTTAATTGGGTTTCTTAAAGTTTATTTTCTCCGTTGCTTCTTTTAAAAGTATTTATCGTGATTCATTTCTAATTAATAGTACAATTTTAACCTTAAACTTTTTTTTAAACAAATTTTTTTTTTCTGCCTTTAAGTTAATTAAGTTTTCTTTTAAAAACGTTGTCCATGCATGTTGGTCATGATCGCCGCGTTTGTAGTAACCCTAGTATGGGCAGTCGTGACAGTATAAGTGGGAGAGTTTTGGCAGTGGGTATACTCGAAAGCATGATTTTGAGTATAAGTGGGAGATTGTTAGGATTGGTATACTGAAAAGCATTTTTCGAGCATGTTGCACGGATAGAATTGCTTGTATACAATAAACTCTACAATCCACTTTTAACCTAATGCGAGAAGAATTAATTTTATCGCATTGGTGTTTGCTTATGCATTTATAAGATGTTTCTCAAACATTTAAATGTATAAGTTGCAAATAAGTCTAATTCTTCAGCATAGTAGACTGGTCATGAACGACGTTCACATAAGGTGACGCAGTCGGTCCTTTGTAGAAGAGAAATAGAATTTCACAATCGAGATAGGCTTTGGCTACCTATCGTGAAAGGTTGCAGTGCAGTCCGCATGTTTCCTTACCTTAGGAAATAAACGACACTAGTATGGTATAGCACTGAAGGATCTAATAGTTGAGATAAGTCTTTCTTGCTATTTACTGAAAGACGAGGTCTCGGTGATTGTTATTTCTTAATCATTGTTGATATAACATTGAGCATACGATATTGATTATGCACTACTTTGATTTATCAAATGGTGCGGATTTTTCGCAGTCCAAGAATCCTGATATCTTGGGTAGTGGTGATTAATGTCTAGAGGTGCTAGTATTGTTATTGCAATGAATTGTGTGCTGGGTGAGGCCAGTTTGATAATATCCTCAAGAAGTGTTCGAAAAAGGTTTTATTATTCAGAAACCCGGCCGGTTGGAATTTATTCCAGAGTAATAAATAAAGATTTTGAACTAGACAACTCTTGGAAAAAGATATTAATTAATTAAAGTCAAATAGCAGGCTTAAATTAATTAATGGATATTTATATCTTAAACAAGGGAAATAATAAATTAAAGAGGTAAAGCCCGGATTACTCGTAATTTGGGATTGGACGGGCAGTCAATATTATTTTACTGTAGTGGCTGATAATAATATTCTGTTGAACTTGTATTAAATTGGGGCTCAATTTAATTAGTAAAAGTCCAACAGGTTTGGCCCAAGTCCGACCTCCATTGATCCCTAATCTGACCTATCATAACTCTATATATAAAGGAGATTAGGGTGAAGACAATTTAATTAATTTTATTCAAAATTTTCGTTCCTCTCTCTCCAGAATGAACGATTTTTTTTCAGTTCTCTCCATATCTGAAATTTTGTCTTCTTTCTAATCAAGTCATTTTCGATTCTGACAAGCTTTGCCCACCTAAAGGTTAGATTCTGAGTTCGAGATACAGATTAGAAGATTCGTGGTTGAGTACGAAGAACATCACGTGGAGAAGGCGCAAGCAATCGACAGTTCTTTGGAGAATCAGAGCGGTAATTCTAACTGTAGAAATTCATGAATTAAGGTTTAATTTCCTTAAGCATGAATTTTTGTGCGTTCTAGCATGCAATTGATTGTTTAACATGTAGTTAATTAATCCCATAATCGGTCAAATAGATCTGTATGTATGATTTATTTGTGAATGCATGACTTCCGCTGTGCAAGGGGCTCCAAATCGCAGCACCATGACTGGTCAGTCAAGGAACTTAGCTATTGCAAACTTCTTATTTCCCGCATTATCACTGCGGTACTTTCTCTCCAGGTTTTCATGCACTTGCCTATAGGTGTTTACAAATAAGTATGCATTGTACAGATTATCATCTAAAGCATTAAGAATAAAGTTTTTACAAAGGTAATCTCCTCTGCGCCATGTATCATAGTGGGCCATGACCTCGATGTTCGTCTCTTGGTCACTTGGCGTGGGCGGCTTGTCTTCTGTGAGGAAGTTCACGACGCTCAATGTTGTCAAGTAGAACAACATCTTTTGGTGCCATCTCTTGAAGTCCGAACCTCCAAACTTTGGCGGCTTCTCGGTGGGTGGCATCATTCTTGGTGCCATTGGTTTCGGATTGACCCCATGGAAGGTGCCTATCCCGCTGCCTCCGTTGGAGCCAACAGTTGGGTTGGGCATAGAACCTCCTAGGTTTGTGTTGGGCATAGTGCCCCCCACATTTGTGTTGATCCCGAAAGATCCAACACCAGTATTGAGCCTAAAGACACCAACACTCGATCCGTTAAAGGATCCGAAGAAACCACTAAAAGTGGAACCAACCGAACCACCAAAGGTGGAACTAGTGGACGCCCCAAAAGGGTTGTCCGAAACCCATGGGACAGTTGATGAGGCGGCTGGGAAACCAGGGGTCGGCATCATTGAGATGGTGGATGCATTGGCAGAAGCACCGGTTGATAGAGTGGGGAAAGTGATGGCGGTGTTGGCCGGAACAGTAGATGCGGTAGTGGCCGGAGTGGTGGCAGCGGTGGTGTTGGCGTTGGTCGACATTTCCAGCAAAGGATTAAGTTTCGAAAGTTTTTATTTCATTTTCTGAAAGTCTAAGGTCTTCTGTAGTAGATATCTCGTCTTGCGATTGTTGGAGATCTAGCTATAAAAACACTAACCGGGCGTAATACAACCCGAGAGAAGATCGAAGAAAGAAAAAAACAGAAACAAAAATTACAATAAGAAATTTGATACTGTAAAGATGAACTTAGCCGAGTCGAGGAAGGCCTCTTTCCGCAAGATGAGATACGCCCCGGTAGTGTTTTCGGTTTTGGCACGTCGTCCTCAAAGATAAAATGGCTACGTCTCGTTCGTTGCAACACCGCAGTTGGAACGAGCTCCGGCGAACTGGAAGAGGAAGAGGGCAGAGCTTCGAAAAGACTATGCAGAGAGGAAGTATGCTTGTGATATTCAGTGTGTGAAATGCAGTGGAGTGGCTACCCTATTTATAGGCTAAGCCACCATGCAGGGTCAACCAAGCCATGAAGGCTCATCATGGCTCATTCGTAACCGTCGGCGGTTACAAGCTTGTGGCAGGAGTGTGCCTTTCCCGTGTGGATTTCTCACGGGGCAGCCGTGTAGGCTTTGACTGTGCCACGCTTGACGATGTGTCAAGCCACTTGGATTGCTGACTCAGCGGTGATCTAAAAAGATTACTACGGGTCCAGACCCGAGCCCAAAGACCAATTGCCATGATCGAGATCGAGACCGAGACCGAGCCCGCTGCCCGCGAGCACGAGCACGGGCTCGGGCTCGGGCTCGAGCGGGCGGCGGCGGCGGCACTCGCGTGTGTGCCCGTGTGGGCTCTTTCACCCATCTTGGTCCACTATAATTATTAAGTAGCATAAAGTCACTTAATTTAAGCACATTAAAAGATGTGTCACTTTTCCTATGTGTGATAATTAATACTAATTAATTATTCCCTAAGCTCAAACTCCAAGCTTTAATTAAAAGCTAATCATACCCAACTTTAATCCACTATTTCTCACTCACCGGAAATCGGATTTGAGAAAGTGAATATACTACATTTATCTACATAAAATGTATATTTAATTTTACAAAATTAGATGTCTCGTCACATTTATTATTTGGTCAAAATCTATTGACCGGATATATTTTATTCCATTATTTCTACAGGTTGATTATTCAATGGTATATGAGGGAATCGAGAGAGGATCCAAATGTTAGATCGGAATTAACAACACTGTATTTACCATCACCAAAAAAAGGTAAACTTAAAAGTGAGGTTTATAATGACCTAATTAATCTATTCGGAGAATGTAAAAATAAGTTAAAGATATAAAGAGGCAAAGTCCAATTTAAACAATAATAGTACAAGTAACTTTGGGCTACATAAAAAATAAGAGTTGAATTAAATCAGTACAAGTGTTGGGCCTAATGTGATTAAAACAAATAAAATTACTTTTGGGCCTAAAGTAATTAAAACAAAAATTACATTTGGGCCTAACTATTAAAATAGTATACAAAATCTTGGCTCCAATATAATTAGATTTTTCCTGAGCCCAAGTAGATAATTTCCTTGAGCCCAAACTTCTTCAAAGTTTAATCAGAGAAGATTCATTCTGGAATTATTCACAAATTGAATCAACCGATGCTCAAATAATTTGGACATCGACACAATTAAACTGAAATTAAGAAAAACGTGAGCGAGGACGGCGACAGTGACACGCCGCTGGGGACTGCCTCGGAGCTCGTGATGGCGCCGCTGCCGGGATACGCCCTCCACTTCCTCACTAGATATTAAACTATAAATAATTAAAAAAAATATTTAAAAATTCATTAAGTTATAAAATTATATACAATTAAATATAATAATTTAATTATATAAAGTGTTAATTAATATTTACTCCGTCTCTGAAAAGTATGAACATTTAGTTCGTCACGGATTTTAAAGCATAATTGATAAAGTAAGAGATAGAAAGAAAAGTAATTAAAATATTATTAGTGAAGAATGAGTCACACTTCGTTAGAGAAAGTAAAGTTTCCAAAATTCAAAAGAAAATTTACTTTTCAAGGGCGAACTTAAAATAAATAGTTCATATTTTTCAGATACGAAGAAAGTACTATCCTAATTAATTCATAATCTAAATCAGTGATTGTTTTTTCGTTTAAAATGCTAGGGTAAAAAACTAATCACAAATTATTACACATTTGTCATAAAGTTATGTCCCAATAAATTAAAGAGTATTATGTGTATATAATTTATAAATTTATCTTTTCTCTTTAATAAGATACTTTAATATACTTAATCAAAAGCTTTGTGATCCTTATTAGTACTTGGTATAACTCTACTTCCAAATCAAATCCACATTAAAAATAGAGTACACTATAGTAAAAAATAAATGGATTCAGGTTGGATTTGCATATAAAAAATTATACTATAAGGGTCAAAGTATTAAAATATAATTTAGGATTGAGTTGTGATATTATTTTAGTTGGAGGGGTTGACTATAGCTAATTATCACAAGATTATCTATCTAGAATTAAGTTGTGGAATTCAATTTCATGAACCAAACGCACTACATATTTTATCTCTAGATATAATCTTGCAAATCGAACAACCCTTAAGAATATATTTTCCAGAGGCTTTAAAGTTCTCATACCATCCTACACTAATGTATTGTTTATCATTTGTTTACCATCATATTCTATTTTTTAAATATCTATGCATATAATTTTTAAAAAAAATAAAATAACACTTGTTTCGAGAAAAAAATAACTATTGGAAAACAATTTTATTTAGAATAGTTGGGTTTGCAAAATTATATATTATGATTAAATATGTACTCCCTCCATCCTATAAAAAAATAAGTACATTTGAAATGACATGGAATTAATGCACAATTGTTAAAGTAACAAAGAAAAAAAAAATAATTGTTAAACTAATGTTATTGGATAGTAGAACTCGCATTATTATTAGTGATAGAATTGTAATAATGGATCATATGTATAAGTTGTAAATAAATTGATAATATCATATACATGGTTAATGAGTTGGTTAATGAGATTGAATCTCACGACTTAATTATAATTACATGATAATGAGTCATATTTATCTCTTTAATTAAAATAATCCCACAACTTAATTTTAAATAAATAATCATATAATAATGAATCATGATAAGAGAACAATACCTATTAATTCATTTTTGCGTTGTGATCCAAAAAGTATGAGACTAATTAAGTATAGTACAGTTAAGAGCATCCACAACCGTGCTCTTACCAGTGGCACGGTTGTGGGCCCGGGCGGTACTATTCATGCCTGCTCTCTGGCAAGAGCACAACACCCACAATTGTGCTCTTCCGCAAGGACATAATTAATTTAATATTCAATTAAACATAAACATTTCCATAATACTAAAATTCATTAAAAAATCACAATAAATATTACAAAATACAAATAAAATAAAAAAGACATAATTAAAATCCTAAAAATTAAAAATTACATAATTAAAATACTAAAAATTAAAAATTACATAATTAAACTCCTAAAAATAAAAAATTACATAATTAAACTCCTAAAATTTGAGATTGAGAGAGTTGTTTGGTATAGTGTCATTTTTTTGTGTTTGAAATGAGAGTATTTATAGATGAAAGTATGAATTTTGGGGTAAAAATAATGAAAAAAATAAATTAAAAGTGTGGAAAAAATGGATATATTTTATTAGGAAGTGGGAAAATATTTTTTTTATTAATTTTGAATTTTTCAGATTTTTTCGAATTTTTAAAAAAAATAATAAAAACTGATAAATCAACTGGCCAATCAGAGCATGCCACGTCGACGCCTCGTGCTCTTGCCGCTGGCACGGACGTGCTCTATGCATAGAGCAGCGCCCTGCCAGCGGCAAGAGCGCAATGGTGGTGGAGCTCGTCCTTGCCAGCGGCAAGGACGGACGGTGAGCTGCTGCTCACCGTTGGGAATGCTCTAAAGTAAATAGAAAACTCTGTATATTTGAATGATTTTGTTAAATACTTATTCCGTCCCATATAAATAAATTGAATTATTTTTTCCATCTAAGCTCATATAAATAAATTGAATTATTTTTTCCATCTAATCTCATAGAAATAGTTTATATGTATTTATAAAGCATTTGCACCTTCTTTTTTACTTTATCATTTGTAAATCTCGTTATCTACTATATATTTTAACTATTTTTTTCTATTTCTTTTTCTTATTTTACTAATTACACATAAAAAAAGGTGTTATCCTCAATTTGCCATGCCCAATTTGTCTTATTCTATGCAACAAAGCATTTATTTTATTTAATAATGAAATTAAAATCCACATATATATTTATACATGTATAGCGCCTTTCCGACTTCACTTTGAAATTCCAATCCCACCGCTTCCCGCCGCACTCAGCCATCGTCAGCTGCATTGTGCTCATTATTCTACATGATCGCAACCTATGTTTTTAGGAATACTAACAAATAATAACTGCACCTAATTGTTCTTGTTTACGTAATTTTGATTATGATATAGATAATTTGCCTAAATTCCTTAACTCTCGCCCAGATCTATTTTAATTTTGCAGCCAAATTATTGATTTATTTTAATTTTGCAAATCAAAATTTGAGCGCAAATATAGTTTAATTACTTATTTACATGACATTATAGAACATCAATAAAAACGATGTCAGGTTTTAGGTTCATTTGTTGAAGTATGTGTTACATTAATTAAGCTACATTGGAGTTAATAGTTTAATAGTACTCCTTCCGTTCCATAGTAATAGAGTCATTTTGCCATTTTGGTACGTTTCATAGTAACTGAGTCATTTCCCTTTTTAGTAAAAGTCAACACATTTCTCTATACCTACTTTATACTCTCTTACATTATTCTCTCTCTGGCTTTTTCATTTTCTACTTTATTCTCCATTTACTTAACTCACCTAACACAATTTTCTTAATCTCCGTGCAGAAAAGAAACGTTTCCATTACGGAGGGAGTAGTAATTTATAGGTTGATTTTAAAGCTAACATGCAAAATCAGAATTTAGCGAATGTTTATGACCATTTTTTTTGTAAAAATATATGGGCTCAATAAATTTCACTTGTACTCATCCTCCTTTAACTGTTGTATTAAATTTTTGCATATGTAGAAGCAATAAAAATGTCGGATGCTGAAGAAGTAAAGTTCTCACTCAAATTGATGGTAAACAAAAGAGAAATTGTGAAAGTCAGACTAAAAAGGATAACAATACAATGCATAATAAAGAAATTAACTACTGTAGCTTAGAGCATCCACAATGGCTTTCACCCAGCAATAGTCTAGCCACAAACTCCTTCTGTCACATCATCAGTACTAAAAATCCTCCTGTCACATTATCAGGACAAGCAAATAGCCCAGCAATAGCCTAGCCACATCACTCCTAATTATATAAAACAAATAATTGACAATCACACAAAATACGGAATTAAATTTATGACACAGATACGCGAAAATTCAATAATATTATTTAAATAAAAAAAAAGTACATTAAAAAAAATACATTAATTTTAAAAAAATACATAAAAAAAATACATTAATTTAAAAAAAATTACATTATTTAAAAAAAACCCCGACCTCCGCCTCACTCCTCGTCTCCGTCGCCGCCGCCTCCGTCGCCGCCGGTTCCCCCTCGTGCCCCCCCGGTCTTCAAATCGTCACGCATGCTCACGAGCAATGCGTGAAGAAAGCTCTTCTCCTCGGGGTCCTCTACCGCCTTCCAATCGGCTAAGATATTGATCATCTGAGCACGCGTTTGTTGACGCGCGAAGAATTTGAGATCCTCTGTCGACTGGCCAAGGGGGGATGCCGACTGGACCTCCTGGGACCCGCCGGCGCCCCCTCGCCTCCCTTTGCAACCGGGCGAGTTCGACGAGCGAACGATGGAGGGGACGGGAGCTCCTGAGCACCCTCGGGGAGGTCGTGGGAACCACCGTTGCTGCCGCTGTAATCACCGGTATAGTTCAGTCGTTGCTTCTTCGGCCAGCCAGCGTCGACACCTGCCCGGAAGTTCTCGGAGTCGTTCAGCACCTCATAGCAGTTCTAGTAGGTGAACTCCTTATACAATCCGGGCTGGGGGAAGGCTTTCTCCGCTATCCTCCTGCCGTCATCCTCCGTTTGGCCACTGCTCTGCATGCGGAGGGCGTTGGCGTACAAGCCCGAAAATCGGGAGACCCCAACCCTGATTTGGTCCCACACCTTCCGGTACTCCTCCCCGTTGCGCGGCCTCCCCTCCGGGCAATATGCCTTGTAGGTTGCTGTTATTCTGGCCCACATGTTGACGATCCTCTGTTTGTTCGAAGTGAAGGGATCATCGCAAACACTCACCCACGCCTTAGACAGCGCGACGTTCTCCGCATCCGTCCACCTCCTCCGTACCGAGCAGTCGTCCTCAACCGTCTGCGACGACTCGCCGACCCTTTTGCCCTTCCCATTGCCCTTCCCCTTTGGGGGCCCCGACCCCGACCTACTCCCCCGTTTGAACGGGAGTTTCCGTAACACTGAGAAGATCAAACCCCAACTCCTCTAAGGAGAAAGTCTCATATTGCGTGAACTGCGCCTCTGCTGGGGTCGATGTGTGCGAAGAAGCAGTCGAAAAATCAAAACTGGGGCGATAGACGTTTTCCCCCCGGCGTCCCCTGCGTCGTCGGTACCCCCCCTCCCGGCCTCCCCTGCGTCGCCGGTACCCCTGCCGGCATCATCTGCATCCCGGGTGCCCACCCCGGCATCATCTGCATACTGGGTGCCCACCCCGGCATCGCCGGTAACCCCCCCGGCATACTCCCCCCGGCTGCCATTTCGGGCATCATCTGCTGCCACGGGTACATGTTGTAGTACCCGGGCATCGGACCCCATACACCTCCCACGGGTACCGGGGGAGGTTGAGATCTGCTCGTCATTGGAGTACCTTCGTTGTTGTTCTCCATTTCACGTTGTTGGTCTTGTACAGAAATTAAGATAGAGAGAGTACTCGTTAAAACAAGTGGTGCGAATGAAAATGACGTGCAAAGCGCGTATATATAGTGTTTCGAAAATAAAAAAAAAAATTCGCTCGCCGGTCCGGAGCTTGCAATGGCGGCGAGCGGACCGGCGAGCGCATCGCCCAGCGCTCCCGAATCGGCGTGCGCTCTCCGATTTTTTCACCGAAATGGCGCTCACCGGTTACAATGGTTCGGCGAGCGCCGGAGATCGGCTAGCCGTTCCGCTCGCCGCCATTGTGGATGCTCTTAAAGAGGAATGGGTAAAAGCATTTTTCATAAATCGATGAAGAGTCTGCACAATTATATATACTGCATTGTATGGTAACTGCCTATTGAGTAATAAACTGCATCTAGCAAATAGAGGGAGTAACTGCATTATGAACGTGGGAAAGTGCTACGTGGGTTGCTGAACGTGGGAGAGAGCTCTGTTGTTTCTCATCTCATTTTTCTCTTCCTTTCAATAGAATATCTTCAAATAACTCTTTCATTCTTTCCCGAGTCATATTAAGATAGTCGAACAGTATAGTCCTCAGTTCCCCTTTTCTGATGCAATAATTTTGTACTTTGCAATTCCATTTGTAATAGAATTGCAAGAAGAACTGAGGACTTGAAGAATAGAACTATCAAACTGAGTTAAATCTTCGAAATGCAATTTATAGGAAATGTGGGTGCATTTTTTATTCCAGAACAATCAACAAACCATCAGTTTTAAATGGGACACATGTCATAGTTTCACGTTTTTTTATATGTATTGATCAGTGGACAATGTTAATTTATTCAATGGTCATGATAGCTATCATTGTAAAATTAAGCATTTTGGAGTAGGTGTAATATAGTACTACCTCCTTCCTATCCGCCTCCTGTTAAGTGTCACATTTAATGTGAGCGCGAATTTTAAAAAATGTAAAAAAATAGGTTGAATAAGTTAATAGACTATGAGTCCGACTTATATATATATATATATAGGGTCTTGTTAGGTTGAGATTTTTTAGCTTAATTGAGAATTGAGATGCATTTTCAGCCACTCATTTTGAAATGTCAACTGCAAGTAGATTATGTCAACTAAGGGGTATTATCGTCATTTCATTTCAATAGCCAGAATATCAAATGTCAACAACTCGTATTAAAATGTCAACAACTAAAAAAAAATTAATTTTTTTAATTTTTTTAATTTTTTTTAATTTTTTTTAATTTTTTTTAAATTTTTTTAAATTTTCGCTCGATGTCAACTACTGAGACATTATGTCAACTACGATGTGTAGTCTGCACATCAAATGTCAATAGCTCTGCACATCAAATGTCAATAGCTTATAATTGACATTATATATGTGTAGTTGACATGAATTGTATATGTAGTTGACATTATATGTGTGTAGTTGACATGAATTGTATATGTAGTTGACATTACATGTGTGTAGTTGACATGAATTGTATATGTAGTTGACAAAAAAAAATAAATAAAAAAAATAAAAAAATAAAAAATCGAAAAAAAAAATAATTTTTTTTAAAAAAATAAAAAAAATATTTATTAAATAAAATATATGATGAAATTACAAATATGCCCTTTCACAATTAATTAATGTAAAAATATTTTCCATGTGGCAAATTCTGGACCACTCATTTAATAAAAATGAGTGACTTATAATGCATCTCAATTCTCAATTAGGCTAAAAAATCTCAATTGATCACAACCCTATATATATATATATATATATATATATATATATATATATATATATATATATATATATATATGATTGTGATCAAGATAGAACCATTCTTAAACGTAGAACCATTCTTAGAACAAATGTCAAACGGAGGTCGTTAGATCTTTTAATCCAATGGTGTTGATTTGCACAACAACTTCCCATTACAACCAAAACTATTATTAATGGGTGAATGCAGATAAGTGAAAAAATAAAGCATGCATGGACTCTTCTTCGTTTCATTCATTCTTCCATCAACATGCGAGTTTTTTCACATGTTGAGTCCGGAATGTCGTGAAAACATAGTCTAATATGTATGATTTTTAATCTTGACCGTCATTTTTTCCTCATCCAATGAATAAAATATGTAGAGTTCTAGGTTCTACACTTAAGAATGGTTCTATCTTTAACGCAACCCTATATATATATATATATATATATATATATGGTAGTGTTAATCTCCTTTTCCTCCCTTAGATTTAAGTTCCTTCTTAATATCAACCATTAGATTGATGGAATTGATGGACTAGATGAAGCATCACAAAATCATCTCGTGTTGCATTATTAGACGCATTCTGTGCATTATATGGGTATAATTGTAAAATTACGAGGAATTAAAACGGAAGGAGCGAGATTTCAGCGTGATTTTCTTAGACCTTCCATCTACCCACGCTCTCTCACTCCCACCGTCTCACTCCACAAACCCACGATTCAACATCGTCTCCCCGAATTCCCCCCCATTTCCAAACCCTAGCAACCACTCCAATCCACCGGAAATCAACCTTAGTGTCGATTTTCGCTGTTAATTCAACCTTCCACCGCCGTTTCACTGTCGAAAACTCACTCCCTTCGCGCGCGACTTCCAGTTCGAGTCGACAACAAGGTAGGGTTTTAACGCTTCAAATTTTCGTAATACCCACTGTTTATCGCCGATTATCACCGCTGACACACCACCTAATTGTCGATTCATGTTTTTCGCACTTGTTTTGGTCGAGATTTTCGTAAATCGTAAAATCGTGTTCATTTGTGTTAGAGTTCTGTCTATTATTGAGGTTTGTAGTTAATAACTGGTTGACAATTGTGTATTGAGCGAATTTGGAGAGAAGATTGTATCCGATTTGATATTTGGTTGAGTGTATGTTATATTATGTCGTGCATTATTCGATGGAATGTATACATTGTTGTAGGAAGTGTTGTGCATTATGTTTTAGGCATTATAGGCATGTTGTTGTACATGGGTAAATGAGTGAATGCGGTAGTTGTATGTTCATTAGTTGATTGAATCTGTACATTATGTAGCTATTTCTATGCATTATTTATCATGGTTTAGCCATTATGTGACTTGTGTTGTACATGTGTCATAGAGTGAATGCAATATTTGGATGTTCATTACTTGATCGAATCTGTACATTACGTAGCTATTTCTATGCATTATTTTTCCTGTTTTATGCATCCTTTGACAGTTGTTGTACATGAAACTAAGAGTGAATGCAATATTTATATGTTCATTACTTGAGTGATTCTGTTCATTATTTGTTTATTTGAATGCATTTTTATTCTGTTTTATGCATCATGTGACTGCTGTTGTACATGAGTCAAAGAGTGAATGGAATATTTGTATGTTCATTACTAGACCGGATCTGTACATTATTTAGTTATTTTAGTGCATTATTTATCATGGTTTGTGCTTTATGTGACTGTTGTTGGACATGAGACAATGGGTGATTGCAATATTCGTGGTGCATTTGTTGATTTATTCTGAACATTATTTGATTATTATAATGCATTATGTATCAGTTTTTAGGCATTATTTTGAGGCTTCTGTACAAGGGTGTATAAGTGAATGTAGTATAATTGTCCACATGATTTATTCAGTATGTACATTATGTAACTAATTGTATGTTATTATTGTGTATGTTGTACACCATCAAAGCAGCTAAGATTGGACATCGACGAGGCAGTCGATGATATACTGTCAGCAGGAATTGCCCAGAAATTCCGGGAGCAATTATCAGAGGCCGGGACTAGTACAGCTCCGGAAGAGACAGATGATAGGAAACCCAGGGGTAGTCACGTCGACCATCTGTATTGTCGATGGTTTCTGAATTGTATAAAGAGTTTAATTCCACGGCAGAAGGAAGCCGTCACGGAACTTGTACATGAGTCTAAGAGTTAATTCAATATTTGTACATTATTTAGCTATTTCTATGCATTATTTATCATGTTTTATGCATCATTAGACTGATATTGTACATGAGTGTAAGAATGAATGCAATATTTGTATGTTCATTACTTGAGTGATTCTGTACATTATTTGGCTATTTGAATGCATTATTTATCCTGTTTTATGCATCACGTGATTGTTGTTGTACATACTACACCCTAGCTCCTAGGCTTGTTAAGCCCTTAGGGAAAACAAGAAACGAGCACCAAACATCGAAACACGGTACAACTTAAATGAAATGGGGCAAGATAAATGTTCATTACATATCACAAATAATGCATTCCAGAAGCTAAAACTTTGCAATACACTACATAATATGTACATTATGTATATCTGTTTTAAAAAATGCCTACGCGATATGCATGTGCAACCCCAGACGAATTACTGCAGCTCGTGTATTTGGACAACGTTTTTTAGACTTAGAACATACTACACCCTAGCACTTATGCTTGTTAAACCCTTAGGGAAAAACAAGAAACGTGCGCCAAACATCGAAACACGCTACAACTTAAATGAAACGGGGCAAGCTAAAGGTTCATTACATATCACAAATAATGCATTACATAAGCTAAAACTACGCATTACACTACATAATATGTACATTATGTATATCTGTTTTAAAAAATGCCTACGCGCTATGCATGTGCAACCCAGACGAATTACTGCAGCTCGTGTATTTGGACAACGTTTTTTTAGATTTAGAACATACTACACCCTAGCCCCTAGGCTTGTTAAACCCTTAGGGAAAATAAGAAACGTGCGCCAAACATCGAAATACGGTACAACTTAAATGAAACGGGGCAAGATAAATGTTCATTACATATCACAAATAATGCATTACAGAAGCTAAAACTACGCATTACACTACATAATATGTACATTATGTATATCTGTTTTAAAAAATGCCTACGCGCTATGCATGTGCAACCCAGACGAATTACTGCAGCTCGTGTATTTGGACAACATTCTTTAGACTTAGAACATACTACACCCTAGCCCCTAGGCTTGTTAAACCCTTAGGGAAAATAAGAAACGTGCGACAAACATCGAAACACGACACAACTTAAAGGAAACGGGGCAGGATAAATGTTCATTACATATCACAAATAATGCATTATAGAAATTAAAACTACGCATTATACTATAGAAAATATACATTATGTGCAACCCCAGACGAATTACTGCAGCTCGTGTATTTGGACAATGTTTTTTAGACTTAGAACATACTACAACGTTTTTTTCAAACGGATAAAATGATACTTTTGTTTAATAATGATAGTTTTAGATTTTTGGATGATAAAATGATACTTTTGCATCATAAAATGATAGTTTGAGCGGATAAAATGATAGTTTCAAATGATAAAATGATAGTTTTGTTTAATAATGCATAGTTTTAGATTTTTTGATGATAAAATGATACTTTTACATCATAAAATGATATTTTGAGCGGATAAAATGATAGTTTCAAATGATAAAATGATACTTTTGTTTAATAATGATAGTTTTAGATTTTTGGATGATAAAATGATACCTTTGCATCATAAAATGATAGTTTGAGGGGATAAAATGATAGTTTCAAACGGATAAAATGATACTTTTGTTTAATAATGATAGTTTTTGATTTTTGGATGATAAAATGATACTTTTGCATCATAAAATGATAGTTTGAGGGGATAAAATGATAGTTTCAAACGGATAAAATGATACTTTTGTTTAATAATGATAGTTTTAGATTTTTGGATGATAAAATGATACTTTTGCATCATAAAATGATACTTTGAGCGGATAAAATGATAGTTTCAAATGATAAATTGATAGTTTTGTTTTTTTTTTTTTTTTTTAAATTAACTTCATATATTTATATCATATATATGAAGGAGGAAATTACAAATCAACTCCTATAACAAGGAGGAAAGACAAATTACGCCACCCAGGGTTCGAACTCGAGACCTCCAGGATGGACGCGGTATCCAGCGCCCTTTACCGCTAGGCCAAGGGGCTTGGATGAATTGATAGTTTTGTTTAATAATGCATAGTTTTAGATTTTTGGATGATAAAATGATACTTTTGCATCATAAAATGATAGTTTGAGGGGATAAAATGATAGTTTCAAAATGATAATTTTGTTTAATAATGCTAGTTTTAGATTTTTGGATGATAAATTATACTTTTGCATCATAAAATGATACTTTGAGCGGATAAAATGATAGTTTCAAACGGATAAAGTGATACTTATGTTTAATAATGCTAGTTTTAGATTTTTGGATGATAAAATGATACTTTTGCATCATAAAATGATACTTTGAGCGGATAAAATGATAGTTTCAAATGATAAAATGATATTTTTGTTTAATAATGATAGTTTTAGATTTTTGGATGATAAAATGATACTTTTGCATCATAAAATGATAGTTTGAGGGGATAAAATGATAGTTTCAAATGGATAAAATGATACTTTTGTTTAATAATGATAGTTTTAGATTTTTGGATGATAAAATGATACTTTTGCATCATAAAATGATACTTTGAGCGGATAAAATGATACATTATGTGTACATTATGAGGATCGACGACCGAGTTCACGTTCACCAGGACTTCAAAGACCACGAGTTGAACCATTCAACTCACCAGCACAACCTCTTCTACAACCTTCTCAAAACACGGAATTTGAAACCTCGAGTCCACCTGCAATGTGAGAAAATGGTTATACCCTCATACGAGAAGCAAACGAGTACGATAACACAACTGAATTCCTAATTTCGTGGGCTCACATTTCTGATGCTATTCTTTTGACAGATAGCAGCAAACATTGCATCATAAATGTCAAAGGTTTGCAATTTCGGATGGCTGTTGAAGAAGTCGACAAAATCAATTTTCCGAACAATAAGCATTACCGCAAAACGCTGGAAACTACAGAATAGTGCAGTGAGGGAGAAGGAAGATAACGAAATCTCTACAATTTTGACAGATAGCAGCAAACATTGCACCATGAATGTCAAAGGTTTACAATTTCAGATGGTTGTTGAAGAAGTCGACAAAATCAATTTTCCGAACAATAAGCATTACCGCAAACCGCTGGAAACTATAGAATCGTGCAGTGGGGGAGAAGGAAGATAACGAAATCTCTACAATTTTGTTGAAAAAACCGCAGAGATGCTGAAGGGATGAAATCATGGAATTTCCATAACAACCCACTTAATTGAATCTCTATTATACCCTTTACGTTTTTTAAAATGATTAAATTTGATAATTTCAGCAAATTATTTAGACCATAGGATTTGATTAAATTAACGCATAAGATTAAGAAGGAGAAAGGAAGAATGATGGGAAAAGGATTTGAATACAACTATATATATATATATATATATATATATATATAGGGATGTGCTCAAATCCTTTTCACCTATTAAATCCAATCTCCTTTTTAATCTCCACCCTTCATTTTAGCCGATCCAATGGACAACATAAGTTATTCTAATAATCTGATTGCATGCCCTTTTTACGTGTGAAGGGTAAAAAAGAAATTGTGTTTTGTAGTTAGTTATGGAATGTGGCGTGAATTACTCCCTCAACGCTTATTGATTTTCCTCAGCAAATCTTGTTCAGATTTAGTTTAATGCGTTCTCCACAATCCCTTCTTTAGCCGAGTTCACACTGATAATCGACGAATATTTCGAGTGTAGAATCTAAATCTCACGATTACGGTTCCTCCCCGGTATTTCGAGTGTCAATGGAAGAAGGTAATATTGCAATTTTTGGAGAAGTGTACTGAAATAATTCTGTCAATTGTTAGTATCTGGAAAAGATATGTCGATTATCAGTGTGAGTTGGTTGATTATCAGTGGTTTAATATGCGAAATGGTGCCATCCGTTTACTGTTTGGTGTAATATTGCAGATCCTTACAATTGTAATTGTTAATTCAGCCGCACGACCCAATAGGTGAATTAATCATCGAATTCACGTTTCATGTTTGTGTGTTTGGGTATTGGTTTATTGAATCATTTTAGGCGTTTAGATGTTTTGTTGTTGCTACGGTTTATTCAAGCTTGTAGGTGTTGTTATTTCATGTGACATTGGCTTTCAATCATTCCCGTAGGGTTCCCGATTTCTGGGCCCAGGTTTGTGGTATAATATGCGATTCAAAACATTTATGTAGGTTTAACATTGAATGAGTAGTTATAAAAAATTATACTTGTAATGTATAATTTTGATTATGTAATGCACTGGTTGATGTTTTATAATGTGTAGTATATATCATATAATGCATCTATAGCGTAACATGTATAATGTTTCGTGTTTGTAACATGTCTGAGTTGCGTCAGAATTAACTAAACTCAGGAATTACAATTTTATTGACAGACATTCTGCCCATTAGCAATCTGCAATTTCATCTGGGCCCCAGTGCCGACACATGTACTTAACGTACCAAATAATGCTGTAATTTCGAACACATGATGAACTAAAATAGCATAATAATGCATATGATATGTACTTATATTCAGCACCGAGGACAGAAGGCCCAGTATGAAAAATGCATTATGCATTTAAAAGTCCCTCTAATGTAGATTTCAAGCCACATAATGCCCACAATATAATGATGTAATTTTTAACACATGATGAACTAAAATAACCTAATAATGCATATGATGCGTACTTATATTCAGCACCGAGGACATAGAAAAACATAATGCATTAAAAAGTACCTTTAATGTAAATATCAAACCAAATAATGCACACAATGTAATAAAGCATGTAAATGGCTATATAATGCATGAAAATGGCCACATAATGCATAGAATTGCAGTTAAATTCATAATGCATAATGAATGGCTAATACGTATAATTCAATAAGCTCACCTTAGTAATGTAATTTTTATCTAGCATAATGAATGGACTTTAATATTTAATGCAGAATGCATAATGCATTTAATTGTCCATGTAATGCATGAAAATGGCTATGTAATGCAGGCCATGGCCATTTAATGATTAACGCAATGTGGGCATCTAAATAATGTATTTATCCTGAAGCATAATGTATTGTTCAAGATATAAAAACACAAAACAATGGCACATCCCTTTGTGTCCAAAAATCCATACTAATAGACATTCGAAGAACTGTACTTTACAAAATGCTTGTTAAGGATAAAATTCTAAAGTTTGGTTAAACGATTCCATTGCTTCTCCCACCAACAGTTCTATAATGCATACCACACATCACTCAATCAAGACCGTATAGGGCCACCCAATTCTCAAAGCTGAATTTTTTTGGCTTCTCTTTCCAAAGACGCGTCGCCTTCTTTTGGTTTTCACCACCTCTTGTGTTGTACATACAGGTCAGGAGGGTTCTTGCATACTTGATGCGGAACATCTCCACGCTTTTAGTTCCACTCGCACTGAGGCCACATTCCCAGTCCTTTTCCCTTTCTCCAAAGTAGGTTTCCATGTGCCGCATCACATAGATCCCTCCCTCATCAATGACGTTATTGTTCCTCCAAGGCATGGCTACCAAGTTTGTTCTGCACTGTCGGACCTGGGATGCCATCTTAGGGACTTTGCACCTCGTTAGTGCATTAGCAAAGAACTTTTTCTGGAACACAACACGAAATGTTAAGTTCTTTTTTATACTAGGAATTATTTCTACAATAAGGCAGCCCATTGTAGTAAGCTTATTACTTACCAAAAGAGATGGTGTCTTGCCGTACTTGGCTTCAAAGGAAGCGTGCGGTTCTGCCAAACTGTGTTCAATGATATTCATTTTCCCGTCTGGCAAATCAAAACATATGACATATTTCAACGCAGCACCCCATATCGGGAAAAAAATCTGCAGAACAACGAATTATTTTCATAAAAATGCATCAGACTGAAATCGCTTGATTCAATAGATAATGAACCAATAATGATACCGTGATGCTAACATTATGCCAAATAATGCACAGTTTGAGCCGAATAATGCTCAAAAGAAAACACACTTACCAGATCGTATTGGCCATGTTCCACTTCAGCCCGTTGCTTCAAAGCCTCTGTTGTCCAACCATTGATCGTTGGCCAAGAACGGATCACCCTTCTCCGGCAATAAATGACACGATCGACATATGCCCCCTGATTATGACATGGCCATTTAAGGAATAATGCAATAAGATTACCTTAGTAATGTACTCACTGTAAAGCATAATGAATGGACAGTACAATTTAATGCAGAATGCATTTAGAGATTTAAATGGTCATGTAATGCATGAAAATGTCTATATAATGCATGAAATGGCCATTTAAGGAATAATGCAATAAGATTACCTTAGTAATGTACTCACTGTAAAGCATAATGAATGGACCGTACAATTTAATGCAGAATGCATTTAGAGATTTAAATGGCCATGTAATGCATGAAAATGTCTATATAATGCATGAAATGGCCATTTAAGGAATAATGCAATAAGATTACTTTAGTAATGTACTCACTGTAAAGCATAATGAATGGACATTGCAATTAAATTCATAATGCATTTAGAGATTTAAATGGCCATGTAATGCATGAAAATGTCTATATAATGCATGAAATGGCCATTTAAGGAATAATGCAATAAGTTTACCTTAGTAATGTACTCACTGTAAAGCATAATGAATGGACATTGCAATTAAATTCATAAAGCATAATGAATGGCTAATACGTATAATTCAATAACCTCACCTTAGTAATGTAATTCTTATCAAGCATAATGAATGGACTTTACTGTTTAATGCAGAATGCATAATGCATTTAAATGTCCATAAAATGCATGAAAATGGCTATATAATGCAGGACATGGCCAATTAATGCTTAATGCAATGTGTGCATCTAAATAATGTATTTATCCTGAAGCATAATGCAAAAAAAGGGGCATTTAATGTGTATATTATTCACATACCACCAAAAAATAGATTGGACCGCTAAAGTTCACACTCTGACGGTTTGCCCAGGTAGGGAAAGTCGCCTCAAGCACAGACAGGACGTAACCACACCAGTTTAGGTTCTTTATATCGTCCACATCGTCTACGAAATTAAGAATCTTCGGTTTGCAATGGCCGTCAGCCGGGGTCTCTATCAACGCATTTTCCAACAAGAACATGAAGAGCTTCTTGAAGAAGTCGCCTCCATTAACCTCCTGCATCATCAGATGGGGAATGTCTTTCGGGGTCATTTTAAAACGCCCCTTCCCACACCGGGCAACAACCAAGTCGTTGAAGGTGAAGTTGCTTTGATGTTCCATAGGCCGTGAGATAGGTGTTCGGCCACGAGGAAATCCTAACGTCAAATGGACGTCTTCCTCATCCAGATCTAAGGTTCCACCTCCTGACAATCCAATCTGGCATCGCGCTAGATTGAAGGCGCTTAACACCCAACAGGCCAGTTGGCCAGGAATCTCCCTGGCATCGAAGCACAGGATAGATTGAAATCCTAGTTCGCCAACAGATTCCTTTTGCGGCGGAGTAAAATTCTTCAGGCAGGACAAGAACTCTGTAGGTGTTCGACGACAATACAAGTAGTCCTCCCTCCGGCCTTTGTTCTTCTTGTCTTCGCATTTATTTTGGGCAGAGCTGGTTGAAGCTTCCGTAATTCGTTCGCGGAATTTCCTGGCTATTCCAACCGGCAGAAGATCATCCACTGCATCTTCTATGTTGCGCCTCACCAGCTTTGTCCCTGTCGAGCATCACCAACTTGCATCATTAACCGTGCAATACATTGAATAACAATTTAAAAACAGAATCCAACATAATGCAATCAAATTATCACATAATGCATTCACATCAGCAAATAATGCAATCACCTATTGGAATAATTTAGTCACAACACAAGCATGCTGTAGCATACAAGATATGAATACATGTAACCACTTAACCATCCAATTAATGCAATGACATTATCAAATAATGAAGATATTATAACAAGTAATGAAAAAACACATTTACAACGGATACAACATAATGCAATTACATTTTCAAATAATGGATTCCCATCAGCAAATAATGCAATCACATAATGTAATAATTCACTCACAACACAAACATCATGTAGCATACAAGATATATATACATGTACCTATTAACCATCCAAATAATGCATTCACATAAACAAATAATGAAGCTATTATAACAAGTAATGCAAAAACAGATTTACGACAGGAACCAACAAAATGCAATCACATTTTCACATAATTCAATCACATCATCAAATAATGCAATCACATAGTGTAATAATTCACTTACAACACAAGCATGCTGCAGCATACAAGATATATATATACATGTACCAATTAACCATCCAAATAATGCATTGACATAATAAAATAATGAAGCTATTATAACAAGTAATGCAAAAACAGATTTAAAACAGGCACCAACATAAAGCAATCACATTTTCAAATAATTCAAACACATCAGCAAATAATGCACTCATATAGGTGAATAATGCAGTCATAACAAAAGCATGCTGCGACATACATGATATGTATATACATGTAACCACCTAACCAACCACAATAATGCACTCACATATTCAAATAATGTAGGCATATTTTACAAATAATGAAGAGATCCTATCTTGCAATGAACAAACACACTTTCAATTTAATTAATCACAATCTAAGACCACAGCAACAACATTAACAATGTACTCATATAGGAAACAAAATGCACCCACATACTAAAACAATGCATAGACCATGTGAATAAATGAATATACAAACATGCTTTCGTTATCTGCCAATTGAAATCACATATGTCCAAACTGCATTCACATGCTAAAATAATGTAATTATTTTGTCAAATAATGTAGATTTAATATCGAGTAATGCTGGAACAAGCCAACATTGACTGATTTTACAATCCAAACATCCAAGGCAATTACAGTTGAACGCGAAACACAAAAGCTCACCATCTTGCTGGGTTTGCTGCGAATTGCTTGGCCGTCCTCTTTTCGGCATTATAAGATCTGCGTCTGAATACAACCAAACAACAGGGATTTAGATTGTAATATCAAATCCGGTCGAATGGTGGTAATCGGGTTAATTGTGGTGTGGGTGTTGTGTTCCTATAGATTATTGGAGAAAGGGTTATTGAAACTCGAAAATGCCGAAGCAGTTGAATACCAATCGGAAAAAACCCTACCTCTACTTAGAACGCGGCGGAGTAATGTTCGGAACCGACCACGAGAATACAAATCCACTGAAAAACCGGTGTAATCGTCGCCAAAAAAGTCCACGGCGGCTAGGGTTTTGCAAGTCCGATGGATTTTGAGATGGATAGTGGAGAGATTAGTGGAGTAAATGCGGTTTGTGAAGAATGAGGCGGCAGATTGTAATCAGCGGGTGTATCCCGCTAAATTCGCGACCCCTCGTGTTCTCCAAAATTTCATACTATATAATTACTAATTCACCCCCGTAATGAACGAAATAGTCTAAATAATGAACTTCGGGGTGCTTAATTACTACTCAAATCCTGGTCGTTCATCTCCTTAATCCAATGACCCTAATCGAATTGGAACTTAAATCTAATGATACAAAAGGACATTAGCATGACCCTATATATATATATATATATATATATATGGGAGCGTTATTCTCCTTTTCACATCTTAGATCCTTTTTCCTTCTTAATATTACGCGTTAAATCTAAGGCATCAACGGATCAGATTGATTCTATAAAACTGGTTCCGTGTTGCATTATAGAAGGTGGTTGTATGCATTACAGGGTTATTATTGACATTTGACGGAAAAGTAACTGCCACATTTTGGTATCTGCGAATAATGCACCACATGGTCACGAGTAATGCATATAATTGACAATATAATGCACAATATGTGAACTGCAATGCATACGAATAAGATGTACCATGTTATGATGTTTGGACACACGTTTCTTGTTTCCCCTAAGGGTTTAATAAGCTTAGGGGCTAGGGTATAGTACGTAGACACGTATGTAATCTTCACATGGTAACGAGTAATGGATATAATTGACTATATAATGTACAATTTGTGAACTGCAATGCATACGAACAAGATGTGCTGTGTTATGATGTTTGACACACGTTTCTTGTTTCCCCTAAGGGTTTAATAAGCTTAGGGGCTAGGGTATAGTACGTACGCATTAATAACAAATTATAAAACGATACGAATAATTCACCAAATTGTCACGAGTAATGGATGTTATTAACTATATAATGCACAATATGTGAACTGCAATGCATACGAATAAGATGTACCATGTTATGATGTTTGACACACGTTTCTTGTTTCCCCTAAGGGTTTAATAAGCTTAGGAGCTAGGGTATAGTACGTAGACATTACTAACAAATTGTTGTTATTGGAATATACGTATGTGCATTATTTGGTTTAGGTAGTGCATTATGTAGCTGTTAATTGTCATTATCTCAGTATATTATGCATTATTAGAGGTATTGTGTATATGGGTTAATCAACGGATTGAAGATTACAT
Source organism: Salvia splendens (assembly GCF_004379255.2). Lineage (NCBI taxonomy): Eukaryota > Viridiplantae > Streptophyta > Magnoliopsida > Lamiales > Lamiaceae > Salvia > Salvia splendens. The sequence continues at coordinate 21,080,892 of NC_056035.1, forward strand.
ACGTGCATTTAGTAACCTAGCCCCTAAGCTTATTAAACCCTTAGGGGAAACAAGAACCGTGTGTCAAACATCATAACATGGTACATCTTATTCGTATGCATTGCAGTTCACATATTGTGCATTATATAGTTAATAACATCCATTACTCGCGACAATTTGGTGAATTATTCGTATCGTTTTATAATTTGTTATTAATGCGTACGTACTATACCCTAGCCCCTAAGCTTATTAAACCCTTAGGGGAAACAAGAAATGTCTGTCAAACATCATAACACAGCACATCTTGTTCGTATGCATTGCAGTTCATAAATTGTGCATTATATAGTCAATTATATCCATTACTCGTTACCCTGTGAAGATTACATACGTGTCTACGTACTATACCCTAGCCCCTATGCTTATTAAACCCTTAGGGGAAACAAGAAACGTGTGTCCAAACATCATAACATGGTACATCTTATTCGTATGCATTGCAGTTAACATATTGTGCATTATATAGTCAATTATATGCATTACTCGTGACCATGTGGTGCATTATTCGTAGCGGTTTCCAGCCATTATTAGATTACTATTGTACCCTCATAATGCACAAAATAGGACAAATAATGCAACACGGGATTAATTACCCAATGTTGATCTTGACAGTCCATTTCTCTAATCTAATGGCTGATATTAAGAAGGAAAAGGAGGAAATATAGGAAAAGGAAATGAATACATCCATATATATATATTAATTTCATAATAAAATGTGAGTAAAATTGGTTGGTGGAATATATAGTCTACTTAACATTTATGGTAAAAAGTGAAATGTGTCTCTTATTGTGGAACGAACCGAAATGGCAAAATGTGACACTTAATGTGGGATGAAGGTAGTACTCCCTTCGTTCCATGTTAATAGAATCATTTTTCTATTTTGGGAAGTTCCAAGTTAATTGAGTTATTTCTATTTTTGGCAAAAAGTAATTCTTTTTTTTACTTTATTCTCTCTTCATCTGTCTTACTTTATTCTCTCTTATTTTTTCCACTATCCATTTAACACACTATTCTTAAACTCTGTGGCTAAAAAAATGTCTCTATTAACAAGGAACGGAGGGACTACTACTTATTAGAATAAGATTTGCATCATTTCATCAAGTTGGGCATGGAAATTTTCAGTCATTGCACGTGTTGCTCCCGACGGCAGCGACCGGTCCTCCTTCTCCCCCACCGACTGCTGCAGCGGCCCAACCTCCTTTGAACGACGTTGTCGCCGATTTCGCCTTTCTTTCTTGCCACCACTCCGAATAACCATGGAGTTCGAAGCAGGAGTCACGGGTATGCTTTTTCTTCCCGCAATGGGTACAGATGAGCTTTGATTTGTCTTCCTCGGATCGTCTGCCCCATCCACCGCCGTTTCCACCGCTGCTCCTTTGAGGGGGGGTTCTGGTGAGTCGTCTGGTGTTGCCACGAGTGAGTTATGGCCAACCCAGCCCCAACCCCTTGTGCTCCGGCGTTCTCTGTCTGTAGAATGCTCGATCTGGCATCCTCTCGCCGGAGGATAGCGTAGGTCGTTTCCACCGAGGGAAGTGGTTCGGTTATGAGTATCTCCTTTTTTATGCTTTCATATCTGCTACTTAGGGCTACTAACAGCTAGAACAATGTTTGTTCTTGCTTCTCGGTGTTGTATATTTCTATGTCCTCTGCATACTTCATTGGATTTGGGTGTCTCCGATCTATGGAGATCCAAATCTCATTCAGGCTCGTCCATAGACCCTCAAAGGACTCCTCCTTTTGCTTTAATCTGATTGCTCTCATGTACAGGTCATATACGGATCTTGTCACCTCCACGTATGTAATTTCTAGGCTGGTCCATATTTCTCTGGCCGTTGGGTATTGAGACATACGGCTGATCAATTTTTGTTCCATATTGTGAGTCAGCCACGTAAAGACGCAGTGGTCTACCTGCTGTCATCTCTCGAAGGTTTGGTTTGTCTTTGCCAGAGCAAATGGGATTCCGGTGATGTGAGAAATCATTCCCCTCCCGCTGATTGCCTCCTTCATAAGGATAGCCCACAGACGGTAGTTTACGTCGTTCAGTTTCTCTCCGATTACTAACGACGAGGAGTCGATTCTGTAGGGTTCTGGTTTTGGGTCTGGAGACCTTGTGGGTATTATTGATTGTTGGTTGTGCGCCATGCTTGAGCGCATAAACTCGGCAAACATTCGAGCAAATTGCTCTGTTTCCGATATCTTTGGTGGTTCTTCATTATCTGACATTTTGCTGGTTTTGACAGGATTCTGCCGGATTTTGGTTAGAGGGTTCGAGATTGGTCCAAGACAGTGATGAGACTACTCTGAGTCTCACCCCCGCTCTGATACCATCTTGAAGGGTGTATCAGGCATAGTTTAAAGGGATAGATAGTAGAGGGAATAGGATGATTGATAATTGCTTGATTATTTTCTTCAATAATATGACACCCTTATTATATAGGGCATTACAAAGCTTGTACTCCAAGTATTCTTGGCCACCAAGTTAATGTATTTCTTAGCCTCCAAGCTAATTTATTTCTTATCCTCCAAGCTAATACATTTTTTGATCTAATATCTTCTCTTTTTCTTTTTCTAACACTCTTCGTATTTTTGGATTTGTTCAGCGTTGAAGATAAGCATCCGAGATGAGAAAACATTAATGTTATCCTTGCACTTTGATTCAAAAATGAAGAAAATCAATGGGGAAAGTATACTCTGAGATGCTTATAACTTTTCATTTGCTTCCTTCCATACTTTTTATGCTTTCCACTTTGTTGATACAAAAACACTAATTTTTTGGATCAGTGATGCTGTATATTATTGCGTTATCTATCTCTAATGAATTCTTTTTTGAAGATAACTTATTATCCTGAGATTCAATTTCTAGAATTATTTTTTAAAGATAACTTGTCTCGTCAGATCAGTTTCACATTGTTTTGTAACTTCTTTATTTTCCATGTCTACATAATTCTGTTAAGTCCGATGTCACTTTATCGTTAAAATGGCATATGTTACATTGTCAACCTATTGGAAGTAATAATAGAAAACTAAAAATTAGTTAGTATATTGTTTTGGTTAATCATCTAACCTAAAATTTTGTCAATACACATTTTTTGCCACAGATCTTCCCAATAAATCGTAAATTATTGAGATGTAATATGTTTGTAGTACTTTATTTGTTGTGATCATATGAATATCAAAGTATTTTCCAATAGGCAAATATTAATCGTTCTCATACTAAATGTCTCCGTTGATCAATTGTTTACAATTTATGATCTATTAAGTAAATGGATAAATCAACATGAACATATTAGAGCATCTCCAATAGGTTAGGACGTCAAATAGCCCTCAAATAGCCTTCACACTGCCACATCATCAGCACTACAATTCTCCTGCCACATCAGCTTGCCACATCAACTTGACATCAAATAGCCCTCACATAGTCTTCACACTACCTATCCACATCACTAATAACAATTATATAATTTAATTTACACTTGTATCAACATACGGAATTTAATTTACGAGACAAATACGGAAAATTCGAATAATAATATTAAAATTTAAAAAGTACATTAATTTTTAAAAAAAGTACAATAATATAAAAAAGTACAAAAATTAAAAGTACTATAATTTAAAAAAGTAAAACAAAATCACTCATCGCCGCCGTCCTCGTCTCCGTCGTCCTCGTATATATAGTGTTTTCGAAAAACAAAAAAAAAAAATTAAATCCGACGCCGGTTTGGCGCCGATCCGGGACGCACAATGGCGCCCGTGAGGATCGGCGTCGGAACCGGCGTCAGCGCGGGAATCGGCATGGCGACGCCGATTTTGACGCCGATTTCGCCCACGCCGGTTCCAATGGTTCGGCGTCAAACCGGCGTGGGCGAAAAATCGGCGTCGCGGTGGTGACGCCGGTTATTGGAGATGCTCTTATGGATAACCATAAACTGATTCAATTAAAAAACCAATTTTTTTTTGGTTCAAAAGTAACTAAATTTACCGCCTCCTTTTCTCTCCCCTAAAACTGCCGCTTGCTTATTATCCCTCTCCCATTTCATCGAAAAATGGCGCTCCTCTTTTTAATTTCATCTTTCATTCATTCATAAATAAAAAATAAAAAGATTTGCAATATTCTGTTTTAGCGTTCTATAGGCATTGATTTCTCCCTTTATGAATTTTAGATTCATTATGAGGATCGTCGGATTGACCGGCGGCATAGGATCGGGAAAGAGTACGGTTTCAAACCTCTTCAAAGCTCATGGTATTCCCGTTGTCGATGCTGACGTCGTCGCTCGCGTATGCCCTAAACTATTCCTCAAACTGATTATGAAAATCCAACTCTTCTTTGACATAGTAATTGTTTCCTTGGTGGAGTTCTAGAATGTTCTGAAGAAAGGAACCGGTGGGTGGAGAAAAGTGGTGGCTGCGTTTGGTAACGAGATTTTGCTTCCCAGCGGGGAAGTCGATCGGTCGAAATTAGGGCAAATTGTGTTCAATGATCCTGATAAGCGTCAGCTTCTTAATAGGTAATGTTGATGCTTCTGTAAAATAGATTAGATTACAATGTTTATTTGACTAGAAAGTTTGAATTATAGTTTTAATTTTGATGAATTGTTCTATGTTAAAGTTGGTAACTCTCTTTTAATTCGTCCCAACGAAAATAAGTCGTATTAACATATTACGAAGATTTAACTTCATTCCAGAATATATTACTTCATTCTATTAGGTTTTTACTTCATTCCAATAGGATTATTACTTCATTCCAGTACGTAAAGGCGGTTTCGACGTCGCGTACCGTTCTTTCTCTCTACAATGTCTATTACCGCCGCCAAGACGCAGACAACAAAATGGAATGATAGCCTAATTTAATGGTGTAATAAACACATGGAATGATGTAATAAACTATTTGAATGAAGTATGTATAGAAGCATTTGAAGTCCTACTGGAATGAAGTAAAATCCTTATGCAATGAAGTAATAACATTTCTGAATGAAGTAATAAACCCACTGGAATAAATTGCATTTTTTTAAAAGTGAATAAAGTAAAAATCAAGGTCACTAAATTCGAATGAAGCATGTGTTGAATCATTTCAAAATCTACTGGAAGCAAGTGATACGCTCGGATTTTGCACGGTTTTAAGGTCATCTTTTGTTCCGTTTTAAATGTCAAAGTTGCATTACATGATCATTATTTGTATATTTTATCTATTTTGGTATTTTGACATGTTCTGTGAGAAATGTGCATATTTGAGCTTAAAAGGGAGTCAAAATGCGAAGTTGGAAATCTGGAGTTGTTCTGCATGTCCAGCGGTCCGCTGCAACACTGTCGGCGACCGCTGGCGCCCAACGAACACTAAGCCAGTAGCGGCCCGCTCCGGGAAAGTTGTGCATGAAGTCAAGACACGCCCAACGATCGCTAGAGAATGCGTGGCGACCGCTACCGAGAGTCTAGAGAGTTACGAAATGATGGCTACCGACCGCTGAAACAAATGCAGCGACCGCCAGCCAAAGGTCAGAAGCCTCGGACCAACCCACAATGACCGCTGGCCAAGGTGCAGCGGCCCGCTGGGAAAAAGCGGCAAGCAGAATTTGCACTACTTTCTCTCCAAGATTTACCATATTTTGTAACCATTTTCCTTATATGATGAGGGACGATTTTTTTCCTATAAATAGCCTCTAAAGCTTCATCAAAAGGAGATCTTCTCTTTGCCAAATATTTCCAGAGCTTAAAAGTTAGAGTACTTCATTATGCAAGGAGTTGAAGAAGGATTCAAGATCATCAAGACTACAAGGATTCAACCTTTAGGTTTTATTGCTTTAGTTCTTATGCTTTCATGGTCTTCCCTTCAATCTATGTTTTTAGCTTATTCTATCATGGGTAACTAAACTCATAGGATTCTAGGGATGTGTTAGTAACTTTTATTGGTTTATACAATTCCTATTTCTATTTAACATCTGTTTGTTCTTACTTTGTTTCTTCATTAAGTTAATGGATAATGCTTCATGCTTGAGTGACACATTCAGTGATTATTTAATATAACTTGCTACATAATCGTGAAAGGAGGTTGACGAGTTAGATCCACTTAATAGACACTACAATTAGCTTCCTTTAAAACGGCACTGTTAATTGAGAGTGAGGACTTTTCAAGGGTCTTAGGAGCTTCTAGAAGTTACGTATTTAGGATTGACAACCCTAATGTTTGTAATCAACGTTTGCATCGCATGAGCATAAACTAGATGGCTTGTTCTTCAAAGTAAGAACTGTGCTAGGGTGTTGTAGTTGGAATTTGTATAACCGTAATTGTGAAAGCACATACCTGGAATTCCCTTATCTCTATACTTTTATCTCTGTGATTTATTTGCAATTAGTTGTTTTTTTGTTTTCAAAAGTTCTTTGTTTCAAAAATTCCCAAAACTTTCGGTTTTCCAAATAATAATTGAGTTTTAGTATAAGATAGACAGTCTGTGTTTGTTTTCCCCGTGATCGATATCTGGTACTAACATTTAGCTATACTATTCCTACTATATATATTTGCAGATATTTATAGTTCGAATAAAAAGTGCATATAAAAACATGTTGTAGTTTCAAGGTATTACGTACCAAATGAAGTAATAAACCTAATACAATGAAGTAAAATGAGGTTGTAATGAAGATCGAAATAATTTACACAACAGCGCATCTTATAAAAAAAACTAGATCTAATGGCTCTAATTTAATCTCTAGTTCGGTCTTTAAAATTGGTTCGACATTGATCAGAACTCTTTTTGAGTCGTTATAACGATATCTAACTATATATTTCTATGTCATTATTGATATATTTTTAAAAAGTCTTCAGTGATCTTAAGGCTTGTTAATGTAATAATTACATATCAATTAGTACTGATTTGCATTGGAAATAAAGAATTAGTACATCAGCGTTTTCTTTACGTAATTAAGATATAGTTAGACTGAATTACATAATTTTTCTTGTTTATCCGGTTTATCTTAATTAGTCTCTAATCTACACATTTTAAAAGGATCGATGTATTCCATTCTACATACATAAATTTTATTCTTTGCAATTAATTAAACCACACTATATAACATCATTATGTAACATCATTCTGTAGCATCACTATTAATTATTACTAGTTAGGTTAATCAACTTCCTAATATTTGCGTATCTGACTATATAACTTTTCATATATGATAGATACCCGATCACTATCCACCTAAGGAAATACGTCCAATTCCATACTATTAATATTCCCAACAATTAAACCATAGGAATAATGTGTGTATGTAGTATGCAATATGTATTTAGTGAGTGAGTGTGGTGTGTGTTATCAGTTATGGATGTGCGTATACAATTTTTTTTAATTCAATTTCATATCAATTACTTTATTTTATAAAATAAAAAATTTGAAATTGAATTTCAATTTAATTCTTTTCAATTCAATTAAAAAAATATCCAATTCCAATTAAAAAATATCCAATTCCAATTCAAATTTAATTCATTGACTAAGTCTTTGGAGATTTCGAATATGCAACCCAATTGTATACCCAATGTCTTTTTTAAAATTTGATTAATTGATTTACGAATATTTACAATATGAATTTTTAACACAAACTAAAAACATATCAACACCGGCTTAATGTTCAGAGTACATAGCAACTCAAAAAAATATACAGTATTTTACATGGATTCTGTATAAACAAATATACGGAGTAATTTTCTTACAAGGTAACTAACATATGTATTTTACATGAATTCTGTATACAAATATATGATATATATACACGTAATCTAATTTTCTTGCAAGGTAACATATGTATTGATATTTTTTGAAGGAAATATTATGTAATAGAAATCCCTCTAATCTGCCCCTTTGTATAAATTCGATCTCTAAATTCATATTTTAATCTTCAACCGATTGGATTATAAATAAATTATCAAATACAAAATCCAGTTATATATCAAAACATTCGAACAAAAACAGAAAAAATCACAAAATGCACAACAGCACAAGAGAAAAAAATATGCTATACATTGTCTCGTCTATACATCATGATACAACCACTCTATTTAATGCCATAAATGAATGAAGGAAAGAAAAAAATTCGAAAAGAAGAGTTCCATTTCCGTGCATGTGATCCACTTCTAAATTAATGCATTTTTGTGACAATATTCTTTCCTAACAATAACTGTAATTCTGTAAATCCTAAAAAGTAAGAGGCCCTTCACGTTCTGGTCTCTATAAATGAAATTAATTATTTCTACAATTAAATTAATTTCTTCGTATTAAAATACTCAGCCAAATTCGTTGCTACATTTAACTAGACTGGGAAAAATACTGAAATACTGAAATATTGATCTTATAGTACCGAAAAATACCAAAAATGTCAAATGAGTGGTATATACTGATAATTGGTACGGTATGATACCTTACCAAATCTTTCGGTAAGGTAACGGTATGAATTTTCATATACCGCGGTGTACCGCTGCATACCGAAATTCGGTATATAACGTAAAATATAAATATAACTATATGTAAAATATATATTTTATATATTTTTAAATTATAAAATCTATTGTGAAATTTAAATATAATTATCAATAAAATATATTCAATATATTTTTAAAATTATACTCCCTCCAAAAATGAGGTACGATATCAGTATGGAAATTCGTCATACCCGAAATAAGGTATACCGAAGTTTGATATACCGAAATTTTGGTAAGAAAATGTAAGATTTTTTCGCATACCAAATTTACGATAAGGTAGATGGTATGATGGTTTCGGTAAGATATACCGTACCTGCCCATCCCTACATTTAACTTCCAAAACACTATTTCTGGATTTGTTAAATAAGTGCATCCGCCAAAATAAGTGCATCCGCCGTTGAAATTCACATACCTAGGAGGCAATGATATTTACATTTCTTATCTCCATCGAATATTTTTATTCAAATAGTATAAGAGTCAACTTAAAGTCCTACAGTTCACTCGTTCTATTTAATCTTGCTTCCAAGTTTTATCCTCTTTGATGGTTTTTTAGTTTTAAATTACAAATTTATTTATTTTGTAGTTTAGCTTGTGGAGTATATATACATGTAGGTTTAATACTCTAGAATAAAAACTCTATGGGGATATAAAATTCTTACTTCTCGTCTATTCTATAATTCCAGTGTTCATTTACGATTTAGCTATAATTAAATAAATATTAAATTTTTGAAAAAACACTTATTAAAGATCAAGAGTTTAAGTTAAGTAGGACATTTGTTTAAAAATGGAGGGAGTACGTATTAACACGAACATTAATTTTAATTAAATAGCTGGTCAAAGTTCACGAAGTTAAATTTATATTGAAGATCAAATAAATTTGTGAAAAGAAAATATATTAATTTTCAACATTAAATCTAGGCTAATTTATCGAATAACTTATACTCCATACTACTAATAAATAAGGATAATGAATCCATCTCAATCTTTGATAATTTTATTAATTTACTCTAGTATTTATTTTATGAGAAAATGTTTTTAGTATGATAGGGAGTTCTTTTTCTGGCTTTAGAGCATCCACAATGGCGCCCGTCCCGGCGGACGCCGGCCGGCGTGCCGGAGTTCCACGCGGGACATCTGCCATTGCGCAGCGGTGACGCGGATACAGACGTCCGCTGCGGACACCGGAGTTCCGCGGCGTTCCCGGGACGTCCTTGCGAACGTCCGCCATTGCGTTAACCCCACGGACGTCCGCGCGGACGTCCAGATTATTTTATATTTTTTTTGAAAATTCTATAAATACGGCTCGTTGAACTTCATTTCATTCGCACCACTTGTATTAACGAGTATCCCTCTCTCTCTATTTTCTTTTATATATCCAGAATGGCTGGTAGTGGTAGCGGTAGTGGCTTTGGTGCAGGCGGTAGCGGTGCGGGTGGTAGTGGTGGGGGATATGATGACATAATGAGGTGAATTCATGCACGTGTGCGGGAGGCAGCGGAGAGGAAGATACTGGCGGCCTTGGCACCGGTGGTACCTCGATCCATCCATCGTCGATCTATATTACCCCGGGACCACCTCGCTGCACGCCGTCGGTTGTACGAGGATTACTTCGCTCCGGAGCGATTTGGGGAGAACATGTTCCGGCGACGTTTTAGGATGCATCGTCCGCTCTTTTTGCGTATCATGGGCGCTTTAGAGCGTCGATACGGGTATTTCAAGGTGCGGGAGGATGCGACTGGTAAACCCGGTCACACTCCGTTTCAGAAGTGCATTGTCGCAATCAGGCAGCTGGCATACGGAGGCACGACTGACATGTTCGATGAATACCTCCACATCGGTGAGACGACTACCCGCGAAGCCTACCCCCGAAGATTGTCAGGTTATGCTGGATATGCACGGGACTCAGCACGGGTTTCCGGGGATGCTAGGCAGCATAGATTGTATGCATTGGGAGCGGAAGAACTGCCCCGCTGCCTGGAAAGGGGTGTACACTACGGGTTTCAAGGGCAAGAATCCCACGATGATCCTTGAAGCGGTAGCTGACTACCGGCTGTGGATTTGGCATGCCTATTTTGGAGTAGCCGAGTCGAACAACGACATCAACGTCCTCCATTCGTCGCCCCTTTTCAACGACCAGTGTATGGGCGTCGGTCCGGCCGTCAATTTCGTCGCCAACGGCAACCAGCACAACATGGACTATTAGTTGGCTGGTGGGATATACCCTATGTGGCCCGTCTTTGTGAAGACGATCAGATGCCCAACAGAAGAAAAGAAGGTATATTTTGCGGGTCGTCAGGAGGCAGCGCGCAAGGACGTGGAGCGGGCATTTGGTGTGCTCCAGGCTCGATGGGCGGCAGTGAAGGGTCCATCACGGTTGTGGAATGCTGACAACATCGCCGATATGATGTACGCGTGTATTATCATGCATAACATGATTGTCGAATATGAAGCTCCAGCACTGACAGATTGGGCCAATGATGATGCTGATGTTGCGGGTCCTAGCCACGGTGTGGCCACCAGCAATGTACGTATGGGGATACCCCATGACGTGGTTGAAGCGAGTTCGTGGATTTGCCGACATGCGCCAAAAACAAGCCCCATATTCGACTCCAGAACGATATAATTGAAGAAGTATGGCAGCGGAGGGGTCGTCGTTGATGGAATTTGTATTTATTGAGTGTACTTTTTTTAGTTTTTTTGTTGAAATGTACCTTTCTTTTTTTATTTAATGAAATTTTTATTCCGTAATCGTTGCGAAATTTTTATTCCCTAAATTGTTTAATTTGGTGAATTTGTGAATTTTTATTATTGTGAGAAGTCCGTCGGGATGTCCTTGGGGATGTCCGTCACTGTGCAGTGGGAAGTCCTTATGACGTGGCAGTGCAGTGAGAAATCTTTATGACGTGGCATGAGGTGTTTTTGGTATGTCCGCGGAGATGTCCGCCGGGACATCCGCACCAGTTTGGATGCTCTTAGCGTTTCCAACTTAAATGTTTGGTTCGTCAGTTTTTTATTCTGTATTATTCAAAACTTTAGTTTGGTTCAAAGAAAACATCAACTATTGCTCACTAATTTCTTCATGTCCTCATTTTTAATTTCTTATTTCCAACCTTACCCCTTAGGAATTCTAATACTCTACGCGCACAATATGCTTTCTTTTGTGAAACCCATCTCTCCCACCATGGCAACAGTTGTGGAAATATCAAGAATAGAGCAAGCTCTTCTTCTTATTGTTTAGTTTGGAAAAATTGTTCGAATGCTCAGGGCTTAGACTTTCATTTCACATGTTGGTATAATGGAGAAAATAAAATGGGGACACCTTGTCGGCGCCGTGGATCTGGAGTTGCTTCTGTCCTCCTTTCAAATCAGCTACGGTTTCGGAGGGGTAAGGAATGGCGGTGGTAAATCTCTTTTGTTTCAGAAAATGGAAGGGAGAGCTCTAGGCAGGCACATGATATCTCACATGATGAAGTCTTCATCGGAGAGCTTGTAGAAAACGCGAATGGAGGAAAGTTTGAAGAATTTTTTTTGCGTAGGAATAAATGTGGCTGTTGGGGATAAAAAGGAGGGTTATTTTAGTAAATGCATATGATTTAATTGTTTTGAGAAAGTGATGTCAGAGGTTTTTGGGAAGAATTGCTAAAACCATCCAGAACGCTGTTGCTATACCGTTCCTTAAAATACTATTTGCGGGCCCTACTGTACTTTTTAATTCAATTTCTTAACTAAGGAACTGAACCTGCAACCCTTCGTTCCTTATCCGTCCCTTAACCGTTCCTTAAATTACTATTCATTCAATTTCATTTTTTTGTTTTTATTTCCAACTCAATTCAATTAAAACAAACACACTTCATTAAATAAAATAAACTTACAACATAAAATTCGTAAAAAAACATAATTTAATAATTTCCTAAAAAATAAAAGTACATAATTTAATAATTTCATCCGACAAAGTTTACCCAAATGTACTCAATTAGATCCTCTTGTAGTTGGGTGTGGGCGCTAGAGTCGTGTGTCCTTGCACGAATAGATAACCATTCTTGTATAGACGGATGCGCTCCACTTCGAGGCGGACTACTTACGGTTGAGCTTCCGGGGGATTCGGGGTCGAACCAATTTCCCACCTCTGGTCCTTCGTCTTGGACAATCATGTTGTGCAAGATTATGCACGTATACATGATGTCGTCCATGTTCTCCATGAACCACGTACGAGCCGGGGCTTTGATGATGTTGAAGCGCGCTTGGAGAACCCCGAACGCCCTCTCCACATCCTTGCAAGCAGCCTCCTGCTTCTGCGCAAAAAGAGCCTGCTTTGGATTCGCAGGCCTGCTGCACGACTTCACGAAAGTAGGCCACTTCGGGTAGATGCCGTCGGCGAGATAGTACCCCATTTTATAAAGCCGGTTGTTGGCGACGAAGTTGATGGCCGGCGCTTTACCATCCAAAACTTCGGTAAAGAGGTCGGATTGGTGGAGCACGTTTACATCGTTGTTCGACCCGGGGACCCCGAAGTACGCGTGCCAGATCCAAAGCCGGTAGTCGACAATGGCCTCGAGTATAGGACCCCCTCCACGCCACCGGGCAATTCTTCCATTGCCAGTACATGCAATCGACGCTGCCGAGCATCCCGGGGAATCCGTGCACTATTTCGTGAAGGTCGAGCAGGGACTGACAATCGGTCGTGCTTGGCCTCCGGGGAAATTCATCAGTGAATGTTGCCTGAACGCCTTTGCAGAATTTGAGCAAGTACAGTCGCACAGTGGTGTCTCTGATGTGGAGGTATTCGTCGAACATGTCGGCCGTTTGTCCAGTCGCAAGCTGACGGATTGCTGCAATACATTTCTGCAGCGTCGTATGGCTGGGACGGCCGACCGCGTCGAACCCTTTCTGGAAGAACTCTTCCCGGGCTGCCAAAGTATTCGCGATGTGGAGAAATAGCGGTTTCCCCAAGCGGAAACGACGACGGAAGTACGTATCTCCCCAAACCGGGTTATCGCAGAAGTAGTCGCATACTAACCTTGCGGCGGCTTCCTCCCGGTTACGATGGATGTACGTACGGGACCGCCGTTAGGGCGGCGCGGCTTCCTCCGCCTCCCGTCGACGATCTTCTTCAAGTGATTGTTCCATTATTTGACGCATTTGTTTAAAAGGATCCACTAGTTTGATTAAATTTGGGAGAAGAAAAACATAGTTGATTTGAGATGAAAATTGAGGTGGAAATAGAGAGGATTTGAGAGGAATAGATGTGTGTTTGTGAGTGAAATGAGTATGAAATCGGAGTATTTTATAGAGTAAAGAAATAAAAAAATTGAAAAATGGCTATAAACGGTAACATTACCGTTTACAATTTTTTTTTTAAATTCATATTTAAAAAATATATATTTATTGCGTCATCGTGACGACGCCCACTCGCGGGTCGGCGAGTGGGCGTCACGCATGGCCTGGGAGCTCGCCACGTCGCCTCGGCGCGTGCCGAGACGTCTCGTGCCGCGTCTCGTGGTGGCGGGTCTCGGGACGGGCTGGGAACGGGCTTGGGACGGAACGGCCGGCTGCAACGCATTTCTCTGCGGTTTCATTCCTCCGGCACGGAACGCGGGCCGGTTACGCCACGCTTTGTGGATGCTGTAACCGACGAAAATTGCATTTTTAGGCCACCCGCAACGCGCCATGCGGGTGGCCCGTAATTCTTCACTAAGGGACGAGACGACGGCGTGACGCGTTGCAGCGCCCCGTCTCGTCCCCAGTCCGCCACACGTTCTGTCCCGCCATGACGGATGGCGAGACGTCTGGCCACGGGCCAGGGTGACGTGGCGCGCTCCGGCGCCATGCGTGACGCCCACTCACCGACCCGCGAGTGGGCATCGTCATGCTGACACAGTAAATCATTTTTTTAAAAATCCAAATTAAAAAATAAAAAATAAAAAACGAAAAACAGTAATATTACCATTTTTTCTTTTTTATTTATTTATTTTTTATTCTTTACTCTATAAATACTCCTAATTCATCCTCATTTCACACACAAATACACATCTATTCTTCTCAAATCATCTCCATTTCCTCTCCAATTTTCATCTAACCTCTCATCACAAAATGTCCGGCGACGGAAACTCTGGCGGTGGCGGCTCCAGCGGGTTTGACATTAACGCTTTCGGCGACTGGGGGGCATGTATAATGTCCTGGGTGGTGGATCCGGTTCGTCGACACCGGGCACCCAGGGTTCGTCGACGCCGAGGGGGTACCAACCACCCCATTTTGATGTGGATGCATACGCTCGTCCCTCCGCCCCGAGGTATTCGCAAGGATTATCCCAGATTCGGGAGGATTATTCCGTTGAACCCACTCTGGAAGAAGGCCGAGGCGGAGGACGAAGCCGAGGCTGTGGAGGAGGCCTAGGCGGGGGAGGAGTCCGAGGCGGTGGAAGCTCCAGGGCGGAGGCGGAGGCGGACAAGGAGGAGGATCTAGGCCGACATCCGTACAGCCCCAAAGAAACGCTGGCGGTGTACAACGCCTGGATCAGGTCTCGTACGATCCCATCGTCGGGAATCAACAACCCCGGAAGTGCTTGTGGGAAAAGGTCATCGAGGCCTACCACGAGATTAAGCTGAAGGGGTCCCGCCGCCGCACATATAAGATGCTCCGCCCTCACTTTGACCGAGTCGACAGAGAGGTCAAAAAATTCTGCGCCATCTACAAGAGTGAAGCGGCTCATTACCCAAGCGGAGCCACGGGAGCCGACATTCTGAGGTCGGCTTTGCGAGTCTACTACGCCGACACCGCCAAACAATCCAGCTCGGGCTCGACTTCGAAGCGCACGAAGCACACGGCGGGTGACCAATACTCGTCTAGTGAGGGCGGTTCGGGCAGCGCCGCACAAGAGTTTTCCTCGCAGGAGGTTGAGGGTACGACAGACGATGCCGGGGGATCCTCCCGTGGGCGCCGTCGGCCGCAAAGGAGAAATGCGGCGAAGGCGGCTAGAGGGAGGAGGGGCCGAGATCAAGCCAGGCGGGCTCGGGCTCGGGGGCACCCTCGAACTCCCTAATGTCCATGTACATGACCGTCACAATGGCGGACACTTCCCGCATGACGCCTTCCCAATACAAAGTCTATCTTGCCGGAATTGAGTTTATGGCAAGACAACTTGGTATTCCGCCTCCAGGTGGCTTCAGTGCACCTCCACCGCCTTCAGGGGATGATTCTCCGGCGGAGTAGTTTTTTTTATTTTCTATAAAATTGTATTTTAAATTATGTAATTTTTATTTTTTAAGATTTTAATTATGTGTTTTTTTATTTTTTTGAATTCTAAGTTGTATTTTTATTTTATGTTGTAATTTTATTTTATTTTTAATGAAGTGTGTTTTTATTAATTGAATTTGTTGGAAATAAAAATAAAAATGAAATTGAATGAATAGTAATTTAAGGGATGGTTAAAGGACGGATAAGAGATGGAGGGTTGCAGGTTCCGTCCTTTAGTTAAGAGATGGAGTAAAAAAGTACTGTGAGACACATGAATAATAATTTAAGAGAAGGATAAGTGACGGCGTTGCGGATGGCCTTAAGGCAAGCCTTTAGTCCATTACTCAGGTCATTCAAAAACGGTATATTCAAACCACACATTAGTAAATGTCAGAAATCGTCCAATCCCCTTCCCTAAATGTCAAACCAAACACACCCTACCCTTAGTTTATTATTCTACGATTTTAGATTGCATTAACTTTACCATCGTCACACGAGTTGAATTGCCATGATTAATACAAATCGAAACCATAGATATAAGATTAATTGATAAAAGTTAAAACTCATCAATTTAAATATTAAAATAAATTAATAAATATTCCAATAAATTCGGCAGTAATCCTAATCCAGATAACCAAATAAACAAAAGTCATGAACCATTGGCCCGCCAATAAATTTTACCAAATTAAGAAACGCTAAAACGGTAAATAAATCTCTCAAACGCATCATCCGTACAAGAATCTCTCTGTCAATATACTCTTTTCGTTCATAAATAGCTATATAAGAGCATCTCCAGTGGGCGGATGTCCCACTCGGACATCCACTAGGACTTCCCAAAAACACCTCATGCCACGTCACTAGGACTTCCCATCCCACTGGCACGTCACTAGGACATCCCCTTCACAATCCGCCCTTTCCATCACCCTTCCCACTAGGACTTCCCGTAATTAAAAAAATCACAAATTCACAAATATAAGTAACGGAATTATAATTTTGACACGGAATACGGGAAAATTGCAAATGCTTCATTAAAAAAATTACATAAAAAAAGAAAAAAATTACATAATAAAAAAGAAAAAATTACATAATAAATTTTTTGACTCGGCTCACTCCTCGTCGTCCGTGCCGGCCTGGCCGTCACCCGTGCCGCCTTGTGTCGCCGTCGCCCGTGCCGCCCCCGTCGTCCCCGCCGCTAATCTCGGCGCCATCATCTCCAATGGGTGGCATCCCCAGATCGCGCCGACATCCATCGATGACATCCTTCAACATCCTTTTGTACACAGGATCTGTCGTGCTATGCCACCTATGCATGGTCCGGACCAAGCTAGTCGTTATCTGCGCGCGGGCGAGACGGTCGTACTCTTCTGAGGGAGCAGGGGCCTCCGATTGGACCTCGAACGACCCGCTGCTGCTTCCCCTAGCCTTCCGCTGCGCAGCCTTTTGCCCAATCGGGCGACGACGCCGGCGGGAGTCTGATTGAGGTAGCGGGGACACTTCCTCGGCTTCTGGGATCTCGTGCGAACCAGCACTGCTGCTGTATTCACCGGAAGCGTTGATCTTCGTCCGCTTCTGCCAGCCCGATTCGACACCCCCACAAAACTTTTGGGAATCCTTCACCACGAGATAGGACTCCCACTGGTCGAAATCTTTGAACTTCAAAGATCTGTCGGGGTACTGCGCCAGGGCACGGTTCTTCACATCCTCCTCGGACATACCGCTGGTTGCCTGGCGGAGATTGTTTTGGTAGAGGCCGATAAATCGACTAAGCTTAGGCCTCAACCGCTCCCACTGTTTCCGGCATTGTTCGGGAACGCGACACTTCGCCCCAGCCGGTTTGTGTGTGAGGTAGGCTTCAGCGACGCGATGCCACAGTCTGTCAATGTGCTGGTTAGCACTGACATAGGGATCCTCGACTATTGAAACCCAAGCCTTCGAAAGCGCGATGTTTTCCCACACGCTCCAGACCGTCCTCTTTCCCGTCTCCTCATCATCCTCCTCCTCAGCCACTGTTCGCGAGGAAGAGCCCGTGGCTTTCCCCTTGCCCTTGCCCCTGCCACGGCCCTTGCCCCTGCCCCTTGCTGTTGTCCCCACATCATCGGGAGTCTCCCTGAGTGGAGATAGCCCCAACTCCTCAAAAGAGAAAGTTTCCACGCCAGTGAACTGAGTCTGCGGAACAAAACTGGAAAGGGTATCAATAGACAACATATCGATAACCGGCCGATAGACATCGTCCGCTAGTGGTTCAGGCCCCCTGCCACCCCCTCCCCAGGCATGGTCTGCATCATCCCATCCATCCCATCATATTTGGGGTGATGCCCCCATCCCCGCTGCCCTGGGCATCATACCACCCATCCCACCCATCCAATTGTACATATTGCACTAAGGGGACATCATACCACTCATCCCACTCATCCCACCCATACCACCCATCCTACCCATTCCACCCATCCTCCAGTTCGGCGGGAAACGTCGGAGTCTGCGACTCGCTCGTGGCGGGGGAGTTCCTGTCGTTCTCCATTAAGTAGAAATGAAATTTGTAGTAAAAGAAGAGAGAAACTTGTTAACACAAGTGGTGCGAATGAAATGAAGTTCAACGAGTCGTATATATAGATTTAAAAAAAAATTAAATACCGGACGTCCGGGTCCCGGACGTCCGACCCAGGCCACAATGGCGGACGTCAGCCCGCCCGTCGCCCGCGCGTCCGAGGACATCCGACGTCCTTACGGGACGTCCGTATCCGACTTGCCACGCCATAATGGCGGACGTCCCGGTCGCCTGTCGCGGATGTCCGACCGGACGTTCGCCATTGGAGATGCTCTAATTACCATTCCCTACCACCAACAAAAATATATGCACTTTCTAATTTTATTTGTCCCATAAAAATATATTCCCTACGTCTAAGATGACCCCTTCCTTGGACGACACATAATTTATGCAATTTTATTCTGTGTTAGATCGAGAGAGGAAAGTCAGAGAAAATAACAAAGTACAGATAGATGATGTTTCCATTTTAAGTAATGAATCATCTTGATTGGAATAAACAAAAAAAGAAAGTGAGTCATCTTCAATGGGACAGATGGAGTATATATTTTCATTTATAAAAAAGTTATCCACAACTCATTATCCATATACATTAGTTTATTTACAACTTATACCACTATACTCCACTATTACAATACAACTCGTTATGCACTAATAATAATGTAGGTCTTGCCTGCAGGGACAGTGCAGTTGGCAACGGATGGGCAGATCTTACTGCAATGATCATGTGTCCGAATCACACTACTGCGGTGTAGTTGCTTCTATCTCTCAAGCACAAGTATGAGGCCTTGTGAGATGGGCTTCTGGCAGCCAGTGGGTTAGGCCCCCCCTTAACGAGCCTGATTGAATCCTCTCACGTGATGTCGGGCCGGAGTGTAGGGGCCGCCAAGGCGACGAAATCTCTTTTTTGCTGCAATAATGTGGGTCTCTCTATCCACTAACACTACTTTAACAACTGTGGATTAATTCTCGTGCCGTTTCATACAGGCATATTTTTATAATAAAAATAAAATAAAAAAATAAAAACTTATTTTCAGAGTGGCGAAAGAAATTGGAAAGTTATTTATAAAAGAAAAGAGAGCAACGGTTGGGCGTTCATGGGCAGTGCCCCCTTTTTCCTCTTATGTGTATCTTCCTTGCAATGTCATCCGCCACCAATTCCCCCACCGCCCAAATCACCCACCACCGCCGCCGCCTCGATCAGGACAACGACGAGGCAATCGCACACACGCCGACGCTACGGTATGCGGCGTCGCGGAAGAGAGCGGCGGAGAGTAGTTGGATTGATGATTGCGTGACGAGCGCGTCTGCAGTTATGACCTCAAGGAAGAACGCGCTTTTCGTCTTCCTTTTGGCGCTCCTCATCGTCTCCGCCTTCATGAAATTCTCCTTCACCAAAATCGTCACAACGGACAAGGACTTTTTGTTTATTCACAATTTTAAGAATGATTTGTCGTCGAATGCCGTTTTCGATTCCGACGCCGCCGCTGCTTTGCAGAAGCGCCAGATGAAGGACTTTCCGGTCAGTCGGTTAATTTTCCGTTTATCTTCTGAATTTTGGATTGATCATCAATTAGAATATAAAAATTGATCATATTTTTAATTTCTCCATTAATTAGTGATAATGAAAATGAAGAAATTGAGCGTTGAAGTTTCCATTGAGTAGTTTGCGTTTGACCCGTTTCGTCCATTATTTTATCCATGTAGAATTCTGCTTATTATTCCGTAAAATCAAAAGAATTCTGCTTTATTTCTGACTAAGCTAAAAAGTCATCATTATTTCCCGCTTATTTATGGTTTATTCCCTAATCCTCTAAAAATATAAAGATATGATATGTTATGGAAATTAAGACAAAATTAGTAAAGTAAGAGTGAGAATGTGAATGGAAGTTAGAGTAGTGCTAGTGAATAGTGACATCCACAGTATTATTAGTGTTTTAACGGTTATATACGTTATAATATTAAATAACTTAGTAGGGTAGATAACTTAATGTGTAGGGGTGACGCCCACAAAACTCATAGTAGTACATTTCAAAATTTGACTAGTAAACTATAATTATTGGTTTATTTGATACAGGTCCCAGAAATATGGATGAAACCCAATAGTGACAACTACTACAGATGCATAGCTCGACCAAGAAATTGGACAAGTACGTCATTTTTCCTCTGTTTTAAGTTCAGCCCTTATCATTTTTGCTAAGCTATATATATTAATTTTGAATTACTTTTTGCAGGGACAAGCAATAAGACCAACGGATACATATTAGTACACGCAAACGGAGGATTGAATCAAATGAGAACAGGGGTAAGTAGTTGACCGCGTCGTGTTTTTAGCTATCCGGTCGCGTGCTGTAGCAATCTAACAATGCACATGAAATATTTGAATGCAGATATGTGATATGGTAGCAGTAGCAAAGATTATGAATGCCACTCTTGTGCTTCCCTCCCTTGATCATCAGAGCTTTTGGACAGATCCTAGGTGTCAAGTTTGTTTTGATATCATCCATCATTTGTAAATTGTAATACTGCTACTTCAGTTTTAGCTTTGTAGTAGTAATGTAATCTGTGTTTTCCTGGCAGTGATTTCAAGGATATATTCGATTGGAAGCATTTTATCGAGGTTCTGAGAGAGGATATCGACATAGTTGAGACATTGCCACCACGGTACAAATCCGTGCATCCCCTGATCAAAGCGCCCGTGTCATGGTCAAAGGTACAGCAATATTTTTGCTACAAAATTACAAAATGGAACCAACTTAAAGGGCTGTTTATGGTTGATGCATAGGCTGGTTACTACAAAGGAGAAATTCTTCATTTGATGAGGAAGCATAAGGTGATCGAGTTCACACATACAGATTCACGCCTTGCAAACAACGGCCTGCTCTCCTCGATACAGAAGCTGAGGTGCCGTGCTAACTATGAGGCCCTTCGTTACACGCCTGAGATTGAAGAGCTCGGGAAGAAACTGGTTGAGCGCCTCAGAGGCAAAGCCAGCGAACCTTATATTGCACTTCACTTGAGGTAATTATACACCAAACTTGTTAGTACTACTTTTTACGTTCTTGATTGAATACGGCGAATTTTTAACCTGGTCGTGAACAGATACGAGAAAGACATGCTTGCGTTTACAGGGTGCAACCACAATCTGAGCGCTTGGGAGGCATATGAGCTTCGTGAGATGAGGTACAACGTGATGCATTGGAAGGAGAAAGAGATCAACAGCAGCGAGAGGCGGCTGGAGGGGGGCTGCCCCATGTCTCCGAGAGAGGCAGCATTCTTGCTCAAGGCCATGGGGTACCCTTCGTCAACGAAAATCTACATTGTTGCAGGTGAGATCTATGGCAACAACAGCATGGACGTGCTGCGAAAAGAGTACCCCAACATCCTCTCTCACTCAACCCTCGCGACAGAGCAAGAGCTAGAGCTCTTGAAGACTTACCAGAACCGCCTCGCTGCCTTGGACTACATCATAGCCTTGGAGGGCGATGTGTTCGTGTACACATATGATGGGAACATGGCGAAGGCAGTGCAGGGCCACAGAAGGTTCGAGGGATTTAAAAGGACGATAAATCCTGATAGGTATGGGTAGCTTATTCATCATTCAAACTCAACAACGCTAGATTTCAATGTTTTGCGATGACAGGTTGAATTTCGTGAGGCTGATTGATTCTTTGGACGAGGGGGCGATTTCTTGGGAGAGGTTCGCCTCTGAGGTGAAGCGTCTGCACAATGACAGAATCGGAGGGCCTTACCCGAGGCAGGCAGGGGAGATACCGAGACTGGAGGAGAACTTCTACGCGAATCCCTTCCCGGGCTGTGTATGCAACAAAACAAAGCATAAGCAGCAGTTGGATCACCGACAAGAAAATAGCAGTAGTTCGGTAGTTGCTTCACAATGACACACGAGGGCATTTTAGTTTGGTTCAGTAAGGAAAAGTGGTGTTTTGAAATGGAGAGAGCATTGCACAGACACCCTTCCGAGAACATGCTTCAAAGCAGATTCGCACGCACACACGCTTTGCCATGTTTGTACATTGACAACGACGAATTGGTCAAATTTTAGTGGTACGTAGGCTATTA
This sequence comes from Salvia splendens, assembly GCF_004379255.2. Taxonomy (NCBI): domain Eukaryota; kingdom Viridiplantae; phylum Streptophyta; class Magnoliopsida; order Lamiales; family Lamiaceae; genus Salvia; species Salvia splendens. Next base: position 21,103,244 of record NC_056035.1, read on the forward strand.
TAACCTGCGACGAAATATATACGCCATGTATTCAACTTATTCTTTCATAATTTATTCGAGCACAGATTGGCAACTAAAGCGATTCAGAAAGAATCATTCATAAATACATTGTTTATTTTATGAGATACACACGAAAGGGGAACGCTACGATGACAGCATAGTCAAAATGAGAACTTAAACAAGCAATCTATCTATGATACTTACACAAACAATTCGACATATGATTCTAAGCAATCTGCGATACGAAATCAGAACACCATAATGACACTATAGTTAAAATGACAACCTAGACAAAGCAATCTGCGATACATAAGCAATCAACTCGGTACATAAGGTAGCAATCCGCTACACGAAATGAGGGATAATCAAGCAATATTCGATATAGCAGGTTAAGGTTGAATGTGATGCTAAATCTAAGGATTATTATATGTAGTTCATTGTCATTATAATTATGGTTGTCTATAATCCATACAAGAAAACCTAGATTTATTATAGAAACACCAAAACCAAGAAGCCTCAATCACTGAATAGGAATCATGACTTCATTAGTACGGAACGGCGGCAGAGTCCACGGCGGATTATACCGAGCCAGCACAAAATCCCCAATTACTTCGTACCCATCCCTCTCCAAACACGCCATTAACCCCTTAACCCTTTCCGCCACCGCCTCCTCACTCGCCACGCCGCTGAACTTCACCACGCCGTATTTCTTCTCCCCTTCCTCCCTAATCACCACCCTCTCATCCACCGGCCGCGGCGCCTCCTCTGCCCTGACATACTTCGACGGCAGTATGAACCCCATAGTCACCAAATCCCCTTCGCCCTTGGTCACGACGGGCGCGGTCATCGCGATCTTCTCCGGCGCCGTTTTGGTGAGCACCGGCGCCGTCATGGCGATCTTCTCGGGCTTCGAATTATGCGGATTGCCGACGGCGCCGATGTACTTGGCGAGGATCATGAAGCCGCCGTCCCTGTCGGAATTGAGCTGCGCGGGGTCGTAGGTGACCTCGGCCACCACCGCCGGGGGGTATTTTCGGATTTCGTAGTCGTCGTCGGCGGCGATTATCTCGTATTTCGGAGTTTCGACGCTGATTTTACCTAGTATCATTCCCATTGTGAGAAGGTTTCTGGAGAATTGGAAGGGTAATTGGGTAATTGGGTGGAGATGGTGAGATGGATTTGAACGAATTAGGGTTTTCATATATGCTGGATTTATGTGGAAATGCTGAGATGAATGGATTTTGTAATGCCACGATTTTCTAATTCCACCACGTACCTATGTTAAAATTAAATTCGTCATCTTCCGCTGTTCAGCCACGTAACATGCATTTTTATATACAATTAATAAAGTATTAAGAGAAATATAGAAAAAAAAAGAAAGCAATCTATACATATATAAAAGTTGAGTTTTGAGACGTTTTGAATAGCTATTTTATGCAAGGGATGTAAATGCAATTGAGAAAATTATTAAATTTAAAGTCAGTAGCGGTCATATTTAACATATTAAATCAAACTAAATTACTTACAATCATTGTTTATTATAAAATAAGTAAAATCATTAAAATGCCTTTCAATTTGAACCGATATAATTTCGGTATATTTATAATTGGTATAAATTGAGCCGTTTTCCATGATTGAACATTATTTATTGATTAATGGACGTTTTTAGAGTAACTGGTATGAATTGAATTGTTTTCCATGATTGAAAATTAATTATTGATTAATGGACATCTAAATTTTGCAGTTATTATATCGAAAGGCCAAATAAATTATGACACATTTAATATTAATTTAATTTATAATAAATGTCATTTAGCACACTAAAAGTCATTAAAAATATCATACGCTACACAAATCTTCTATAAATACCGATTTCAATAATAAAAAAATTTATTCTATCTTTTATGTGTGTTATATTCATATTAAGTTTCGTATACTTCTTTGTTGTTTTATGTATTTTTATCCTATTCAATCTATATATCATTATGAACAATACAAAGAAGATGAACAACTATCATAACCTTTACATTTTTTTGCAGCAATCACAAATGGAGAACTTGCCACAAGCAAGAGAAGAAAATAATAGATGTAACAGGAATACATTCAAGAAACAAATAGTGAATGGTACGTTAACATTTATTCAAATATTTTTTTAACAAATTCCTTTTAAATTTTTTTTGGATACTATAGCTACACTTTTCCATTCTAATCGTTGTCCAATTTATGAAAACTTTTAGCAAAAGTTTGATTTATAGTTTTGGGCTACCTTGGTTGATTGGTACCATAACAGACGATTTGGTATGCTATTGTGAAACATCGGTGGAAGCGCATACCATGTTTTAGGATTGAGAGGTGGTGCTAAGGGGAGATAGGAAAACTCTTAAACTTAAGTTCTAACTTTTTTTTGATAATGATACTATTATAATATACTCCCTCCGCCCGTGAATAGAAGTCCCGTTTTTCCATTTTAGTCCGTCCGCGAATAGGAGTCCCGGTTCATTTTTACCATAAATGGTAATAGGGTCTCACCTTTCACTTACTCATTCCACTCATATTCCATTTAAAACTAATATATACAAGTGGGACCCTTATTCCACTAACTTTTTTCCACCCACATTTCTTAGAACCCGTGCCATCAACAAATGGGATTCCTAATGGTGGACGGAGGGTGTATTAGGTAAGAATTAAATGTGGTAATTGATTAGTAAAACTGTAAAAGATTGCAATTGACTAATTTTCTCGCTAATTACGTTCATATAAGTTATATTTTGCCTGGTAATTCATGTATTGCGTTTACAAATAATAATCACTGAATTAGTTCTTAATAAATTGTATTTGGCATTTGCATTACTTCATTTATTTATTCATGTTATTTTAAACAAATTCTACTTTATGCAGAAGTAAGTTTGGTGCCATTATTTATCAAGTTTATTTATCAATTTATCTATAAAACAAAGTTCAGTTATATATAATAGTGAAGAATTTGTAATGCCATGATATTTACATATTTGGAAATATACTATTTCGTATATTTTGTTATAGATGATGATAGGTATAATTTAGTCACAATCTATTCCTATGATTAGGAACCATGACTATAATTATGGAATTCAAATTGTTGTTAGGTTTCAAATTTAGAAACAAAATAATTCTTTAAAATTTGATTACAGGTTACAAGATTGCATGTGTGAATTCAGTTATAATTTGAAAATTAATTATAGAATAATTACTTCAATGACTTGGTTTTTTAATATACTGCCATTAATAAAAACTATACTAATTTAAATGTATACAAATACAAAAAAAAGGTTACACACAATTTTGTAACAATATTATTCTGCGTCGGTTCGTTTATATTTCAAAATACAATTTTAAAACCGTTTTGAGATTTGAAAAGCCATCGTGTAATTTTAAAACTTGCAATACTACCAATTTATTTTCCGAATCAAAACTTGATCTTGTGCATTAAAACCTAAGATTATTTCAAATGCATTATTTAAATAATGAAGTTACAATCTTGTATTCGTGAAGAAATCAAACTTACTTGATTTTTTAGATTTTTTAGTATAATATCATTAATAAAAGCTATACTATTTTAAATGGCTACATAAGTACTACTCCAAAATAAAATAAATTAACTCAATATATACATGTAAAATAATCATGCATAAAATAATAAATTAATTGGAATGTACATGGTAGGATATATCTTATCAAATTAGTAGTGTAATATAATGCATGTATTCAACATAAATTCGTGGATTAATATAATTAAAAATGTTGATGATTGAATAAGAAACTGATATCATCTCTATATTTTAAATTGTTTCATAATAGAACCAACACGGAATTAGTTAGAAATAATATATTTAAATTTTAAATTATATAAAATCAAAATGATTTTTATAATTATAGTACTATAAGTTGATTTAATTATATAATAGTTTATTTAGGATTTTAGATTTTTTAATGTTAACATGAGCAGATTGGGATGTAATGTAAAACTTTGTACTCGATCATCTATGTTGGATAATGAGTATCTATTATTATGTTGAATATTAAAGTTCGTTTTAAAGTACAAAGTAAAATTGAACTGGGACGGAGGGAGGATTTTATTTATATTTGGTTCATTTGTTGGTCATGATGATTATATTTTAACGTTAAGGGTTTAGGATTTAGATTTCAAGGTTTGGTTTTTAGCGTATTAGGGTCACTATATTACAATGTAATGAAGCTCGACTATGATAAAGTATAGTACCAATTTAAATGGATACAAAACTTGATCTTGTGTTAATCAATTAACAATTTAAAATCGTATGATAAAAAAATATTTCATCGTGCATCGCACGTGGGCTAAAACTAGTTAAAGTAAAGCATGAGTGCCTTGTGGACCTGCTCACGGTTGCACTAGTGCCGTCAGCATGGACATACTCTTAGCTAAGAGCTCCTCTCGTCGGGTGGGCGGGACCTATGGCGTGAGCAGAAAAATTCTGAAAAAATAAATAAAATATTTTCCAAGATTGGGAATTGGTGGTGGATGACATTGAAAGTAAAAAATAAATAAAATCTTTTCCAACTTTCCAAAAAAATAAATTCCAAATTCCAAAAGATGATGTTATGTATCCGAGCAACATTTGAAGTGACCATCCATCACTCAAGATTTTTATTGCATATGCAAGTGAAATGCGCCTTGTTATCTAATGCATGAATTTGAGCTTGTTTATGAAAGGGTTGGCAGCGGAAGTATACATAAATCAATTACATAATAATTCTGATCTATTTAGCAGATTATTTAGATAAATTCTATTCGCGTAATTATCACATGTATCATGCTCATAACTTGAATTAAATCATGCTTTCATTATAATTGAAACCTAAAACATGTTTTCTACGGATTAGCCAGTTTACCTTGGGGATTCTCCAAAGTATCAAAGATAGCTAGCGCCTTCTCTACGTGAAGATCTTGAGTACTAAACCACGGATCTTCTGAATGGTTCCCGAACTATATGTTGATATCAGTGTGGGTTGATCTCACCAGAATACTAGGACTTAAATAAAGAAGACATAAATTCTATCTCACGGAGGAGAGCTGAAGGAAAAAATCGTCCCACTCAGAGAAGGAGAGGGGGACGAAAATTATGAGTATAATTAAGTGTATTTTCTGTCTCCTTTATTCTACTATTTATATTAAGTCACATATTGGGCCCAGTCAGGGATCTATGGAAGGTTTTGGATATGGTCTCCCCCAATTAGCTTTTTACTAATTAAATTGAACCCACAATTTAATTTAAGCTTATATTGGAATATTACGAGCAGCTACTACAGAAGTAATATTGCACTGCTCATCCCAATCCGAAATTATAAGTAATCCGGGTTTCCATTTGTTTGTCGTTCATTTCTCGCGCTTAAGATAGAAACGTCCATTAATTAATTAGTGTGTGCTATGAACTTAATTAATTAACATCTTATTAATTTCAAAAGTGGACTTAGCAAGAAAACACTCATTTATTATTCATAGAGTAATCAAACTCCAACTAGCTAGGTTCCGAATAATAAAGCCTTATTTCGAGCTCCTCTTGAGGACGTTATCAAACGAGACTCACCTTGCGCACGATTCAATATAATAGCAATCCTAGCACCGCAAGATATTAATCACCACTACACAATATATCAGGATTATTAGGTTGCGAAAAACCCGCACCATTTGATAAGTCAAAGTAGTGTATAATCAATACCGTATGCTCAATGCTAACGTACATTGATTAAGAAATAAATAATTATCAAGCCCTCGTCTTTCGGTAGATAGCATAAAGACTTATCTCGCTGTTAGATCCAATTCAGTGCTCTACCACACCAATGTCATATTATTTCAGTAAGACTTAGAAATATGCGGACTGACATTGCAACCTTTCACGATAGGTAGTCTGGGCCTATATGGGTTGTGAAATTCTTACTTTTTCTTTGTTCAGAACTGATTGTGTTACCTTAAAGTGGACGACGCCCACAACCAGTCTACTAAAACAAAGACTTAGACTTTGTTAAGTTACTTATACATTTAAACATGCAATAAACATCCATTAAATGTAAAACATAACAACATTAAGACAAAAATAATCTGTTGCATCCATTGGAAAATAAAATAAGAGTTTTTACAGTATTCAATCACTCGAAAGGTGATTTCTAGTATACAAACTCTAACAATCTCCCACTTATACTCAAAACAGCTTTCGAGTGTACAAAATAAATGTGCACTACGTCTAATTCTTCCACTTATACTGAAAGCGAGTTGAGGTCTTGAACGAGTCGAACTCTCATCCCTTCAACATGGCGCTCGAACGGTTTCACCGCCAATGCCTTTGTAAAAGGGTCTACCAGGTTGTTCTCTGGCGCAATATTGACCACTTGTATGTCTCCTCTCTGCACTATATCTCTAATGATGTGATACTTCATCTCTATGTGTTTGCTCGTTTTGTGAGCCCGTGGTTCTTTCAAGTTTGCCACAACACCAGAATTGTCACAATAAATGTTGATGCTCTTGGGCAGATTCGTAACCACACCTAAGTCCATAAGGAAGTTTTTGAGCCATAAGGTAGATGGGCGATAGAGTCCACAAGCACGCACACGCGCGCGCCGCCGCGTGTCCGTTGGCCTTGGACTTGGACTTGGATCTTGGAAATTGGTCTGTGGGCTGTTCGTTGAGCGTGGTCCATGCCCCGTCTATTCTTTATAGACCATCTCAAATTTTACGTTGTCCCCGACGAACCCCGTCTCATGGCGGGTCCTGGTCCACGATATACCCCGACACAAGGCAGGTGTTAAAAGGTCCCTGTTGGACCCGACACATTGTGTCAAAAGGTCCACTTTGTTCCTCATCGTGTAGCGTGTCAAGATGTATTGTGTCTCTTCAGCTCCCAACGGCTAGTGCAACAATCAGTAACCCCTAGTGGTTACAGTCAATGGCCTTGATGACAAACATTATGTCTATTGACTCCAGCACCCCCTGCAGGTGAACTCAAGCATTCTGCATACACGCTCTCTCCCTCTCTGCATTGTTTTCCTGTCGAAGCTCTGTCCTCGCCTTACTTTCGTTCATCGGAGCTCTGCTACTTCAGGGACGAAGTCATTTTATCTTTGGGGACGACACGCCAAATCCGAGAGCACTATCGAGGCTTATCTCATCTTGCGAGGACTCCTCGACTCGGCTTACCTTTTCCTACAATTTTATTTCGTGTAATTTTCAGTTTATTCCGTGTAATTTTCGCTAGGCAAGTTTGTATCACTGTATACCGAGAATCCAACAAATGCAAGACGAGATAATCCTCGTCAACTCGTAGTCGAACCAAACGATGATACACATACCTGGTGCTTCAACAACTCCCACAACAACCTCTTGGGTGTTTGACAATACCTTTGGACCTTTTCTGGATTCACCTCGAGTAGACCGATCGGTTCCACTTTTAGTGGTTCCATTGGATCCTTCACCCATGCCCCCAGTGTTTCCCCCATAACTCATGTCAGGGAACTGCGTCCCGCACGGGAGATATTGTGATTTGCTGGTGTTTGGGGGGTCGCTATCATGATTCATCATCTAGAGAGAATGAAAGGTAATTTTTTTTTACTCGATAGATCAAGAGGTTTGAATAAAATGAGGTGCAACGAGTCGTATATATAGAGTTGAAATAGTAAATATATAAAAAAAATCAGACGGCGGTCGCTCGGTGAGCAATAGGCTTCGAGCGACCGCCTAGCTCCTCTCGACGATGCACGTGCTCTCTGCCCCCCTCCACCCTTCCTCCTCGGCTCGACGGTCTCAATAGCGCTCTTCCCGACCGCCGTCCCACATGGAGGTAGCATAGTACCGGAAAGGGTGCCTATTGCTAATGCTCTGAGATAACTTTCTAAAATAACATTAGGCTATATAAGTCAAAATTAAAATTATAATTATGGTTAAAAAATATAAGAGTATTATGGTACTGTAATAAGATTTAGGTGTATTAATTTTTGGAGAAGTATAATCAAGTTCTTTTCAAGCTACTGTAGACTTACAATTTAATTTGTCATTAGATGAACGGTAGAAGTCAAAATTGCAACTGAGAAATTGATTAAAAAATAATTGTGATTTCAGTTTTACGTTACATAAGTAAAATACAAATATGAGTTTTGAGTGCAGTTAAGGGGATAGCGCATGAAAGCAATTATATGAAAATAAGTGCAAACTCGAATCTTGGAACAGAAAGCCATAACTAAGATGTACGAAGGATTTAGAAATGAGTACAAAGAGGAACACTAGAGAAATGCAACGACAAGACTGAAGTTCGAAGGGGAAGAAATTTAACCTGCAACACGAGAAAAATAAAAGACTAAAGTCTCAAAATGGTCTTTAACATATTGAATTTTTTTGATTTTGGTCCAAAACATTATCTTTTGAATTATTCGGTCCCTCACATTTGAAATCGGATCACATTTGGTCCATTTTGGACGGTTCCGTCAAATTTTTGACGGGTTTTAATTACCGGGTCACAAATCCGTCACTAACTGGGAGAAACTGATCCGTCACTAATCCGTCAGCACGCAGAGCTTTCCGCAGGCGGAGAACACGCGTCACGACTCCGGGTGGAGGTCCCCGGAGTAGAACTTGGGCAGCACGGCCCGCGCCACCGACTCTATGTCTGAGACGCGGAGTCCGGCGAAGGCCGCGAAGATGAGCACGTGGATTCCGGCCGACTCCGATATGAAGTAGTAGAGAAATCCGGCGAGAGGAGAGAGAAGCAGCAGGAAGAGGAGGCGGAGAGCTCCACCGGCTTCGAATGCGACTAGTGCGAAGTAGGGGAAGGAGCTCCTCCCCCTCAGCAGCGTCCCGTCCATGTCCACCACCACGGCGTCGTTTTCTCTCCCCGTCGACGCACAGTCGTGGATGCTGCAGAAACACGCCGCCGCCGTCATTTGCGGAAATGTATGTATGTGTTGTTTTTTGATGGAAAAAAAGGTATAGGTATCTAGTGATGTGTATTTGTTGAATTTAGTGCGTGTATATAGAGAGAGAAAGAAGAGGTTGCCATTGAAGAGAGCGGTTTATTTTCATGGAGTACATAATACAGAATCTATGCATCGACAACGCTCGAATTCTTAGTTATTGTAAAACTATGATTTTCAATTGTGTGACGGATAAGTGACGGATTAGTTTCTCCCAGCTAGTGATGTATTAGTGACGGATTTGTGACGGATATGTGACGGATTAGTGACAGATCAGTTTCTACTAGTTAGTGACGGATTCTGTGACCCGGTAATTAAAACCGTCAAAAATTTGACGGAACCGTCCAAAATGAACCAAATGTGACCCGATTTCAAATGTGAGGGACCGAATAATTCAAAAGATAATGTTTTGGACCAAAATAAAAAAAATCGCAATATGTTAAGGACCATTTTGGGACTTTAGTCAAAATAAAATACTATCTTAATTACAACAGCATGAGTTCTTTTGACTTCTCTTCTTGTTATGAATACTAAGAGATGCGCAGTGGTGGCGTCCGTCGCCACCGCCGTCCGCGCCGCTGGCACGGACGCCATCCGCCGCCGCTGCGCTCGCGCCGCTGGCACGGCGCTGCTCGATGTATCGAGCACGTCCGTGCCAGCGGACGCACACGTGGCGCGCTCCCATTCGTCAACGGCATAGCCGTTGTGTTTAAACATTTTTTATTTTTTTAAAAAATCGGTATTTAATTATAAATAATGCTAAAATAAAAAAAAAAATATTTTCCAAATCCCAAAAATATGGCCGTTTTTTCCCGTTTTTTCTGAATTTTTTTTATTTTTTTTCCCCAAAATCATCTATAAATACACACATTCATCACTCATTTATCACATCAATTCATCTCTCATTCATCTCTCATTCATAATTTTTATACAAACTATCAACACATTCAACATTCACTCAAAACATCAAATGGATTTCACTCATCTCATGGCGGAAGCGGAGCGCGAAGAACAAGAATACTACGAACAAGACACACAATGCGCGATACTCGAATCCACAATCAACTACAAGAAGACCTAATCAACCACATGTGGGCGAAATTCGGCAACGAGTAGTGGTTTTTTTAATTTTTAGGATTTTAATTATGTAATTTTTAATTTTTAGGATTTTAATTATGTAATTTTTCATTTTTAGGATTTTAATTATGTAATGTTTAATTTTATTTGTCATTTGTAATATTTATTGTGGTTTTTAAATGAATTTTAATATTATGGAAATGTTATTGTTTAATTGAATTTTAAATTGATTGTGCTCGTCCTTGCTGAAGAGCACAGTTGTGGGTGTTGTGCTCTTGCCAGAGAGCAGGCATGAATAGTACCGTCCGGCCCCACAACCTTGCCGCTGGCAAGAGCACGGTTGTGGATGCTCTAATGAATGAAAATAAAAACATAATGGCAGGACCAAGATTTTATTTTGCAAAATAGTGTCATGGATCAAATGATTGCAAATAAACTTGCAATCAAAACAAAGAAAGAAAAATGTGAGAAATGAGATACGACTAGTCCTTGATGATAACTGAAGGGACATGGATGATACCCTTTTTCTCAATTCTACAAGAGTGTGAAGGGTAGAGAAATGCGAGAACACACTCTCCAATCGTCAATTTAGAGAGAAGCCGCATGGCTCAACTTTGGTAACACTAGCTTCTTGAGTTGAGGCAAAGAAAACTGTTTGCTGGAAACGTCATCTCCTCCCCAACAAATGATTCCCACTGAATCATCCTATAAAAGGCCCTATGTTTCGAGCTCATAAACTCACTCAGCATTTCCTCACTTGTTGAGTTGCAAGCAACTGCCTTCAATAGAAACTCGACAACCCACTATTCTTGCTGAAGATTCTTCACCCTGTCCATACATTTGAAATCATGAAATCTACTACTATTCATAGCTTAAGTTTAGCACTTCATATATAGATCCCAAACAGTTACGGTTTCATCAATACCCATATAGAGAAAGCAATGCTTCAAATAATAAGCTAGACTTTCATACCTTAAGTTTACCAGTTCGATATCCTCATTTACTAGTTCCCACTCTACAATCGAACTTTTCTTTCTCAAGACCCCACCAAGTCAAGAAATTGCCAATGCCAAATACCCACATTTCTTTTCCTATTTTCTTAAATCTTTCTTCCAATGCAGAGTCTGCATATTGAATTCATAATTAATAGCGATCAGATCAATTGAATAGTGCAATTCACTAGGAAAGCGTTCTTATAAGTTTTTTAAATTAATTACACATTGTTCAACACTTCAAAATATTTGGATATTTTCATAATCTTCGATGTTAAATTTGTAAAAATAGTTCTAGTATGCTTTATTCGAATATACTCAGTACTACTTTAATTTAATCTCTATTTTTACAATGATCTTCTCTCTCTAATAATAGTAATTTTTTGCTAAACTTATAAGCTCAAGTGCTCAATTATATCAGTATTTAGTTCGGTTCGGTTCGGTTCGGTTAGTACATTTCAACCAGTGGACTAGGACTAATGAGCTGCTACATACCAGACAAAAACCAGCCAGTCAACCTCGAACTACTGGACCGGTAGGTTATACAACTAAGAGTGATATACATAATAATACTCTAATGTAGTATGCGGAAACATGAATTGAAGCCTATCAATAGCATAACTTTCATCAAATATCAATAAATTAATAATTCGAACAATATCAATATAACCCTAATTATGCAAAAAATATTATTAAATATTTCATCAGAATATACGCAACTAAGATTTCTTTTAACATTCATAAAATTATCCTTTATTTGAAATATATTTATTACAGAATTTAAAATTTTAGGACAGGGAACAAAAATAAACTTCACTATCTGCAATGTTTCCATTGTGAAATGCTTTGTTTTTGAGTAGTTCCAAAAACTTGAGAAAACTTGATAAGCTGCTGCGTGCCTTTCAATTTCAGATTCGGATATATATCTCAGAGATCCAATTGGAGATCATATCGTCTTTTATCAGCATCTTTGAGGAAACACTTCATCTATTTGAGCTGCCTCCTTGACTTGATCGGCTAAAAACCTTCCCTCTTCCAATAGCAAATCACGGATGGTTTCAAGAGCAATAGACACCACTGCCTCTGTCATTGCAACAATTCCAAGCTTTGATTGTTTGGTCAACGCTCAGATGTGAAGAAACGGGGGAGAAACAACGAATCAAAGAAACAAGAGTGCAGGAGAAATAAAACGCAGCATGCTAAAGAGGTCAATAATGCTTACAAATTTAAATATACGTACAATAACATCTAACGCCTGTAGGCGAATGCATTTGTTTTACGGAGTACTTCTTGCAGATATTGTATATTTGTATGTACTATATAGAATGGCTGATATAGAATTGTACTCCCTCCCGCCCGTAGAGCATCCACAGTAGGACGGACATCCTCACGGACAAGCACTAGGATATCCCAAAAACACTTCTTGTCACGTCATAAGGACATCTCACTGCACTGCCATATCACTAGGACATCCCACTACATAATAGTGGACTAGCACTAGGACGTATAGGCCCGCAACTCTTCGTTAATTCACCGCGTTATATCATCAGCATCCCTACCACTACCACTCGCACTACCACTAGTCATTTCAGGATGTAGAGAGAAAGAAGAGAAACTCGTTAATACAAGTGGTGCAAATGAAATTAAGTGCAACGAGTCGTATATATAGAGTTGAAAAAAAAATCGAAAAATGCTCACGTCTGTCCGCTCGTCCGTCGGGCACCCACAATAGCGGACGAGCGGACAGACGAGACGACGGACGTTCACGAAATCTGACGGACGAAAGGTCGTCCGACCCACTCGTCCGTGAACCGCTTCCCCGTCGCAGTAGTGGACGAGCGCGATGGACGAGCAGCTCGCCGGTCGCTCATCCGCACGCTCGTCTACTACTATGGATGCTCTTAGTTGTTCTATCGGAGTATTTACTTATGTAGTACTCATAATTAACTCATTTTTTATTTCTTGTTTTGCACTTTCTATTAGAGCATCTATAGTGGTCGGCTAGCGAGCGGCTCGCCGATTTTTGGCGCTCGCCGAACTATTGCAGCCGGCGAGCGCCAATTCGGCTAGGGAACGCCGATTCCCTGGCGCTTGCCGATTCTCTCGCTGATCGGCTCGCCGCTATTGCAGCCTCCCGATCGGTGAGCAACCGGCGAGATAATTTTTTTTAAAATTTTCGAAACACTATATATACGCGATTTGCGCGACATTTTCATTCGCACCACTTGTTTTAACAAGTACTCTCTCTATCTTAATTTCTGTACAAGATCAACAACGTGAAATGGATCTCAACAACGAGCCAAATTCAGGGTCGAGCGGGTCGCAAACTCCAACGGTTCCCGTGGGAGGTGGATGAAATCAGATGCCCGGGTACTACAACTACATGTACCCTTGGCAGCAGATGATGCCCGGGATGGCATCTGGTGGTGGTATGCCGGGATGGCAGGGGACGCCGGGGGGTCAGGGGGGACCGGGGATGCATCCCAGGATGACGATGATGTCGGGGGGTCAGGGGGGACCGGGGATGCATCCCGGGATGCCGATGATGTCGGGGTGGGCACCCGGGGTGCAGGCGACGCCGGGGTACCCGGCGATGCAGGGGACGCAGGGTACACCGTGGGGGCAGGGGACGCCGGGGGGCTCTGACGTATATCACCCCAGCTTTGATTTTTGGAACTGCTGCTTCGCACACATCGACCCCAGCGGAGACGCAGTTCGAGGGGATTGATACCTTCTCCTTAGATGAGTTGGGTATAGATCTCGGGGCACCGGACACTCCCGTGGGGTGGAGTCGGGGCGCGCCCAAGAACAAGAAGGGGAAGAAGGTGGTCGGCGAGTCGTCGCAGGCGGAGGTGCGGAGAAAGTGGACAGACGCGGAGAACGTTGCGCTGTCTAAGGCGTGGGTGAATGTTTGCGATGACCCCCTCGCCTCGAACAATCAGAGGATCGTTAACTTGTGGGCTAAAATAGCAGCAGCCTACCAGGCATTTTGCCCAGAGGGGAGGCCACGCAGCGGGGATGAGTGCCGGAAGGGATGGGACTGAATCCGGTCTGGGGTCTCTCGATTTTCGGGCTTGTACACCAACGCCCTCTGAATGAAGTCCAGCGGCCAAACTGACGACGACTGCAGGAGGCTGGCGGAGAAAGAGTTCCCCCAGCCCGGGCTTTACAAGGACTTCAACTACTGGAACTGCTACGAGGTGCTAATGGACTCCGAGAAGTTTCGGGCAGGTGTCGACGTTGGCTGGCTGAAGAAGCAGCGCCTGAACTATTCAGGTGATTACGCCGGAGGTAGCAGCGGCGGTTCCCACGACCTCCCCGAAGATGCTCAGGAGACCCCGTCCCCTCCCTCGTTTACTCGCTGCACTCGCCCGGTTGGTCAAAGATGGGCGCAACGCCCTTGCCAGAGGTCCAGTCGGCATCCCCCCCTGTTGGCAGCTCGACAGCCGACCTCATCTTCTTGGCGCGTCAACAAGCGCGGGCTCAGATGATCAAGGTCATAGATCAATGGAAGAATGCAATTGACCCCGAGGAGAAGAGTTTTTTTCACGCCGTGCTCGTGAGTATGCGACAGGATTTGAATCCCAGCGCGGCACAGGTCGGGGGCTCTGACGCGGGCTCAGATGCCGCAGATATGGGGGTCCCGGATAGCGGCGACGACGGCGAGGAGTGAGGCGGCGGCGGAGGGGTGGGCCCGTGCGTGGATTAGGATTTTTTTTAAGTAATGTAATTTTTTTTACTTTTTTTTAATTAATGTATTTTTTAAAATTTAATATCATTAGAGAATTTTCCTGTATATGTGTCGTAAATTTAATTCCGTATTTTGTATGATTGTTTAATTATTTGTTTTTAATGCTGATGATGTGGCATGGCTGTGGTTGGGCTATTGCTTGTCCAGTTGCTTGTCTAGCTAATGTGGCAGGAGGAATTTAGTGCTGTTGATGTGGCATGGCTTGGCTATGGCTGGGCTATTGCTTGTCCGCTAACCACTGAAGATGCTCTTAGTACTTTATTTCCTCTACTTATTTATTTTTCTTTGTCACTTTTTTTTCTTTTTCTCTTATTTTATTTACTTATTTAACACACTAAATATTCATTTTTTGTATTTTGTACCTAAAAGAATTGTTTCAATTATGACGGGATGGGGGTAGGCATGCACACGGTTCAGGAACCGCCGGTTTCAGTTCATGAACCGGCGGTTCACGGTTCATAATTCCCATGAACCGGAACCGGCCCGCCAAGGGTTCTGGTGGTTCCGGTTCAAAAAACCGTCGGTTTACAGGGCAGTTCAAAACCGCCGGTTTTCGGTCTGAATCGCCGGTTCCGGTTTCAGGCTGGTTCGGCGGTTCGGCCAAAATTCTTTTTTTCATTTTTTATTTGTTTATGTATGAAATGTTGGGGTTTTGGAGCCCCTTGCACAGCGGAAGACTTGTACAAAACAAATAAATCAGACGTAGGATCTATTTGACAGATTATGAGATTAATCTATTCACATGTTAACATAGAATTGCATGCTAGAACGCAAATAATTCATGCTCATAGAATGTAAATCCAAAGTATGAATACTACGGTTTAGAGTTACCGATTTGATTCTCCAAAGAAGCGTTGATTGCTCGCGCCTTATCCACGATGGTCTTCAATACTAGACCACGGATCTTCTAACTGGTGTCCCGAACTGTATTCCAAAATCAGGGTGGACTGATCTTATCAAAATACTAGGACTCGAATAAAGAAGACACAAATTCCTCACGGAGGAGGAGAGAGAATTTTCGAGCTCCTCTCAAAATAGAGGGGGACGAAATTTTTCACTCTTAAAATTCTTATTTTTCTGTCTCCTTTATTCTCCTATTTATAATAGTTCATATTGGGCCTAGTCAGGGATCTATGGAAGGTTTTGGATATGGGCTCCCCCAATTAGCTTTTTACTAATTAAATTGAACCCACAATTTAATACAAGCTTATATTGGAATATTACGAGCAACCACTACAGAAATAATATTGAACTCCCCATCCAAATCTGAAATTACAAGTAATCCGGGTTTCCATTTTGTTTACTATTTATTTTTCGTGCTTAAGATATAAATGTCCATTAATTAATTAAAGTCTGCTATGGACTTAATTAATTAACATCTTATTAATTCCAAGAGTGGACTTAGCTAGAAACACTTGTTTATTATTCATAGAGTAATAAAACTCCAACTGGCCAGTTTCTGAATAATAAAACCTTGTTCAAGCTCCTCTTGAGGACATTATCAAACGAGACTCTCTTCGCGCACGATTCAACATAATAGCAATCCTAGCACCGCTAGATAATGATCACCACTACCCAATATACCTGGATCGTTGGGTGACGTAAAACCCGCACCTTTGGTAAGTCAAAGTGGTAGATACTCAATGTCGTATGCTCAATGCTAACGTGTGTAGATTAAGAAATTAATTATCAAGAACTCGTCTTTTAGTAGATAGCATAAAGACTCGTCTTGCTGTTAGATCCATTCAGTGCTATACCACACCAACGTCATCTTATTCAATAAGGCTTAGAAATAATCGGACTGACATTGCAACCTTTCACGATAGGTAGCCAAAGCCTATCTAGGTTGTGAAATTCTTCTTTTCTTTTGCAAATCATTGATTAGAACCGACTGTAGTACCTTAAAGTGAGTGCAGCCCACGACCAGTCTACTAAGCAAAAGACGTAGGATTTGTTTACTTCTTATGCATTTAAATGTTTATAAAAATCTTATAAACGCACAAGCAAACACAATGTAATAATATATTGATTCTGTTCGTGCAAACTGCTCGAATGATACCGAATCAGGTCAAAAGTGGATTGTAGAGTTTTTCCGTACACAAGCAAGATTCTATTCGTGCGAACTCGATTCTATTCGTGCGAACTCGCTCGAAACATGCTTTTCAGTATACTAAACCTAACAATCTCCCACTTATACTCAAAACATGCTTTCGAGTATACCCACTGCCAAAAACTCTCCCACTTATACACAAAGCAGGTCTTGGAGATAGATATATCGTTCTACCATTCATTTCACATCATGTTTGAAACATGTTGCTACAAAGGCATTCTCTGTGAAAAATCTGATTGGTTGTTCTTTGATAATATCTTTTCCACTACTATGTCTTTGCAGCGTACTAGATCTTTAATTAATTTCATCTCTCTATGTGAATTCTTAGCTTATGATCTTGTTTGTCCCTTGAGTTAGCCTTTGCTAGAGTAAAATTACTCATAGGCATACTCAAACTTACGATCAAAGCTACTAGGAGTATACTCCTAATGTAACACACATATAATGAGGATGACTTACTCGATTACTGATTAGTCATGAGACTTAGTCAGTGTAACCCCAAGGACATTACATGAATGACTGGTAAACTAGAATATAGCGATTAGTGTTTCTCAAGTACTATGGTATATCCATTACCTCAACCAAAGTCCTTTGCCATGGTTAAAATGATATATACTTGCTATGCAAAAGCACAACTAATATCGAACTTAGTACACATCATAGCATACATGAGACATCTATCTGCAGAACTAGTCTCATAATTCTTGTTCTCACTAAGTGTCAAACGACACTTGACTAGAGACAAGACAATTCCATCTTGAATGGTAACAACCTTTTCATGGAATTTCCAATGCTAAAATATTCCAAGCTATGTATAGATATATGATTCCTAAGAGAATCTTAACATTCTTTCTAGCAATCTTAAAGACTTAGATGCTTAGAATGTAATTAGTTTCTCTTAAATCCTTTATCTTAAACTGTGTAGACAACCAGTTTCCTACGCTAGATGTCAATCTTAGTTGTTTGCAACTTTTATAGATTTCATCATCGTAGGGTACCAATAATACCATATTCAATGCACTTTCAACTTCCTTGTGCTTACAACACGCTTAAGGGCACATGTCAAATTCCAAAGATTTGACAATCTCGCTAAAACACATACTCTGATTTAGATGCATGCCTAAGACCACAAAGGTCTTCATTAGCTTCAAATCATGTGTTTCGTACCCTTTATTACATACCCATTAGGATGTTCCGTGTAGATGATTTCCTCAAGACCTCTATTAATAGAAAGCAGTCTTGACAATCATAATACATACATTCTAATTTATGTAAGTTCTGATAGACAGTATGATCGAACAAATCTTGGCATAACGACAGCGAGAAGATGATATTTCTCTTTGGGCATAGCCCATTGTCATTGTCTAGCCATTCGAGATCCACATTTACACTTGCAATTATACTAGCTCCCAATGGCTGACACAGCTTGTAGGTAGTATTGCAAGTCTTGTAAAACATGTTGTCTATAAAAGATTGTAGTTTGGAATCAATCACATTTTCAAGGATGAATATCCAAATGAACCAATACTACATTGTAGTTAAATGGATTATGTTCAAGTTAATCTAAGACCGAGTCTTGCGACACTCTTAGACCCATGGACTTGTTATGTTCCTAGGAACGCTCCCACTACGACATGGTTCTCACAATCTTAGGTGTTGAAGTTGATTTTATTAGTGCAAAAGTTTCTAATGGTATGACTCCTTGGTAATGTGGAAAATTTCATATCTCTCTTTGTCCTGAGAGTTATCACGCTGTTAGGCTTTCGTTCCTCTCTTGATCTTCATACAAGAATTCTATCTTTGAAGATAACAGAACTTATAATCTTACATCATTTGGGACAACCTTAAAACATACATCAGTACTCAACTCCAATTACTTGGATACCTTTCCAACACGTGTTGGAACAACATTACACCTTGAGATGTACTAGACTAGAGTCGCTCTAGTCCACAACTCGTGCTTTGTAGAAGGTACTGATGTTGGTAGTTTATTTAAGGTATATCTCGTTATATCTAACGCTTATCCCATCAATGATAAGATTTTCATGAGTACAACTCATCACTTAATCAAACTTGTCTTAGAAAGACTTCGATTCCTTCTTACATAACTATCCCATTCTTTAGAAGAATGCTTGGATTCGTCAATGGAGATTAGACTCTCACTACTGATCATAACACTTTGCTCGTCTTCTTATGGTGTAAACCATTAAGACTTGCTAGTCTTTCTATGTTGCACTTCTGTAAATGACCTGAATCGAATGATTCTCACTTACAGTGCATCAAACAGACATTCTCGACTTTCAAGCTATTTAACAAACAAATTGTTAAAATCTTGATAGTCTAGATCAGTTTGAACAATAGCTAAGTATTTTCTTGGCCTTAAGACTAAGATCCATAAATACTTTATCATTCATTGTTTAAGAAGTTGATGTGTTGTTTAATACTCAACCTTGTTGCTTTTATATTGTTTTAATCTTATGATGCCTTAAACATCAACCATAAAACAATAATTGAGCATTAATAGCTCCTAGTGCAACAAAAGCCTAACTGGATCAAGATCTCTTACTTAGAAGTTGCATTGTCATGTAAGTCATGGTCCTTCTCTAAAAGAGGTCAATCCAACTTACAAAGCATCTTCACTCACTTTAAACAAACTTTGATGGCAATTCGGGCTCTCCCATTTCCATATCTAGTCTTTTGTTCAAATGAACTAGGACTCAGAAAAAAAATTGCAGCCTTTATGAATTCGTCATCTATCATTTTACTTTCCTCTAAAAGTAATATAACAACTAATATTCTGAAAGTTTTCTACTCTTCAGTTAAACCTTCTTTTAGTCATTTCTTATTACTTCAGTCGATGACTCGAGTCAGAAAATTATTTGAGTGATCAAAAGATTCCTCAAAACATTCTGTCCCTCTAGGATATTCCAATCGAATCATCTTGACAGATTCTATTGATATCCACCTTTCATCGTCACTAACCAAGACTTGTCATGCTACTTATAAGAAAATAGCTTGACCTTATTCCTCAAAGAACTTGTCAAGTACATGCAAAATGCATTCTCGAGCATTCTTCATGGAATTATGTCGAGGAAATGGAGGATATAAATCATTGAGTATAAACTCCAAGTTTTAGTGATGAGAATCTTATCCATTTACGTTTCCAGTCTACATAATTTTGGCATTCGAGTTTATTTCTTTAAGGATCGTAGACAAGATATTGAATGACATAATAAAGATTTGGCAAATAAACTTATTATCACATACTTATGCTCAATACATAATCGCAACTAACCACAAAATAATTATGTATCTTGCAACTGTAAAATTAAAATTTTGTATCCTCCAGAGGAGGTCAATACACATTAAAATCTTACTCCCTCCGTCCCGTGCTACTCGCACGTTTGCTTTTCGGCTCGTCACAAAGTCCTTACACTATTTATAATTTAAGTTAGAATTAATGCATTTAATTAATATGTTAGTTTAAGTTAAGAGCTCTTTTATTAAGTGATGTCTCATTACACCTAAAATTCTTTTTTAATTACACAAAAAAAATCAATCCCAAATTTACGGCCTAAAATGAAAAGTGCGAGTAGCATGGGACGGAGGGAGTACAATTTTACTGGTCACAATCATCGACGAATAGTCCAGAGACCACAGAGTGGCATGGCCGCCTAATGTTGCCTAAGCAAGACCACCGGATTTAGCATTACAGAGTCTCATTTCTACAACACACTCCCATAACAATGCTCATGTGCTGCTAACAAGATCAAGCTATCTCATAAATTCTGTGTGAACTTCTGAATCTTTCAGTTTCTTAGGATTATTGTCCCCACAGAGCAGGTGGCGATAATATTGGAAACCACATTCTAGTTCATACTATTTATTTTTGAGAAATCCGACCTCATGAACTCGCTGTTTCTTTGGATTATTGTCCCCACAGAGCAGGTGGCGATAATATTAGAAAAAAAAACTTCATAAATTGCGGACCAATTGATGGAGACCATATACAACGCACTTGTTGTAATTATCGCTTAGATATTTTATATGGTTTTTGCATAATTATCACACAAGCAGATAAGGCAGATAATCCACTTATAAAGATAAACACCAAATAAACAGATAAATCCATTTAATGCATGACATTTAAACTCACTGGATAATTAACTACAATTATTTAATCTAGTCAAGGAAGAATCAATTAAATAATTATGTTTTATCCTGGATAATTATTATCCTTATTCATTTAGGATTTATCAAGATAGTGTTAACTATCTAAATCCTTTTAGGATCATTCTAGATTTTATTTCGATAAAACTAAATCCTTCAATTCAAGATAAACGTTAAATTCTTCTATGATATTACTAGATAGAAACGATTCCATCATAATCCATACGATAAATAAAATCCAATCAACCAAGATTTATACAAATCTTAATTCTATTTAGAATAGACATCCAGAATATATCAAACATTACTTAGGATATCTTCGATAAATTAATTTATCTAAATCCAATTAAATAAGGATTTTCTTATATATCATCTTGATCATAATCTATCTAGGATATAAATCCAAAAGATAAGGATAACTTGGATTAATGCTTATTTTAATCCATCTAAGATTTGTCTTAATAGAATTAAATCTATTCAAATCCATAGGATAAAACAAATTAATATTAATATTAATCCTAATCCATCTAGGATTTATTCTTGGAGTAAATCCATATAAATCCATAGAATTAGATAATATTATATTATAATTATTCAAATCTATCTAAGATTTATCTAGGAACAAATCCATATAAATCTATAAGATAAGAATAAAATATTATATTATCGTTATCCAATCCATCTAGAACTCATATATGAATAAATTCATATAAATTCATAGGATAAGAATAAAATAATATTATCATTATCTAAATCCAACTAGGATTTGTTTAGGAATAAATTCATATAAATCCATATGATATAGATAAAAATTAGATTATTATTTTCCAAATATAACTAGGATTCATCTAGGAATAAAATCCATATAAATCTATTAAATAAGGAAATAACCTAATTAATCCATGATTTGATACCAAATCAAATCTTATATAATATATAAAATCCTCAAAAGATATATTCAAATCTTATTTCCATATTAACCTTGAATTATTTCCAAAATTGAATCCAAAGATTCGGAAATCCTAATCAAAATTTGGAAAGTGAAGTCACGGGACAAGGCGTCTCGACGTCACACATAGGGGAAACCCTAATCTTGCGTCGTCGTACTCCCACTGAACCACAGCCGCCCCTGGGCTCCCACTCGTCCCGCAAGTTCGACGAGCCTGACGCCTCCGACGCTGCTGCGTCGACGTCGCTCACCGGCGCTGTTTGCTTATGCACGCTGATCGCCTGCCCAGCGTCACAGCAGAAGACTTGTACAAAATAAATAAATTAGACGTAGGATCTATTTGACAGATTATGAGATTAATCTATTCACATGTTAACATAGAATTGCATGCTAGAACGCAAATAATTCATGCTCATAGAATGTAAATCCTAAACATGAATACTACGGTTTAGAGTTACCGATTTGATTCTCCAAAGACGTTGATTGCTCGCGCCTTCTCCACGATGATCTTCAATACTAGACCACGGATCTTCTGACTGGTGTCCCGAACTGTATTCCAAAATCAGGGTAGGCTGATCTTATCAAAATACTAGGACTCGAATAAAGAAGACACAAATTTCTCACGGAGGAGGAGAGAGAATTTTCAAGCTCCTCTCAAAATAGAGGGGGACGAAATTTTTCACTCTTAAAATTCTTATTTTTCTGTCTCCTTTATTCTCCTATATATAATAGTTCATATTGGGCCTAGTCAGGGATCTATGGAAGGTTTTGGATATGGGCTCCCCCAATTAGCTTTTTACTAATTAAATTGAACTCACAATTTAATACAAGCTTATATTGGAATATTACGAGCAGCCACTACAGAAGTAATATTGAACTCCCCATCCAAGTCTGAAATTACAAGTAATCCGGGTTTCCATTTTGTTTACTATTTATTTCTCGTGCTTAAGATATAAATGTCCATTAATTAATTAAAGTCTGCTATGGACTTAATTAATTAACATCTTATTAATTCCAAGAGTGGACTTAGCAAGAAACACTTATTTATTATTCATAGAGTAATAAAACTCCAACTGGCCAGTTTCTGAATAATAAAACCTTGTTCAAGCTCCTCTTGAGGACATTATCAAACGAGACTCTCTTCGCGCACTATTCAACATAATAGCAATCCTAGCACCGCTAGATAATGATCACCACTACCCAATATACCTGGATCGTTGGGTGACGAAAAACCCGCACCTTTGGTAAGTCAAAGTGGTAGATACTCAATGTCGTATGCTCAATGCTAACGTGTGTAGATTAAAAAATTAATTATCAAGACCTCGTCTTTTAGTAGATAGCATAAAGACTCGTCTTGCTGTTAGATCCATTCAGTGCTATACCACACCAACGTCATCTTATTCAATAAGGCTTAGAAATAATCGGACTGACATTGCAACCTTTCACGATAGGTAGCCAAAGCCTATCTAGGTTGTGAAATTCTTCTTTTCTTTTGCAAAGCATTGCTTAGAACCGACTGTAGTACCTTAAAGTGAGTGCAGCCCACGACCAGTCTACTAAGCAAAAGACGTAGGCTTTGTTTACTTCTTATGCATTTAAATGTTTATAAAACTTCTTATAAACGCACAAGCAAACACAATGTAATAATATATTGATTCTATTCGTGCAAACTGCTCGAATGATACTGAATCGCGTCAAAAGTGGATTGTAGAGTTTTTCCGTACACAAGCAAGATTCTATTCGTGCGAACTCGCTCAAAGCATGCTTTTCAGTATACTAAACCTAACATGAAATGTGCGTAAATAAAATTATAAAAAACACGATGAAAGTTGCAATATTATTGAGATTACACGTTACAACAATTACAAATCACAAAAACCTTGAGGTCTTGAAGACTTAAACAAAAATTTAAATACAACGAGACTACTAGTCAACAGCGAAGCTAATTACAAATTACAAAAAAGACTTAGAAGTTCTTATAAAAAAATCTTAAAAGTATATATACTCTTAGTCGACGAAGGAGATCTTTCTACATAACTAAATTGAGGACACCTTTAGCAATTCAACTTTAAATGTTGAGTTTAGTCTAACAATCAACAATTATAGTACAATTGTCAAAAGTTTCCCGGATTTAGCCTTATAGAGAAATCTACTTCATCGACTAGAGTATATACAAATACAATTATTTAATTGTATTTGCATATTTTTAAAGTGTGAACAAATGGGAAAAAAAAGAAATAAAGGAAAAAGGACATGATCTCAACTTAAATTTTAAATTTAAAATTTAAGTTGAGGTGCCTACGTATCCCCAATGCTCATTTGCATTAGGGAATCAAAGCCCACATAGTTCTCCTACCTTACTTACCTATTTGGCTTGGCCGGCGGCAGTTGACGGTTGGCCTACGATTCATTTCCGGTGAATTCATCTTGTGATCCATCCTGACGATCATCCCAATCATTTTCTTGTTCTCTAACGTCAGCTTTGGCCCAATCATCAAATAACATCACGGCTTCCATATTTTTCGCGGAGAACTTACTTCTTGATTCATCTAACACACGCGAGCCAACACTAAAAGCGGACTCGACGACTACAGTGGAAGCCGGAACAGAAAAAATCTTTCTCGTGGGTTCCCCACCAATCGAGGACGTCGATTTGGGCGGGAGGAGTAGGACCTTCATCACCAAAGGAAAAGAGTGAATCAAAATATAAATCTAATTCACTTACCATACATGAGGACCTTCCGTCGGTGCTGTAGCTGTATAGGTCGGGTAATTGGGATTGCGCGTCGGGGTCATCATAATCGGCTTGAAATGCGAAGCCATAGTTATGTTGTGGAGGAGGGGGGATCTTCTGACTTGGTGGGTACTGTTATACTTGGTTTCATATTCAGTGTAGAGAGCACGCAAGTTAAACTCGAAGGTTTGTTGGATAATTGACCGGTCCGGAGGGTTATTTGAAATCTTTCTGAGAGGTCTACTCCAAATTCGTCACTGGTATCCGATTGCACCGCTTGAAGTGGACCAAGATCAATAGAACTCAAATTATTACAATAGTTACAATATGCATGAAACGCTGATGTCTCTTCTTGAGAGTGTGGATCATGAGGACTTGAAATCACCACCGGGACTTTCTTGTAGTGTTTAACAAAAATATCAGATTTCAAAGCTTTTGTAGTGTTAGTGGGTGGAGGGGGATGAGGCATCTACTCATTTCCGCCAGTGCTAGACGGAATACGAGAATGAGATCTATCATCATTGTTGTCCGAGTACGACGATATAGACAAGTCGTACTCGTCATTTTGTTGGGAACCACCGCCCCCGCCCCTGCCCCCACCTTGATGCATTTCAGCGAGTAGCATGGCCATCCTATGATCTTCTTGTATCTATAAATATAATATAAGTTGAAGTTTAATTAGGAATACAAAAAAATTAAAAAAAAACTCAATCTTATGAAATTATCAATTGTAAAAATAATTTTATTTTTTAGAACTTACTTGCAGGCGTTCAGCCGCCACTCCGGAAACCTCTTCCATAACTTCTCGACGACTAGGTCGCCTTGATTTTGAGGGACGACTACTTTGATCTTGGGCAATTCCTTTGCCCCGATCACCGCGTCCAGGTCCACCACTAGAAGAAGACATAGTGATAAATGAAAGTAGTGTGGATGGAATATGGAGTATGGAATAAATGGTAAATTACAAACACAACAACAAATATAGTAGTAAGTAGTAACTAGTAAACAACTTCAGCAATTAGAGAGAATGAGGAGAGAATAGAGACAGGGAGATTGAGAATGAAATCCTTGTTAACACAAGAATGGGGTGAGTAAAAATGAGGGGTGAATGAGAATGTAATAGCCGAGACTTAGGTTTCTCGGGAGTTATGAAATAAAATACTATAACTTTTATTGACAAATGAAAGAGTATTTTTATTTCTTGAAAAAGGGTACAATTACAATTTTCAGAAACCTCAAACTAAATTACAATCTTTGACAATGAAAATAAAAGTCGAGCTACACTACTACATTTAGAAATCCCTAAGGGCTACTTTGGCCTTCGTCATCGGGCCGTCTCGGCCCCAGATTTTTCAAACGAGCCGGGAGGGCGAGACCACGAGGGAAGACAGCCTCGTTGGCCAGTCGCAACTCCTGCCAAAGCGCACGAAAGAGAACTAGTTGCATGAATAGAGACTGTTGGTGGATTGTGATAGCTCGGCACCAAGCTCGGCAGTTCGCCACCAAGCTCGGCAGTTCGGCAGGGAGCTCAGCAGTTCGGTACCAAGCTCGGCAGTTCGGCACCAAGCTCGGCAACTCCGTGATCTGGAGAGAAAGATCAAAACATGAAGAAGAGCTCGGCTGTTATGACAACTCGTTTCAACAGCCGTTAGATCTCCTCAATTGTTTACAGAGACAACAAGAGAAGTGTATTAAGAAAGGGAAGGGGAAACAATACCTTTCAGAAATGTGAGTGAGTGTTGGACCGAAGGAGGCAAACTCCAGCCAGCAGGCTCCCCTCCAGCTAATACTCTGCAAGGCTGCAGGTAACAGCCCTTGCTTCCCCTACCCAAACCGGTTATAGTCCGGAAATCAGCCCCCACAATGCCACCTCTTGTGTGCACCTGCAAAAGAAGACAAAATTCATGAATGAATCAGAGTACAAGGCAGCACAAAACACCAAAATCAGTTAAAGGATGCTGCAAGGTCAGCCAACACTCAGCCTCTGCAGCTTTCAGTTACAAGATATGTGTTTATATACACATTCTAAGCCCCTCGGTTACTATACCACACCACAACACCTTCCACTTAGTAGCAAAGTAACAAGCTAAAAAGAGGGAGGGAGAACCGAGAGAAAGCGGAAGGAATCGAGCAAGAGTAAGAGCAGCCTCACTCAGCAATCACAAGAGGTAAATCCTCCAAACCATACTAGCATCATGTAGTACACAGTAGATAGCCAAGAATGAGAACTTAGGAACACATGAGCTCAAGAACATAGGAGTATGCCTTAGAACCCCACATCAGAACATAATCAGTAACATAGAAACGGCTACCACTGGCTCAACCCCTCCATGAAATCAAATCAATCATAGCAGAATGTAAGAAAATCCCCTAATGCTCAAGTCACAGTATCTTTTTCGCAAGCTTCACTTAACAACACTAGAAAGATTTAAACAAGAAACTTAGCTTTGGAGGGAGAATGGCTCTGGCCGAGGTGCCGTGCTGCCAGAGGCGGAAACGCTAGACGAGAGGCAGCGACCCGACGGCGGGGTGTCAAGAGCGGTGGCGAGCCGAGACAGAAGGCGATCCCGGCGTGCAGTAACGGCAACGGACCCTACCGTGTTCAGCCTAACCCCTGCGAACAGCGACGGCGTAAGCCTCGCGAAGCTGGATGCCTCCCCACTGGCCCTCGACGGTGGCGGCTCGACGAGCTCGCGGGAAGGGGGGACAGCACCGACGAGGGACTGCTGCCTCGACGCGACGGAGGGTGAATCGATGGTGATCCCGCCGAGGAAACGGAGGAGCGCGGAGGGTCGCCACTTCCCTTCACTGGCGAGAACGAGACGGAGCCGATGGATGGGAGCACGGCAAGACTCGCCGTGGTTGGAAGGGACCGACGCGGCGAGGATATTCCCAAATCAGGGAGAGAGTTCGCCCTTGCAGGGATGAGCGAGGGTGAGACAACGCGTCGCGCGTCATCGGACCTCCGCCGGAGCTGGAGCTTCGCGGAGGGAGCGGACGTCGAAGAAACTAGGGCTTTCTCAATTTGGGGTTTTAATTTCGGAGAAAGGAGGAAATGAAGAATGGGGAAAAGCCGATGGAATCGGCTGATTGAGGAAGGGAGTATGTTTTCTTTTGGGCCTCTTTTAGAAAAGAATAAAAGAAAAGAGAAGTGGGCCGAAGGATACTTTCTGGGCCAGATTATTTCTAACTGGGCCTGAGAAATTATTTAGTAGGACCATTATTTTGGGTTGGAGCCATTATCTTAAGATTATTTCCAAGAGTTAATGGAATTAATTCCCTAAGCCACGGAAGAGTAGAAATATTAAACCGTGTAGAATAGCTTTTGATAAAATTTAAAGCGGGCTTTAATAGCCACAAAAAGTATTTTAAAAATACTTAAGGATAATCCGGGAATATATATTATACCCAAACAGATCAGTCGGTTTCGGAACAAATTAAATCGCCGATTTAATTAAAGATTTTAGATCTCTAATATTTAGAAAGAAAGAGATAAAATAAAAGATCACGCTTAGGCATGCATTCATGCAAGATCAATGATTACTTAAAGCCTAATTTAAGTATATTATTTTTGAAAAGGGACGTCGTCGCTCGACGAGTAAATCTCAAGTCAGACAGTGCCCGTTTGAAAGAGTTAAGCAAACGAGGTGGGCTTTTCTATCCTACATTATGTGTGGGCTTTCTTTTTCAGAATTTATGTGAAAAGCATGATTATTTGAATGAGTTGTCATGCCATGTTTTATTTTGTGGTTGCCTATCTGGTAAATCGAATTCGGGTCCCAGTAGGTCAGTAAATCCTACTCGGACTAGTGTACACGTAGGGACCGTGAGCTAGCGCCAGGTTGGCCGGTCGTGGGTCGTGAGCTAGCGCCAGGTTGGCCGGCCCAGTGGTCGTGGAATGTGGCCACATTCCTGACTCACGCAGCTGATATGGCATATCATCAGAAGTTTAAATGACTGCAGTCTATTTTCAGAAAGAAATAACAGATTTTAGTGACCGGGTTAGATTTTCAGTAAAACCCCGCGTTCACTCAGCTTGGCTGACAACTAAAAGAAAACAGTTTTCGGCATAAGCCCACTGAGTGCATCAAGTACTCAGCCCTGCATATTGTTTTTCCTTAATGTGCAGGTTGATCGTTGTCGAAGCCGAGGAGGTGTTGGGACAGAAGACCAAATAAGTAGGAAGGTAGTGGGTGTAGTATGTCTTCATACATATTACATCTGTCTTGGTACTCTTCCGTTGCGCAAATTCAGAACATTCATTTAACAAAGACAATTTCTCATAACTACTCTGATTCAGCATGATTTGTACCCTCAACACACTTCAGACAATGTTTCTTTTGATTTAAGCATCTTATGATGAGTTGAGACAGTTTCAGTATGTTTTAGTCGCGGTAAAGCTATACTTTCTTTGACTAGGGAGATGTGGTCGTGACAGAGTGGTATCAGAGCACTTTTCTTTCGCTCTGACCCAAGAACCTTCCTTCTAAGCCTCAGTCCAGAAAAGATAGTACTAGGCTAGAAAGTGAACAGAATGTTAAGTACAAGATCCCAACACCTCAGCTCGACACGATCAACTGCAGCAGAAACAGGGGTCGACGCCCGCTCGTCCAGAAAAGAAAATTTTAAAGAAAGAAAATGAAAATTTTGAGATTTTCAGAAAAAGGAAAGAATTTTCACAGCCCTTTATGGGAACGAAAATGTTTAATTGAGATTTTTGCAAGATGCAACGTGATAGCTGATACTTTGCATGTGATATGCTTAAAGTATCTGTGACTTATGAGCTTGACATGAATGTATAAGTGTCATGTGGACTATATATGCGAACCTAGAGTGCTTTAGAGAAGTACCTTAGGTGGGACATATAGAGCCAAGTACAAGTAGAACGAGAATTTTTACCGCCTTCCAGGGTGATGAGACCAATTAACACCCATCAGTTTGGGTAAGCTTCTAATTTCAAGGAATTATGAGAAAGAAAAGACGAACCAGAAAGTACTATTGTACTACTTATAGACAGCAATTAAAGGAAGTCCATTCCTTTAAGCACACAGATAGTATACATATATATATGTATACTAGACGATGAACCAAGAAGTTCCCAATGTCTTTACAAAGACCAAGTTATAACGAAAATAGTTTACCTTCCAGCTTGTTCGGGAGATGCATCCCTACACGGAAAGAGATCATACCCGCGATCTAGTAAAGTGATCTAATGTGGCGTAACAAGCCCAAGTGGCTACGTGATCCAGAAGCGATACTTATAGCGTGCTACGAAGCACGATGGAGAATGTGATGTTTTACCAGAATCGGCGTTCTAAGTTATCAAGAACGATATGAAAGTATGACCTCCAGCTGCAGTTATCAGTTTAATAGCACGAGAAACCCCATCTTGAAATGTATGGTTTCCTAGAACGCGTTATTCAAGTCAGAGCTCCACAAGAACAAACAAAGAAGTGTCACATAACTAGAACCGATGATTATAATCAATAGTACTTACTTGGATTCCCAATGAGGTCCCTTCTAAGAGTCCTTTCAAAGGACAGTACCCCGTCTATTCAGACTTTAGTTTGACTCACAAGTAACATGCCAGTATTCATTTCTCTATGCGAGGTTTGACTCACTTCCAGCTTATGGACTGCAGTCCTTTTTGACTCATCGTACATAAAGAGTAAAGTTTTGACTGTTTAAGCTCCAGTCGTAAACCCTAAATTCTACAGTTGTTCATATCCATGATCTTCGGAATGAGCGTATTCCTCAGACATTCTTTGAACCTCCGGGACAACGATGTCCTGTCGGCTATTAAGACCTTTGATTGACTCACGTTCTGCAAGTAGTACGCCACTTTCATTCTCTTCAGGAAAGCGGCGACTCAGTTTCAGTTCCCAAATTTTGGATACCTTTATGTTTCAAGCATCGTTATTTGTTGTTGTCTCCTTTGAGCCACAATATTGGAGATTTATATCTCGATTTCTTGGACCTATGCAATGAAATTTCATTCTTACGATGCTTACGTTGTGATCCCCAGAGTGATCAAGACAGTTAAACATTTTCCTCAGGGAATTTCATGTGGTGCTGGAACTTTTTACCTCCCTATTTTGAGATCCTACAAAGGTGAAATTTTTCGACCTCGATTCCAGTACATGTATTATTCCTAGTCTCGGAATTTTTCTGCAGCTCGAAGTTAAGGCAAGCATATTGCACCTTTCCCTAACAAGCTTGCCCTAGCTGATTTTTTCTGAATAGTTCATTTCAGTGCATTGCCTTAATGAACCTATGAAATCATTGATGTGATTTTGTTATTCCATATCAAGATGCCTTTGAAACATGATCAATGTTCCTTCATTGCAATCGCCTACGTTTATAAATTTTCGTGGTTGATCATCTTAGGCGATGACATGTTTGAACCACTGTCCTTGATGCCCAGATCCGTTCAGTTTCATTGGACAACTGTATTGTCCTAGTTTGCAGCTTACTATGGGAATTTACAGTTAATTCATTTCCATCCAGTTTTCATGACCTATCTCATGATTATTTCTAGCTCCCACCAGGGGTGAGCCTCAGCTTCTATGAGTTTGCCTGGAACCAGTTGAACTACGTAGTTCTTTGAATGAACTCAATACTTACCTTCAAGGTCGATTATCGACAAAAATTCATATAAGTTGAACAAGAGATGTTATTCTAGTCCAGTTGGGTATTCAGTAGCCCTTCAAACTTTCAGTCATACTCTCTTGTGTGAATAATAATCCAAGTTAAGACTATTAGATTAATCATCGAGTTATTGATACGAGGCTAGCAGAAAAGGGAATGGTCTCAGTTTCTTTCAGATACGCATAATAAATACGTCCCCATGGAGACACGTGCAGGAAATGATGCACCAACCAGAAGCGTCGCATAACCGACAGCAAAGCGTTAAATACTTCGAATCTACGTACCGCTTGTGACCAGCAGGTGGAAGATCGAATATTTTGTTGTATAGAGAAGCAACTAGCCTTGAGTAGAGAAATATCAAGGAATATTTGTGGATTAAATGATGTCCGAAGACGTAAAAGACCTATATGGTAGTTTGAACGATCAAAATGCTTACTCCGAGTAAGATAAGTAAGCCACAAGAACAAAGACTCAATCATGGGCATGTAATGAAAGCCATGGAGAAGGTACGAGTGTATTCGTAGTTTATGTTTGACGGAACAAATCCCATCAGCAAAAGGGATTCGTCTAAGAGGTGGCCAGGAAAAAGGCTAAAGCTGGAGAGACATTCGGGAAGAGGAACGCGTGATAGCACCGCTACCCTCACCGTCCCTACTATGAAGGGAGAAATCGAATTTTCCCTTTTAAAAGAAGTTATCACAAGAGAACAGGATTTAGAGCCCTATAATATAGAGCAAGGGCAAACGTTGGCAATAACATGCGACGAATTATTCTACGATATGCCACGTCTCAATTAAACGGCTCAGAAAGGAGCTGTCGATAGAGTTTTGTGTTAATCTAGACACGAGATCTAGATCACTTTGGAAAGTCATGCTAGATTATTTCACCATGAATCGCTCAGTCGAACCAAAAGGGCATGGAGACAGTAGCGTTGGGAGAAAGAAGCCAACACCTCCACATGCACTAAACCCATATTCAAGGATTGACGCGAGTAGAACAAGTCTGTACTAAATCATGACGAAAGAGTCGCAGTAAGCACAAAAGCACCTTGAAAGCGGTAAAAGTAGACTACCTCAACTGAGCGAGAGGTTACGAGATCATTATGGCAGCTCAATGACTACCTTTACGATCGATGCAAGCGTTAGAGAACTCAATATCAGGCGATGAAATCTAAGATTAGAAATAGCCTCATCACCCAGACGAAATGAATTACTAAAGGAATGACTTGAATCAGTCATATTATCTCAGTCACCATATAGAATGGCGCTCAAGAAATAAGAAGAACTTAAGATCCAGTTACAAGAATAAGTAGACCTGGGTTTCATCAGACCCAGTGTATCGTTTTTGGGCGCATCAGTACTCTTCATAAAGAAGAAGGATGGGACTTTGCGAATGTGTATCGACTATCGAGAGCTAAATAAGTTAACCCTCAAGAACAAGTACCTCTACCGAGAATCAACGACCTCTTCGACCAGCTGCGAGGAGCCAGCGTATTCTCGAAGATGGGCTTGAGATCGGGTTATCACTAGCTGGGAGTTCGACAAGACGGTATACCTAAGACTGCACTTCGCACCAGATATGACCATTACGAGTTTACTGTAATGCCTTTTTGGGCTTACAAACGCCCCAGCCGTGTTCATGAACCTAATGAACCGCGTGTTCCGCCCATATTTGGACAAGGTCGTCCTAGCTTTTAAAGACGACGTGCTCATGTACTCAAAGAACAAGAAGAAACCCGAGGAGCGCTTGAGAACTACGTTAGAGACGTTAAGAGCCGAGAAGTTCTATGCTAAGTTTAGCAAGTGTGAGTTCTGGTTTAACAAAGTGAACTTTCTTGGACACCTAGTGACAGCAGAAGGGATCCGAGTAGACCCTGCTAAAGTTGAAGCCGTGCAACGTTGGCAGTCACCAGCGACGCCTAATGAAATTCGGAGTTTCCTAGGACTGGCATGATGCTACTGAAGGTTCATTGAGGGGTTTTCTAAAATAGCGAGGCCGATGACTCAACAGCTCAAGAAAGGAGTTAAAGTCAATGGGACCCCAGAATGTGAAGCAAGTTCCAGTTGCTTAAGAAAAAAAAATTGACCACAGCGCCAGTTATAGCCGTGCCAGAAGCGGGGGATTGATTATGTGGTGTATACAGATGCATCTAAGGTCAGACTCGGGTGCGTGCTGATGCAGAAGGGTAAGGTGATAGCATTTGCGTCACGCCAGTTGAGGCCGCACGAGTTGAACTACCCGACGCACGACTTGGAATTGGCGGCAGTGGTACACGCATTGAAGATTTGGAGACATCATCTATATGGAGTTCGATGTGAGATCTTCACAGATCATAGGAGTCTCAAATACTTTTTCGAGAAGAAGGATCTGAATATGAGACAGCGCCTCAAGTAGCTGTTTTCCTCACACAAGAGGAAGAGCTCATCCGGGAATTCGCCAAGATGCGACTGGAAATAGTAAGAGCCCCGGAGACAGTGGACAGCAGAATTTCCACCTTGGTCATAGAACCAGATTTAAGAGCCAGAATCGTGGAAGCCCAGAGAGACGATGACGCTCTAGAAAAGATCCGTCTCAGAGTAAGGACGGGAAAAGGGGAATACTACCGCGAAGAGGCGGATAATGCTCTCACTTTCAAAGGGAGATTATGCGTACCCAATGAGGAGACACTCAGAAATGAGATCATGAGTGAAGCTCATGAGACACCCTATACTGCCCATCCTGGAAGTACGAAGATGTATCAGGACTTGAAGAAGCAATTTTGGTGGGATGGCATGAAGAAAAGCATAGCATCGTTTGTAGAAAGATGCCTGGCTTGCCAGCAAGTGAAGGCGTTACATCAACGACCCTATGGAAAGTTACAGCCTCTCGAGATTCCAGAATGGAAATGGGAGCATATAGCAATGGATTTTGTGACAGGATTGCCAAAATCACAGCAAGGAAACACTGCCATCTTGGTGATTATAGATCGACTCACCAAAAGTGCTCACGTCATACCAATTCGTATCACATACGGATCTGACAAGTTGGCACAGATTTATGTGCAAGAGATTGTGCGCCTACATGGTGTACCAGTAACGATCACCTCAGATCGAGATTCAAAATTTACTTCTAGATTTTGGATAAGCCTACAGCGAGAGTTAGGCACTCAGCTGAATTTCAGCACAGCATTCCATCCACAGACAGACGGACGGTCCGAAAGGACGATTCAGACATTAGAGGATATGTTGAAAGCCGTAGTGCTCGACCGTGGAGTAAGCTGGGAGCCAGTACTTCCACTTATAGAGTTTTCCTACAACAACAGTTACCAGACAACCATAATTATGGCCCCATATGAAGCACTCTATGGGAAGAAATGTAGATCACTGCTTTACTGGGATGAAGTTGGTGAGAGAAGGATACTCGGACCGGACTCGGTAGAGGAAATGATAGAAATTGTCCGACAAATCCGAGGGAGAATCAAGGAAGCTCAAGATAGACAGAAATCCTATGCAGATGCTCGCAGAACGGATTTACAGTTTAAAGCAGGAGACAAGGTCTTTCTGAAGGTATCCCCATCAAAAGGGATAACCAGATTTGGCGTCAAGGGCAAGCTGAAACCGCGTTTTATCGGACCTTACGAGATCCTAGAAACAGTCGGCCCTGTGGCGTACAGATTAGCGCTTCCGCCAAGCTTCGGGAATGTTCATAATGTGTTTCAAGTATCACAGTTGAGGAAGTACGTGTTTGACCCCAAACACATAGTGCACCAAGAAGAGATGGTGTTAGAACCAGATTTGAGCTATGAAGAAAAGCCAGAAGCAATTCTGGACAGAAAAGTTAAAGAACTGCGAAATAAAAATATTGTAACAGTGAAAGTCCTTTGGAAGCATCACGACCGCAAGGAGGCGACGTGGGAGCTCGAGGACCAGATGAAAGAGAAGTACCCACAGCTTTTTGCCTAACCGAGACAAAATTTCGGGACGAAATTTTTGTTAAGGGGGGTAGAATGTAATAGCCGAGACTTAGGTTTCTCGGGAGTTATGAAATAAAATACTAGAACTTTTATTGACAAATGAAAGAGTATTTTTATTTCTTGAAAAAGGGTACAATTACAATTTTCAGAAACCTCAAACTAAATTACAATCTTTGACAATGAAAATAAAAGTCGAGCTACACTACTACATTTAGAAATCCCTAAGGGCTACTTTGGCCTTCGTCATCGGGCCGTCTCGGCCCCAGATTTTTCAAACGAGCCGGGAGGGCGAGACCACGAGGGAAGACAGCCTCGTTGGCCAGTCGCAACTCCTGCCAAAGCGCACGAAAGAGAACTAGTTGCATGAATAGAGACTGTTGGTGGATTGTGATAGCTCGGCACCAAGCTCGGCAGTTCGCCACCAAGCTCGGCAGTTCGGCAGGGAGCTCAGCAGTTCGGTACCAAGCTCGGCAGTTCGGCACCAAGCTCGGCAACTCCGTGATCTGGAGAGAAAGATCAAAACATGAAGAAGAGCTCGGCTG
The DNA here is from genome assembly GCF_004379255.2 of Salvia splendens. Taxonomy (NCBI): domain Eukaryota; kingdom Viridiplantae; phylum Streptophyta; class Magnoliopsida; order Lamiales; family Lamiaceae; genus Salvia; species Salvia splendens. Next base: position 21,139,142 of record NC_056035.1, read on the forward strand.
TTATGACAACTCGTTTCAACAGCCGTTAGATCTCCTCAATTGTTTACAGAGACAACAAGAGAAGTGTATTAAGAAAGGGAAGGGGAAACAATACCTTTCAGAAATGTGAGTGAGTGTTGGACCGAAGGAGGCAAACTCCAGCCAGCAGGCTCCCCTCCAGCTAATACTCTGCAAGGCTGCAGGTAACAGCCCTTGCTTCCCCTACCCAAACCGGTTATAGTCCGGAAATCAGCCCCCACAATGCCACCTCTTGTGTGCACCTGCAAAAGAAGACAAAATTCATGAATGAATCAGAGTACAAGGCAGCACAAAACACCAAAATCAGTTAAAGGATGCTGCAAGGTCAGCCAACACTCAGCCTCTGCAGCTTTCAGTTACAAGATATGTGTTTATATACACATTCTAAGCCCCTCGGTTACTATACCACACCACAACACCTTCCACTTAGTAGCAAAGTAACAAGCTAAAAAGAGGGAGGGAGAACCGAGAGAAAGCGGAAGGAATCGAGCAAGAGTAAGAGCAGCCTCACTCAGCAATCACAAGAGGTAAATCCTCCAAACCATACTAGCATCATGTAGTACACAGTAGATAGCCAAGAATGAGAACTTAGGAACACATGAGCTCAAGAACATAGGAGTATGCCTTAGAACCCCACATCAGAACATAATCAGTAACATAGAAACGGCTACCACTGGCTCAACCCCTCCATGAAATCAAATCAATCATAGCAGAATGTAAGAAAATCCCCTAATGCTCAAGTCACAGTATCTTTTTCGCAAGCTTCACTTAACAACACTAGAAAGATTTAAACAAGAAACTTAGCTTTGGAGGGAGAATGGCTCTGGCCGAGGTGCCGTGCTGCCAGAGGCGGAAACGCTAGACGAGAGGCAGCGACCCGACGGCGGGGTGTCAAGAGCGGTGGCGAGCCGAGACAGCAGGCGATCCCGGCGTGCAGTAACGGCAACGGACCCTACCGTGTTCAGCCTAACCCCTGCGAACAGCGACGGCGTAAGCCTCGCGAAGCTGGATGCCTCCCCACTGGCCCTCGACGGTGGCGGCTCGACGAGCTCGCGGGAAGGGGGGACAGCACCGACGAGGGACTGCTGCCTCGACGCGACGGAGGGTGAATCGATGGTGATCCCGCCGAGGAAACGGAGGAGCGCGGAGGGTCGCCACTTCCCTTCACTGGCGAGAACGAGACGGAGCCGATGGATGGGAGCACGGCAAGACTCGCCGTGGTTGGAAGGGACCGACGCGGCGAGGATATTCCCAAATCAGGGAGAGAGTTCGCCCTTGCAGGGATGAGCGAGGGTGAGACAACGCGTCGCGCGTCATCGGACCTCCGCCGGAGCTGGAGCTTCGCGGAGGGAGCGGACGTCGAAGAAACTAGGGCTTTCTCAATTTGGGGTTTTAATTTCGGAGAAACGAGGAAATGAAGAATGGGGAAAAGCCGATGGAATCGGCTGATTGAGGAAGGGAGTATGTTTTCTTTTGGGCCTCTTTTAGAAAAGAATAAAAGAAAAGAGAAGTGGGCCGAAGGATACTTTCTGGGCCAGATTATTTCTAACTGGGCCTGAGAAATTATTTAGTAGGACCATTATTTTGGGTTGGAGCCATTATCTTAAGATTATTTCCAAGAGTTAATGGAATTAATTCCCTAAGCCACGGAAGAGTAGAAATATTAAACCGTGTAGAATAGCTTTTGATAAAATTTAAAGCGGGCTTTAATAGCCACAAAAAGTATTTTAAAAATACTTAAGGATAATCCGGGAATATATATTATACCCAAACAGATCAGTCGGTTTCGGAACAAATTAAATCGCCGATTTAATTAAAGATTTTAGATCTCTAATATTTAGAAAGAAAGAGATAAAATAAAAGATCACGCTTAGGCATGCATTCATGCAAGATCAATGATTACTTAAAGCCTAATTTAAGTATATTATTTTTGAAAAGGGACGTCGTCGCTCGACGAGTAAATCTCAAGTCAGACAGTGCCCGTTTGAAAGAGTTAAGCAAACGAGGTGGGCTTTTCTATCCTACATTATGTGTGGGCTTTCTTTTTCAGAATTTATGTGAAAAGCATGATTATTTGAATGAGTTGTCATGCCATGTTTTATTTTGTGGTTGCCTATCTGGTAAATCGAATTCGGGTCCCAGTAGGTCAGTAAATCCTACTCGGACTAGTGTACACGTAGGGACCGTGAGCTAGCGCCAGGTTGGCCGGTCCGTGGGTCGTGAGCTAGCGCCAGGTTGGCCGGCCCAGTGGTCGTGGAATGTGGCCACATTCCCGACTCACGCAGCTGATATGGCATATCATCAGAAGTTTAAATGACTGCAGTCTATTTTCAGAAAGAAATAACAGATTTTAGTGACCGGGTTAGATTTTCAGTAAAACCCCGCGTTCACTCAGCTTGGCTGACAACTAAAAGAAAACAGTTTTCGGCATAAGCCCACTGAGTGCATCAAGTACTCAGCCCTGCATATTGTTTTTCCTTAATGTGCAGGTTGATCGTTGTCGAAGCCGAGGAGGTGTTGGGACAGAAGACCAAATAAGTAGGAAGGTAGTGGGTGTAGTATGTCTTCATACATATTACATCTGTCTTGGTACTCTTCCGTTGCGCAAATTCAGAACATTCATTTAACAAAGACAATTTCTCATAACTACTCTGATTCAGCATGATTTGTACCCTCAACACACTTCAGACAATGTTTCTTTTGATTTAAGCATCTTATGATGAGTTGAGACAGTTTCAGTATGTTTTAGTCGCGGTAAAGCTACACTTTCTTTGACTAGGGAGATGTGGTCGTGACAGAGAATGAGGAGAGAATAGAGAAAGGGAGATTGAGAATGAAATCCTTGTTAACACAAGAATGAGGTGAGTAAAAATGAGGGGAGAAGTGGGGTATTTATAGGAGTAAAATTGGAAGAAATAAAAAAAAATTGAAATTTCAAATTCGACCGGTTTACTGCCTGAACCGGCGGTTCAGTCCACGGTTTCTGACCGGTTTTCAGGCCTATACACTACACCCAGTGCTCTGCCACCCGAAAAAGCACCGGAAGCGTCGGAAACCGGCAGTTTCTGACGAAAACCGCCGGTTTTTCTGCAACCCTCGCCTGCAACCATACGCCCCTAACCGGAATCTGCCAGTTGGGACCGTTGAACCGCCGGTTCACGGTTCATGATTTTCGCGAACCTGAACCGGCCCGCTTGAACTTCAAAACCGCCGGTGCCGGTTCCGGTTCCGGTTCATGAACCGGCGGTTTGGAACCACCGGTTAACCACCTGGCCGGTTCGGTTTGTGCTTGTTAGATGGTGAGTACCACTGCATTATTCACATTTACGTTGATTGAAACTATTGAATACAAATCGATACCCCCAGCTATCACTGCCGCTATTCACAATTAAGTTGGTTGAAACTATTGAATTCACTCGATCCCCCCAGCTATCACTGCCGCTTAACTAATAACTAGATCCCCTTAATATATTCTGGATGCTAGAAATACAGACTTGTTCAGTTGTTTAGTTGTTAAATAAAATGGATTTAAAATAAATAAAATAAAATAAAATAAAATAAAATAAAATAAAATAAAATAAAATAATAAAATAAAAATACAAAAAATAATATAAGTATCACTTTTGTTGAAACATTTCAAAAAAATGCTAAAAAAATAAGAAAGTAAGAAATTACTTTAAAATATTTTTATGGGAATAGTGAGACATCATTGGTAGCGTAAAATACTAGTACGATAAATTTTCAAATATGAAATTAAATTAATTTTGATACACTATAAAATAGCTAAAATTAATACTATAGTGAGAATATTTATTAGTGTTTATTTAAAACCCAAAAAGTCCGCACCCAACTAGCCTAAGAGCATCCCCATCGGTGTTTTCCCTGATGGACGGCGTCCGCACCGACTACGCAGCACAGCCATGTCCGCCGTTGTGCTCTTGCCGACGGCACGGCGTAGCTCGATACATCGAGCACGTCCGTGCCGCTGAGCAGGGCGACGTGGCAGCACTCCATTGGCCAACGGCCTAACCGTTGGCATTTTTTTAAAAAAAAATCAAATTTTAATTTGAAAATCATTTTTAAATTAAAAAAAATTCCCACTTCCCAATAAATTATATCCGTTTTCTCACCACTTTTAATTTATTTTTCATTTTTTCCCCAAAATTAGCATTTTCATCTATAAATTCCCTCATTTCCACACAAAAAATTTACCACCACATTATACAATTTTCATTTAAATTTTCTCATCAATTCTCAATCTTTCAATCTTGCAAAAAAAATGTCCGGCTCCGGCGATCACCCCTCCGATTCCCGCGGTTGGAACCACGAATGGTTCGGCCCAACATCATTCCCTAGTCCGAAAATGGATTCTCGCCCCCTCCTCAAACCCAAGGTTCTCAAATTCCGGGTGGCTACCGGCCTTACCCGGTGGACGAGCAAGATGCCACCGATGGGACATACGGGTGGGCACCCGAACAAGGATCGGGAGGGAGCGACGGCTCCATGACGACCTACCAATCTTGTTATTACAAACATTTGAGAATCCTCACTTTGCGATAAAATAGTTTTGGAGATTTCTACGGTGGAACAAAAGAGTGGTTGAATGGAGGTGTAGCATTATTTATAGACAAAGGGATCACATGGTTTTACATGGATAATTCCCTCCGTCCGCCATTAGAGGTCTCATTTCTTGGCGGCACGAGTTTTAAGAAATGTTAAGAAAAGTGAGTGGAAAAAAGTTAGTGTGATAAGAATCCCACTTATATATATTAGTTTTAAATGAAATGTGAGTGGAATGAGTTAGTTGAATGTGAGACCCTATTACCATATATGGTAAAAGTGAACCGGGACTCCAATTCGCAGACGGACTAAAATTGAAAAACGGGACTCCTATTCGCAGACGTGGGGAATATTACACAAGAGTTAGTGACTTTTTACTAAAATGGGCAAGTTGACAAATCAATTATTCATTATACCAAAAATGGCAAGAATCTTACATCTTGTCACTCAAAATGACGGCCAACAAATACGGACGTCGTTTGGGAACGTGACATCGTTTGGAAAACGTGCTTGATGTGATGCAATTTCGTCAAACGTCTCGTCTTGATTTGATGTCAAAAAGTGTATTTAACACGTGTTCTATTCTTTCATGTAGGTAGCGGGAACGCAAGACGTGAATATCGAGCAAGGTCCGTAGGGTGAGGGACAAGCAGCCCGAGGCAAGCATACACGAGAACGCGGCTGCCCGGTGCGAGTGTGTCGGGGCACGGATCTCGCGGTGTTAGAAGTTGTGTCGCTATTTCTAGTATTGAACTCAATGTAAAACGTCTATGAACTTCCATTTGTAACTCGGACTTCACAAACAGACTATAAGAAAAAAAATAAATTTAATATTGTAAAAGAACTATTTTCATTCATCATTCGAAACGTGTTTCATACATAAAGCTCGATCACAACGTGTGGTAAAAGAGACTAGGTGCGAAATAAACTACTAATAAATCGGTCTTTCAAAAGACTTAGGAAATAGAAAGGGCGGGCGTTACACCAATAGCATATACTATTTGGACACATAGTTTTTTTATTTGGTTTTATAAACAAGTAAATTGCATAGTTAAAAACAAGTATATTTGTAATTAAATTATGTAATAAAAAACTATCCATTTCAATTCAACATTATATACTCCTTCCGTTCCATGTTAATTAAGTCTTTTTTCTATTTTTCAAGATAGTGAGTCATTTCAATTTTTAGCAAAAAGTAACCCTCTTTTTATTCTCTTTTCATTTCTTTTAGATTGACCTATGCAAATGGTCCCTAAACTATGCGTTTTGCACGCAAATGGTACCTAAACTTTAAAAATATCGTGGGTAGTCCCTGAACTAAGGTGTAATCACATTTATGGCACTTTTTTAGCATTCATCACAAATTTACACCCAAAATGCCCCCAAGGCATGAAGGGCATTTATGGACTTTCATATCTATGTATTGGATTTAATATTTACTTTATCACACTCTCTCTAGTACTGAATATGATATTTTCTTATAGTTTGAGTACGTAAATGATATTATTAACTTCCCTTTTTCAATCACTTTATGTCAAAAATTAAAATAAAAAATAATATGAAATTCTTAAATATATTAATTATAAAAATTAAAATTATAAATTTAATTATTAAACTAACTTGTAGCAAAATTTAATTTTTATTGTGATTTTTTTAATATTAAAAATTAAAATTTTTTAAATTAAAACTAAATTTTTAAATTTTTAATATTTAATATTAAAAAAATAATTGAATCAAAATCAAAATTAAATTTATCTACAAGTTATTTTGATAATTAGATTTATAATTATTTTATTCCATATTTAAGAATTTCATACTAGTATTTTTTATTTTTATTTTTTACTTTCTAAAAGTGTTAGAGAAAGAGATAGAAAGAGGATCCGAATAAAGTGATTGAAAAAGTGAAACGAATAATATCATTTTAGGTACTCAAACTATAATAAAATATCATATTTAGTAATAAAAAGAAAGATAAAGAAAATATCAAATCTAGTACCTAAACATGAAAGTCCTAAACGTCCTTCATGCCTTGGAGGGCATTTTTTGTACAAAATTGCGATGAATAGTGAAAATGTATAAAAAATGTGATTACACCTTAGTTCAAGGACTACCCACGATATTCTTAAAGTTTAGGTACCATTTGCGTGCAAAACGCATAGTTCATGGATCATTTGCGTAGTTCATTCTTTCTTTTATTTTACTCTTTCTTACTTTATTCACTGTCCACTTAATAAATTATTCTTAATCTTTGTGCCAAAAAGAAGCATCTCTATTAACAAGGAACGGATGGAATACTATTTTGATTATTTTTTTTAAACAAGTAAATAAGAAAATTGTGTAATTGAATAAGTGGTGAAGAATCAAGCAATAAAGGAATTACAGATATATGATTTCATCATTTCAGGTTATAATATAACAATTAAGATATCTAATTCGTGACAACAAGGTTAATAAGGTGAATCGCATTTATGAAGAACGTCGATTAAATAACTTAAGGTCATCATTTAAAAGTCAAACAGTTCATAAGACACTTAAATAACAATCATTATTAGATTTACTGTATCGTAGATATTGACTATAGTTTAATCATGTGAATTCTTTCTCGATTCCACCAGATGGAGTACTCTCTCCGTTCCTTAAATATTGTCACAGTTTAACAAGTGATGTGTTTTAAAAAATATTATGGAAAGTGAGTTGAAAAAGTTAGTAGAATGTGGGTTCTATCTTAAAAGTATTAGTTTTATAATAAATGTGAGTGAGAATAAGTTAGTGGAATGTGAGGTCCATTACAAAAAATAGTATAAAGTGAACTGTGACAAATTTTGTGGGACAGACGGAGGGGAAAAAATGTGACAAAATTTCAGGGACGGATGGAGTAATAAAAATGATCCGTTTCTAAAATTGAAAAATATTAGTACTACTACTCCCTCCGTCCGCCATTAAATGTCACATTTTTCCTTTTTCGTCCGTGCGCCAAAACCTGAAATGGAATAGACACAAAACAATACTTACTAGTAAGATGGAATAATAAGACCATCTTTAATGGTACACTAAAACCTGAAATGGAATAGACAATTAGCTCTAATAATACTACAAAACTAATTCTATTTTTAGTTTTTGAGTAAAAAATATCTATTTTTATGTTTACATTAAACTAAAATCAAAAACTTTTTCAGATATCATGAGTGAAAAGGAGAGGATATTATTTTAAATTTGAATTTTATATATAAATTATTAGAGTAAAATTATATTAATATAATATTTATATTTAAATGAATTTAAATCTAGTGTAAATGATTGGAGGAACTTTAATTAAGTCGTTTTGTACCTCAAAAACAACATAACCAATGGTAACCAAAGTCGCCAACGTTTTCATACATCAAAGTCGCCTTTACTTAACTAAGTGAGCAGAAAGGGAGGAAGAAAATAAAAAGAAAAGAAAAGAAAAGAAAAAAGAAGCCAAAAATAAAATTGAGGGTTTCGACAGATTGTGATTTGTGAAATATCGACAAATATCTGCAGTTGTATGAGTCAACTAAATTGCAAAATGCCGGTGAGAATGGTAGAGACTTCCTCTCCTTCTGAAGTTTCAGGTAATCAATCGGGTTTTTTTCCCCATAATTACAATTTTCATCAGCATTTCTTTCGCACCCTTAATTCTTGTTACTCTTTAGTTCTGTGTATATGTGAATTTTAATTTATATATGATGCTAAGCATAAAAGTTTGCTGTGATTTTGGAAGGTGCAACTACTGGAAATAGTATGCCCCAGCCCTGTACACTCTTAAGTGTTGGACAGGTAATATCTGCTCTCTTTCAATCTTGTTTATTTTATTTCTGTATCTCTTTTGGGTGATTTTTGGCACTAATTAGTTACTGCAGTTGATTCGATAATGGGTTTATGTAGAAATTATTTCTAAAGCTTTGTAGCTACATAAAACAGAGTGGGATGAAAAATCACATTTTTTAAAATTTCTTGAGTTGATGTTGTTTTACCAAATTCTATCAAAACTGTAGTTTGATTGAGGTAGCACTTTCTTGAGTTGAAAATTTAGGTGCAAGTCATGCAAGAATTGATGCTTTTGCACTATAGTACAGTAGTAGAGTCATTTCATTTCTGCATTCGTTTTGAAAAAATGATGGTAATAAATAGTTAAAGTGAATAAAACGTAAAGTAATGTTGAGAATATTGTAGACAAGACTCTTCTCTGCATTATTCTCTCTCTACTTTAACTACTATTACTATCATTATTCGAAAACGAGTGTAGAAAATGAAATGACTCTGCTACTGTGGAACAACGGGCGTATATCTTTAGGACTGTGTTTGCTTGGTCTCATGCTTATACCATGTAGTTCATCACAGGCTTTCTCGGGGACTCAGAATGTTTCGAGTCTGCAGAAAGATGAAGCTTGGAGAGTGAATGTACGAATCCAGGGTTATGACCATGATCGTGGATATCTATGTGGCACAATGGAAGCTCTGAATGTTCCTATGGCAGATACTCCAGTAAGAACCTAACCACTTTTAATCGTTGTAAGATGAGAGACTGCGACTATGTATATTACATTTCAGCTTTGCATTAGGTTGTTACGTTTTGGGAAGGGGAGATTGTTGACACCAAGAACTATACATTCTATACTGGAAAGTGGGGAGCAACGTAAGTCGTGTAGTCCTTGCCTGAAGATCCCAAAGTTCTAACAGTTACAACACCGAATTTATGTGAAACAAGTGTAACTGACTTGAGCTTGGTAACTATGAATAGGCGAGAAGACGACATCAAGCACTGGACAAAATTTCAATCCTTTCCTCCCCTACTGGTGAGTGTTATGTGCTCTTCTTTGATTAGCGTGTACGTAATCTTATCCATGTTCTCGTTTTCCAGCCCAAAGTGGAACCTGATGGAGGGAAGTCGTTAGACTTGAGCAACTATCCTTATATATTCATGGTAATAGCTTTGATTCTGTACTACCACTCGTATTTGAATTTCGTGTTAACGTTTCCTAGCTTCATTCTTTTCAATTCGGGCAGAGGTGGAAGGAGCAACACTTTGTCAACGTTGGAACTGATTGCGGACTGACAATCGCTGGCTTTTACTACGTCTGCTTCTCCTGTAGCGATGGTTCCATCAACGGATTCTATTATGATCCTAACAGCAGGTAGGTAGTTTCCATGAATTTGCTTATACAGTATCACTACGGGGTTCTTCATGTTGATGTGGTAACCGTATTATTTTGCAGCCCTTTTCAGAAGTTGGAGCTGAAGTCCATAAGTGTGGGAAGATCGGGATTCAGTTTCTCCACGTATGAGCTGCAGTAAATGGAGCGTGATATTAATCTGTCCGAACCATCGTTGGAAGGTAAAATTTTCAATCGTCGGCCAAGCTGATTGTACTAGAATGCCGAGAAGCTTTTCTTGAGATCATTTAAAATTTTAGAAGCACATACACTATACATGTATGAGAGAATGAATTTTGTGTAATTTGATACTATTTCAATCAGTAATGCCCCAAAATATGCTCTCACTGACACAGCTTTGTCAATTTTGCTCTAAAAAAATTTTCTCCCTAATTGATTAGAATTATATACAGAGGATTTTCCAGCTGATTTGTGTAGTTTGGTAGTTGAAGGAGCCCAAGATCTGTATGCTAAATTGTTCAGTTTTGAATCTTTTGATTTTATTGTATTTTTTGTGCTCGCTCCCCCTGTAACGGATGCTGCAGCTGGTGGCGCGACGTGTCCTAAATTTGTGGGACAAATTAGAATTTGATCAAAATTTATGAATTTTTTTGTGTGTGAATTTAGGGGGTAATTACATATTTTATATAAAATGTTTTACCTTTATTTCAATTTAGTACAAAAAGTATTAAGTTTACCTATTAAATACAAAAAGTTTACTAACTGTTTTAAGTTAATATATTCCGTTAAGTATTTTAAAAACTGTTAGTTAGTTTATAATTTGTCCAACTTATCAACATAATTATAGAATAATTAGAGATTTAATACAATTAATCCTTCTAGAAAATAGTCCATATCAATTCTTCCAGCAATTGATCGTGGTTTAAAAAAATTTTGGTCTCTCAATATACTCTATTTTTTTAATAATTTTTTTAATAGAACATAGTATATAAAATAAGTCCATATTTTTTCATCTTTATAAAATGGCTAATTTGAGCTTCGAATAGTTAATAAGTCAATATTTATTTTTTACAAAAAATATTCTATATTTTATAGTTGTATTCTCCATTGTTATATGAGAAAGCTTAGACAATAAAATGCAATTCGCTAATTTGATGGTGAAGAGTGGTGAATTTTTTCTCTGTATTTTTCATTTTTGTAAGTAAATAAAAATAACTGTTTGATATAATTAATGAAATGTTTTAATTTAAAACTTTTTGTACAAATCTGAAATACTGGTAAAACTTTTCGTATGTATGATATAATTAGAAGTAATGGTATTAGTGGGGATTTGACGGAATGTATTATTTTGGAACACTTGCACGCATTGAAGGAGAAGTTTTAAATTGCAAGCTATCTGCGTGATATTTATGATCAGGTAATGGCCTTCCAAAATAGCTGTATTAAAAAAATAAAAATATAACAATCTGAGTTCTGATAAAATAAGTAAAGTGAAGTGGAAAATTCTTTTCAGCATTTATTGAGTCACAGAGACAAACATCTCCGTTTGAGCAGTGGAGGAAGCTGCAAAAATATCAATTTCCCCTTCTGCCAAAAAGTACAACTTCATGTGGACGAATTTAATGTTAAAATATTATCAAGATGGAGTATATGCACACAAGTAAATTATTAATGAGTCATGACATATGTATTTTATCTACTGCAATGATACTGAGGTGAATTCTCTTGATATAACAAACTAAAATGATAATATGGTGATTCTCGGGAAAAAAAAGTGTTATTGATCGGACTAATCAGTAAATTGAATTTAAAGTCACTAATGTTTTAACTTTATTAGATTTTTATTTTCAAAAATACTCTTATAAAATAAAATATTAATGGGCGAAAACTTGATACACATACACAATCATGGTCTCCAAAAATAATATGAGTAATTTGGGAATACATTTGAACAAAAAGAATTAAATCCCTTTTCTTTTCTCTTTTAGTTTATGTATGTACACAGATAACCATTTGACATGCTCACCCTTGCCACTAAAATCATTGTGTACCTTGAAAATAATGAGTTTAGGAATAATACGAGTTTCAATACTTCGTTAATCCCATAAAAATACGCGCATTTTTTATTTTCATCTGTCTCATAAAAATATGTGTATTCTATTTTTAGAAAGTTATATCAATTTAGTAATGTAGGTCTCACTTCCACTAACATTACTTTAACTACAATGCTCCTCTTCTCTCTTAATTTACAAATTTTAGTGGAATATGAGGTCTATTTTTTATATTGATTTTTTAATAAATGTGAGAGTTAGCAAAATGTAGGACCTACTTATCATTTATGATAAAAGTAAAATGTGACTCTTATTATAGGACAGACCGAAATGACAAAATGTAATTCTTATCATGGGACGGAATGAAATGACAAAATGTGACTCTTTAGGGTGTAATGTAATGTAATGTATAATGGTTTTTTTAAAATAGAAGTAATGTATAATGATTTTTTTTGTAACAGAGGGAGTAATGTAATGTATAATGATTTTTTAAAAATAGAGTGAATTAATTTTGTTATACCGACCACAATTATAAATGTATACTATTTCTTTGGGATGTAGGTAGTACTCCTTTCGTATCTATCTGTATAGCTGAGTTATATTCATTTTTGGGTTGTCCCACTGTATTCATTTTTTTTATGACAAAAGCAACAATCTTTCTTTTTACTTTATTCACTTTTACTTTATTATCTTTTCATCTATCAACTTTTTTCTTTTCTAACATTATTATTATTCATTTACTTAACTCACTTACTACAATAATTTTCAGATTCAGTGTTAAAAAGAAACACACCTATTATAGAGGGAGTATTACACTATTACATATGGTTGTATTTTTCCCACGTAATTAATATAGCAAGTAATGATTTTTAAAAGAGTGTCCAGCCATTTTCATATAAAAATATTAAATGAGGTAAAAAGATAAAAGTAATAATATATTAAGAAATATGTTTGGCCCACAAGAAACTTGAATAGAGTGTGACAATTAGAGGGGCAGTCCTCGTGCAATCACGCAATAGGTTACTGCAGTCAAAACCATATTGGCTGGCAAATGATACTCCCTCCGTCCCGCACTACTCGCACCTTTCCTTTTGGGCAGGGAGATTAAAGAATGAGTGATAGACAAAGTCAACAATTACGACTGTAGGTATAAATTGTTACTAAAAATGGAAAGAGTGCAAATAACTTGGGACGCCCAGAAAGGAAATAAGTGCAAGTAGTGCGGGACGGAGGGAGTACAATTTTATTTGTCAGCATTTACCCATTTCATGAGATTCGTTCCCCCTTTTTTATAACCCTTCCTTCACCCCATACTCTCTCAACCAACCATATATTATTATTATTATTATTATTATTATTATTATTATTATTATTATTATTATTATTATTATTATTATTTATACACACATGTATTCACTTACTTCTCCAATAAAAAAAAACCTTGCATGCATGTTTTGAACAAGTATAAAACCAAACACGCACAATCATTTCCAACTACACTAGTAGTTTTCTTCTTTTGACTTAATTTAATTTGTATATATTAAGATATGGATAGTTTGTTGTGCAATGAAGTTTTTGAAGAGAATGATTGTGATATTAGAAATGGCATTTCATTTGAAGATTGTGAGGAAGCTTTTGCTGGTTTTGTAGCTAAGGAGACCGCCTATTTGCCTCACTCAGCATACACTAAGCTTTTGCAGATAAATGGTTTCATTGGTTATGCTAGGTTTAAAGCTGTTACCTGGATAATTAAGGTGGAGTATTTTTTTTTTCATATCTTGTTACTCCATGCCTCTAATTATATATTCAATCTGATTTCGAAATCCTTTTCTATTTCGTCTAGTCTCAGAGAAGAATGGATCTTTGCGATGAAACCATATTCTGCGCTGTGAATTACGTGGATCGCTTCATTTCACTATATAACCAGTGTCAAGTAAGAAATTAATAATCTTTTAAACTAATGCATTTATATATGATATATCCATATTAATTTATAAATGTTCAGGGCTGGAAGGGGTGGATGTTTGAGCTTCTCTCGATCGCGTGCTTATCCATCGCCACCAAGTTCAACGAAACGACTGCTTATCTTCTGCATGAATTTCAGGTGACAAATTAATCCTAACTCATCAGATCACAATCTTATACTACAATTAAAAATGAAAATTTGAATGAAAAATGAACAAACAGGAAGATATGGAGATATGGTTTTCTCCAAGGCTTATTCAACGGATGGAGATTGCGGTTTTGAAGAGGTTGGAGTGGAGGCTGGATGCTGTAACTCCAGTTTCTTATACTTATCTCCTCACACAAACCTTCAACAAAACCCTCCTCCAACAATCCACTCAATTACTTCTCCACCTTCTTTTAGGTACCATATATACCACCACTCCTAATTAATTAAATCAATTTCATTTTATTATTTTGATCTAGAACTCAAAAAGTACACTATTTTCAGATCCCAAATTTTTGGGGTTCCATCAATGTGTTGTGGCAATTTCAGCCATTAAAACTCTACTTCAAGAATCAAGTGAGCTTGGTTCATCATTTGCACATATTGACAACCTCGTCTCTCAAGATCGAAAGGTGAAATTAAATACTATACGTACTTCATTTTGTCACAATTTTTGAAAAATTAATTAATGCATGGTTGTGTTTGTGTAGGATGATTTGATCCATTGTGAGAGGCTAATGAGGAAACTAAGAGATGAAACGATTTGCCCTTCAAGTCCGGTAACCGTATTGAAAGTGAACTCCGATGCTGTTTTCTCTATCGCGAGTTTGGGATCGAGTAGAAAGAGGAAGAGAGACGAAAAAGAAGAGATGATGGGATAATTTAATGAAGCATGTTGATTTGCACATTACTCTTGACTCTTGTGGTGTGGGAATAATCCTTATCAGGCATTTCCTATGAGCTAAGCTTTGGGGAAAATCTAACTACTGATTTTATTAATCTTGTTGCAATTTGTGATGCATAATCACATAATTGAATATACATTACAAAATAACCATTTCTTTATCGCTGCTATTAATTAGTGAATTCTGGATGAAGTGGATGTTGTATTATAAATTTCCTATTCTATTTATGCTCCCATTTTTATCTCTTTTTAGATATTGACCATTAAAGTATCTCATTTTACTATTTTTATTAATAAACATCATAATCCAATAATTTATTACACTCATGCTTAATTAAAAAATTAAATATTATATAAAAATAGGGGGAGATGATCAAAGTAAAACTAATATTGTATTAAGTGCATAACTAGAGAACAAATTTTAGTCATCAGATAAAAACGATCTAGTTCACTATATGGTCGTTTTAGTTCACAATATGAATTTAAAAACAAAAAGTGAACCAAAATATCTTTATAGTATTTACTCCGTCAAGGATTTAGTTCAATGATTATGGCGTTTTGGTTCACTCTTTCGTGTACTGAACTAAATCACTCCAATAGTAAACTAAAGTCATGTTCTCTAGTTATGCATTTAAGTAGTGGTTTCCTTAATTAAATCACTACTCTAAAAATAGGAATCAAATGTCACAAATTTTTTTTATTTAATTACCTTTAAATTTATAAACTCGTGCCGAGCAATAAGACATTTTCTTTACACCCAATAAGACATTTTTTTTATTCAAGTATACAAAAATTTATTACTCCACCCCTAAGCTCAGTAATTTGTAATTCTTATTAGGATATCTTAAACAAATTGACTCGTTTAACTTTTTATTCCCGTTCTACTTTATTATCTCCCTATTTCTTCAATACATTTTTTTCACGTAACAAATGAATTACATCACTTAAATTAGATGGGATGGAGTATATTTTTTGCTATGTACGTATCTGGTAAAACTTGTAAGGGTCGTCGAGAGAATGCACAAAAAACACAAGAAATTAATTATGTTTAATTCAAGAATAAACACATGATATTTGATAAGTCGTATTTTAGGCCATGGTTACTGGTTAGTATAATGTGCATAATTGGAATATATCTGCAAAACACTTGCTAAAGTGTGCAGGGAAGTGTTCCAGCCAGTATGGGAATGTTAGGAGAATTCAGGTGAAAAGGGCGTCAGGATGTTGCTATCCTGACCATTATGCCTGCTAAAAAGGCTCGAGATGGAGAAGAAGGATAGCTGGGAAGATTAGCCGCAAGCAAGGTGGCAAAAGAGTCACTTCATGTTTGAAGTCTACCCTAAAAATCAAGGGCAGACCTCCCTATAAAAGGAAGCCACTTGGAGAGAGAATTATCATCAATTAGTTCATGAACTCCTACGCTTAGTTAGCAATCTCTCTTCGGTAGATCAATCCTTCAGCATTATCCTTCATATTCTCGTTCCTCGCCGACAGCCATGGTCACCTGAAGCTCATCAGTTCGCCAGAGTTCCGCATTATCTCGTTCCAGCCAGCGTGTTTCGTAGAGTTAGCAGTTTCATCGCCCGGAGTGGCAAACAATCTTTAATTGCTTTCTTAGTTAATCTTTACGTGTTTCCTTCCGTTGGACCTGTTGCACTTTCAATTTCCGTTTGCTTTTGAAGAATTTCGTTTAGATCCAAACACCTTTTATGCAATGAAGTTGTCTTTGAGCATCGTTTTCTGTTGAATCTGTTTCATTCTGCCTAGGTAGCTTAAATCCAGTAGTTACGGTAATTTCCAGTGTTGAATCACATGTTTTCATTTCTGTAGTTAATCTGCATGAGTTTGCAAGTCTAGATAGGTGTTAGATTTTAGATCTGAAATGGTTAAATGTGAAAGCTTAGTTTACGTAGTTTCTGCCACCTTGAATGTCACCCAGTAAGCATGATTTCAGTTTCGCTAGATTAATCTTTTGATTTGGAGTTTTTAATTTTGGATCTGAGCTGTGAAGTTTGTTAATCTGTGTTTCTCGTTCATGAAATCTGAGATTGTTGATCTGAGTTTATTCATGTTGAAGAAGATAACATCCACATCCAAGTTTGGGACCACTTTTAATTTTTAGTTACTTTTTGCTTTTGTCCTTTACTTTTTCTACCTTTTCAGCTGGTACCCTACAGATTTGTCAGTCTAGTCACCTAACTACCTCTTTTCCTCTGATATTCCGTTTAGCTTTTTATAGTAATCCCGTACCTTACACATATTTTCAGAGACATAATGTCCCATACTCTCACGTACACAGCTTCTTATCAAACGTCTCTCACACCTCCTAATCAGTAGAGTAACAATTTAACTTCCAGCCTAGATAAAGTCTCAATCCAAAGCATGGTAGCTAACCAAACCTCTCCAAAATTTCACCACAATTCCCGAAGCGCATTCATCTCTGTGGGATTCGACCCTTACGTCCACTATACTAGTCAGTAGAAGTGGGTTGAGGAATTACTGATACCAGGTTCAGGCATAGCTGGGGTTCCATCCTGATCGGTAGGATACATCCTGTGCTCGATACGACACCTGACACAAACCTGCTCTTTCAAATGGCGTCGTTTCCAGGGATGAATGGCGTTATTAACTGTTATTGTGTGTGAAACTTTGGCGTACATACTGTGGATAATTTTTCTATTTCTTTTTATTTCAGTTTATGAGAAGCAGTTCGGCTCCTGACCAGTGGAGACCGAAGATACTTCAGCGAGGATCTATACTCGTAACCACTCGATCCGGCCTGTCGACAGCTTTGTCTGATTTAGGTTCGAGTAGTGATGAAGAATAAGACACCATAGAAGGAGGAATACCAGACAATCCAAGGCTACAGTTGGAAGGCAATCCCAGGAGAATGGCAGACCACAATGATGACGATCCAGAGATCGGGACGCTGAATGCGCATACCGAAGGAGAACCACCGCAGGCTATAGTAGACACCCCGGGGCAGACAGTCTGTGATGTGAAGCCCCATGTTATTGCAATCCTGCCCACGTACTGTGGAAAGAGCTATGAAGGCCCTTACGAATTCCTTCATGAGTTCTGTAAGATTTGTAGGGCACAGAGAAGGCCAGCAGGAGCGACCGAGGATGACTATAGATTGAAGGCTTTGCCGTTCGTTCTGAAATGGGAGGATAACACTTGGTTCATGCAACTGCCCCCCAATTCCATTGAGAGTTTGGCAGATTTCAAGTCGGCATTCTTAGGGGAATTCTTCCCGTCATCAAAGACGAGCGCGCTGAAGAGAGAGATCACTAGTGTGAAACAAGGGTACGATGAACCCTTGAGTGACTGTTGGGCGAAATATATGAGCCTCTTGGATGCATGTCCGAATCATCGTATGGCCGATATAGAAATATATCATACCAACTGGTCAGGAATGAACCAACAAACCCATAACCAGAACTCACAAAACCAGAACTCGAACCCTGTTTATATACCACCCCACCAGAGAAACTTTCAAAATTACCCGAATCAGCCTAATCAAGGTCAACAACATTAGCAGAACAAAAACCAGTTCCAAAACCAAAACCAGAACCAATATCACCAAGACCAGTACAACCCTCCTGGCCAATATAACCAGTACCCTCCTAACCAGAACCAGCAAAACTTCCAAAATTTTTAGCCCAACCCAAATTCTCAGTATAATCAGCACCAAGGGCCAAATCAGTCCCAATATCCTAACAGGTCAAGACGATCTATGGAGGATATGATGAGAGAATTGCTTGCCTCGCAGCAGGGCATCAAAGGTGAGTTGCAGTCCAATAATGAAGTAGTGCAGGGGATGCAGAATGCCCAGAAGGAGCATAAAGCGAACATTGATATGATGAATAGGCAGTTGGCCCAGCTGGCAAGTTCGATGGGTGAGTTAAAAGGAAATTCAGGGAAACTCCCGTCTACAGTCCATGTACCTGAGAAAGCAAACGTGAGCAAAGTCACATTGCGGTCTGGTACCTCTTATGAGGGGCCCAAACCAAAGAAGTCCAGTGGGGAATCAAGTGGAGCAACATTACTGAGAGACGCTGTCTCGGAAGAGGAGCTACACAAACCTCTACCCCAAATGCAAGATCTATTTTTCTTGAGTGAGGAACCATCGAGGAACAGTGAAACCGGAAGCAGGCAGCCCAAGGTGGACTCATCTAAGGAAAAAAAACTGACGAAGGAAACTCCAGCCCAGAATGTGCCCGAGAAAGACTCCGGGAAGGCTGTTGAGGAGCTGGTCGAAGAAGAGAAAGGGAAAAAGCCATTCCCTTATCGTTTCGTGACCAAGAGGAAGAAGGAAAACCCAGTGGATTACATGTCAATTTTTGGGAAGCTGGATATCACCATACCATTCCTCCAAGCCGTGAAGCTACCCCCGCTTGGAAAATTTATAAAAGAATTCATAGCCGGGAAAGCCCAGAAGGATGGGAAGATCATGGTGGAAGGGATAGCGTCAGCAATTGTGCAAGAAAAGCTACCACCCAAGAGAGCAGACCCCGGTATGTTCACTTTGCCTCTAACTATAGGAGATGTAAAAATCGAGCATGCAATGTGTGATCTGGGAGCTTCTATAAATGTTGTGCCATTGTCAGTTTATAATCGGCTGAAGGGAGTAACGTTGTCTAGCACTAGGGTATTAATCCAACTGGCTGATAGGTCGTGTATAAGTTGGTGAGAGTACATGACTTTACTTATCCTGCTGACTTTTACGTGATCAAGATGGGTGAGTCTGAAGCTAGGGAGTCTAGCGGTATTTTGTTAGGAAGGCCATTTCTTAGGACAGCCAAGACAATTGTAGATATGGCTAAGGGAACAATTTGTATTGATTTTCATGGAAAAAAGTTTACCTTTGATATCAATGAGGCCATGAAAAAGCCTATCGATTCTGAAAATCTATGCTATGTGGATGTGATTGACCCTCTAGTCCAAGATTTTCTTGAGACTGAACTATTGCAGGAAAAGCTACAAGCATTGGATGTATATGGGCAGGCTTATGTAGAGGCAGCTGCATGGTGTGACCTGATCAGTAGCCAAGGGTTGACTGATGAAGAGATAGAAGGATCAATTATGGACTTTTGTCAGAAATCAAAATTCATTGGAGCTGCAGGGGCTAAGCTACCAGTCAGTACAGATGAACTCTCAGAGGGAAAATTAGAAAGAGAAGGGGATGCTGCAAGAAACCCTCTCCCAGCAGACACACTTCCTCCACAAGTTGAATTGAAGAAGTTGCCAGCGACCCTGAAGTATGCCTTTCTCGGGGAAGAAAACTTATATCCGGTGATAATAAGCAGTAGCCTGACAAAGGAGCAAGAAGCAAGGCTACTGACCGTTTTAGGCAGGAACATGAAAGCAATCGGATGGAGCCTTACAGATTTGGTGGGAATAAGCCCTGACGTCTGCATGCATCATATTAGGCTAGAAGAAGGGGCGAAGGCACATCTAGATTCGCAGAGAAAGGTGAATCCCAACATGCGGGAAGAATATTGAAGGAAATCTTGAAGTTGTTGTCATTAGGGATTATCTATTCGGTGCCCGATAGCAAGTGGGTCAGCCCTGTGCACATGGTCCCCAAGAAGTCCGGGATTCAAGTGGTTCAAAATGAGAGGAATGAGCTGATACCGACAAGGCTAGTCACTAGTTGGCGGATGTGTATAGACTACCGCAAGCTGAACGCCGCGACTAGAAAAGACCACTTCCCCCTACCGTTCATCGATCAGATGTTGGAGCGACTGGCTGGGAAGAAGTACTTTTGTTTTTTGGATGGGTACAACGGGTACTTTCAGATTTACGTGAATCCTGAAGACCAGGATAAAACTACCTTCACCTGCCCGTTTGGAACCTATGCGTACAGACGCATGCCGTTCGGACTTTGCAACGCTCCGGGAACATTTCAGCGATGCATGATGAGCATATTTTCTGATCTAATTGAGGAGTCTATAGAAATATTCATGGATGACTTCACAGTCTACGGAGATTCTTTCGACTCATGCCTTCGTCATTTGGATGTAATCTTGGAGAGGTGTCGAGCGAAGAGCCTAGTTTTGAATTTTGAGAAATGTCATTTCATGGTCACAGAGGGCATCGTCCTAGGGCATGTGGTGTCAGAAAAGGGGTATCCAGGTGGATCAAGCCAAAGTGGACATCATTTCCAAATTACCTTTTCCTACTGACCATAAGAAAATAAGGGGTTTTCTGGGGCACGCGGGATTTTACCGCCGATTCATTAAAGACTTCGCCAAAATTACCCAACCCCTCACCAGACTCCTCCAAAACGAAGTAGAATTCAATTTTGATGATCAATGCAAGGACGCTTTCAACTTGCTCAAGGAAAAGCTGATATCCGCACCAATTATCCAAGCTCCTGACTGGGATCATCCGTTCGAAGTGATGTGTGATGCCAGCGATTAAGCAGTAGGAGCGGTTCTGGGTCAGAAGATCGAGGGAAAAAGGTATGTGATCTTTTATGCATCTAAGACATTGAATTAAGCTCAAAGGAATTATGATACCACGGAGAAGGAGATGTTAGCCGTGGTTTATTCATTCGAGAAGTTTCTGCAGTACTTGTTGGGGTCAAGGGTCATCGTTTATACTGACCATGCAGCCATTAAGTACCTGGTTACCAAGAAAGAATCCAAACCCCGCTTAATCCGATGGGTACTCTTGTTACAAGATTGGGAGGTGGAAGACAAGAAAGGGGTTGAGAATAAGGTTGCGGATCATTTGAGCAGGATAGTGCAAGATGGAAATAGCGAGGAGGTGAGAGATTAATTCGGAAGAACACTTGTGTGAAGTTATTTTCGCCGCTAGGAAAATTGACTGGGAAGAAGTGATGAAGCTTACTAGTCAGGATGTGACAGAAATAGGAAAGGAAAAACTAGGGGAGGAGCCATGGTATGCGGACCTAGCCAACTACCTCGTTTCAGGGGAGCTTCCAGAAGTGTCAAACGTCACCAAAGCTCAAAGAATGAAGATCAAGAGTGAGTCGAAATACTACTTTTGGGACGGCCGGGTAGGAGCCGATCAAGTGATAAGAAGATGCGTTCCTGACTGGGAGCAGAGGGACGTATTGACACATTGCCACTCTCTGGCATGTGGAGGAAATTTCGGTCCCAAGAAGACGGCGAGGGAAGAGATAGATTTAAATGAGACGGCTAAGAAACAAGGCCTAATGACGGATGACGAATTTCAGGCAATTTTGGATGGAGTAAACCAGAGGGAAGATGATACTACCACGATGGTTGAGGATCTAAACCTCACATCTAGGGCAGTAGGAGAAGGTGAAGAAGGCAGGTCAGGAGAGAAAGAGCCAGAGGCAGTGAACCTCCAGACAGAGGCGGGGAAGAGTGATATGCATGAGGAAGCAGAAGAAACAGAAGCAAGAGCGGAGATACCAAAACCAGTAGCACCTCCGGTGACTAAACCGAAGACAGTCAAGAGGAAGTTTGTGTTGAAGGGCGGCCCTAGGGAAGAACAGCCAAAGCCGCAAAGGGTATCTCAACGATGCTTAGGAAAGTGGGCACCTAGTAAGGCGAAGCCGAACACGGAGGGAGATCCGGTGGAGATCTTGAGTGATGAGGAAAGGGCTACTCCCACAAAACCTGGGGAGAAGTTTTTGCCTACTACTGACTTAGAGGATACTGCAAGGGAAAACGAAGCGGTCTCTCCAACACTGAGTGGCCAAGGTGAAGAGGCTGACGGGATGGCTGAGGGTCTGGACCTCGCATCCAGGTCAGTAGGCCACAAGGAGACCAGTCCTACTGCCCAGGATCAATTTTCAACACATGCTGAGAAGGAACCCGAAGAAGAGAAAGACGAGGATGACGGAGAGGAAGCTAGATATCAGGAAGAAAGAAAACGGAAGGGGAAGGCCCCTATGAAGAAGAAGCCCAGTAACAAGAAGCCACGTATAGTGAACACTGGCATAGTCATTACTGAGTCAGTTCAGCGAGCCCAGGAACACCGGAGGGAACAAAGTGATAGCGAATACGCTGTCAGTGAAGAGTCAGAATCGGACAACGATATTTCCCTGGAGGATGAGGAGTACAGTGAGCAACAGCTTCCGCACGATCATCGGGAGCTAGTACATCCCCCGGTAGAGAGACTGAGGTACCGGCGCTGGACAGTGGACCTTACTGATGATCAGGTGGAGGAGATGAAGCTTTTCGACTCGAAGGAGCTACAAAAAATTTTCGATAGCAAGGATGAATGGAGTAAGCAAGTGAAGAGCGGAAAGGTACTTCATAGTCCTTCTTTAGATGAGTTGGGTGCCCGCGAGCAGTTTCTCTCTTATTTGCACGCGTTAGGATTCGAATGGTTGTTGGAGAATGGAGATCCGAGTGTCCCGGTTAGATTAGCGAAGGGGTTTTTCACGACCTTTAGGTTTAAGGTCACCACTGATCTAGATGAGGAATGTATCAGTTTTAGGCTGTTTGGCGGAGAGATACGGATGAATCTGATTGACTGGACCGTGCGTCTGGGAATGTGCAGTATGGAGGAGGCCATAGGGCCTGAGTGGAGAAGTAGGGAGCGGGGAATTCCCCGCAGACATGTGGAATTTGAGCCCCAGGAGGCATTGGAGGAGTTAACTTACCCAGCCTCTGGAGAATTTGCATCCACTCTCTCTCGCTCAATCCATTTCAATAACCCAATCCTACGCCTAGTCCAGCTTCACTTGGACTTCAATTTGTTGGGGCAGTCGAACTCCGCTGTCAGGACATCGATGACGGAGTTATACCTTCTCTAGTGTGCCAAGCACGGAAGGAAGTTACATCTGGGTTTTTGAACGCCTACCAATGCCATCTAATTGCCACCCACCCAGCGAGAAATCTCACTCTATGCCGATGACTTATCCGACCAGATCATGGTGGACCCTCCTGGTCTTTGATACACCTTTGTTTGTCCGAACGAACACCGTTTACATGAGGCAGGGCGTACCACGTTTGTATGCAATGGGAGAAGAAGTTATGCCTACAGGGAGAGCGACGGCAGCCCAGGGAACACCAGCGCAGGAGCAGAGGCAGGAGAGGTTGGAAAAAACAGTGGAAGAGTTGGCGGAAGAGAATCGAAAAGCAAGAGCGGAGTTAAGCCGTTTGGCAACTGTGATGGAAGGAATCTTGAACGAGTTGGGAACCGGGAAGTTGGTCCGTGAATCTGGACCAAGTGGCCACGGAGGCCGAACTAATGAACCACGAGTATCAGAGGAGGTAGTACCCGAGACGAAAGAAGCAGAGTAGAAAGAAGAAGCGGAACAAGAGGAAGGAGATGCCGAAGAGTCGGCAGAATCTGGGAACAAGCAGTCCGAGAATGAGGAGGAACAACCGGAAGAACCACCTACACCACAACCTGCCCCGCGAAGGAGCAGGAGGAACAAGTGACCACCACCCCAGCTGACCAGTTAGTTTTTTTTTTATTTTCAGTTTTTAGTTTTTCGTATTTTAATTGTGTTTTGCTTTTTTTTAGGTAGTATAATCTGTGTAGTACGTGAGCAAACCCCTTTCATAACACTTAGCCTACGCAATAGTCTAAGTATGAGAAGTAAAGGGTTTGCTATTTTTGGCGCATGTGTTTGTATTTTCTGTTTTCTTTTTCGTATGCATGTCAACTCACACTTAGCCTATTATATAGTCTAAGTGTGAGGAGTTTGTTGTATATATATGTTTAGGTTTGATGGTTTCTGTTTAGATTTTAAACTCTCCCACTTAGCCTATTATATAGTCTAAGTGTGAGAAGTTTTTAGTATAAGTATGTCTTGTTGTGTTTTGGTATGTCTGTGTGTCAGTCATACTGGCCATTACCTTTTTTTTCCACTTCACAGCCTTATCTGAGGGCAGACACGTGTGAAGTGGGAGGGGGGATGCAATGGCCAGTATGACATGTGTACATATGTGTTATCTGTGTTTAAGTGTTTGTGTAGTGTCTAGGTCTAGTTTTTTATTTGATTGGGCTTAAACTCAACTGTCTCGAACTGACGGTGAGGGGAATTGAGGGAGATAGAACATGCTGGAAAATGGAAACCACCCCCCCTTAGTATCTCCTAGTCAGTATAGATGATGCGAGTATGAGAGAAAAGCCCACACTTAGAGCCCACACTTAGAGCTCAAACACAAAAGCCCTCTTAAAATGTGAGTTAAAAGCCTAAAGTGAAACCACTTTCCACTAATTCAGAAAAGAAAAGAGTGGCTGCCACAAGGTGCCTAGGGTAAAGTGACCGCGTGTAGCAACACTGAAGGTAGTAGGAACCCCCCCTCCCAAAAAAAAATATTTTCCAACCCTTAGAACTCCACTTTCTAGCCATATATACCCAGATATAACCCCTAGCCCCTGGAATTGTGTGTGTGCGAGGCATAAGGCAAGAAAGCAACTGGCCAGCAGGACATACAAGAAGAAAACCAAGTGGAAAAAATAGAAAGGCAAGGAGAAAATGACCAGGAAGAGATTCCAGGCCCCAAAAAGATAAGAAGGAATAAGGGTGGCGAAGCCACATAAGAAAATGAGAAAATGCGAAGAAAATGGTCGAAAATACTTCACCACAAAAAGAATGAGAAGGAATAAGGGTGGCGAAGCCACAAGACGCTACTGACCAGTTGGTAAGCAACTTCGGAAAAAGTCCAGCCAAGCAGAAGTGGCAGTCGAAAGCCTGAGCGCACACAGTTCCCCGCATCAGAATAAAATAATGATTTTTGAACCTTAGAGCCTTAGGAACAACCACCCCAAACACTATAACCCAATAGCCCCGTTACAAGCCTAAAAAACCTTGAGTAGCCGCACGTGAGATCTAAGTCCGAAGCATTTGTGGTTCAGCGCTATGAGAGAATACAGTCCTAACATCCCCAGTGAGGAGTGAGCGACTGAGAGAATCCAGTGTTAAGCCGAGAGTGTGGGTGATCTTGACAAGCGAATGTACTGACTGGGAAGGAAAGGGGGGGCGGCGGAAATTCAAGGCTGTCTAAGGCCAGATTGCACCTAATCCCAAGGGGAGGGATGGTTGAAAATATAGCCCAGTTATTGTATTTACTGTGTTAATGTGTTTAAGTGTTTTTAGTTCTGTTTATGTGTATGTGTCCGTGCTTATGTGTTTTTCTTTGCACCATAGTTTAGGGTCTAGGTTAGGATAGAGTCGGTCAGGGGAGTAACCAAGCTAGAATTCGACTTACTTGTTTTGTTGTTCTTCACGCTTGAGGATAAGCATGTGGTAAGTGTGAGAAGCTTGATAAGTCGTATTTTAGGCCTTGGTTACTGGTCAGTATAATGTGCATAATTGGAATATATCTGCAAAACAGTTGCTAAAGTGTGCATGGAAGTGTTCCAGCCAGTATGGGAATGTTAGGAGAATTCAGGAGAAAAGGGCGTCAGGATGCTGCTATCCTGACCAGTATGCATGCTAAAAAGGCTCGAGATGGAGAAGAAGGATAGCTGGGAAGATTAGCCGCAAGCAAGGGGGCAAAAGAGTCACTTCATGTTTGAAGTCTACCCTAAAAATCAAGGGCAGGCCTCCCTATAAAAGGAAACCACTTGGAGAGAGAATCATCATCAATTAGTTCATGAACTCCTACGTTTAGTTAGCAATCTCTCTTCGGTAGATCAATCCTTTAGCATTATCCTTAATATTCTCGTTCCTCGCCGACAGCCATGGTCACCTGAAGCTCATCAGTTCACCGGAGTTCCGCATTATCTCGTTCCAGCCAGCGTGTTTCGTAGAGTTAGCAGTTTCATCGCCCGAAGTGGCAAACAATCTTTAATTGCTTTCTTAGTTAATCTTTACGTGTTTCCTTACGTTAGACCTGTTGCACTTTCAATTTCCGTTTGCTTTTGAAGAATTTCGTTTAGATCCAAACACCTTTTATGCAATGAAGTTGTCTTTGAGCATCGTTTTTCGTTGAATCTGTTTCATTCTGCCTAGGTAGCTTAAATCCAGTAGTTACGGTAATTTCCAGTGTTGAATCGCATGTTTTCATTTCTGTAGTTAATCTGCCTGAGTTTGCAAGTCTAGATAACTGTTAGATTTTAGATCTGAAATGGTTAAATGTGAAAGCTTAGTTTACGTAGATTCTGCCACCTTGCATGTCACCGAGTAAGCATGATTTCAGTTTCGCTAGATTAATCTTTTGATTTGGAGTTTTTAATTTTGGATCTGAGCTGTGAAGTTTGTTAATCTGTGTTTCTCGTTCATGAAATCTGAGACTATTGATCTGAGTTTATTCATGTTGAAGAAGATAACATCCACATCCAAGTTTGGGACCACTTTTACTTTTTAGTTACTTTTTGCTTTTGTCCTTTACTTTTTCTACCTTTTCAGCTGATACCCTACAGATCTGTCAGTCTAGTCACCTAACTACCTCTTTTCCTCTGATATTCCGTTTAGCTTTTATAGTAATCCCGTACCTTACACATATTTTCAGAGACATAATGTCCCCTACTCTCACGTACACAGCTGCTTATCAAACATCTCTCACACCTCCTAATCAGTAGAGTAACATCTTAACTTCCAGCCTAGATAAAATCTCAACCCAAAGCGTGGTAGCTAACCAAACCTCTCTAGAATTTCACCACAATTCCCAAAGCGCATTCATCTCTGTGGGATTCGACCCTTACGTCCACTATACTAGTCAGTAGAAGTGGGTTGATGAATTATTGATAGCAGGTTCAGGCATAGCTGGGATTCCATCCTGATCGGTAGGATATATCCTGTGCTCGATACGACAAATGACACAAACATGCTCTTTCAATATTCTTCAACCTCCCCTTCTTTTTTTCTAACGGACTTAAGAAACACTCCCTTCCTGTTGCCTATATCTAAATTATTGTTTGTGTATACCAACCTCCACAAATGGAAAAATAGGACCTAATTTTCAAAGACTGTAGAAATATACTCCTTCCGTTTCATAAAAATATGGGTAATTAGTAGATAGTGGGACCTACATTATTAAATTGATATAACTTTTTAAAAATGGAATGCACTTATTTTTATGGGACGGACGCAAATAGAAATTGCACATATTTTTATGGGACGGAGGGAGTAGTAACCAATTGGAACTTTTTTCAAACAATTGTAAGACTGAATAAACAATTGGCACCCCTTAAAAAACACTATTCTGTTTATAAATAGCACAAGTAACAAATACAAGGAAGATATTGGGCTTGGGGTGAGTTAGGCCATGTTCTATGAAAATAAAATGGGCTGTATTGGGCCAACCGGGCTTTGAGCCCATTGTTTTCTTAAAGACTGATAAATAGATAGGAGTAAAGCGAAAGAAGAGAGAGATCGAACTGAAGCATCAAATTTGTTTGAATTCATGGTGGATTCCCCTTCTGGCGGCATGACGGTAGCAGAATGCCAGGATTTTATCCAGAAGAGTTTCCAAAGTAGTAGATTTCTTATGATTTTGTTGTTTAGGGTTCCAATTTCTAAACCCACACTGACTTGTACATGTCGCAGATCCAACTGTCAAATTTCTGAAGGAGAATTTGGAGAAATCTGGATGCAGAATCGGGACCAATTTCATAAAGGCTGTTCATTGCCAAGGAAGATTAACTAGTCGATTCGCCAGAGGATTTGCGGTATCTCCATTTTTTTTATTTAATCGTTATTATGAAAATTTTGGGGACAAACTATAGCCTTTGTTATTCTTATAATAAAATAGTAGTAGTTCTTTGATAGAGCTAATGGATATAAATGGAAAACATTATACATGTCAATACTTATGGCGTTAGGCGTTAGTGTTTCTTCCTCCGTCCATGATTAAATGTCTTAAATCACTTTATAAAATAAAATAGGTAGAAAAAATTAGTGGAATGTGAGACCTATTTTTATATATCGGTTTATAATAAATGTGAGTGAAATGAGTTAGTAGAATGTAGGATCCACTAACCACATATAGTAAAAGTGAAACGAGACATTTATTGGCAGACGGAGAAGCAAAAGGAAAAATTGGACATCTAATAATGGCGTACGGAGGGAGTGCATTGAATGGTTAATGGTTATGCATATAATTCAGTATTTATGATACTTGCTAGTTAGCTAACTTCGATTTGATAATATCAATGATTCTTGATCCAATATGTTTGTAATTGTGCATTAGATTCAAGTATGCAGCAATAATTTGCGATGTGAAGATGAGGTAGTGCAAGTGGTGATTCATGAGCTAGTTCGTGCATATGATGAGTGCCGTGCTGCTAATCTCGACTGGACCAACTGCACTCATCACGCCTGCAATGAGGTTACTTATCATTAGAAATCTAGCTAAGCATAGTTTGATTTGATGCTTCTTGTGAAAAAAAAAGAATTTAGTTAATTGTAATGGCAGGTGTAGCTTGCTTCATCATATCATGGTTTTGGTGTTTGTTGAAGCAGATTCGAGCTAACCATCTGAGTGGTTATTGCCATTTGAAACGAGAGCTTCTTCGTGGTAATTTGAACATAAAGGGTCACGAGCAAGTGAGTTTACAAGTTTTGTTGAAATAGTTTGATTAGAATGAGTAGAGCAAATGCCTCAAATATATATATATGTGTGTGTGTGTGTGTGTGTGTTTGAGTGGATTCGACAGGAATGTGTATGGCGAAGAGCAATGAAAGCTGTGATTGGAAATCCGTACTGTTCGGAGATAGAAGCTGAGGATGCAATGAAATTTGTGTGGAGTAGTTGTTATAACGACACAGCACCCTTCGACCGAGCTCCTTGACCGGAGAGAGCCAACCTCAAACATTACTCACTTCTCTTGCTAGGGAATTAGCCTGTTTTTGGTATTTACAGTGAATGTTCTCCCAAGCTGCTGCTGCTACTACAATATGATAGTATCATAATGATACAATGATACAGTTGTGGTCATATCTCAATATGGAAGTAAGCGCTCAGCATTTTTATTTACTCAATAGGACCAAATGTACATATTCATCGCTAATTCCACGGAAAGAGCAAATGTACTTTTCTATAATGATCATAAATTATCCCAAATTTTAAAGAAAATGGTTAATAGACATTTAAATGAAAATGGTTAATAGACATTTAAATCATAAAGTTTAGTTAAATTTTAGTCTATTCTATAAATTTTAAATTGGAATATTAAGTCATTAAGTTTCAAACGTTCTCAATTGTCCATCTCCATACAAAATATTGTCGATGTTGTTCAAAATGACGTATTTAATTAAAATAAGTATTTTTTTCTTTTATTTTTCTTTCCTTTATTTTTTCTGTTCTTACTTTAATGAAAAAAATATCATTTTGAACATTATCAAAAGATGACGTTTTATACATAGATGAGACCATTGATAAAAAGTGAAACTTCATGATTTAATATCTCAGTTTTATATTTCATGCGACATATCAGAATTTGACCATATATTCCCTTCATGATTAAGAAAATGATGTGTACTGTATTAAATAAAAAATAATAAAGTATAAGAGAAGGAAAAGTAGAGATACTAAACTAAGAGTGTGGGAAAGTAAGAGTGGAAAATGTGTTAGCTACTTTTTTACTATGGAAGATAAATTGGGCTGCAATATTGACGAATGGGCTTCAAAACCCATTAGTTGATAGTCAAAGCTTCAGTTCGAACAACACTAGGTTTTGTTATTTCACTCTCACCCAATACTGCTTTCGATTTTCTGCTACAATCGTTCTTATTCAAGGCTTATAATACAAATTCGAAAGTAGTATTTGAGGAGTTGAAGCTCGGCGACCTCTGATTTGTTTGAATTCATGGAAGACGATAAGGGGTCCTCCTCCTCCGCCGCACAGGGAATGACGATTCTAGAATGCGCGAATTATATCCAGAAAAGTTTCACAAGTAATTCTCTACTACTTTTATTGTTGCTGCTTTTGATCTCCACACTCATATACTATATTTGTACATGCTGGCTGCAGATCCAACGGTGAAATTTCTGATGGAGAAATTGGAGGAATCTGGATGCGGCATCGGAAAGAATTTCATTAAGGCCGCCCATTGCGTCGAGGATTGCTCCGGCGGATTCACCAGGGGATCTGGGGTAAGTATTTTAAATCGAAAATCCTAATTTTGAAATCTATACTAGTTTATGAATCGTAACGGATTTGGATTAGATCGTACTGTGCCATAATCACTTGCAATTTCAAGATCAAGTGGAGCAAGTGATGATTCACGAGCTCATTCACGCCTACGATGACTGTCGCAGTGCTAATCTCGACTGGAACAACTGCGCTCATCATGCCTGCAGCGAGGTCGTTAGCTTTTAAACAGATTTAATCAACTTGATTAGGAATTACTTTATCATTATTTGAATTTGAATTTGAATTTGTTGGAGCAGATTCGAGCTAATCATCTGAGTGGAAACTGCAAGTATAAATATGAGCTTCTCCGTGGTTATGTAAAGATGAAGGGTCATGAGCCTGTGAGTTTGTTTCGTCTTCACTATATGGCCATTATGTTTTCTGAATCATCTCAATAATATACGTGTGTTTCACATATAGGAATGTGTGAAGCGAAGAGCGTTGCAGTCGGTTACTGCAAATCCAAACTGCTCCGAAGTAGCAGCAAAGGAGGCGATCGGAGCTGTGTGGAGTACTTGTTATAACGACACAAAACCCTTCGATAGAGCTCCTTGACATGAATGTCCATTGCTACTCGAATTGATGATTTCTCGCTTCTCCTGGTCGGAA
Organism: Salvia splendens; assembly: GCF_004379255.2. Classification (NCBI taxonomy): domain Eukaryota; kingdom Viridiplantae; phylum Streptophyta; class Magnoliopsida; order Lamiales; family Lamiaceae; genus Salvia; species Salvia splendens. The sequence goes on from NC_056035.1 coordinate 21,170,411, forward strand.
AGTATAATGTTTCTCTTGCTTTGAGCATCATTGATGATGTAGAGTTCAGTTCTTGGTGTACTATGTGATCATATAAATCACATACCAAAGGATATGTTAATTGCCAAAAATCACAAATTATTGACATTATTTGTAGCTTCAAGCTTATGGTATCAATTACATATGCTAAAATAAGCTCCATTATTAACCATTTTTTGTTGCTGGCATAAGTTTTACACTGATTTGCCATTTCTTTCTATATAAATCTTATGTTGTAGATGCTTGAGAATTTAATGATGTTACTACTACCTTTGTATCAATTCTAGCATGCCAATTGTTTAAAACCGAACAACCCAGCTCATCAAACTGTCTTAACACAAGATTTGGTGACACTATCAGAACGATAAATATACCAGAAATATTTTCTGGTGCAAATAGGGAAAGTATTTTCTGAAAATAGGGAAAGTACAAATATAGCACAAGAACTTGGACCAAGCCACAAACAATGATGCTGGTGGCACACTTCCTTAAGCTGATGGTCCGGGGCCTAATAGCAATGGCGCTTCCTTCTTCTCGTTCTCTGGTTTTGGATCCGGATTTCTGTTTGCAGCAAAAGCCCTAAGTGGCGGCTGGAAATACTGGCTCGCAACATCTGGAGGAGGGGTGTCTTCTCCGGGGAGGGATAGAAGACCCTGCTCAAAAAGAGGCGATGGCTCATTGTGACAGGCTTTCCAAAGAGAGTCCACGAGCTCCCGTTCCTCTTTCGCGGCTCCTAGGTCCTCGAGAGACATCGCACTAATCCCTTTGACCCTGTCTTGTAGGATCTGCTTCAGTTTATCATCATCTTCACTTGAGGTATCGGGCTTCTCTGATCTGTCCCGAGCTAGATCAAGAAGGCTCCTCAGTGCAGCTTCACGTACATCAGAATCCTCACTCGACGCAAGGTGCATCATGATGCGAGGAAATCCAAGCTCGGATATGACACCAATGTCTGAGCGATTCTCGCTAAGTAAGTAATGGATCAAGTTAAGGGCTTTCCTGCATACGACACATTTTTGTATGTAAGAATTACACGAAATGCAATCAGCCTCAATTTTAGGCTAAACCACTGATCTTGAAATTGTTCGAATAATATACCTTTGAAATCTGACACTCTCAGATCCTAACGCGTCCCTTAGTGCAGCATAACCATTAGCCAACCGGAACGCAGTGATTCCAGACTTGTTATGCCTGATCAGAGCTGCAAAAAAAAAATCTGTTAATCTCTTGATCACATGAATGTAAAATGTACATAACAAACAAGAGGATGTGATGCTTACAAGAGATTGCCCCAAGTGCTTTCGTTCGAACCGTAACATCCGGATCAGAAGTAAAGTTTGTAAGCAGAGGCTCCATACCATTCGCTTCCATCACCAACTGTTGACTCCTCGGATTGTTTTGCACAACCGTGCTAACAACATCGGCAGCTTTCGCCCTAATATTAGGGTGCGAGCTCCGGAGGTAGTCAAGGAGAGGAGCAAGACCACCAATGGAGTGAAGATCTATCCAAGAACAAGAACAAAAACATAGTAAATCAACTGTATCTTTGCATCAAAGAATTCCTAAAACAGATGATTATAGATAAAAACTAACCATTAGCATTGTCTATAGATTCCACATGCTCTTGTAGTTCATCCAACATATCTACACAAGCAAGAACAAAATTGAAAAGAATTCAGAACTGAACCAAATACAAATTAAACACTTGAAATAGTCAATTGCAACTACAAACACCTTCAACATCTTGAGCAGTCACTCCCTGAGACTCCAAAACCTGCTCTGGAGTCTTCATAACAAGAGTAATCTCCTTCATTCGCTTTATAACATCGATTGTTTGCCCTTGCATCGCCTCCATAAACCATCTTCTATCCTCCTCGCTGAATCCAAAATCAAATTAATTACTATCGAAACAAAGCTAGGGCACATACTCTCAATCAACTAATTAAGCAATAATTTTAAAAACAGACAACAAATTGAAAAAAAAAAAAAGAGGTTTGAAAAGAATTGGGGAAATATGAAAATACCTCAAATTGCGAGAAGAGTTAGTGCCGTCGGCGTGGAAAAGACTCCACTTGAGCAAACCCTCCCAATTAGGGCCTTCTCTTGCCATGGTTTTGCTTGACAATCAATAAACTAGAAGGATTAACGTTGATAAAAAGTCAGAAACAACATGAGATTTATCGGTGAATTTATAGTTTTCGTGGGAAGGGCATCTCGAATCCCCTTGAAGGATCGAGATTCTGCAACGTAGTTTCGGTTTATAGCGGAAAGTAGGCTGGGGCCCAAACCTACAACTTGTTGAGCTTGGGCCCTAATTTTATATATTGGGCCAATAAATATACACATTTTTTTTTAAAATTCAAATACCCCCTCCTCCGTTCATGATAAGTTGTCCACTTTTGTCATTTCAGTCTGTCCACAAAATGTTGTCCACTTTATTTTTTTAAGTGAAACTCACTTTCATTAACTCATTACACTCTCATTCTATTAAAAAAAATTAATAATCTCTTCGTCCCTCATTAATCGGCACCAATTCCCTTTTTTTGTTCGCTCCAATTAAATGGAACCCTTACTAGTAGTACTACTATTGGTAGTTGACCATATATTACACTAACTCATTTTTCTCATAGTCCCTTCGTCCCAAGGTAGTTGGGGCATTTATTTTGAACACGAGATTTAAGAAATTAATGTGCTAAAGGTTAAAGTGGGGAGATGAAAGTAAAAGAGGAAATAAAGTAAGAGAGATGAAGAAAGAGTAAAGTAAGAGGGGATGAGTAAATTTGGTACCAAAAAAGTAATAGATGTCACACTTTCCTTTTTATTTTGTCCAACAAAAGATGTCACATTTCCTTTTGTGGAAAAAGTTCTCACACATTAATATAAATGTATTATTTTCTCTCTCCACATAACACGCAAGACAACAGCTCCTAAAATCCCGTGTCATTTTCCAAGTATGCCACCTATTACAGGTTGAAGGGAGTATAAAAGTAGAACTCATATTCCACTAATTTTTTTCATTCACTTTTAACTATATTAAAACTTGTATCAAGCCAAATGTGTCAAGGGAATAGAGGGCATTTAGAAAAGCAGACCCATAACCTATTAATTTTTTCAATTCTCGCTTTTTCATATTTCTTAAGATACGAATTAAAAATGGACAAATTATCTTTTCTTTTTTTTAAAAGAAAAAATGGACAAATTATCATGCATATGGGGGAGTAAATAAAAATTTGAATGATTTCCGGACTGATTAAGAAAAAGTCGTAAAATATCGGGATAAGGTGGGCCCATATTATCCAAATTGCAAACTCTATTTCATATGATGATGTGTTGTTCATCGCGTGTCCACGATCACAAAATCTGTGTCACTATTAATATAAAATAAAATCTGAGTGAATCTCTGCAAATAAAAAAGAAGCTGGAATGGCGTCTGTCGCTCAATTTCACGCTCTCTTCGTCCCCTCTAACTCGATCAAAAAATCATCCTTGTTCTTCGGCTCAACAATCTCTTTGCGCCGTGAAATGCAGAAAAGCAGAGAGAGAAAGCAGCTGGCGGTGGTGGCTGCCGTCGGAGATGTCTCGGCTGACGGGACTGTCTATCTGATAGCCGGCGCCGCGGCGGTGGCGTTGCTCGGAACTGCTTTCCCCATCATCTTCTCCCGCAAAGACACGTCAGCATAAAATTACTATGATTTTATATTTATTGAGTGTTTAACTTTTTCCTTTTATTATTAATTGTAATTGTTCAGGTGCCCCGAATGCGACGGAGCGGGATTTGTGAGGAAAGGAGGGGCGGCGCTGAGGGCAAATGCGGCAAGAAAAGATCAGACTCAAATTGTATGCGCTCGCTGCAATGGTCTTGGCAAGCTTAATCAAGTTGACAAATAGGACTACAATTCTTAATTGCGTTCTCTCAATTTTAAATTCTACTACTATGTTGTTTGCTTCCTCTCAATTTAATAATCATGTCTATCATATATTTATTCTCCAACACAAATTTTATCGGTTTCTAGGCCAACCCATCGAATTTTCAGTTTAACCTATTCGGGTTATGAGTTAATCGGATCAGCTCATAGGTTGTGGCTACACTGACATCCCTAACTAAAAATAGTATAAGTGAAGTGATACAATTAGTTAGGGATGAACCAAAATGAAAAACGGATAAATATAATTACACAAAACATATTTTAATTCAAATTAAATTATAATTATAAACGCTCTTGATTCTACAATTAAATCCTCTAGTCAAAATAAATATTTGATCTATTTATTCACATTAGTATGTATAGTCAAAATAAATAATGTCTCTCCATATTATTCTCTCATACTTTACCATTTCTCCACTTTAACTATTTATTACTCCCTCCGTCCACGAAAAATAGGACACATTGTGAATGACACGAGTTTTAATGTAAAATTGGTAAAGTAAGAGAGAAGGGAAAAAAGTAAGAGAGAAGTAGTTTTGGTGGAATGTGCTGTCCATATTATTAGTAAGAAAGAAGGAAAAAAAGTAAGAGATAAGCTGTGTTAGTGGAATGTGGGGTCCATATTATTAGTAAGAGAGAGAAAAAAAAGTAAGAGATAAGTTGTTGAAAACTTTCTTTTTTAAAATGTGCTCTACTTTTTGTGGACATCCAAAAATGGCAAATGTGCTCTATTTTTCATGGACGAGGGAAGTATCATTTTTATAAAACGAGTGCGCAAAAGTGACTGAGACTCCTAGTTGGACGGAGGGAGTATTAAATAACAATTGCTTAACTTGACAAATTGGACGCTTACATAAAACAAGATTAAAGTTATAATTTTAGCAAGATTGAGGCGGACCCTTGACTTATACTCCATCTGTTTCATAGTAGTATAGTCATTTTACCATTTTGATACATTCCATAGTAGTGGAGTAATTTTCATTTTTAGTAAGAGTCAACAAATTTCTTCTCACTTACTTTAGTATCTCTTACTTTATTCTCTCTTTATCTCTCAATCTTTTTCTATTACCTACTATATTTTTCCTTTACTTAACCCACTTAACACAATTTTTGTTAAATCGTGTGCCAAAAAGAAACGCCTCTACTACTATGAAACGAAAGGAATATAAGACTTTGAGTTAAGCTTAAATATAATATCCACATATAATTCTTTACTTTGATATTACTATTTTATCAAACGCATATTGATTTTGCAGAAGAGGGAGGAAAGACAAAAAAACATATACTGCTATATTATACCTATTTTAATATTTAAATTTATAACAATTATGAAATTACAAAATTATCTATACATTTTCTCAAAATTTGGCCATCCATGCCCTTAATGGTCCTTTGTCTTTGACTAAGACTTTTATACATGGCATGATGGCGACTTATAATAACTATATTACTTACTTTCGTCTTACTTTCTTATTTTATTCGCATTTTTTCTTTTGAAATAATAGATTAAGTATCTAGTAATTAATCTCGCTCTGTTCCAATTAAGTTGAGTCATATTCCTTTTAGGGATGTCCCAACTAAGTTGACTCATTTTCTTTTGACAAAAAACAAAACATTCAATCACTCTTACTTTATTTCATCACATATTTTACTTTCTCTTTATCTTTCATACTTTATTCATCTCTCATACTTTTCAATACAATTTCTTAATCTCTGTGGCTAATAGTTTTGACTTAACTTAGTTGAGACAGGGGGAGTATGGAAAATACCTCCAATTATATTGGTACTACAAAACCAATCATTTAGAACATCTCCAACTATTTACACTAAACTCCAACTTAAAAGAATATTTCATGTACTATAACTTTTTAACTCACAAAATTTGAAAAAGTGATTTAGGTTTGTTTTTAGTGTAAACCTAAAGATATATAAGTATATTTTACTCATAAATCAAAATAAGATTGATTTTGGAGTACCACTGGAGCTAATTATCTACTTCATTTTAGGTTTTAGTGTGCCATTGGAGATGGTCATATAACACTTTCCTTTTGTGTCTGTACCATAAAAATAAGAACACTTTCTGTTTTTGTCCGTTCCATAAAATATCTCATTTTCATTTAAGGAAAGTTCTCTCAAACTCATTACCCATATACATCAATATATTTACAACTTATACCACATGAACCACCATTACACACTATTTTAATTACCATTCTCATCATCTTTCTTACTTTACCAATTATGCATTAATTATTTTGGCGTTCTGTATGTCATTGATTTTTTTTACGAAAACAATATTTACTTAGTGCATTATTTAATTAAATGTATTAGTTTACCGAATCAATAAAAAATGTGTAATATATAAATATGGGCTAGACCAGTTCTCAATAACTAACCTAATATTAATATAATTAATTAGGTTATATTAATATTAGGTTATTATTTCTATTGTGAATCTAACTTTAGTCTTTTATTACATTATTTCCACTTAGAAGATATGGTTGTTTTACTAAGATTGCGCATTGCATTGAAAAAATGCTCGATCCGGACTTTTTTGAATCAGTAACACCCGACCAGGCAATTTGGGCGTGTCACAAGTAGAGCGTTCTTTGAGCTAAAAAATGCCCGATCGGTTAAAATTTTGTATGGGTCTATTTTTCAGGCCCTAACTATTTAAATAGCTACGACACGACTCCCAAAGGGACTTTTGGCAGGTGGAACGAATTTTGGGAGAGAATTGGAGCTTGAAAGCTACACTATTTGAAGGAGAGCAAGATTGAAAATTAATACGATTATACTCGTATTGCAGATAATTCAGTCCATTCGCGGAAGAGATTTCCGTCGAGCAACCACTTCCGAACCCTAGTTAGGTTTGGAAGATTTTGAGAAGATAAAACGGCGTAAAAATAAAGCAAAGTTTAGGGATAATTTTATGATGTTATTCATGAATAATGATTCCCTATTTATAGACTAAGGACCCTAGGGTTGGTTCGACTCTCTTATGCATTCCGGGAAAGAACCAACAAAGAAAACCCGCTATGGAGCTTATAATTCCGCTCGACTCGCTAACCTAATTTCAATAAAATAAATACCATCAAAATAAATAAAGTTCCGACTCTTAATGAAAATAAATTACTAACTCTTAATGAAACTAATATTCAAATAACTAATGTGAGACGAAGTCTCGATAACGTGCGGGAGTCCTCGCTTGGCGTCGCGGCCTCTCCTTTCTTTCCACCGTTCTCCTACGCTCTTTGTTCCGTCGCGGCTCCGTGGGACTTTCCGGAGCTGCTTCTTCCTCAGCTACTCTCTCCTCCTTTCTCGGCTCCTCAGTCTGCACCATACCTGTATCAACTCCCTCCCCGATAAGTGGCTCCTTGTCCTCAAGGAGGGAAGGAAAATGTCTAGCCACCTGCTGCAACGGCTCCCATGTGCTCGATTTCTCTCCCTTAATCGGCCATTGAACCAATACCTGCTCCACTGGCTCACCATTCATCATAACGACCCTGCGCTCCCAAATTCGAACCGGTTTCATAACCGGCTGCGAACCCACAAACTCGGCTGGCAGATCCGCGACAGCCGACCCCCTTTGAACTCTCCACAAATGGACGGAGGAGACTAACGTGAAACACGTCTTAGATTCTCGTGCCCTCATTGAATGGTCCATAAAACCTCATCGCCAACTTAGCCGACAGCGGCTTCGCCACCGAATGTTGACGGTATTGCTGCAACTTCAATAACACCTTGTCACCCACCTCGAATGACACATTGCGGCGATGCTTATTCGCAACGTCAGCCATACGCTGCTGTACCTTCTCCAAATTTCGCCTCAATTCCACCAGAAGGGTTCCCCGCTACTCAATCAATTCTGTTACTGCCGGGGGGTCGAAGGCGATGGTTGCGCGGCCACCAGAGCAGGCGGATGTCGACCATACAACGCCCTAAACGGCGTTGTTCCCAGAGCCGAATTATGGAAGCAATTTAACGCGAGCTCTGCCCACGGCAGGAAGTTAGCCCACTTGGTCGGTTTATCAGCCGTGAATGCTCTCAAGTATTGCTTCAAACCCCTGTTACGCACTTTCGTCTGGCCATCCGACTGAGGGAGGGAGCTTGGTACCGCTCAAAGTGAGCAACAAATCCCAGACATCACTCAGAAAGATCGGATCCCGGTCTGAGACCAACGTCTTTGGAAAACCATGGTGTTTAACCACGTTGTCAATAAACACCCGGGCTACCCTCAAAGCATCAAAACGCGCCGGTAGGGGAGCGAAGTGGGCGTACTTAGAAAACCTATCCACCACCACCATAATAGTAGTAAATCCTCTCGACAGCGGCAGGCAAGTAATAAAGTCTATTGAGAAGTCCTCCCAAACTTGCGTCGGAATAGGGAGTGGCTGTAGAAGGCCTGCCGGTTTCTGTGTAAAATACTTCGTCGTGTGACATTCCACACAAGCCGCTACATACCTCTTCACATCATTGCTCATAGCAGGCCATAAAAAACTTGCCGACAGCCTCCGTAGAGTACGTTCAAAGCCCGGGTGCCCAGCCTGCGGCGTGTCATGGTGCTCAAACAATAAAGTATCCTTAACTGTGAATTGCAACTCACGTAAATGCGCATGTCATAGTACACCAGGCCATCACAAAATGATAGGCTCTGAGGGCTCGTCCCACTCTCTATCTTCCGACGAATTTCCAGTAGATCCGGAGTTGTCCCCGCCTCCTGCTTCATCAGGGCGACAAAGTGGAGGTTTCGTCCTCATCGCGGCGGGAAAGCGCGTCTGCGGCTTTGTTGGATGCCCCCGTCTTGTACTCAATGGTGAACTTGTACCCCATCAGTTTTCGGACATATAAATGTTGCTCCGGGGTCTAGATCACCTGTTGAAGAAGATCCTTCAAGCTCTTCTGATCACTTCTAATCACAAATTCCCTCCCCAATAAATACTGATGCCACTTCTGAACCGCCACAACTATGGCGTAGGCTCCTTATGGTATGTAGAAGCACTCCTACGTAGGGGACCCAACTTTTTACTGAAGAAGGCCAACGGGTGACCGTCCTGGAGTAAAACAACACCAATTCCAAAGTCAGAGGCATCTGTCTCCATGTAAAACGCCCGCATAAAATCCGAGAGGCGCAAAACTGGGGCCTCTGTCATAGCTTTCTTCAAATTTGCATAGCTAGTATCCGCCGCCGGGAACCAAAGGAATGAATTCTTTTTAAGCAAGTCCGTTAGAGGAGCCGCAATATGCGCATAGTGGGCTATGAATCGACGATAGTAGCCTGTGAGACCGAGAAATCCCCATAGCTGCTTAGAGTTTGACGGAGTTGGCCAGGCGACCATTGCGTCGATCTTGGCAGGGTCCGCCTTCAGATGGCCGGCCACAATCAAATGTCCCAAGTACTCAACAGTCGTACTACAAAATGAACACTTTGAGATCTTCACGAAGAATGATTATCTGCCAGAATCTGCAGTACCTTCTGTAAATGGGAGCAATGCTCCTCTAAGGATGGGCTATAGACGAGAATGTCGTCAAAGAACACAATTACCGCCTTTCTTAGGAGCAGTTGGAAAATGCAATTCATAGCCGTCTGGAAGGTAGACGGTGCATTTGTAAGGCCAAATGGCATCACTCGAAATCTGATGATAACCGGAACTCATCAGCTGTCGGTATCGGGAAGTGATCAGGGATAGTTGCCTTGTTTAACGCCCTGTAATCAATGCAAAATCGGCAGGATCCATACTTCTTTCAGACCAAAAGGACCGGTGATGAAAAGGGTTGTGGCTCCGTTGAATGACGCCCTGATCGAGCATAACTTGCACTTGCTTCTCTATCTCGTTCTTCTGGAAATAGGGATACATGTAAGGCCTGACATTAATAGGCTTCGATCCTGGTGCCAAGTGAATGCGGTGATCAAACTGGCGTTTAGGCGGCAGCCTAACCGGCATATTGAACATGTTCTATTGGCCTTCAAAACCTCCGTTACTTGTGGCGGTATATCAGCTGGGAACACCATCTCCTCAGGCCCAGCCGGCTGTCCATCCACGCTCTCCACCGCTAATAACTCATAGAATTCTGCCCCAGCCACGTGCGTCATCAATGTAGCTAAGGTATTCGCCGAGACTTGCCTCGGTGGTCGTTGTATACCATGTAAAATCACCCGATGATCATCCTTAACAAATTCCATGGACTTGTGGATATAGTCATGTGTCACTCTACCCAAAGACTCTAGCCACTCCATACCAAGAATGACGTCAAGGCCATGAACAGGGAGGATGTGCAAATCGATGAAGAACTATTTCCCTTGTAAAACCAGCTCCGTCGCATTGCTTATGTGGGTACACACTATCGACTCTCCATTCCCCACATACACCCGGAAAGAACTTATCTTAGTCAGTGGCAAGAGGAGGCGCTCCGCCACACTCGGGTGCAGAAAATCGTGAGTGCTACCCTTATCCACCAAGACGGTGACCTTTGACGAAGTAATCGTACCTTCCAACGTCATAACCTTCGCCCGCGGACGCCCATCTAGGGCGTGAATATGCGACAAATCAGTCGTGATTATGTCCTCTCCAACCAACTGGATCTCCGAATCGTCATGTCGGTCCACGTCGGTCTCGTCCTCCTCGTCCCCACCCATGTAAGCCAAAAACCGGTGTTTACACACATGGGAAGAACTCCACTTCTCCTCACAATACCAACACACGCCTCGACGGGTCCGGTCGGCTTTGTTTGCGGCCGAAATTCGGACGATTGGGAGCTTGGACATATCCTGCTGCTTCGATGGAGGTCCTATGGGCCGGCTGCCTACATGTTGAGGTGCCACGCTCGCTGTCGACGGGGCAGAGTTGCTACTCGCACGCGGCTGCAGCTGTATCCACTGCCAGCGTGGCTGTGGTGGAGGAGGTTCGAACTGCTTTGGACGGCACGCAGTGAGATGCTTCGCAAGAGCGAATGTCGTAGCCAAAGAAGCCGGCTGATATAGCAGAACCTCACCTTGCTGACGCAACCCAGTGATGTAAAGTTCCAATAGGATATGATCGGGCACGCCGACGACCTTATTCTGCAAGGCTTCGAACTCCGTCTGATAATTGGCAATGGACCCGGATTGGGTCAGCCTGGAGATCAGGCCGATATGACTCTGATAACAACAGGTTGGGTCGAAGCGACGACGTACATCATCAAGGAATTCGAACCACATCACGAACTCGTGACTAGAACACGTATAAAAAATCATCCATCCAAGCCTTGTCCTCCATGGTATCTTTAGCTTATTTCCTTAATATTGTGATTTGTGACGGTTAAAAATTCCATTTCAATAATACCGGACAGTTAAAAATTCCCTCCACAATAATGCTCATATAGTCATAGTTAATTAGAAGTTTCCTCCGTCATTTTCAATAATGAACTACATCGGTGTTACCATTATATACAATGATTGTTTCAAAGCATAGTGCAAAGGGGCGTGCATAATTAATCAAAACACATATCTAATATATAATAAATTCTCCATTGAATATGAAAAAGGTGTTAAAATCCTGACATCAAAATTGAAAGCACATGAGACGGTATTAAGCTCAAAACCATTTGCCAAAAAAGAGAGATAAAGAATGAAATTGCACCGATAATTCATTCCACGAAATGCTTGATTGAAGTCATCAATTTTCTGGAATAATTTGTGAAATAGAAATTTGATTTCAATCTTTTCATTAGGGGCAAACTCAATTCAAACATGGTACAAAAATTTTCCACATAATCATCCACAATTATTCTCACAGTTATCTCCTTTGTCGAATGAAGGAAGAAATTGCAGCCGTGTTGATTCGGAGGCACTGCAGAAACCTGGATCCTACAGCGCTTTCCGGATTGACAGCTACTCACCAAAGAGTTAATTAGTTTACAAATTGTTTCCAAATCGGGGCGGAATTTTCGAGCGATGCTTTATGTGAAGGATAGATGGGAGTAGAATAGGAATGGTTAGGCATGCACAAACCGAACCGGGCCGTCGGTTAACCGACAGTTCGGAACCGCCAGTTCATAAACCGGAACCGGAACCGGTGCGGTGGTTCCGAACCGCCGGATGGTTTGGCGATTCACACGGTCCGGTTCAGGTTCAACGAAATGCGAAACCGGAACCGTCGGTTCCACCGAAATTAAAAAAAAAATTATTTATAAAAATTGATTTTTATATTTAAAAATAATTTTTACAAATAAATGAATACAAGAAATTCATAATAGCCCATATATATTTGATGGGGTTGCGAATTTATGAAACCATTCTAGGTTGTTTCTCTTTTATAGAGACATCTTTGAATATTTTTTGTTTCACTTTCAATGTGGAACAAAATATGTTGAAGTTTCTTTTATAACTACATGTTTAGATTATTCATTCATCTTTTTCCAATGTGGGATACAAAACTTTCTTTTGTTTTATACTTTTCTTTATTTTTTACTACATTTTATTATTCACTAACTTTATCTTTATTTTTGTTATGATTCTTTTTCTAAGACAAATTTATAGATAATAATAGTATCAACTAGAATAGTTTAATTAAATTTGAATGTTGCATGTTGCTAATAATTTGTATATTTATAGAATGTGGACGTGTTCAAATAATTGGATTTAAATGTAAGTATGTTGCTAATTTTTCTCAATATATTGATTAAAATGTGAAAAAATAACAATTAATATAATTGGTATAATAATGATAAAAATAGATAACTAAAGAATGATTTGTTTAGTGGTATAATATAGTTTATATATTTATATATTAATAGTAGACTAATAGTATGATTTTGTATAATAGTTGTTATTCTAATAGAGGTAGTATAATTTATATAAATAAAATTATTATTTGTGAATATATTCTTGATAGATAAGAATAAACACTTATTGAGTAATATGATTTGTATATTGATAAATAATTATTTATATTATAGTTATCGCTAGATTAATACAATTTGTATAATAATTATTCTCTTAATGTGTATAATGGTATTTATTAGTTAACATACACATAAACTTATACACAAACTAATCGATAATGATAAAGAATTAAAGAATAATAGTTTATGTAATTATATTTGTTGTTAAGTTATAATAATAGAAGATAGTCAAGATATAAACTAATATAAACAAAGATGATGGAGATGTATCATGTAGTTATAAATAAGGAGTTTTATCCCACATTGAAAGAAAGAGCAACACATCCAAGAACATGTAGCTATAAAAGGGAATCATCCAATACACTCTCTTTTCAACCCAAAGGCTCAAGTCCAACATTAAGTGTAAATCATAACTTATAAGTTGTGACTTGTGACTTGTAGTCTCGTTGAAATAAATACTAAAATGAGAACAAAAAAAAATTTACGAACTGTCAAACCGGCCCGGAACCGGCGGTTTCGGCCAAAAACCGGTGGTTTTGAACCGCTGCCGGAACAGCCAGGGACCTTGGCGGGCCGGTTCAGGTTCAAGGAAATCTTGAACCATGAACCGCCGGTTCCAGTTCGGAACCGGCGGTTTTCGAACCGTGTGCATGCCTAGGAATGGTGTGCTCTTTTCAAGAGAATTGAGCGATTTTGCATTCTTTAAACTAGGGGAGGATGGTTTGAGTTATCCCATTTAGCTTGCTTGTTTTCATACTTCCTCCGTTATGTTAATAGAGTCAATTTTCTATTTCAGGGAGTTCCAAGTTAATTGAGTCATTTCTATTTTTGGCAAAAAGTAATTTTTCTTTTTACTTTATTCTCTCTTCATCTCTCTTACTTTAATCTTTCTTACTTTTTCACTATGCATTTAACACATTATTTTTAAACTCCGTGCCGTAAAGAAATGCATCTATTAACAAGGAACGGAGGGAGTACACAAGTACCGGGTCACTTTAAAAAAGAGCGGGTCCGAGTGAAACAAACATGTGAAAAAAATGTGAGAAGTGAGCTTTTCTAGCACTTTCAAGCTTATCAAACATACCCTAAACTTATATTCCCTCCGTCCAATTAAATATGAAACATTTGGGGATCGGCACAGATTTTATGTAGTGTTGTTTTGTGAGTTAATAAAGAGAGAATAAAGTAAGAGATATGAAAAAGTAGAGATATAATTATTTACATTTTAGGAAACGTTTCATTTTAATGAGACAATTTAAAATTGAAAATGTTTTATTTTGAATGTGACAATGGAGTACTATATATGTTACTTCAAAAAAAAAAAAAAAAAAGCAAATAGCATGGGATGAAGGTATTATTTAAAAGCTACTATAATATAAAGGGTTTCCGTTCTAGCTACTCCTTGAAAATAACACTCCAAGTTTAAATTACATATCTTCATTACTACTAGTATGGATTAAATTAGGCTGTATATAGTATGGAGTATATAATAGGGATGATGTTCTTTTTATTACATAATGTTCAACAATTCAAGGTTCAGTCGGTTGGATTTAGTTTACGTCGGCTTTGATTGACATTCAATTAAATAAAAATATTCGTTCTAGAATGGCACGTGGATTTCCACCAATCTTTGTACTCCCTCCTTCCCAGAAAAGATGTCACACCTGTGGGACGGCATGAGATTTTATTTTGTGTGTTAAATAGAGAGAGAAAATATAATTTTTATATTAATGTGAGAGTGAATTTTAAAAAAAAATGAAAATGTGACATTTTTTTTGGAATAAACTTAAAAGGAAAGTGTGACATCTATTATTATGCGATAGAGTGAGTACATAATAACTATAACATGCACGCACTTATAATTCCCATGCAAAGCAATGAATTTTACTAACTTAATTAGTTTACAAATTGTTTCCAAATCTAAGAAATAATTAGTGATCGGTATATATCCTGATAATATGCATATGATAAACAAAATAATTCATATTATTACTCTTATAATTAGATAAGAATAACCGATCATTGCTCTTTATCCCATTCTTATGTACCAATCTTGACGTATGAAACAGTCAATTCTTTTGGATTACTTTTTCAGGTTAGCATATAATTTAAGCAAGTGTAATCTACTATTCTATACCATAATTTGTGAGCACATTGTATAATATATATATGCATTACTTAATGAAAAATAAAATGAAAAAATAAAGAACAATCCAACGGTAAAGCTTCAAGATAGCAGCTTTCGAGTTAGTCTTATTTTTTCCCGTGAAAATAGGGAGTATTTTTTATTTGTTGTTTCTCCTACAGCTCAGGCATCGTCTCCTTGCAGAAAAGGCAATGAAAATCAATCCTACTAATGTTAAAAAAAAAAATCAAGAATTCGTAAAGAAATTTCATCCCCTTCCCAAGAACCAAAAAAAAACCTTCCTTCAAAACCTCAGAGGCAACAGGTTTCGTTACGTGTTAGAAACAGACAGAATTCCGCGAAACAGAGAAACAAAATTAATTTATTCTCCGTGGAATATTAATATTAATATTAATATTAATTTGGGCGAGTTGATAATACAGTGATGAAGCAGCTTGAAGAAGAATTCGGAATGGATCGCGCGATTGAGATTGAAACAGACGATGAAGACGATGAGGCTGAGAGGGTTTGCCACGACAATGAGGATGATAATGAATCTGATATCACTGGCCTTTCACATGTTTCTTCACACGATTTCATCGATCCTGATATTGCTCCCTCTTGGCCTCAAAGCTACAGGTGCATTACATTATTACATTCCCCAATTTCTCGATTTTTTTGTGTAATTTTATCTATATATGTTTCTCAATTGATTGAATTTCAATAGCCTTACACTTGAATAGAGTTGGAGCTAAAGTTGGGATGATGATATTTGATTTAGGTTAAGAAACAGAGATACTACCAATTATGCAAATTGTAATGCTCTATGTCTGAATTCAGGTGATCATAAAGTAGTTTTAGGTAAGAAATACTACCTCCGTCTTTGAAAAATAGAAACTTTAGAAACGGTACGAGTTTTAATGCATAATTGATAAAGTAAGTGACCGAGAGAAAAAAATTGGTAAAGTAAGAGAGAAGAAGATAAAAAGTAGTGGAATAGAAAGTTTAGAAAGTTTCTATTTTTAGGGGACGGACCAAAATGGAGATAGTTTCTAGTATCTAACAACTTAGGCCATTATGTATTATGTAGGCAGTCAATGGACATGTACACTAGCGTGACCCCGTCGGTCAGCTTCATCAAAGGAAGTTCGTTCTTGCAGACAGATAAGAGATCACAGGCAACGGATATTGAATCCTCCCTGTCAAAGAACTTACTTTCCGAAACGAATTCAGACATAGATATAGTTCCTACCTCGATTCCTCCTATAAAGATGTCTTCTGTCTCTGTTTTCGGGGCTTCCATCAGTGAACTGTCGTTGCCACAACAATGTTCGTATTCGCAATCACTTCTCAATGGTAAATCTCTTGTGAATCTTGATGGTGTTTTGCACGTTTTTGTGTAAATCTCTCATCTGTTTTATGTTTCCAAATGCAGCAACAAATGCTTTGTGTGGCATTGGGATTCTTTCAACTCCTTTTGCACTCAAAGAGGGGGGTTGGATCGGTATCTTGCTCCTCTTTCTGTTTGGAATCATTGCGTGTTATACCGGGATCTTGTTGAAGAGATGTCTCGAAAGCTCGTCTCAACTGCAAACTTATCCTGATATAGGACAGGCTGCCTTTGGATTAGCTGGTAGAATATGCATTGCTGTAAGTAGAAACAAATACTTACTTGATAGTTTTGAAAAAGTAGATATATTTTACATGGAAAGTAATTAACTCTTTGAGTTTGGATTGATGCAGATAATCCTCTATATAGAGCTCTATGTAAGTTTTCTTCCCTATATGCTAATGCTGTACACTACAAATTTAAGTTTTCATCAATGATCATTTTCATTGCAGTCTTCATGTGTCGAATTCTTGATCATGATGAGTGATAACCTGTCTGCTACCTTCCCAAATGCGCACGTGGATATCGCTGGAATCCATCTCGACGCGTATCAAACCTGTGCCATTGTTGCAACCCTTGTGATTCTTCCAACAGTGTGGCTCAGAAACCTCAGCTTGTTGTCATACGTTTCAAGTCCGCGATCACAACTAGTTAACCTTTTTTTTTTCGCATGATCTAACGTCTCATTTGATCATTGATGTGTTTCTGCTTTTCCCATTTGTAGTTTGTGGAGTTTTGACTTTGGCCCTTGTCGTCATGTGTTTGGTTTGGGTTGGTGTTGTTTCTGATATCGGATTCAATCCAAGCGGAAAGGCGTTGAACTTCTCACACTTGCCTATCACCATTGGTATATACAGCTTCTGCTATGGCGGCCATTCCGTCTTCCCCAACATCTATTCGTCCATGGAAGACCCCTCCCGGTTCCCTTCTGTTCTCGCAATTAGGTAACCTTTTTTAGGAGAATCAAATGCTTTCCATCATCAATATTTAATCAAAGATCCAACTGTTGATGCAGCTTTGCAATTTCTGGTTTTCTCTACGCGGGGGTTGCGGTTTTGGGCTTTCTCATGTTTGGTGAAGCCACAGATCCTCAGTTCACACTAAACCTGCCTGCCAAACTCATTGCTTCCAAGATTGCTGGATGTGCTGTGGTGAGAAATCGAAAATACATACACACTTGTTTCAGCTAAATATCTCAAATAGTATTAAGCGTGCACGATTGATATTTTTAGGTTGTAGCCCCTCTCACAAAGTTCGGGTTGTCAATGACACCCGTGGCACTAGCCCTCGAGGAGCTGCTGCCCCCGGATCAGCTCGCTTCCCACACTGCGCCAATACTAATCAGAACAAGCTTGGTAGTCTCGACTTTGGTCGTGGCATTGACAGTACCTTACTTTGGTGAGCAATCATACGTACGATTGAGTATTTGAAGGATCATACGAGCGAAACAAGCTCGAATTTCATAGTACTATTTTGTATCTATCCAGCCTTGATCACATAAACATTGAATGGCAGGATCCATGATGGCCCTTATAGGATCTTTGCTTATCATGATGATGGTGAGAGTCATCTAGTCCTCTCTCTTGTCCTTCATTTTTCAATCTTAATTTAACACATTCATTTAATGTTTAACAGTCTCTAGTCTTACCTTGTGCTTGCTACATGAGAATAGAGAGTGGGAGATTAACTAATTTTCAGGTAAAATCAATGTCTGAATATCATTGTCTCAAATTTGGATTAAAATAATGTGATTTTAATCTTGATTGTATGCAGATTACAATTTGTTCCATTATAATGGGTGTGGGAATTTGCTGTGCGGCAATCGGAACTTATTCAGCAGTGGCAAGTATGGGTACATAACAATGCTATTTCAGACATTTTTGTCATGATCAATGTAAGAATATGAAATGAGAAAAAAAAAAAAACTAAACAAAACAAAGAATTAGAAATTTCTCCAAACTTCCTTGAAATATTACCATGTCCAAAGGTCGACCAAATGGACATAAATTGGCACACTTTTCGACTTTCAATAGCATTCATGTTTACCCACATTCATTATGTATAGTTTTCCATGTTTTGGTTATGATTTATACATTCAACTTTACCCACATTCATTATAAATAGTTTTCCATGTTTTGGTTATGATTTTTAATCAGCAGTATCTCGTATATGAAGGCATAATATCTAATCAACACGACTTTTTTTATTGTTATAATGTTAATAATAGTATTAATTTTAAATTTGAATATTGTAGATAAATTATTTTACTACAAAATCTAGATGTCAACATAGGATTGTTGGCCGTGGAATTTGATTCTCTTTCAGTCATTCTTTTTTTACAAGTGAGGCTGTCGGAACTCGATTCCCATACCTCATCCGGTCTCACACCAATTCTTTGCCCATTCCATATTCAACAAAACATGTGCTCACACGTGCACTTAATTTTTTTTAAAGAAATAATCATCAAAGGTCCTAATCCTCCTCTTTCCATTTTGTTCCACTTTTTGACATGTTCATACATTTCTTATTTATTGTCAATTTTCTTTTTTTTTCTTTCCATAAATATTCTCTCACATTCTCCCAATTCATTTCACTCATATTTTACTACTTTCTTCGTTCATATAAATTGGTCATTTAAGTTGAGACGTGTTTTAAAGTGTAATTGATAAAATAAAAGAAAAATATTACCATAAATAGATATAAACTATTTATATGAGATGGACAAAAAATGTAATAGGATCTATTTCTATAAAACAAACAAAATAATATTATACAACTAATACATTTCACTAATTTTTTCTAACTCACTTTCTTTTATAATTCTTTAAAATCGTGCTCAACACAAACTGGATTAAAAATGGGGATGGAGGGAGTACTCAGTAGCAGACTAGCAGCTTCCTTTCGTGTGACTACTATTACATCATTTATGAACAGTAAAACTACAATGAACTCTTATGTATCTCAAATCAAGTAGTAGTACTACAAAACAACATATTTAAAAATGTCATTAATCACTCATCATTCCACTTTATTTGTCAGTAATTCCCTTTTTTCTTTTAAATCTGACCGTTGATTGTACAAACAGAGAGAAATATCATTAAGAAACTGACAAAATTTCTCTACTTATATAACTCTATTTACCTAATTCAAAGGTGATTTTATGAGAAAAAGAAGCAGTTAATGCCCCCACAGTATTCACCTAACTGTCAATGGTACAAGTAAGTATTAAAAATTAGTAGAGCTGGCAAAGCCTTGTTCTAAAACGAGTCAAAAAAATCACCAACACTAAGGTAGGAAGAATAGCAACCGTGAATATCTGTAGCATAGGAATCAAATCAAGGAGTGGCTCCAACCAAAGATTGATCCGTTCCGTTCCTGTGTCGTTTTCAACCTCAGTAACTCCAAAACGTTGTCGTTTCCCTCGTCTCCCCGATCCGTTAAAGATTCAATCCAATCCCATCCCATCCCATTTAGATATCTCTCCACTCTCTCAATTCTTCAATTCCCTCAAATTTTAAAAATTTTCCTAGATGAGGAAGATCCACATTCTCCTCTTGTCTCTCTTCGTATCACTATCACTATCAGTATCAGCAACGCAATTCTCGGTTCCGAAAACGAAGCTCGCTAACAAAATCCTGGTTCTACCGTTGAAAACACAAAGCAAGCTGCCCTTCACACACAACGTGACGCTAACCATTGAAAACACAAAGCAATCAGACATCAACACTTAGGAATACCTTGCAGACAACTAGATCTAGCTAATCTAGGCATAATGAAACACGATAGCAATGAAAAGATGAATAAAAACCAACTTCCATATTATAGCGTTTGGATCTTAACACGATACTTCAAAAACAACAAGAGAATTAGTTTCAACAGTAGATCCAACGAGATAGAACGAAATACAAAGTTAACTAAGAAAGCAAATAAAGATTGTTTTGCCACTCGGGCGATGAAACAGTATTCTTGCGACTACTACGGCTGGAGGAGTTGACGGTGAACTATCCCCGGTGAAATTCTGAGGTCTTCAAGTGATCATGACTGGTGGCGAGGAACGAGAGGTGTGGAGCTAGCGTCCGTTTCGGAACTAGGACTTCCGAGATCGGTTTCTAAGTGTGCCTTCTAAAAATGAGTAGTCTCTCTTCATTCTTCATGTGACTTTCTATTTATAGGATGGCTTGCCCCAAAATTAGGGTTGTTCTTCACTGTGCATTGTCGATTTTTCCCCCTTAAAATAGTTGGTCGTCTACTATCAATCATCTCCTCTCTATCTCGAGCCTTTGGGCATGCATCCTGGTCAGTATTGCATCCTTCTGACGTCCTTTTTCACTTGAGCCTCCTGATTCCTTTCCTGCTGACTTATACCCTTTCCTGCACACTTACGCAACTTTTCTTGCAGAATATGCACGTTAAGCTCATCATACTAACCAGTAACAAAGGCCTAGAATACGACTTATCAAAATGCTCACACTTAACACATGCTTATCCTCAAGCGTGGAGGATAAAACTAAAAAGTAATAAGTCGGATTCTAGCTTGGTTACTCCCTTAACTGACCCTAAAAAAACTAAGAATAAAAAGACTCTAACGACCTAAAAACTATTGGCGCAAATGAAAAGAAACACTAAAAAGGAAAAGAAAAACACATACGAGAAAAACATAGAAAACACATTAAAACACACTGAACATGCTATATTTTCAACCATCCCTCCCCTTGGGGTCGAGTGCAATCCGGCCTTAAGCAGCCTTAAACTTCTGCCGCACCCTTTTTTCTTCCTAGCTAGTATATCCGCTCGTCAAGATTACCCAAACTCTCGGCCCAACACTAGATTCGCTCAGTCACTCATTCCTCACCAGGGATGTTAGGACTGCTTCTCTCAACACGCTGGACCACAAATGCTTCAGACTTAGATCTCATGAGTAGCTCCTAAGGATCTTTACAGGTTTGTAACGGGGCTGTGGGCTTGTAATGTCTTGGGGTGGATGTTCCTAAGGCTCTAAGGTTCAAAACTAAACTACTTTTTTCTGATTTGGGGGAGCTATGTGTACTTGGACGCTTGGGTGGGTGACCTTCCTTGGCTTGATCTTCTTCAATTAAATTTCTTCAACTGGTCAATAGGCTTCTTGGTGGCTTTGCCACTTATTTGATTTCTTCCTTCCTTCTTCTTTTAGGGGCCGAATGTTTTTCTCGCCGTTTTTTTTTTCTATCTCTTTTTGGGAACCAAGTATTTTTGATATGGATCCATGTAATTCATGATCCATTAACCCAAGGAAAAACCCAATAATAGATGCTTGATCAAATATTTTTGGTGTAGTTGAATTTCAATTTATCAAATTAAACAAAGACAAATCATAGATCCAACAAGAACTAATGAATCTAAGATGAAACAAGAAGGATTAACATTGGATAGCGTGGAAATTGGAATACAAAATCATTGATGAAGTAAGCTAAGACAGTTACAACATAACTAACATGCATTCATGGCTAGATCTTCAAGGCAACCACAATCCTCAAAGCATACCTCTACTTGATCCATACTTCACTAGAAATTGATGAACCAAGAAACCTAAATCTAGGAATTTAGATGAAAACCTTCTTCAAGAGTAACAAATCTCTCAAGTATATGATTTCAGCAAAAAACTAAGGAATAAAATAGGAAAAGGGGTATTTATAGTTTAGGCCCAAATCCCAAGAAAAAGGCCCACACAATCTATTCGGCGTCACTCTACCCGACCGAGTGGGTATTAGGGTGTTAAATCACCCAGCCGGGTGAAAGCTCCTGGACCCGCCCTGCCTTCCGTGAGTCACCCGACCGGGTGGAATAAGTGACCCCAAAAGTCACTGGAATGCTCTGACCCTTTCATGCCTTCGACGATGCACCCGGTCGGGTGGCAACATGGTTACCCCCCCGGGTAAGAAAGTTTGGTTGCAGCTCCTCCAGAGAGTTGTACCCGGCCGGGTGGTTTGGTGCGACAAATCCCACCAGGTCGGGTGAATGCTTCCTCCTTCAAATTTTAGCAAGTTCCTCATCGCGGGCTCCCCGTTCTTTATGGACTCCTCCAGCATGGCCTTTTGCACAAAAGTAGAGAGCCTCTCCCGTAGTTGCCTCGCCATGGACCTCGTCTTGGGCCCTCCACGTGGGGTCGTATCATCCTCCCCTTCTTGGAAAGGATTTGTCCTCAAATCTGTACTCCCTACAAAATCAAACTGGCTCAAGTCAGCCACATTGAAAGTGCAACTCACGTTATACTCACCGGGTAAGTCGATCACATAAGCATTATCATTGACGCGCTCCAACAC
This sequence comes from Salvia splendens, assembly GCF_004379255.2. Classification (NCBI taxonomy): domain Eukaryota; kingdom Viridiplantae; phylum Streptophyta; class Magnoliopsida; order Lamiales; family Lamiaceae; genus Salvia; species Salvia splendens. Next base: position 21,193,052 of record NC_056035.1, read on the forward strand.
AAGATGGGGACCATCTCCTCTCGGCGCAAGTTTCCCCTTGGTCTTGTCAGGAAAACGTATCTTCCTAAAGTGTACCTACACCCAATCCCCGGGTTGGAAGATAACTTTCTTGCGCCCCTTATTCACTTGTCGGGCTACTTGCTCACCCTTCCGACGGATCCGCTCTTGTACTTGAACGTGCAAATCCTTCATAAATTGAGCCTTCCCTGCACCACATACATCCAACAAATATGGCAAAGGTAAGACTACCGTGGACAAGTCCAACGGGGTAAGAGGATTAAAACCATATACAACTTCAAAAGGGGATAGAGAAGTAGTAGATTCGCATGGTCCTATTATAGGCAAACTCAGCAATGGGTAAGCACTCCTCCCAAGAAGTCATATTCTCAAAAAATAAGAGCACGAAGGAGAGCACCTAAGGACCGGTTAACTACTTCTGTTTGACCATCCGTTTGGGAGTGGGCGGTAGTAGAAAAGAGAAGCTTAGTGTCCAACATACCCCAAAGAGTCTTCCAAAAGAAACTCAAAAACTTGACATCCCGATCACCCACAATTGTATTTGGAATCCCATGTAGTTTGATTGCCTCCCTAAAGAACAAATTGACCATAAATTTAGCATCATTTGTCTTCCTACATGGAATAAAATGAGCCATCTTAGAAAATCTATCCACCACTACATAAATGCTATCATTCTTCCTAGAAGACATGGGGAGACCGAACACAAAATTCATGGATATATCTACCCAAGGGTGTGTATGTGGAGGAAAAGGAGTGTAAAGCCAAAAGTTATTAGACTTAGGCTTAGCTTGCTTACGCTCTATGCATTGTCCACAAAATCTCTCAACATGTTTCTTCATGCAAGGCCAAAAGAAGTGCTCACTTAAAATATCAAAAGTTTTCAACACTCCAGAATGTCCCATCAAACCACCAAAATGAGATTCCTTAATCAACAAGTCACGAAGAGAACAAATATGGATGCAAAGTTTGTTCTCCGTATACAAATATCCATCCAATCTATAGTACTTATCAAAGGAACCTTTTTCACAAGCTTCATACATAGTGGCAAAGTCATGATCATGCTCATACAAATCTTTAAGAAAATCAAAGCCAACATACTTGGAAGCACACATGGCAAGCAATTGTTTCCTCAAGCACATAGCATGGTTCTCATTCAAATTATTGGCAAGTAAAAGGTTATAAGGCTTCCTAGAAAGAGCATCGGTACCCTTCTTATACTTGATCAAAAAAGAAAAAGTTTCTAGAAAAGCACTCCACTTAGCATGCCTCTTATCAAGCTTATGTTGTCCCCCTAGAAACTTAATGGACTCATGGTCGGTATGAATTACAAACTCCCTATGCATGAGATAGTGTTGCCAATTCTCAAGACACCTCACAATGGCATACAACTCTTTATCATAGGTAGGATAGTTCAATTGGGTTTGGCCAAGCTTCTAGGAAAAATAAGCTATGAGTTTCCCTTCTTGCATGAGCACACCACCAATTCCTACCCCACTAGCATCACACTCCAACTCAAAGGTTTTCTCAAAGTTGGGAATGGCTAACAAAGGAGCATGGGTAAGGTCGTTTTTCAAGATGTTAAAGGCTTTCTCTTGCTCCTCTCCCCACTTAAACTCTACATTCTTCTTCACAAGGTGATTTAAAGGGGAGGCCGTAGTAGAAAAATCCCTCACAAACCTCCTATAGAAGCTTGCTAGGCCATGGAAAGATCTAATGTCACTCACATTCTTGCGTGTAGGCCACTACCTAATCGCCTTCACTTTCTCCTCGTCTACCTTCACACCATCCATTCCCACAACAAACCCAAGGAACACAACCTCATCAACACAAAAAGTGCATTTAGGGAACTTGGCATACAAAGCATGCATCCTCAACACTTCAAGCACATTCCTAAGATGACATGCATGCTCATCCACACTTTTACTATAAATCAAGATATCATCAAAATACACAACCACAAATTTTCCAATAGAGGGATGAAGCACATGGTTCATTAAACGCATGAAACTAGAAGGGACATTAGTCAACCCAAAAGGCATAACAAGCCATTCATACAAGCCAAATTTGTTTTAAAAACCGATTTTCCATTCATCTCATTCTTTCATGCAAATTTGGTGATATCCACTTGCCAAATCAATTTTAGAAAAACAAGTAGAACCACATAGATCTTCAAGCATGTTATCTAGCCTAGGTATATGGTGTCTATACTTAATAGTGATCTTATTGATGGCTCTACAATCAACACACATTCTCCAAGTTCCATCCTTCTTAGGCACCAAAATAATGGGTACAACATAAGGTGAAAGGGATTCTCGGATCAAACTTTTGGCAAGGAGTCCCTCGACTTGCCTTTGAAGCTCATGAGTTTCCTTTGGGTTCGTCTTGTATGCCGCCCGGTTGGGAAGAGAGGACCCTGACATGAAATCAATTTGGTGTTCATCCCTCGCATGGGTGGGAGCTCGTTGGGAAGCTCATCCGAGAAGACATCTTTAAAACCTTGCAAAACACTTTCAATCACCAAAGGACAAGGGTTAGTGTTAGCATTTAAACATAAATCATTCCGGACCATGAGAAGAATGGTTGAACGGCTTTTTAGAGCCCACCCAAGTTCGGAAGTCCTAGCTATCAAGCAATCTTTTCCCCCCGTGCTTGAGATTTTAATTTTTTTGGTATTTTGGACTTGCTCTCACCACCCCCACTCTCACTTGGCTTTTTTTTTATCTCACCCACACTTACTATCCTTTTCTCTCTATCCCTTTCCCTTTGTAAGTATTGGTGTGCCTCAAATACATCCTTAGGCAAGAGAGGCTTCAACCCAACCTTCAACCCATTGAGCATGTAGAAATATTCATTAGTGTACCCATTTTTGTAGACCTTCCTATCAAATTCCCAAGGCCTTCGCAATAAGACGTGGCAAGCCATCATGGGTATCACATCACACAACACTTCATCTTCAAATACTCCATTCTTCAAGGGTACAAGGCTTTAAGTGGTCACCTTCAACTCCCCAGGTTCCCCCAACCATTGAAGTTTATAGGGCCTAGGATGTTTGATGGCTTCCCAACTTAGCCCCAATTGCTCACTCACAACATTGGCACAACTTCCCCCATCAATGATCACCAAACAAGTTTTATCCCCCACCTTGAAATTCATGTGGAAGATATTGCACCATTGCTCCTTATGCTCCTCAAGCTCTTGTTGCACATGGAGCATCCTAAGCACTACTAGCGTCTGCACATCCTGATTATCCTCATCCCCACTACAATAAGACATGCAGGGATCCACACTAGCCTCCACACCCTCCTCTACCCACTCATCCTCATCTTCACTATACACGCTACCATCTTGCCCAATAACCATCACACGTTGGTTTGGGCACTCACACCCATAATTACCATAACCCTTACACTTAAAACATTGTATCTTTTTATCGCTCGAGGAAGCGTGAGCTTTGGAGACTTGAGGGCTAGGAGTAGGCTTGCGAGTTAGGGAAGCTCTCCATCTTTTTAGTAGGGGTGCTCCACTTGGTATCTTTGCCTTGCTAAGAGCCACCTCCTTGCCTTGCCTCTCGAAGGTCTCGGAAAAACTAAGCACTTCCCCCAAAGATATGCCGCTCAACGCCTCAATTTGCAGTTTATGCTTTAAGGTAGTGTTGAGACCATGGATGAAACGGTCTTGAGTAGCCTCCTCCGACTCATTCACTCTTATCTTGTTCATCGAGGAGAGAAGTTCATAATAATAATCCATCATACTCATTGATCCTTGCCTTTGGTCTTGAAGCTCCCCTCTAAGCCTAAGGTAGTAGGACTTTGGCACAAATGACTCCTTCATGATCCTACACAACCCCTCCCAAGAGAGAACTTCTCCCAACCTAGCTAGCCTCCTCTTCCTCATTACATCATTCCACCAAGTATTAGCAAAGCCCCTAAACTCCGCCAATGCAATCTTCACCTTGTCTCCCTCGGAAAAATTATGGAGGGAGAAAACTTTATCCACTTGAGATTCCCACTCCAAGTAGGCTCTGGGATCAAATTTGCCATGGAATTCAGGTAGGTTGTGCTTCAAGGTCTTGGAAGGGTCATCAAATTGAGGTCTGATCTCCTCACCATGGTATCTATCTCTTCTAAATCTATCTCCATACGGTTCCATACCCTCATAGTGATTTCCTCCCCCAAAACGACCATTCCCCCTGTTTCCTCCTTCAAATCGCCTATTGGCTCCATTAGCCCCCCCAAACCGCCCATTCTCCATGTGGTTAACCCTATCTCTAACATTCTCCCCTTGACATCCCTCATATATCTCATCTTCCACAATCTCCTCCGAGACCGCATTTGGCATAGCATTACCCATAGGAGTGGAAGGTCTCATCCTCCGTTCTTCTTTCAAGGCATTGATCTCCTCGAATAGGGTGTTTTGGATGGCTCTTATGCGACCTTCGGACCCTTTGAGATCCGACATCATTTGATCCACTAAGTTCACTAGGTCCCCCTCGGGTGTAGGATGGTTCAAGTTTGCTTCCTCCCCTTCCGCACTTGTCCTCGCCATTTTGTTGGACCGGGTGCGAGGAGGCATATATTAAATTCCTGCAATAAGACAAACACTAAGGACTAGCCCAAGTGTGGTTAGTGAAAAATAAATAAAATAAATTTTAAGAAGGTGGCCTTAACCAAGATGTCCCAACCTCCTCCCCCAAAAGTCACTCCCCGATATCACTCGGAAGAAGGTTTAGACTATAGTAATAGGTGGTTTCACTCACACTCGCAATTCCAATTCCGAGGTTTAGGTATACCCCTTGGCAAACAAGAATCAAGAAGACATAACGCATAAACACATATTAGCAAGTTGCAAGTAGGTTCAATGCCTTAAGCAAACACACACAAGCCATATATGAAAGCTGGAAATGTAATAAACATGGATTGAGCTTTAGGAATTGTTTTTGTATGGTTCCCCAACCCCAAAACGTCTGGAAATTTGTGTATAGCTTCACTTTAGAGTGTATTTCAAGGATAAAATAGCCCCAACAAGTCAGATTTTGATATAGGGTATGATTTTTCACTTTTTCTCCAACTATGCAAAAACATGGCACATGTATTCAATCGATCAGATCCATAGGCAAACAAAGGTATTTTTGGCTTATGTTTTGTAGGCACGTAGCTAACATATCAAGGTAACTTCATAGAAAATTTCAGCTCAATCCAACAACAATAGGTCAATCCGATTAGCAATGACATATAGGCTAAAACAAGGAAACACAAAGGCTAAAAGAAAAATCAAAGAAACAATAGATCAAACACCTAGTGGGTGCTAGGCTCTAGATACCAAATGATATGGATCCATGTAATTCATGATCCATTAACCCAAGGAAAAACTCAATAATAGATGCTTGATCAAATATTTTTGGTCAAGTAGATTATCAATTTATCAAATTAAACAAAGGCAAATCATAGATCCAACAAGAACTAATGAATCTAAGATGAAACAAGAAGGATTAACATTGGATAGTGCGGAAATTGGAATACAAAGTCATTGATGAAGTAAGCTAAGACACTTACAACATAACTAACATGCATTCATGGCTAGATCTTCAAGGCAACCACAATCCTCAAAGCATACCTCTACTTGATCCACAAGGAATTGATGAACCAAGCAACCTGATAGGTGCAGGTTTTCGTCAGATGTCGTTAAAGCAAGGATGTATCCTACTGATTAGGATGGAAACCCCAGCTATGCCTGAACCTGGTATCAATAATTCCTCAACCCACTTCTACTGACTAGTATAGTGGATGTAAGGGTCGAATCCCACAGAGATGAATGCGCTTTGGAAATTGTGGTGATATTCTGGAAGGGTTGGTTAGCTACCACGCTTGGGTTGAGATTCTACCTAGACAAGAATTAAAGATGGTACTCTACTGACTAGGAGGGGTGAAAGATGATCGACATGTAGCTGTGTACGTGAGAGTATGGAACATTATGTTTCAGAAATTATGTGGGAGGTACGGGGTTACTATAAAAGGCGAAACGGCATATCAGAGAATAAGTGGAAGTTAGGTGACTAGGCTGACAGATCTGTAGGGTACCAGCAGAAAAAGTAGAGAAAAGTAAAGGACAAAAGCAAAAAGTAACTTAAAAAGTAAAAGTGGTCCCAAATTTGGATGTGGACATTGTCTTCTCCAACAAGTATGAACTCAAATCAAACAACTCAGATTCCATGAACGAGAATTTCAGGTTAACAAACTCCACAAGAACAAATCTACAATCTAAACTCCAAATCAGAAGATTAAACTAACGAAACTGAAATTACGCTTACTGGGTGACATGCAAGGTGACAGAAATCACGTAAACTAGGCTTTCACACTTAACCATTTCAGATCTAAAATCTAACAGCTATCTAAACTCATGAACTCAGATCTATCAATTCGGAAGTGAAAACATGCTCGCAACACTTGAAAATTACCGTAACAACTAGATCTAAGCTATCTAGGTAGAAAGAAACAGAATCAAACAGGAAGCGATGCACAAAAATGACTTCATATCATAAAAACGTTTGGATCACAACTAAGACTTCAAAGCCAGCAAATATCATAAAAGTAACCGATCCAACGTAAGAAAACAAAGTGCGATTAACTAAGAAAGCAAATAAAGATTGTGTTGCCACTCCGGGCGATGGAACTGCTATCACTACGCAACAAACTGGCTGGAACGAAGGACGGTGGATCTTCGGCAGACTGATGGAACTATGGTGACCATGACTGTGGCGAGAAATAAGAAGATGTAGGACAATGCTGTAGGAACTGATCTACCGAGAGAGAATTCTAACTAAGTGTGAAGGTTGATGATCGATGGCTTCCTTTTATAGGGAGGCCTACCCTTGATTTTTAGGGTAGACTCTATTCGTGAAATGACCCTTTTGCCCTTACTTGTGGCTGATCTTCCCAACAATCCTTCTTCTCCATCTCGAGCCTTTTTGGCATGCCTACTGGTCAGTATAGCAACATTCTGATGCCCTTTTCACCTGAGTTATCCAATACCTTTCCTTCTGACTGGAACCCTTTCCCTGCACACTTTAGCAACTGTTTTGCAGATATAATCCAATTATGCACATATACTGACCAGTAACCAAGGCTAGAATACGACTTATCAAACTTCTCACACTTACCACATGCTTGTCCTCAAGCGTGAAGAACAAACAAAAAGAAATAAGTCGAATTCTAGCCTGGTTACACCCCTGACCGACTCTATTCTAACCTAGACTCTAAACTATGACACAAAGAAAAACACATAAACAAAGATAAACACACATAAAAGATAAAGAAACACTTAAACACATTAATCGGGCTATATTTTCAACCATCCCTCCCCTTGGGATCAGGTGCAATCCGGCCTTAGACCACCTTGAACTTCCGTCGCCCCCCTTTTCCTTCCTAGTCAGTACATCTGCTCGTCAAGATCACCCATACTTGCGGCCAAACACTGGATTCGCTCAGTCACTCATTCCTCACCGGGGATGTTAGGATTGTTTTCTCTCAATATGTTAAACCACAGATGCTTTGGACTCGGATTTCACGTGCAGCTCCTGAAGGTCTTAAAGGCTTGTAACGGGGCTATTGGTTTGTAGTGTTTTGGGTGGTTGTCTCTAAGGCTCTAAGGTTCAAAAACTACTACTTTATTTCGATGTGGGAGAACTGTGTGCATTTGAGTCTTCGGCTGTTACTTCTCTTGGCTGGACATTTTCTGATCTTGGTCTCCAACTGGTCAGTAGCATCCTGTGGCTTCGCCACCCTTATTCCTTCTTATCTTTTTTGTGTGGTCAAGTGTTTTCGACCATTTTTTTTCTTCACATTTTTCTCCTTCTCTTCTGTGGCTTCGCCACCCTTATTCCTTCTTATCTTTTTGGACCTGGAATGACTCCCTGGTCGTTTTTCTCCTGGCCTCTTCCTTTTTTATCCAATTGGTCTTCTTCTTGTAAGTCCTTCTGGCCAGTTGCCTATTTGCCTTATCCCTCGCACACACACAGTCCCAGTGGCTAGGGGGTTATATATGGGTGTAGATATGGCTAGAAAAAAAGGTTCTAAAGGTGGTTTTCTTTTGGGGGGGGTTTCCTACTGCCTTCAGTCTTGCTACACGCAGTCACTTTACCCTAGGCATCTTGTGGTTGCCACTCTTTTCTTTTTCCGAATTGGTGGAAAGTGGTTCCATTTTAGGCTTTTAACTCACATTTAAAGAGGGCTTTTGTGTTTGGCTCTAAAGATGGGCTTTTCTCTCATACTCGCATTTTCCAGCATGTCTTATCTCCTTCGATTCCCCTCACTGTCAGCTCGAGACAGTTGAGTTTTAAGCCCAATCAACACGTATAACAGACCTAAAAACTAGACCTAGAAAAACACTAACACAAACACTAAACACAATATATACATATGTCATACTGGACATTGCATCCCCCCTCCCACTTCACAAGTGTCTGCCCTCAGATAAGGCTGTGAAGTGGAAAATGTAATGGCTAGTATGACTGACACACAGACATGCCAAACAAGAAAACACATGCTGTTTCTAAAAACTTCTCACACTTAGACTATATAATAGGCTAAGTGGGAGAGTTTAAAACCTAACAGAACCCAACAAACACAAACACATATATACATAAACTCCTCACACTTAGGCTACGCAGTAGGCTAAGTGTGAGGTAACATGTACACGAAAAGAAAACAACATAAACACAAACACATGCGTTAAAGTAGTAAACCCCGTACTTCTCACACTTAGACTATTGAATAGTCTAAGTATTATGAATAGGGTTTACACTCACATGATAAACAAATTTACTCTATCTAAAAAAACTAGAAAAACAAATAAAATACGAAAACTAAAAATGAAAAGAAAAAGAAAACTAACTGGTCAGGTGGGGTGGTGGTCACATGTTTCTCCTGCTCCTCCGCGGGGCAGGGGCTGGTGCAGGTGGTTCTTCTAACTCCTCTCTCTCGGACTCGGATTCGCTTCCCTCAGATTCTGCCGGTTCCTCGGTACCTTTTTCTTCTGGCTTTTCTCCTTCTCTCTCGGTTACTCTTGGTACATCAGTCTGGCCTCCGTGGCCACTCGTTCCAACTCCTCGTACTAACTTCCCTGCCGCTAACTCCTTCAGAATTCCTTCCATTACACTTGTCATGCGAGTCAACTCCGCCCTAGCTTGCCGATTTTCCTCTGCTAGCTCTTCCACTGCCCTTTCCAATCTCTCATTCCTCTGCGTTTAAGCTTGTCTTCCCTGGCTCGCTGCAACTCTCCCGGCCGGAATAGCTTCTTCCCCCATCGCGTAGAAATGCTGTACTCCCTGCCTCATGTAAACAGTATTTGTTCGGACAAAGAATGGTGTATCAAACAGACCAGGAGGGTCCACCATGGTTTGGGGGGATAAGTCTTCAGCCTCCGAGATGATGATGTTGTTTCTGACGAATGCGCCCAAGATATGGCAGAGGGAGAGGTTTCTCGTAGGATGGGTGGCAATGAGATGGCATTGGTAAGTTTTCCAGAATCTTAGATGTATTTTCCTCCCGCGCTTGGCGCACCAAAGGAGGTATAGCTCTGTCATTGATGTTCAGACGGCCGAATTCGATTGTCCCAGCAAGTTGAAATCCAAGTAGAGATGTACCAGGCATAAGATCGGGTTGTTGAAGTGGATGGAGCGGGAGATAGTGGATGAAAACTGCCCAGCGGCCGGGTGAGTTAAATTCTTCCCATGCCTCATGTGGTTCAAAATCGACGTGCCTGCGGGGAATTCCCCGTTCCCTACTTCTCCACTCCGGCCCTATGGCCTCCTCCAGACTACACATCCCCAATCTTACTCTCCACTCAATGCAACTCATGCTTATCTCTCCTCCAAACAACCTAAAGCTTATTGACTCCTCATCCAAGTCTGAGGTGACCCTAAATCTGAATGTAGTGAAAAACTCCTTCGCTAGCCTAATAGGGATATTTGGATCCCCGTTCTCCAATAACCAATCAAATCCTAACGCACGCACATAAGATAGAAAAGGTTCACGGGCATCCAACTCATCGAGGGAAGGGAAATGAAGTACCTTTCCACACTTGACTTGCTTGCTCCCGTCATCCTTGATATCGAAAGCATCTTGTAGCTTTTTGGAGTCGAATAGCTTCATCTCCTCCACCAGTTCATCAGTGAGGTCCACTGTCCAACGTCTATACTTCAATCTCTCCACCGGGGGATGTACCAGTTCCCGATGGTTCAGTGGAAGCTGTTGTTCTCTGTACTCCTCGTCCTCCAGGGAGATATCACTGTCGGAGTCCGAATCTTCACTGGCAGCGTAGTTGCTGTCGTCTGTCTCCTGAAGGTGCGGTGGGGTTCTCTGAGGTGGGTCTGTGATGACGATGCCTATGTTCACTGTGCGTTGCTTCTTGCTGCTTGGATTCCTTGTAACAGGGGCTTTCCCCTTTCATTTCCTCTCTTCTTGGTACCTGTCCTCATCACTATCATGCTTGTCTTCCGGTTTCTTCTCAGCTTGTGTTGAAGGCTTGTCCTGGGCAGTAGGGCGGGTCTCCACGGGGGTATGTGTACTATCATCTCTTAGCTCGATGTGACCTACTGACTAAGATGCGAGGTCCAGACCCTCAGCCATCTGCTCAGTCTCATCTCTCTGGTCACTCGGCGTTGGTGAGACCACTTCAGCTTCCCTCTGGGCATCCTCCAGGTTAGTAGCCGGTAAGGACTCATCCCCAGGTTTTGTAGGAGTAGTCCTGTCCTCTTCACTCAAAACTTCAACTGGATCTGCTGCTGTGTTCGCCTTCGTCTTGCTGGATGCCCATTTTCCTAGGCATCTCTGCGATACCCTCTTCGGTTTTGGTCGTACTGCCTTGGGATCGTCCCTCAACACTAACTTCCGCTTGACGGCCTTCGGTTTTATCACTGGAGGTGCCACTGGTTCTGGTACCTCTGTTCTTGCTACTGTCTCCTCCTGATCAATATGCGTATCACTCTCCCCTGCGTCTGGCTGGGGAGTTATCGACTCTGTCCCTTCTTCTTTCTCGTCTACTGGCTTGTTGACTTGGTCCTCTAAGTCATTCCTTGCACTCGCTTCTCCACCCTCTCTCACTGCCCTTGATGCGAGGTCCAGACCCTCAGCCATCGTGGCATCGTCCATCCTAGTTACCTCGTTCAAAAGCGCTTCAAAGTCCTCATCAGTCATGAGGCCTTGCTTCCCGGCGGTTTCATTCAAATCTATCTCCTCCCTCGCCATCTCTTGAGGAGTAGACTCCGCTACCGGCGTTCTTTCTGGTTCATCTCCTCTCTCTTGACTCTTCTGCTCCTCTCTTCTTCTCGCTTCCCTTTCCCCTGGGTCAGAATCGTAGTAGGCGGAGATGGGGTCAATATCCATCGAGTCGCTTTGTTGTGGAGTTTGGGAGGGTTCCGAGGGCTCTGGCGGTGTGGTCGTCGAGGAAGATTCCCTTTCTGGTAGAATTGCTGAGGAAATCGGAATGGAAGTGGCTGGTTGTACTATGGGCTGCACGATCAGTTCTGCTGCAGTTACTGCCGGGGTTTCTCCGGTTGTGCTCGATTTACCCCCGACTTGGCTAAAACCTGCCAACGCAGTCCCGAAATCTCTATTCGGGTCCTACTGTCTGAGGAACTCCGCCAGTGCGTTCAAAGAAACCATCGCCGGAGCCTGAGGAATCGGCTCCTGTGGTTGCGGGTTCGGCGGCCGCTCTCCCAGTGGCGGATGCGATTCTGGGGTTTCTTCCCTGCGGGTTGAAGTAGGTTTCTCACCGGTGATTTTCTTCGCCCATTTCTTCTTTCCCATGGCTTAATTTGGTGAATTTCTGGTGGTAATGCGGGTGTTGGTTTCTGTGGATGACGGCGAAAATTTTGGAAGAGAGAAATTGCAGGTGAGTGTTTGTGAGATGGAAATGGGGGAAATGGTTTGGATATGAGAATAGAATGGGTAGTTGAGGGTTTGTAACCGGCTATGAGCGGTTTCCAGGTTGGCGTCGATTCGTGTGGGAGACGGTTGAGAGCGCTGCCTCCTGATTGGACGTCTTTTTCTGCACACGCGCCTTCCCAGTCGCTGTCCGCCTGTAAAGCTGTAACAAGCCCCCAAATTCAAATTTCGCCTCTTAATGATTCCCCCCTATATTTTCCTAGAGTAGTAACAAAGTAAAAAGGACACTTAAATAAAATCGAGAGTTTCACCAAAATGGCATTCTGGTGGTCAGTACGTACTCCAAATTAAATTTAAGGACCGAAAAATATTTTTGGATTTTTATTTTAATTGCATGCAGAGATTTAATTAACTACCACGTATTTACAATATTTACATTTCCCTTAGGAAATTTGAAATTCTACTTGGCCAGTATGTGCAAACTTCGCTCAAAAGAGACTAGCCCAGTGGAATTCCAAATCCCTATCCTTCCGGTCAGTATGCAACCTTAGTATGTGATTGCAGTGGGATCTCATCCACTGCACCCACATCACTATTCTCCCTAAACACTTTCAGCCTATGTCCATTTACGATAAAAGGTTCAGAGTTATGAATACTCCCTGAAATCTCCACTGCTCCATTAGAACGGAGTGCGGTTATGATATAGGGTCCTGTCCACTTTGACTTGAGCTTCCCAGGCATTAGCTTCAGTCTCGACTGGAAGAGTAGTACTTTCTGGCCAACATGGAGGTCTTTGGTCCTTAGATTTCCGTTGTGCCATAATTTAGTTCTCTCCTTATACCACATGGCTAAATCAAATGATTCCAATCTAAGTTCTTCTAACTCCTGTAGGTGTAGTTTCCTTTCCTCTTCACAGGCTGTAGCACCCACATTTACTTGCTGTACTGCCCAGTATGCTCGGTGCTCAATCACAACTGGTAAGTGGCACATCTTCCCGAAAATGATTTTGTATGGGGACATTCATATCGGAGTTTTGTAGGCTGTCCGATAAGCCCATAGAGCATCCTCTAACCTCATGCTCCAGTCCTTCCTAGAAGGGTTGACCGTTTTCTCCAGAATCTTCTTTATCTCTCGGTTAGAGATCTCCGCTTGACCGTTTGCTTGCGGGTGGTAGGGGCTAGATAACCTGTGGTGCACACCGTACTTCTTCATCAAGGCTTCGATAGTGCGGTTACAGAAATGGGTTCCCTGATCGTATATGATGGCCCTTGGTACTCCGAACCGACTGAAAATGTTACTCTTGAGAAACTTGGCTACTTTCTTCGTCTCACACGTACTTGTGGCCTTGGCTTCTACCCATTTGGAGACGTAGTCAACTGCGACTAAGATATACAAGTTCCCATAAGACGAGGGAAAAGGACCCATGAAGTCCATTCCCCATATGTCGAACAACTCACAAACAATGACCGGTATTTGTGGCATTTCATCTCGTGCAGAGATCCCACCGGTCAGTTGACAACGCTCACAACTTCTACAGAATTTGTAGGCATCTCTGTTGAGGGTTGGCCAATAAAAACCGCTGTCCAGAATCTTCCTTGCCATCTTCTTGGGACCGAAATGTCCTCCACATGCCAAGGAGTGGCAATGTATTAGCACGTCCCTCTGCTCCCAGTCAGGAACACATCTTCTTATCACTTGATCGGCTCCTACCCTCCAAAGGTATGGGTCGTCCCAAAAGTAGTATTTTGCTTCACTTTTGATCTTCATTCTTTGAGCTTTGGTGACGTTCGACACTTCTGGAAGCTCTCCTGAAACTAAGTAGTTGGCTAGGTCCGCATACCATGGCTCCTGCCCTACTTTTTCTTTTTCTTTTTCTGTCACATCCTAGCCAGTAAGCTTCATCACTTCTTCCCAGTCAATTTTTCTGGAGGCGAAAATCACTTCACACAAGTGTTCCTCAGGGAATCGATCTCGTACTTCCTCGCTGCTCCCATCTTGCACTATCCTGTTCAAATGATCCGCAACTTTATTTTCGACCCCTTTATTGTCTTCTACCTCCCAATCAAACTCTTGTAACAGGAGTACCCATCGGATCAAGCGGGGTTTGGATTCTTTCTTGGTAACTAGATACTTAATGGCTGCATGGTCAGTATAAACGATGACCTTGGATCCCAACAAGTACTGCCGAAACTTCTCGAATGAATACACCAAGGCCAGCATCTCCTTCTCAGTGGTATCATAATTCCTTTGAGCTTGATTCAAAGTTTTAGATGCATAGAAAATTACATACCTTTTCCCCGTCGATCTTCTGACCCAGAACAGCTCTCACCGCGTAATCGCTGGCATCACACATCACTTCGAACGGATGATCCCAGTCAGGAGCCTGAATAATTGGTGCACATACCAGCTTTTCTTTGAGGAGGTTGAAAGTAGTCTTGCACTGTTCATCAAAATTGAATTCCACTTCGTTTTGAAGAAGTCTGGTAAGAGGTTGGGTGATTTTGGCGAAGTCCTTTATAAATCGTCGATAAAATCCTGCATGCCCCAGAAAACCCCTTATTTCCTTCTGGTCAGTAGGGAAAGGTAGTTTGGAAATGACGTCCACTTTGGCTTGATCCACCTGGATACCTCTCTCTGATACCACGTGCCCTAGGACGATACCTTCTGTGACCATGAAATGACACTTCTCAAAATTCAAGACCAGACTCTTCGCTTGACATCTCTCCAAGACTACATCCAAATGATGAAGGCATGAGTCGAAAGAATCTCCGTAGACTGTAAAGTCATCCATGAATATCTCTATGCATTCCTCGATCAGATTGGAAAATATGCTCATCATGCATCGTTGGAATGTTCTCGGACCGTTGCAAAGACCGAACGACATGCGTCTGTATGCGTAGGTTCCAAATGGGCAGGTGAAGGTGGTCTTATCCTGGTCTTCAGGGTCCACGTAGATTTGAAAATACCCGCTGCACCCATCCAAAAAACAAAAGTACCTTTTTCCCGCCAGTCGCTCCAACATCTGATCGATGAACGGTAGGGGAAAGTGGTCTTTCCTAGTTGCAACATTCAACTTGCGGTAGTCTATGCACATTCGCCAACCAGTGACTAACCTTGTTGGTATCAGCTCATTCCTTTCATTTTGAACTACTTGAATCCCGGACTTCTTGGGAACCATGTGGACAGGGCTGACCCACTCGCTATCGGGTACCGAGTAGATAATCCCTAATGATAGCAACTTTAAGATTTCCTTCAATATTTCCTCCCACATATTGGGGTTTACCTTCCTCTGCGAGTCTCGATGTGCTTTCGCCCCTTCTTCTAGCCTGATATGATGCATGCAGACGTTGGGGCTTATTCCCACCAAATTTGTAAGGCTCCATCCAATTGCTCTTTTGTTCTTGCCTAGAACGGTCAGTAGCTTTGCTTCTTGTTCTTTCGTCAGGCTGCTGCTAATGATCACCAGGTATGAGTTTTCCTTCCCTAAGAAAGCATACTTTAGTGTTGTTGGTAATTTCTTCAACTTAACTTGTGGGGGAAGTGTGTCTGCTGGTAGAGGGTTCCTTGCAGCATCCCCTTCCTTCTCTAACTCTCCATCTGAAAATTCATCTATGCTGACTGGTAGCTTAGCCCATGCGGCTCCAATAAATTCAGATTTCTGGCAAAAGTCCTTAATTGCTCCTTCCATCTCTTCGTCATTTAACCCTTGGCTACTGATCAGATCGCACAATGCAGCCGCTTCTACATCAGCCTGTTCATACACATCCAATGCTTGGAGCTTTTCTTGCAATAATTCGGTCTCAAGAAAATCTTGGACTCAATGTGGCATAGATTTTCAGAATCGATAGGCTTTTTCATGGCCTCATGGATATCAAATGTGAATTTCTCTCCATGAAAATCAATGCAAATAGTCCCCTCAGCCATGTCCACGATTGTCTTAACTGTTCTAAAAAATGGTCTCCCTAACAATATACCGCTAGATTCCCTAGCTTCAGACTCACTCATCTTGATCACATATAAGTAAAATCATGCACTCTCACCAACACATTTTCTAACACACCCTCAGGATTTATTAATGACCTATCAGCCAGTTGGATTAATACCCTAGTGCTCGATAACGTTACTCCCTTCAGCCGATTATATACTGACAATGGCATACCATTTATAGAAGCTCCCAGATCACACATTGCATGCTCGATTTTTACGTCTCCTATAGTTATAGGTAAAGTGAACATACCTGGGTCAGCTCTCTTGGGCGGTAGATTTTCCTGCACAATTGCTGATGCTATCCCTTCCACCACGATCTTTCCATCCTTCTGGGCTCTCCCGGATATGAATTCTTTGATAAATTTTCCAAGCGGGGGTAGCTTCACGGCTTGGAGGAATGGTATGGTGACATCCAGCTCCCCAAAAATTGACATGTAATCCACTGGGTTTTCCTTCTTCCTCTTGGTCACGAAATGGTAACGGAATGGTTTTTTTTTTCTTTCGCCTCTTCAATCGGTCCTTCAACAGCCTTCCCAGAGTTTTCCTTGGGTACATTCTGGGCTGGAGCCTCCTTCGTGGGTTCCGTTTCCTTAGGATGGTCTCTCCTGGGCAGTACGCCTCTTGTTTCATTCTTTTCCAATGGTGTTTTATCCAAAAAGAAAGGATCCTGCATCTGAGGTAGAGGTCTGTTGAGCTCTTCTCCCGAGACGACGTCCTTCAGTATATTCATCCCACTAGGCTCTCCATTAGGCTTCCTTGGTTGGGGTCCCTCAAAGGGAGTACCGGACCGCAATGTGACCTTGCTTTCGTTTGCCTTCTCATGCACATGGACTGTAGACGGGAGTTTCCCTGAATTCCCTTTTAATTCACCCATCGAACTTTCCAGCTAGGCCAACTGCATATTCATCATGTCTATGTTCGCCTTGTGCTCCTTTTGGGCATTCTGCATCCCCTGCACTACTTCATTATTGGACTGCAACTCACCCCTGATACTTTGCTGCGAAGCGAGCAATTCTCCCATTCTGTCCTCCATAGATCTCCTTGACTTGTTGGGATATTGGGACTGATTTGGCCCTTGGTGCTGGTTATAGTGGGGGTTTGGTTGTGTGGGTAATTTTGGAGGTTTTGCTGGTTCTGGTTAGGTGGGTAGTGGTTATACTGGCCAGGAGGGTTGTACTGGTCTTTGTGATATTGATTCTGGTTCTGGTTTTGATATTGGGCCTGGTTTTGGAACTGGTTCTGGTTCTGCTGATGTTGGGAACCTTGATTAGGCTGATTCTGGTAATTTTGGAAGTTTCTCTGGTGGGGTGGTACATAGACAGAGTTTGAGTTTTGGTTCTGTGGGATCTGGCTATGGGGTTGTTGGTTCCTTCCTGACCAGTTGGATTGCTGGTCGGGATTCGTTGGGCCATGGTTAGAATTCTGGTTCGGGTAGGGGTGGTATTGGTTATGACCTTGACCTTGGTTCTGATTCTGATTCTGATTTCCATCCCCCCATCGAAAGTTTGGATGGTCCCTCTATGGTGCGTCCCGCTGTCTCCCCTGGATCCAATTCCCACTAGAGTTATAATACCCTACAACATTGACTTGCTCCATGTTGACGAAGTCATTAGGCTGATCATAGCCTGACCCTTGATTTCCCTGCTCTGCACCCTTGTAGCTCCCAGTTGGGAGAGGAGGTGGCGCGTTCTTCTCAATCGCACTCAGGAGTGTCTTTTTCAATTCTTCCATTTTCAAATCCATCTTCTGCTCTATCTTCTGCTCCTGGTCAGTAGACGAAGCACTCGCAATTCTTTCTCTGCTGTAGCCGTCCCTTGAATTGTCATATTCCTTCTTCGCGCTCAAAAGCTTCCCTAGGACCTTTTTCGCTTCACTGACCCTCAGTTGTGTGAAACTTCCTCCTGACGAGGAGTTTGCCAAGTCTTTTGTTGCCTTGTTCATCCCCTCATAAAAGGTATGATGTATCTCTATATCGACCATACGATGGTTCGGACATGCATCCAAAAGACTCATATACTTTGCCCAATAATCACTCAAGGGCTCATCATACCCTTGCTTCACACTAGTGATCTCTCTCTTCAGCGCACTTGTGTTAGATGACGGAAAAAATTTGCCTAAGAAGGCTGACTTGAAATCGGCCCAACTCTCAATGGAGTCGGGTGGCAGGCACATGAACCATGTGTTGGCCTCCCCTTTTAGGACGAACGGCAGAGCCTTCAATCTGTAGTCATCCTCGGTTGCCCCCGCCGGCCTTCTCTGTGCCTTACAAATCTTACAGAACTCATGAAGGAATTCGTAGGGGCCTTCATAGCTCTTTCCACAGTACGTGGGCAGAATTGAAATAATATGGGGCTTCACATCACAAGCCGTCTGTCCTGGGGTGACAACTATAGCTTGCGGCGGTTCTCCTTCGGTATGCGCATTCAGCGTCCCTATCTCCGGGTCTTCATCTATATGGGCAACCGTTCTCCTTGGGTTACCCTCCAACTGAAGCACCTGTTCTGGTATTCCTCCTTCCAGGTGTCTTGCTCTTCGTCACTACTCGTGCCTAGGTCAGACAGGGCTGTCGACAGGCCAGAACGAGTGGTCACAAGTATAGTCCCTCGTTGGAGTATTTTCGGTCTCCACTGGTTAGGAGCCGAACTGCTTTTCATAAACTGAAAGAAAAAGAAAGGGGAAAAATTATGAACAATATATACGCCAAAGTATCACACACAATAACAGTTAATAACGCCATTCATCCCCGGCAACGGCGCCATTTGATAGGTGCAGGTTTTCGTCAGATGTCGTTAAAGCAAGGATGTATCCTACTGATTAGGATGGAAACCCCAGCTATGCCTGAACCTGGTATCAATAATTCCTCAACCCACTTCTACTGACTAGTATAGTGGATGTAAGGGTCGAATCCCACAGAGATGAATGCGCTTAGGAAATTGTGGTGATATTCTGGAAGGGTTGGTTAGCTACCACACTTGGGTTGAGATTCTACCTAGACAAGAATTAAAGATGGTACTTTACTGACTAGGAGGGGTGAAAGATGATCGACATGTAGCTGTGTACGTGAGAGTAGGGAACATTATGTTTCAGAAATTATGTGGGAAGTATGGGGTTACTATAAAAGGCGAAACGGCATATAAGAGAATAAGTGGTAGTTAGGTGACTAGGCTGACAGATCTGTAGGGTACCAGCAGAAAAAGTAGAGAAAAGTAAAGGACAAAACCAAAAAGTAACTTAAAAAGTAAAAGTGGTCCCAAATTTGGATGTGGACATTGTCTTCTCCAACAAGTATGAACTCAAATCAAACAACTCAGATTCCATGACCGAGAATTTCAGGTTAACAAACTTCACAAGAACAGATCTACAATCTAAACTCCAAATCAGAAGATTAAACTAACGAAACTGAAATTACGCTTACTGGGTGACATGCAAGGTGACAGAAATCACGTAAACTAGGCTTTCACACTTAACCATTTCAGATCTAAAATCTAACAGCTATCTAAACTCATGAACTCAGATCTATCAATTCAGAAATGAAAACATGCTCGCAACACTTGAAAATTACCGTAACAACTAGATCTAAGCTATCTAGGTAGAAAGAAACAGAATCAAACAGGAAGCGATGCACAAAAATGACTTCATATCATAACAACGTTTGGATCACAACTAAGACTTCAAAGTAAGCAAATATCGAAAAAGTAACCCAACGTAAGAAAACAAAGTGCGATTAACTAAGAAAGCAAATAAAGATTGTTTTGCCATTCCGGGCAATGGAACTGCTATCACTGCGCAACAAACTGGCTGGAACGAAGGACGGTGGATCTCCGGCAGACTGATGGAACTCAGGTGACCATGGTTGTGGCGAGGAATAAGAAGATGTATGACAATGCTGTAGGAACTGATCTAGCGAGAGAGAATTCTAACTAAGTGTGAAGGTTATGATCGATGATTTCTCTCTCCAAGTGGCTTCCTTTTATAGGGAGGCCTGCCCTTGATTTTTAGGGTAGACTCTCTTCGCGAAATGACTCTTTTGCCCTTACTTGTGGCTGATCTTCCCAGCAATCCTTCTTCTCCATCTTGAGCCTTTTTGGCATGCATACTGGTCAGTATAGCAACATTCTGATGCCCTTTTCACCTGAGTTATCCGATACCTTTCCTTCTGACTGGAACCCTTTCCCTGCACACTTTATCCGATACCAAGGCCTAGAATACGACTTATCACAACCTAAATATAGGAATTTAGATGAAAAAACCCTCTTCAAGAGGAACAAATCTCTCAAGTATATGAGAAAAGGGGTATTTATAGTTTAGGCCCAAATCCCAAGAAAGGCCCACACAATCTATTCGGCATTACTCAACCTGGCTGGGTGGATATTAGGGTGTTAAATCACCCCAGTCAGGTGAAAGCTTCTGGACCCGCCCTGCCTTCCTTTAGTCACCCGACTGGGTGGAATAAGTAACCCAAAAGTCACTAGAATACTCTGTCCCTTTCATGCCTTTGACGACGCACCCAGTCGGGTGGGAAATTTGGCTGCAGGTCCTCCAGAGAGTTGTACCCGACCGGGTGGTTTGGTGCCACAAATCCAACCCGGTCAGGTGGAATGCTTCATCCTTCAAATTTCAGCAAGTTCCTCATCGCGGGCTCCCCATTCTTCATGGACTCCTCCAGCATGGCCTTTTTCACAAAAGTAGAGAGCCCCTCCCGTAGTCGCCTCGCCAAAGACCTCATCGTGGGCTATCCACGTGGGGTCGTATCATCCTCCCCTTCTTGGAAAGGATTTGTTCTCAAATCCGGACCCCTACTAAATCAAACGGGCTCAAGTCAGCCACATTGAAAGTGCAACTCACGTTATACTCACCGGGCAAGTCGATCACATAGGCATTATCATTGACGTGCTCCAACATAAGAAAATGGATCAGTTTCCTCCCTGCCT
Organism: Salvia splendens; assembly: GCF_004379255.2. Lineage (NCBI taxonomy): Eukaryota > Viridiplantae > Streptophyta > Magnoliopsida > Lamiales > Lamiaceae > Salvia > Salvia splendens. Next base: position 21,213,870 of record NC_056035.1, read on the forward strand.
CATGCCTTCCATACACACAGTCCCAGTGGCTAGTGGGTTATATAGGGGTTAAAAGAGGGGCTAGAAAAGGGGTTCTAAGGGAATGATATATATATTTATTTTTTTGGAGCGGGGGGTTTTCTAATGCCCTTAGGATTTTTCTACACGCAGTCACTTTACCCTAGACATCATGTGGCATCCATTCTTCTTTTTTATGTGTTTAGCGGAAAGTGGTTCCACTTTAGGCTTTTTAACTCTCCAATTAAGAGAGCTTTTGTGCCTGCCTCTAAGGTTGAGCTTTTCTCTCATACTTGTATCATCTACACTGACTAGGGTCTACTGGGAGGGATGATTTCCATTGTTTAGCATACTTTATTTCCATCAATTCCCCTCACCGTCAGTTTGAAATAGTTGAGTTTTAAGCCCGTTTATTAAACACATATCCTAAAAAAAACTATTCTAAAAGGACCTAGCACAAAATCCTAAAAAGAAAATTAACACATAAAATAAAACTAACACATATATATACATGTTGTACTGGCCATTTTTGCTTCCCCCTCTCACTTCACTAGTATGACGGATAAAACAACAGAACAGAAAAAATTACTATGTCTTGAAACTTCTCACACTTAGACTATGTAATAGGCTAAGTGGGAGAATTATAGACTAAATAACAAAAAACACATAAGAAAACATATATAATTAAACATGCGCCAATTTAGCAAACTCTTTCTCCTCACACTTAGACTATTGTCTAGGCTAAGTGTTAAGAATTGGAGTTTGCGCTAACAACAACTAAAAACAAAAACATACAATTTACTCTACCTAAACAGAAACCTATCAAAGAAAATTAAAAAGAAGACAGAAAAATTAAAAAGAAAACTAACTGGTCATTAAGGGTGGTGGTCATTTGTTCCTCCTGCTCCTTCTCGGAGTGGAGTTTGGTGCAGGTTCTTCCTCGGGTACATCATCCGGTTGTTCACTTCCGTCATCCTTAGACTCCTCGTCTTCCTCCTCATTCTTAGCCGATTCACAAGGATCATTTCTTCCGTCAGCTTGGCCACTCCTCCCGGCCTCGCTGCTCCTTCTATTTCTAGTCATATCCTTGAATATGTTTTCCATTACATCCGGCAGACGTGCCAACTCTGCCCGTGCCTCCCTGTTCTCAGCTTCCAATTCCGCCACCGCCCTCTCCAGGTTCGCCTGCCTCTGCTCCTGAGCTTGCATTCATTGGCCTGCTATTAGCCGTCCCGCGGGAATAGAGGCCTCACCCACCGCATAAAAATGCGACACACCTTCTCTGATATAAACTGTGTTTGTGCGGGTGAAGAAGAGGGTGTCGAACAAGCCAGGAGGGTCCACCATGAACATGGGGTATAGGCTCTCCGTCTCTTTCATGGCCATGTTTTTCCTCACGAAGGCCCCTAAAATGTGGTAGATGGACAGATTCCTTGCAGAGTGAGTGGCAATTAAATGGCACTTGTACGCAGTCCAGAACCCAAGATGTACCCTTCTTCCGCGCCTAGCACACCACAGAAGGTACAGTTCGTTCATTGAAGTTTGGACGACACAGTTTGTTTGTCCTAGCAGGTTGTAATCCAGGTAGAGTTGGACGAAGCAAAATATAGGGTTGTTGAAATGGATGGAGCAGGATATGGTGGATGCAAACTGACCAGCAGCTGGGTGAGTTAACTCTTTCCAAGCCTCCTGGGGATTGAACTCTATACGCCTCCGAGGAATCCCCCTCTCCCTACTCCACTCCGGCCCTATGGCCTCTTCTAGGCTGCACATCCCAAGCCTCACAGTCCACTCTATCAGGTTCATTCTGACTTCCCTCCCAAACACCCTGAAGGATATGGACACCTCATCCAGGTCCGTTGCGACTTGGAACCTGAAGGTGGTGAAGAACTCCTTCGCTAATCTGATGGGTATGGTGGGGTCTCCATTTTTAATAGTCAATCAAAACCCAAGGCACGCATGTATGACAAGAATGGTTCACGAGCATCTAACTCGTCTAGAGAAGGGAAGTGGATTACCTTAACGCTTTTAATTTGCTTACTACTGTCGTCCTTGTCATAGAAGGAATCTTGAAGCTTTTTGGTATTGTAGTGCTTTATATCCTCCATCAGGTTGTCATCAAGTTCAACCTGCCACGACTGGTACTTGAATCTCTCCACTGGGGGGATAAATCAACTCACGGTGGTTCTCAGGCAGCAACTGCTCCTGAAATTCTTCATCCTCGAGCGACACATCGCTCTTCAAATCTGGTTCTTCACTCGAAGCGTACTCGTTGTCCCTAATCTCCTGTCGACGTGGTGGATCCCTCCTCTCAGGCTCTCGGATTACCACTTCGGTGTTGGCTGTGCGGGGCTTCTTGTTACTTTTCTTTGGTTTCACATGGGGTTTCCCCTTCCTCTTCCATTCTTGTAGATATCTTTTCTTCCTCTGTTTCATCGTCCGGCTTCTTCCTGGTTGATATTGAAGGCTCCTTTTGTTGGTCGGCTCGGTCTCCAGGGTTGTGATAAGCTCCTCCTCCGCTGGTGTGTTGTCTCCTACTGCCTTCGATGTGAGGTCCAGACACTCTGCCATCTCGGCAGTATCGTCTCTCGATTTTGTAGGAGTTCCCACCTCCATGTCAGTATGGGTAGGTGGCATCACTTCTGTTTCCCTTGGGGCGTCCTCTTGGTTAGCAGCCGACAGGGATTCCTCCTCAGGTTTTGTAGGAGTCGTCCTCTCATCCTCGCTAGAAATCACCACTGCATCAGATGCAATGTTAGCCCCTACCTTCTTGGCCATTCCCCACCCTAAACATCTTTGCGACACACATTTGGGTTTCTGCCTCTCCGCCTTTGAATCATCCTTCAATACTAATTTCCTTTTGACGACCATCGGTTTGATGACTGTAGGCACTCTTGCCTCAGGCTCACCGATTGGAACTTCCGTCTCTACTAATTTTCCAATGTCTACCCATGCTACTGACTGGGGGGCTATTTCCTCGGGTTCTCTAATCGGCTCTGATGCACTGCTGTCTTCTACTGCCTTAGATGCGAGGTCCAGACCCTCAGCCATCTCGACAGTATCTTCCCTTCTCCCGGTCACTCCATCCAGAATTGACTGGAACTCTTCGTCAGTCATTTGGCATTGCTTCCTGGCCGTTTCATTCAGATCGCTTCTCCTCTCTTCTCACCTTCAGTCACGGGTCCGCGACCGGCGTCTCCTCCGTTTTCTCTTTCTCTTCTTCTATCCCTTTCTTATCCGATATCCTCTCCTCGATCGACTCTTAAGTTTCGGCATTTTCCTCCTTTGTTCCTTGATCTTGGTAGGCGGATAAGGGGCTAACGTCCAGCGGTTCAATTTGGGGCTGCCTTGGGGAGGGTTTTGATGTTTCTGAGGGTGCGATTTCTTTGTGAGAAGGATCGGTGGGTGTAGGGGCTGATGAACTTGGGACGGTGGTCGGATGAATTACATCGGGTGGAATTTCTGGAGTGGGGGTAGACATCACCGGCACTCCGCTGGTTGCGCTTGCTACGCTGCCGAATTGATTCAGGCCTGCCAACGTTGTTCCCCAATCCATATTAGGGTTAGTCTGCTTGAGGTACGCTGCTAGAACATCGAGGGAAACCAACGGTGCAGTCGTTGGGTTCGACGTCTGATCGGGTGGAACTCAAAATTCCTATCCTACTGATCGTTAGGCGACATCAAGGTGTGCGCGTAGTGGAATTTCTTCCACTACACCCATCTCTGTGTTGTGCCTAAACACCTTCGGCCTATGTCCATTTACGATAAAAGGTTCAGAGTTAGGGGCACTCCTTGAAATTTCCACTGCCCCATTAGAACAAAGGGCAATTATGATGTATGGTCCTTTTCATTTTGATTTGATCTTCCCAGGCATTAGCTTTATTCACGATTGGAGATCTTTGGTCCTCAGATTTTTGTCGTGCCATAATTTTGTTCATTGCTAGTACCACATGGCCGAATCAAATGACTCCAACCTGAGTTCCTCCAACTCCTGTAGCTGCAACTTCATTCCTCCTTACAAGCTCTAGCATCCATGTTAACTTGTTGCACTGCCCAGTATGCTCGGTGTTTAATCCCTACTAGTAAATGACACATATTCCCGAAAACGATGAGGCAAGGGGACATTCATATCGGCATTTTGTAGGCTGTCCTGTAAGCCCACAGAGCATCCTCCAACCTTGCGCTCAAGTCCTTCCTAGAAGGGTTGATTGTTTTTTCTATGATGCTCTTTATCTCTCTGTTAGAGATTTCAGCTTGACTGTTGCTTTGCGGGTGGTAGGGGCTAGACTGTCTGTGATGAACCCCATACCTCTTCATCAGTGCTTCGATGGTACGTTTACAAAAGTGGGTTCCTTGATCAGATATGATCACCCTTGGTACTCAGAATCGGCTTAATAATTGTTCCTCAAAAACATGGCAACCTCTCTTGCTTCACATGTGTTTGTTGCCTTGGCCTCGATCCACTTAGAGACATAATCAACTGCTACCAAAATATATGAGTTCCCGTAGGATGAGAGAAAATGACCCATGAAGTCCATTCCCCAGATGTCGGACACGTCGCAACCAATGACTGTAACTTGTGGCATTTCATCTCATACAGAGATTCCACCGGTCAGTTGACAACGGTTACAGTTTTTGCAGAACTCATATGCATCTCGGTTAAGCGTCGGCTAGTAGAACCCACTGTCATGGACCTTCCTTGCAGTCTTCCTGGGCCCGAAATGCCCTCCACATGCCAAGGAGTGGCAATGTGTCAATACCTCTCTTTGCTACCAATTAGGGATGCACATTCTTATCATTTTATTGGCTCCTACCTTCAACAGGTAAGGTTCGTCCCAAAAATAGTATTTCGCTTCACTTCTGATTTTCAACTTCTGGGCCCTTGTATCGCTATGCTCATTCGGGAGTTCCCCTGTTAATTGGTAGTTCGCCAGATCGGCAAACCATGGCTCCTGCCCAACTTTTTCTTTTCCTTTGGCCGTCAGATCCTAGCCACTAAGCTTCAAAACATTTTCCCAGTCAGTTCCTCTGGGAATCTGTCCTGCACATCTTCGTTGCTCCCTTCTTGCACGATTTTACTTAGATAATCTGCTACCTTATTCTCAACTCCTCTCTTGTCTTCCACATCCCAATCAAACTCTTACATGAGAAGTACCTATCTGATTAGTCTGGGTTTTGATTCCTTCTTGGCAATTAGATACTCCTTCCGTTCTATGTTAATAGAGTCATTTTTTTCTATTTTGGGAAGTTCCAAGTTAATTGAGTCATTTCTATTTTTGGCAAAAAGTAATTCTCTCTTTTAGTTTATTCTCTCTTCGTCTCTCTTACTTTTTCCACCATCCATTTTACACACTATTCTTAAACTCCGTGACGAAAAGAAATGCCCCTATTTACAAGGAACGGATGGAGTACTTAATAGCCGCATGGTCAGTGTAGACGATGACCTTGGACCCCAATAAATACTGTCGGAACTTTTCAAACGAATACACCACGACTAACATTTCTTTCTCGATGGTGTCGTAGTTCCGTTGGTCTTGGTTCAGGGTTTTCGACGTATAGAATATCACGTATCTCTTTCCATCAATCTTCTGACCCAAGATGGCTCCCACTGCATAGTCACTGGCGTCGCACATCACCTCGAAGGGGTGATCTCAGTCAGGTGCCCGGATGAGTGGAGCGGATATCATCTTTTCTTTGAGGAGGTTTAAAGCAGCCTCGCAATGCTCGTCAAAGATAAACTCGACTTCATTCTGGTGGTGTCTTGTAAGAGGTTGGGCGATTTTGGCAAAATCCTTAATGAACCTTCGATAAAAACCTGCATGCCCCAGAAAACCTCTTATCTTCTTCTGGTTGGTAGGGATCGGCAGCTTGGATATGACTTCGACCTTGGCTTGATCCACTTGGATTCCTCTATCTGACACCACATGCCCTAACACGATAACTTTCGTAACCATAAATGACATTTTTTGAAATTTAGGACCAGGTTCCTTGCTTGGCATCTCTCCAGAACCACGTCTAGGTGGTGTAGACAGGAGTCAAAAGAGTCTCCATAAACTGTGAAGTCATCCATGAAGATTTCTATACAATATTAGATCAAATCGTAAAAATTGCTCATCATGCAGCGTTGGAACGTCCTTAGACCATTACACAGACCGAACGGCGTCCGCCTATATGCATAGGTTCCAAACAGGCAGGTAAACGTGGTCTTATCCTGGTCTTCAGGATCTACGTAGATCTGGAAGTATCCACTGTACCCGTCCAAAAAATAGAAACATTGCCTCCTCGCTAACCACTCCAACATTTGGTCGATGAATGGCAAGGGGAAATGGTCCTTACTGGTGGCAGCGTTCAGCATGCGATAATCAATACACATCCGCCAACTGGTAACTAAACGGGTGGGTACCGGCTCATTCTTGTCGTTCTTCACCACCTGGATCCCCAACTTCTTAGGAACCTGAAAGAGCAGGTTTGCGTAGGTGTCGTTCAAGCAAGGATGTATCCTACTGATCAGGATGAAACAATCCCCTGCTAAGCCTAAACCTGGTATCAATAAATCCTCAACCCTCTTCTACTGGGTAGTATAGTGAAGGTAGGGGTCGAATCCCACAGAGATGAATGCGTTTTTGGAATTGTGGTGATATTCTGGAAAGGTCTGGTTAGCTACCACGCTTGGGTTGAGTCTCTACCTAGGCAAGAAATTGAAGGTGGTATCCTACTGGCTAGGAGGTGTGAGAGGATTCTACTGGCTAGAAATTGAAGGTGGTATCCTACCGAGAGGATTCTACTGGGTTGAGTCTCTACTTAGGCAAGAAATTGAAGGTGGTATTCTACTGGCTAGGAGGAGAAAGAAAACAAACAAAATACTGAAGCTTAAAAAAAACATAAACTTAAAAAGAAAACTAACTGGTCAGTTGGGGGGGTCTATTGGTGTCTCCTGCTCCTCCTCGGTGCAGGTAGTGGTGCGGGTGGTTCCTCCAGCTGGTCTCCCTCAGTTCCAGCTTGGTTCTCATCAACTCCCGCCGGCTCCTCGGCATTCACCGGCACCTCGGCCTCTCCTTCCTCTGTCTCAAGTACCTGTGGTTCATCAGTCTGGCCACCATGGCCACTCGGTCCAACATCTTCCTCCTTTCTTCTCTGTGCTAACTCCATCAGTATCTCGTCTATCACTGACGCCATCCTGGCCATTTCTGTTATCAACCGGTGGTTTTCCTCTCCTAGCTCGGTTACTATCGTCTCCAAAGCCTCGTGCCTCTGAGTCTGCCTTCTCTGACCTGCAGACTCCTTCATGATCCCCTCCATTACTGACGCTAACCGGGTTATCTCCGATCTCATCTGTCTGTTTTCCTCCGCTATATCGTCCACAACCTTCTCTAGCCTTTCCTGTTTCTGCTCCTGATCTTGTGTTCCCGGATGTGCTGCAGATCTCCCAGTCGGTATAGCTTCTTCTCCCATTGCGTAGAAATGTGGTACGCCCTGCCTCATGTAAGCGGTGTTCGTTCGGACGAACAAAGGTGTATCAAAAAGACCAGGAGGATCCACCATGATCTGGTCGGATAAGTCTTCGGCCTCTGTGATGATGATGTTGTTTCTGACGAACACTCCCAAGATATGGCAGAGAGTGAGGTTCCTCGCTGGGTGGGTGGCAATTAGATGGCATTGCTAGGCGGTCCAAAAACCCAGATGCAACTTCCTTCCATGCTTGGCGTACCAGAGAAGATATAACTCCGTCATCGATGTCCTAACAGCGGAGTTCGATTGCCCCAACAAATTGAAATCCAGGTAAAGCTGGACTATGCGTAGGATTGGGTTGTTGAAATGAACGGAGCGGGAAATAGTGGACTGGAATTGCCCTGCATCAGGGTGAGTAAGTTCCTCCCAGGCTTCCTAGGGCTCAAATTCCACATGTCTGCAGGGAATTCCCCGCTCCCTACTTCTCCACTGAGGCCCTATGGCCTCCTCTAAACTGCACATTCCCAGACGCACGGTCCACTCAATCAAGCTCATCCGTATCTCTCCGCCAAACAGCCTAAAACGGATACATTCCTCATCTAGATCAGTGGTGATCTTAAACCTAAAGGTCGTGAAAAACTCCTTCGCTAATCTAACCGGGATACTCGGATCCCCATTCTTCAACAACCACTCAAAACCTAACGCGTGCAAATAAGAGAGAAACTGCTCGCGGGCACCCAACTCATCTAAAGAAGGAATATGAAATACCTTTCCGCTCTTCACCTGCTTACTCCCTTCATCCTTGCTATCGAAAACTTTCTGTAGCTCCTTCGAGTCGAAAAGCTTCATCTCCTCCACCAGATCATCAGTAAGGTCCACTGTCCAGCGCCGGTACCTCAGTCTCTCTACCGGTGGGTGGACTAACTCCCGATGATCATCCAGAAGCTGTTGTTCGGCGTACTCTTCATCCTCTAAAGAGATATCGCTGTCGGAGGCTGATTCCTCGCTGGCAGCGTATTCGCTATCACTTTAATCCCTCCGGTGTTCCTGGACTCGCTGAACTGACTCAGTAATGACTATGCCAGTGTTCACTGTACGTGGCTTCTTGTTGCTGGGCTTCTTCTTCATAGGGGTCTTCCCCTTTCGTTTTCTCTTTTCACGGTATCTAACTTCCTCTCCGTCATCCTTGTCTTTCTCTTCTTCGGGTTCCTTCTCAGCTTGTGTCGAAAGTGGATCCTGGGTAGTAGGACTGGTATCCTTGTGGCCTACTGACCTGGATGCGAGGTCCAGACCCTCAGCCATCCCGTCAGCCTCTTCACCTTGGCCACTCAGTGTTGGAGAGACCGCTTCGGTTTCCATTGCAGCTTACTTCTACTATTTTTAAAGAAGCCGAATAATTCACCTTGGCCTCCTCACCTCTTCACCTAGGTCATTAACAGGTAAAGACTCCTCCCCAGGTTTTGTGGGAGTGGTCCTCTCTTCTTCACTCAAGATCTCCACGGGATCTGCCTCTGTGTTCGGCTTCGCCTTACTAGCTGCCCACTTCCCTAAGCATCGTTGAGATACCCTTTGCGGCTTTGGTTGTCTAGCCTTAGGTTCGCCCTTCAACACCAACTTCCTCTTGATGGCCTTCGGTTTTGTCACCGGAGGTGCCACTAGGTTGGGTACTTCTGGTCTTGCTTCTGTTTCTTTTGTTTTCGTTTCCTGTGCTTCAATAGATGTATCACCCCTCTCTGCTTCTGGCTGGGGTGATTCCGGCATAATCTCTTCTTCCCTAGCTTGGTTTTCCGAGCGGTTTCCTTCTTCGGCTTCTTCACTCTCTCCTACTGCGCGTGATGCGAGGTCTAGCCCTCAGCCACCACGGCAGTGTCATCTTCGATCCGATTGACATCATCTAAAATAGCCTGAAATTCCTCATCGGTCATTAGGCCTTGTTTCTTGGCTGATTCGTTCAGATCTATCTCCTCCCTCTCCACTTTTCGGGGAACGACTTCCGCCGTCAGCGTTTTCTCCGATCCGACTTCCCCCAGTAGGTTCCTCTGTTCCTGACCTTTCCTCGCTTCACGTTCTTCTGAGTCGGAATTGTAATGAGCGGAAATGGGGTCAATCTCCATTGAATCACTGTGTTGTGGAGTTTCTGAGGGTTCCGAGGACTCATGTGGTGCGGTAGTCGATGGAGCTTCTCTTTCTGGTGGAATTTCGGAGAAAGTCGCAATGGAGGTGGGGAGTGTTGCTGTAGCTGGTACAATTGGTTCCGAAAGATTTTCTCCGATTACTCTCCGTTGTCCCCCGATTTGACCAAAACCGGCCAGCACCGCCGACCAATCCCTATTAGGGTCCTGCTGTCGAAGAAACGCCCCCATTACTTCCAAGGAGACCATTGTTGGCGCTTGAGGAGTCGGCTCTGAAGTTTGCGGTTGTGGTTGTGGGCTCGGTGGCCGTTCTTCCCGCGGCGGTGGTTGTGGGCTCGGTGGCTGTTATTCCCGCGGCCGTGGTTGTGGGCTCGGTGGCCGTTCTTCCCTGCGGGTTGAAGTGGGTTTGATTTTTGTTTCCCATGCTTTCTTTCTCATGTCTTAGATCTGTGAGATTCCGGGTATAATGTGGGGGTTGGTGTTTGTGGAGTTTTGGAGTTTAATTTCTAGGCGAGATGGAAGAAAATTTTTAAAAGTGAAAATGAAAATTAGGGTTTGTGAAGGAGAAAGGTGAAGACGGTATGGTTAAATGAGGGAGAGAGAGGGCAGTTGTGGGTAGTTGTAACCGGCTATGGGAGGTATCCGGTCGCGTCGTTTCAAAGGAGAGACGGTTGAGAATGTCGGCTCCTGATTGGCTTGCGTGTCTCCTCTCTCTGCTCACGCGTCTCTTCCAGCCGCTGCCACCATGCAAAAGCTGCACAAACATTAATTCAAATTTTCGTCATCTCCATAATTCCCCCTATACTTGCCTAATAAGGAAAATAATTCAAATGGACACTTAAATAAAAATTGAAATAGCACCAAATAAACAATCTCGTGGTCAATGCATACTTCAAAATAATAATTAAGGCCCGAAAATATTTTTGGGTTTTCTAAACATTAACATGCAAAGGTTTAAATCAATTAACAACCACATATTCACAATATTTACATCTTTTTCTAGGCAATTTAGAATTCTACTTGGCCAGTAAGTGTAGACTTTCAAAAGAATTGGCCCAGTGGAATTCTAAATTCCTATCCTACCGGTCAGTATGTGGCCAAGGTACGTGGTTGTAGTGGAATTTCATCCACTACAGCCACATCACTGTTGTCTCTAAATACCTTGAGCCTATGCCCATTAGAGCGGAGTGAGTTGATGACATAAGGCCCTGTCCATTTCGATTTGAGTTTCCCAGGCATGAGCTTCAACCTTGACTGGAAGAGTAGTACTTTATGGCCTACATGGAGCTCCTTGGTTCTCAGATTTCTATCATGCCACAATTTAGTTCGCTCCTTGTACCACATGGCGGAATCGAACGACTCCAGTCTAAGTTCCTCAAGCTCCTGCAGCTGCAGCTTCCTTTCCTCTTCACAGGCTGTAGCATCCATATTCACTTCCTGTACTGCCCAGTATGCCCGGTGTTCAATTCCAACCGGTAAATGGCACATCTTCCCAAAAATGATCCGATACGGGGACATCCCTATGGGGTCTTGTAGGCTGTTCGGTATGCCCAGAGAGCATCTTCTAACCTCACACTCCAATCCTTCCTAGAAGGATTTACAGTCTTCTCCAGAATCTTCTTGATCTCGCGGTTAGAAATCTCCGCCTGACCGTTAGCTTGCGGATGGTAGGGACTCGAAAGTCTGTGGTGCACACCGTATTTTTTCATTAAGGCCTCAATCGTGCGATTACAGAAGTGTGTACCTTGATCAGATATGATCGCCCTCGGAACTCCGAACCTGCTGAAGATATGACTCTTAAAGAACTTGGCCACCTCCTTTGCTTCACAAGTGCTCGAGGCCTTGGCTTCTATCCATTTAGAGACGTAATCCACCGCGACTAAGATATACAAATTGCCATAGGATGAAGGAAACGGACCCATGAAGTCCATTCCCCAAATGTCGAACAATTCACATACAATTACCGGAACCTGGGGCATCTCATTTTTCGCAGATATCCCACCGGTCAGTTGACAGTGCTCACAACTTCTGCAGAACTCGTACGCATCCTTGTTGAAGGTTGGCCAATAGAAGCCGCTATCCAAAATCTTCCTTGCCATCTTCTTCGATCTGAAATGTCCTCCACATGCTAACGAGTGGCAATGGATCAGAACGTCTCTTTGCTCCCATTCAGGAACGCACCTTCTTATCACTTGATCGGATCCCACTCTCCACAGATAGGGGTCGTCCCAAAAGTAGTATTTTGCCTCACTCTTGATCTTCATTCTTTGGGCCTTAGTAATACTCGACATTTCTGGAAGTTCTCCAGTCACCAGGTAGTTGGCTAAGTCTGCATACCATGGTTCTTGCCCTACCTTCTCCTTTCCTTTTCCTGTATCTACTGGCCAGTAAGCTTCATCACTCCTTCCCAGTCAATCTTCCTGACCTCAAAAATTACCTCGCATAAATGCTCCTCTGGAAACTTATCGTGCACCTCTTCGCTGTTTCCATCTTGCACTATTCTACTCAAATGGTCCGCCACCTTATTCTCGACTCCTCTCTTATCTTCCAGCGCCCAATCAAATTCTTGTAACAAGAGGACCCATCGGATCAAACGGGGTTTGGATTCCTTCTTGGCAATCAGATACTTAATCGCTGCATAGTCGGTATAAACGATGACCTTAGATCCCAACAAATATGGCCGGAACTTCTCGAAAGAATACACCACTGCCAGCATCTCTTTTTCAGTGGTATCGTAATTCCGCTGGGCTTGATTCAGAGTCTTAGAGGCATAAAAAATTACGTACCTCTTCCCATCGATCTTCTGACCCAGTACGGCTCCCACTGCATAATCGCTGGCATCGCACATTACTTCAAAAGGGTAGTCCCAGTCAGGAGCCCGTATGATAGGTGCGGATATCAACTTTTCCTTGAGAAGGTTGAAAGCGGCCTTGCATTGCTCATCAAAAACGAACTCCACTTCATTATGAAGAAGTTGGGTAAGGGGTTGGGCGATCTTGGAGAAATCCTTGATAAATCTTCGATAAAATCCGGCGTGCCCTAGAAAACCCCTTATCCACTTCTGATCAGTAGGGAATGGTAATTTGGATATAACATCCACCTTGGCTCGATCCAACTGGATACCTCTTTCTGAGACCACGTGTCCTAAAACTATCCCTTCGGTGACCATAAAATGGCACTTCTCAAAATTCAAAACCAGACTTTTTGCTTAACACCTTTCTAGAACTACGTCCAAATGATGAAGGCATGAGTCGAAAGAGTCTCCGTAGACCGTGAAGTCATCCATGAATATCTCTATACAGTCCTCAATCAGATCGGAGAATATGCTCATCATACATCGTTGAAACGTACCTGGAGCGTTACATAAGCCGAAAGGCATGCGCCTGTATGCATAGGTTCCGAATGGGCAAGTGAAGGTGGTCTTATCCAGGTCTTCAGGATCTACGTAAATTTAGAAGTAACCGTTGTACCCATCTAGAAAACAGAAGTACTTTTTCCCAGCTAATCTCTCCAACATTTGGTCGATGAAAGGCAAGGGAAAATGGTCCTTCCTGGTCGCATTATTCAGCTTACGGTAATCGATGCACATTCGCCAACCCGTAACCAGCCTCGTTGGGATCAGCTCATTCCTCTCATTTTGAATGACTTGGATTCCCGACTTCTTTGGGACCATGTGGATCGGGCTGACCCACTCACTATCTGGCACTGAATAGATAATCCCTAGCGACAAAAATTTCAAGATTTCCTTTAATATTTCTTCTCGCATGTTGGGGTTTACCTTCCTTTGGGCATCTCGATGTGCCTTTGCTCCCTCTTCCAGCCTGATGTGGTGCATGCATACATCGGGACTTATTCCCACTAAATCTGTAAGGCTCCATCCAATTGCTTTCTTGTTCTTACTCAACACAGTCAGTAGCCTTGCCTCCTGTTCCTTTGTAAGGCTGCTGCTGATGATCACCGGATATGAGTTCTCCTCTCCGAGGAAGGCATACTTCAAATTCGATGGTAATTTCTTCAGCTCAACTTGGGGTGGAAGCGTGTCTTCGGGTAGAGGGTTTTTCTCAGCCTCTCCTTCTTTCTCTATTTCTCCATCTGAAGATTCCTCTATACTGACTGGTAGCTTGGCCCCTGTGGCTCCAATAAATTCTGATTTCTGGCAGAAGTCCTTAATTGCTCCCTCTATCTCTTCATCAGTCAACCCTTGGCTACTGATCAGATCACACCATGCAACAGCTTCTATGTCCGCCTGCTCATAAACATCTAAAGCTTGGAGCTTCTCTTGCAATAGTTCGGTCTCAAGAAAATCTTGGACTAGGGGGTCAATCACATCAACATAGCACAAGTTTTCAGAATTAATAGGTTTCTTCATGGCCTCATTGATATCAAAAGTAAATTTCTCTCCATGGAAATCAATGCAAATTGTCCCCTCGGCCATGTCTACTATTGTCTTGGCTGTTCTCAAAAATGGCCTTCCTAACAATATGCCACTAGATTCCCTAGCCTCAGACTCACTCATTTTGATCACATAGAAGTCAGCAGGGTAGGTAAAATCATGCACTCTAACCAACACATTTTCTAGAACACCCTCAGGACTTATGCATGACCTATCTGCCAGTTGGATCAACACTCTAGTGCTCGACAATCTAACTCCATTCAATTGGTTATAGATTGACAAAGGCATGACATTAATAGAAGCTCCAAGATCACGCATTGCATGCTCGACTTTCACATCCCCTATAGTTATGGGTAGAGTGAACATACCTGGATCGGCCCTCTTGGGTGGTAGCTTCTCCTGCACAATTGCAGACGCGATCCCTTCTACCATGATCTTCCCATCCTCTTGGGCTTTCCCGGCTATGAATTCCTTAATGAACTTCCCAAGTGGGGGTAGCTTCACGGCTTGGAGGAATGTTATGGTGACATCCAATTTCCCAAAAATCGACAAGTAGTCCACCGGGTTCTTCTTCTTCCTTTTTGTAACAAAGCGGAAAGGGAATGGTCTCTCCCCCTTTTTCTCCTCTACCGGTCCCTCAGCAACCTTCTTGGAATCTTCCTTGGGCAAATTCTGGGTCTGAGCCTCCGTTCTGGATTCTATCTCTTGACTGGGTTCCTTCCTGACCAGTACGCTCTCGGGTTCACCTCCTCCACTTGGCGTCTCCCCCAAGAGAAATGGGTCCTGCTTCCGAGGCATGGATCTCTTAAGCTCTTCCACTGAGATGGTGTCACCCCCTATCTTCGTTCCACTCGGCTCTCCACTTGGTTGTTTCGGTCGAGGTCCATCATAAGTAGTTCCTGACCTCAATGTAACCTTACTCACATTCGCCTTTTTGGGTATTTGGACTGTAGACGGGAGTTTCCCTGAATTTCCTCTTATTTCACCCATAGAATTGGCCAATTGGGCCAATTGCTTATTCATCATATCCATGTTCGCTTTATGTTCCTTCTGGGCATTTTGCATCCCCTGCACTACTTCGTAGTGGGATTGCAATTCGCCCTTGATACCTTGCTGCGACGTGAGCAGTTCTCCTATCATGTCCTCCATGGATCTCCTTGACCTGTTAGGGTATTGTGACTGATTTGGGCCTTGGGGTTGGCTGTACTGGGAACTTTGGTTGGGCTGGAAATTTTGGAAGTTTTGCTGGTTCTGGTTAGGTGGGTACTGGTTATACTGGCCAGGAGGGTTGTACTGGTCCTGGTGATATTGGTTCTGATTTTGGTTTTGGAACTGATTTTGGTTCTGATGGTGCTGGGGTGCTTGATTCGGCTGATTTTGATAATTTTGGAAGTTTCTCTAGTGGGGTGGTACATAAACAGGATTTTGGTTCTGACCTTGACCTTGGTTTTGATTTTGGTTCCCATCTCCCCATCGAAAGTTTGGGTGATCCCTCCATGGTCCGTCCCGTTGTCTCCCCTGGATCCAATTCCCATTTGAGTTAAAATACCCGGCAGCATTGGCCTGTTCCATACTGACCAAGCTGTTTGGCTGATCATAGCTCGGTCCTTGATTTCCCTGTTCTGCACCCTTGCAGTTCCCAACTGAGGAAACCGACGGTGTATTCTTCTCGATTGCGCTCAGGAGTGACTTCTTCAGCTCATCCATCTTCAAATCCATCTTCTGTTCAAGATTCTGCTCCTGGTCAGTAGACGAGGCACTTGCAACCCTTTCTCGGTTGTATCCATCCCTTGAATGGTAATACTCCTTCTTCGCACTCAGTAGGTTCCTTAGGACCCTCTTTGCTTTGCTGACCCGTAGCTGTGTGAAGCTTCATCCCGACGACGAATTGGCTAGGTCCTTGGTTGTTATGTTCATCCCCTCATAGAAAGTATGATGTATCTCAATGTCCGCCATGCAATGATTGGGACATGCATCTAAAAGGCTCATATACCTCGCCCAATAATCGCTTAAGGGTTCATCGTACCCTTGCTTCACACTAGTTATTTCCCTCTTCAGCGCGCTCGTCTTGGATGACGGGAAAAAATCGCCTAGGAAAACTGACTTGAAATCGGCCCAACTCTCAATGGAGTCGGGGGGCAGGCGCATGAACCTGGTGTTTGCCTCCCCTTTCAAAACGAACGGAAAAGCCTTCAATCTGTAATCATCCTCGGTCGCCCCTGCTGGCCTCCTCTACGCCCTACAAATCATACAAAACTCATGAAGGAACTCGTAAGGCCCTTCGTAACTCTTCCCGCAGTATGTAGGCAGCATTGCGATCACATGAGGCTTTACATCACAGGCAGTTTGCCCTGGGGTCACAACTATGGCTTGAGGTGGTTCTCCCTCGGAATGTGCATTCAGCGTCCCGATCTCAGAATCTTCTTCTCCTTGAGCGGCCATCCTTCTCGGGTTTCCCTCTATCCTTGGTATCTCTTCCGGTATTGGTCCTTCTATGGTGTATTGCTCCTCGTCACTACTCGAACCTAAGTCAGACAAAGCCGTCGACAAGCCGGATCGAGTGGTTACGAGTATAGATCCTCGTTGAAGTATCTTCGGCCTCCACTGGTCAGGAGCCGAACTGCTTCTCATAAAATGAAATAAAAAGAAAGAGAAAAATTATCCACAATATATACGCCAAAGTATCACACACAATAACAATAAATAACGCCATTCATCCCCGGCAACGGCGCCATTTGATAGAGCAGGTTTGCGTAGGTGTCGTTCAAGCAAGGATGTATCCTACTGATCAGGATGAAACAATCCCCTGCTAAGCCTAAACCTGGTATCAATAAATCCTCAACCCTCTTCTACTGGGTAGTATAGTGAAGGTAGGGGTCGAATCCCACAGAGATGAATACGTTTTTGGAATTGTGGTGATATTCTGGAAAGGTCTGGTTAGCTACCACGCGTGGGTTGAGTCTCTACCTAGGCAAGAAATTGAAGGTGGTATCCTACTGGCTAGGAGGTGTGAGAGGATTCTGATATGCTGTTGTGTACGTGAACATGGTGAAACAGAAAATATTCGAAAGGTACTGGGTTTCTATTTTGGGCTAAACAGAATATCAGAAGGTAGTGGTAGTTGTGGTGACTAGGCTGACAGGTCTGCAGGGTATAACTAAAAGTGAAGGACAAAAAGCAAAAAGCATCTAAAAAGCAAAGTGGTCCCCAACATTGGATATGGACATCATCTTCTTCAACAAACACAAACTAAAATCAGAAAACAAACCAGATTCAGCACCATTAAAACACAGATTAATAACTCATGAACACAGATCTAAAATCAAAGATTCCAAATCGAAAATCAAACATCGAAACTGAAATTCCGCCTACTGATCAGCATGGAAGAAAACAGGAAACACATAACTGCACCTTGCATGAAACAAACCTCTATGAAATAAAAGTAAACAGATTATGCTAACTCGAAGAAATAAACTACGAACTGGAAACACACGATTCGATACTCAAAACGACCAGAAACTCTAGATCTAAGCTAACTAGGCAGAAGGAAAGGAAATCGGCGAAATAAACTGAACAGAAAACAACTTCATAGCATAAAACATGTTCGGATCTTCAAACAAAGTACTTCTAGGCAGTGAAATTCAAAAGCAAACAAAGATCCAGCGTAAGGAAAAACAAGCAATTTAACTACGAAAGCGAAATAAAAGTGTTTTGTCACGCCGGGCGATGGAACTTCTAACTACGATCTTGCTGACTAGATGAGAACGTCTGGAACTCTGGGAACTTCTTGACGACCTTCAAGTGACCATGGCTGTGGCGAGGAACAAGACTCTGGACTGGGCTGAAGGACTGAACTACCGAGAGAATTCTACCTAAGAGTGATGATAATGAATTCTTTTTTTTTCTAAGTGGCTTCCTTTTATAGGGAGGCTTACCCTTGATTTTAGGGTAAAACCTTGTGGCGAGATGACTTCTTTGCCCTTAATTGTGGTTGATTAGTCCCAGCTATCCTTCTTCTCCATCTTGAGCCCTTTTTGCATGTATACTGGTCAGTACGTAATCGCTCTGACGCCCTTTTCACCTGAAGTATTTGGAGCTTTGCCTACTGGCTAGAACACTCAACCTGCACACTTTGAGCAACTGTTTTGCAGATATAATCAATTATGCACATCATACTGACCAGTAACCAAGGCCTAGAATATGACTTATCAGAACCATATGGACTGGACTGACCCGCTCGCTATCAGGCACCGAGTAGATAATCCCCAACGAGAACAACTTCAAAACTTCCTTCAAAACTTCTTCCCGCATATTCAGATTCATTTTTCGCTGTGGCTCCCAGGTTGCTTTAGCTCCTTCTTCCAACCTGATATGGTGCATACATACATTTGGGCTTATTCATACTAAATCTGTCATACTCCACCCTATGGCTTTCCTGTTCTTGCTCAGCACAACCAGTAGGCTAGCCTCTTGTTCCTCTGTCAGCGTGCTATTGATAATTACTGGGAGTGAATCTTCTCCCCTAGGTAGGCGTACTTCAGATTGGCTGGTAGTTTCTTCAATTCAACTTGTGGGGGGGGTGTATCTGACGGCAAAGGATTTCTCCCTGATTCGTCTTCTCTCTCTGTTTCTAGCTTGACAGCACCTTCTGTACTGGCCGGTAGCTTAGCAATTGTGGTTCTCGCGAACTCTGGCTTCTGACAGAAATCCTTAATAGCTTCGTCACCTTCCTCATCAGTAAGCTCCTGACTGTTGATCAATTCACACCATGTAGCGACGTCCACGTCTGCCTGCTCATACACATCTAAGGCCTGAAGTTTTTCCTGCAATAACTCAGCTTCAAGGTATTCTTGGACTAGGGGGTCAATCACATCAACATAGCATAGATTCTCAGAATCAATGGGTTTTCTCATGGCTTCATCAATATTGAACGTGAATTTTTCGCATGAAAATCTATGCATATTGTTCCCTCAGCCATGTCTACAATCGTTTTTACTGTTCTCAAGAAAGGTCTCCCTAGAAGTGCTCCACTAGACTCTCTGACTTCAGGTTCACTCATTTTGATCACATAAAAGTCAGCAGGATACAGAAAATCATGCACCTTTACTAACACGTTCTCTAAGACACCCTCAGGATTAATGCATGACCAATCAGCCAGTTGAATTAAGACTCTAGTGTTGGTTAACCTTACCCCCTTCAAACGATTATTTATTGACAAAGGCATGAGATTTATGGACGCTCCCAGGTCGCACATTGCATGGTTAATTTTTACATTTTCAATGGTTATGGGTAGAGTGGACTTACCTGGGTTGGCTCTCTTAGGGGGGAGCTTCTCCTGGACAATAGCTGACGCTATTCCTTCCACCACGATTTTCCCGTCCTCCTTGGCCATTCCTGCTATGAAATCTTTGATGAATTTACCCAATGGGGGCAGCTTCACAGCTTGGAGAAACGGTATGGTGACATTTAGCTTGCCAAATATGGACGAATAATCCGCGTCGTCCTCCTTCTTTCTTTTTGTTACAAACCGATATGGGGACGACTTTTCTCCCTTCGCTACCCTCCTTGGAATTTTGGTGATCTCCTCGGAATTCTCTCCTTCCGCTCTGGTTGGGGGCTCAGTAACTGACCCGGTTTTGTTATGGCCTTTCCTTCCAAGCAGTAAGTCTCCTTCCTTTTCAATCTCACACGAGTCCCTTCCAATTTGTACTGGTTCCATCACTTGAGGGTTCGGCCCTCCTACTCCCTTTCTCCGGATTTCATCCCTTGCACTCGGCTCTCCTACCGGCTTCTTCATCTTAGGTCCCTTGTATGATGTGCCAGATCGTAGTGTGATCTTGCCCACATTTGCTTTCCCCAGATATGGACTGTAGACGAATGCGTCCCTGAGTTCCCCTTCATCTCAATTATCGAATTTGCCAGCTGGGATAGTTGCTTGTTCATCATATCCATAATAGCCCTACGTTCCTTTTGAGCACTATGCATCCCTTGCTCCACTTTGTTGTTAGACAACAACTCATTCCTCATATTTTACTGTGAGGAAAGTAGCTCTCCCATCATGTCCTCGATCGACCTTCTTGGTTTGTTGGGATTCTGGTACTAGTTGGGTCTTGAATGGTGGTAAGAGTTATACTGGCTGTTAGGATTCTGCTAGTAATTAGGGTTATTTGAGTGAAAGGTAGGATGGGGCTGATTTGAGTTATGTGGGTAGTAATTGTACTGGTTAGAGTGGCTCGGGTTGTCTTGGTGGGAATGGTGTGGAGGTTGAGAGTTTTGGTTCTGATGGTTTTGATAGTTCCTCTAGTGGGGCGGTACATACGGGGAACTCGAATTTGGATTCTGCGGGGGTTGATTTGGGTTCTGTGGCTGCTGGTTCTGTCCTGGCCAATTGGATTGATGGTCTGGGTTTGCAGGTCCACGGTAGGGGTTCTGATTTTTTGGGTGGTTGTTCTGGTTCTGGCCATGGTTTTAGTTTTGGTTTCCATATCCCCATCGAAAATTTGGATGCGCCCTCAATGGTGCGTCGCTGCTTCCCTGGGTTCCAACTCCTATTAGTATTCCAATGCCCAGCTGCATTGACTTGCGCCATGTTGTCCAGATCCTCAGGTTGATTATGGGTAGAATCGTGGCTCCTTGGCTTAGTAACCTGCCGGTTTTCAATTGGGGAAGATGGTGCATACTTTTCTATTGCCGTTAAGAGCGCCTTCTCCAGCTTATCCATGCGCATTTCCAATTTATCCTCCTTCTCGGTTGAAGAAGCGCTTGCCACTCTATTCCTGTTGTAGCTGTCTCTTGGGCTATCGTAAGCCCTTTTTGCACTTAATAGCTTTCCTAGGACTTCTTTTGCCTTACTGACTCTCAACTGAGGAAAACCTCCTCCGGCTGATGAGTTAGCAAGATCTTTGGTCTCCTTCATTCCCTCATACTCGACCCTACAAATTTTACAAATTTTGGGCAAAACTGCTATAACATGAGGCTTGACATCACATGCGGCCTGCCCTGGACTGACAACTATAGCCTAGAGTGACCCGATCTCCGGATCATCTTCCATGTTTTCGGCCATCCTTGTTGGGATTCCTTCTGACTTAACTGGTGATACTGGCTCCGCTTCCTCTATGGTATCCTACTCCTCATCGCTACTCGTGCCTATGTCAAACATTGTTGTCGACATGCCAGAACGAGTGGTAACAAGTATAGATCCTCTTGGGAGTATTTTCAGCCTCCACTACTCAAAAGTTGAGCTCCTTCTCATAAACCGAAAAACAAAAGAAAGGAAAAAATTATAAACAGTATATACGCCAAAGTATCACACACAAAAGTAAGTAAAACCGCCATCCATCCCCAGAAACGGTGCCATTTGAAAGAGCAAGTTTGTTTAGGTACGTGTATTCAACTAATCAGGAGGTGATTCCCGACCTAATTGTGTCGCTGACGCGACGACCTAAACCTTGGTATCAACAATTTCCTCAACCCACATTACTGGCTAGTATAGTGAGAGCAAGGGTCGAATCTCACAGAGATGTATGATTGCTTCTTGTGATTGTGGTGATTATCTGGAGGGGGTTTGGTTAGCTACCACGCTTGGGTTGAGGTTCTATCTAGACACAAACTAAAGGGTGGACCTATACTCTACTGGCTGGTAAGAAGCTCTCATATCCGGATCAGATTGGGTACGTGAAAGGTGGGTTGATACAACTCCAGTGCATGTGAAAAGTGCAAGTTTACTAAAAATAGGTAGACAGTGACAGAAACGGATCTCCGACCGAACTGGCTGATGAACTGCCAGATCCGCCAAAAGTCTGACGAAAGAGGAAGAACAAAAGGTAAAGTAGCAATGAAAAGATGAATAAAAACCAACTTCCATATCATATCGTTTGGATCTCAACACGATACTTCAAAAACAACAAGAGAAATAGTTTCAACAGTAGATCCAACGAGATAGAATGAAATACAAATTTAACCAATAAAGCAAATAAGATTGTTTTGCCACTCGGCGATGAAACAGTATTCTGGCGACTACTACGGCTGGAGGAGTTGATGGTGAACTATCCCCGGTGAAATTCTAAGGTATTCAAGTGATCATGACTGGTGGCGAGGAACGAGAGATGTGGAGCTAGCCTCCGCTTCGGAACTAGGACTTCCGAGAGCGGTTTCTAAGTATTCCTTCTAAAAATGAGTAGTCTCCCTTCATTCTTCATGTGACCTTCTATTTATAGGGTGACTTGCCCCAAAATTAGGGTTGTTCTTCATTGTTCATTGTCACTTTTTCCCCCGTTAAATAGTAGGTCGTCTACTAGCAATCCTCTCCTCTCCATCTCGAGCCTTTGGGCATGCATCCTGGTCAGTATTGCACCCTTCTGACGTCCTTCTTCACTTAAGCCTCCTGATTCCTTTCCTGCTGACTTGTACCCTTTCCTGCACACTTACACAACTTTTCTTGTAGAATATGCACGTTAAGCTCATCATACTGACTAGTAACCAAGGCGTAGAATACGACTTATCAGTCTGCCATGTGGCAGGCATGCTTGTCTATGTATCGTTGATTGCTTGATTATCTTTAATTTCATTTAACATATTGCTTGGAACCATATGCCGAGTTGCTTGCCTATGTATAGCAGATTTCTTTCCTATGTATTGCAGATTGCTTTCCTAGGTTTCATTTTAACTATAGTATCACTATAGTGCTCTTATTTCGTATTCCCTCCGTCCCAATTAAGTTGAGTTGTAATCCTTTTTGGGACGTCCCAACAAAGTTGAGTCATTTCCTTTTTTGACAAAAAACAAAACATCCAATCACTCTTTCTTTATTTCATCATCTACTTTACTCTCTCTTTATCTCTCCTACTTTTTCTCTTTCCCATTTTATTTTACTTTCATTTAATCAATTCAACACAATTTCTTAATCTTCGTACCCAAAAGTTTAGTAACAACTTAGTTGGGACGGGGGGAGTATCTCATATTGCTTAGAACCATATGCCGAATTGCTTGCTTATGTATTGAAGATTGCAGGTTATTTATGTTCAAGTTGTCACTTTAAGAGTGGTGTCACCTTAATGCACCCCATTCAATACATATGCATCTATTAATGAGGTAGATATTAAAATACTACAATTAGCATAAAAGAACAAAAGTAAAAAAGTAGTACTATTATTCTTCATAAACAAAGACTACTAGATCAATTTGAAACAAGTTCAAACAAGTTCAATTTGAAAGACATATTCACTAGTATTCCAAGTTCAAACAAGTTCAATTTGAAAGACAACTTCACTTATCAAGTTGTACTTTTATCCACTTGTATTTTATCTCCACTAGTATTCCAACAAAAGTATGGAATAATATGTCATCGTGCATCATCAAATCCAAAGCCTTGATCATCTTCATCTCATATAATCAATAGTCTTCAATGCTGCAAAAAATACTCAGGGTCCATCGTTTTTTGTTGCACCATAAAAAGCAAGTTTTTTCTGTTCTATATCAAGCTCAACCTTCTTTCTCTCCGCCAACAGATAGCCACCAAAATCAGTGGATATACGATGCACACAATCAAATATGATCTTCGAATCCGTCTTCTTCTTCGGTCCAAGGGAACTTGAGGAACCGGAGCTGGGGTCTGATTCAAACCATTCTTTTCCTGTCAAGACAACGTCCAAATTTCCTTATCTTACCACCATTATATTCAGCTTCGAAAGAGCTTCGCGTGGGTACATTGTACGCCTCAATCGGAGCCCAGATGAAAAGGTTGCGCAGAGCAGTGCAAACCCAGCGACCAGCCGGGTTCACAAGCATGCAAACCCAACAACCGACCAGGTCCAGAGCCTTTGTCCTAGCGGCAAGGAGCTTAGACATTAATGTATGAGGTGCCGAGTTCGAGCCCTCTTGACGTCAATTGTAATTTCCTCATTTCTATAGTATAGGAGTTTAATTGTAATTTCCTTCTTTCTATAGTATAGGAGTTAAATTTTAAAAAAAACCCAGCGACCGGCCAGTTGCCTACTGAATTTTTCAGCATTTCACCAGGGTCGCTAGTGGTGGGGATGAGTGTGAATCAAAACAACAAAGAGAAAAAAAATACAAGCATGTGAGAAAAAAAAGTGGCTTGTTAAATTCTAAGATCAACATTGGGAGGGCTCTATATCGCCCTAGCTTTTTTGCCTTTGGTGAGGAGAATGACCCTTATTTCACTAACTATTATTACTATTATTTTCTCTTTGATGACTTTATTAGATAGGAATTGGAAGGATTGGAATGTGAACCCCGAGTTATGGATGCACCGTGTAACTTCTTACCGATAATGAACTCATGGATGCAAAGTCAAGTTGAATCACCTCTTTCCCAAGGTTCAAGTATTCTCTCCTTAATTTGTGATAATGATTTAATGATACAAGTGAATGTGATTGGTTTTCAAAGCCCATTTGTGTTGATACACTTATCGCTCGTGGTTTGTTTGACATGTGGCATGATAATCTTGATTCATTACTCGCTAAATTTAGTCTTACATACTATAAGGATCCTTTCTTGTGTATCCCTAGCCCTTCTAAGAATATCAATTCTTTTATGAAGGAAATGTTATGTATGTGGATTGGTAGAGTGGGTGGATTTGGAACCAAGAGGTACAAAGTGTTTGATGCATGTGTGTCTTGGCATGATAGGTTCTTTTATTGCATGACAATCAAACCTTTTAATGGAGTTGGTATATTTTAATGATATGTTGTCAACAATCTTATAACCAATTGTTTTGTTTTGATTTGCATTGTGAAAGGATTGTTAGACTTTTGTACTCCCATACCAAGTGCCTATATTTTGGACTCGTTACGATCATAGAAATTATCTCGATGGGATGCACATTTGTGTTAGGATAACACTTGGTAACCATACTATTGCTTATGAAATTGAGTTCACATGTGTATTATTGTTAGGTTGTAAATTCTATGCTCTTTAATTTATGCACACTTCATTGTTTGATCATAGCCTCCTAATCGCTAGTGGCCAAATTTTTCCAATATTGTTATTACTTTATGATCACGATGATGGTATGATTGATGAGTCCATTTATTCACTAGATATATTCTATGTAGTGATGAGAAAACTGGACTATATAGATTTCAACACCTTTTGTAAGCCTAATCCATCCTCTAGAACTATGATATTAGATTTGGACTCACTCGGTTTTGTAGTTATGCTTGATCAGGATTTGAGGATAAATCCTTCAGAAGAAGGAGGGAATGATGTGAATCTGGGTGTCCTAAAAAATCGAAGAACCAGATTTCAGGACAAATCCTTTCATAAAGAAGGAGAGGATGTTGTGAATCCGTGAAACGCCAAACCAATAAAAGAAGTAAAGACATACAATGAGTCAAACCAGAGCCGAGGTCTGATTCAAACTGTTCTTTTCCTGTGAATATGACGTCTGAATTGCCTTATCTTACGACCACTATTTTCGTCTTAAAAAGAGCTACGCGTGGATACCTTGTACGCCTCAATTAGAGCCCAGATGAAGAAGTTATGGTCGTTTGACGAAGGCTGCATAGAGTAGTACAAACCCAACGACCGGCCAGGTTCACAAGCATGCATACCTGGCGACCTGCCAGCTGCCTACGTGATTTTTGAGCATTTAACCAGCGGGTCGCTAGCTTTGACCGCATACCAACGTGGTGAAGTGCCAGACTTGTCCGGAGGCACGTTTTAGCGTTTGTGTTTAGCTTTTTTTAAACTATTTTCTCACCCTAGTATAAATACTACACCGGGGTTTGTTCTTAGGTGGCTTTGAATGATATTTGTCAAAACAAATAATCCATTTGTGAGCACTTGATGAGGCTCGTTTCGTGCATGTTTTCTATCATAAAACTACATCATATTCTGTGAACTAACATCTAATTTTGATTCAGGTGTGTGTGAAAACCGCCATATTCAGAAAAGGAACAAATCAGTTGGGCGGATCAACGGATCAAGGAAAAAAAGTAAAAAACTGCCGCATTGAATTGATCAAGTCTGAATCAAGTGGAGCTAGCAGGAGTTTCCGCATGGGAGATAGAGCTGAAGACCCCACTACAAAAGTGAAGGGCAGGAATGACATTTCGGAGAGGATGGTACCCTAGGGATCAGAGCCCTACGCCTCTCTATATAAAGAAAGCCCAACACGAGAACAAGGGAGGTCCGGTCCGGGTGGGGTCTCACAGGCATTCTTAGAATATCTTTAGGAATTCAGCTCTCTTCTAAGGCTGAAATCGGAGCTCTTTTACTTCATCTTCCTGATTTCTGTGCATACACGCTTGGTTCCCAGTTTAGTTTAGTTCTGAAGCAGTTTGGGTGGTAGTTTTTGAGACTATAATCGTTCATTTAGCTATTCCGCTCCGAGAAGGAGCAATGAAACAATTTCTTGTTTTCTTAGTTACTTTCGTTCTATGTTTTTGTTGCTACAGATGATCTTCTGACCTAGTAATTTTAGTATTACGATTTCATCTTCATCGTTGGCATTTTCTCTTGTTATGCATGATATCTTAGATCTGTTTCTGACTTCTCTCTTGCGATGCATAATACGATTCAATTGTCTTGTTGCTATTTAGATCTGAGTTCGATTCATGTTTGTTCGACTGCTAGGAAGGAAATTATGGTTGAAATGTTTTAGGATGTTTAGATCTGATAGATTAAGACGAAGTTTTGCATGATCATGGGTTAGTCTTTTGTTTACGAGAATGAGGTTTAATTATGAGGAGTAGATTTCAATTTATAAGTTGTTATGACGTTTCTTGCTCGTAGTTGTTCTGATCTGCCCTTACTCTGTATTTCATGTTGATTCTGTGAAGAAGATGAAGACGTTAGGAAAGTGTTATTGTATCGTACGTTTTGCAGGAGACTGACAGCCATTGCTTTATTCTGTTTGTCCATTTCAGGAAATGGTAGGATGAGTTGATTAAGTAGATTTATTTCGTCTAACAAGTGGATCAGTTTAGTTTAGTTAGTTTATTCTTTCAACTCAAGTGTCCCAACTTAATCCACCGTAGTGAAGCGTGGCAGCAGCCAACCCTAACGTGTCTGCAAACAATGTTAAACACATCATCTCTGTGGGATCGATCCTTACTTTCCTGTCCTAGTTAATAGTATTGTGGGTTAAGGTTTTGAAAGTACTCTGAACTCTCACTCAATTTGAATCCAAGCCAAGTCGTCCAGCCTGAATCTCAACTGGACCCATTCACCAGCATCTCGTAGGTGGAAGGTGCACACCTGGCCAGCTGGATCAGTTTGACAGTTTAACTTGAGCAACTCAAGAACGACAAGCCAAAAAGAGGAGAATATTAAGAAGGAAACGAAGACTTTCAAATGGCGCCGTTGCCGGGGATGATGGCGTTTACCCTACATTTGTTGCAAGACATTTGGTGTATATACTGTTGATATTTTCTTCTTTTTGGTTGTGATTGAGAGACAGCTCAGGGTTACAACAGTAGAGAATCGATGTCCATGTTCATGTCCATGTGGATCAAGTGTTCTCTCTGCTGGCGTGAACTGATGAGATTACTGGAGCAAGAGAACACCTAGATAAGCGGAGCGTCTCAAGGTTTGGTTAACATTTTAGTTTAAATTTTGTAAATAAGCTCTTTGTTGTTTTTTGTTTTCCTCAGTTCGAAGGTACAGAATTTAGGAGGCATGCAGAGGAACCTAACGTTGTCCAACCAGACCCACTTCCCGGCCAGCCAAATGATCTGTATGCCAACAGAGAAGAAAAACAGGACATCACCTTCGTGAGTCCGCCAGAATCAGTAATTTACCCGAAGGAGGTTGAAACCACCATGGTTGGCGATTAGGAGAATGATCCAGAGATAGGTTCACTCTTTCCCCACAAGGAGAACGAGCCAACCCACATTATCTCCAACACCTCTGGTCAAAAAGATGCATATGTAAAGCAGGAATTGTTGGTTGTTTTACCTGTGTTCTTGGGAGCTAGTTCTGAAAGCCCGATTGAATTCCTCCATTAATTTAGAAAGATCTGCACAGTGTAGAAAAGGCCAAAGGGGTCAAGTGAGGAGGACTTCAAGCTAAGGGTTATTCCCCTTACTTTGAAGGGCAAAACATATGCTTGGTTGCAAGGATTGGAGCCCAACATCATCAAGGCATGGTCGAACTTTGAAAGAGAGATCTGAACCAGTTCTTTCCAACAGCAAAGTCAAATGCACTCCAAAGGGAAATCAGGGAGGCTGCCCAATGATATGCTGAGAGCCTAAACAATTACTGGCACAGATTCTAGAGGACTCCTGGATGCGTTCCCAAATCACAATATGTTAGAAGTGGAAGTTTATTCAAGGTTCTACGATGGAATGGATGCAAGGAGTAAGGACCTTGTGAACTCTTCGAGCGGGGGAAATTTCTCCCAACTCTGGTTAAGTAAAGCCAAGAGCGTCCTGGAGAAACTTCTAAGTGCGAAAAGAGGGTATGATGATACATCAGAAACTCTACCCCACAAGAATGAGACGAGCACGCACATGATGGATGACAACACGTAGCTGGAAAGCCGAATTGACAAACTTGAGGAAGTGTTCAGTTCAGTTCTTGAGTCAAGCCATCCACAAGTTCCTTCGATCAGACCTCATGTCCAGATTGATCAAGTGAGGCATCGCGAGAATACAGGAGAGATTTGAAGTTCAAACAGGAGTCGGAATCCGGGAGGTCAAATAGATGTGTTCCAGCAAGGGTACGAACCTTGTGGAGAATGGAGCTGGCCTGAAGAGTACTCATCTTTCCCATGCCAGTCTGTCACGACCGCCCTTACTAAGGATAGTAAAGACGGGGAAATCGTGACTAGGGAGGGGACTAAGGAGCGGGGAAGAAGAAGGGGAAAACAATGAAAGACAACATCTTAAACAAAGCTTCAAAAGAAAAGTTTTAATCGATTAAACAATTATGCAACGGGTTAATATCTCAAGGTAATTAATGTCATAAAGTAGTGTAGAGCAAGGCAGCGGAATAAAGGTGTCTAGAGAGACATAGGGAGACGCCTATGTATGAAGACACGACGCATCCGAAATTTCTTTAGGCTCGACTCAACATCCGCCGCAACATCACCGCTCAACCTGCACATAAAGAAAACATATGCAGGGCTGAGTACTTGACATACTCAATTGACACACGCCAAAATATTTGATAAAAGTTATGTCATCCATACCATAGTGAACTCGAGTTTTAATATTTTAGAAAAGAATATCATCGAGTATCACAAAACATTTTCGTAGACTGGCCAGTCAAAACAATCTCCCCACTTTCTCCACAATCAATCAATCACATCCTCTTACCATAGTGCGACGAAAGTGTGGCCACACTATTCGCCCACGAGACCGGCCGACTAGCTAGGACGGCTCCCGATCCCACCTGTGTACACAGCCTGATAGGGTTTGCGGCCCTACTCAAACCCGAATTCGTTTCACACATAGCCCTATAGACTAACGAAGCAAGCTCAAACGAACTAGGCATCAGGCAACAATCTCAACATCAAACAATCACAGCCCTATAGCCTAACGGAGCAAGCTCAAACGAACTAGGCATCATGCAACAATCTCAACATCAAAAACAATCATGGCATGATATAACACTTTAAACCACCCTTATATCTCCAATATCATAATTTTGAAACGTAAAAGAGTTTTAGTAAAGAAAGCCCACCTCGATTGCTTACAAACACGGTTCACAACTTTATTGAAATCCTTGCTCTTCGTACCCACGTACGCACAACAACTCTTATCAACATCATAACCACATAATACAACACAATCAGTTTTCTATCAACACATTACTCATGCATGCCCTATCGTTCCTTTCATCGTTTTCTCATATTGCTCATCCTAACGTTCACCATCATAAACAATACGAACCCTTTAGTATACATCAACGTGCAACGCATAATCACATCAGAGGATAAGTTCTTACTCACACATGTATCATGTATTTCATTCAAAACTTGCCAACAAGACTATTTCAATCAAGACATGAATCTGGCAGAACAGCGCAGTCGTTTTGTAAAAATCATTAAAAATCCATCCGATATCATTTGAAGCTAAAATTTGGTCACCACACAGTAGACACATCAAGGTTCATCCAGTTAAAAATCCACACCAAAATCACATCTTTAGGTCGGTCAAACACAAAAACGAAACTCACTGGATGAGAATACAAATTCTGACAGGACTGCGCAGTTCAATTGAAAAATTCGTTAAAAATTCATATTTCGTCAAAAGAGGCTGAAATTTTGATACAACACAGAAGACACTTGAAATATATTTAAGTTGAAAATTCGTGCCAAAATAAGATCGTTTGGTCGGCCAAACACCAGTCGGAACCTTATGTCCGAACACCACAGTTTTCATGCTCAACATTTACAAACTAGGGTTTGTCTATCATTCATCCACACATACATATTCATGCTTTCAACACATATTCCCGCTTCAAAAACGACATCACAACCATGTTCTCCTATTTACACATAGCATTCACCAATGAATCGTTCACAAACTCACACACACATACATACATGCACATACACATACTTTCTCATGCAAACATCCTTCTCAACCGATTAATTTTTAGATCTACGATTTCTACACTCACTATATGCATGAGGGGATCAAGAAACATGGATTCAATGGTAAAAAGGAGAAAGATGAATCAAAGTATACCTTTCTCTTGAAAAGCAATCGGTAGGAATGACGAATGATGTGATTCTTCGATGAATCTTGAATTTCCAACTCCACAATGATGCAAGAACAAGGAATTGGTGAAGGATTGGTGGAGAAGGAGATGAAGAGAGAGACGTGTGGTATGGAGAGAATAGGGAGGCGAAAATATGAGGGCTAGGGTTAGGGTTCTTTTAATTTATAGTCTAGGATAAATCCACAAGTAACTGAAAGGCATATGGGCGAAAATTATGAGGTTTTAGGGAAAGAAAGAATCAAATCATAATTAAAATAGGATATGGAGAGATTTGGCAAGATATGGTAAGATTTAATTGGACTTTAATTCAAGGAAAGAGATAAACAAGATACCAATTAAATCTACAAAAATAATTCCCTCTCCTAATTAATCTCAAGGGATGGCCAAGGGGTCGAAAATCATGTAGAATAGCATAGGGGTAATTTGGTTTGGATTTAATTTGGATAAATATCCCAAAGCAATTAATTAAATCTAAGAAAGAAAGTATTATTTCCAATAAATAGGAGGGCCGAAAATTTTAAATAAAATGGCTAGAATGATTATGCATTATCCCATTTAAGTTAATTCACACATTGGAAGCTTAACCACATTAACTCACATAACTCACAACAACTAATCTCACATAATTAACTCAAACACATAGAGACTCAATTTCCACAAAAGAAATTATCATTCAACATCCACATTAATTAAAATAAAATAAGCCATCAAATAAAAATTAAAAAAAAAGTCAAAATTTTCTGGGGTGCTACACAGTCAGAGCCATATCCAATTGCCACCCAATTACTCACATGGCAGACGGTGCATCCAGACTCCCTATCTGGCCCTGATCGCTACGTTTATGAGCCCAATCAACAAATTTATCAAGTAAACTACCCCAGCCACTATCCAACCTTCCTAGATCAAGCCCATAGCCCATGGTTCCCAGGTGCAGAGGATGACATCCCGACATGGAAAGAAGGGGACTGGAAAACTCAAGAATCCCAATGTTATCAAAGCCAAACTTTTCTTGATCTGGATCAATTTCAACCTCAATCGCAGCAGAGTCCTGGACCACCTTTTGTTGAAGATCATTACGCAGATTCTGCTGAAGAAAGGATCGGAGAATTGATGGTATCCCAGCAGAGCATGATGCGTTGCTTGAAGGCAAATGACAAGCAGACACTGGAAATGCAACACACATATGATGAGCAGAAGTCCAACATGGATTAAATGATTAAGCAAGTCGCTCATCTAGCTGATATAATAAAGGAGATAGAAAAGGATAGAGCAGAAGCCAGGGCGATTGAGAAGAGGGTAAAAGAAGAAGGTGTGAGTGAGACTGAGGGGAAGGAGTCATCAGATGCTGAGCAGAAGTTGGAGGAATCACTGGAGAAGCAAGGGGAGGTAGTGGCCACAGAGGCCGAATCAGCAAATGAGGAGTCTCAAACCGAGAAAAAACAAGCGTCGCACCTCTCATGGACGATTTGGCATGCAGAACTCCAGAGGAAGCGGAGGACGAGCTTCCAAAGAAGAAAGAAGAGGACATCAAAAACAAGAAAAAAAAGGGACCCTCGTTATTCTACCTCCATGCAAAAACAGAGCATGCCCTTAAAAGAGGAACATGGAAGTTTGTGCCTAAAGAGGTGGAAGAAAATACATGGCCAGAAAGACCAACTTTAGTAATAGATAAACTCGAAGGCTGCCCTGACAAAGAAGGTCCAGAGATAAAGGAGGAAAGGCCGAAAGGAAGAGCTGCAACTGGGTACAACTAGAACCATGGCCTGAGCCATTCAAGGTGGAAAATTCTCCCAACACCGAACTACGCCCCAAGGAAAAGAAGAAAATTTAGGGGACTTATAAGAATCACAAGAAAAAGCGGGTTGTCGTGATGGTGATGTGCCTTTAGAAAAATCGGTGGAGTGGAAGAGGAAAAGTTCGTTCAGGATCCCCAATGGATGATTGTTCCTATGACCGGTTGTCAATCTCTGGACTGATCAAGTTGAGCAGAAGCTCAACCTCAGTTGATCCAGTTGTATGCTTGGATGGCAACGAGAACCTGGGGATGGATGACTGTGAGGAGGGAAGGAAGCTGCCAATCTATGGGCACAAGGATGCAAGGATGATTACCTGCAACGAGAACCTCAGTTGATCCAGTTGTACTACTCCTCACGTCTTGGTGGGAATCGAAGCAGGTCGAAGGACATCTTTCAACCCCACAAATCCACCACATGGGAATCACAAAGTTTGAAGGGAGTATCCTGATATGTTACTTGTTCTTAATTCTTCACCTTAAAAGTTGAAAAAAAATTTATAATAAATCGGCAGTATGTGTAGAGGGAGAAACCCCACTACGCATATTTATCCTGATCAAGTAAATAATTGTTCGTTGAACAATCCTTGGAAATCCGCTCACTCAACTCAGTTCACATGTGTGAACGAAGCACTTAGTCAAGTGGAGTCCGAGAATTGCCCACAGCAGGGAATAAATGTTTTTTTTAGAAAATCCCAAACAAAGTTTTATTTCAAGAAAAAAATTTCGAACTCGTCTGGAAGGAGTTTTAAATTTAAATGATAATCTTTTCATTCTCGAAAGAAAATCTCCGACCAGTGCTTCGCAAAATTTCTTATTTTGTTTATTTTACTTTTGGGTCAGTATTAAGCTGAATAAGTGAGAAGAGGAAAATAATGAGTAAATTTGTTTTTAACCGGGAAAGGTAAAAGCGAAATCATTTAATTCGGAAAATTTGAAAATTGGCGCAGGAAGGCGAACAGACGCTGATGTCATAAGCGACCGTTCCCTCTTCCCTCTATCACTCTGATTTCCGCACACCTCTATCCCATTCTCTCACATCCCTACAGTTTTACAACTTCTCTACCCAAGAAAATCCCAAATCCTTTCCCTCAATTCTCAAGCGAAACCACACTCATTGACCAAAGATGGACAGAGCTTTCGCTTCCGGCCGTTACCAGAAGCCTGCATCCGGCCGACGGGTGTGTTTAATTCCGGCGACTCCACTCAATCTCCAGAGACTTCTCTGAGCGATTCACAGTCAGGAAGTCCCAGGGGTGTGATGCAGAGAGTGAGTCCCGCCGTGGAAATGCCCTACCAGTTCACTTACCAAGCCACCGGCGTTAGAAACGAAGAAACCACCCTCTCCGCGCCAAACTATCTCGAAAGTTTGGAGGACACCGCATCTCTCCCCGACACTCAAGCAATGATTTCCACTTTCTCCTCCTAACACGATATAATTACTAACACAGACATCGAGGAGGAAGAAGAGGGGAGTAAGAGGACCGAAGGGAAGGGGATATGCAGGAAGCGCTCGGTGGGAATGGAAAAAGGAACAACAAGTGGTGAGCAATCGGAAAATCTGGTGGACATCGTGATAATAGATTCGAGGAGGAGGAGATGAAGGATGGTTCTGGGCAAACCAATAAGCAAGGGATGGAGGGAGCAAGCTTCCCTCTTGAGGAGATCGTATCTGATGCGATTTGGGAGATGCAAAAGTTGGACAGGAAACGAAAAGGGAAATCGATAGATATCCCAAAAGGCCCATCCCTAGGTACTGCAGATGAATCTGAAATAGGGGATGAGGAGGTGGTTGTGCCTGCCAAATGGAAGAGAAACATCGAGGAGATGATAGACGGGCTGGTTGCCGAGAATGCTACACAACAGACATTGATGAAAGAACAAAGGGAGCAGTTGATCAAGTTCGTCGACCTTGTTGGGAGGATGATTTCCTGAATGGAGGGGAAATCAGATTCTGCCCATCAACGTGTTGCTCCCGTTCTTACTCCCAGAGAAAATGACTCATGCACCACCCTTGCTCAACCGGCTGCTACACAACCTTCCTCACCTCTAACCAAGATGGCGAGGCGTTCTGGCTCCCCCGGGAGTCAGAAGAAAAACTAAACTAGCATAACCAAGTAAATTTTACTTTCTGTGTTAGTTAAATATTTCTTTGAGCATGCTTTAGCCTATCTGTATATATGCTTATTTTTGTGCCTTGAGTGGTTTTCTCACACTTAGGCCATTGTTTGATCTAAGTGTGAGAAGTTTGTTTGTAAATATGCTATTCGTTGTGTCTGTTTAGTTGGTCTTCTCCCACTTAGCCCGTTGCACGGTCTAAGTGTGAGAAGTTTGTCTGGCAACATGATAAGCATGCTTGGTTTTGAATATGCGTTTTTGCTGCCTTCTCCTACTTAGCCCACTGCTTGGTCTAAGTGTGAGAAGTTTCAGTTTTCCTTGTTCAAACACTGACTACCCTGTTTTCCACTTCATTTAGTTCACTTGAGGGCAAGTTGAGATGAAGTGGGAGGGGGGGGAAAGTCAGTATAGTCAGTTTTTGAAGCATGTTTGTTTAGTTAGCCTTATGTGTTTTAGATATGAACTGGTTTAAAATGAATAAAGGCAAAGATTCCCTTAGTAAGAGTGATTGAAGAAATGATACATGTTGAGGCAAAGATTCCCTTAGTAAGAGTGATTGAAGAAATGATACATGTTGATTTGTGAGATTCCCTTCATTAATAAACCAAATCTGTTTGGATGAAGTGAGAACGATAGAAGTGCTTTATTCTAGATCTTCTGTGAAGCCTTCTAAAATGAGAGTTAAAAGCTTAGAGTAGAACACTTTCAATTGTTAGATGAATAGAGTGGCAACTATTGATGCTATGAGAAATATGAAAGAAGGCAGTAGGGACTAAAGGCATTAGGGAAAAACCAGTTGGACGTATTTCTTTCGAACCACGACTACCCTCATTGTAAGGGCACCCCCTAGACTGCACTCTTGAAGACAAACACTTATCCTTTCTTTTGATAACCAAGTTGTACTAACATGTGAACAGAAGGGACAGAGCTGAGGCAACTCACCAAATTGGGATAGAAAAATAGGTTGATCAGATGAAATGAAGGAAAATATATGCCCAGGAAAAAAGAAGGCGAATGAATAAGCTTTTAAGCAAGAGTGGATGGTCCTTTACAACTTGACCCCCACAGAAAACTTCAGAAAAAAAAGCACATAAGTGCAGAACCACAGATGTTGGCCCTGAAAAAAAAGGGGATAAGAATGTATAGAGCTAGTGTCAGGATTGTCGGCATCGGCAACATTAATTTGACATTGTCTGCTTTGGATCTAGTCCGCATGGATTTATTTTTGGGTCACTCCCAAAGGGCCTCAAACTAATTGGGGTTGGACACGAATTATATACACCTTCCAACTTCCCTCAGATTTTCGATGTGGGATAGGTTTGTCCTCAACAAACCTCCCCCTCAAACCGAGACCACATCGAAACACATAATGGGCCCGACTCATACTTGTCGGGATCGTCGGCCCCACTCGAATATGTGTCTCTCAAACCGGACCAGACCCGATGCCAACCTGGCTCTGATACCACTTGTCAGGATTGTCAGCGTCGACAACATTAGTTTGATATTGTCCGATTTGGGTCTAGCCCGCACGGATTTGTTTTTGGGTCTCTCCCAAAAGGCCTCAAACTAATTGGGGTTGGACATGAATTATATACACCTTCCAACTTCCATCAGATTTTCGATGTGGGATAGGTGTGTCCTCAACAACTAGAATGGCTAAGAAAGAAAGAAACGAAAAAAAATATGTATATCCCTTGGGAAACAGTCAGAGCAAACTGGGAGGTTGTCATGGTTTTTCTTTAAGTTCACATGTTCACAAAAATTGAGTTACTAACCATTATGAACTTAGAACCCCTAGGACTCTCACCCAAGCTCAAATAACACCCTTTTAGCCCCATTATAACCTAATCAAAGACCTTAAGGAACTGTCCTGAGTTGGTGATTCTCGCAGCATCAATGGTATGGCAAAATGAATGAGCGAATGGTCTTAATAATTCTGGTGAGGATTGAGTGACTGAGCGAATCCAACAACTGGAAAGTTGGAAGTCGTCTTGACAAACGGACAAACATGATTAGGTATAAGAAGGGAAGGAAAGGAATTTGAGACTGTAGTGAATTGGATTGACCTTAAGCTTGTGGGGACGATTGCCGAACAATATAAACCAGTTCTGTTTTTCTTTTCTTTTACATGGCTATGTGTTTACTTATGTGTTTTCTTTTTTCTAGACCTTTTACATAGTTGCGTTTGTTTTATGTTGTTTTAGATAAGAATCAAGCTTTGAAACTTGTCTCTTTTCTTTTTCTCTTCTTTCATAGTTGAGGACAAGTATGGGTTAAATGTGAGCAGTTTGATAAGGCTCGTTTCGCGCATGTTTTCTATCATAAAACTACATCATATTCTGTGAACTAACATCTAATTTTGAGCGAGTTGTGTGAAAATCGCCATATTCAGAAAAAGAACAGATCAGTTGGGCGGATGAACGGATCAAGGAAAGAAGTTAAAAACTGCAGCATTGAGTTGATCAAGTCCGAATCAAGTGGAGTTAGCAGGAGTTTCCGCATGGGAGATAGAGCTGAAGAACCCACCACAAAAGTGAAGGGCAGGAATGACATTTCAGAGAGGATGGTACCCTAGGGATCAAAGCCCTACGCCTCTCTATATAAAGGAAGCCCAACACGAGAACAAGGGAGGTACGGTCCAGGTGGGGTCTCACAGACATTCTTAGAATATCTTTAGGAATTCAGCTCTCTTCTAGGGATGAAATCGGAGCTCTTTTACTTCATCTTCCTAATTTCCATGCACACACGCTTGGTTCCCAGTTTAGTTTAGTTCTGAAGCAGTTTGGGTAGTAGTTTTTGTGACTGTAATCGTTCATTTAGCTATTCCGCTCCGAGAAGGAGCGATGAAACAATTTCCTGTTTCTTAGTTACTTTCGTTCTATGTTTTTGTTGCTACAGATGATCTTCTGGCCTAGTAATTTTAGTATTACGATTTCATCTTCATCGTTGGCATTTTCTCTTGTTATGCATGATCTCTTAGATCTGTTTGTGACTTCTCTCTTGCGATGCATAATACCATTCAATTGTCTTGTTGCTATTTAGATCTGAGTTCGATTCATGTTTGTTCGACTGCTAGGAAGGAAATTATGGTTGAAATGTTTTAGGATGTTTAGATCTGATAGATTAAGACGAAGTTTTGCATGATCATGGGTTAGTCTTTGATTATGTGAATGAGGTTTAATTCTGAGGAGTAGATTTCAATTTATAAGTTGTTATGACGTTTCTTGCTTGTAGTTGTTCAGATATGCTTTTACTCTGTTTTTCATGTTGATTCTGTGAAGAAGATGAAGACGTTAGGAAAGTGTTATTTTATCGTACGTTTTGCAGGAGACTGACAGTCATTGCTTTATTCTGTTTGTCCATTTCAGGAAATGATAGGATGAGTTGATCGAGTAGATTTATTCCGTATAACAAGTGGATCAGTTTAGTTTAGTTAGTTTATTATTTCAAGTCAAGTGTCCCAACTTAACCCACCGTAGTGAAGCGTGTCCGCAAACAATGTTAAACACATCATCTCTGTGGGATCGATCCTTACTTCCATGTACTAGTTAATAGTATTGTGGGTTAAGGTTTTAAAAGTACTCTGAACTCTCACTCAAGTTGAATTTGAGTCAAGTCGTCCAGCCTGAATCTCAACTGGATCCATTCACCAGCATCTCGCAGGTGGAAGGCACACACCTGGCCAGCCGAATCAGTTTGACAGTTTAACTTGAGCAACTCAAGAACGACAAGCCAAAAAGACTTTCAGAAGGAAAGTCTTCATTTTTGCACTCGTCTTCATTTTTTGCATTTCAATCTATTGTTGGGCTTAGGTTGAATGTTAAGGTATACTTTAGATTTTTGCTTTCATGAAAGTTTCCTTGGGGTGTATTCATTATTTTGTAGAAGGTCCATAGGCTCCAAGCATCTATCTAAATCATAACACCTTCATCTTCTTCCTTTTCCACTTTTTTATTGTTTCATTTCTTGTTTGGTTTGTTGAGTTATTGAAATATTTTACAAGAACAAGTTTGGGGCAAACATATGAATTGAATCTCTAAGATTCGTATTATCGTCAACACAATCTTGAGTGAAAAGAATACATATATCATCCCAATTCTCTATCACAATTCTTCTCCTATATGGTCCAATTTTTGAATTTGCCTTCTATACAATAATAAGCATAGTTCACAATAAAAATTATGTAAGCGCAAGTGAACCACAAGAATTATAACAACAAGATATAAAACATTTCTAAAACTAATGGATTTCATTCTTTGATACCAATAAGTGCTTAGACACTAAAAGTCAGTGACCTACTTACTAGAATAAAACTTAAACAGGAAAGAATGTTATAGTATTTCAACTATAGGTAATGATATTCGAACTATTTTAGGCATGTGAACTTGCTAGTTGCTACTATAACTACAACAACGTGTTAATATAAGAAACAAACTTCACATAATCATTTCTAGTCATATAATGCTTGTATAGGGTTCCTGGTACAAAATAAGTGAGTCATTGTAGAAAAACATAAATATGAGTAAGGAACTGTTCAGTTTCAGAAAGATAAACATCGAAATTCTACCAATAATCAATCAATTCAGCTGAATGAACACTAACCCAAAGCTGCAAAAAATCATTAATCCAACCAAAAACTAAACCCATAACTTCTGAATTTCATTACAAGATAAAAATATCAAAAATCAAAACCCAATTTATCCAAAACACTCACAGTAGTTAAACTAAATCATAAAGACATAAACTTACCTTTAATTTTTCATTCCACACATTTTCATCATGAACCATAAGTCTACCCGTTGTGTAATCCCAAGTGATTGGGTTGCCAGAATTGCATGATACTAATAGAGGATGCAAGATATCATAGTGTTTCTCCCAAGTCTTTAAGCGAGCTTGTATATTGTGTTTATCTACTTTGATGTTCAGCTTTACCATAAGAGCGTGTATAGCAGTCGTCCAAGAGGTAGACTTCCAACCAAATTTTCCATCTAACTTGTTTCTTTGATATCCACTTGAATTATGTGTACCATACACAGCATAAGACATTTTACTACTGGGTGTTGAATTTTTTTCTCTTTTTCCTTTCCTATTAATTTTAGAGTAGGTCGGTCCTTTATTAAACGCACTGTGCTTATCAATGAAAAACCCATTCTTATATTCCATCATTCCTAGGAAAATTTGTCACTTATTTCTATTTTCGTTCGTCCCTAAAAATTTGTCACCTTTCACTTTTACTATTTCTGGTAGTGGATCTCACATTCCACTAACTCATTCTCACTCACGTTGTATAAAACTAATACTCCCTCCGTCCCAGCCTAAGTGACACATTTCCTTTTTGCACTTGTTTTGTGGAAATGATGATAAATAATTAAATTGGAGTGAAAGTAAAGTAAGAGAGAGAATAATGTGGATGAGACTGGTGACAATGTTGTCATTCAACGTTGTCGTGGAGGTGTGCTATGGGGCATGAGCATCATCGCTGCATCTGCATGGAATAGGCAACTTCGACCCGAAAAAGGATCGGACCCAGTTCTACCTTGTCAATCCGGATGTAGTCGCCGGAATCAGAAGCTGCCGCCTTCGTCGGTCGATCTGCCCAAACGCTGATTGCCTTTTTGTTGAGAGCCTACACATATAATTGAAAAAGATTAGACCATTTTGAAAACCTACTTCCTAGCAAATTAGGGTGACAAGTTTTGGCCTTGAATTTTATTCAATATTGTACTTTCGCATTCACTCGGATCAAATATGTGCAAATTTGTTTTAATGAATTAATTATAAATATAATGAATTGGAATGTTAAAATCAAATTTTCCTAGTAATTAAATGTTGTAAGCTTGTAACTATACTGCATATAAAATCAATTAACAGAGATTTGATATATTCATAAATCACAACCTGGGTCACCATTGCTTATCTAATTCCTTATAAAATAAATTAATATTCATAACACATATAGGAAATGAATTACGAATGCTGAGAGATTGCAATGTCAAATCCAAAGTCTCACAACATTGGCATTAAGTGTGACAAAACGAATATAAAAAATTAAACATATCTAATACCCACAATAACTTGAAAAGTAGTTGACTTTAAGATATCTCGAGTATTACGAAAATATCCGATTGGTTACCCAATTTTTAATGTTATGTTTAAAGGCAGGATATCTTAGAGTACAAATAGGGAGCGGTAACACTTAAACAATATTACAAAGGAATAAACTATCATTATGTCATTTCATGTCATTAAAATTATC
Source organism: Salvia splendens (assembly GCF_004379255.2). Classification (NCBI taxonomy): domain Eukaryota; kingdom Viridiplantae; phylum Streptophyta; class Magnoliopsida; order Lamiales; family Lamiaceae; genus Salvia; species Salvia splendens. The sequence goes on from NC_056035.1 coordinate 21,254,699, forward strand.
TTGATCACGAGACCACATTAATGTTGAATTCTTAATGTTAATTTTGTTTATAATCACTTATGGAATATTTAGATGAAATATTCGTTTTAATTAAATCAAATACATCATATCTAAAGCTCATTATAATTTTTTGCCCGTGAGTAACATGAGTACAGTTCTTTCGTTACTTTATCTCTTTTCTACACTTTTCAATTTACGGTGTCTTCTCTTTATTTGATAAATTTATACAAGAAAAAGGGAAAAGTTGCTATTAGGATTCAACAATTAAGAATTTATATAGCTTGGAGTATAGTCAATAGCCTTTATATTGGCACCATGGCTGACTCGCTATTTATTTCAAATACTATGCTATTCCACAAATACCAAATTATGGACTTACGTGTTACCACGAACCAACTTCAATTACTATCTAGAATTGAATTGAGTTTTTTTATCATAATTGGGTAATTATACTATTTCGGAAAAAATAAATAAAATATAACAAAACAAAACAAGAATAATAAAATATGATGTAAAAGTGATATGGAATGAATGCAGAATTCTAGGATCCAATACACAACAATAATCTACCACTCCCGTCTCATAAAAATATGTGCACTTTACATTTTCGTCTATCCCACAAAAATATGTGCATTCCATTTTTGAAAAGTTATTATCAATGTAATAATGTAGGTCACTATCCATTAACACTACTTTAACTATCATCAGGGGCGGACACAGTTGGAGAGGGGGTGGGGCTCAGGGACGGACATAGCATAGGCCAAGCCGCCGCTCCAGCGGAGGCTTGGCCGGTGCCGTCCTCCTAGATTTGCCTACAGTGTTCTTGAGTTTTTTTTTACAGAGACAAACGGGAGAGGGCGATGAGGAGAAAAGAGGCACAGAGAAGGAAATGTAATAATGACCTTGGGTTGTGTGATTGGGAGTTGTTGATGGGGTATATCATTTCTTGTTTTGTGTAATCGTATTAGTTTAGGAATCAATTACGACTCCTATTTATAATTTTATTAGTATTATATATTTTGTACAATAATAAGTAGTATATTGTTTTTATCATTTTATTTATTAATTTCTTTCCGCAATGATTAGTAGGAGTATCATATTTCATTTTGGTATATCCACCACATATATATTTATCTTTTACTAAGTTTTATAAATAGACCTCGCATTTTAATTATATTTTATAATAAAATGACTAATATTTTATTAATTTTTTTTACCAATTTGCTTTGTTTTTTTAATATTCGAAATAAGTCAAAGTAAGACAAGTAATTATTGATGAATGGAATATCATACTCTCTCTGTCAGCCATTAGGAGTCTCGTTAACTTTTCTGCACTCGTTTTATAAAAATAAAAATTTCACTTTAAGAAACATTATTCTCTCTCTTAGTTTACAGTTTCTCCACTTTAAGTATTTATTATCAATTTTACAAAATGAGGGCATAAAAGTCAACGGGACTTGTAATGGCTGACAGAATGAGTATTTACATTAAATTAATATTTTAATAGCTCAATTTGTGCATACTATTAAAATATACTACTCCGTCCCTGGTTAAATTTCAGCACCGGCTCATTTTTATTTCTGGTTCCGCCCCTGGTGGGGCTTAAGTCCTTACCCAAAAGTTTATTTTTTCCACCTTTTCTATTTATAATTTTTTTTAATTTTAGAAAATCAAGTTCAGCCCTCACCGAATTAGTGATGTGGAAGATATCGATGTAAACTGAAGGATAACAATGGCTGAAACTTAAATTTCTTAAGTTGCAGAAAAATGGGTTCTCATGTCCGAAGAAGAAAAAGATACATGCCCAATAAATAGAACTCCTTTTGTCCCATAAAAATATGAGCGGATGAGATGGCACGGGAATTAAGACAAAATTGATAAAGTTAGAGACAGAAGAAGAACGGTGTGCTAAAGTAAGAGAGAGGAGGAGAATGATTGCTAAAGTAGAGTTAGTTGATAGTAGGATATACATTATTAAATTGATATAACTTTCCTAAAATGGAATGTAAATATTTTTGAAGGACTGACGAAAATGGAAAGTGCACATATTTTTATAGGACGGAGGGAGTATAAAACAATAATATTATATTAATAAATTTAACTTGTTTGAGTTGTGGTCTTGTAAAACGTCCAAGACTGACATAATGGAATGCCTATAAATCTACTGCTACTATTACAAATTATTTTAAATAATTTGTAATTTAAACTAATTTATTTTATTTACTACTAGTATATAGCATTAGAACCTTTATTTTGGCCGCTAATATTCATTGTTAATTTCAATTTTAATTCAATTAAGCTAAAAATTATTATTTTTTCTATCATTTTTATGAAAATTTGAGAATAAAAAAATTAATGTGTAAATATAAATTGTTTCATTTTTTTGAGTAGGTAGTTTTTCGTCAAGAACAGTACTTAACTTCATCCCTCCTTTATTACATGTCTCCCTTTCATTTGGTATATATTTTAAAGTGTAAAAAAATATTGTTTTTAAAAAAAACAGAACAATAATTCTTCTACTTTTATATACTATTAGTTTTATAATAAATTTAAGTAAAATGAGTTAATATGATTCATGGTCCATTAAAAGTAAAATCAAATGGAACATTTAATATAAGGCATTTCACAATAGAAAAATAAAACACATAAGAGAAAATATTTTTTTAACAACATAAATTTTGACAATATAAAATATAGTAGAGCTCCTACTTAAAAAAATTTATGCGCGTGCCCCTGACTACCATTTTTATCCTCTCTCTTACTTTGTCATACCATTCTTCTCATTTCTCTTATTTTACCAATTTTGTCTTAATATCCGTGCTATACCCATTGCTCAAATTTTTATGGGATAGATGGAGTATTACCCAACTGATTTCCCTTGATTTTAGTGTCTCTAGAGTTGCTAGGTCAGCCACTTAACTTAAGATTAGACCCCTCCCAAAATGAGAAATCTGTATATTAGATGCTTATATAAAGTCCCTTTTAAATAAACTAATACATCTAACTCCCCAAAAGAATTAAACACCCAAGTCAAACCTCAACTCTCCCGAATTATATTGATTAAACACTTAATCATCCTAATTCGAGTTAGACATAATATAGATTTAAATATTTTTTTAGTGAATTTTAAGTTTCTAATTTATTTATCTATTATTATATTAATAAAAATTTATATAATTTGTATATTTAATATAAAATTGAAAGTTATTTGTTTAGTTATCTATATTATAAATTAATCAATAAAGTGTCGAATTAGAAGTCAAACAAGTTAAATAATAAATATTTTATCGGGTTTTCGGGTGTGGCCCCATCAGCAGAACCAAAGAGGAAATTTTCATGATTATAAATAATGGCCGACGCATAAAATTTTTCTAGTATAGGTTGTACTTAAGGGTGAGCAAAACAATCGAAAACTGAATATTTGATCTGAATCAAACCAAACCAAACCAAACCGAAATTTAAAACTCAGTTCATTTTTTCAGTTTTTGATTCAGAATTTTTGCTAATTCAATTTTTTCCAATTCGTTCGGATATTAAAAAATTGATAAACAAAAAAAAAACAATTTTTAGAAAAAATAATATTGTAAAAATAACACTCCTATATTATACTACACCTAAAACATATTCTTGATTTATATATGAAAACATTATGTAAAAAAATATTAGTATAAAAATACACAAATATTTTATACTTGCATAAAACACGTCCATCATGTGTCTAATCAAAAGATATCAATTCATATTTATATCTTAATTTTACCATTAATCAAATGAGAAAATTAAAAGAACCTCTTAGTCCAAATATTTTAGTAATAAAAACAAGAAAGGAACAAATCTCCATAGATACTCCATTCATCCGTGAAATTTTGTCCAGTTTTTTCATTTTAGTCCGTCCGTGAAAGATTTTTTTCATATAAATGTGGGACCCTTATTTTACTAACATTTTCAACTTACTTTTCTTTATATTTCTTAAAACTCGTGTCAAGTCATACTTGGATAATATTTAATGGATGGAGGGAGTATGATTTTATAGTATATTTAATTTTTTATCTTTTAGTTAGTCTTCTTCACTAAATAAGAGAGTTGTCATTGTTACTCTTCTTCGAAATTTAAATTAGCCCTTTTTCACGTTCAACTTTTAGTTATTTAGTATTATCATCATCTTTAGTTTGGAAAGGGCTGAGCATGTATTTCAAAAATTTTGAAAAATTTTAAAGTAGAAAATTGTAAAAAAAAAATTCACTGGGAAGGACTTAAGTAAGCCCTCCCCTATCCCACTCCTTACGGTGTCTGCCACTGATTGAAAAAGTGAGAATTTTTCACTAAAAACATTTGGATTAGTCATAATAATCTACAAAAGCAGCTAAGCACACGGATAATAAAATAAGGTAGGCAACAGCTAAATCTTCACGTAACAATAATTGGTTAGTTTACCTCACCTCACGTGTTTATTACTTCTTCTATCCCTAAATAATTTGTCACTATTTGATCCTACACCAGTTTTAAAAAATATAATTAAAACTAGATTTTGAAAAGTTAATGACATGTGAATCCTACTTTTATATACTCCCTCCGTCCCGCCTCAAGTGATCAACATTCCATTTTGGGTTGTCACATAAGTGATTGATTTCCTTTTTTAGCTAAAAACAAAACTTCAACCATCTATTACTTTATTCCTTCTATCTTACTTTATTCTATCTTTCTTATTTTACTCTCTTTTTATCTCTCTTACTTTTTCCTCTCTCATACTTTACTCTCTCCACTTTAACTCAATAAATATCATTTACTTAATTCCGGTGCCGAAAAGAAATCCATCACATGAGATGGGGCGGAGGGAGTATTAGTTTATAATAAAATCTGAATGAAAATAAGTTAGTAGAATATGAAATTCATTACCAAAAATGATAAAAATGAAAGGTGACAAATTTTTAAAGACGAATAAAAATAAAAATAAGTGACAAATTATCAAGGACAGAGGAAGTACTTTTTTCACCGACCCCCACAAACTTTAAATTATATCGCCTCATTTTAAATATTGTAAATAAATTGACAAAAAAAATTAAAGCAATTTTAAATTAAGAAATTCTCGTGTAAATTTATAAATTATACTAGTACTACTTTACTAGTATAGGTTCGCAAGTTAAATGTTGACATCAATCTTAAATGTTGTTAATAAATAATTTACCGTATTTGATATCATTCTAAAAGAGAAAAGATAAATTTATATAAATTGTACATGTATCCTTCAATTTTTTAATTTAATTGAATTTAATTAAAAATTAGTTATGTTAGTGTTTGTATTATATGAAGCATTAAGAAAGAAGTGATAGAGAATTTTTTTTGTCAAATTGTAACATGATTTCGAGCTTGATTCGAATTAATTATACAATACTCCCTCCGTTCTATAGTAATGGAGGCGTTTCTATTCGACACGGAAATTAAGAAAATTGTGTTAGGTGCTTTAAGTAAAAGGAGAACAAAGTGGAAAATGAAAAAGGTAGATAGATGACAAGAGAGAATAAAGTAAGAGAGAGTAAAGTATGTGTGTAGAATTGTGATAACTTTTATCAAAAAGAGAAATGACTCTATTACTATGGAACGTACTAAAATGGCAAAATGACTCTATTACTATGGAACCGAGGGAGTATTTAGTAAGAAAATAGTTTTTTCTTAAATATACAAATATTTAAGTAAAATTTCATTTTTTTAAGTGTTGCAAAATGATTAGTATGAAATTTATTTTAAATAAATTAATGTTTATAAATCGATTTTCAATGTAAAATGTTTAAAAAGCTCAATTATGTACGTACAATTATGTATATTTATCACTACCCATCGTACAATGAAGTTTTATGTATTATTATTAATATATTGATACATTCCACTACACGATATCTTAGCTATTTGTCAATATAGCGACTTAGTTGTAATTGGCACTATTACAAACACACTAAATATTTTAAGTTTTTATAAGTTCACTAATTCAGATCTGGTATTAGTAAAAAAAAATTTATAATAAACAGCGGGTAACACTAGAAAAAACTTAATGAATATAAGAAATACTTAATCTGTTATGAAGAATTCAACTATGAATGTCTTGTGGTGTCGTCTCTAGAACGTCGAGCCCTCTACCAAATCAATAAGCAAAATGTCACAAATAACAGGCAGCAAAATTCTCTTATTTATGCACATGATGAATGGCCACTGAATCAAAGTCTTGAATCAAAGAACGTACCTTTTGCACAATGGCTCGACAACTAATTGAGACATTCATAACGTCCTAAAATCATTGATACTCCAATAAAACTGTCACTCTCCACCTCAAACTTTCTAAAATCCAAATCCTTTGCCAGCTGGAGACAATATAAGATGCACCAAAGTTCTGCAGTTAGAGTGGAACACTTCCCAACATTAACAATAAATCCATATCCCCAAACACCTAGATCATCACGAAATAATCCTAAACCAAAATTCCACCCTGAACCTCCTTCTAGAGAGACATCCATGTTGAGCTTTAAGTATCTCTCGACGGTGGTTGCCAGCTAACTAAGATAGGCGATCGAGAAATACCTAGAGCTCTATCGTCCACTATCCGAGCGTCCACCACCCATTTGGCGATATTGATTATCTTCGTCATAACAATTTCAAGTCCTCTCCTAATTCCTTTGAAAATAAAGTCGCATCTCTTTTTTCAAATGTGCCAACATCCTATTCCAAAAATTAAACTCCATCTAAGATCATTCCCCTTCAAACTCTTGGAGCTAATATTCTGAATCAACCAATCTGCCAGCCTCAACGATTGCTCAAAGAATCTTTCCTCCCCAGCATATCTCATTGTAACAAGATCGGCCGAATTCAACACACAGTGTATCAACCGAAATGGAATGCAAGAAACAAGCAATGAACTCAGCGATTTTACGTGGTTCGATCGGAATGATCTACGTCCACGGGAGAACTCTAGTATTCTTTGTATTGATGATGAAGATCGAGAATTACAAATGTTGCACACTCAAGAATCCACACATACACTTTATACAATCTCTATACAAGCTGAATTAAGCTAAAACGCAGTAGCTAATCAACTGACCAACATGAACACGCAAGGACGAGCGATTCCAATCGATACTCTTCAAGATCGATGCTCCTCAAACCCTTTACCCGGCTGAGGATCTCCTTTCACTCTCTCGTGCTCTGATTGCTGTTGTGAATTGTGTAATCTCTCTAGAGCTCATACGGTTATTGTGTCATCTTATATAACTCACACTCTAACCGAATCAATGAGCTGCGATCCCATGCATAGATCCTCACGTACACCCTCATGAAGCAACGGTATTAACCCCCTTCTAATAACACTTCATGTTGTGAGACGCATAATGTAACAAATCTCCACCTCGTCTCCAACATCAACTACTGTCCTTGTCCTCCAACACCACCACGATCCTCACTTCCTCAGAATGTTCACCAACTCCATACAATATGCAAATTTTGAAGCTGGAATTACCTTAGTCAATGCATCCGCAGGATTGTGCTCAGTCTTTATCTTCTTGACCTCTATCACACCATTCCTTACTTCATCACGAATGAAATGCAATCGCACGTCTATGTGCTTGCTTCTATCATGAAAGGTTTGATGCTTGGACAAGCAAATCGCACTGCTGCTGTCACAGTTCACAGCAACCCTTTCCTGCCTTTCTCCTAAGTCCCCTAACATTCCTCTGATCCAGAAACTCTCCTTCACTGTATCAGTGAGAGCTATATACTCAGCCTCTGTGGTTGATAAAGCCACAACAGATTGCAAATTCGATTTCCATGACACTGCAGATCCAAACATAGTGAAGATATATCCTGTCTGTGATTTTCTGTTGTCCTTGTTAGAAGCATAATCCGAATCACAAAACCCTTCAACGATGTCCTTAGTTTGATCTCCAAATCCCTTGTACATAATCCCATAATCCGAGCTCCCTTTCAAGTACCTCAGCATCCATTTGAGACCCTGCCAGTGAGCCTTGCCTGGATTACTCATGTACCTGCTTGTGATGCTCACTGCATGAGCTAAATCTGGTCTCGTACATATCATTACATACATCACACTCCCAATGATGTTTGCATATGGGATGTTCTTCATTTCATTCTGCTCTTCCTCAGACTTCGGCCCTTGACTCGCACATAACTGAAACTGTTGTCCCAAAGGAGTTGAAACTGTTCTTGACTCACTCATTTGGTACTTGCTGATCAGTTTCTCTATATAGTGCTGCTGATTTAGCCACAAAATCCTTCTCTTTCTGTCCCTTATGATATCAATCCCCAAGATTCTCTTAGCTTCCCCCAAATCTTTCATTTCAAATCTGCCCATGAGGTCATGCTTCACCCTTTGAATCTCATTGATATCTGACCCAGTGACTAACATGTCATCCACGTATAAAAGCAAGAATGCTACTGCCCTTCCATCCCTTTTCTTCATGTACACACAACTATCATATTTGGAACTTTCAAAACCAATCTGCTTCATGTGTTGATCAAACTGCAGATTCCATTGTCTACTTGACTGCTTGAGGCCGTAGATGCTTCTCTTAAGCAAACACACTTTATCTTCATCACCCTTCTTCACGAATCCCTCTGGCTGTTCCATGAAGATACTCTCCTCAAGCTCACCATGTAAGAAGGCCGTTTTTACATCTAATTGATGCAACTCCCAGTCATTTTTAGCCACCAAAGCCATGAGCATCCTTATAGAGGTGTGCTTCACCACTGGGCTGAATATCTCATTATAATCTATCCCTTCCCTCTGGTTGTAGCCCTTAGCCACTAACCTGGCTTTATATCTCACTCTATCTCCATCAGATGCTTCTATCTTTTTCTTAAAGATCCACTTGCATCCAATTAACTTTTGCAGCCTCTTTCTTGTCACAAGAATCCATGTCTTGTTTTTGAGCAAGGATTCAATCTCCTCATTCATGGCTTTGATCCACTTGTCCTTCTCCCTGGATTTTATAGCCTCCTTGTAATTTCCAGGCTCACCAGATTCAATCTCATCTGCTGCACAGAATGCATAATATACAAGGCTGGCATTGCTGTATCTGGCTGGTCTTCTTATATTCTGTCTCCTTACTCTGTCCCTGCCTAGCATGTAATCTTGAATGTTATCATCAGTAGAGCCTCCACCTTCATTCATGACTTCGTTTTCATCCGCATCAATCTCATGAACTTGGTTTCCTCCATCAGAAGAATCTGAATCAGTATCAGGTTTCTGAACTTCATTTCTGTCCAGAAACTCCACCTCAACTTGGGTATCTGATTTCTCTGGAGTCTCAGCCTCTGCTAGCTCTTTGAATGGCATTTCCAATTCTCTGAATACTACATCTCTACTGATTATCACCTTATGATTACCTGGTTCCAGAGACCATAATCTGTAACCTTTAACTCCTTTTTGATATCCAAGGAGTACACATTTGAGAGCCCTTGGTTGTAGTTTTCCTTGCTTGATATGAGAGTAAGCTCTACATCCAAAAGGTCTCAACATATCATAATTCCCATGATATCCAAACCACCTATAATCTGGTGTCTGATTCCCAGCTGCTGCAGTAGGGCATTTGTTGATCAATGTCACAGCAGTCGAAGCTGCTTCTCCCCAGAACTTATGTGGCATCCCTGAAGCTATCAACATGCACCTGACCCTCTCAAGAATGGTCCTATTAGCTCTCTCGGCCACACCATTTTGTTGAGGATTGTTGGGAACTGTTCTATGCCTTTTCATTCCCTTACTCTTGCAGAAATCTTCAAACTGATGTGAGAGGAACTCTAGGCCGTTATCAGTCCTCAAACACTTCAATGATGATCCCTTCTCAACCTCAACTTCCATGCACCAATCCTTGAACTTGGCAAAAGCTTCAGATTTCTCCTTCATGGTGTATAGCCAGATTTTCCTTGAGTAATCATCCACCACTGTCATAAAGTACCTGCATCCTCCCACTGATACAACTTGGGCTGGTCCCCACACATCACTATGTGCATAGTCTAAGACTGATCTTGAATTGTGTTTCCCTGTTGGGTATACTAGCTTCTTGCTTTTTCCAAGTACACACACCTCACATTCTCTGGAAACCAACTTTTTGTCAGCTTCTATAACCCCAGTCTTGATGAGTTGATTTATTCCATCAATGGATACATGCCCCAATCTGAGATGCCAAATGTTGGGATTCATTTTACTTGCTGTGTTGAGCTCATTCACCATCACTTCTGCCTGCAGATAGTAGAGACTATTGAATCTCTTTGCCACCATAATGATCTCTGATCCTCTCATGACTTTCAGCTCTCCACCAAAAGAAGAGAAGGAATATCCCTTTGCTTCAAGTGCTCCGAGTGAGATCAAATTCCTTTTAATGTCTGGGATATACCTCACCTCTGTAAGCAGCCTTGCAGACCCATCCTTCATTCGCAGCTTTATATTTCCCATTGCTTTCACTCTGCAAACTTGGTTGTTTCCAAGAAGTACCGAGCCATCTGACTGCTCCATATCTTGAAACCATTCGAGCTTGGGACACATGTGAAAACTGCATGCACTGTCCATTATCCACTGCTCCGCAATGCATGCATCTGCAATATTCAAGGCCTGTGCAGTCTCAACATCTTGAGCAATGTCAGCAATGTTCTGCTCCTCAGCTTCTTCTGCCTTCTTCTTCTTCCAAGAATGGCAATTTTTCTTGAGGTGCCCGGGCTTCTTGCAATAAAAGCATGATCTGGACTCTTTCTCATCCCTCTTCTCATACTTGGTTTTCTTATTCCATTTCTTCTTGAAGCCTTTCTTATCAGTGAACTTGGTCACCATTGCCTCACCAGCTTGATCCAACGCCCTTGATGTAGAGGATTTCTGGAACTCCTTTGCCTTCAATGCTGTGAGAACCTCCTCATAGGTGAGAGAAGAATCCCTTCCATAAAGTATTGCATCCTTTAACTGATCAAAACTTTTAGGAAGAGCATTAAGCAACATGATAGCTTTATCCTCATCCTTCAATTCCCCATCCACGGACTCAAGGTCGTCCACTGCTTTCACAAAATCATCAAGCTGATCCGAGATCCCCTTTCCATCAGGGAACTTGATGGAGTAAAGTCTTTGCTTCAAGAACAACCGGTTTGCTAGAGATTTGGTCATATAGATTGACTCCAGCTTGCTCCATACATCAGATGGAGTCTTCTCCTTGCACACTTCCCTCAATACTCGATCTCCTAAGCTCAGCATTATGGCACTATGGGCTCTTTCCATCAGATCAATTTTCTTGATCTCATCCTTATCATCCGTATCTGCACCTTTATCCGGAGCCTTATACTTCATCGCCTCCCACAGGCCTTGCTGTATGAGCATAGCCTTCATCTTTACCTTCCACAATCCAAAATCATTTTTACCAGAAAACTTCTCAAAATCAAACCTCGCTGCAGCCATTATTTTCGACTTCGCACCTTCCCACAGACGGCGCCAATTTGTAACAAGATAGGCCGAATTCAACACACAGTGTATCAACCGAAATGGAATGCAAGAAACAAGCAATGAACTCAGCGATTTTACGTGGTTCGATCGGAATGATCTACGTCCACGGGAGAACTCTAGTATTCTTTGTATTGATGATGAAGATCGAGAATTACAAATGTTGCACACTCAAGAATCCACACATACACTTTATACAATCTCTATACAAGCTGAATTAAGCTAAAACGCAGTAGCTAATCAACTGACCAACATGAACACGCAAGGACGAGCGATTCCAATCGATACTCTTCAAGATCGATGCTCCTCAAACCCTTTACCCGGCTGAGGATCTCATTTCACTCTCTCGTGCTCTGATTGCTGTTGTGAATTGTGTAATCTCTCTAGAGCTCATACGGTTATTGTGTCATCTTATATAACTCACACTCTAACCGAATCAATGAGCTGCGATCCCATGCATAGATCCTCACGTACACCCTCATGAAGCAACGGTATTAACCCCCTTCTAATAACACTTCATGTTGTGAGACGCATAATGTAACACTCATAATGCTCATCCATGTTCTTAGAGCATTGGTACAGTTTCGTAACATGTGTAAACTACTCTCAGTTCCACAACCACACATGTTACAAGAATCTGTCTCCAATAGTCGCCTCCTATTCCTCTCCTCGTTGGTCAGGACCTCATTATTTAGAAGCATCCAAAAGAACTTTTTATACGTTGTTGCCCATACCAACTCCAAATTGTACCCCATGGCACAACTTGTTGCACGCTCTGACTTGCGCCCATACCCTCATAAGTTGATTTAATAGAAAAGGTAGGTAACGGTGAAGCCCCCATAAAACTACATCATCCCCTTGCGCCTCGCCCGAGGGGAATAATAGCTGCTATAATATTCACCACTTTTTCTGGCAAAAGATGTTAGAACTTAGACCACTCCCAACTTGCATTCTCAGCAAAATAATCCACCGTTTTAAAAAGAAGATAATCAGGGATACGCTACGTAGCTACTTCAAACAAAGTCCCATCTAAAATCGGAATCCAACGATGATTCCAGAATTGCACTCTCCGACCCGTTCCCAACGCCCAAACAGTCTTCTCTCGCATCATAGCCCAAGAGTTGCATAGCACACTAACCTTCAAAAAGGCGTGCAAGAAGTGGAGGTACATGGATCAATTCCAGTGAAGGCTCAAATTTATACTTTGCCTATAGAAGTCTAGTCCAAAATGCTTTCATACCAAAAGCAAGTTTAACCATTCGTAGTTCACGAAATCTCAGACAACCATTGCTCTTAGGATTTTTAATTTCACAAACATTTCTCTTCCAAAGTATTTCCCCACATAAACCCTCTTACTGCGTTTTCCATCTCAGCACACATACTCGAAGGCCATTTGGATGTTTGCATCGCATAAAGTGGCATAGTATTTAAAACTGAGTGAGCCAAAGTCGGTCGACCAGCAAAAGAAAGCTTGTCCACATTCCAATTTCGTATCTTCATCTTCATTTTATCTAGAATATAAGTATTAGTAGATTTACTCACCCTTTGATGTAAGAGTGGAACCCCTAGATATCTACCTAAATTCTCCACCACACGCACGCCCAAAACTTCTTTTAGCCGCCTCCGTTCCTCACCAAGAACAATATTAGAGAATAAACAAGTAGTTTTAGTAGTACTAACTTTCATCCCAGAGCTCAGTCTTCGAAATGGCTTCTAGCACTTCCTAATATCCGCCTACCCAAAAAGGAGGTCATCCGCGAAGAAAAGATGAGTAAAAAAAAGGTCCATTATTGCACAACTGATAAGCACTCCAATCCCCTACCCTTACTGCATTCTAAATTCCATGTGTCAACCGTTCCATGCACAAAACAAATAAATAAGGTGAAAGAGGACAAACTTGGCATAATACTCCCTCCATCCCTAAAAATTACACAAATTTGTATATGAAACCAATTTTAATGTGTAATTTGTAAAGTAAGAAAAAAAGAGGTACAAAGTAGTGAAAGTAGTGCTAGTGGATTGTGAGGGTCACATCCAGGGACGGAACTAGAAATGTAAATAAGCCGGTGCTAAAAGTATACATAAAAAATATCTCGGATTATAAATAAATACTCCATCCGTTCCATAGTAATTGAGTCATTTTGTCATTTTGGTACGTTCCATAATAGTGGAGTCATTTCTTTTTTAGTAAAAGTCAACACATTTATTTTCACTTACTTTACTCTCTCTTACTTTATTATCTCTTCATTTCTCAACCTTTTTCCTTTCCTACTTTATTCTTTTTTTTACTTAACCTACTCAATACAATTTTTCTTAATTTACGTGCCGAAAATAAATGTCTCAATTACTATAGAACGGATGGAGTTTATATTTAAAATAATATTTCAGTATTTTTAGCGCTTTTATTTATTTTATAAATTTATAAAATGATGAAACACAAATACATAATAATTTTCAATTATAAAAATTGTTATATTTTTTTATACTATTATATAATTGTCATTCAAATTATGAAATTTAGTAAAAAAAATTGCTACTCTCATAATGTTTGAAAACATAATATTAAATCTCAATTATCATATCCGATTATAAAATGTCGTGTTTCAGTAATGTTTAAAACTATAATGTTTTACTATTTAAATAAGAAAAAAATAAGCATTCTAATAAATTTTAAAATTCAAGATTTAATACAGTACTTTCAAATAAATTAACTGGAATTTGACAATTTTTTTAATATTTAAATGACTACTAAGTAATATTTTACTATATTGAAATAGAGATACAAATAAAGATACACAAATTGCGATATTACGAAGATATGCAAAATATTTGTTAAATATAAACTCAAATATTAAACTATAAATAAATGCAAAGAATTTATTACTCTTTAATAAAAAAAAATGGACCCCAACACAGTTGTAAATTTAATGATACTTAATTTCTAATTTTTCTTTTTTCCTATCGTCTTCTTCCCTCTTTTACTTAGCCCTTTCAGTAAACAACATACATAAGCAGGGGTAACCACAGTGGGATTACCCGGTCGGCGCCGGCCAAGCCCCCGCTAGAGCGGCGGCTTGGCCCACTGTAGGTCCGTCCCTGGTCACATAATTATTTTGGAATATGGATCAATTCGCCGACCTTTCCGAATTAGGGATTGAATTTACATACCTTTCAAAATATGAGCCTAAGGTATGTGAATTTTTCGAAATAAGGGTTTTTCACTTTTTTATATTTACTTATTTCATTTTTCTTATTATTTCCCCTCAATATTTATAAATTGATCACACTACCCTTTTGGTCCAAGTAAAAAAATTTGGTTCCCGTTTACCCAACGATTCAAAAAAATCAACCTATTTGTCAGAGACAAAAATCTTACGATGTCAGAAAAATTTGGTTCCCTCTCTAACCCATCTTCTTAAACCTTGAGATTAGCGATTATCTCCTCTTCAATAATCAACAATTTCACATTCTTTAACTATTCAATCATCATTTCTTTCTTTCTTGTGAATATGACTCCAATTTTCCGCAAGCATTTCGTGTATTTATTATTGAGAAATTCCTCAGCAAATTTAGGATTTCATTTTCCACATCCACCGATCAAAAATCCAAATTCAGCCCCAAGGTTTACAACTTCTTGTTTTACGAACACAATTTCTCTCTGGAATCAGCTGCAGAAGCCGCCCCTTCAAGGAAAAATGATTCGTAGTGTGATAATTTTGATTGAATTCGGAGTGGAGCGCAGATTCTGTTCGGAGTGGAGCATCATTTTTGAGAAATTGGCATAAAGGATAATTTGGTTAATTAATAATTATTGAGCGAAAAATAATTAAAAAAAATGAAAGAGAAAAAATATAAAAAAAATGAAAAACCCTTATTTTTGAAAAATTTGTATAGACTCATATTCTGAAAGGTATGCGAATTTGATCCCTAATCTCAAAAGGACAACGAATTGGGACCGATATTCTGAAATCTCTCCATTAGTAATGGTGTGTAATTGGTTAAAAACTTTTCATATTAGACTTTGTCAGATTTTGAGGGATGACCAAAAATGGTAAAACTAATCTATTTTTAGGGACGGATGGAGTAATTTATAGTAGTTGTATTACATTTAAACTAGGGGTGGCAAAACGGATTACCCACGGGTACTCGCACCCGACAAGTTGGGTACTAGTACCGGTTTTTGCAAAATTTGTTATCCCAATATGCGCCCCGCAATATATTAGAATTATCTGATACCTGTGTGGGGTATCCTGTAAAAATCATGGATTAAATATGCCCGGTCAATGGTTTTGACCAAAGAATAAATGTGACGAGACATTTAATTTTGTGAAATTAAATGATATAGCGTCGATCTACATTTTACGTAGATAAATGTAGTATATTCACTTTCTCAAATCCGATTTCCGGTGAGTGAGAAATAGTGGATTAAAGTTGGGCATAATTAGCTTTTAATTAAAGCTTGGAGCATGTGCTTAGGGAATAATTAACTAGTGTTAATTATCCCACATTGGAAGATTAATACATCTTTAATGTGTTTAAATTAAGTGACTTTATGTTACTTAATAATTATAGTGGATCAAGATGGGTGAAAAAGCCCACACGCGCACACACGCGCGCCGCCGCCGCCGCCCGCCCCGCCCGAGCCCGAGCCCGAGCCCGTGCTCGTGGGCGTGGGCGCGGGCCTCGGGCCCGGGCCCGAGCCCGATCTCGATCTTGGGCTTGGGCTTGGGCTTGGGCTCGATCTTGGACTTGGACTTGGACTTGGACTTGGATCTTGGCAATTGGTCTTTGGGTGGTCTTTGGGCTTGGGGCTTGGCCCAAACTATTCTTTTTGGACCACCGCCGAGTCAGCAATCCAAGTGGCTTGACACGTCGTCAAGCGAGGCACAGTCACGGCTGCCACGTGAGAAATCCACATGCTCCACATGCGAAAGGCACACGCCTGCCACACGCTCGTAACCGACGTCGGTTACGAATCTGCCATGATGAGCCTTCATGGCTCGGTTGACCCTGCATGGTGGCTTGGCCTATAAATAGGCTAGCCATACCACTGCATTAGTACACACCATTACAAGCCTTCTGCATCATCATAAGCTCTCTCCCTCTCTCTGCATTGTCCTTCTGTCGAAGCTCTGCCCTCTCCTCCATCCAGTTCGCCGGAGCTCTACTGATTGCGGTGCAGCATCAATAGAGACGTAGCCGTTTTACCTTTGGGGACGACACGCCAAACCGAAGAGCACTACCGGGGCGTATCTCGTCTTGCGGGAAGAGGCCTCCTCGACTCGGCTAAACATTCACGGTTTATTTATTTCATTGTAATTCAGTTTAGTTTCGTTTCTTGTATTCCTTCTTTTGGGTTGTATTACGCCCGACTTTTATCTCTTGTAATCAGCAGAACCAACAATCGCAAGACGAGATAACTTGCTTTTGAAGGGATTTTTGACCTCTAAACTGAACTTAAAATTTCGAAACTTAATACACCTTTGCTGGAGATGTCGACGGAATCCAACACCACCGCTGCCGCCACCACCGCCGCCATTCCTTCAACCATGGCGACCACTGGACCTGTCAACACGTCGTCGATTCCAACGATGATGCCCACTCCCGGGCGCTATCCTTCTTCCTCAACAACCCCTTGGGAGTTCGTTAACCCCCTTGGGCTCACTGGTGGATCCACTTCGAGTGGGTCGGTTGGTTCCACTTTTAGTGGTTCCTTCGGGTCCTTTAATGGATCGAGTGCTGGGGCCTTCGGGTCTCACACGGGTGTTGGGGCCTTCGGGTCTCACACGAATGCTGGGGCCTTCGGGTCTCATGCGGGTGCTAGTCCCTTCGGGGCTGGTACGACCATGGCGGGCTCTATGCCCAACATGAATGGTGGGGGCTCTATGCCCAACCATGTTGTTGGCTCCTTCGGGGGCAACGGAATTGGTTCATTCCAAGGACCAAGTGCGGCACCTATGGCACCAAGAATGATGCCACCTGCCGAGAAGCCACCAAAGTTTGGAGGATCTGACTTCAAGCGGTGGTACCAGAAGATGTTGTTCTACTTGACAACATTGGGCGTCGCCAACTTCCTCACGGAGAACGAGCCGCCCGCGCCAAGCGACCAAGAGACTAGGCTCGAAGTCATGGCGGACTATGAAGCTTGGAGAAAAGGGGATTATCTATGTAAAAATTTTATTTTAAGTGCATTAGATGATAGCCTCTATAATGTATACTCCAATGTAACCACATCTAAACAAATGTGGGAAAACCTAGAAAAGAAGTATAGCATAGATAATGCTGCAGGGACGGAACAAGTTGTAGCATCCAAGTTTATGGACTACAAAATGGCCGACTCTCGACCCGTCATGGAGCAAGTCCAAGAGCTCCAAATGATCATCCACTCATTAGTGGCTGAAGGGATGACCTTGCCCGACAAATTCCTAAGGTGCACGATCATTGACAAGCTCCCTCCAAGTTGGAAGGACTTCAAGAGTTATCTCAAGCACAAGCGAAAGCAGATGACCCTTGAAGACTTGATCGTGAAGTTGCGCATCGAGGCCGACGTGCGCAAAAGTGATCAACAGGCTAAGGGCTTCACCCCAAATGAGGCCAAAGCCAATCTGTTGGAGCGGGGCGGACCCTCCAACAAACGGCCTCGCCCAAACCGTCCAAACGACAAAGGGAAGGGAAAGCAGCCTTCAAAGAAGTTTGAAGGCGACTGCTACAAGTGTGGCAAACCAGGCCACTTTGCTAAAGACTGCCGCAGCAAGAAGAAGAAGCCGGCTGCCCACGTCATTGAGAAGGAATTCAAGGACTGGGATGAGAACGACCTCATTGCTGTGGTCACTGAAGAGGTCAACCTTGTCAACAACAACAAGGGTGGTTGGTATATTGATACCGGCGCTACTGCACATGTTTGTGCAGATAGGAGTATGTTCTCCACCTACAACAACGTTGAAGGGAGAAAGATAAACATGGGGAATCAAGCCTCGTCTGAAATCCTCGGAGTTGGTGATGTAATCCTAAAGATGACGTCTGGCGTCTCAATCACCTTGAAGGATGCGCTGCACGTTCCGGACATCCGGAAGAACCTAGTTTCAGGATCAATACTAGTGAATAAGGGTTTTAAACTTGTATTTGAATCCGATAGGTTTGCATTGTATAAGTTTGGGAAGTCCCTCGGAAAAGGTTATGTAACCGACGGACTTTTCAAGCTTAGTGTAGCAACACTGCGTGTTCCAAAGCCACTGGCTAATAAGAATAAAGCATCTACTTCCTCTTATTTGATTGAGTCTTCAAATTTGTGGCATTGTAGATTGGGACATGTGAATTCAAAAGCTATTAAAAGATTAGTGAATTTAGATTTACTAAAGGCTAATGAATTGGATACCCAAGATAAATGTGAAATTTGTCTTGAAGCAAAAATGACTAAGTTGCCGTTTCACTCGGTTGAACGAAGCACAAAACCCCTTGAATTAATTCACACGGACGTATGTGATTTAAAGATGGTGCAAACAAGAGGTGGTAAAAAGTACTTTATCACTTTCATAGATGATTGCACAAGGTATTGCTACATTTATCTTTTAAGAAGTAAAGATGAAGCAATAGAAGCGTTCAAAAATTATAAGAACGAAGTTGAGAATCAACTTGGTTGTAAAATCAAAATGATTCGAAGCGATAGAGGAGGCGAATATGTAGCCCCGTTTGAGGAGTTATGCAACGCAAGTGGTATACTTCATCAAACAACTGCTTCATATTCATCACAATCTAATGGTGTTGCAGAACGCAAAAATCGAACTCTAAAAGAGATGATGAATGCACTGCTTCTAACTTCAGGATTACCACATAACATGTGGGGGGAAGCTGTTTTGACAGCCAACTATATCTTGAATAAAATCTCTCTCAAAGGAAAAGATGTCACTCCTTATGAGTTGTGGAAGGGAAGGAAGCCATCCTACAAATACCTCAAAGTGTGGGGGTGTTTGGCAAAGGTGATGGTTCCTCCGCCCAAAGAAGTTACAATCGGACCTAAGATGGTTGATTGCATCTTCATTGGATATGCACTTAACAGTAGTGCATATCGATTTGTTGTTCACAAGTCTGAAATATCGACTATCACAGTAGGAACAACAATTGAGTCGAGGAATGCTGTATTTCTCGAAAATACATTTCCTTGCAAAGACAAGGAAAAAGTCTCAACCAATTCTGAGACAAGAATTGAAGAAGCCACTAGTTCTAAACAAGTGGAAGAAGAAGCCACTAGTTCTAAATCAGCAGATGCGGAACCTGAATCGCGCAAGCGTGCAAGGCCCGATCCAAAAGATACAGTACTAAGACGTGGTAATAGAGTCAGAACACCAAAAACTTTTGGTCCAGACTACATTGCTTTCATGTTGGATGAAGAAACAACATCGATAAAAGTAGCCTTTGCTGGCCCAGACGGGCTGCATTGGAGAGAAGCTGTTCAAAGCGAAATTGATTCAATTTTGCTAAACCACACATGGGTGTTGGTTGATTTGCCCGAAGGTGCTAAACCTTTAGGATGCAAATGGGTTCTTAAAAGAAAGTTTAAGGCCGATGGAACAGTTGATAAGTATAAAGCCCGATTAGTAGTAAAGGGTTTTAAACAAAAGGAAGGACATGACTTCTTCGATACCTATTCACTTGTAACAAGGATTACATCTATACGAGTGCTTCTCGCTATTGCTGCATTGCACAATCTTGAGATTCATCAAATGGATGTAAAGACCGCGTTTCTAAATGGTGAACTAGAAGATGAAATCTATATGGAACAACCCGAAGGGTTTGTAGTACCTGGACAAGAGAAAAAGGTATGCAAGCTCGTAAAGTCCCTATATGGATTGAAACAAGCGCCATTGCAATGGCACTTGAAGTTTGATAATGTGATGTTATCAAATGGGTTTAAAATCAACGAGTGCGACAAATGTGTCTATATCAAGAGCACTAATAACGGTCATGTTATAGTGTATCTCTACGTTGATGATATGTTAATCTTGGGTAGTAACACTCAAGTAATTAACGATACAAAGGCCATGTTAAAGAGAAACTTTGACATGAAAGACATGGGTCTAGCCGATGTAATTCTTGGAATGAAGATTCTAAGAACGAATGATGGAATCATCTTAACACAATCACATTATGTTGAGAAGATATTGAATAAATTCAAAGCCTATGATGGCGCGCCGGTTAAGACTCCAATTGAACTCGACGTTCACTTGAGCAAAAACAAAGGCGAGCCCGTTGCACAAGAAGAGTATGCACGGGTCATCGGGTGCATTATGTACTTGACTAATTGCACTCGACCTGACATTGCTTGTGCCGTGAACAAGTTGAGTCGTTACACGAGCAATCCAGGCAAAGAGCATTGGAGAGCTCTTGTGAGGGTTTTGAGATATTTAAAACACACTCAAAATCTTGGGCTACACTTCTCGAGATACCCCCCGGTACTTGAAGGGTACTGTGATGCCAATTGGATATCCGATAATAGAGACTCACTTTCAACAAGTGGATATGTCTTTACTATTGGGGGTGGTGCTGCATCGTGGAAATCCACAAAACAGACCTGTATAGCCCGATCAACAATGGAATCGGAGTTCATTGCCTTGGATAAAGCTGGTGAGGAAGCCGAGTGGCTTAAGAACTTCCTTGAAGACATTCCATGTTGGTCTAAGCCAGTGCCACCAGTGCTGATCCACTGCGATAGCCAAGCAGCTATTGGAAGGGAAAACAATGGCTTCTATAACGGTAAGTCTCGACATATACGTCGGCGACATAACACCGTGAGACATTTGATCACAACAGGGGTGATTACAATTGACTATGTGAAGTCAATAGATAATCTAGCGGATCCGCTAACCAAAGGGTTAAACCGTGATCAAATGAATAAGTTGCTAGAGGGAATGGGTTTGAAATCCACAAACTAAAGAATTATCATAGTGGTAACCCAACCATGATGACTGGAGATCCCAAGAACTTGGTTCAAAGGGACAACTAAGCTATGAGAGTTCATGGAAAACACTCTAACTATATTTATTCCCTAAGAGCAATAGAGTGTTGAAGAACTTTCCTAGTGGTAAAGGCTAAGTCTATGACTTTTAATGGTTCTTAAAGATCTCAAAGAGATGGAGTTCTCAAAGAGACCAAGTATGGCAAGGTACTTGACTAAGAATCACCTATGTAAGTGCGAAGTGTGGTCGCTTCATAAAACGTACTTATGAATCCAAAGTGGTGTCCAAGACCGCAATGGACACAAAACGTGAGAACGGATGAGGTTGAGGTGTTTAAGCGTTAACACCATTGTCTCGGTGCACGCCGTGGGGGATTAGTTCAAAGCATCGCGCTACTAAGCCGCCTGTGTATCCGATGGTGTCGACTATGGAGGGTTCAAAGTCAACAACTACCTATCCTTATGCTTATATACCTCTCGAGGGTTGAGCTTATGTCTGCATGCATATGCATTTGGCTATTTCCACTCATGTGGGGGATTGTAAAAATCATGGATTAAATATGACCGGTCAATGGTTTTGACCAAAGAATAAATGTGACGAGACATTTAATTTTGTGAAATTAAATGATATAGCGTCGATCTACATTTTACGTAGATAAATGTAGTATATTTACTTTCTCAAATCCGATTTCCGGTGAGTGAGAAATAGTGGATTAAAGTTGGGCATAATTAGCTTTTAATTAAAGCTTGGAGCATGTGCTTAGGGAATAATTAACTAGTGTTAATTATCCCACATTGGAAGATTAATACATCTTTAATGTGTTTAAATTAAGTGACTTTATGTTACTTAATAATTATAGTGGATCAAGATGGGTGAAAAAGCCCACACGCGCGCACACGCGCGCGCCGCCGCCGCCCGCCCCGCCCGAGCCCGAGCCCGAGCCCGAGCCCGTGCTCGTGGGCGTGGGCGTGGGCGCGGGCCGCGGGCCGTGGGCCTCGGGCCCGAGCCCGAGCCCGATCCCGATCTCGATCTCGATCTTGGCAATTGGTCTTTGGGTGGTCTTTGGGCTTGGGGCTTGGCCCAAACTATTCTTTTTGGACCACCGCCGAGTCAGCAATCCAAGTGGCTTGACACGTCGTCAAGCGAGGCACAGTCACGGCTGCCACGTGAGAAATCCACACGCTCCACATGCGAAAGGCACACGCCTGCCACACGCTCGTAACCGACGTCGGTTACGAATCTGCCATGATGAGCCTTCATGGCTCGGTTGACCCTGCATGGTGGCTTGGCCTATAAATAGGCTAGCCATACCACTGCATTAGTACACACCATTACAAGCCTTCTGCATCATCATAAGCTCTCTCCCTCTCTCTGCATTGTCCTTCTGTCGAAGCTCTGCTCTCTCCTCCATCCAGTTCGCCGGAGCTCTACTGATTGCGGTGCTGCATCAATAGAGACGTAGCCGTTTTACCTTTGGGGACGACACGCCAAACCGTAGAGCACTACCGGGGCGTATCTCGTCTTGCGGGAAGAGGCCTCCTCGACTCGGCTAAACATTCACGGTTTATTTGTTTCATTGTAATTCAGTTTAGTTTCGTTTCTTGTATTCCTTCTTTTGGGTTGTATTACGCCCGGCTTTTATCTCTTGTAATCAGCAGAACCAACATATCCCATACTGACATTGCGGGTACCCGTACCTGACCCAAACATGTGCTTCTATATGTGAGATTTTCAAGTCTGAATATGTAGAGTACAGCCGTCAATCATGCAGAAAGTGCTTCAAACCAAAAATTGAGTTCATAAAACCAATTATCATCAATACTAGTCATCTACTACTATAATTTTATTCAAGTCTGTAATGCCAGAATGAATATGTATATAGCTATTGTACCAAGACAGACAATGTTCCCTAATTTACTGTATTAATTATGATGGTAAGCTTTGAATAAATTGAGAATAAAAGTGAGTGGAGACTCAATAGCTAATTCCAATGAATTATTCAACTTTATGTTCGTTGGAATATAAAAATGTTTCAAAAGAACTCGTAGGACTCAGTATTGCCGTTGTCGTGATTTCTGGAAGTTTCTTCATAGTTGAGTCATTTCCATATATAGTACTCCCTCCATCCCACTAAAGACGACTCACTTTCCATTTTAGTTTGTCCCAACCAAGATAACCCATTACTAAAAATGGAAACACCTGTATCTCTACTTTATTCTCTCCATCTTACTTTACTATCTCCACTTCACACACAAAACAAACTTGCATAAATTCCCGTGCCGCCCAAGGAAGGGGTCATCTTCCTTGGGACGGAGGGAGTAACCTTTTTCTCTTTCTTACTTTATTATCTCTACTTTATTCACTTTTTACTTTATTCTCTCTACTTTTTTCCTCCCTTACTTTTTATCTATTTATTTAATACAATCAACATCCCTTTTAAACTCTGTGCCAAAAAGTTTTGACTCAACTATAAGGGAACAGAGGGAGTATGTAGCTAATACTATTAATATCGGGATTAACGGATATACCTACACAATTCTAAAACACACCACCCGATCCCACCATGTTTCCCGTTATAATCGGGTAACGGGTACCCAAAATGATGGGTATCAGATCGAGATGAGAATTACCGTTAGTTGCTATCCATTTTGCAACCCCTAATTTATACACTAGCCGCGGCGGCCCCACCTTCACAACCCATCGCCGCCGTTCCAAGTCCTACAGTAGACCTGATGTTCATGAGGCAATTAGAGAGCCTCCTCAACAGCTTACCTGCCGGGACTGACACCGCGGCGGCTTACGCCGCCGTCAAAGCACAACTGGGAATCCCAAAATCCAAGAATCCCGCTCTGACTCCCGCATCCCAAATTCCCCCACCTTCTCCTCCCAGAACACAATCTCCGACTCCCCGCATCCCAAATTCCCCCACCTTCTCCTCCCAGAACACAATCTCCGCCTCACTCTCCTAAACTTCCCCCCATCATCCCGCTGGTACAGTACAGTGGAGACGACTCAGACGATGAAGAGAGGGAAGAGACCATAGAGCAGTCTATTGCCGGTCACAATGAGGATGTATCTACCCCACAACGGGGGGGAGCTAGAGCCGCTTATCGGGGATCCTGGTAGGGCTAGCCCTAGGCCAAAAGAGGGCACCCCTGCCCTAAACATCCCGTCACCAGTGAGTGGTGGGGGTTCTAACTCTGCCTCTTTCCAAGGGCCACCACAGATAGAGGTGGTGGAGATTGATGACGATGATCTGGAGGACTTTCCGCCTCTCCCCAGTGATATTTTACTTCAACAAAGGGAGGCTGAATGGAATTTTATACAAAATGTTGAGGATGAACCAGCACCAGGGAGGGAGGAGGAGCCGCTACGTCGCCGGTCGCGCCGTCTGAGGTAGATTGAATATGAGGCAGTAGCCATGGAGGCGACTCAGCCAGAGAGGGAGAAGGAGCCGGTAGACCAGAGGCCACGCTGTAACGCTCCAGAATTTCGTTTCTTTCTTTCGAGATAAATCGAAATTATTAATTTAATTAATTCTCATTTAGAAAGCGTGTGGACGTAGAAATTTTCACTGTAATTTCCAACATTGGAATGAATTAATTATTGCTATCTAGAGAAGCGAAGTACAAGAGCATTTGTCAAGAATAAAAGTAAAGATTATGCTTTTATTTGATGAGCCTTATATGAATAACAATTTAAAGAATGATGAAAAGACAAATATTACAAATGCTTGCATAAGCAAAAGGGACAACCCCTCCTATGTACTCTACTTTCCAAATACATTCTTACTCTTACAAAACAAAGAAGAGAGAACAAGAATCAAGAACATAAATGTGCTACTTTGGGAAGTAAGCAAGGAGAGTGATGCGAGCAAAGACTTCCATTCCTTTCTCTCTCAATTTCCACCTCCACATGGCTCCAAGGGTCAGCCACGCCACCTGCAATGTTTAACACAAAAAATGTTGGAATTTTAGTGTATTATATGAAAGTATTACTAAAATACTTTATAATATATTAATGATATGATTTGCTGGTATTAAATGTATTAAGGTTATTATGAAATTCTGTATTTCATAATTCTGTTATGCATTTAAATGACGTCAACTGCTGTTAGGCAGTTAATGACAGTTTGTCATTAGTGCAAAAACTGCACAAAACAGTTACCCATTTTGGCGGTTAAATTAACTGTCGTGGCAGTTAATTCTGTAGTGTTGTGTATAAATATAAACAGAAATTCTAAACTAAGACATATAGATGAATTTAGTCTTATCCGATCATAGATTTTGTATCCACAAAATACTTGATCTGAAAGTGTTTTTCACACGATTCTAAATTATCCAAGTATTCAATCTCTTTAAAAACCTACATATATTCCTACAAAGATCAAGTAAATTGTACAAGATGACTGGAGGAGAAACTGTGAGAGACATGGCATCCAGAATCACAAGACTCGACAAGTTTGAAGGGGTAGATTTCAGAAGATGGCAGAAAAAGATGCACTTCTTTCTGACATCAATGAAGGTGGTGTATGTTCTGAGTACCCCGATGCCTGTGTCTAATGAAGGAGAAGAAGAAACCCTGGAACAGACCAGAAGGAGAAAGAAGTGGGAAACTGATGACTACACATGCTTAGGGCACATCTTGACTGGTATGAATGATTCCCTGTTCGACATCTATCAAAATGCAGAATCTGCCAAGGAACTTTGGGATTCTTTGGAAGCCAAATACATGGCTGAAGATGCTTCAAGCCGGAAATTCCTTGTAAGTGATTTCAATAACTACAAAATGATAGACTCAAGGCCAGTTATGGAACAATACAATGAACTACTCCGGATTCTGGGACAGTTTGAACAACACCACATGAAAATGGATGAATCCATTTCTGTTTCCAGTGTGATTGACAAACTGCCCCCATCTTGGAGGGACTTTAAACACACCCTTAAACATCAAAAGGAAGAACTTTCCTTGGTCCAATTGGGCAGCCATCTCAGAATTGAAGAATCCTTAAGGAATCAAGAGAAAGGAAAACCCAAAGATAAGGGTGTGGCTGTTAATCCATCTGTTAACATGATGGATACTGGTAACAAGTCCAAAGGCAAAAGAAAGGGCAACTTTGGTGACAATTACACAAACAAGAAATCCAAATTTACTTGTTGGAAATGTGGAAAGGAGGGTCACTTTAAGAAGGACTGCAGAAGTGGTAAAAAGAACAAGAAGAATGGTGCAAGTTCTAGTAGAACCAAACCTGACAACTCTGGATCACAAGATCCGGATGCACAAAAGGGTATGGTTTTACCTTATCTTAATATTCCTAATTTAAACCAAATTTCTGAAACATCAACTGCAACTTATTTGCAGGATGATGAGAACAATTGGTGGGTTGATTCAGGGGCCACAAGTCATGTTTGCAAGGATAGAAGGTGGTTCACATCATTGCAAACTAATGTGGATGGGTCTGAAGTTAGAATGGGCAACAGGACTTCTGAATCAATTGAAGGAATAGGAAATATTAAGATAGTATTTACTTCTGGAAACTGTTTACTGTTAAGAAATGTATTGTATGTACCTAATGTTAGGAAAAACTTGCTGTCTAGTCCGGTTCTAAATAACCTTGGATATAAACAAGTTATTGAATCTAATAAATATGTATTATCTAAGCATGGTGTATTTGTTGGCTTTGGATATTTATGTGATGGAATGTTTAGGCTGAATCTTAATTTACCATTTAAAGACAAAAATGCCTTTGTCATCACTTCTAGTAATTCTCCAAACTCTAAGCTTTGGCATGAAAGACTAGGACATGTGCACTATAAAAGAATTATAGAAATGTCCAAAAATAGTCTTATTCCTGCATTTACTGTCAACAATGACAGATGTAAAACATGCATGTTAACCAAAATAACCAGGCTCCCATTTAAGGATGTTGTTAGGGAATCTAAACCTTTGCAATTAATCCACAGTGATTTATGTGACTTTCACTCAACCCCATCTATGGGAAATAAAAGGTATGTCATTACTTTCATAGATGATTCAACTAGGTACTGTTATGTATATCTTCTAAACACCAAAGATGAGGCTTTGGACAAATTTAAGATATACAAAACAGAGGTTGAACTCCAAAAGGGTGAGATGATTAAAGTGTTTAGATCAGATAGGGGAGGTGAGTATTATGACCCTGAATACTTTCAATCAGTTGGAATAATACATCAAGTAACAGCCCCATATACCCCACAACAAAATGGAATTTCAGAAAGGAAAAATAGAGTGCTAAAGGAAATGGTAAACTCTATGCTTTCTTATTCTGGTTTAAATGAAGGATTTTGGGGAGAAGCTATGTTAACAGCCTGTTACATTTTAAATAGGGTACCAAACAAGAAAAGTAAGGCAACTCCCTATGAATTATGGTTTGGAAAACCTCCAAACCTGAGTTACTTTAAGGTTTGGGGCTGCAGGGCTGTGGTCAGGTTAAATGATCCTAAAAGAAAAACCTTAGGTGAAAAAGGAATTGACTGCATTTTCATTGGATATGCACAACATTCTAAAGCTTATAGGTTCTTTGTCCTAGAACCAAACAAAGCTGTTCCTGTGAATTCTGTTATGGAATCCAGAGATGCTATATTTGATGAAAATAGATTCACTTCTATTTCAAGACCTAAGGATTTAAACCCAATTCAAGAAAACAGAATGTTGAATGATCAACAAGATTCTGATGAACCTTCTACTCAGCATTGGGTAAGAAGAAGTGTAAGACCAAGGAAACCTGTGGGCATGGATGGAAATTTTCAGCTCCATTTGATTGAAGGATCGAGAGATGAGATTCAATCTCAGTACTTCTATTGTTTCAACATAGAAGAAGATCCTAAGACATTCAATGAAGCTATGAATTCTAGAGATGTGTCATTTTGGAAGGAAGCCATTGATGATGAAATGGATTCCATTCTGCAAAATAACACATGGGAATTGACTGATTTACCCCTTGGTTGTAAACCTCTGGGATGTAAATGGATTTTCAAGAAGAAAATGAAAACTGATGGGTCAATTGATAAATTCAAGGCAAGGCTTGTGATTCAAGGTTTTAGACAAAAGGAGGGCATAGATTATTTTGACACCTATGCACCTGTGGCTAGGATTTCAACCATAAGGCTGCTAGTAGCTATGGCTGCTATTCATAAACTTTTAATCCATCAAATGGATGTAAAGACAGCATTTTTAAATGGAGACTTGAATGAAGAAGTCTACATGAAACAGCCTGAAGGATTTATACTTCCTGGTAATGAATACAAAGTGTGCAAATTGGTAAAATCCTTGTATGGATTGAAACAAGCACCTAAGCAATGGCATCAAAAGTTTGATGACACTGTTTTATCAAATGGATTCACACTGAATCAAGCAGATAAATGTGTTTATTCCAGATTTGACAAATCAGGAAATGGGGTCATCATTTGTCTTTATGTTGACGACATGCTCATCTTTGGAACCAGTCAAGATCAGATTGATCAAACCAAAGATTTTCTATCTTCTAAGTTTTCTATGAAAGACTTAGGAGAGGCAGAGGTCATTTTGGGAATTAGGATCAAAAGGAATTCCTCTAAGGAGATTTCTATCTCTCAATCTCACTATATTGAGAAGGTGTTGAAGAAATTCAATCATGGTGACTGTGCACCCGTTAGTACTCCTATTGATCCCAATATCAAATTATTGCCAAACAAAGGCAATGCAATTTCGCAATTGGAATACTCAAAGGCCATTGGCTGTCTGATGTATGCAATGATTAGTACAAGGCCTGATATTGCATTTGCAGTGGGAAAATTGAGTAGGTATACTCATAATCCTAGCATTCATCACTGGCAGGCCATAAGGAGGGTGTTTAAGTATTTGAAAGGAACACAGAATTATTGCTTGGCTTACAATGAATTTCCGTCTGTTTTAGAAGGATATTCGGATGCTAGTTGGATTACTAACTTAGAAGATCATTCCTCAACAAGTGGATGGATATTTCTACTTGGAGGAGGAGCAATCTCTTGGGCATCAAAGAAGCAAACATGCATAACAAATTCAACCATGGAGTCTGAATTTGTTGCATTAGCAGCAGCAGGCAAAGAGGCTGAGTGGTTAAGGAATTTAATCTATGAAATTCCTCTGTGGCCAAAACCTATCTCACCTATATCCATGAGGTGTGATAGTGCTGCTACATTGGCTAAGGTATATAGTCAAGTTTACAATGGCAAGTCTAGACATTTAGGTGTTAGACATAGCATGGTTAGGGAATTGATCACGAATGGTGTGATATCAGTAGAATTTGTTGGGACTCAACAAAATCTGGCAGATCATCTAACCAAGGGTTTAGCAAGAGACTTAGTGCACAAGTCTGCTAAAAGGGTGGGTTTAAAGTCCATATAATTCTAATGTTTGGATACCCAATTTCCTTTTAACTAAATGTTAAATGTGAAATTCAATGTGGAAAGCCAAACAGTAGGATTTGACACATGTTTAATCACTCAAGGTATGTGTTTACAACTGTCAGCATAACTGAGGTTGAAGTTTCACTTCTTAATAATCTTTTGACAAAGTGTTTTGGCAGAACAAGATGAAAAGATTACCTATATGAACATGGAATCCAAGTTGTTCCAGTAAAGCTTTGGACTTAGCTTTATACATGTTCATTGAAGGATAAGGACACAAGACTTGTTTTTAAATAAGTGTCATGTTTAGATTTTAGTTTGAAAATTGTGTGTATGTTAAATCTGATATTCAATGTAATAATAAGAGTTCAATTCTCAGAACACTCTTATATTCGAATATTTGTATATTAACATGCTAAGATGAAAATTCAATCCTTAGGATATTTTCATTTATGCACAATTTTATTTTCTGTTTTTTTTATGGTAACACTAAAATGGGGGAGGAATGTTGGAATTTTAGTGTATTATATGAAAGTATTACTAAAATACTTTATAATATATTAATGATATGATTTGCTGGTATTAAATGTATTAAGGTTATTATGAAATTCTGTATTTCATAATTCTGTTATGCATTTAAATGACGTCAACTGCTGTTAGGCAGTTAATGACAGTTTGTCATTAGTGCAAAAACTGCACAAAACAGTTACCCATTTTGGCGGTTAAATTAACTGTCGTGGCAGTTAATTCTGTAGTGTTGTGTATAAATATAAACAGAAATTCTAAACTAAGAAAATGACGTCAACTGCTGTTAGGCAGTTAATGACAGTTTGTCATTAGTGCAAAAACTGCACAAAACAGTTACCCATTTTGGCGGTTAAATTAACTGTCGTGGCAGTTAATTCTGTAGTGTTGTGTATAAATATAAACAGAAATTCTAAACTAAGACATATAGATGAATTTAGTCTTATCCGATCATAGATTTTGTATCCACAAAATACTTGATCTGAAAGTGTTTTTCACACGATTCTAAATTATCCAAGTATTCAATCTCTTTAAAAACCTACATATATTCCTACAAAAAAGGGGTCAAATTTTGACACACATATGAAAGGGAAGGGAGGCACAAGCTCAATTAAGAAAGGAAGTAATATGCATTGTAGAGCAGCCAAGAGACTGCGATTTTTGGCTGTGATATCAGCTACAAATTGTCCCTTTTCAACTTGCATCATTTGGGAATCCAACCAAGTTGACACAAAGTAAGAGAACTCAACCACAAGCCAAGAAGAATGGAAGAATGGAGCCCTTCTATAGAGGCTCAATGAACAGCCAAGGGAGGACCTTCTTTCCCCAAGAATTTCACCAATTTAGTATGAGCAACAATATCACAAAGCTCAAAAGCAAGCAAAGATTGTAACCCGAAATAGCATATCACTTTCCAAGGTTTTCAGGCAAAATGCCAAGACTTTTCTCCTATAAAAGCAACCCACCACCACCTTCCTTCACACACCTTTATGGCCCTCAAAATTCACAATTCATAAGAGGAGCGGCAAGGGTTGGGAGGAATGGCAAGAGAGCAATCCAACAAGCCAAGACGTCCCGACAACACCACACCATCGCATCATATAGACCAAGTAGATAGTCAAGAACATAGAAGCTCATTAGGATCCTTACAACAATAGCCTAAGTAAGTAGCACATAGGATGAGTATCAACAACGGCGGTAACAATCAATCAAGTATAACCTCATCATAATTTACAAAATACCAAAGATGTTGCTCAATCCAGTGAGCTATGCATACTATGACTCAAAACATAGCTACTGCCAAGATGAGAAACTTAACACTAATAACCAAGGAAAAATGAGAAATTAGACTTAGCTTACTGCTAGCAACGAATGGAGCCAACGTGCGGACTCCGTGAAGCAGTGACGGCACCGGTCGAAGAGAGAGCGGTTTGCGAAATAAGAGAGAGAGATGGAAGCGTCGTGTGTCGACGAACCGGCGAGAGTCGCCGGTCAGTGTCGTGGCTGCCTCGCGAAGGAGGCAACGGAGAACGGCGACATGCGGCGGTGGATCTGTTCGTCGGGCAGCCGGAGATGAGGACGGAGGCGCTGCTTCTCGATTCCCCGATCTAGGATTTACAGATATGATATTGAGAGAGAGAGTTCCCCATGGATGTGAGGAAATTCGACGGAGGGAGCGAGGACACCTGCAAACCTGGTCGGCGGCGAAGAAGAAGAGTGAAGGGGGAGAACGGCCGCTGCTTCTTGATTCCAGATTAGGGATCTGCAAATCTATACTAATCTAAAGTGACAGTTCAGTGAAAAGACTGTTTTGCCCTTTTTGGCGGGAAAATACAAAGCTAATTAATTTACCCTTTTGGTCATTTGAAAGATATAATTTTTAACTAATTTATTTGGACAAAAGTTTGTAAATATTCCTCTTATTTATATTTTCATGTTTAGATGCTGAGAGTGAGTTGTAGGTTGCAGCCTATTTGTCTGAGGATTGCATAGGTTTTGTAACTATGGAGAGTGAGAGACCGAGCTACAGAGAGAGATAGATAGATAGAGAGACCGAGATATATAGAGAGAGAGGGATAGATTACAGCCCTTTTGCCCTTTTGTGTAGGATACTTATTATTTGTAATAATTTATTACTATTCTATTACCAATATATTGATCCATGTTTCCAAAGCTATTTCCTCTTTTTAAATAACTTTATACCTGAAAATGAATCTCACTTTGTAAATATATAATAAAATTACATATGGCTGTGTAAATATATAATAAAATTACATATGGCTGTGTGTGTGACACATTGTGAATACATCTATGATTATTAAACACACAATAAATCCATTTATTCAGCGTGTGTGCCTGTACAAATGAAAGTTCACCAAGTTAATATTCGTAAACATAAATTTGAGTCAATATTTCTGACTGAAAACAAAGAGAGGAAAAGGGAAAAATTAGAAATCTTCTAAAATGTTAATCTGATTTGAAATCTCATATTTAAAGTTAATCTGATTTGAATTCCTGCAAAGTATTAAGTAGTACTTATCAGCAAAGTAATTAAATCACAAATGTTTAATGTTTCTTAATCATAATCTGATTTTCTCAATCTACATCAGACCCAGGAAAGGATTATTGAATTAGGAATTGCAAAGTGATTAATTCTTGACTTAGAGATTACTAAATGTAATCTATTTGACTCTACTAATCAGATTCAAGATCTAATATTATGCGAGTCTCATTTAAATATAAGTAATTATAGGATTTGGACTTTAACTTTCTACAGAAATGCAGACATGGATTATGTGACTATTTACAGGTAAGATAAGTAACAGTAGACTGACATGGATTATTCAGACCTATTTATATATTTACCTTTTTTCTATGTTCTTCTTATTTCCTCCTACTCCTTGCTGAATATCGAGATGGACATAGCCTCCCACGCGCCTGGCATTTCCAATTTCTAGGGCTTCTTATCTCTCCTTTTTCTGCACAGAGAGAGGCGGCTGTGAATTTACTTTCCACTTTCTGGGGCTTCTCCTCTCTCCTTTTTCTGCATAGAGAATGGTGGCTGTGATTTTTCTAGGGTTTACTTTACTTTTATTTCACCTATAGAGCCATCAGCCATGCCCATATGTATATATAGTACACTAATAAGCTAATAATAGAAAAAAATTAAATGGGCCTTAGGTGAAGTTATATGGTTATAAAATTATGAGTTTAAATGGGCCCGAAATCGACCAATATCATTTGGAATTTTTATCATTCATTAATATTGCTTTCTAATTTTAGGATATGGAGTACTACATTTTACAAAGCTTTTATAAATTTTTATTTAGTGTAAATATTATTTATCTATCTGATCTAAATTTGATCTGTTTGTAATTGTTATATTGAACATCTTTCTAATTAGTGTGTTTCTTTTGGAACTTGCATTGGTTTTTTTAATTAGTAGCATGCTCACCATTCTTTTCTCTTATAAATACCCTGCCCAACTCTTTCACTATCACTCACCAAGATTTAGTTTTGTTTCTTTCCAAATTTTTCATTCCCTAGCAATGAGTTTTCTATATATCCTTCTCCATCTCTCTGTAGTATTATTCTTCCCTTTCTTTGCTACTTTCTTACTTCCTGTTTCTGAATGTACATATTTATTCAAGTTAAATTACCATTTTTATCTCTTGCATATATCATTTTCCTAAATGCATCCAAACCTCTAACCTTTAATTTGTTGTTACTTCCATTTTACTGTCACTTTTCTTAAGACCAGTTTCTTCTTTAGTAGTACAATCTTTCTTCCTGTTTGTATTTTGTTTGGTTACAATAATTTCATTTTGGTTGTCATTGTAATAGCCATTAACTAAGGATGATGATGAAGAGTTGCTCCATGAATGCTCAGCAAAGAGATGCCTTGATGAGGACTTTAAAGGGTATGATGGTGATGTCTTGAAGAAGTTCAAGTTTCTAGGATTCTGGTGAAGATTTGGAGAGTTACAGTGATGGAACTTTTCTTCAGACCCTGAGATTCAGTGGGTATTTTGATCTTTAGTTTGATTATTCAGGTCTTTTGTTGAACTATTATTGCTCATTCAGTTTTTTGGAACTGATTTTTGAGTTGGTTATTGTTATTTGACTCTTGGAAGTGCTTTTTACCTTCATTTTAGAACTCTTTGGAACAAGCAAGGTGAAGATCCTCTTCTGTCTTTCTAGGAAGGCTAAGTATCTCATTTCCCTATTACTACTTGATACATCCGAACTGTTTTTTGATGCTCCAAGCTACTCCAACAAAAAAGAAGATAAAAAGTTACCTCATCAGGGTCTGGAACTTCTAAAGTAGTGCCATGAGGAGCTTTGATTGCTATAAGAGTTTCATTCTGGAAGATAACGTAAGCACATTTTAGAGCTAAAAGACCCAAAATTTAGGGTAGGGTACACAACAGTTACCAAGCTCATCATACCTGGAAGCAGGGTAAGCATTTTATATCATCTTCTGTGATAAAAAGCCACTTAGGAAAACATGCGATAAATGGTTATGACATACCCTATCAGCTTAAAGAGTCCAGTTCCATAAAAAATAGGTAGATCAATATGCTAACTTTCATTGTCTTCATCTTCACTCAGCCCCCTCAACTTATACTGCATTTTTCTGAGATAAAAAAGAGAACTTATTAGAACACTTGAAAGTGTATTTATTAAATTGAATTTTGAAAGTGTATGAACATTATGCGGTCACCTAATTTGCAAGAACAATGTTCAGATTTTCATGCTCTTCCCGGAGAAAAGCAAGTAAATTCAAGGACTTATCTAACATCAATTAAGATAAGACTTCTGGCATTCAGGTAAGCCATAAATTTCAATAATGTTTGCTGTTCATATACAAAATTTAGACGTGCAAATCATAACAACCTAAATTTTTTTAAGTTTCTGTCGAAGTAGATGAATTCAGAAGCTTTGAACAATTAAAAAATTCTAATCTATGTACTTTCAATTCGAACTTTACCTTGGAAAAAGTATTCTTCGATTTTTGTTGGTCTGCCGTTCGTGTGCTTTATCCTTTCCCAGATTTGTTGCTGATTTGCTTGATTTACTGGTTTTGTTTGTTGATCGAGAAGTGTTGTAGCAAGTTTCCACTTTTTGAACACCGAACTGCCCCTTTTGTTCGCCATTGTGTTCGTAGCAGCAAACGGCGGCGGTTGGAGGTCCTTCGGTTAAATCCTTCAATCGCCGGTTAAAAAAGTAGGAACCTTGATGTAATTTCTCGATTGCTTGCTACCTGTAGAAATTTGGCTTCAAGGTCGATTTTTTGGTGTGATTGGAGAGGCGGTGGAAGTGTATTGTTGCATGCATTACTATAATATACATGCATGCAACATAAGGACGAGCCATGCATACTCTAGGGTGTTAGTTGGTGACGTGGCGTTAGTCAGGAAATGCATGAGCCAATGAGAAGGTGGTAGTGACGTGTTAATAGCCAATAAGAGAGAGACGTGGACGACGCAGTGGGGAAAGAGGCGAGCTAAGAAAAGGGGAGCTAAGATCAGAGTATAAATAGTAGTCATTGCTTCTTATTTTGAGTCGTCGTTAAAATTGTTAGTTGTGTGTTTGTGAGCTCCGATCGTGGATCGTGAGCTCCTCCTTGCTTATCTTCCGATTGTAAAACTTTCTCAGAGTTAATACAATCCATTTTATCGATCATTCACGTGTTGATTTTGCGTTCTATCGCTGGTTCTCGGTGGAGTTGAGCTAAGATAGGTCGACTACGAAGAAAGGTCGTAACATGTATCAAGGGTTTGTGTGTTGTGGAGAAGACGATGTCTTCCCTTTCTTTTTTTTTTATTAATTTCATTTTTCTATTTTTATATTTTTTGTTAGGATATTATGTTTATTTACTGATTTATGATATAATATTGGTATGAGTGAGCATTACTACTATTTATCCAAATTATGTTCTAATTTATCTGAATAATGACTAAATGTTGGGGAGTTGTATTATTTTCTTTATTACTTTTATTTGATTATTTTAATTAATTAATTAAGAAAATATTCATAAAAAATCACCTTTTTTGTGTTTAATTTTTATTCTTACAAATTTGTAAAATCTCAATTTAGTATTATGTTTAGTCTAAATTACAAATGGAGTTTTAGCATTAATTGATCTCCTACTTTAGATGTAGTGTGATGAAGTTAATTAGTTTATAATCTTTTTGGATAAATCTGATGTTCGTGTTTATTTGAGCTCTGATAGTATATCCAAGTTTGATACAATCTCTAATTATTTTGCTGAATAATTTGAAGTCGTACGGTATTCCTAATCATGCATAGCTTTTGAGGGCTGGTTTTCATGTTTTGTTGATAAGGAACATTAATCATTCTAATGAGTTGTGTAATGGAACTCTGTTGATAATCACACGTTTTGGTAATCATGTTTTCGGAGCGAAAGTTTTGATTGGTTAGAACGTTGGTGAAAAAGTTTTGATTCCTATAATTTCTTTACCTTCTGATAAAAAATCGTCATTCAAGTTTTACAACCGTCAATCCCCTTTGACTATTGTCACATGGGTGATTTAATTTATAATATTTTAGTACGCAACGTTGTGATTACAAACATTAGGGGTACTATTGTTAATATTTTAATTATAATATTCGTGTTCCAAATTATTCATCATTTTGTATTACCATTTGCATTATGGGTATATAAAGAGGATAATATAGAAGCGAATGATAATTTTTTTTATGTCAACGCATAGATAGAAATATTTAAGTGTGCAAATGTGATTAAAAGAACTTTGTTTAATGCTACATAAGATTACATAAATATATATTTCCTCATGCATAGAATTTATTTTTTGAATATATATGTTTTGTTGATTAAAATTATTGAACTATTTATTTATTCAAATTATATGATTTTTTCGTCTCAGATCCTTATTTGCACATATATTTTCTTTTATTTATATCTTATTCTAACTAACCCACTATTTATCCTTAATCGCGTATCTCGTGTTTGTCATTTGTTTTATTTTATTTTACTCCACTCATATCATAAATTAATATTGCATAAAATCGTTTGCCAAACATAAATGTTACATTTTTCTTTTTGTTACTGTTTATAATATTTTTAATCATTTATAATGTTACGAATACTTATTATAATTAACACATTTTTTAATCATAAATATTATTAATTCTCTTTATCCTCTTTTTTAATTTTCTTATCTTAAAATTTAACATCATTATTTAAAAATCTTATGCCCCGTGCATAGCACGGGTGATAGCACTAGTTGAAAATAAAAGTGGAGTGTGGGAAAGAGGGATGACCGATAAGGGAGTATAGGTGGAGAAATTGTGGAGGCCCACTTTAATTATTTGGTTGGGCCACATTAGTTGTTTAAGCCTTGGGGCCAAATTGAGTAAATAAAGTAATGGGCCGATGCAAATTGATAAAAGAAATGAGATGAGATTTTAATTGTTGAGCCATGGTAGTAAAATAACAAACAAGTGGGCTGCCTCCTTTATTTAGTTGGGCCAAGATCGTTTATGTTTTGATTGGATTTAATTGGTGGAATAAGTTTGGGCCTACTAATTTACTTTGGGCTAAATTAATTATGGAAACGAACTTGGAGCTCAAAAGTCGATTGATTTAATTCCCGAATATATTACTAAGTTTCTGAAGATGGAAAATATTGAGTTGGAGCTCAATTAATTAATTTTCCCGAATAATTTATTAAGTTTCGAGGAAAGAAAGTATTAGAGTTGGAGACACGAAGGGCCGATCGACGTCGCCCCGCGACGCCATGGGCGGCCTTAAGAAAAATCCTATAAAAGCTAAGACTAATACGTAGGTGCTATCCTATAGGATGCAAGCATTCTTTTATTAGGAAAAATAGTTCGAGTACTAATTAGCGTGTTACGCTATTTATTTCTAAAGGAGAATTTATACAAGGGCAAGTGAGGCCAAACGAGGAATTTTAATTGGAGATAAACATACCAGGTGGGCTTTCTTTTAATATCTGGCACTATAGTGTGGATATAAAGCAAATACTTTTGAAGTTATGAAATATCATCTTTTCTCAAAATGGAACTGTGATTATTTTTTTTTAAGTTGTTGTCATGCCATAAAACGCTTGTTGTTGAGACCGGTCTGTTGGGGCGATATGCCTTGGGTTCTGGCGACGCCAAACCATGAACGAATTCGGTGATGAATAAATTCGGTGATGAACGAATTCGGTGATGAACGAATTCGGTGATGAACAAATTCGGTGACGAACAAATTCGGTGACGAACGAATTCGGTGATGAACAAATTCGGTGACGAACGAATTCGGTGATGAACGGTGAACGTTGAACGATGAATGATGAAAGAACTTAGTCTGCAGACGAACTTTTAGCTCCCAAAAGAATTTAGTAAGCTCGGGCCTTTTAAGAAAAATCCCCGTGTGATACTGTTGATGAATGACAACTTATATTTGTATGTTTTGTTTTCGGCATGTGTCCACTGAGTACTCTTGTACTCAACCCTGTATGTATGTATAAATGTGCAGGTTGAACGTCAAGATGGAGAAAAATTGATCGGAGTCGATG
Organism: Salvia splendens; assembly: GCF_004379255.2. Lineage (NCBI taxonomy): Eukaryota > Viridiplantae > Streptophyta > Magnoliopsida > Lamiales > Lamiaceae > Salvia > Salvia splendens. Next base: position 21,293,631 of record NC_056035.1, read on the forward strand.
CTACTAAATAAGCATGTGGATTTCTCGACGATTCGTGTCTTCATACACGAAGTCGTTTAATAGGGATCTCTTTTCCGCTGCATATATTTTTTTTGTTAAGTGAGAATCTTATAGTCTCACCTTCGAACTTTGATTTAGTTGCTATGGTGAATGATTCTATTTTGAGATCTTGTAATCAAATACTTGGCTTCCAATTTGTGGTATCAATTGATTGGCCTTCGGCAAGTCCCTTGAGTTCTTTCCTTGTTTCGTTAATTCCGCTAATTAGTCACGGATTTCCCGCCTTTGCTATCATTAACAAAGTGCGGTCGTGACACCCGCATCGTGCGGCGCCTAGTTGATGAGGAAGAGGCTATTGAGGACAGCCACGTGAGGAAGGAACGGAAGAGGAAGGGGAAGGAGCTTGCTCACCCTTCTCTTAAGAAAACACGCCCTGCCAGCCAAGGAATTGTGATCAGGGACGACCGATCAACCAACCGCCCCACAGCCGCAGGAAGTAGATGAATGCAGTGACACTGAGGGTCGAGAGCTACGCTGGACTCTAAACAATCTGTGGTCTTAACCGCAGACCTCCTCAGGCAGATGCTAGAGTTTGATAATCCCAAATGGCAAGAGGAGGTCAACAAGCGGGTGACCAAGCAGAAGCGACTGAAGGCAGGGAAGAAGCTCCACCAACCAGCCTTGGAGAAAATACAAGTCGAGGAGAGGTTCGCAGAGTACATTACCGGGATCGGGTTTGAATGGCTCCTAGAGGTGGATGAGACCCCTGTGCCTGAGGTCTTAGCCAAGGAATTCTTCACCTCTTTCCGGTTCACCGGCGACACAGACTTAGAGGCGAGGAGTGTCACATTCCGGGTGTTTGGCCGTGGCCAACGCATGAGTTTAAATGAGTTCTCCATCCGCATGGGACTCTATATAGAAGCCCAATTGGCCAATGGGGAGTGGTTTGGGCGAGACATCGGGCTCCCGCAGAAGAAGCCCGACTTCAACCAACAAGCTGTCTGGAAGGCCCTTAGCCATGAACGAGCTCCAGCTTTCAAAGCCTCTGAGTCCAGGGGAGAGCATATTGCTGACCCAGCCCTTCGCCTCGCCAAGGTCTACCTTGGCTGCAACCTTCTGGGTCAAGCCAATACCATGGCCATCATCTGGCTGAGCTCTACTTCATGTGGAGCATGAGAGAACAGAGGAAAGTCCACCTGGGTAGGCTGGCCTATTCTATCCACCAGATTGCTACCCGCCCCGCTCTCCATTTAAATGTGTGCCACCTCCTGGGAGCATACTCTAGGAGAAATTGGATTCTGGAGATCCAGGAGAGTGTGGAGCGCCCCCTCCGTTGCCCTAGACCTGGATTTCTGTATTAGAATACAGGTACTTGAGAAGACGTGAGGAGGGATATTTTGCTTCTACACCACCAGCCAGCGGGAGCAATCGAAAGGTCAGTTGGAAGGAGGGAAGGAACGCCCAGCCAGCCCTGGCAAGCAGCAGAGACCCCAACTGGCGTTGGTGCCCAACCCAAGGACAGAGCACGAGGAGGCTGCTCAAGGTAACAACGAATGGAAGCTCCGAATGGAGCAAATGATGACGCAGCTCGTGGAGAACTTCCACGCCAACCTGGTCCTGATGACCAGGGTTGGGACGGCGATGGAGAGGTTGCTGGAAGCCGTTCGCGATTCAGCCAGTGCCCTGGCGAGACAACCAAGCACCAGGCACCCACCACCTCCCTCTGCAAGCTCTCCCCAAGGAAGGCGTACCTCTACCCCACCCAAACATCCCCCATCTCAGCCCGGCTAGCAATTCAAGAGGAACTAGTATATCACCCTTACCCAACTCGTTCGAATTCAAACAATTTTTGTTTTACTTTTGCTTTTGGTCTGCATATACTTATATTTTATCCGTTTTCACACTTAGTCCAGTGCTTGGGCTAAGTGTGAGAAGTTTATGGATCTTCCCTACTCTTTTAACTGCCTATGTATTTTTGTTCTTGTTTTTCTATTTTTTGGCATGCTTTGATTTTTGACACTATCTCCCACTTAGCCCAGTGTCTGGTCTAAATGTGAGAATTTTTCGTGGTTTGTTCTACCTGTGCCGTTGCCTAACCCTTTTTTCCACTGCATCAAGTCGCTCGAGGGCGAGCTAATATGCAGTGGGAGAGGGGATGGTTAGCCTAATTGAAATCATACATGTCCAATTATAAAATATGTAAACAATTAGATAGAAATAATTAGGGTAATATGCATGGAATTGGATAAATGAAAGATATGAATGCCTGGGGAAAGAGTAAAGAAAAGGAAACAGTATGTTTACATGTAGAAACTTGATTGCTCAACTTGATCAGTTTGAATGACGTAAGTATGATGGAAATGCTCAATTTTAAAATCTTTTGTGAAGCCTCTCTATATGTGAGTTATAAGCCAAAGTATAACACTTTCTACTATTTTTACAAAGAAAAAATATGAGAGGCTACCTTTTAATATTTAAATAAAAATTGCACAAGTAGTAAGGACTAATGGCATTAGGACTTAACCATTTGAGCCATTTCTTCTTCCGTTTCACAAACCCGTCTCCTCAAACAAGGCACCCCTAGAAAACCACGTTGAGCCTGTATGCACTTTTACCCATCTTTTGAAACTGAAACCCCCATTTTTACACATTTGTAACATCCCAAAATTTTTGCGACTCTTATTTTAATATGTCGATTGGGAATTTTATTTATGAAATTTAATTGTTGCTACGTGATTAAGTTGGCCATGTGGAATAAATTGTCATGGGTGATTTGGAATGAAGTGTTATTTATATTTTTTTTTCAATGTGGGAAATTAATCTAAATAAGAGCATGCATTTTGTTCTAGCCAAATAAAGTGGCTATTTTCGGCCCCTCCAATTATTGGAAACTATATTCTTTTTCTTGGATTTAATTAATTGTTTTGGGATATTTATCCAAATTAAATCCAAAACAAACTATTCCAAACTTGAACTACATGAATTTCGAACCCTAGCCTATTCTTGAGGGATTTTGAAAAAATCCTCTAATTTAATTAGGAGGATAGATTATTTCTTTGATTTAATTGGTACCTTGTTGATCCCCTACATGAATAGCTTTGAGCTATGAAGCCCAGTCACACTTGCTAACGACCCAGACAGAAGTCCAAATGAAGCACAATGAGGAAGTTAGGAGGTCGGTCTACGCGGTGCGAGAGATGGTGTCCCTGATGGCCAGAGAGGTAGTCCCGCATCGACAAAGGGTTCCCCTAACATGCACACTCGCACCAGTATGCACACGCACTTTAATTTCTTTTAGCATGCAGCATTTAGAGCCCACCTTGAAGCCTGACCGACTGGTCAGGAGGGGTAAAGGTCTCATTTTCACCTACTGGTCAGTTTAGGTATATGTTCCATTGCATTTCAAGCCTAGTTTTAATCTCAATCCCATAAAGCGTGGTAGCAAACCAACCCTTCCAGGATGTCTTCACAATTGCACGCGCATACATCCATCTCGGTAGGATTGACCCTTACTCCACTATACTAGCCAGTAGAAGTGGGTTGTGGTTTTTTTGTTGACAAGATGTTTTAGGCACCGACCCAACGACACGACTAGGTCTAGGTACCCTCCTGGCCAGTTGACATGCACAAGAATCGCCGCACTAAAACAATTCCTTCTGTCAAGAATCAACTCACTTCCGGAAGAAAGTAAAAGTCCAGGTCCCTATCACAGTCTTCTCACAGCTGATAACAATGATGTGTTCTCACTACTCTTCTTCTTGAGAATAGACGTAGGCTTCTTATATGAGTTCTCAACTAACCGCATAACTACTCTCAATTGGCAGCTGAAAGTTAGTTAGCTAAGCTCCCAAAATAACTGATACTCCAACAGTCATTTTTCAATGGCTATTTTGTGAGCTACGTACTTTGGAATATATATTGATCATCGAAAATCGCAACACTTCAAGTTGGCGGTTAAAGTAGTTAAGATTCAACTCTAGAATTGGTTCATAAAGTGGTTATGTTCTCAGCTGGATTCAAGTTGGAGTTGCAACATATATATATATATATATATATATATATATATATATATATATATATATATATATATATAGGGTCCCCTTATTCCCACAACACCTTCTTAGTGTAGAACTAGAGACTAAATATTAGCCAATGGATTTTAATTTAGTGGCTGAGATTAAAGATCCTACATCTTAAATCCGAAATTCATCCCGTGAATTAAATTGTTCAACCAAGGGCATCTTAGTCTTTTATTAATGTGGTCAAATATGGTAAAAATGAGGGGGAGTTAATGACGGTATTGTGAATTAGGGTAAAAATCGCACCCATTCCACTTCCCGCTCTAATCTCCGCCGCTTCAGCTTTACCCCCACTCTCTTCTCCGCCGTTTCACTACACCATTTCTCAACCGTAGCGCTCTCCCTTCCTTTCCTCAACACTAGTCTTCTACAGATTCTCACCATGGTGGACACGAGGCGGAGCAAATTGAAGGGTATTCATTGTCGTTAATAATGGTTACATTCTACCAAAACGATTTGAACTAATCTCGTTCTTTTTTGTTGTAGATGAGCGGTCGTTGCGTTCCAACATTGGATCCGGTCGCGGTGAGTTTAGTTCGTTCTTTAATTTAGTCCAGAATCTGGGTTTTGCAAAAAGCGTGCCGGAACTTCAAATTAGTTCATTGCATGTGTTTATTTAGTTCAGATGCTGATTATCGTTTGTCTTATAATTAGTACCAAGACATTCCTCTGGAAAAACTACACCGCCACGCCCGCCAAAAGCCAAACCCAAGACTAGCCCACGCCGGATTGAACCAAACGTTTCGGGGTGAGCTTACCCGAATTCTGGAATTTATATTTTTTCACGATTTCCCTTGTATTTAGTTCACTGAAGTTCTTGTTTTTAAATGAAACTTTGATGAATTTGTTGGTTGAAGTATGTTGGACTAATGTATTGAACATATCAACCTATAAGATGAAATATGTTCAGATTCGTCTGAAGTATGGCCAAAATTGTTATGTTGGGTGAAGGTTTTATAGATGTTGGGTGAAGGTTTTATAGATGTGTTATGAAGTATCTTCAGAAACGGCTGAATTCTGTCCAAAAGTCGTAAGTTGGGTGAAGGTTTTAAAGATGTGATCTGAATGTATACAATTATAGGATGAAGTCTTGACGACACTAGCTGAAGTAGTATGTATGTATATCTGAAGGTATACAATTATAAGATGAAATCTTTTATGCATCTGATGAAGTATTTACTTCTGATTTGTGTCAGTTGGGGGTGTGTGAATGATTTATGTGTGTGGTATATGAAGTGTGTTCATTTTAAGGTGAACTTGTTCTAATCACTGTATTGTGTAAAGGTCATTAAAAATATGTGAATAATATGAATACATGTGGTTGTATGATGAAATGAAATGATTATTTTATCTCTTTGATGGTGCTGGTATGATCCTTTTCTTGCAGATGGAAACATAGGAAAAACTCATGCTAGTGCAAAGTCAGGGCCAGCTTCTAGCCGATTAGCCAAGTTACCACCACTCAACAAAATGCCGAATGTTATTCTAAAAGCACAAGGTAATATTGATATGGTTTGGATTGCATTGATGATATATGGAATGTGCAGATGGTTTTTCAGGAAGAACTTTAGCGTTAACTTATCTTTCTTTTTGAAAGATAAGATAACGCTAAAGTATGTCCAAAATTGTTGTGTTGGGTGAAGGTTGTATAGATGTGTTATGAATTTGATGGATAAAGTATGTTAAACTGCTGTAAATGAACCTATCGACGTATAAGATGAAGTATGTTTAGATTCGGCTGAATTCTGTCCAAAATTGGTGAGTTGGGTGAAGGTTTTAAAGATGTGATCTGAACGTATACAATTGTAAGATGAAATCTTGACGACACTAGCTGAAGTAGTATGTATGTATATCTGAAGGTTTACAATTATAAGATGAAATCTTTTCTGCATCTGATGAAGTATTTACTTCTGATTTGTGTCAGTTGGGGGCTTGTGAATGATTTATGTGTGTGGTATATAAAGTGTGTTCATTTTAAGATGAACTTGTTCTAATCTCTGAATTGTGTAAAGGTCATTAAAAATATATGAATAAGATGAATAAATGTGGGTGTAGGATGAAATGAAATGATTATTTTATCTCTTTGATAGTGTTGGTATGATCCTTTTCTTGCAGATGGAAACATAGGAAAAACTCCTGCTAGTGCAAAGTCAACACAATCTTCCAGCCGATTATCCAAGCTACCACCACGCAACAAAATGCCGGATGTTATTCTAAAAGCACAAGGTAATAGTAATATGGTTTGGAAAAATAATGACAGGATGTGTATATGACACGACTTCTAAGAGCAATCCATTCTATGCATTTGATTCATCATGTATGATTTGTCTATTTGAACTTGGTGTGCATAGGGAAAACGATAGCTGCATCTAGAAAGGATATCGGTGCTGACACAAATAAAGGCGAAACTGTAAATGATCAACAAGAGATGGTTCAGAAATTACTTGATTCTTGTACGCCGGTCAGCGTGGTTTGAATTACGAGACATTTACTGTTTGTTTGTTAAGTACAAAATGTGATACTTGTGAATCGAATTGAATAATTTGTTTTTGTGTGGTAGAAATGATGAAAACTGGTGGGTCGACGTTAGTATGTGGTGGAAATGATACAGCTGGGAGGAATCAGCAAATGATATTTACACCACAAGTAGAAGGTTAGTCATGCAATCGGTTGTGAGACCAAATTTTAGGTTTGCATATTGTACATAATGATGAATTAATTATTTAATAAGCTGAAGTATCTCATAAAATGCATGTATGCAGTTTGGGAATAAAGTGGTTATACATTTTTGTTTATTATCTGATACTTTTAGGAGCTTCAAAAGTTGATGTAGAACGAGCTAATAAAGAAAGAAGGTCAAAACAGAACAATGACAGAGTACAGAAAGGCAAGTGCAGTAAAAACAATGATGGGAACAAAGTTTCTCCTTCAGAAGCGAACAACGTCAGTGGCAACAATGATACTACTTCAGGAGCCGATAATGCCAAAGGTGTGTTTTATTAAATTGTAATCCTAGTACATTCTGTATGGTTATACAAACTAACAATTAATCCTTATTTTAGGATCAAAGAGAAACAGAGCAATGGATGAAGAGTTTGTTGGGGAAGGGGATAAAGACTCCACAAAAGCTGGAGGAAAAGGGAAGAAACAGAGAAAGGAAGCTGCTAAGCAGTCAACTGGACAGAGGAGCAAATAAGCAAATTCTGATGATGAAGTCGAGAGTCTATGCTTAAAGAGAGGCCCCAGACAGTTCGTCAACATGATGGGGATGCTAAACGATGAGCAGATGGCAGCCGTAGAAGAAATGGGGTTCAGCCACCTAGTACACTACAAGGTGACATCAATTCCACATAAACTCGCATATGAAATAATTGATGCCTTTGATCAAGATAGTTGCGGGGTGAAGTATCAACGTGGCATACTCCATCTCTGTAGACGTGCATGCGACATTTGGGTTGCCTAAAGGTCCAAATAGGATCAGGCCTAATGGCCATCAAAAGAAAGGGAAGTTCATTGATGAGCTTGCAGCTGCAGTGAAAAGGACACAGAAAAACCTGGGTCCAACGATTCTAATTGAAAAAATGCTAGGTGATACAGCAGGAGGGGAGTTTTTCAGGAAGAACTTTATCTTTCTTTTTTATTCTATCTTAGTCAACCCAACGGCAGATGGTTATTGTAGCTCGCAAATCATGGATTACATTGAGGATATATGGAATGTGCAGGAGGACAACTGGTGTGGGTATGTCCTGGACATGGTTGTAGCAGCTCATAAGAATTGGGCTACTGATAAGAGCAAGGCATTCACTGGCCTGATTTCTTTTCTTGTGGTAGGTTGAATATCTATTCATATTGGTAAAATTATTCGATTGTATGACGTATTCAGTACCTCCTAGTGAAATATTATGACCAAAAGTTTGTTGTTGTAGCCTTGCTATGTGGATAGGATCGTTTTGAGGACACGTCTCGTTCCACGTGCGTTCCCAATGATCAGGGGCTGGACGTCACAACTTCTGAACGAACGGCAGAAGATGGAGCTCAACCCAGGGCCGTTCGGTAGAGGTCACTAGGAGCCAATCCTTGATGTGAAGAAGTGGGGGTCAACTGAACAGGTGAATAAAGTTTCCAACGGGGTGAAGTCCAGAGACAATATTGGTAGTTCACGTGAAAAACGTAGGCGTGCTTTTATGGATATCATGGACAAGACTGCAGATGCCATTGCCGAACTGATGAGAATAATGGAAGAGGTCTCTATTGATGTGGAGGATGACCAGTGCTCCAAAATTGAATCAAGTAGAAAAGATGACGCAAGCTATGGAGGAAGAAGAAATTGTGAATCCTGACTTTCTTTCTGTCTTGGAGAAGGTGATGCGCGTGGCTGAGACAAGGAATAGATTGGCTACTGATGGAGCATCATTTGATCTTGGTTTTGACGTTGGTGGTAAACAGGTAGGTTGAAGACTGACTTTTCATGTGTTTTGGTGATGTGAACTTTATTTTTTTGGTAATTGTTAACGGGAATGTAATTCGTAGACATCTAACCTTGGTATGTAATGAATTAAATATGGCCCCTGCCGAACTGTGTGCGAACCAAATTAATATGTATTTTGTATAATGTTTCAACTCCCTAGCACCTGATATACTTACTTTTCGTGTGGTGTGATTGATTGGGGATGTCTTTAGTTTTTTTAATCTTTAACAATTGGCAGGATCGTACTACACCACCAAGTTGCGTTAATTTAAAACACTGCTTCCCAAATGAGTCTCGTTCTTCAAAACAAAACTGGCAAACATGCGTTCTGGATAAGGTAAATAAATCTCTTGCAAAATTGTTTTGGACTTATTACATTGTTTGAAATAATCTGTCCTGATGTTGAACGTAAATGTTAAATGAATGAACTTCTTTTCTCGCACTAGTGTAATCGCATTCGGGAAACTAATTTGTTCTATAGTCTGAAACATAGTTCGATAGCACTGAACTACAGTTAACCTATTGTTGATTAGTTAATGATAAAGCAAATTTGATGAACAAAATTCTTCAGAATATGTAACAAAGTTGTTTAGGGATGAAGACATTTAGCCATTTACTGAATTCGGTGAATACAATTGACAGGCTGTGCATATGACACCAACCGGTATCCACATCGACCAAAACACAACGTCCATTGACATACTACAGCAAGAAAAGGAGCCAAATTATAATGGGGTACATGTATTAATTTATGTGAACCAATTCTTCATTGTGTAATGGATGACCATATATGATGAACCAAATACTCTGTAATATGAAACAATATTTGGATTGTCTGAAGTATTTTAGCCAAACACTGAAATCTTACTCTACAACTGTCAGAGTGTTATGACGACGACAACAGCTGACCATTATGTACAAAACGCAACTAGCAATTCCAGGCTACATCAAGATAAGCAGCGAAGTGATGTTGGAGTGCAGGTACAAATACTAAGTAAAAGTATAACTTTTTGTTTATTGATAATAGTTGAAACAAAGCGTTTACATATACGTTTCCGAATAGAATTTTAGTGTGGAGGCGGAAATACAGTCTGTATTGTATGCGTTTCAAGAAATAGATGTCGATGATGATTTCGTGACTGAGGGTTTGAATGCCAAATCAAATGATGGCGTGCCTGTCTCAGCAACTCCAGTGCAAACAACAACGCTAGTAGTTTATGACAAAAACAAGGTAAGGATTTACAAAGGCATGTTAGAAATGGCATTATTTTGAAACGAATGTTACACTATCTTGAAGTGTTTTTATTACTACGAAATGTAGAGCAAAAATGTGATGGAGAAGATGGATGTACGTAAGCGAACGCAGAGGAAAGTTTCCAACGCGTTACGATCTCCATACGCCGTACGACCAGTCAAGCTCACAAATAAGCTATCTCAAGAGGAGAGTGAAGCGTATTATTGGATTCTTACTACCAATAAAACAGACGAGTATGATTTCTTATTTTGTTATAATTTGAAGTAAAGTGATTATAGGGTGAACAATATATAATGAATAAATTACAACACAAACTATACTTTTGAAAACTAATGTGCTGGTTTATTATATATGATGAAGCCACTACAACACGTGTTTAAAAATGCGCAGGAATATGCTCGTTTACGATGGCGATGTTGTCAAAGTTACAAAACTGGAATTATGTTCGTTAATGCCTCGAAAGTTAGTAGTGGTTGGAGTTATCGATGCATGGGCTTCCTACCTGAATAACATGGAAGAGGGACGACAACCGTACTCTTCAAGACGACTATTCTTCACAACGTACCCGTGTGTAAGTACACATGGTTAATATACATGAATTCTACATGCAGTGTGGTGCTTGACTTTGTTAATGTACAGCTGTACACCATTGTGACAAGGCCTCAAAATGTGGACACCAACACCATATGTACTAAGTTTTGTAACTACTTAGAAGCCGAAGTGAAGGGAATTCCTAATTACAATTGGGTAGACGTGCAAACGGTAAAATACATGGATAATGGAACTTCTGGCATGTCTAAGATTTGAATAGGTTTTCTTCTCAATATTTACTATGTCATTTCATGCTTCATACTGTTTCATTGAATAGGTCTTCTTCCCGATATGTGCAAATGAACACTACTATGTTGTATGTTTTTGCTTTCAAAGAAGAGATGTCACTGTTATAGACAATTCAAAAAATGGGGACGACAACGATATTACAAAGAACTACGGAGACATTCCAGAGACACTGGTCAGTGTTCTTTGCTTCTATAGTTCTTCCTACATAACAAAATAATAAATCTCTGAACTCAGATTTACTGTGTCTGCAGAGGTTGTTTTTCTGTCATTATTTGACACAGATTGGCCTTGTACAACAATGCAAAACCATTTCCTCTGCAAGAATAGAGAGGATGGCAATGCCATGGAGGACAACAACGAATGGTGAAGATTGTGGTGTCTTTCTGATGAGACACATGGAAACGTACAAGGGTGAGCGCGTTGAATATTGGAATTGTGGGCTAAAAAAACTAGCAAAGGATTACTGCAGAGCTTGAGGGCCAAATACTGTTCAACTTTGATGAATGCAATAATCAGTCATGAATTCCTCAACAACAAGCGCATCACAATGAGATACTACGTAGAGGAAAGCAAAAACAAGGACATTGATGTTGAAAAGATGATAGCATGTTACCTTAAGAAGAAGTGATGTTTTGTTATTTGAAATCGGAACAATTTTTCCCACGTAAACTGTAAACCGAATAGTCTAAATCTTCCTGTGTTTTATGCTTAATGTAACCAAAACTGGTATATTGAGACCGTTTCAGTTTTTAGTCATTTTTATTAGCTTAAATAATATATTATGGAATGTTTATACTGAGGGCTGCGAAAACATGGTTTTACTATGAATTAAGTTGACTACAATATGAATAAACATTTTATGAGTTCAATAAAACATAGTTGATAATATATAGAGATCACAGAATATTAAAAATTGTTCATTCTGTTTAGATATTTATTCATCAAACCAGCATATTAGTTCATCCAGGTAGAACGTAGTTTGAATGGCGTAATTACTTCATTTGTTATGAAACTATGTTCATCGCAACAGAAAATATATTAATCTAAGAAAAATATAAAAAGTTATAAAACAGAGAAAATACATCAACACATCGTGACGAAAGATATCTAGTATTACTTTGTCTTCTGCTTCTCCTTAATCTTTTTGCAATTTCTTGCATCATGATTACCAACCTCGCCGCATTCAGCACATTTACGACCAGGCTTTGCCTTCATCTTCATAGCTTGCTCAAGGCGTGTAAGAGGCCGTCTTCCTGAACCCTTGGTTTTGACAACGTCGGGAGGATGGACATCTATTTCGCTAGGGGCTTGAGACCCATAGAAATTCTCAATCATCTGCCTCTTATCACTAATAGACAATACAATCCCTTTACCGAATATCGCTTTCTTCCCTTCAGCAATAATTTGTCTGAATGCACGAATTTGGTCAACGTTTCCCTTAATAGTCTGTGCAACCTCAAAATAATCACCATGCATATCCCTCCATTCTTGTGTTTCCAAATCGATAATGAGAGCTTTTTCAATATCGTCAACAAAACCACAATGAACAGGCTTGACAAAATTAGACTTCAACCAGCGTCCCCCATGTAAGTGATCAGGAACCAGCTTCAATTTTTTGTTTCGTAAGACCCAAAAAAATATGGCTGCATACGAGTCCAAGTCTTTGAAATAGTTTTCACCCACATACGTATGAATCTCCAGTGACGGAATAAGACACGGACCAGTCCTTAGAGAACTTGTCATTGATCACATATATTTCAGTGTCATCCTCGATTCAAGTCTTTACCATGGTGCAACAATCAATTGCGTCTTCAATCTCTTCCTGAATTGCCTTAAACCCACTGTCACTGTAGATTGTTGACGCATGCCTCTCAAGTGCAGAATTTGTTTTCAACTTTGGGGTAGTGTTGGAGTCATGATATTCAAACCTGTTGCAATTGCTCCTTTGGGCATCCAACGCATTGTTGTAATGCATAAGAAACTCGACTAGATTACATCGAGACTTAGTGTACCTCTTGAAGAAACTGTTCTGAGACTCGGATACAGAGGTGGTCTTAATCAATGAACTCATTGGAAAATCCCTGAAGTAGACTGGAACCTGTATATCGTCGCATATGCAGATAGATTCGTAATTACATTAAATAAGATCATAACTAAGCAAAATTTGTACAGCACAGTATGTTGTGGACATAACCAGAATTTTCGATTGGCAAACATTGTCGAAAACCACTCGTTGTTTGTAAGGCCGTATTTTTCCATAATTTCTTGCCAGGTTTCTTCGAATTCTTCAGGATATGTCAACTCCGACCACACACATTTATTTAACTCCTTCTTTAAATCCTCATTGTGGAGCTGATTCTTGGGCAATTTTTCAATGACCTTAAACATGATGTGCCACATGCACCATCGATGTCTTGTATCAACTAGAACACTATCAACAGCCACCTTCATTCCCAAATCCTGATCAGTAATGATCAATTTGGGAGCAGCGCCCATGCATTTAACAAACTTTTCAAACAACCATTCGAAAGAAGGAGCATTCTCTTTCGATAACAATCATGCACCAAATGTAATGGGTCTGCCCTGATTGTCTTTGCCCGTGAATGGTGCAAAAATCATACAATACCTACATTCCATCAAAAAGGGACACATATCATAGTGGATAAAATAGTTCATCCCGTAATTATGTTATATCACCCGGAACTATAAATAATTCATCATTCAAACATAAACTAATATAACTAATCAAACAAAATGGACCAATCTAAAACAGTGACTACTTATTGGTCGTACCTATTTGTTGAGTAGGTTGTGTCGAAAGAGACAATGTCACCGTACAAATGGTAATTGTGCTTAGCAATAGGATCACATCAGAAAAGACGTGTAAGCCTACCCTTAGAGTTTACCTCAAAGTCGTAGGTGAACGACGAGCATATCTCCTTCTTCCGCTTCATATCATTTAATACCATTTGCGCATCAGCACCATCCACATATGCTCTAAGATCACGCGTATAGTTGCAAACCTCGACAATGGTGCATCCGATGTAATCCAAACCACCTAAGACCTCGCTAAGCAGACTAAAAGTCAACATGGGCCCGATATTTGCACTTGCGCAATCTGCTATGAATTTCTGATGCACTGGGTCGATATTGCGATTGAGCCTCATAAATCGCTTGTGACGTAATTGAACCATATCGTGATTATGTCAATCTTCAAACTGTTTAACAACATAACCAGTACCCTTGCAAAACTTAAAAGCAACTTTAGCCTTACAAAGACACTTTCTAGATGAACGTCTACGTTTAGTCTCGGGCTGTTTATAATTCACTCGCTTCTCACCTTCTCTACTACACACAACGTATAGCCATGTGACCAGATCTCCAACCCTTTTAGATCCACGTTTACGGGTGTCAAACCCTACCTGCCGTGCATATTTATTATAGAAGACTGTAGCATCATCCAAGGTATGAAAAACCTGGCCAATATGTGGCTTCATTTGGGAAGGACATTCAGGGATGTATGACATTGAGATTAAAAAAAGAGTTCATTCATTAAGAAGTTTATTTCATCCAATACGAAATATGTTTCACTACAACGAACAAAAGTATACATCAATATGTTTTATATGACAACTATTAACTGCGATAAACAGAAGAAGTATTCCTAGTACCTGGCTCTAGTTCTTCATCCTCAATGAATCGGAGTCAGAATCAAAAAGTGAGCCGCCAACCGGAGATTGTAACTCATCGAAAATAGACCCATGATTGTTGTTAATATTTTCTGTAGAAGTAGTTCCATGTATTTTTCCTGCTTCGGGAGAAAATTCAGTTGTGTGAGAAGGATTGCTCGAGTCGTCCATTGATGAACTAGTAAAGTCCGTTTTATGCGTAAAGCTGTTTGACGAATCCATACAACCAAATAAGACGAAGAAGTAGAGATGCGATAGCTGAAGATTGCGAATGAATGGAATTGGGATTAGTTTATATAGAGACAACGAACTCTGCAAATTAGCATATTCAATGGAACATGCAGAGTGTCTTAGAATCGTGTGAATATCAGTATCATATTCACATGAAGATTGCGAATGAATGGAATTGGGGTTAGTTTATGTAGAGATATTGGAATCTGAAAATTAGCAGATTGAATCGTGTGAATATTATGCAATCATATTAACATGTCTGAATATATTTCAAGATTGAATTAACTTGTGAAGAGGGCATTAAAATCGTGTGAAATGCATTCCCAAATTAACTTGTCTGAAATCAAGGAAATGACAATAACTGCCAAAGTTAAAATTACAAAATCATCCCACACGTTATTTTTATAATATTATATTCAATGTAGGCAATATTTAATAATATTTGAGAGAATTAATTATGACCATAAGATTAACAAAATGGGTGGACATGATTTGTTCTCTAGTTCGGTCATTTAAATTGGTTTGACATTGAATCGTGTGAATATATATATATAGATGAGCGTTATTCTCCTATTCATCCCTTAGATCCTTTATTCTTCTTAATATGGTCCGTTAGATCTCATTCATCAACGGTCCAGATGATTTGCATTATTACACTATAATGGTGCATTATTAGTCGGTGTGCATTATTCAACTGAAAATCTACATTATTAAATGACACGTGGCACCAATCTAACTGTCGGATGACAAAATCGTGGGGCTGAGATTAAAAAGAACAAAGAACAAAGAACAAAAGATACAAAAATGAAATGAATGCATCCCTATATATATATATATATATATATAGGATTGTGATCAAGATAGAACCATTCTTAAACGTAGAACCATTCTTAAACGTAGAACAAATGCCAAACGGAGGTCGTTAGATCTTTTAATCCAATGGTGTTGATTTGCACAACAACTTCCCATTACAACCAAAAAACTATTATTAATGGGTGAATGCAGATAAGTGAAAAAATAAAGCATGCATGGACTCTTCTTCGTTTCATTCATTCTTCCATCAACATGTGAGTTTTTTCACATGTTGAATCCGGAATGTCGTGAAAACATAGTCTAATATGTATGATTTTTAATCTTGACCGTCATTTTTTCCTCATCCAATGAATAAAATATGTAGAGTGTT
Organism: Salvia splendens; assembly: GCF_004379255.2. Lineage (NCBI taxonomy): Eukaryota > Viridiplantae > Streptophyta > Magnoliopsida > Lamiales > Lamiaceae > Salvia > Salvia splendens. The sequence continues at coordinate 21,309,376 of NC_056035.1, forward strand.
AGGTTCTACACTTAAGAATGGTTCTATCTTTAACGCAACCCTATATATATATATTTACATCATCTCATAATTCACCTCCCACAAGTAATTCAAACATTTCAACAACTAAAAACCAATCGAACATCGCCGTACTTAATCGAAACCGCGAAAGAACTTAACTTTGTAATAAAAACGTACCTTGCGGGTTGTTTCGGGGCTATTCGGGTGGAGTGCAGGGCTGATCGGAGTTGTTTCGGGTCAAATCGGGGTGGTTCGGGGCGGTGGCGACAGCAGGGGCTGACTACCGGGGGGCTGGACCCCGTTGCTAACAGCGGCTGGCGGAAGGGAGGGAGCCGGCGACAGCAGCTGTGCTGTCCGGCGACTCCAGCAGCGACCGGCGACTCCAGCGGCGACGTCAACGCGACAGATCCCTCGGTGGAATTGAGCCGACGATTCTGTGGTGAGATGGAAGACGAAGGAGGAGAATCCTCAATTCCCCGATTTTTGTCGACGGGATTTGGGAGGAGAAAAGAGAGAGAGAGAGATGTATAGAGAGGGAGAGAGGTGTGGAGAGGGTAGAGTAGGACTTGGGCCTTTGTTTGTTTCTAGTTAGTTGGGCCTTTGTTTTTTTATTTGGGCCCTATAATTTAATTGAAAGCTTATTTAAAGTTTGGGCTCTCTTTTATTTTGATGGGGCTTATTAATTAAATAGAAGATATAAGATGGGGAAATAATTATGTTTTAGGCCGACTACCGGAGGAAAGAATGGGCGTAAGCAGCCGACCGACGTCGCATGTGACGCCTTGGGTGGTCGCCGAATAATCAGAAATGCATGAAAACCGAGAAAACAAAATAAAAGACTTTAATTAGAGTGCATGCATTCTAAATGTCTTCGTTATTGAGATTGATGTGTACTTTATGTATTTTGTTCCGAAAAGGTGGTTCGCACGCCCGCTAAAGTCGGAACGAGAAGCTATTTAAGGAAATTTCTAAGCTTTTGAGGTGGGCTTTATTGCTTAAACTCTTTATTTGCAAATGATATGTTTAAGGTGAAAAAAGGGTGGTTTAAATATTATATCATGCCGTACTTTATGTTTTGAATTGCCTATCTGATTGTCTTCTAGAATAATGTTCTACTAGACTTTGATGGTTAACGAATTCGGGTCTAACTAGGGTCTAAGCCCTACTTAGGCTAGTGCACTGATGGGGATCGTGAGCCGTCCCTTAGGTCGGCCGGTCCAGTGATCGAGTTTGTGGCCACATTCTCGTTTCACATGATGGTTCAGATATGGTATATAATGGAGGATGACGATGACATGGTCCGCGCGGACACTATTTTATTTAAGGAATGATTTTAGTGTTTCTCGACCTTTTAAAGTAAAACCCGAGTTTCACTCAATGACGGCTTGACATAATTTTATCGATAAATGTATTTCGGGCATGAGTTCACTGAGTGTATCAAGTACTTAGCCCCTGCATATGTTTTCCCTATGTGCAGGTTGAGCGTGGACGGGAGGCGGAGGATGTTGAGCATTTGACCGAGACCATATTCAATAAATGTTTCGGTTGCTATTGTGTCTTCATACATAGTAGTAGCTAACTCTCAATTGCTTCCGTTCCTCTAAGTTTTACGAACTCCTATATTTTTCTATAATTCGTTGGACTACTTTTGTTCGAACTATGTTGCTTCGTGATCTAAAACTATGATTTGATAATGAAGTTTCGACTGTAGATCTATATGTTGTACCCCTTTGATAGTTTTCCCCCTTCTTCCCCGCTTCTTAATTCCCCCATTAGTCGCGACCCACCGTGCTTCCTATCCTTAGGAAGTGCGGTCGTGACAACATCATTGTGTTATACCTAAAGAAATGGCATTCCCTCATACAAATCATCCCAAATATCACCAAATGTCAACAACACATCCAAATATTACCAAATATCAACAAAACAAACCAAATATCTCCAAATGTACCAAACATTATAACACCAAGCAGTTAACGGAATAGAAACAAACAAAGAACATCTTCATGTCACATCTTCAGGTTGCACTTTGTTGAGTAGAGCCTACTCCAGCCGGATTTGCTCCAGCCGTCCTGAATCCAACGCTTTCTCTTCTTCCACTCCATCTTCCTCTACTTGTCCCTCGAACCGTGGTGGTGTCACTATGTGATGTCGATGCTTGTGGCATCTTACGAGGCCTTCCCATTTTTGCTTGTCAAAAATTGAAGTAGTTAACAATGTATTAAACCATGACACAAATCAATGTATTCAAGTAAAACAAAAACCAACCTTTGGTTTCTCTGGCAGATGAACAGTCTCATTCTTGCAACCCCTTGAGTTGTTGTCTTCTTGGAAACAGTTATGTCAAGTCATCACACATATCTTCCTTAGTTTGTTTGGTGATAAGGCTCATTTCATGCATTGGTTATGGGTAAAATTCTGTGAATTCAGTGAACTAATAAGTGTTTATAAGTTCAGGTGCGTGAAATATTTGTCAGGCCCAGGAAATGCATACAAATCAACCGGGACAAACAAAAAAGAGGACAGTGAAGTGAAAAAGAGCCAGCAATTTACTTGACCAAGGAAATGATGAAAATGCTAGCAGAAAGCAAAAGTGAACAAGGAGCAAATTCTAAAAGATCCTTTTACGGAGGGGAAAAATTGACAAATCATTAAGAATGAGTGCCCTAGGGTAATTCCTTGGTTTCATCAACTATAAAAGGGGCAACTATCTTGAAGAGGGTCATCATTCTACACCAGCTTCTACACACTCCTTAGTATCATTTTTAGTTTTAGCTAATTTTGCACACGCACTTGGCAACAATGGGGTAATTCTAGGCATAATTGGGTCGGTTTAGCTTAATCTGTGGTGTAACACCTTCCCCACGGGGGTTAAGATACAATCATTTTACTTTTCTGTCGTTTCATCCTCGTCGTGAACTTCCTTGCCGGAAGCTCAGCGACTGCTTTTGTGTTTGAACCTATTTTCTATAGCTATGGAAGTTTGTGTTTTCAGTTTTATGTTGCTTTTGATGCTTGACGTTGGTTTTTATTGATTTGGATGCTTTTTGCAATTGGTTGTCGATTTAGAGTTGAGATCGGTTGAATCGGAGTTGGTTTGTTGTTGAATTGTTTGAATTGGAGTTGATGGGTATGGATCTGGATGTGGTCGAGTTTGGATTGGATTGTTCTGGAGTGGATTGTGAATTGGAGTTGTAGATCTGATACATATTGACGTGAATCTCCATGGTTATGGTTGTTTTATTGTTGCTTTCGATTTGCTCGACCTGGTAGTTCAGATCTGATAGTTTTTAGCTTAATCGTAGTGCTCGAGGTCCAATCTAAGTTTGCTCTGTTTTTCTGTGTTTGATGCTCTGTTTCGTTCATGTTCATGTCAATTTGCTGAAGAAGATGAAGATCGTTGGTAGTTAGACTCAAATCTGTTTGTTTGTTTGCTTTTGCAGCTTTATTTGTCGCAGTAGCTAAATCAAAAAATTTGTTCCATTGCCTTTTCTTACATCTTTGTCTAACTGTTTTGGGAAACCTTTTTCTTACTTGACCTGGTAGTTTGCTTATTTCGTTCTTAGTTAATTTTACGATTGATGAGTCATGCATGCGTACGTGTTTTTCTTGTTTCTTTGGTATTTTCAATTCTCTTCCCTGCAGTAGTTTTAAAGGAATCTTAACCCATGAGTTGTGTGGCAGCAGCCGACCTTTCCCAAACCCTCTGAATGCTTGCTAACACCTCCATCTTTGTGGGATCGATCCTTACTTCCATATACTAGTCAATAGTATGATGGGTTAAGGTTTTGAAGCAGAAAAAGCGTATCCAACGACCATTTCTGACACTCATGATCTCCTAGACCATGTGATCTAATGAATCCTCTGAACCTATTAGATTGTGAAACATCAATTGCACATGCTCTTTCTAGCTACTTCATTTGGCCTAGCTGGATCCTTCTCATATGGGTCCCTCATCCAAACCTTCTTAAATCTACCAGGAATCTTCCTGACAGGTGGTGGGGTGACTGGAAAACCCCGCAACATGCCATAGTTTCTCCCCATTCACAGCTAGTAGGCCATACTCATATGCCACCTTATACTTGGTCACAAAAAAGTATTGGTGGACATATTCATCCACATCCCGTTTTGGGAAGTTAATAGCAGCAATACCATGCAAACAAGGGATGTCTGTTACATCCCACTTCCTACAACCGCACTTCCTTGTTGAAGGAGTCACTACATATCTGTCATCGAAGTGAGTAACTTCAAAATTTCCCCCTAATGCAGGTATTGTCATGCAGTTTCTGCTCTCATATACCACTGCATTTATTTTCTTTTTAATTATTGGACACACGGTTGAACTACTCCCAACAGATTCAATCTCTACAGCCTTTCTGTATAACCTCTCCATAAGTGTTGTTCTCATCCCCTCAAGCATGTCTAGTATATGTTTATTTCTGGCCTCCAACATTTATGTTATGCACTTTTTATTAGCACTAAATAATCTTGCAAGTATACATGTTATATATAGTATAGCTAAAGGTTAGTACCGGATATCAAAAACAGGGAAAACGATCACAAATTGTCTATCTTCTAATAAGCTTCTTCTACTATTTGGAAATACAAAAGGTTTTGGATTTTTTAAAATAAAAACTTGTAAAAACGAAAGTAAACAACGATTGCAGATAAATCACAGAGAGAAAACAAATGAGATAAGAGAATTCCAGGGATGTGCTTTTACAGTTATGGTTATACGAATTCCAACTACAACACCCTAGCACAGTTCATACTTTACTAGAACGAGTCACATAAGTATTGCCCATGCGGCACAAAGTAGATTACAAACACTAGGGGCGTCAATCCTATATTTTAACTCCTAAAAGCTTAAGTAGACCCTCAAGATGTCCTCACTCTTAATTAACAGTGTCGTTTTAAAGGAAGCTAATTGTAGTGTCAACTAAGCTCTTCTTACTTGTCAATCTCCTCTCATGATTATGTTGCAAGTCAATACATCATCACAGAATGTGTCACTCAAACGTGAAGAAATTGTCTAACACTTAGAATAGAAGCAAAGCAATGAACAAAAGGATATTAAATAAAAAGGAATTGTATAACCAAAGTCGTTACTAACACATCCCTAGAATTCAATGAATTTAGTTACACATAATTGAATAATCTAAAGACATAGTGTTTAGGGAAAACAATGAAAACATAAGAACTAAAGTAATAAACTCAAAGGTTGAATCTTTGTAGCCTTGATCTTTGATAAGTCGTATTCTAGGCCTTGGTTACTGGTCAGTATACGTGCATAATTGGATTATATCTACAAAACAGTTGCTAAAGTGTGCAGGGAAAGGGTTCCAGTCAGAAGGAAAGGTATCGGATAACTCAGGTGAAAAGGGCATCAGAATGTTGCTATACTGACCAGTATGCATGCCAAGAAGGCTCGAGATGGAGAAGAAGGATTGCTGGGAAGATCAGCCACAAGTAAGGGCAAAAGGGTCATTTCGCGAAGAGAGTCTACCCTAAAAATCAAGGGCAGGCCTCCCTATAAAAGGAAGCCACTTGGAGAGAGAAAGGGGATCGATCATCAACTTTAGGAACCTTCACACTTAGTTAGAATTCTCTCTCGGTAGATCAGTTCCTACAGCATTGTCCTACATCTTCTTATTTCCTCGCCACAGCCATGGTCACCTGAGTTCCATCAGTCTGCCGGAGACCACTGTCCTTCGTTCCAGCCAGTTTGTTTCGTAGTGAAAGCAGTTCCATCGCCCGGAGTGGCAAAACAATCTCTATTTGCTTTTTTAGTTAATCGCACTTTGTTTTCTTACGTTGGATCGGTTACATTTTCGATATTTGCTTACTTTGAAGCCTTAGTTGTGATCCAAACATTTTTATGATATGAAGTCGTTTTTGTGCATCGCTTCCTGCTTGATTCTGTTTCTTTCTGCCTAGATAGCTTAGATCTAGTTGTTACGGTAATTTTCAAGTGTTGCGAGCATGTTTTCATTTCCGAATTGATAGATCTGAGTTCATGAGTTTAGATAGCTGTTAGATTTTAGATCTGAAATGGTCAAGTGTGAAAGCCTAGTTTACGTGATTTCTGTCACCTTGCATGTCACCCAGTAAGCGTAATTTCAGTTTCGTTAGTTTAATCTTTTGATTTGGAGTTTAGATTGTAGATCTGTTGTTGTGGAGTTTGTTAACCTGAAATTTTCGTTCATGGAATCTGAGTTGTTTGATTTGTGCTCATACTTGTTGGAGAAGACAATGTCCACATCCAAATTTGGGACCACTTTTACTCTTTAGTTACTTTTTGCTTTTGTCCTTTACTTTTCTTTACTTTTTCTGCCGGTACCCTACAGATCTGTCAGTCTAGTCACCTAACTACCACTTATTCTCTGATATGTCGTTTCGCCTTTTATAGTAACCTCGTACCTCCCACATAATTTCTGAAACATCATGTTCCCTACTCTCACGTACACAGCTACATGTCGATCATCTTTCATCCCTCCTAGTCAGTAGAGTACCATCTTTAATTCTTGTCTAGGTAGAATCTCAACCCAAGCGTGGTAGCTAACCAACCCTTCCAGAATATCACCATAATTTCCAAAGCGCATTCATCTCTGTGGGATTCGACCCTTACATCCACTATACTAGTCAGTAGAAGTGGGTTGAGGAATTATTGATACCAGGTTCAGGCATAGCTGGGGTTTCCATCCTAATCAGTAGGATATATCCTTGCTTTAACGACACCTGACGAAAACCTGCATCTATCAATCTTCTCTTGAATCCTTCTTCAAACCCTTGAACTTTGACGAACAATGTAGAAATCTCAAATGTTATTCTCTGGAATTATGCAGCAAAAGGAAGATCTATTTAATGAAGCTTGATGGGGTATTTATAGCCATATTTTCATGTCCTATAATTATGGAAAATATGCAGCACAATATGGTAAATCTTTGAGAGAAAGTAGGTTGATTCTGTGTGCCGCATTTTCCCAGCGGGCCGCTTAACTTTGTTCAGTGGTCGCTGGCGAGTGATTCGTAGCTTCTGTCTCTTGAACGGCAGTCGCTTGCAATCATCCCGTAGCTTCTGGATCTCCGGGAGCGGTCGCTGCACAAGACCCAGTGGTCGTTGGGCGTGTTCCGCTTTTCAGCTCAACTTTTCTGAAGCGGACCGCTACCTGTTCAGCGGTCGTTGACGGCCAGCGGTTGTTGGCTGTGTTGCAGCGGACCGCTGGACTCCTAGAATGCTCCAGATTTTCAACTTCGACTTTTAGCTATCTTTTAGGCTCTGTTTTGCACATTTCTCACAAAACACGTCAAAATACCAAAATAGACAAAATATGCAAATAATGGACATGTAATGTAACTTTTGACACTCAAAACGGACCAAATAATGGCCTTAAAACAGTGCAAAATCCGAGCGTATCAGTATGCATTGAAACACTCACAGACATTGCTGAGAATAGCATCAGAGCATTGTGTTGGGGTGAGGAAGGCCTTACAAAATCTGCCATGGTTCTTGTCCATTAAATCAGCAAAAGCTTGCCCATCTTCTTTCTCTAACTCCTGCCATTCCAATTCATACTACTTCTAACCAGCTTCCAGAAAAGTTGCTTCAGTTTAGGACCTTTGTGAATTTTTTTCCAATTGGCATAGATGTGTCTTGCACAATTTATATACTCAGCCAGTGGGATAAGCTCCTTGACTGCATTCTCAAGCCCCTACAACATAAACATTTGCGTAAGTTGTACTCTAAGTGTTTAGTGAATGCAAAAGTAAAATGTCAATTTAGATTATACCTTTTGTTGATCACTTATGATAGTAATTCCAACACCTTCACCCAAGTTCAACTCTTGCACTAGTATGGTAATGAACCAAGTCCAGCAGACCTCGTTCTCAATTTCAACTACTGCCTAAGCTATAGGATACATTTAATTGTTCCCATTAGTTCCCACTGTAGATAACAATATGTCACCCAGGTATGTCTTCAAGAAAGCCCCATCCAGTCCAATCACCCTGCTACGCCCCTCCTTGAAACCCTTTCTCAAACCACTAAATCCAATGTACATTGCCTTGAACACAACACCTATATCCGCATGTAGCTCAAACATACTTTCTCTGCCAGCTAGCTCTACTCAACTCAAGTACGTAGCTCCTCAATTTGTCATAATGATCATCCACGGATCCCCTCAACAGATCAATAGCTTTTTTCTTTGAATGGAATAGCTTCCACCTTGTGGCCTCAACAACATACATCTGCATTAAATCCCTACCTAAATCTTTATAACTCATATTCGGTTTAAGCTTAAAGACTTGAACGTATTTTCTAGTAATCCAGTTGGATGTAGCAATTTTATTTCTCGTAGCCCTGGGACACGTGTGAACCCTTTCCTGATTTTTTATTAAAAATGCACCATTCGTCCTCACTCGACTCCCAGATATCCTCCATTCACAACATGTTTCAACTTCCTTCTTCCTTTCTTTTTTAAAATGAATTTGCCATCCATTCAACACCGCATTATCTGTCAGTGCGTCTCTAGCCTGTTGACCATCAATAAATCTCATACCAGCACTGAATGTGAGAAGCTTATGATCACATTTTGGATCATACATCACTTTAGCATGTTGTTGTCTAGATCGTCTCCCTTCATCTAATCAGTGGAGTCAGATTAAATATCATCCTCTTCAGAATTTTAATATTCAGACACTTAGTCGCTCATCTGGCCTCCATTAACTATCCCATGGAACATCTCACCAGTTATTACAAAGGGCTTCTTTCTCTCTTTCATCTTCTTTATGCATTGTGTATATTCTTCATCCTCATACACTAGCTCCTCAGCTTGGATTTCATCATCGGATCTCAAAAGGTCAGCGAATTGATACTCAAATTTCGAAATCTCTCCATTAGTAATGGTGTGTAATTGGTTAAAAACTTTTCATATTTAAACTTTGTCTAATTTTGAAGAATGATCAGAAATAGTAACACTAGTCTATTTTTTAAGGGACAGATGGAGTAATTTATAGTAATAGTACTACATTGTTTTAAACGATTGAAAAAAAAATTCGGTAAAATTTGAGAAATTGATAAAGATTTGTAACCAAATGAAACTAAAATCGTCCAACGTTAGGGCACCTCCAACCATACTCCAAAACTCAAATTTGCAGTTGAAAACACTTCCAACCATACTCCAAAACTCATCCCAAAATGTCCTTTTTTTTGCGTTTTTGAACAGTGTTACTCCAAAGATGGAGTAGCACTGTAGCAAACGCAAATTATTTCTAATAATTGCAAATAAATCCCTCTTGTTGTGAGATATACCTAATTTATGGAGAAGGAAGAACCTATTTGTTGAAGAAGATGAACCAGAAACATTTACGCGAAGAAGACGATGCCTTTTTTAGGTTTTTATTTGTAGGTGGTCAAATGGGCTTTGGGCTGATAATTTTAGTAAATAAAAGTAACGCCTAATGAATTAATTTGACTGAAAATGAATATATATTTTTGGAGATTAGTAATCGGAGATTAGTGATAATTGTTTTTATACTATTATTTAAATTGCTCACTGAACAGTGGACGCATATTTTTTATAAGTTGTCACATATTTCCAATTATTTGAAATTCAGTTTAGAATAAGTAGTATTAATTATTTTATATAATATGTGATTATATATAACATGATTTAATACTATAAGTAAATAAATCAAATGAATTAATGATAAGTATTGTGGGATTAATGTGTAATTTAGATAAATATGTAGGTAAGATTGAAAAAGAAAAAAAAATAGGTGAAGTGGAATATTATTTTAGATTTGGGCTTGGGGTAAATGATTAGAGTAAAATTACTGTTTGATGTGACGTGAAAAATGGGTTTGAGTTTGGTGAAAATGGTTGGAGATGGCTTATAAAGAAAATAAATTGGGAGCATCGGCCAACCGCACCAAATTCGAAACCCCACCGCCGGAGACGCCGCCGTAATCGGCCATTACGCCGGCGCCTCCGTCCCCCACCCGCCCGATACGATCGACTATGGAGCGCGCCTGCAATTTCTCATTCCACGTCGCCGCCGTCTCCGCCGCCATCGTCTACATCTATTTCTCGACGGTGCTTGTCTTCATCGACCGCTGGTTCGGTCTCGGTTCCTCTCCCGGAATGATAAACGCCGCCGTTTTCACTTTCATAGCCGCCATGAGCGTATCCAGCTACCGCCGCGCCATTTACACGGATCCGGGCCGAGTCCCGAGCTCATTCGTGCCCGATGTTGAGGACTCGGACAGCCCGATCCACGAGATCAAGCGCAAGGTATCTCAATTCTTTTGTGTTTCTTAAGTTACAACGCATTTTACGCCTGAATTTATGGGCTGATTGATCTTTAATTTGATAGGACTCTGATTGAATCCCTAAAAATTGGAATCATCACAGTGCTGATTGATGGTGCTAACTCATTTGGCATTTGACTTAAATTTGTTTCCTTGATTGTTTCATTAGATTATAGTATTCGATGGTTACAACGGTGTTGTAAAGTTAAGGTCTTGAATTTCTCCCCTCTTAAAAATGCAAATTGAATTTTAAGTCGTGTACATCAAATCTGCTTACTTGACAGTAGTAAGATTGGTTTGGAGTTTTCATTATTGCCATTGTTGTGTTGCTCTTAGTGTATGCGAGCCAAATGATCCGTTGCTGAAATTCTGCTCCGCGCGTTAGTTTGTAACTTAAGCCTCTTGTTAATTAGTCATCATGATAGTGGTGATGCCAATTACAGCTTATTCATTGTGTCCGCTGATCGAATTCTGTTTGAAGTGTGGGAAAAATCGTTATTCAGATAATGTTATTGTTGTCTTTTTTCTGCGTTGGGTTCTGTTGGTCTATTAGATTCTATGTGTCATCGTTCCTTTCACTGTAACTTTTGACTTGGGAAAATTAGTTTCAATGATATATGTCTCCTTGATATTAGCAACCTCTGATATTTTTCTAGCATGATAAATCACTGCTAGTTAAAGACTTACGCTTTAGGATAAGGTCGTTGGAAATGTGCACATATTTGTTCAAACTGCAAAAATTACTTAGGTGATTCTTTTTCATTCTTTTATGTAGTTATTTGGTGTAGGATGTGGAAGGACAAGGAGCTTAAATATGTTTTTTTTCTGACGGTTCTTCAGAATTTTTTTTGCAGGGTGGTGATTTGAGGTACTGCCAGAAGTGTTCGCACTATAAGCCTCCTCGAGCCCATCATTGCCGCATATGTAATCGATGTGTTTTACGAATGGTATGTCTGATCCATGCCATGTTTATGCATTTCCTTGACTACCCTAATTAATGTTGTTAAAGAGCTCCTGCCTCTTGATGCTAAGGATCACCATTGTGTTTGGATGAATAACTGCGTGGGGCACGCAAACTACAAGATCTTCTTTGTCTTTGTGTTTTATGCTGTTCTTTCTTGCACATACTCCCTGGTACGCTCTGCTTACCTTTGTCTCTTCCACTTACAAGCTTTGATATAAATCATTTAATCGACCTTGTATTATCAAAGGTATTACTTGTTGGAAGTGCGACAGTTGATTCTCATCAAGATTCTGAAGACTCTTCTCGAACAATACATGTGATTACTTTTAATTTTGTTTTTTTTGTTTCGTTAGTTCCCCTGCCATTATATTATTCGGTTGCTGGACTCACTAAGGATTTATATACAGGTCATTTCAGGTTTACTGTTGGTACCCTTATGTTTGGCGCTGGGATTTTTCCTCGGATGGCATTTCTATCTCATTTTACAAAACAAGACTACAATTGAGGTTGCTATAGTTGTTTCCCTCTACTTATTTCCGTCCACAAAAAATTCCTGAATTTATATTTATATTGCCAGTACCATGAAGGTGTAAGAGCAATGTGGCTGGCCGAGAAAGGAGGCCATCTGTATTCACATCCATATGATATTGGCACTTTTGATAATTTGACAGCAGTAAGTGTGCTCTTTCTGTCTCTTGTTTTCTGTTTAATACCTTCATTAACTTCTTTCTGGCAAACTCGAAAAATATTTTATTTGCGAAACCCAATTGTCACAGGTTCTGGGTCCAAAAGTTTTGTGCTGGCTGTGCCCCAGTTCAGGGCATGTTGGCTCTGGCCTTCGTTTCAAAACCAAGTATGATGCCCTCATGGGATTGTCGACTCCAGATTGAAGACGAGTTGGTGGCTCTAGGTAACATACATTCTATACTGTGCTGATGATGGTAAAGGATAGTTTCAAACATGTATCAACCAATGATAGTCATGTAGCTGAGGACAATTAAGCTTTCTCTTGTTCGAGTTCTAGAGTGTTGTATCATGTAGGTTTTGTTTCGTGCCTGTTTCCGCCTTCTGGGGTCGGAAGTTTGAGCTTCCCTCCGCTACCCACCCGGTAATCTGTATAGAAGCTTACAACATTGTGATGTACAAAAAGGAATTTAGTACCCTGATTGACCTATACAAGTAGAGGGAGGATCAACAAACTGTAGTCTTGTTATCATCAAACATTTTTTTGGCAATAGATGGTTTTATTTTTTTATGGCAATAGATAGTTTAATCATTTTGTGAAAGTTTGTGAACTAATTCTATTTCGAGAAGTGTCACTGACCCCATGTATTTCCAATTATTTGAATTTAACCCATATTTGGGTAGAAATCCAAACTTAGTTTCCATTCTGTCACATTTTAAATGGAGTGTTTCTATTTCGGTATGAGATTTAATGTGGTTTGTTTTATGAGTTAAATGAAGACATAATAAAGTATGTGAGATAAAAAGTAGAGAGCTTGAAGTTTTTATTTCAAAAAATGTATTATTTAAAGTGGGACATTCCAAAAAGAAAAAATGTGTCACTTAAAATAGGATAGAGTGAGTATTATATTTAGAAAATTATCTTTCAATTAAAAATGATAACGCATGTCTCGTGATATTAAAGTGGTAAAAATAAGTCATCATCCACTATGGTTAGAGTCTTAAAATATGTACCTAACTCAGAAATTCATGGATTTACTTGAATAGTCTAACAATTTTAAAATTAATACTCCAAAAGAATTGTATTTCGATTGACACTACACCGAATTGCCCATAACCCAATAGATTTGACCTGAAATTAATTCGAGCCTGATAGAGTTGGCCCAAAACAAATTAATTCTTATTATTTTATTTATCAATTTTAATTAATTTTTTCAAATTTTTAGAGGTAAGTAAAATATAATTTTTTTGAAATGTATGTAAAAAATATTTTGATTCATTATTTGGAAGTTATACTCATTATATTATTTTACTTTTACTCTTATCATAAAAATATTAAAAATTAATCATTGTTTAGAAGAAAAAAAAATTATATTCTCGTCACTATATGTGTTACATATTCATTTTGGGTTGAAATAATCCTAATTTGTAGGTGTAATAATTTATTAAAGAAATAAATTTATCAATAGAATATATTAGTTAAAAAATATTATTATTATTAAAATTTTAAGCCCGATTGACCTGACAGATTAGTCCAAAATCCATAGGGTTATGGTTGAAAATCTGTAACCTAAATATCTTGCACCCAAATAATCCGACAACCTGATCGGGTTGGCCCGATTGACCTCCGCTAGACTTATCGACTTGTGGTTGATAGATGAAAACACTTGTGATCTTTCACTCACAAACAAGAATCTAAAAAAAACTCATGATTTACGTGGTTCGGTATGAAACCTACGTCCACCGCCCACAGATCGAAGAAGATCTTTGTTATTGATTTGATACACTCAATACAGATGGATGAACTAGCTAAACCATTCGCTCATGATTACAACAACGTTCAACACTCAACAACACACTCTGAAAGAAATTAATATGAGATTAATTCCTATTGGGGATTTATTTGAGAAAATATAGAAAGTGGTGAAGATGTGTGATTTTTTAGAGATTGAGGAGAGCATAGTGAGAACTGATGGAGAGATGAGATTATTAATTTAATTCTTCATTACTCTTAATGATAATAAAAGGCTCCATACATTTTTATAATATACGTGGTATAAAATGATCTCCTATAAACTAGGAAAATAAATAAAAACTACTATGGAAAGTAAATCGAATCATAACAGCTTAACAATAAAGTATAAAATAAACCAAATAACTATACAGAGAGAATCAACTCACTTCTGGAATAAAGTAAAAGTCTAAGCCCCTATCACACTCACTCACAGACTCGTAGTTGTGGTGTTTCCGATCTACTCATGGGTGATAACAATGATGCGTTCTCACTACTCTTCTTCTTGATGATGACGCAGGCTTCTCATATGCAGCGGCGGATCTAGGCGGGGTCGGCCGACCCCACCGCCAGCCGTGGAGAATCGCCGGGAGACGCCCTCCATCGCTCGCCGACCCCATAGTCTCCGCACCTTCGACCCCATCCTCAACACCCATCCGACGACGGCCTGCTTCTTGCTGTGAACTGGAGTTTAATTTCGTATTAATTTTCTATTAGTTGGGCTTTATAAACTGAATCATCTTATTTTATTACTGATTAAGTTATAGCCTAACCCATTTTTCACCTTGTATTTTAACAGAAATTCCAACATTAATTCAAGGTTTCATAATAATTGAAGTTGAACAAAAACGGTGTATAAGTTTCAAGTTTCAACACTAATATTGATAACCTTTAACTCACTTTTCTATAATGAGACTATTATTATTTTCATTCTTTTCACTTTGGGGGTTTCGGTTTGCAAGATTGTATTCGGGATTAAATTTAGTGTGTTTGGTTCAAGAGATTCAATCTCACAACTCAATCCTGGATGAATAATCATGGAATAATTAGTTTTAGCTAACCCCATATGACTAAAATAATCTCACAACTCGATCCTATATTATATCTTGGTACTATTTTATCTTGGAAACCAAACACCACCGTTGTGGACTAATCAATAATTATTATAATCCGTATTCCATATTTTATTCTCTTATTCATAATTTTTTTCTCTAATTTAATTACTTTTGCTTTTGATTATTCATTTTATTATACTCCCTCCGTGTCCTAAAAATAGAAACTTTTGAAACGGTATGATAGTCTTAATGCAAAATTGATAAAGTAAGAAAAGATAAAAAGAAAAGTGTGTTAAAAATTCTTAATATAAAAAGTTATATTTTTAGGGGACGTAGGAAGTAGTAATATTTATCCTATAGACCACATTAATAAGTGATATATGAAAAGATTGAATATATCTCGACTATTAGTAATTTTGTTAAATCTATTCAAACTATCGCGAATAATTTTTAATGAAATAATTTCAAGTCATTTTGTTGGAGTCAACTTTCGTGTACAATATAACATAGTTTTATTTAAAATTTAATATTTTTATTAATAAAATAATATTTAAATATTATATTACTGTCTTGTTTGATCCGACCCCACGAATATGAATTCCTGGATCCGCCATTGCTCATATGTGTGTGTACTCCACCCTCAACTCACTGCATAACTACTCTCACTTGGCAGCTGAAAGTTAGTTAGCTAAGCTCCCAAAATAATTAACACTCCAACAGTCATTTTTCAACGGCTATTTTGTGGTTGTGTACTTTGGAATCTATTGACCAGCCAAATTCGTAACACTTCAAGTTGGCGGTTAAAGTAGTTAAGATTCAGCTCTAGAATTGGTTTATAAAGTGCTTATGTTCTCAGCTGGATTCAAGTTGGAGTTGCAATATATATATATATATATATATATATATATATATATATATATACCACTTCGTGGCTCGATTGAGAGACTCAAATCATTCTTTAGAAGTTAGTTTTCGTTAATGCGATAAAAGTGAATGTGCACATTGTATCACTAGAGTTTTCATCCTATTTCGACCGAGTTTTCAAGAGAGGAAGATGTGATTCATTGTAATGTGTAGAGCTCGATGTTGAGCTTGTTAGTCTTGTAACTTTGTTGTCGTGATCAATAAACCTAGTCTCTCTTCTCTCGTGGATGTAGGTTCTTGAAACTGAACCATTTGTGACCATTTACTTTCTTGTTTATTTTTCGATGATTTATGTTTCGAGTTCATCGAGTAAGAAACTCTTGATTTCGAGCTCTTGTTCAATTACATTATCTTTAATAAAAGATTCACACTAAATGTTGGGTTTCTTCGCATTCATTTCACATGGGTCACATTAGCAACTCCTCCATTTTATTTTCTCTATTCATATTTTTCTTCAACAAAATAAAGTTTATACTCCTACATATAGAACTCACTCTGTCACATATACTGACACAAGATTTTAAGAGATGTTATTTTATATGTTAAGTAGAGAAAAAAATTATACTCCATATTTATATTAATGTAAGAGAGAATATTTTCAAGTAAATAAAATATTACATCTTTTGTCAGACAAACTAAAAAGAGGAACGAAGGGAGTAATATTTATTTATCTTATTTTTCAATCTATATTTTTATTCTAATAAAATTAAATCAATATATGACTTACTTATTTTTAAAACAGTACTTCCCTTGTCCATAATTTAAATTCTCACTTTGATTCAGTACATGTTTAAAAAAATGTGAAGGAAACTAAGTGGAAAAAGTTAGTGGAATATGAATCTCACCTTTATATACTCCATCTGTCCCCAATTAATTGCCACCAATTTCTTTTTTCGTCTATCCCAAATTAATTGGCACTCTTACTTTTTACTATTTTTGGTAATGGACCCATATTCCACTCATATTTTATTATAAAATTAATATGATCCACTTTCCTCTAACGTTTTCCACCTACCTTCCACTACATTTTTTAAAACTCGTGCCAAGTCAAACGATTTTAATTAATGAGGGACGGGGAGAATATTAATTTTATTATAAAATTAATAGGATCCACTTTCCTCTAACGTTTTCCACCTACCTTCCACTACATTTTTTAAAACTCGTGTTAAGTCAAACGATTCCAATTAATAGGGGACGGGGAGAATATTAGTTTTGTAATAGAATGTGAATGTAATAAATAAGTTGAAAGTGATGCCCACTTACAAAAAAATAAAAAATAAATAAATGTTGACATTATCTTGTGGATGGATTGAAATGGCAAATATGAACAGTATTTCGTAGACGGAGGGTAATACTCCATCCGTCCTTAAAAAATAGAAAAACTTGTTCATGACACGAGTTTAATGTTCAATTGGTAAAGTAAGAGAGAGAAAGATAGGTGAAAAATGTAGTCAAAGAAGTGTTAATGGATTGTGAGATCAACATTATAAATGATGTGCAGGATTATTATTTATTGAAAATTATTCTATATTTAGACTTGGTCTATAATTTGAGGACGGAGTATATAATAAAAATAATTTAACCTGTGTGATATATCAAATGTATATTTTCAAATTAAAATTTATTCAATGCTACCCTTGTCCATTAAAAATTGTCTTAGCAGTAAATGACATGAGTCCTAATTCAAAAATAGTAGTAATAAAGTTAAAAAAAAAAAGAGATAGAAACAATGGTTAAACTTTTATTAGTATAAAATGAGACCAACCCAATTATAGAATTTTTTTTACTAAGAGACTAATTTTGATTGATAACTTAAAATGAAAAAATATGAATATTTTATTGTAGACGGATGTAGTATTACATTTGAGCACCACTCTCGTTCGATTCACTTTTTTGCGTTATTTATTTTATTTTATATAATTAAGTTTGATTCTAACACGTTATAAATTCGTTTATTCGAAGTTATAGAAAAAACGATGAAATCGAATTTTAATTATTATGAATATTATAAAATTAAAAATATCAACAATAGTTGTTAATGTACTATTAGAATTAAACTATGTATACACTAAAACAAAACAAAGAAAATCTAAAAGTGTATCGTACGAGAATATATCATATCATTTCCCAATAAGCTATACACCTCTCGTTCTATAAGAGTATGTATTTTTGACTGGACACAGATTTTAATGCACAATTGGTAAAATAAGAGATGTAGAAAGAAAAAGTGATTAAAGTCTTGTTAGTGGAGAATGGGTCCATCTCATTAGAGAGAAAAGAATTTCCAAAATAAAAAGTATATACTCTTGTGGGACGGATTAAAAAGGAAATAGTGCATGCTCTTGTATCATTGAGGGAATAGTATTTGTGATTATTTTAAATAATTAATGAATATACAAAAATACACCCTCCATCCCTCATTAATGGACACCGTTTGACTTGGCTCGGGTTTTAAGAAAAGTAATGGAAAGTTGGTGGAAAAATTTTGTGGAATGCGGGTCCTACTTTTGTATATTGATTAAACAAATATGAGAATGATGAGTTAGTGAAATGTTAGGTGGTCCATTACCAAAAGTTGTAAAAAGTAAGAGTGTCAATTAATTAAGGACGAAGGAAAAAGAAAATTAGTACTCAATCGTCCCATTTCATGTGAAACATTTTTTTTGTGCAAGTATTTTGAGAAAATTATACTCCCTCCGTCCCCTAATACGAGTCGTTGTTTGACCGGGCACGAGTTTTAAGAAATGTAGAGAAAAATTGGTTGAAAAGTTAGTGGAATGTGGGACCCACTTTTTTATATTGGTTTTATAATAAAATGTGAGTGTAGTGAGTTAGTGGAATGTGGGGCCTACTACCATTTATGGTAAAAATGAAGAGTGACTCTTAATGAGGGACGGCCCAAAATGGAAATTAGCGACTCTTATTCGGGGACGGAGGGAGTAATAAATAGTTAAAGTTGTGAGAAAGTAAACTAAACCAGAGAATAATGTAGAGGATAGTCTCATCTACATTATTCTTCTATTATATTAAGTTTGTAATACCCACTCTTTAGCTGCCTATAATTTTTTTATTATTATTTCAAATGTTCGTTGGACTAGTTCTAATCACATTTATCAGAAGGAAATATGGTGATTTTGTTGTAGACTTGCCTAAATAGCATATAATTGCTAATAAAGATGATTTCGAAGTTTATTGACTTTAATAACATAAAAGGAAAAAAATGAAGTCCCTTTCGATATAGAATCCATATACATCTCGAAGCTATGTTTAACACTTCAAAAAAAATACTCCCTCTGTCCCGCACTACTCGCACGTTTCATTTTCGACACGGAGATTAAGGAATGAGTGTATAGCAAAGTCAAATATTACGGCTGTAGGTGAAGATTTTTACTAAAAATGGAAATAGTGCAAATAACTTGGGACGCCCAGAAAGGAAATAACTGCAAGTAGTCCGGGACGGAGGGAGTAAAAAATAAAAATAGATTTGAACTTAGAACAACTAGAACTAAGCGTGTTGTTCGGGTCACTAGACTTACGACCCACGAAACACAAATACATCTGATGGGCCTTTTTCTTCGTGAGCCCAAGGGCTTTTCGGCCCAGTGGCTCAGGCAGCCCGTGGAGCGGAAATAGCCAGGCAGCCCGTCGAGCACGAGCAGCCAGCCCGTCGGCTCATCCTTCAAGACCTGCAGTGTTACAACAAAACACATTAAATACACCAAGTCCTAAGAGCATGAATAACGCGACGAGCCGGGCCGCAAATCGCGAGTCCCAGCCCGTCCTCCGCGTTGGAGGAGGAGGCGTCACGGCCCAAGCCGGTCCCGGGGCCGCGTTCCCAGCCTGGTGACCGTCCCGCGGGCAGGCCTGGGCGCGCGTTGGAGCTTCCGGGGCGACGAGCCAGGCCGCTACTGCTCATTAATTTTAATTTTTTTTTTTTTGGCATTTTAAGTAGAAGACGAAGAAGGGGGAGAGAGGGAAGAAGGAGGAAGAGGAAGAAGAAGGAGATGGAGAGGGGCGACGTTTTTTTCATCAATTTTAATTTTTTTTATTTTTTTTTGCATTTTTAAGAAGAAGAAGAAGGGGGAGAGGGGGAAGGAAGAGGAAGAAGAAGGAGATGAAGAGGGGGAACGTGTTTTGCAGAATTTTAATATTTTTTTATTTTTTTTTTTGCATTTTTTTTAATACTCTAAATTTTTGTATATTTTTTAGTTTATAATTTATTAATTTTGTATTAAAAATAAATTTCTCGTGTTATAATTGCTCAACGTATTCTATTTTACGAGGAAAATAAGTTGGAGTTGTGAATAGTGTCATTTATTAGTTGCGGTCCAGGTTGCGGCCTGCAGGATTAGAGCAGTTGGGGCATTGGCCGCAACTGTAGGGGAATGATGACGTGGAGGGGACTTGGGGCCGGAAATGGGGACGGGGTTATTCATGCTCTAAGTTAGTCAAATAGAGGGGATAGTCAAACATTACTTTGTCAACAAAGGACCTATACTTTGCCAAAAGAGCAAAGTCAGCTCTATACTCCCTTAGACCATCCACAATAGCGCCCAGCCGACCGCCCAGCCGAGCGCCGGCGCTGGGCGGTTCGCCTTTGCTCGTCATTTTCATTCGCACCACTTGTTTTAACGAGTACTCTCTCTATCTTAATTTCTGTACAAGATCAACAACAGGAAATGGATCTCAACAACGAGCCTAGTTCCGGGAGTAGCAGATCACAAACTCCGTCGATCCCCGTGGGAAGTGGATGGGGTCAGATGCCCGGGTACTACAACATGTACCCGTGGCAGCTGATGTTTTCCGGGATGCCAACGGGGGGGGGGGAGTTCGCCAGGGGGGTTTCCGGCGATACCGGGGTGGGCACCAACGGGATGGGCACCGGGGATGCAGATGATGCCCGGGGGATACCGCCGACACAGGGGACTCCGGGGGGTCGTACCGGCTACACAGTGGACTTCTGGGGGGTCCCCGGCGACGACGGGGGATGTCCATCGCCCCAGTTTTGATTTTTCGACTGGTTCTTCGCACACATCGACCCAAACGACCTCCCCGAGACGACGCAGGAGTTCCCCACGCCGCGTTCGTATATTGTGTGATTGTTAATTATTTCATTTTGTATATATTTGTTAATAGTGATGTGGATATTATGTGGCTAGGCTAAGGCTGAACTATTGCTGGGCTATTTGCTTGTTTTAATGATGTGGCAGGAGGATTTTTAGTGCTGATGATGTGGCAATGGCTAGACTATTGTTGGGCTATTCCTATTGTGGATGGCCTTACACTGACTGACCAACAGCTCCTTATACTCCAAGTACAACCTGACAAGAGCAAACAAAATGTTTAATGGCCAAGTACCAAGTACCCAAACTAGGCACCAGTTTACATTAAGATAAAGGAGCTGTGAAATCAGCAAAAGGGAGATGTGTTATGATTTGTAAACCAGTGAAAATATCAGCCCCATTAAGGCCCCTCTAGTACATCACTTTGCCTATAAAAACCCCTCCTTATCTACACACTTTGAAATTTTCAGCAACAATAGCAAGTTTGAGAGTGAGAGAGCTTGGAGTAGAGTTTTCTGCAGAGTTCTTGCAGGCAGCCCTTACTCCCCAGGCATATATCAAAACAGTAACTACTTCAAGAGGTATTTCACCTCCACCCCCTTATCCAAATCAAATTTTCATGTCATCATGCTGTAATCAACCTCAAGCATGTTGGAGCACATAACTACAACCCCTCTCGGCTGCTAGCTATAAAAGATTTAGGATCAGCTTAGAACAACAAAACAATTGCTCAACAATCAAGTTTCATATAGAAATCAAGGCTATCTAAACCGAGAACAAAAGGGACTTGAACAACAAGAAAGATATGAAATTAATTGCAGTAGCTCTCACATTAGAATTCAAATAGGAAGAGTTGTCCAATGATAGTCGGACGACGACGGGAACTCCGGAGGGCCTGCAGTTAATTCCGACGGAGAGAGAGATGAGGGACGAGATTGGGTCGCTGCTCTTCACTCCAAATTGGAGAATTTTAAAATTTAAGAATAGAGAAGAAAATGAGAGAGAAGCCCGATTTGAGGGAGATCGGAGTCACTCCGGGCGTGAATTCGCCGGGGAAGGTGATATATGGAAAGGAGAGCGCCGCTGCTGTGCTTGTCGAGTTAGGGTTTTGATTTGGAAATGAAAGTTTGGGGAAGAAAAGTCACGATGGAGGAGGAGGAATTAGAGTATTTTGAAGCTGATTTTATTTTAAGGCTTTTGGGCCAATTTAATTATTTGTTTTGGGGGAGTGTATAAATGGTGGGCCTAATGCTCTTATTTTAGCTTTGGGCCTTTTTAATTAAATGTATGGGCTAAGGATTTAATTTAAGAAGTGGGCTGTCTTATTAATTAAATGGAGGAATGGGCTGAAATTATTAAAATGGTAGGGCCTGCAGTTAATTCCCGATTAATTCTGCGATAATAAATTCAATTCTCATATTTAATTTAGTACTCGAATAATTGCATAGAAGGTAATGCTCTCTTTATTAAACGAATAATTTGGTAAACCTCCACATAATTAAATCACTCGATTTGATTAATGCTCAAAAACTTTCTTATGAATTAAGAAAAAAAGGAATAAAATGATCATGCATTTAGGATGCATTCACGTCAATTATTTAGCTTCTTAAACCTAATTTAGTATTATTTTATGTTCCTAAAGGAGCGTCTACACACAACGTTTAGGACTAAATCAAGGAAAATTTACGGCTAAGGAAAAAGCTCTGAAGTGGGCATTCTTTTCAAAACGTGATTTTAGTACGAATATATGAATCTTTTCTAAACATGCTTGTCATGCCATGTTTTGTTTTTATGATGACCTATCTGCTTGGCTATGCCAATTATGTTTAATCGAATTCGGGTCCCAATAGGGCCGCAAATCCTACTCGGACTAGTGTACACATATGGGGATCGTGAGCTAACTTTCGAGTTGGCCGGTCCAGTGACCGTTGTGGAATGTGGCCACATTCCCGGTTCACATACGTTCAGATATGGTATCTATGTTTATGTGATTGCGCAATCAATTTTATGAAATTAAAGGAATTTAGTGATTCGGGTCTTTGAAAATGAAAACTCTGTATTCACTCATCTGTGGCTGACAAATTATAAGGAACTTATTTATGGCACTATGCTCACTGAGTATATCAAGTACTCAGCCATGCATGTTCTTTTCTAACGTGCAGGTTGAACGTGAACGATGAGGCGAAGGTGTTGGGAAATGACTAATAAGTAGTTAGGTAGCCCAAAGTAGTATGTCTTCATACATACTATTTTATCTTGAACTCTTCCGCTGCAATAGAACTATGTCCTAGGAATTTATGAATTTAGTCTTGATACTCTGATTTTCTTTTGATTATGTACTCGTTCGCCTTCGAAACTGAAATCTTGAGTTGATTTGTTCACTTATGTTTAACCCTTAGTTTATGAAATTATTTTTAGTCGCGAAATAGCTACGCTCACTAGTACTAGAGAGTTGTGGTCGTGACAAGTTTCCCTCAACTTTAATATGTATTATGATTTTTTCTAAAATATGTGAAAAAAAGGAAATGTGTCATATAAAATGAGACGGAGAATAACAATTAATAGCGGCCGGAAGAAATAATAAAATTATCCAATTTATAGTAATTGAATCGAGACAAACTTTCCCCATATACCTAGACACAAGTTGACAAGATATTAATGAATATATCGAAATAATATTTTTTTCTCATTTAATAATTGAAACCATACAAACTTACCCATACGAGTGGACACTAGGTTGTTTTAATTTCGTATGTACTAGTACTAGACACTAGTACAATACCATCTCGATATATTTCATACTTTCTTTTTAACTTATTTTATAAAAAATGTTAATATACTTTTTTATTATAAAAAAGCTACCTTAGTAAATAGAAAAAGAGTTTATAAAATTAGAAAGCGTATATTATTATGAGTTTATAAAATTAGAAAGTGTATATTATTGTTACAGAGGGAGTAAAGTGAAAGAAAAAGAGAAAATATTATCATAAATAAATATGAACTATTTCTATGGGACGAAGAAAAAATTAAATTCAGCATATTTCTATAAAAATAGAAACATCACTCTCTTTACTTTTTTTCATCTTTTTATTTTATTTTTTTAACTTAACTCATAAAATAGCACTATATAAAATTTTATATAGAAGTAGAAATACTCCATTTAAAAGTGTAACGGATAAAGTAATATTCCCTCCGTCCCCGAATAAGAGTCGCTAATTTCCATTTTGGGCCGTCCCCCATTAAGAGTCACTCTTCATTTTTACCATAAATGATAGTAAGTCCCACATTCCACTAACTCACTTCACTCACATTTTATTATAAAACCAATATAAAAATATGGGTCTCACATTCCACTAACTTTTTCAACCAACTTTTCTGTATATTTTTTAAAATTCGTGCTCGGTCAAAGAGCGACTCCTATTAGGGGACCGAGGGAGTAAAATATAGTAGTACTGTATTTTCTATAATTATATGTCGATTACCTCAGTGTAACACGTGGGAGTATTTTATATTTATTCAAAAAATAATGATTTTATAATTTTAATATGAAGCCGTGAGCTATGATGAAAGAAGTGAACTGATTCTCGGATAAACCAACCGCGGGGACCAATCAGAGCAAAGCGAAATGGCCTAGCTTTCTTTTTCCCCAACCGGAAATTGACAGATTGATTCATTCCCCAAAACCACGTTCTATTTTTTGAAGAAAAAGGAAGTCTTTTTTTGCTACTTTTCTCTAAGAATTCGCAGATCAGAGAAGAATGGAGGCAAATATGATCAGTCCAGATGAAATTTACAGGTTTTAATTCATGGGTTCTTCATATTTTCCATGCTTCTTCAATTTGCATATTCTGACAAAACTAGCTCTATGAAATCAACATACCTTAACGCCTGTTTCTTTCGACACTGTAAACTATGATACTTAGGTTTTAGTGAAGGAGAAAGTGACATCTGAGCTCTGGAATTTGTTAATTAGTTATTGTGTGTGTGTGTGTGTGTGTTTTATTTGAAAGATTGGATCTCTGTCACACTCTGTTGAGAGGAAAGTGAAGGAGACAAGTTTTTTTTTTTTTTAAATTCCTTTTCCTGGAAATATTGTGTTCATGTTCTATCCTTAAGCAAGTTGTGGGCTGTAATTGATCATCTGCTCTTTGTAAATTGTGACTCATAATTGGATTATTCGATCTTGACATCCTTTGTTGGATGCAGATCTATACTGACTGTGTCAATATATGTTGTTCTTGGATTTTGTTTCCTTTATTCTCCTCTATCAGTCAGTACTTTCATTGTGGACATTCCTTCCTCTTTTGCTTGTGAATTCAATTTTTTCTTCATATCAGCATTGATTACTTGAGCAAGAAACGGAAACTTCAAGACGAACTGCTAGTTATGCCTTTGTCGAAGCATGCCTGCTGGGATCATAGACTTGTAAGTGAGTTTCCTTCTGATTCGACCATCGATCTGAAGATGGTGAGGGGTGACATTTCTGCACGAGGAGTTGAATCCGGTCCAGATTCTGCAAGCAATAGCTATTGCTTTCCAAGTGACACTGACATGTCCCTGTCTTCACATGATGATGCTAAAACTTATCTTTCGTACCCAATAGCACATGCATCTGCCAAAAGTGGCGCTTCGTCTACTCTTTCAGACGGCAAGTCTTCTCAGTTTGGTCTCTATTCTTCAGAGAACAGTTCGCTGCTGACAAAAGAAAAATCGGGTAAATTTGAGTCACCGTCCATCTGTGAAGACCTTAAATGTCTCTATCACGAATATGGTCTGGACCTGTCTGATAATTACGGAGTTCATCTCCTAGAATGTGGAAGTCAGGCTGATTGCAGCTTCTCGGAATACCAAAATGAGGTCATAGAGGGATGTGTGGACGAGGGTGTTGATAATCAGCTCTACTCAAACGAGGCCACTGACTGTAATTTTGTTCTTTCACCTGGAAGGTGGTCTGTTAGTCAAGGTAGCATTTTCCTGCAAGGATTTTTACCTTATATACATTTAACATAGAAAATGCTAACACCCCCTTGTTCTTTTGGTTGCAGATAAACAAGAAGGGACAAGGAAACCTACTATTGATCAGGAGTTTGAACAGTACTTTTCGGCACTTATGCTGTAATGTAAACAGGAAATGTTTGAACAATTATGTTTGATGCTTTTTTAAGTTATGCCTAGTTTGATAAATAAAGCTTTACTTTTCTCTTTGATCATGTGTTCTGTCTTAGTATTTTATGATTATATTATGTGTGAACGATTAATTCCCATCATTCCTAATGGAAGATAGCTAATCTGTCTATTGTAATCATCATCGTCATTATAATCTGTCTATTGTTGTGTCTATGAACTTCTCTCCTTTTCGGCTCTCAGGTAGTCTGGTGTACTTCCATATACAAAGAAATGTAAGACCATAATGCTTAATTCACCTACTGTTCAATGTGATGTCTTACTTACAAATGCTTGTCGAAATATTGCAGTTAAAAGACTGTCATTCGCACTTGGAGTTTTACTGCTTCGTACTTGACTAGGTGTCAACTAAATATTGTCTGGTAAATTTATGATTCTCTGTTTCGTGGATGTATGTATTTCTTTTTGTTTGGGAAAAGACTATCCTATATATTGTTGATGATACATGTGTGTGTTGTTGCGCACGTAATGCTCATCTAAAGTTCTATAATATCCTTTGTTTGTTTAGTTCATCACTTCATTGTGTTAGTTAGAGAAATTGATGAAGTTACAGTAGTATTTTGATAAATAAAATAACCCTCAGAAACATTTGTGTTTTGATAGATACAATAAAACCACACCCGGCTCCGAATGATTTACAATATAAAAGAACGAAACTCACACAAAAATGGTAAAAATGATAAAAGGAAAAGATACAGAAGGGGAGAACCAAAATTAAATAAATTCAAGACTGCTGGTTTACATTCAAAGCAGCAGCTCCTTCAACACTTGGGAAGATCAGACGGGGGTGGTGGCAGTTTTTGAGTTGCTAGCGGCCCGTCCTGTACGATCCAAGCCATTCTTAACCCCCAACTTGTGTGTACTTCAAAGTGGCAGTGCATAAACCATACTCCTGCAGAAAATTATATGCATGCATATTAATTAGAACATTAAACTCTAGTATAAAACTATCGAAATATTGGGTGTTTACATTTTCTGTTTAGTAAAATATGTTGCCTATACGTACCTGGATTGTCTGCTTGGAATCGAATGGCTACCCAGCCACCAGATGGAACACCTACTGTATTCCTTTCAACGGGATCCACCAGGTTAAACTTTGCAGGGTCATTGGTTGGATCATAATTCCCGAATCCTTCACTGACTATAAAGAAATTGAAACCGTGTAGGTGAAGAGGATGACTCTCAGCCCCAAGAATGCTTGTATCCTGAAGAACTAGCTCCACACTAGCATTGAAAGGAAGAGCCACAACCCGAGTTCCATTGCTCACTAAAGTGTTGTTCGGTGGAGTTCCTGTGTAGTTGAATGGATTCGGTGGATTGGTTGGGAAATCTGCGGTGTAAACTCCTGTAAAGTTTTGGAAGAAGTGGGCTTGTAGCATAGCTGTCTGAGGAAGAACAAAAGAAATGTTATTGACTGCAGCTGAAAATTTTGTCCCATTGGGTCCTTGACACGTTGTGTTTTGAGGGCATGGGCTTGACCCGAGTCCGACGGTGAAGAAAAAACGCTTGTCCACCGTCTGCGGGACAGTTGCTGACGTATATTTTGGGTTGTTTAAGCTCCGGAGCTTCCGGGTGAAATTGGCAACAAAGCCAGTGTCACCTAATGCTGGTAACGTAGGCTTGAAAAGTGTCTTTGTCTTGTTATGCAAGTGATCTGATTGTTCTTCATATTCAAGAAAACCGGCAACTGTGGAATTGTCAAAAGTTCCCTGTCCCGTGAAATATGGGCTTGCAGCCATGAGGAATGTGGCGTGCGGGTAGTGAGGCTTCGTCTTGAGCAGAACATTTGTGGTTTGGCCGGGGGTTATGACCACCACGCTAGTAGCAAATGGTTTGACATACACTGCATCTGCTTCAACTATGGTGACGGTATGGTTGGCAATGCTGAAAAATAGTTCATCGTTCATGGCAGCATTTATCAGACGAAGCAAGTATGTCTTCCCCGGCTTCACTCTCAGCCTGAATGTATCTGAAAATTTTGAGACATTCAGCATCAGCTATGTTTAACAACGTAAAAGGAGATGTAGAAAAAAAAGAGAGAGATTGTCTTGAATTGAAGGCGTTTGTGATATTACCTTTAGAGGAACAATTGTACAAGGGTCCAGGAAGGCCATTGATGGTGTATGCATCGGAAATGTTTGGACCACCCCCCGTCTGAAGAGCTTGATTAATAACCGCCTCAGGGTCCGCATTCCACCACTCCCCTGATAAATCACGAAAAAAAGTTTGTATCACATAATGCTTTGAGAAAAATTTCATCAAAGGAAATTTAAACCAACCAAATATGATGGGGAATTCCTTGTGTGGTTTCTTAAAGGGATAAGTCTCGTTTCGTCTAGGGAGGATGATTATTGGTCCGTAAAGAGTTGCTCTCAGCCAGGAGATGTGAGCATGCCAGAACAGAGTACCTCTCTGCCCCGTGATGGTGAAGTTGTACGTGTAACTCTGGCCCGTCTGTATCGGGCATTGTGTTACATAAGCCGGCCCATCAGCCCAACCGCTCCTGAGTTGCCGTATTCCATGCCTGCATCAAACAGATAAAGCAAGTAAGTTTGTCCACCTCCTTCGTAAATCTATACCATCATGTCTCAAGTCTTTCTTACCAGTGAATGCTCACATTGTTAGTCACATTGTTGACCACCTTAACTAATACACGATCGCCTTCCCTTGCGGTTATCCTAGGTCCCGGAAATTTCCCATTAACGCTAACAATGGTCTTCGTATTGCACAGCCGTGTCACGTTGTGTTGCACAATCTAACATTAGGACACACTTCAGCTCAAAACAAGCACAAACATTATGAAGTGAAGTTGGCTCGATTAGATTACTAACGTTAAATGTGTAGTGTCGGGTGGTGCATGACGCGGGCTGAGGCAGCATTATCGAGACCATAAGGCCTAATGCGAGGGCTGCTGGCAGCGATGCAACGAGCAACATTGCTTGCTATTTCGATGTAAGTGATGAAATTTTGATGTTTGGAATGTCTTGTTCCTGTGTGTATAAGTAAGGAAATGATTAGGTGAATAGAGTTTGTCAATGGTGAAGAACATTCATGGAGTTACTATTGAGATCGTCACTTTTTTTTGTGATCCAGTTTGCTGTTGGTTGAGCTGAACTTTAGAGTGCTGCTTA
Source organism: Salvia splendens (assembly GCF_004379255.2). NCBI lineage: Eukaryota > Viridiplantae > Streptophyta > Magnoliopsida > Lamiales > Lamiaceae > Salvia > Salvia splendens. The sequence continues at coordinate 21,338,480 of NC_056035.1, forward strand.
AGTAAGATTATGGTTCTAATTAAGTAGAGACACTTTTCTAATTAAGGATCTATGTCGGAGGTTAGTCATTTAATCCCCTATTTCATAACTTAGAGCTCAATAAAGTGTGCTTTCATGTCCATGATGTTTTTCCTTTTTCATTTTATTTACAAAAGGGGCATATTCATAAATATATAAGATGGGGTTAAGAAGGCATATTGTGAACTTAAAAATTGAGTTATTAATAGTTTTGTTTAAAAAAATACTCATTAAAGACATTTGGGACGGCACGAGAATTAATGCATAATTAGTAAAGTAAGAGTGATGTGGAAAATGATAGTTAAAATAGTGTTAGTGGATAGTGAGTGCCACATTATTGTTAGTGTTTAATGGTGGGTCCTAGCAGTATAAGTTGTAAATAAATTGATGTATATGGGTAACGAGTACGTGAGAACTTTCCATAAATGAAAAATGGATAATTTTATGGGTCGGACTAAAAGGGAAAGCGTCTATATTTTTATAGGACGGAGGGAGTACTACTCACTATAGTAGCTCTGTTTAGACATTAATTTCTCTACGGCTCTGTTTAGATATATTTATACACGTAGATGGTTTTCGGTTTGTTAGACTAAATAATGGTGAAATATATTATGGGATAAGCTATAATAAAATTTATTTAGAATTAAACTAGTCACAACGGTGAAGGTAAGATATTTAATTATGGACGGACCAAGGACCAAGATACATTATAACGCGAGTGAATATGAAATAAGATTAGTTATAATCGTTATTCACTTTATCATAACAATTGAATGGCGCTGTATGGTTTCCATTTTCTATAACATATGATCAGTGAAAAAATAAAATATAGAATGATGAATATGGATGAGAGTGTTTGACTTATATTTGTAATGTTGAGTTAATGTAACGCATGCACGTGTGCTTACCAGGTCCTGAAAAGGAAGCCATAACAACTCCATCTCCCTTTTTGATTGGAGAATTACTGCCTATTTTACCAAATGTATTTTAAATAAAATTGATAAGTAAAATGCTTAGAGATAAAATGGTATAAAAAATTGGAAGCAGGCTAATTTTTGTAAATGAGAAAAAAAAATAGGGTATTTACTATATATATATGGGAGTGAATAGAGTAATTATCTTAAAAAGTTAAATATATTTTGTGGGAAATGGGGTAGTTGGATGAGTGTTTGTATGAACCCAGACAATCATAGTTGATTAATGGTGGTGGGGAGGGAGATTAAGCAGCCTAACCATATTTCTATCATTTTGTCGAAACCTAATTTACCTACATTTCTTCTACCTCCTCTATTATTTCCTCTTATCGAAGATATTAAACCAATACATATTTACAACATCAAGTAGAAAGTTGAATTTATATCAGCCGTCTTTTTCCTTTTTGCAGACAAAGATTCTGTCTGATTCAGATTCTAGTATGCCAATCCCCTTTTGACAGCCTTGCTTGTTTGTTTTACTATTGATCTACGCATCTTTCGCTTATAAATCAAGAAACATAAAACAAAGCTCTGCGTTTCTGTGCACTCACACACACAAAAGTTGAATGATGTAATCTTTTAACTAAGGTTGTAGAGATATTGTTGAATTGTAGAAAACCAATTAGGGGTGTCGAAATGGGTAGCGGGGGTAAATTCCCATCCCGACCCGATACCTACTACCCGGCAACAGCGGGAAACGAGGCAGGACCGGGTAGTGTGTTTTAAAGTTTTGCAGGTATGAGTATACCCTATACCTGCACGGGTATACCCAATAACCCCGATAATATCCGGTATTTTTATGGTAAGGGTTTTCAAATTTTTTATTTTAGTTAATTAGTTTCAAATATATACTGCCCGATAAACTTTATTCTTTATTGTATCTCTTCTCTGACTTGTCTTCCAATTATTCATCCCTTCTAATTAAGTTCTACCCGCCGCCACTATCTGCCTAGTTATTTGAAAATTATGTAAATACAACAAAGTAGAAAAAACACAAATATGAAATCATAGTGTAGCAACAATCCCAAAATTCATTATGGAATTACAAACATGTAAAATTACAGCCAACTGGTAGGGATACCCAGTATAACCATACATGTCGGGATTGGGTAGTATAATATTGAACTTTTCAGGTTCGGGTACCCGCAAAATTGGGTTCGGATACCCACGGGTACATGTTTAGACACCCCTAAAAGCCAACCATTTAATTAAGAAAAATTTATAGCACTTTCTTATTTTCACAAAACTTAAAATTGTCCACGGACAAAAGTATTTGCAATTATTTTAGTGTTTATTTGGTAGACATATTAGGATAACACAAGATAATTCGAGTAAGCTGAACTTTAAGATAAAGATGGGTTTTAAATGCCTAACATGCATTTCATCCTATCTACCAAACAATTAAATAAGTCCATATAACTCATATATCTTGACCTTATCTAGGTGATCAAAGAAGCACTTATAAATTGATAAACTTCAATTTATTAAACCGATAAACTTCAATTTATTAAACCTTAATTTGTTATTTCTCTGCATTATATAATAATGAAACCGTCGTTTCAATGATTAAAAGATTCTATACTACTGCTAGTTGTTATTCTATGATTGTAAAAATGTAGCTAAATGTGAGAATCCAACCCTATAGTGTATGTGGCCACCATTCAATTGCATGGCTAAAATCATATTGCTTTTGTAAAACGACTTGGATTAATATCATAAAATGACAATCCAATTTTTTTCTTCCTTTCTCTCATGATTTGTGTGACTATGTACTGATTCACTTGCTTATACATAAAACTTAAAAGAAGATATGATTAGTAACACCAATTTGCATCACTTGCTTATACATAAAACTTAAAAGAGGATACGATTAGTAACACCAAAGCTAATTATTGTGCAGCTTGTATTAAACCGAGACCACATCGAGAACACATTGCATTGTAATTGAGGGCCCAACTCAAGCATGGCCAAGGCTCTACCAAGCCTCCTCGCCTTAAATTAATTAGAGTTGGACAACACTTATATATAGGGGTAGTGATAAAATGCAAACTCATATATTGTACAAACTCTAAACTTTTCAACACAGTGTCAACACAATATCAACATAGTGTAAAATTTCAAGATTTTGATGTCAACACAATATCAACACAATTTCAACACAACATCAACCGTTGAAACTGTGTTGACATTTTCTGTTGCTATTATTTTGTTATCCATTGACATTTTCTGACGGTCCAAATCATAATTTGAAGTTTATACAATATTTAGAGTTTGCATTTGATTATATTCCTATATATAGCTTTCAACTATATAAATGTGAGTAAGTCTCTAACTCAACAATTAAAAATAAAAACACTACAAATAGTTTTTCTAGAACAATCGATCCTCGCAGGTGAATAGGGAATGTGTCGACGAAAAAGGTTTAGAGGGGAAGGTTGTTGTGTTTCATTTTCGGCCAACCGACAAACGAAAAGGATTTTCCAACTCATATCTAATTCCCATTTGTAGATAATCCATACTATAGTTTTATTTAACGTTCTTTAATTAGTTACATATAGATCAGTTTTTCAGTACACCAACCAATTAACCTATGTTGAGTTGGTAATTGGTATTTCCCATAAAGTTTGGTTAAATTTTGGTCAAATACCACAACCTAGCTTCTGATTACACCAAATTAAATGTAGGATCAGCCCCGGCCGAATTAAAGTAGCGATTTAATGAAGTAGAATTGTGAAAAAAAATAATACGACAGTGAAATTTGAATATATCAATCTACGAATCCATAGAGTTGTGATTTAAAAAAATTGACACTGTCCTATTACTTTATTTTACTAAAAGTGTTCTCATACTGAATCTTGATAAATCATCCTGGTATTTTATAATTATAAATGAGAATAATAATAGATTCATGTATACTATGCTTGTAGGATCCAGATTTCACTACAATAATAACAAAAAAAATTACGTTTTCGATTTCACAATAAAAGTCTCGGTTGTCTATTTTATTTTATCCTAAATTAGTAGTCTTGGCTCACTTTTTTCGTAAATGATAGTAATAGACTTTATACATATTCTATTGGCGTAATTTTACTCACATTTTATTATAAAATTAGTATACAGAAACGAAACTCACATTCCACTATTTCTTTCACCAAACTTTTTTTTTATAAATTTTAAAACTCTTTCCGAACTCAATTAGAATTCCTAACATAATAGAACAAAGGGAGTACTAGAAATAGCATGGTTAGAGTTCAGCCCTATTAAATCTTGTCGTAATTATACATGCATACACGCAATTTTAAAATTGAGATTGCGAATTTGCGATGACATCATTTAAAATTACAAAAATCACTTCCTAGATAAACATATAAGTGTTCACACAAAAAAAAAAAAATAGAAAGAAGAAAAAAAATAGTCGCATATACTCATTCCGTCCCACAATAAGAGTCATATTTTGTCATTTCAGTCCACCCCACAATAAGAGTCATATTTCACTTTTACCATAAATGGTAAATAGACTCACATTCCATCAACTTATTTCACTCAAATTTTATTATAAAACTAATTTATATTAGTGAGACTCAAATTCTACTAACTTATTCAACTCATCTTTCTTTACATTTCTTAAAACTCGTGCCTTAACTAAATTGGACTCCTAATCCGGGACGGAGGGAGTAGTCCTTAAGTGCAATCGCCAGCTAACACACATGCCACACACTTAGTATTATTATACTTACTCCATCATTCGATATGTGTCACACATTGATCTAATATAAAATTAAAAAAATACTCACTTCGTCCAAAAAAATTGTCCTATTTGTGGATGGTACGACTTTTAATAAGAAATTCGTAAAGTAAAAGTGAGGATGAGAAAAAGTGGGTAAAGTAATAAGAGCATCCATAATGGCGCCTAGCGCACCGCCTAGCCGAGCGCCGGCGCTAGGCGGTCGCTAGGCGAACCATTGCAGGAGCCGAAAATCGCCGAGCGATTTTCAGAAATGAATTTCGCCTAGCACTAGGCAGTCAAAATCCGCTGGGCTATACGCTGGGCGATCCGCTCGGCACCATTGCAGCGCCCGGATCGCCCAGCGCATAGCCCAACGGTTTTTTTTTTTAAATTTTTGAAACACTATATATACGCGATTTGCACTTCATTTTCATTCGCACCACTTGTATTAACGAGTACTCTCTCTATCTTAATTCTGTACAAGATCAACACCTAGAAATGAGTAACGTGGGTGGTAGTAGTGGAGGTAGTGGGGGGACGCTGAGGAGTACGAACGCCGAATGGCCGAAGCGCTTGAGGCATATACCAACCGCGGGATAGACCAATGGATGCAAAGAGCCTTGCAGCCGGCGGTACCTCGACCTCGGCCAGTTGTCCATCGCCGACAAGCGATTGATCGTGATCACGTAGCTGCACATCAGCGCCTATACGAAGACTACTTCGCAGAGGAGCCGCGGTTCAACGCCAACCTTTTCAGGCGACGTTTTAGGATGAGCAGAGCTTATGCGTATTGTTAACGCCTTGGAGCAGCGATATATGTATTTCCGCTTCAGGCACGATGCTGCTGGCAAACCCGGCCACACACCTATTCAAAAGTGCACTGCGGCAATCCGGCAGTTGGCCTACGGAGGCGCGGCAGACATGTGGGACGAGTACCTCCACATCGGTGAGACGACTTCCCTGGAATGTATGAAGTATTTCTGTGAGGGCGTGATTGAAATATTTAGTGATCAGTACCTTCGAAGCCCTACCCCCCAAGACTGTCAGGATCTGATGCAGATGCACGGGGAGAAGCATGGGTTCCCGGGAATGTTAGGCAGCATAGATTGTATGCATTGGGAGTGGAAGAACTGTCCCACTTCCTGGAAGGGGTTCTACACGACCGGCTATAAGGGAAAGAATCGCACGATGATCCTCGAGGCCGTAGCTGATTACCGGCTGTGGATTTGGCATGCGTATTTTGAGATAGCCGGGTCGAACAACGACCTCAACGTCCTCAACTCGTCGCCCCTTTTCAACGAGCAGTGCCAGGGAGTCAGGCCGGCCATCAGTTTTGTCGCCAACGGCAACCGGCATGATATGGGCTACTACTTGGCCGATGGGATATACCCTAGGTGGCCCGTGTTTGTGAAGACGATCCGATGCGCATCAGATGAGAGGAAGGCCTACTTTGATGCACGGCAGGAGTCGGCGCGCAAGGACGTGGAACGTGCATTTGGTGTGCTCCAGAGTCGATGAGCGGCGGTTAGGGGTCCAACGCGTTTGTGGCATGTCGACTGCATTGCTGATATAATGTACGCTTGTATTATCATGCACAATATGATTGTCGAAGATGAAGGTGTACAACTGACGGATTGGGCCAACGACGATAATGAAGCCGGTCCAAGCCACGGCGTGGCCGTCCCCAACGCATGGAGTGGGGTACCTCACGATGAAGCCGGCCTCCTCCAAGCACATGCCGACATGCGCCAAACGGAAGCTCATATTCAACTCCAAAAGGATTTAATTGAAGAGTTATGGGCGCGGAGGACTACTCAGAGTTAGTTTTTTTATTTATGTAATTTTTTAAAATGTAAATTTTTTAAAGTTTAAATAAAATTGTTGCATTTTTCCGTATCTGTGGTGTAAATTTAATTCCGTATTTTGTGTGATTGTTCATTATTTGTTTTATATAATTTTGAGTGATGTGGCTAGGCTATGGCTGGGCTATTTGCTTGTTTTGATGATGTGACAGGAGGATTTTTAGTGCTGATGATGTGGCAGGAGGAGTTTGTGGCTAGGCTATGGCTGGGCGAAAACCATTGTGGATGCTCTAAAGATAATTAGAAAAAGTGGGTGAAGTATGAAAAAAATGAGAAAAGGGTATGAGAGAGATACTTTCCATATTTAAAAATGAGATTATTTTTCATGGACGGATGAAGTAAAAAGAAAAGTGATTTAAATAAATTAGTAAAATGAATGTCATATTTTTAATATATTAATATTATAATAAAATATGAGTAAAATGAATGTAAAGTCTACTGCCAAAATAACTAAATATGAAGTGGAATAGTAATAAATACTCCCTACGTCTTACAACAATTGTCACTCTTATTGCGGGCACGAGTTTTAAGAAATATAAAGAAAAATTTGTTGGAAAAGTTAGTGGAATGTGAGACCTATTTTTTTATATTGGTTTTATAATAAAATGTGAGTGAAGTGAATGGAATGTGAGACCTACTATTTATGGTAAAAATGAAGTGTGATGATTATTGTGGGACATTTCAAAATGGAAAAAGGGTGACAATTATTATGGGGCGGAAGGAGTAAGAGACAAACCAATTGAAAACTCATGTTAGTATGCTATTGTCTATTTTTGGTTTTACCCTCACGATTTTATTATTAGATTATTTTCTCAAAAATCTTGTATCATTGGAATTAAGATACTCCCTTATATATTGATTGCAACTTTTACTCATTTCATTTCTCTATTTTTAATTTGGTTTGCACCCCCAACAATTGGAATAACATCAAAATATGCTTATGCGATTCTGCAGAATAAGTAGAGAATAAAAGGGAACGAAAATACTTATATTTACAAACTAAGTAGTAATCAAATATTCTAAAGAAAACTCGAGTTGAAAGAAATAAAACAAGAGTGAACAGTGTCTAAAAAGGTAAGTAGGCATGCATATAGTAACTACTACTTACTACTAACCATGCCCTGCAACCGCATTTCCGAAAAGCATATCCAACTCCGGCGACTGGAAATACCCATTCTTTGGCGGCTCTATCTTCCTCCGCCGCATGCTCTTCTTCCTTGGCGGCGGCGGGGGGCACGCCACCACCAGCCCTATCACTTTCTTCGGAGTCGTACACTCTTCCTCCGCTTCCATTTCTTCAAATTCACCAACACAGGCAACACTATTTCTACTCATCAAATTTCTAATTGGCCAAAAATAGAAAAATGCGACACTGAACTAGAATGACTGTTGGAATAAGGAAATTAATTAATTGGAGAACAATAAGGCAAGTGATGAAGATATGACAAGAATAAAGAAGGAAATCAATGAAGATTATGGAAAATCAAATAAAAAGGATATTAGTATAATTAGAATATATTTTCCATGTTTAGCTAGAATTAGAGTCTATATATAGTTGTGTAACCATGGAGAGAAAAGAATTCAAGTCATTCACAATGTAGTCTTTAAAGTTCTCCTTATTTTTTACTTTCTGCAATAGTATTTTATTTTCCGCATTTTACTTTTCAACATGGTATCAGAGCAGGTTCGATCACTAGGATCGATCGCTGCCTCTATAGCAAAAAAAAAATAATCCAAAAAAAACCCCCTCAAATCCCTAATTCCCTTTCTAAAGCAAGAAACCCCTAATTCCCTATTTCGTATCATTCTTAAATCCGCAATGGGAAGAATTTCCTCCACCGTAGAAATCCCCGATCGTCACCGCCGCAATGGTGGATATTCACCGGACTCCCGCAGCTATCCTTGGCGCAATCGAAGCTGCAGCCGCAGCCCTAGCCCCATCCACAGGGGAGGTCCGAGCCGCGGCCGTCGTTTCAGCCGGAGCCGGAGCCCTACCGGAAACGGTCATAACAGGTACCGTCGTTCTTCTCCGGATTACTCATACCCTAGTATCAAAGGCACCAGAAATTCGGGCGAGAGAAGGAATTATAGCTATGCCCGACACCTCTCCTCGATCAAGTTAAGAAAAGAAAAAAGAAGTTCACGGTTTGTCCGGCCGAGGGGGAGAGGAAGAATGCAACCGAACAACTCCTCTCCAAATCTATAATAGTCGTGAAGGCCAAAGATGACCCAAAGGCGCAGCCCATATGTCGGTGGAGCCAGGAAAGATTGGTAGCAAGACAACCTGGAAAGGTAAAACAGTCAAAGAATTATCCAGAAGAGGGGGAGAGGTTAGCCCCAACCGGATAATTATTCGAGATGATTGGAGTAGCGCCTATGCCAGAGAGGAGAAGATAGCTTCAGGCAGAAATGGTCCGGAGAAGAAGAAGCAACCGAGAAAGGAGAATCTACTGCCGAAGAGGTGGCAGCCGTGAGAGGCTGCGAACTCATGTTATAATGGATGAAGCGTTTGGCCTAAGGGGAGATATCAGCCACTGCCAAACGATTCAATCTCCGAATCAAGGAGATAATTTCCGAGGACGAAGGCAGCGCCAATGTCTGCGCAACGAGGGGGAGAGAGCTAATGTCGCCGCCTTCGTCCTCGGAAATTATCTCCTCTGATACCAAGGAAGAATGCAACCGAACAACTCCTCTCCAAATCTATAATAGTCGTGAAGGCCAAAGATGACCCAAAGGCGCAGCCCATATGTCGGTGGAGCCAGGAAAGATTGGTAGCAAGATAACCTGGAAAGGTAAAACAGTCAAAGAATTATCCGGAAGAGGGGGAGAGGTTAGCCCCAACCGGATAATTATTCGAGATGATTGGAGTAGCGCCTATGCCAGAGAGGAGAAGATAGCTTCAGGCAGAAATGGTCCGGAGAAGAAGAAGCAACCGAGAAAGGAGAATCTACTGCCGAAGAGGTGGCAGCCGTGAGAGGATGCGAACTCATGTTATAATGGATGAAGCGTTTGGCCTAGGGGGAGATATCAACCACTGCCAAACGATTCAATCTCCGAATCAAGGAGATAATTTCCGAGGACGAAGGCGGCGCCAATGTCTGCGCAATGAGGGGGAGAGAGCTAATGTCGCCGCCACAAAACCGCTGTAAAGAGTTGGTGGGAATGAGATGTCGTTAAGAGGACGTTGAGAACCCATTGCCATGAGATGATGTTAAAGGAACAACCGCGGAAAAAGCCAAAGCCAATAAGAGAAGATGAGGCCTTCTAAGATGAGGCCTTCTTAAAGGAACGCACAATGGGAGACAATAATGTCGCCACACATAGATGGGGGACGCACAATGGCCATGAAGCGTCGGCTATTGAAGAGTCAGAAACCAGATTGAAGGAGTGACGGGAGAATTCTCACCGTCGGGAGAGATCAGACTTTGGTTGGACGACCAAAAGTATTGTCAGAGAAGTATTCTCACCACGGAGTTCGGCAATAACTCGATGGAGGTGGCATGGTTTGAGAGTATGTCACCGAGGAAAAACCCATGAAGAAACATAAAGGAGACTGATGGTTTCAGGTCTTCACTTTTAGAGAAGGAAAAATGAAATGAAAATAATGGGCTCATAGTTTGAGCTGGAATGGACCGAGAATGGTCTTAAGATTGGCTCCTAGATACGAGCAAAAACTGTCTAAATTAGCTCCTCGACACGAGTCAAAACTGTCAGAATTAGCTCCTCGACATGAGTCAAAACTGTCCAAATGAGCTCCTCGACAAGAGTCAAAACTGTCAGAATTAGCTCCTCGACAAGAGTCAAAACTGTCTAAGATGGCTCCTAGATATGAGTAAAAACTATCTAAGTGGCTCCTAGATACGATTAAAAACTATCTAAGACGACTCCTAAATATGAGTAAAAACTGTTTAAACAAGCTCCCTGACACGAGTTAAAACTGTCTAGATTGACTCGTTGACACGAGTTAAAACTGCCAACAAAAAATTGAATAGCTCCTTGACACGAGTTAAAACCGTCAACAGAAAAATTGAAGAACTCCTTGAAACGAGTTTAAACTTTCAATGATGAATGAAGAGCTCCTTGAAACGAGTCTAAACTTTCAATAACTCTTTGATACGAGTATAAACTATCAATGATGAATTGAAGAAGCTCTATGATACGAGCATAAACTATCAATGGAAATTGAAGAACTCTTAAATACGAGTATAAACTATTTATCAAACTAAAGATCGTGCAAGTTAAGGGTCGAAAAACTCGATACTTAACTTGAGGGGGAGTGTTGGAATAAGGAAATTAATTAATTGGAGAACAATAAGGCAAGTGATGAAGATATGACAAGAATAAAGAAGGAAATCAATGAAGATTATGGAAAATCAAATAAAAAGGATATTAGTATAATTAGAATATATTTTCCATGTTTAGCTAGAATTAGAGTCTATATATAGTTGTGTAACCATGGAGAGAAAAGAATTCAAGTCATTCACAATGTAGTCTTTAAAGTTCTCCTCATTTTTTACTTTCTGCAATAGTATTTTATTTTCCGCATTTTACTTTTCAACAATGACTTATACTACTATAGTTGTTATAGCTTGTTTATATAGAATTTCGGCGAAGCAATGTATAAGTAGATATAAGAGTTTTTAATAATTACTCCCTCCTGTTAGAAAGGAAAATATGTAAGTAAGGAAAATAGGTAAGCAAGGAAAAGAAATTAATTAGGGAATGAGTATTAGGGCAAATCTTGCCATTTTTATGTAACCCTTGGCCTATTTAAAAGAGGCGTGCCTATTGTAATTGAATGAACAAGTTGAATGGATAATACTCATATCTTTCAACATGGTACCAGAGCAAAGGCTCAGAACAAAATCATCATAGCCTAATACATTTCTCGACCAAGAAGGCGGTTATTTCCAACCTGCAACATGTCAGACGATGAAGAGAAACCAAATATGGAGGAGACACGATTAAAGATGAGTAAGAATGTTACTCTAGCCGTTAAACTCAACGGGATAAATTATCCCCTGTGGAAACGGCTGATGAGAGTAGCCATCGTGGGAAGACGAGCAAACAGGTATATCACCGGTACACCGCAGCCGCTAGAACCTGGAATGAAGGGGTACACAGAATGGGAGGAAGCCGATATGACAGTATTCTCATGGATAATTGACAACGTCGAAACATAAATTGTTGTCGACTTAGCACATTACCAAACCGCGCAAGCTCTGTAGGAGACCCTACAAACTACATTCGAAAGTACTGCAGATCCATATCTGTTGTATGATCTAGAGGAAAAGGCAGGCCGAATCGTGCAAGGGGAACATGGGCTAGAAACATATTGGCGACATCTCCACAGAATCTGGGTCGAAATTGACCGATGCCAACATCAACCTATGGATTGCTGCGACAAGGGGATTAGCCAACTTCGAACGTATGTAGCAACAAGACGGCTGTTCAAATTCCTAACAGGCTTGAATGCAAGATATGACGGGATCCGAAGGGATATTCTCAAGGAAACTCCGTTGCCCTCAGCCGAGACCGCATACGGTCTGGTAAAACGAGAAGCTACGCGGTTGAAAATCATGCCAGCAGCAGACATCGATCCCCAGACCGGCGCAATCAACGATGGATCATCATCGGGCCAAGTCGGACACGGGTTCGCCGTCAGAAACCAGCCACCACCGCGACCAAAACAGCCACCACCACGAACCGCCGCGCAACAGCCCAATCGCCAAGGCGGTTTCAAACCCGACAAATCAAAATTATGGTGCTCTCATTGCGGAAAACAAAGACATACTCGAGATACCTGTTTCCTCCTCGTTGGATTTCCGGAATGGTGGGATGAAACTCAAAAGGCTAAAGCTCGATTAGCCATCGGAGTCGAAGATGGAGGCGGATTATTTCCGCAAGGAGCAAGGAATAGGGAGATGACTAACACCCGTGGGAGAGCAGGAGATACCGGTCCTCAACCGGGTGGAGGCGGCAGGCCCGGCGAGGCAGCCTTCGCGGAGAAGAAAGGAGGCGGGTCATATGGAGGTAACGGATTGGGGTTGAGAAACCCCGATCCCCAATTTGATTTTCAGAATAAACCCTAAAGCATGAGTAATTTAATTTTTGGTCCTTATAGTTCAGAATATATGCAATATGACCCGGGAAAATTACAGTTAGGACCCCAGAAAGACTATATTCCACGTTTGACCCCAAGACTGTCTGAAAATTCCGTCTTAAGCCCAAATCGTTTTGCACCCTTGGAAAATATACCTATTGCATGCATTGCCCAAAGTAAAATTGACTCTAAGGAGAGTGAGTAGATTTTTGATTGTGGGGCAACTGATACTATGACCTACGATATGAAAGATTTTTCTGAATTTAATGGGGCAACTAAAAGCCAAATTCAAACTGCCAATGGAGAGTTGACAGCTGTGGGTGGGAGTGGAACCATTGAAATATCCCCAACCCTAAAGCTTACAAATTGTCTCTATGTGCCCAAATTATCTCATAAACTTATGTCTATCAGCCACGTGACGAAAGAATTAAACTGTACGTTACTAATGCATCCAAATTTCTGTGTATTACAGGATATCAGGACGAGGAGGATAATTGGGCGTGGCACTGAGCGTCAAGGTCTTTATTATGTGGATGAGATTACACAACAAGGTGGCACCGCGATGTTTGTTCACGGATCTGCATATCGGGAAGCTTGGTTGTGGCACCGCAGATTGGGGCATCCATCCTCAGGTTATTTAAAATTGCTTTTTCCAAAGTTTTCCCATTTTAAGAATATTACTTGCGAATCTTGTGTTTTGGCAAAAAACCACAGACAACCCTTTAGATCAAGTGATACTCGTGTTAAGACTATTTTTTCTCTAGTGCATGCCGATGTTTGGGGTCCAGCTCCTATTGTTGGTGATCATGGTTTTAAATATTTTCTCATTTTTGTAGATGACTGCACTAGATTGACTTGGGTATATTTTTTGAAGCATAAATCTGACGTTTTTGAAAAATTTACCCGTTTCTTTACAATGATCCAGACACAATTCCAAACCACGATCAAAATTCTTAGATCTGATAATGGTAGGGAATTTGTTAACAAAGACATGACCGATTTTTTTAAAGAAAAGGGGTTAGTTTATCAAACTACTTGTCCTTACACTCCTGAACAAAATGGTGTAGGTGAACGAAAGAATAGGATAATCCTAGAGGTCACGAGAGCCCTATTTTTTGACTCAAATGTTCCTAAATTTTTATGGCCCGAAGCTGTTGCCACTGCTGTCTACCTGATTAATCGTTTGCCTACAAAAATTTTGGGTATGAAAACTCCTTTGCAGACTCTCGCATCCCTTACTGATATTCCCCCACCTCTCACACTTTCGCTCAAAATCTTTGGTTGTTCCGTTTATGTGCATGTACCGAAACATGAAAGAGGAAAATTTTCTGCATGTGCAATAAAATGTGTTTTTTTTTTGTATGAGATAAATCAGAAGGGCTATCGATGCTATCACCCGGGGTCTAGGAAGGTTATAACAACCATGAATTGTAATTTTCTAGAAAGTTAATACTTCTATCACACCCAACCTCGGGGTCAGGAGGGGAGTGCTGTTCAGGGGGAGAGTGCTGTTCAGGGGGAGTGTGATAAAATTGGACCCCTCAGTTCGCTGATGCCACATCCAAGTATCTCGATCGTGGAACCAACAGAACAAGCTAGTGTTACTGCCGAGTCAGTCACATCTGCTGTAGAGCCTCCTCAACCACCCACGCCTGAATCGAGTCCTCCTCCAGTGATATCTGAGGTAATTCCTGAAACTAGCTCAGATAATACAGTTATTACCCCTGACACTTTTGGTGTAGAAGAGAATGTGAATGCAACAATTGATGGTGATACAGGCCGCTATATACTCCCCAACAGAACTACTCGTGGGGTCCCGACTAAGAGATACATTCCTGAGAGGATTAGTAGAAGCCGATATTCTATGGCGAATCTGGCTAAAGCAAATCTAACAGAGATGGCTAGGGCGTTTGAAGCAGCACTTTACGAAGAAGAAGAAATCCCATATACGGCCGAGGAGGCTATGAAAATTGCTCACTGGCGAGAAGCAATGCTAGTAGAAATACGGGCTCTGATGAAGAACAATACATGGGAAGTATGTCTTAAACCTGATGGAGTTTGAACTGTGGGATGCAGATGGGTCTTCACTATCAAACGGAGGCCAGATGGGTCGATTGAAAGGTATAAGGCGAGACTTGTGGCCAAAGGATACACTCAGACTTATGAAGTTGATTATGCTGAAACATTCTCACCGGTAGCAAAGATGAGTACTATTCGAGTGCTCTTCTCAATAGCGGCAGTCAGGGAATGGCCACTACATCAGTTCGACGTGACAAACGCATTCTTACATGGGGAACTGAAGAAGCCCATTTACATGGAGCCACCACCTGGATTTGTTGGAGATTTCGAAGGAGGAAAGATTTGCAAACTAAAACGAACATTATATGGGCTAAAGCAGTCACCTAGAGCTTGGTTTGGGAGATTCTCTGAGGAAATGAAGAAGTATGGGTATGAACAAAGCAACTCTGATCATACATTATTCTTGAAGAAAAGAGAAGGAAAGATCACATGCCTCATCATCTATGTAGATGACATGATTTTCACGGGAGATAATGAAGAGGAAATAAGCAAGCTAAGGAAGAATTTGTTTGCAGAGTTTGAAATGAAGGACTTGGGATTACTAAAGTACTTTTTGGGTATAGAAGTGCTAAGGTCAAAGAAGGGGATCTTCATCAGTCAGAGGAAATATGTACTTGACTTGTTAACCGAGACAGGACTACTGGACTGTAAGCCAGCAGATACTCCTATGGTTCAGAATCATGGTCTGCGGATAGTTGAAGGAGCTGAAGCCACTCACCTCACGAGATATCAACGTTTAGTTGGGAAATTGATATACCTATCCCACACTAGACCCGACATAGCTTATGCAGTTGGAGTAGTTAGTCAGTTTATGCATGCACCTCAAGTAGCTCACTGGGAAGCAACACTGAGGATTGTTCGATATCTGAAAGGGACAGCGAACCATGTGATTCTATTCGAGAATCATGGACATTTAGAGATTCATGGGTTCACAGATGCTGATTGGGCAGGGAACCCAAATGACAGAAAATCAACTGCTGGATATTTTACCTTTATGAGAGGAAATCTTGTCACGTGGAGAAGCAAAAAACAGAAAGTGGTAGCCTTGTCAAGTGCAGAAGATGAATTTCGAGGGATTAAGAGTGGGTTGACTGAGATTTTGTGGCTGAGGAAATTGATGACTGAGTTGAACTTAAACTCACAGAAATCATGTAAGTTGTTCTGTGATAATAAGGCGGCAATCAGTATATCTGAAAATCCAGTTCAGCATGATCGGACAAAACATGTCGAGGTGGATCGACATTTCATCAAGGACAATATAGAGGCCAAGACAGTAGAACTTCCTTTTGTGAGATCTGAAGATCAGTTGGCGGATATACTCACGAAAGCTGTCGATGAAGAAGCTTCCATGAGGTATTGGGCAAGTTAAGTATGGGTAATCCCATTACTTAACTTGAGGGGGAGTGTTAGAAGGGAAAATATGTAAGTAAGGAAAATAGGTAAGCAAGGAAAAGAAATTAATTAGGGAAAGAGTATTAGGGCAAATCTTGACATTTTTATGTAATCCTTGGCCTATTTAAAAGAGGCGTACCTATTGTAATTGAATGAACAAGTTGAATGAATAATACTCATATCTTTCAACACCTCCGTCCCCTAATAGGAGTCACTCTTTGACCGGGCAAGAGTTTTAAGAAATGTAGAGAAAAGTTGGTTGAAAAAGTTAGTGGAATGTGAGACCCACATTTTTATATTGGTTTTATAATAAAATGTGAGTGTAGTGAGTTAGTGGAATGTGAGGCCTACTACCATTTATGGTAAAAATGAAGAGTGACTCTTAATGAGGGACGGCCCAAAATGGAAATTAGCGATTCTTATTCGGGGACGGAGGGAGTATTATTTATTTGAATTTGGGAGTGGGAAATTGAGGGCTTATTTCATTTGTGAAATTTTATATTGGGGAGGAATAGTAATGGTGACCCACTTCAGATTTTGGGAGGGAATTTTGATTTTTCAGGTTTGAATTCATGTTTAATTTAGTGATAACAGTGGATTAAGAGACTTAATTAGGGAATATTTTTCTTCGATTATTGTTTTCTTAGCTGGGAATTATTTGTCAATTGTAGTAATGTGTAATGTTGTACTCCAACTACTTGTACCTTGGTTTAGGTTATGTTTACTAATTAACATTAATTTATGTTTTCTAGATCACCATTATGCAAATTATACTTGCATAATATCGTACATATATATGGATTGTGATTGTTATTGTTATTGTTATTGTTATTGTTATTGTTATTGTTATTGTTATGTTTTGAAAAAAATTATATGCGTATTTTTATCATATTAGAAGATGGAGTTCATATGGAGTAGTAATATTTTATGGAGTACGGAGTAGTATATATTTGAAGTAAAATTTTGTTAAATACGTATATACAAACGACATATTCACTCGTTATGTATATGCCTCTAGAAAATGAAAATCGAAAATTAGTTGTGAGATTTATACGAGTATTTCTATTATTATTAATTTGTTTAGATATTATAGGGATTTAGCATATCTTCATTGTTTAGATATTATAGGGATTTAACATATCTTTTTGTATCCACACGTATTATAAATATGTGTGGAGTCTTCCATAATATTCAGTCGATCAATATATGAATTTATTCAATTGGCTCATTATAGTGTGCTTCAAGAAACTATCATCAACGCTGCCAACGAGAACGTCTCTCGCGCCCAGCACCCCCCTCGACCGACGTCATCGCCGACCCAAACCTCTTGGGCGCTCGACGACTACGGTCTCTGTTTCTTGATTGTGAGGATTCCGACCGTTAAGGAAAGGCATTCCTTAACAACTGGTGCTTTCATCCCGAGCTCATCCTCCGTCTTCGTCATCCATATTCCCCAAATAAATCACCAATATAAAAAAAATTCAGTCACAGCACCTGCCCAATCACCTCCCACTGTCGAGCTTCACCGCCGTCGTTCAACGTCATCATGTTACGCAACTACACCGAAGTGGGGCGTTATGAACAACTATTCGATCAATTGGATGCCGCTATCTCCAGGTTGGAAACACGTTGTGACAAAATCGAATGGTGTAGGACAAACTTACTTGCGTCTAAAGCAACGTATGCACAGCAGGCGTGCTACGATTCCAGCAGAGAGATTTGCACTCGTCCGCTTCCCGGGCCACCGCCACAGCCGGCTCAAGACCTATCGTACTATTCGCTGCCTCCCTTGGCCCCTCCGGGCCATCGGCAACAGTTCGGTCGGGCCGCATATGAGCTGCTACCTGCTCGCCGGATGTCGCACCACCCTGGTCGCCGAAATCCAATGAGATTTCCCCCTATGAACAGCCGGAACCCTGCCGACGACAACACAACACATGTGCGTCCAATCAGCCTACCTGCCGGGAGACACAGGGACAATGCACTTTCCGTGGGTACTCGGCATATGAACAGCCCCTGCCTAGTTGCTGGGATCCGCCGAGAAGGTGGTAGCCGCAGCGGGAATCGGCCACACCCTACGGGGCGCCGACTTACGGACCACCTACCTGTTGGGACTATCGCGTGCAACAAGGATGCCAAGCATATGATCAACAACACCCCACATCAGGTCCATTGGAATTGAATGATCCGATTTCTGATTTTGCAACTATCGGTGACGGAGGGGGTGATTCTGTATTTTATCGTGATGATTATTGGGACTCTGATGAATATGAAGGTGAAAAGCGACCTTACCATTATAGGAGACATAGTAATGAGCGAGATGAGAAGTTGTTCGATCTTAATGAGTTATTGAGGCAGCAAGATGGTGACTTTGCTCTTGAACATAAGAGAACAGAGTTGCTTACATTCAACCTAAAGAACAGAGAAAAAGAGATCAACAAAAAAATTTCGTGGCTGCTCGAGAAAGAGGAAAAGGATGAACCTCGCCGATCTAGTTTAGAGGCGAAAGAAACAGATTTCAGTGTGTTGACTGCACGCAAAAGAGAGAGAGCATGGAGATTCAGAGCCTTGTTGATGAGCACAAGGTTGGGTTTGAGATAAAACAACAGGACAATCAAGTAGAAACGGAAGAGAAGCGAAGGTTGTTTGAGGATGAGCTTCCATTAAAAACGGAAGAATTGGTTACGAAAGGAGGGGCTCACACCAGTTTGCAAGCACTTGCTTGTGTCTATGTGGATGTGAATGTCAGTGATATTACAAGCATGAATCCTCGATTACCATCGCGCGACGTCGATGCAAGGTTGATTCCTCGGCAAAATAACACGCCGTGTTTGAGCATTCATGACTGTGTGGCAGAACTTTCCATTTTAGCGTTGAATTTGGACGACCACATTAGTCTATCTTTGTTGATTTTTTATGGAGGTGAAGAAGGGAGACATTCAGCTGTTCGGTGTGTGTTTGATCCAGGAGGAGTTGTGATACGTGCAGATATATGAGAATATCCCTCATATCATTATTTTGTTAATTAATTATTTACCGTATCTTTTCATATATGATTAGGATTATTTTCGTACTCATCAAGTTAGGTATTTAGCACTATAAATAGGAGACAATGTTCTTCCTTTCATTCAATCAATGAAATAAAATCATTTACGTTAGTTTTTTTCCTTTCTTCTCAAGCAAACCCTAATTTCTATCGTCGTTGATCGTCGGGCCAAGGTTCCCGCGACTTCACGGAGGAATTCGTGCGAGGTTAAGGAGCACGTCCTTAACAACTGGTGCTTTCATTGATGAACTCACTTTTCATTGCCGATCTCAGATTGACGATGACGAATCATGTGGGGAGCTGCACGGAGCCGATCGTCGTGACGCCTGCCGGCATCATCCGCGGACTGGAGCAGTTTCCGGCATCGAGTGGCGCACGGGACTCCACTGCCTTGGCATTCCAACACGTCCTGGCGTCGTTAGCCCGCATCGAAGTGCGCCTGGACGCTTCGGAGAGGCGATCGGCCTCAGCGCAACCGCCGCCTTGGCCCGAGCCTAAGCCTCCATATGAGGATTGGCAGAGGGGGAGAGGCGAGATGGGTAGGCAACGCCCGATTCTATTCCAGCCACAGTCGTGGCTTCTCAACAAAACCTAGGGTTAGTCGGCCCTTCAACAAAGCTCGCGATTCAGCCGCCAAGGACAGATCCGCTACCGTGGGATAGGTACGGCGGAGGTAGCGTGGGTTTTCGGGGGCGCCGTCATACAGCCTGGGATAACCCCGCGCATAAGCTCGACGATCAGCCGGGGCGACTTGCGATGGAGTGGGATCGGAACGACGGTGGTAGCGTGGGATTTCGAGGGCGACGTCCTACTGCCTGGGATAACCCCACGCTTGGGTTCGACGATCAGCCGGGGCTACTTGCGCCAAAGTGGGATAATGCATGGGGCTGACAGGAGGGCGGTCGTAATTTGGATCAGCCGCGTTATGATCATTACCGTGTGGAGAAACCCCGTTATGAGATAATGAGAGCCACCCGTAATTAAATACGTTTAGTATTTAATTATTTAGTTGCATTATTTAGTTAGATAATTTAGGGATTGCATATCTTTTTCATATATTTTGTCTTGCTCATTAAGTTAGTATCCACTATTATAAATAGTGGACATTGTTATTCATTTCAATCATTCAAGAAATATCAAATTATATTATTTTCCTTTTATCGTATTTTTCTATTTTTATCGTCTTCTTTATTTTCTCGCAACCCTAGTTTGGAGTTGATCCCGGGGAAAGCCCGAGACGTCCACTTTTATCCCTCCGTCGTCGACCTCTCGTCGTCGCCGGAATCTTGTTAAGGGAGTGCACCCTTAACAATTGGTGCTTTCATTGACGAACTCACTTTTCATTGCCGATCTCAGATTGACGATGACGAATCGTGTGGGGAGCTGCACGGAGCCGATTGTCGTGATGCCTGCCGGCATCATCCGCAGACTGGAGCAGTTTCCGGCGTCGAGTGGCGTGCGGGACTCCACTGCCTTGGCGTTCCAACACGTCCTGACGTCGTTAGCCCGCATCGAAGAGCCTGGACGCTTCGGAGAGGCGATCGGCCTCGGCGCAACCACCGCCTAGGCCCGAGCCTAAGCCACCCTATGAGGATTGGCAGAGGGAGAGAGGCGAGATGGGTAGGCAATGCCCGATTCTATCTCCAGCCACAGTCGTGGCTTCTCAACAAAACCTAGGGTTAGTCGGCCCTTCAACAAAGATCGCGATTCAGCCGCCAAGGACAGATCCGCTGCCGTGGGATAGGTACGGCGGAGGTAGCGTGGGTTTTCGGGGGCGTCGTCATACAGCCTGGGATAACCCCGCGCATAAGCTCGACGATCAGCCGGGGCGACTTACGACGGAGTAGGATCGGAACGGCGGTGGTAGCATGGGATTTCGAGGGCGACGTCCTACTGCCTGGGATAACCTCGCGCTTGGGTTCGACGATCAGCCGGGGCGACTTGCGCCGAAGTGGGATAATGCATGGGGCCGACAGGAGGGCGGTCGTAATTTGGATCAGTCGCGTTATGATCATTACCGTGTGGAGAAACCCCGTTATGAGATAATGAGAGCCCCCCGTTTCGATGGATCGGACGTGGGTAATCTGGATTATGAAGAGAGCGCATCCATATATTACCCCGATTATGATTGTGACTCTGAGGGATATGATGAAGACGCTGATCGCCCACCACCGCAGCGACATGAGGAGGTCTCACAAGAGTTGAGAAAATCACCTCCGGTGGCAGGGAATACGAATGTGTTGCAAAATATAGTGATTATGTGGCAGCGGATTCTGGTGTTGCTCGCGAGAAAGTCGTGTCCGCGCTGGAATCGGTGGATGATATTTTCCTCAGCGAGACACGCGGCCCCAGTTATGGAGTTGTTCGTCCTATTAATCTGACACAACCTGTAAAGGATCCACAATATGAGGAACGTCCTACACTTTCTTATGAGAATGCTATGAAATATTGGCCAAATCAACCATATTTGTTTTGTTTCGGTGATCAACACTTGTTCATATTGGTGCAAGCACTCATTTGCGATGCCCGATTGATTCCCCGCGCGACGATGCACTTCTATTGGGCGAATGGAGATATTCAACTATTCGGCGTATGTTTGATCCAGGAGGAGATACCTCGCTGAAGCGTTCACTCCCAACTCTCTTCGTTGCTTCGTAATTCCCACCTTGAGGACAAGGTGGATTTCAACCGTGGGGGAGTTGATACGTGCAGATATATGAGAATATCCCTCATATCATTATTTGGTTAATTAATTATTTACCGTATCTTTTCATATATGATTAGGATTATTTTCGTACTCATCAAGTTAGGTATTTAGCACTATAAATAGGAGACAATGTTCTTCCTTTCATTCAATCAATGAAATAAAATCATTTACGTTAGTTTTTTTCCTTTCTTCTCAAGCAAACCCTAATTTCTATCATCGTTGATCGTCGGACAAAGGTTCCCGCGACTTCACGGAGGAATTCATGCGAGGTTAAGGACCACGTCCTTAACAATTGGTGCTTTCATTTCGTGCTCATCCTCCACAATCGACGCATCTGGACGAAGGAGATCTCCACGACGGAAGTCACCATTTTCACTCTCCATCTATGTATCCAACGGGGACCTTTGGACAACCGCAATATACAACAGCCGGGTACCCGTACAACCCATGGCAGCCTGTATATCAATCCCCAAGTCCGTTTCCCTTGTCCGATGAGCAGCCGCTGTTAGATCAACAATCAACCGATTGGCGATGCCACCTACAGCCGCTACCATACCAGCCGGACGGGCACCAACAGCGTCACCCCTACCACGCCAGACAGCCCACTAGCTGGGACCCACCATGGATGCGCCAGACCGCCACATATCAACAACCGCTATCCTATGAGCCAGATACGTACTCGCCACCACTGCCTGGACGCCGTCCTACTTGCTAGGACCCACCTGCCTACTGGGAGACACCGGGACAATGCCCCTTCCATGAGGTCTCGGCATACGACCAGCCGCTCCCCCAACCATAACTCAGGATTGAATCAGCCCGCGCCGCAGCCACCTCGTTCAGCCACCACAACGCCAAACCCGATTGAAGCGATGCTTGAACAATTATTGGAGGTGTGCAAAAGGATGGAGTCTCGCTTTGATGAAATCGACCGCCGCATCGACAACGATGCAATTTATGGCAGTTTGGAATCCATGAATGAGTTCATTCCTAATGAAGTTAATGTCACTTGCCCTCTGAAGTTCGATATGGTGATGCTCGAGGACAATAAAGCCAATGATGGTGGTGACCAGCCCATGGATTCTGGTGATCATCCAATGAAATATGGAGGAGACGCTCCTCAAGTACCAGTAGAGGATAAAAGGTCTGATGCATTGCTTCATGTTGATATTATTGTGAAACCTATCTATACAATGCTTGAGGTCATGGAAAGGGTAGATGAAGACTCTCTTGTGGTGCATGCGAATGGTTCTCATTTGGGGACCAGGTGGCTTTCTATGGAGCCAAATAAAGAATATTATTGGACTAAGCAGTCTGGTATATTTAATCCAGGAGGAAATATCGCCCAAAGTTCTGATCATGATTGGAAGAAGTCTGAATCATTTATTGGAACGAAAATAATAATTTAGATACGTTGTCACGCGATAGTCGATTATTGGTGTACAAAACAACGATTTTATGTTTTTGATCCAGGAGGAGATAACTCAAAGCTTCTGTTATCATTGACTCTCTTGATTGCTTCGTGGATCCCACCTTGAGGACAAGGTGGCTTTCAATCGTGGGGGAGTTGATACGTTTAGTATTTAATTATTTAGTTGCATTATTTAGTTAGATAATTTAGGGATTGCATATCTTTTTCATATCTTTTGTCTTGCTCATTAAGTTAGTATCCACTATTTATAATAGTGGACATTGTTATTCATTTCAATCATTCAAGAAATATCAAATTATCTTATTTTCCTTTTATCGTATTTTCCTATTTTTATCGTCTTCTTTATTTTCTCGCAACCCTAGTTTGGAGCTGATCCCAGGGAAAGCCCGAGACGTCCACTTTTATCCCTCCGTCGTCGACCTCTCGTTGTCACCGGAATCTTGTTAAGGGAGTGTACCCTTAACAATTAACTTGTTAAGGAAGAAGTTCCTCAACGATAGATTTCGCGTCGAACGTCGCCGGAGCTTTTGCCCGTCGATCAATCCGGCGTTGAAATTAAGGTTTGTGCGGCGTCGTGAATGCGATCGTCGAAGGATAAAAGGTAGTGGAGGTAGTCGCGAAAGCTTTTCCCATCGATCAAACCGATAACAATACCGAATTGATATAAAAACGTAAAAAGAAAATAGGATGATTGTATTTCTGATTTATTGAGAATGGATACAAATACTCCTATTTATAAGAATGATACTAACTTAATGAGCAAGACAAAAGATATGGAAAAGATATGCAAATCCATAATTAACTAACTAAATAATAATAATAATAATAATAATAATAATAATAATACTAATCGTATCAACTCCCCCGCAGTTAAAATCCACCTTATCCTCAAGGTGGGAACCACGACACAACGAAGAGCGACGCGAACAGAAGCTTTGCTGAGCTCTCCCCTCCTGGATCAAACGCACACCGAATGGTTAAGCGTCTCCCTCCACCAATTCCTCGGCGACCAGCTTGGCCGCTTGATTGTATATACCCCCCACAATATATCCACCCAAACATGATAAATCCATCCTGGAATAAGATTTCCATGACTTCCTTTCGTATGGGTAGTGATCCTACGCCTCGATTCAACAAGGGCAGCAAAATAGAAACCTGCGGCAGATTCTTATCATCATACACCATATTTTTCCCGGTCGTTGCCTCGACGAGCACTTGCGGCGACTCCTCGACGTTCTTGACGATCTCTTCAAGGACCTTATCGTTTGGAACATCAAGAGTAGCGCTAACATTGTGAGTAGCGTTGTTAGAAACATCGTTAATATCTTCGAGATTATCCTCACTCAACACCAACGTGGGAGTATTATCAATGTTCTCTGTTGATATATTTTCATCATCGATGTTCTCATTGTAATCATTTACGGCAGCAAGTTGGGCAGGAGAGGGCGATCGAACCAAGAGGTTGGTTATGTTGCTGAGATATCGCGGCTGCCCCGAATTAATAAACTCCTGAGACTGTTGAGGCAGGTGCGTTGAACCGGATCGTGGCTGGGCAATGGCAGGCAACGACGTCGTGCAGGGTCTCAGTGATCAGTTGAACTGCAGTGGCTGGTACGTTGGCTGCATGTGAAGCTCCGGCAGATGGTAATTCGGCTGCCATTGCTGATAACCGGCGTGGAAGGTCTGCGGGCAGCAGTAGCTAGGTGGGTCCTAGCTTGTTGGACGTCGCGTCTGGACCGGCTGTGTATGGGGCGATGTTGTTGCCACCGCCAATCCTGTATCTCCGGTCGTTGTGGTTGTTGCCATTGCAAAGCATCGGGTGGATCAGGTTCGGGTTGCAACGGAGGGAGCGTTGCTGCTACCTTGCGCTCATGCTCAACCAATTGGGTCTTGAGCCGGGCGAGCCTAGCGAGAATATTCTCCCACGTTGCTGCTGTTGAATTCAATTGCAAGCCTTCAGATGCTTGCGATATCTCCCACCATGAACGAAGATTGACTTCGGCCATGAGTTCGAGAATGAAAGCACCACTTGTTAAGGAAGAAGTTCCTCAACGATAGATTTCGCGTCGAACGTCGCGGGAGCTTTTGCCCGTCGATCAATCCGGCTTCAAAATTAAGGTTTGTGCGGCGTCGCGATTGCGATCGTCGAAGGATAAAAGGTAGTGGAGGTAGTCGCGGGAGCTTTGCCCGTCGATCAAACCGAGAACAATACCGAATTGATATAAAAACGTAAAAATAAAATAGGATGATTGTATTTCTGATTTATTGAGAATGGATACAAATACTCCTATTTATAAGAAGGATACTAACTTAATGAGCAAGACAAAAGATATGAAAAAGATATGCAAATCCATAATTAACTAACTAACTAAATAATAATAATAATAATAATACTAATCGTATCAAGTTGCCTCGCCGAAGCTTCTGATTTCAACTCTCCTTTTCGCTTCGTGGTTCCCACCTTGAGGACAAGGTGGATTTTAACCGTGGGGGAGTTGATACAAGTATTTCTATTATTATTTATTTGTTTAGATATTATAGGGATTTAACATATCTTCTTTGTTTAGATAGTATAGGGATTTAGCATATTTTTGTATCCACACGTATTATAAATATGTGTGGAGTCTTCCATAATATTCAGTCGATCAATATATGAATTTATTCAATTAGCTCATTATCGTGTGCTTCAAGAAACTATCATCAACGTTGCCGACGAGAACCTCTCTCGCGCCCAGCACCCACCTCGACCGACGTCATCGCCGACCCAAACCTCTTGGGTGCTCAACGACTACGTTCTCTGTTTCTTGATTGTGAGGATTCCGATCGTTAAGGAAAGGCATTCCTTAACAGAGATTTTCAATGCAAACTGATGCTCGATCTCCATCATTTATTTACACTTGTTAAAACGACAATTTCTTTTAGGCTGCATAGTATTTGCTATTATTTCTTAATGATTATATCTTAACTGGACATCTAAGTAGCCTTTTTAATTTTAGCTGGCAGTGAACTTAATCGTTAATTAATTCCCGTATCCTAATTATTGCCAATAATTTGTTTCGTAATTATATATATGATCACTTGAGCCAAATAATTAAATGTGATCCAAAACTCAGTTAAATTGCGCACTTATTTATTTAGCCCGTCATCCACGTACTAATCAGTTTTGGAAAATTTTTATTTGAGGAAATCCATATTGGAGATAATTAATTTTTGTAATAGAAATGTGTCAATATATATTGACATGAAAACATAAACTATTGATTAGCAGTTTTTAATTGGACACGTAAATCACATCTATTTGTATTATGGTCTGATTGGAAAATTTCTATTTAACATCTATTTATATTTTTTAATATATGTGTAATAAATTTTATTTTAATTAATTTTCATATACTATTCGATTGTTCTATATTAACAATTCATTAATAGATCAAAGGCTAAAATTTTTAAATTTTATTTTACAAATTGATCTAGTAAAAGTGATTAAAAAGGCTTATGTGAACAGTCTGTTTATCATCACTCAAAAATTTAATAACTTGTCATATCAAACTTAAATTATAAAGTGGTGCAAATGAAAGATAGAAAATGACAATATTGTAGCAAAAACGATAAAACGTAAGTTAGAAAATCTTGATGAAAGCAACTGCAATATTTAAAGCCCTAGCATTTGGGTTTACCTGTTGGAGTAATTGTAATTTGTAACAGAATGTGCTGTCGCCGCCTATTCTGGTTTAGGCTCAACACAAAATGATTTACCTAAAACCTATTTACATTATTTTTGCTTTATTTAAAATTTATTTGCTTACTTTATTGTTTAGAGTTACCGTTAAGCCCCCAAAAAAACTTGTTTGTTATGAGAAGCCATTACCAATCAAATGAACATTTTGGATACGTGGCACTCGAGTCGATCCACTTTTTAAATTTAATCAACATTGTCAAGAACGACTTGATGAGAACAAGCAAAAATAAGACAAGAATGGAAAAATTGAAATACATTGATCACAACACATGGAGCTGCACGGGGCATTCGATGGTAAAGGTGGACTTCACAAGTTAACCTAAAGTGAGACAGAATGCAACGGTGATGTCTCCATAAATTAACACAAGTCTTTTCAGCGTGCTTTATCCATTACTCACACGTTATTTGAGAAGTTTCTCTAAGAGTCAACCATCCCAAAATTGCCTCAAACTAAGCTAGCTTAATCTTGAAATTTTTATTAGATGAATGCCATGAAAGAAGATGGAATAAAGCCATGTGGCCATATTATGGCCAGCCATAAATTGATTTAATAGACAAAAAAAAATTGATTTTTATTCAAATTTTCGATTTAATACTACTTGATTTTACTTTTATATCATTTTCATTATTTGTTTCCCAACATGTTACTGCTGCTCTGTTATAGTTTTTGCTCAACTTATTACTACTGTCATTTTTTTATTGTTGTTCAACGTATATAGTAATACGTGATATTAATGTGTTTTACATAATGAAATTCAAAGATAAGTACCAACTCACAAGTTCATTCACAGGCATATAAGGTTATATCGGTAATTCTAATTTTTTTATATATGTAAATGGACTAAATTAACTCTTTACGGTCTGCCATAATATGGCCATTTAGCATCACTCAGGAAGATGTATCAAAGTTAAATCCATTACCAAACTTATAGACTACTACAATGCTAAAACAATGTTATACATCATGTAACATAAGGCCCATAGTAAGTAAAGAGGTGAGAGTTTGGAAATAAAAACTCTCTCCCTTCTATTAAAGATGACTCATTTTCTCTTTTGGATTGTTCCAATCAAGATGACTTGTTACTAAAAATAGCAACACTTTTATTTCTACTTTATTCATTCTCTTATTTTATTTTCTATCTGATACACAAAATAAAATTGCATAAAATCTTGTGTCGCCTAAAAAATGGATCATCTTTTTTGGAAGACGGAAGGAGTAAGTAGTATCGGAAGATACTTAATTTGGAGAAATCATGATACATAAAGAATATAGTAAATCACTTTCTTCATGTATCATGATTTTTGGCCCACCTCTTGGATTTCCTCACTAAAGTTCATGAAATTTGAAATTTGCCACCAAATGCTTGTTTCAGCCTTTTTATTCATTATTATACTGAGTAATATGAATTGAACTGATTAATTCTTTTCGTAACGGTGTCTGATTGTTTGCCCACATCCATCACCAAATAAATAGCAAAGAGCCATTTAAATATGATCAATTTTGAAATTTGTTAATAATTTGAGTATTGTACTATCTTAGATCATCTCCAATGGCGTACGTCCGGTCGGACATCCGCGATTGGCGACCGGGACGTCCGCCATTGTGGCGTGGCAAGTCGGATACGGACGTCCCGTAAGGACGTCGGATGTCCTCGGACGTGCGGGCGACGGGCGGGCGGACGTCCGCCATTGTGGCGTGGGTCGGACGTCCGGGTCGGGCGTCCGGTATTTAAATTTTTTTTTAACTCTATATATACGGCTCGTTGAACTTCATTTCATTCGCACCACTTGTGTTAACAAGTTTCTCTCTTCTTTTACTACAAATTTCATTTCTACTTAATGGAGAACAACAGGAACTCCCCCGCCACGAGCGAGTCGCAGACTCCCACGTTTCCCGCCGAACTGGAGGGAAACTCTAGCGGAAATGCGACAACGGTTCCGACAATGTCGGGGATGGGTGGAATGGGTAGGATGGGTGGTATGGGTGGGATGGGTGGGATGAGTGGTATGATGTCCCCTTACTGCAATATGTACAATTGGATGGGTGGGATGGGTGGTATGATGCCCAGGGCAGCGGGGATGCGGGGCATGACCCCAAATATGATGGGGATGGGGATGGGGGGGCATGACCCCAAATATGATGGGGATGGGTGGGATGATGCCGGGGATGATGCAGACCATGCCTGGGGAGGGGGTGGCAGGGCCCCTGAACCGCTAGCGGACGATGTCTATCGGCCGGTTATCGATATGTTGTCTACTGATACCCCCTCCAGTTTTGTTCCGCAGACTCAGTTCACCGGCGTGGAAACTTTCTCTTTTGAGGAGTTGGGGCTATCTCCAGTCAGGGAGACTCCCGATGATGTGGGGACAGCGGCAAGGGGCAGGAGCAAGGGCCGTGGCAGGGGCAAGGGCAGGGGGAAAGCCACAGGCTTTTCCTCGCGAACGGTGGCTGAGGAGGAGGATGATGAGGAGATGGGAAAGAGGACGGTCTGGAGCGTGTGGGAAAACGTCGCGCTTTCGAAGGCTTGGGTTTCAATAGTCGAGGATCCCTATGTTGGTGCTAACCAGCATATTGACAGACTGTGGCATCGCGTCGCTGAAGCCTACCAATCACACAAACCGGCTGGGGCGAAGTGTCGCGTTCCCAAACAATGCCGAAAACAGTGGGAGCGGTTAAGGCCTAAGCTTAGTCGATTTGCCGGCCTCTACCAAAACAATCTCCGCCAAGCAACCAGCGGTATGTCCGAGGAGGATGTGAAGAACCGTGCCTTGGCGCATTACCCCGACAGATCCTTGAAGTTCAAAGATTTCGACCAGTGGGAGGCCTATCTCGTGGTGAAGGATTCCCAAAAGTTTTGTGGGGGTGTCGAATCGGGCTGGCAGAAGCGGACGAAGATCAACGCTTCCGGTGAATACAGCAGCAGTGCTGGTTCGCACGAGCTCCCAGAAGCCGAGGAAGTGTCCCCGCTACCTCAATCAGACTCCCGCCGGCGACATCGCCCGATTGGGCAAAAGGCTGCGCAGCGGAAGGCTAGGGGAAGCAGCAGCGGTAGCAGGTCGTTCGAGGTCCAATCGGAGGCCCCTGCTCCCCCAGAAGAGTACGATCGTCTCTCTCGCGCGCAGATAATGACTAGTTTGGTCCGGACCATGCATAGGTGGCATAGCACGACAGATCCAGTGTACAAAAAGATGTTGAAGGATGTCATCGATGGATGTCGGCGCGATTTGGGGATGCCACCCATTGGAGATGATGGCGCCGAGATTAGCGGCGGGGACGACGGGGCCGGCACGGGCGACGGCGAGGGTGGCACGGGCGACGAGGACAACGCGGAGTGAGCCGAGTCTAAATTTTCCCGTATTATGTTATTTTTATTATGTAATTTTTTTTCTTTTTTATTATGTAATTTTTTTTCTTTTTTTGTAATTTTTTTAATGAAGCATTTGCAATTTTCCCGTATTCCGTGTCAAAATTATAATTTCGTTACGTTTATAAATAATTGTGATTTTTTTTTTATTGCGGCAAGTCCTAGTGGGAGGGGCGATGGGAAGGGCAGATTGTGAAGGGGATGTCCTAGTGACGTGGCAGTGGGATGGGAAGTCCTAGTGACGTGGCAGGAGGTGGTTTTGGGAAGTCATAGTGGATGTCCGAATGGGACATCCGTGCATTGGAGATGCTCTTAGCCCATGAAATGTTGTCTAGTTTTGTCATTTTAGTCCGTCCATGAAAAATTGTCCACTTTGATTTTTTCTATTTTTGGTAAATAGACCTCACTTTTACTAAATCTTTACACTCACATTCTATTATAAAACTAATCCTTCATATAAATGTGAGACCATCATTCCACTAACTTTTTCAACTCACTTTTTTCACATTTCTTTAAATCAGCACTGAGTCAAACTTGGACAATATTTCATGAACAAAGGGAGTAGTTGTTAATTAACTTCATTCTTAAATATATATTGTGCATAAATGAAAAACAAACTTTCCAAATAGTAGTATTTGAACTATTATATTTTTATTTTTATCGGTCCACAAAATTAGCATTTGTCTATATATCATAAATTTTAATTTTTTATGTAGTGTGTCTCATTTTCTACTAACAACATTTTAATGACATTCAATACCAAAACTACTTTTCTTGAATGAAGGGAATATGAATTAAGAATTAGTAATAAAATAATATTATTAATATAACCTACTTAAAAAAAACTTTAATTTATTCATGGTATTAAAAAAAATATTGACAAAAGACTTTTATTTTTTGTTAGGTAGATTGTATAACATTTTAAAAAATTTCAGTGTTCTTTTAAAACTGTTAAGGTCATTAACAGACTAATTACAAAATTTTATTCAAATCTATACCATGCCACAACATTCTAACTTATACCACTAACACTGTAATCCATTAAAAATATTTTACTCATCTTTCTACTATCATAGTCCCGCCATTTATATTTTAATTCACCATTTTTATTAATCTTTATATATTTATTGAAATTGTGGTATTTTAAAAAGAATTAATTTACTACTTCCTCCGTATATTTATTGAAATTGTGGTATTTTAAAAAGAATTAATTTACTACTTCCTCCGTCCCCAAAGAATATGCACTTTGGGTTCGGCATGCAAAATTGAGAAAGTAAGAGAGAGGTAGAGAGAAAGAATAATTAAAGTATTATTAGTGAAGAATGAGACACGTCTCATTAGAGTGAAAAGAGTTTCTAAAATTGGAAAGTGCATATTCTTATGGGACGGAGGGAGTATAATTTTTTAATATTAAGTAATCAAAATTGTAAAAAAAATAGAAAACTGTAATACCAAAAATTATAATAAAATATAAGAAATTAAATAAAAAAATACAAATCCGATTCTATGTCCAAGTTGATTGACTAAGCTTCGTCCCTTTGCCTCTGAGCCTTGAGCATCTTCGAGTTGTCTTTGGGATAATGCTTTGGTAATGGAAATTGAGAATCATTGAAATAGTATCTACGTATTTTTCAAACAAACTATAAAAAATCTCATAGATCATTGATAGATTAGTCTATTTTTTTAGAGGGACACATAGGTTTTCGTCGCCCCCCGCTGCTGCAACTGGCCAAAATTCCACCGCACCAAATCACCTCCGTTGTCCAAAGGATAACAAAGTCTTTCTCCCAAGAAATAGGGTTAATATTCAAAGAAGATAGGTATAAACATTTGGAAATGAAATTAGAACATTGATTGATAACTTCAAGAGAAATTGTGGGCAACTAAACTTAGGTATATGTTATTGGGCCTAAAAATATTTTTTTATTGGGCCTTGACTAGATTAGCGTTGGTATTTTAAAATGGACTATCCTTAACTGATAAGTTCGATGTTCAAACCAAAATATTGAAAAGCAGTAGATTCTATATTAAAACCAACTGAATACACGCACACGCACACAAACATACGTATTTTACTATTTATTATTTAGAATTAAAAAATCACTTGAGAAAAAATGGAAGAGAAAAGAAAGAAGGAAAAAAATGACAAGTTGTTTTAGATCTTTTTGCTTGAAAAAAAAACAAACAAATAATACTCCGAACATCTCCAAACAATAATCTTCTTTTTTCCATTACATAGACAAATAATAATCTTTTTTTTTTCCATTAAATAAAGAGATGGAATTAGGCCATCCACAACGCTGTTCCTATACCGTTCCTTAAACCACTATTTGAGGGCCCCACTGTACTTTTTTACTCCATTCCTTAACTAAGGAACGGAACCTGCAACCCTCCGTTCCTTAACCGTTCCTTAAATTACTATTCATTCAATTTCATTTTTTTTTATTTCCAACCCAATTCAATTTAAATAAACACACTTTATTAAAAAACAAACACACTTTATTAAAAAACACACAAGTGATTGCAGAAGTAGTCGCGTACTAACCTTGCAGCGGCTTCCTCCCGGTTACGATGGATGTACGTACGGGAGCGTCGTTGGGGCGGCGCGGCTTCTTCGGCCTCCCGTCGTCGATCTTCTTTAAGTGATTGTTGTAATATTTGATGCATTTTTTCAAAAGGATCCATTAGTTTGATTAAATTTGGGAGAAGGAAAGCAGAGTTGATTTGAGATGAAAATTGGGGTGGAAATAGAGAGGAATAGATGTGTGTTTGTGATTGAAATGAGTATGAAATAGGAGTATTTATAGAGTAAATAAAAAAAAAAAAACAAAACGGATATAAAAAAACGGTCATATTACCGTTGCAATTTTTTTTTTTTATTAAATTCGATTTTTTTAAAAAAAAATTGAATTATTGCGTCACCGGGACGAAGCCTACTCGCGGGGCAGCGAGTGGGCTTCACGCGTCGAATGGGAGGCCGCCACGTCGCCTCGGTGCGTGGCGGAACGTTTTGTTCCGCGTTCCTCCGGAACGGAACGCGGCACGGTATGGGAACGGCATGGGAACGGAATGGCGACGGAACGAGGCCTGCAACGCGTGCCGCCGCGGAACCGTTCGGCCGGAACGGCATAGGAACCGCAACGGCACAGCGTTGCGGGTGCCCTTAGAGACTTAAAAGGTGCATAAATGGAAAAGGTCTAAAGTAGGGAAAAAGTATCTTTTTATAATTAACAAATCTTTGCTCAGAAACTTCTCGTGATTATTTTTATAAAGTACTGAAAATGTGCAAATTCAAAAACATTTTTGTAATTCACTCTTAAATAATTTGTCCCTAAAAATCTTATAGCTGACTAACATAACAGCGTATGGTCCTCAATAATTTTCATTTTTTAACTCATGCCAGATCTTTTGGGTTAGGCTCTTTCAGCTCACAATTGTTTTTGTTTACTTACCAAACACTACTATACAAAAAGTATTAATATTATGATTGTCTAAGTCTTTTATAAAATAAATTGTACTTTTAGTTGGTCACTAATTTTAATGCATACTCTTATGACCTTATAGGATAAATTAAAAAGTAAAGAGTGCATACTCTTATAGAACGAAGGAAGTATGACAAGTAAAGTGAACAATACATTTGAAAATATTATGATAATATTATATACATATATTTATCCAGGGGTGCATTAGGGTCCAAATGACCCTTTAGTGTTAAGTTCAAATCTACTTATAGCCTTAGGATTAACTTGATGGACGGATTAAATTAATAGTGTACATCATTCTCCGTGTTACATTATTATGAAGCCCGATTTATATTATAGGAGTATATTTGGAACATCTACAAAACCAGTCAGTATTTTAAATGGAAGGTCCGAAATAAGTGCCAATTAATTTCAACCAACCTCCTACATTCCCTTCCCTTTCGATTTCTCTCTCCAATGCAGTCCATTCGACACAAAACCTAAACCCCTAAAATTCTCAACACATTCAACCCTAGTCTTATTTGCATCACTACAACACTGACTCTAGGAGATTTCTTTTCCACTGCACAGCAGCGGTATCGAAGCGACCATTTTTGACTATTTTGAGGTTATTTACAGACTTTGCTCTGTCATAAATCGATCGTTCTACTGTACATTCAACCCACAATATTGAGGTGTTTGAGGTTAGTTACATTCAACCCACAGTTTTGAGGTGATTGAGGTTGATTTTGTTGCTCTGTATTGTAGTGATTCGAATGTTCTAGTTGGTGATGCAACATTATGCGCTTTCAATTGAAGCCTCCATTTTTCGACCAGTTTAAGGTAGATTCATGAAATTCTCTCAATCATCTCCTATATACATTAGTTAGTCAAATGCCCCGATTATAACTGTCCAATTTATGTTTACATTACCGAGACGATACCTAGAATATTCGTGAAAATAATCAATTTTTAAGGTAAAGATTCGTTTGTTGCCGGTAAGCATACTTCATTTCTCTTGTTCGTATTTCATTACTATGCAAGGTTATGTACATTATTGATGCTCATTGTTTGTAGTTGTCCATTAGTAGTTTTCGTTACATTATTCAAGGTTGTTGTATACATTATTGGTTAGCCGGCATACTTAAGTCGCCATGTTTATAATACATTATTGCGAATTGTTGTGTACATTATTTGTCCTATAATTTACATTATTTACCCCAGTTTGGTACATTAAAACAGATTCATTATATAGTAATGTATGATAATAATAGCAATAATGTAAACGGGATGCGCCTTCAAGTTGTTGTGTATATACATTATTCAGTTGGAGATGCAACATTATGTGCTTTCAGCAGAATTATATTTTAATATATGTGTGAAATACAGTAATCCGTAGTTGATTTGTAATCGTCCATGTTTTATGTACTTATATACAGGGTCCAAGAGGGCAAAAGTAGTTGATGGTGCTGATGATTCTTGGGATGATTTCATTCCTAAAGCAGTAGCTAGACATTACTGAACGGAGATGGAATAGGAGGAAGCAGATATAATGTAAATATATTAATAATGTAATGATGCAGCACGTATAATGTATTGTTCTAGTGCTTGAATAAATAATGTAATGATTATACAGTCGTAATTTGCGACTCATATCTTCAATAATGTAAACTCATTATGCAAAATAATATACAACAAACGTTCATTGCACTCTATCTAGACAAATTCTTAAACACAATACATGTTCATTGTAACATTAAGTAATTTTATCGTCGAGAGACAATATGTCAAAAGTAAAAGTGATACACAAGTTAAATAATGTAAATAGTCCCAGCCCATAATGTACGTAATCAGTGAATGTAATGTAACAAAAAAAAATCCTTGATTTTTTTTCATTTACAGAAAATAAATCTTTCCAAAAAAAGGCCTGAATCATGGAAACTTAATAAATGTCAACATATATCAGTACCATTCTTACCCTTTTATAATTATTTTAATTATTAAATAAAATACAAATGGAAGCAACATCAACCGTTAGATTAAGAAATTGAATGGATGGGATTGACTTGGATTTTTGACCTAATTTCAATTATGGACCTTATCACATCCATCCATGCATCATTTAGAGTATATTGACTTAACATGAGTTTGAAGAAATTGTTGACTTTATTAAAATAATAATCTGAAAAAGCTAGTGAAATTTGGATCTCATTTATGCACTACCTCTGTCATGCCATAATCGTGAAGGGGTTGGAGCGGAAGCGTGCGTGATTTACCGATCATATAAACTTGATCTATTTAGCAGATTATTTAGACAAATTCTATTCGCGTAATTATCACATGTATCATACTCATAACTTGAATTAAAAACATGCTTTAGCACATAAAATCCCTAAAGCATGTTTACTACGGAATTAGCCAATTTACCACGTAGATTCAATAAAAAATCGATGATGGCTTGCTCTGTCTCCACGTGAAGATCTTCAATACAAGACTTCAGATCTTCTGACTGGTGTCCCGGACTATACGCTGATATTTGTGTGGGCAAATCTCACCAACGTACTAGGACTCGAATAATGGAAGACAGAAACTGCTCACGGAGGGAGCACAAATTTCGAGCTCTCTCTTGCTAGAGGGGGACGAAAATTTTGTATATTAAAAGTGTATTTTCTGTCTCCTTTATTCTCCTATTTATATAAGTCACATATTGGGCCTAGTCAGGGATCTACGGAAGAATTTGGAACAGGCCTCACCCAATTAGCTTTTTACTAATTAAATTGAACCCACAATTTAATACTCCCTCCGTCTCGTGCTACTCGCACATTTGCTTTTCGGCTCGTCACAAAGTCCTTACACTATTTATAATTTAAGTTAGAATTAATGCATTTAATTAATATGTTAGTTTAAGTTAAGAGCTCTTTTATTAAGTGATGTCTCATTACACCTAAAATTCTTTTTTAATTACACAAAAAAATCAATTCCAAATTTACGGCCTAAAATGAAAAGTGCGAGTAGCATGGGACGGAGGGAGTATAAGCTTATATTGGAATATTACGAGCAGCCACTACAGAAGTAATATTGCACTGCCTTCCAAATCCGAATTACAAGTATTCCGGGTTTCCTTTAATTGCATTTGATTTATTTCCCGCGCTTAATATAGAAACATCCATTAATTAATTAATGTCTGCTATAGACTTAATTAATTAACATATTTCGAATTCCAATAGTGGACTTAGCAAGAAACTCTTATTTATTATTCATAGAGTAATCAAACTCCAACTAGCTAGGTTCTGAATAATTAAACCTCGTTTCGAGCTCCTCTTGTGGATGTTATCAAACGAGACTCTGCTCGCGCACGTTTCAAAATAATAGCAATCCTAGCACCGCTAGATAATGATCACCACTACCCAATATACCTGGATCATTGGGTTACGAAAAACCCGCACATTTGGTAAGTCAAAGTAGTGGATACTCAATGTCCTGTGCTCAATGCTAACGTACATTGATTAAGAAATTAATTATCAAGACCTCGTCTTTCAGTAGATAGCATAAAGACTCGTCTTTCAGTAGACAGCATAAAGACTCGTCTTGCTGTTAGATCCATTCAGTGTTATACCACACCAACGTCATCTTATTTCAATAAGGCTTAGAAATAATCGGACTGACATTGCAACCTTTCGCGATAGGTAGTCTAGCCCTATCTAGGTTGTGAAATTCTTATTTTTCTTTGTTAAGAACTGACCGTGTTACCTTAAATTGGACGACGCCCACAACCGGTCTACTAAAACAAAGACTTAGACTTTGTTACGTTTGCTTATACATTTAAATATGCAATAAACAACCATTAAATGTAAAACATAACAACATTATGACAAAAATAATCTGTTGCATTTATTGGAAAATAACCATTTGAGTTTTACAGTATGCAATCACTCGAAAGGTGATTTCTAGTATAAAAAACCCTAACAATCTCCCACTTATACTCAAAACAGCTTTCGAGTATACAAAATGGTAGTGCACACGTCTAAATTTCTCTCACTTATACTGAAAGCGAGTTGAGGTCTTGAATGAGTCGAACTCCTATCCCTTCAACGTGGCATTCGAACGGTTTCACCGCCAAAGCCTTTGTAAAAGGATCTACCAGGTTATTCTCTGACGCAATCTTGACCACTTTTATGTCTCCTCTCTGCACTATATCTCTAATGATATGATACTTCCGCTCTATGTGTTTGCTCGCTTTGTGAGCTCTTGGTTCTTTCGAGTTTGCCACAGCACCAGAATTGTCACAATAAATGGTGATGCTCTTGGGCAGATTCGAAACCACACCTAAATCCATAAGGAAGTTCTTGAACCATACCGCCTCTTTTGCAGCCTCCGAAGCGGCCACATACTCAGCTTCCATGGTCGAGTCCGCGATGCATTTCTGCTTCACACTCTTCCAAATTACGGCTCCACCTCCTAAGGTGAACACATATCCTGAAGTAGATTTTCTCGAGTCCTGATCATTTTGAAAGTCTGAGTCAGTATATCCCAAAGGACAGAGCTCGGCTGCATTGTAAACTAGAGCATAGTCCTTAGTCCGTTTAAGGTACCTGAGTATGTTCTTTACGGCAGTCCAATGTCCTTAGCCCGGATTCGACTGATATCTTGCCACCATGCCAACAACAAAGCAAATATCAGGTCTAGTACAAAGCATAGCATACATGAGACTTCCAACTGCCGAAGCATATGGAATCCTTCTCATTTCCTGTATCTCAGACTGCGTTTTAGGGCACATCTCTTAAGATAAATGGATGCCATGTCTAAAAGGTAAGAAACCTTTCTTGGCATCCTGCATGCTAAAACGACTAAGTACTGTTTCGATGTAAGATTCTTGAGATAAGCACAACATCTTCTTCTCTCGATTCCGAAGAACCTTGA
Organism: Salvia splendens; assembly: GCF_004379255.2. Lineage (NCBI taxonomy): Eukaryota > Viridiplantae > Streptophyta > Magnoliopsida > Lamiales > Lamiaceae > Salvia > Salvia splendens. The sequence continues at coordinate 21,377,302 of NC_056035.1, forward strand.
TCCCGAGGATGTGTCCCGCGTCTCCCATATCCTTCATCTCGAACTGGTTCGACAACCATGTTCGAACTGAGGTATTCGCTTCCACGATAAGATCATAGGCATTTGATATTCTTCCCATGATACTTCTCCACAAGAGTCTTAAAGTCTTTAAACTTGTCAAAAGACTCTGACTTGTGACGCATCAAGTAGACATATCCAATTTTCGAGAAGTCATCAATAAAAGTGATGAAGTATCGAAAACCACCTCTTGCCTTAGTAGACATTGGTCCACATACATCGGAATGAACGAGCTCAAGTACTTCCTTGGCCCTATTGCCCTTAGCCTTAAAAGGCCTCTTGGTCATCTTGCCTTCTAAGCATGACTCACACTTATGAAAAGGTTCCTCCTCTAGACCTTTGATAAGATCTTGTTGAACAAGAGAATGGATCCTCCTTTCATTGGCATGACCAAGTCTAAGGTGCCACAAGTACGTTTCGTTCATTGAACTTGAAGGTTCCTTTCGTTTCTTTGAAATTTTCGATGTTGTATTGAGTTCTGATTTGCGATTATTAAACTGTGTAGAAGTGATTGTATACAGATTGTTTTCCATGATACCACGACAGATATAAGAACCATCTTTCTTAATAACGCAGTTGTCATTAAAAGAAATCGAATATCCATCATAAACCAATTTAGAAACTGAAATTAAATTTCTTCTAAAAGAAGGTATCAACAAAACATTCTTCAAAATCAAAAATCTATCACTACTAAAACGCAAATAAATGTCTCCCACTGCAACGGCTGCCACTTTGGTAGCGTCGCCCAGCTGGACTTCGATCTCACGATCATGTATCCGTCTTGTCACCTGCATTAAGTCAGGATCAAAACAAATATGATCAGTGGCTCCTGTGTCAATAACTCAAGTCAAAATTGATGTCGAAGTCAAACAAGACTCGACAACTAGAGCCTGGTGCATACTTGTAGCCTTGCCCCGTTTAGGACAGTGTGGCTTCCAATGCCCCTTCTCTCCGTAATTGAAACATTTCCCCTTGGGCTTCTTATTAGCCCTCTTCTTCTTCTTTCCCTTAGCTATCTTGGCCGGTCCTGAGTTCGGTGCCTGCCTTTTTCCTTTGCTAGGCTTTAAGCCAGAGAAACGAGGCGCCGAAATCATCATGGCCGCCTTAGCCTTGACCATAAGGTCCTCTGCCGACTGAAGTTCAGTCAACAGCTCTGCTAAGGTGTAATTCCTTTTGTTCATCTCAAAGTTGAGCTTGAACTGTTGGAAGCTAGGGGGAAGACTTTGAAGGATGATAGTCACCTGGGACTCGGGATCGATCGTCCCTCCCAAGACCTCAATTTGGTTGAGGTGGCCCATCATCTCGAGGACGTGGTCCCTCACAGACGAGCCTTCCTTCATTGTCTTCGACATGATACTCCGAAAGGCTTGAGACTTAGCCGTTCGATTCTGAGTACCAAAAAGATTCTTGAGATTCTACATAATCTCGGCGGCAGTTTCCATAGCAGAATGCTGATGCTTGAGTATTGATGACATAGATGCCAACATGTAGCATTTAGCCATCTCATTTGCCTTATGCCATCGTCTGTGTGCATCTCTGACTCCTGCCGCAGCGTTAGCCGGCGGCACTAGAGGTCGCGGGGTGGTTAGCACAAAGATGTAGTCATCGGCTGTGAGAACGATGTCCAAATTTTGTTTCCATTCTATGTAATTTTGGCCATCGAGTTTATTTTCTTTGAGAATTGCAGAAAGAGGATTGAACGACATATTGACGATTTGATTTGCACTGCAAAACAGAGTATTTTACTATTGTCATAAACTTATGTAAGAAGTTTGATTAGATTAACCATAAAACTTTTCAAAATCTTACAACTGTAAAATTAAAATTTTGTACCCTCCAGAGGAAGTCAATACGCATTAAAATCTTATAATTTTACTGGTCACAACACCGAAGAATAGTCCAGAGACCACAGAGTGGCATGGCCGCCTAATGTTGCCTAAGCAAGACCATCTCTCTAGCATTACAGAGTCTCATTTCTACAACACACTCCCATAACAATGCTCATGTGCTGCTAACAAGATCAGGCTATCTCATAAATCCTGTGTGAACTTCTGAATCTCACAGTTTCTTAGGATTATTGTCCCCACAGAGCAGATGGCGATAATATTGGAAACTACATTCTAGTTCATACTATTTATATTTGAGAAGTCCGCCCTCATGAACTTGCTATTTTCTTAGGATTATTGTCCCCACAGAGCAGGTGGCGATAATATTAGAAAAAGGCTTCATAAATTGCAGACCAATTGATGGAGACCATATACAAACGTTGAGTTCGTAATTATAGCTTAGATATTTTGGGTTATGGTTTTTCTTTAATTATCCTTAGCCTTAGGGCAGAGAAAGGCTTTCATTAAATTCTGTTGGTATTTAATTTGCTGGATAATTAAATCTTTTATTAATTGGTATCTTCCTTTAGGAAATTATTGTTCTAGAATATAATTCTTATCCATGTCTACTATAAGATATGTCTAAAATAAATAAATTATTTAATTCTTAATAAGACATGAAAAACTAAATTCAAATTAATTCCGTGTTCAAGATTAGGAAGAGATATTTCATTATTTAATGTATTCATACATATCTATTCTTTTTACGATCTTAGATATATAAATATTAGGAAACTATTAAATTATTCTTATCCATATCATCTAGGAATCAAAATAATATTATTTATTTTGATAGATATAGAAAATAATAAAATATTCCTTAAATCTAGACAAATATTAGGAAACTATTAAATTATTCTCATCTATATCATCTAGGAATAAAATAATATTATTTATTTCCATAGATATAGATAATAATAAAAATATTCCTAAAATCTAGACAAATCTTCCAAAAAGATTTTATTTCCATTAAATAATAATATTTTAATGATATCTTTTAATAAAATAATTAAATAATCATTAAAATAATCCTTCATCGTTATCTCATCGTACGAGGTTCGAACGAACGATGAACGACGAAGATCCGACGAATTCATCATCGAATCACGACGCACGCAGCGTCTCGAACACTAGCGAGCGCCCTTCTCGGTCGTCTCGACCGTCGGGTGCCGACGCGTCTCGGCCAGCTGAGCACGTCGGGTGACGCGGTCCTCGGCCAGTAGCGTGCACGACGGTGGCGCTGCTCTCGGCCAGTTGCTGTCGCCCGTCTCGGCCTATCCGAGCGACGATGCTCCCATCGCTGTGGCACACGGTGCGCAACTCGGCGCGTCCGTCTCGGCCAGTGGCGACCGTCGGTTGCCGACACTTCTCGGCCAGGCGCGCACCTCTCGGCCAGCGTCTCTGCGCCCGTCTCGGACATCCGAGCCGTCGGGTGGTACGAGCTCTCGGCCAGCGGCGCGCACGGTGGCGCGCCCGCTCTTGGCCAGCTCCGACCACCCTTCCTTCCGCCTAGGGTTCCAGCTCTCGGCGCCTGATGTCTCGGTGGTTCTCGGACGAACCACCACTCCCTGCCAGCCTTCACGTCGGCTTTGGTGCGGGGAACGCCTGGGGTTTTGCGGTCTCCGCCAGCGTCGCGCTCGAGCCCACGCTTGACTGCGCGTCACCCCGTGATCGCGATCCCTCGCTCCCACTCAATCGACAACCCTATTTCTCAATTGCGCGTGGTGCAATCTGTCTCGGCGCAAGCGTCGACGGTTCGCACTTCTCGTACGATCGAGTAATTCAAGTTCTTTGATTCGATAGTTCTTGAGTTCATCATGCATAATTTATTAAACAAAATACCAAGAACATGCTTCGCAATCAAATAATACATGCATACATGAATTTCGCGAAATTTAAATCTAAATAATCAGAGCCAAAGACTGGCTCTGATACCAATTGAAGGGGTTGGCAGCGGAAGCGTGCGTGATTTACCGATCATATAAACTTGATCTATTTAGCAGATTATATAGACAAATTCTATTCGCGTAATTATCACATGTATCATGCTCATAACTTGAATTAAAAACATGCTTTAGCACATAAAATACCTAAAGCATGCTTACTACGGAATTAGCCAATTTACCTCGTAGATTCAATCAAGAATCGATGATGGCTTGCTCCGTCTCCACGTGAAGATCTTCAATACAAGACCTCGGATCTTCTGACTGGTGTCCCGGACTATACGCTGATATTTGTGTGGGCAAATCTCACCAACGTACTATGACTCGAATAATGGAAGACAGAAACTGCTCACGGAGGGAGTACAAATTTCGAGCTCTCTCTTTCTAGAGGGGGACGAAAATTTTGTATATTAAAAGTGTATTTTTTGTCTCCTTTATTCTCCTATTTATATAAGTCACATATTGGGCCTAGTCAGGGATCTACGGAAGAATTTGGAACATGCCTCGCCCAATTAGCTTTTTACTAATTAAATTGAACCCACAATTTAATATAAGCTTATATTGGAATATTACGAGCAGCCACTACAGAAGTAATATTGCACTGCCTTCCAAATCCGAAATTACAAGTATTTCGGGTTTCCTTTAATTGCATTTGAATTATTTCCCGCGCTTAAGATAGAAACATCCATTAATTAATTAATGTCTGCTATAGACTTAATTAATTAACATATTTCGAATTCCAAGAGTGGACATAGCAAGAAACTCTTATTTATTATTCATAGAGTAATCAAACTCCAACTAGCTAGGTTCCGAATAATAAAACCTCGTTTCGAGCTCCTCTTGTGGATGTTATCAAACGAGACTCTCCTCGCGCACGTTTCAACATAATAGCAATCCTAGCACCGCTAGATAATGATCACCACTACCCAATATACCTGGATCATTGGGTTACGAAAAACCCGCACCTTTGGTAAGTCAAAGTAGTGGATACTCAATGTCGTGTGCTCAATGCTAACGTACATTGATTAAGAAATTAATTATCAAGACCTCGTCTTTCAGTAGATAGCATAAAGACTCGTCTTGCTGTTAGATCCATTCAGTGCTATACCACACCAACGTCATCTTATTTCAGTAAGGCTTAGAAATAATCGGACTGAGATTGCAACCTTTCGCGATAGGTAGTCTAGCCCTATCTAGGTTGTGAAATTCTTATTTTTCTTTGTTTAGAACTGACCATGTTACCTTAAATTGGACGACGCCCACAACCGGTCTACTAAAACAAAGACTTAGACTTTGTTACGTTTGCTTATACATTTAAATATGCAATAAAAAACCATTAAATGTAAAACATAACAACATTATGACAAAAATAATCTGTTGCCTTTATTGGAAAATAACCATTAGAGTTTTACAGTATGCAATCACTCGAAACGTGATTTCTAGTATACAAAATCCTAACAAATCGAGCCACTTCTTTTGGGCATGAGATTTAAGGAATTAATACTTAAGAGCACCTGCATCGGTGCTCGATGCCACAGCGGGCGCCGTGCCGACGGCGCAGCGAGAGGCCTACTCGCCGTTGTGCTCTTGCCGACGGCAAGGCCCTGCTTGATGCATCGAGCACCGCCGTGCCGAAGAACAGGGCGACGTGGCGGCAGGCGATTGCCGTTGGCTATTTTCATTTTTTTTTAATTTGAAAATTATTAAAAAATGGTTTTTAATAAAAAATTATTTTCCCACTTCCCAATAAAAATATATCTGTTTTTTCTCCACTTTTATTATATTTTAAATTATTTTTTACCCCAAAATTCACATTTTCATCTATAAATACCCTCATTTCCACACAAATTTTTTTATACCACACTGCACACAACAATTCTCTCATTAGTTCTCTCTAAATTCTCTCATCAATTCTCATCTAAATTCTCACTCTTTCACTCTAGCAAAAAATGTCCGGCTCCGGCGGTCATCCGTCCGACTCCCGCGGGTGGAACCATGAATTGTTCAGCTCATCACCATTCCCTAATCCGGATACGGATTTCTCTCATCCTCCCCAAACTCAAGGTTCGCATATTCCCGGTGGCTACCGGCCTTACCCGTTGGACGAGCAAGATGCCCCCGAGGGGCTATATGGGTGTGCTCCCGAAACATGTACGGGAGGGAGTGTCTCGATGCCACCGTTGTCTCAAATTCCGGAGGGCGGTTCCGACGCTCCTCCTCCTCCTTATAGTGTTCGTGTTCGTACTCGTGGTAGTACCGGTGACCCCAACGTCCGCACCCCGTACACTCCGGGGGAGATGGAGAAGTTATTCAAAGCCTATTTGAGAACCTCCAAAGATGCGGACGTAGGCACGAACCAAACCGGGGACATGTTTTGGTCCCTGGTCGCTCTCGAATACTAGGCGAGCCGACCGAAGGGAACCATCGAGCGCAATGAGAGTATGGTGTGCAATGCCATCAGAAGAGCCAACGAAGAAATCCAAAAGTTCCAGGTGTATTACCTCCATGAACAGCGGTCCGCAGGAACCGACACGAGCGAGGTCGACATTATCACAGCCGCCACGTAGACCTACCACTCAATGCACTGCAAACCATTCAAGCATTTCAACGCTTGGCACGAGGTGCGTCATCATCCGAAGTATAAAGGAGGCATCGGATCCTCCTCCAGCTCCTCTAGCAAACGGTCGAGATCGGTATCCCTATCCGACGCCAGCGAGGTTGAGGTGGCTAGCCAGCTTGCTGGAGCTCACTTGTGTAGCCCCGACGTCAGCTCGAGCAGTTCCCAGCACTGGCCGCCGCGAAGGAAACATGCGACGACCAACCGCCGTCGCACTGCGGCCCCAGCCGTACCTCCCGCTCCCGCTCCCTTTGTGCCACCTCCACCCCCACCAGCACGTTGTGGGCCCTTTGGGTCAAGCCAATATGGCCTATACGTCTCGGATGACTCCCGAGCAACTTGATTCATATCACGTAATGATACGAGCTCTCCGACAAACATTGGGGATACTGCCATCGGGCTAGTCTTCTTTAAATTCCACATATGTATTTTTTATGATTTAATTATGTAATTTTTAATTTGTAGGATTTTAATTATGTAATTTTTAATTTTTAGGATTTTAAGTATGTAATTTTTATTTTTTAGGATTTAATTATGTAATTTTTATTTTTTTTGTAATTTGTAATAGTAGTTCAGGTATTTTTAATGCATTTTAATATTGTGGAAATGTTTTAGTAATTGAAGTATTTAAATTGAATTAAAGAATGGTGGGACTCTTGAGCATGCTCTTGCGGAAGAGCATGAATGTGGGTGTTGTGCTCTTGCGGAAGAGCAGAGAGTAAAAAATGAATAAAAGTGGGTCCGGGCCTACATCCATGCTCTTGCCAAAGAGCATGGATGTGGATGCTCTAAAGAATGTAAGAGCACCCACAACCGTTCTCTTGCCAACGAGCACGGTTGTGGGTCTAGCCCCACTTTTTTTGCATGCTCTTAGGCAAGAGCACAACACCCACAGTTGTGCTCTTCTGCAAGGACGAACACAAGGGTCCCACCATTCTATTATTCAATTTAAATAAAAACATATCCATAATATTAAAATTCGTTAAAAAAACCGAAATAATATTACAAATTACAAATAAAATAAAAAAGACATAATTAAAATCTTAAAAAATAAAAATTACATAATTAAAATCCTAAAAATTAAAAATTACATAATTAAAATACTAAAAATTAAAAATTACATAATTAAATTTAAAAATATCCCGTGGAAGACTATTCATCCGGCGGCACTACCCCCAATTGTTTTTGGAGGCCCAATATCATGGCCTCGTGCGATCGAAGTTGCGCGGGGGTCATAGTTGACCTATCGGCCATATTGAGTTTGGCCAAAATCCCCCACAACGAGTTGGTGGGGGTGGAGGTGGTGCATAGGGCACGGGAACAGGAGCGGGTTCGGGGAGCATCGCCGGATGGAGTCGCGGCGCGGCGGCCAACTTCTTCCTTCCTTGCGGTCGGCGTTGGGAACTGCTCGGGCCGGCGTCGGGGCTACCCTAGTTAGCTCCGGTGAGTTGGCTAACCACGTCTTCGGATAGGGATACCGACCTTGACCGTTTTGAGGAGCCGCTAAAGGAGGATGTTACGCCTCCCCTATACTTCGGATGCGACCGCGTCTCCTGCCAAATGTTGAGGTACTTGAACGGCTTGTAGTTCATGGATTAGTAGGTGTTCATCGCGGCAATGATGACATCGACCACTCTCCGGCCGTTCCCGGCCGACCGCTCTTCCTGGAGGTAATACCCCTCGAACTTTTGGATTTCTTCGTTGGCTCGGTAGATGGCGTTGCGCACCATACTCTCGTTGCGCTCGATTGTTCCCGCCGACCAGTTTTCATTGTACTGGCGACAAATGCGCCACCAATAGTGATCGCCGGATTGGTTCGTGCTGAAGGGGCTGGCAGCGGAAGCGTGCGTTACATAACGGATCACATGAATTTGATCTATTTAGCAGATTATTTAGACAAAATCTATTCGTGTATTTATCACATGTATCATGCTCATAACTTGAATTAAAACATGCTTTAGCACATTAAATTCCTAAAACATGCTTACTACGGAATTAGCTAATTTACCTCGTTGATTCAATCAAGAATCGATGATGGCTTGCTCCATCTCCACGTGAAGATCTTCAATACAAGACCTCGGATCTTCTGACTGGTGTCCCGGACTATACGCTGATATTTGTGTGGGCAAATCTCACCAACGTACTAGGACTCGAATAATGGAAGACAAAACTCAGCTCACGGAGGAGAGCACAATTTTCAAAAATTCTCTTAAAGGAGGGGGACGAAAATTTTATGAATAAATTGTTGTTTTTTCTGTCTCCTTTATTCTCCTATTTATATAAGTCACATATTGGGCCCAGTTAGTGATCTAAGGAAGAATCTGGAACAGGCCTCACCCAATTAGCTTTTTACTAATTAAATTGAACCCACAATTTAATATAAGCTTATATTGGAATATTACGAGCAGCCACTACAGAAGTAATATTGCACTGCCTTCCAAATTCGAAATTACAAGTATTCCGGGTTTCCTTTAATTGTATTTGATTTATTTCCCGCGCTTAAGATGGAAACATCCATTAATTAATTAAAGTCTGCTATAGACGTAATTAATTAACATATTTCGAATTCCAAGAGTGGACTTAGCAAGAAACTCTTATTTATTATTCATAGAGTAATCAAACTCCAACTAGCTAGGTTCCGAATAATAAAACCTCGTTTCGAGCTCCTCTTGTGGATGTTATCAAACGAGACTCTCCTCGCGCACGTTTCAACATAATAGCAATCCTAGCACCTCTAGATAATGATCACCACTACCCAATATACCTGGATCGTTGGGTTACGAAAAACCCGCACCTTTGGTAAGTCAAAGTAGTGGATACTCAATATCGTATGCTCAATGCTAACGTACATTGATTAAGAAATTAATTCTCAAGACCTCGTCTTTCAGTAGATAGCATAAAGACTCGTCTTGCTGTTAGATCCATTCAGTGCTATACCACACCAACGTCATCTTATTTCAATAAGGTATAGAAATAATCGGACTGACATTGCAACCTTTCGCGATAGGTAGTCTAGGCCTATCTAGGTTGTGAAATTCTTATTTTTCTTTGTTTAGAACTGACCGTGTTACCTTAAATTGGACGACGCCCACAACCGGTCTACTAAAACAAAGACTTAGACTTTGTTACGTTTGCTCATACATTTAAATATGCAATAAACAACCATTAAATGTAAAACATAACAACATTATGACAAAAATAATCTGTTGCATTTTTTGGAAAATAACCATTAGAGTTTTACAGTATCCAATCACTCGAAAAGTGATTTCTAGTATACAAAACCCTAACAATCTCCCACTTATACTCAAAACAGCTTTCGAGTATACAAAATAGTAGTGCACACGTCTAAATTTCTCCCACTTATACTGAAAGCGAGTTGAGGTCTTGAATGAGTCGAACTCTCATCCCTTCAACGTGGCAATCGAACGTTTTTACCGCCAAAGCCTTTGTAAAAGGATCTGCCAGGTTGTTCTCTGACGCAACTTGACCACTTTTATGTCTCCTCTCTGCACTATATCTCTAATGATATGATACTTCCGCTCTATGTGTTTGCTCGCTTTGTGAGCTCTTGGTTCTTTTGAGTTTGCCACAGCACCAGAATTGTCACAATAAATGGTGATGCTCTTGGGCAGATTCGAAACCACACCTAAATCCATAAGGAAGTTCTTGAACCATACAGCCTCTTTTGCAGCCTCTGAAGCGGCCACATACTCGGCTTCCATGGTCGAGTCCGCGATGCATTTCTGCTTCACACTCTTCCAAATTACGGCTTCACCTCCTAAGGTGAACACATATCCTGAAGTAGATTTTCTCGAGTCCTGATCAGCTTGAAAGTCTGAGTCAGTATATCCCAAAGGACAGAGCTCGGCTGCATTGTAAACTAGAGCATATTCCTTAGTCCGTTTAAGGTACTTGAGTATGTTCTTTACGGCAGTCCAATGTCTTTGGCCTGGATTCGACTGATATCTTGCCACCATGCCAACAACAAAGAAAATATCTGGTCTAGTACAAAGCATAGCATACATGAGACTTCCAACTGCCGAAGCATATGGAATCCTTCTCATTGCTTGTATCTCAGACGGCGTTTTAGGGCACATCTCTTGAGATAAATGGATGCCATGTATAAAAGGTAAGAAACCTTTCTTGGCGTCCTGCATGCTAAAACGACTAAGTACTGTTTCGATGTAAGATTCTTGAGATAAGCACAACATCTTCTTATCTCGATTCCGAAGAACCTTGATCCCAAGGATGTGTCCCGCGTCTCCCATATCCTTCATCTCGAACTGGTTTGACAACCATGTTCGAACTGATGACAACATCTTTTTATTGTTTCCAATTAGAAGAATGTCATCTACATATAAAACAAAGAACACCACATTCCCCTTATCAACTTTTTTATACACGCAGCTTTCACTTGGGCACTTTTCGAATCCAAACATGCAAACAGTTTGATCGAAACATTGGTTCCACGATCTAGATGCTTGCTTGAGGCCATAAATGACCTTCTTAAGCTTCCAAACCATGTGTTCTTTGCCCTTTATGGCATATCCTTCGGGTTGTTCCATGTAGATGGTCTCCTCAAGACTGCCGTTTAGAAATGCAGTCTTAACGTCCATCTGCCATACATCCCAATCCATATAAGCTGCAATAGACAACAGTATCCGGATCGATTTGAGCATGGCCACTGGGGAGCAGGTCTCATCATAATCGATGCCTTCCTTTTAGGTATACCCCTTGGCCACTAGTCTTGCTTTGAAGACTTTAACTCGTCCATCGGGTCCACGTTTACGTTTATATATCCAGTTGCTCCCAATGGCAGTACAACCTTCGGGTAGGACGGACAAATCGTAGACGTCTTTGTCTATCATAGATTGTAGTTCCGAATCCATTGTTTTTACCCATTCGCAATGATCGATATCTGCCTGCGCCTCCGCAAAGTTCCAGGGATCTAATACATTGCTGTCCGAGGAGTGATCCATAGATTCTCCCAAACCAATGTATCTGTCGGGCTCATGTGAGACCCTCCCACTGCGGCGCGGCACTACAATATTTTGAGTAGAAGTTGAAGTTTCGGGAATTGTTTGTACACTTGGTACTTGTTCTTGGTTAATGGAACTTGTGACTGAAGTTAGCTCATCAAGAGCCACTTCACTGCTGGGTTTATGATTCATTACATAGTCTTCCTCTAAGAATGTCGCGTGAGTGCTCACAATGACTTTCTTATCTCGGAGACTAAAGAATTCATAACCTTTCGTTCCTTTGGGGTATCCTATAAATAAACATACCTCCGTCCTAGATCCTAGCTTAGTTGGATCCTTTTCCAATACATGAGCCGGGCAACCCCAAACCTTGAGATGTGCAAGATTGGGCTTACGCCCAGTCCACAACTCATATGGAGTTTTAGGTACGGATTTTGATGGTAAATTGTCTAAAATGTGACTTGCGGAAAGCAAGGCATGTCCCCAAAACGAAATAGGCAGACGTGCATAACTCATCATCGATCGAACCATGTTTAATAAGGTCCTGTTCCTTCTTTCAGCCACGCCGTTCTGCTAGGGCGTGCCCGGCGCAGTCAGTTGGGATTGAATTCCCACTTCCGATAAGTAGTCCAAGAATTCGGCACTGAGGTATTCACCTCCACGATCAGATCGTAGGCATTTGATATTCTTCCTATGATACTTCTCCACAAGAGTCTTAAAGTCTTTAAACTTGTCAAAAGACTCTGACTTATGACGCACCAAGTAGACATATCCAATTTTCGAGAAGTCATCAATAAATGTGATGAAGTATCGAAAACCACCTCTTGCCTTAGTAGACATTGGTCCACATACATCGGAATGAACGAGCTCAAGTACTTCCTTGGACCTATTGCCCTTAGCCTTAAAAGGCCTCTTGGTCATCTTGCCTTCTAAGCATGACTCACACTTATGAAAAGGTTCCTCCTCTAGACCTTTGATAAGATCTTGTTGAACAAGAGAATGGATCCTCCTTTCATTGGCATGACCAAGTCTAAGGTGCCACAAGTACGTTTCGTTCATTGAACTTGAAGGTTCTTTTCGTTTCTTTGAAATTTTCGATGTTGTATTGAGTTCTGATTTGCGATTATTAAACTGTGTAGAAGTGATTGTGTACAGATTGTTTTCCATGATACCACGACAGATATAAGATCCATCTTTTTTAATAACGCAGTTGTCATTAAAAGAAATCGAATATCCATCATAAACCAATTTAGAAACCGAAATTAAATTTCTTCTAAAAGAAGGTATCAACAAAACATTCTTCAAATCAAAAATCTATCACTACTAAAACGCAAATAAATGTCTCACACTGCAACGGCTGCCACTTTGGTAGCGTTGCCCAGCTGGACTTCTATCTCACGATCATGTAGCCGTCTTGTCACCTGCAATAAGTCAGGATCAAAACAAGTATGATCAGTGGCTCCTGTGTCAATAACCCAAGTGCAAATTGATGTCGAAGTCAAACAAGACTCGACAACTAGAGCCTGGTGCATACCTGTAGCCTTGCCCCCTTTAGGACAGTCTGGCTTCCAATGCCCATTTTCTCCACACTTGAAACACTTCCCCGTGGGCTTCTTGTTAGCCCTCTTTTTCTTTTTTCCCTTAGCTATCTTGGCCGGTCCTGAGTTCGGTGCCTGCCTTTTTCCTTTGCTAGGCTTTAAGCCAGAGGAACGAGGTGCCGAAATCATCATGGCCGCCTTAGCCTGGACCATAAGGTCCTCTGCCGACTGAAGTTCAGTCAACAGCTCTGCCAAGGTGTAATTCCTTTTGTTCATATCAAAGTTGAGCTTGAACTGTTGGAAGCTAGGGGGAAGACTTTGAAGGATGATAGTTACCTGGGACTCGGGATCGATTGTCCCTCCCAAGACCTCAATTTGGTTGAGGTGGCCCATCATCTCGAGGACATGGTCCCTCACAGAAGAGCCTTCCTTCATTGTCTTCGACATGATACTCCGAAAGGCTTGAGACTTAGCCGTTCGATTCTGAGTACCAAAAAGATTTTTGAGATTCTGCATGATCTCGGCGGTTGTTTCCATGGCTGAATGCTGATGCTTGAGTACTGAAGACATAGATGCCAACATGTAGCACTTAGCCATCTCATTCGCCTTATGCCACCGTCTGTGTGCATCTCTGACTCCTGCCGCAGCGGTAGCCGCCGGCACTGAAGGTCGCGGGGTGGTGAGCACAAAGATGTACTCATCGGCTGTGAGAACGATGTCCAAATTTTGTTTCCATTCTATGTAATTTTGGCCCTCGAGTTTATTTTCTTTGAGAATTGCGGAAAGAGGATTGAATGACATATTGACGATTTGATTTGCATTGCAAAACAGAGTATTTTACTATTGTCATAAACTTATGTAAGAAGTTTGATTAGATTAACCAAAAACTTTTCAAAAGCTTACAACTGTAAAATTAAAATTTTATACCCTCCAGAGGAAGTCAATACGCATTAAAATCTTACAATTTTACTGGTCACAACACCGACGAATAGTCCAGAGACCACAGAGTGGCATGGCCGCCTAATGTTGCCTAAGCAAGACCATCTCTCTAGCATTACAGAGTCTCATTTCTACAACACACTCCCATAACAATGCTCATGTGCTGCTAACAAGATCAGGCTATCTCATAAATCCTGTGTGAACTTCTGAATCTCGCAGTTTCTTAGGATTATTGTCCCCACAGAGCAGGCGGCGATAATATTGGAAACTACATTCTAGTTCATACTATTTATATTTGAGAAGTCCGCCCTCATGAACTTGCTATTTTATTAGGATTATTGTCCCCACAGAGCAGGTGGCGATAATATTAGAAAAAGGCTTCATAAATTGCAGACCAATTGATGGAGACCATATACAAACGTTGAGTTCATAATTATAGCTTAGATATTTGGGTTATGGTTTTTCTTTAATTATCCTTAGCCTTGAGGCAGTTGAAGGCTGAATTAAATTCTGTTGGTATTTAATCAACCGGATAATTAAATCTTTTATTAATTGGTATCTTCCATTAGGAATTATTGTTCTAGAATTTAATTCTTATTCATGTTTACTATAAGATATATCTAAAATAATTAAATTACTTAATTCTTAATAGACATGAAAAATTAAATTCAAATTATTTCAATGTTCAAGATTAGGAAGAGATATTATATTATTTAACGTATTGATACATATCTATCCTTATTAGGATCTTAGATATATAAACATTAGGAAACTATTATATTATTCTTATCTATATCATCTAGGAATCAAAATAATATTATTTATTTCCATAGATATAGAAAATAATAAGATATTCCTTAAATCTAGATAAAATATTAGGAAACTATTAAATTATTCTCATCCATATCTTCTAGGAATAAAATAATATTATTTAATTCCATAGATATAGATAATAATCAAAATATTCCTAAAATCTAGATAAATCTTCCAAAAAGATTTTATTTCCATTAAACAATAATATTTTAATGATATTTTTTAATAAGATAATTAAATAATCATTAAAATAATTCTTCATCGTTATCTCATCGTACGAGGTTCGCACGAACGATGAACGACGAAAATCCGACGAGTTCGTCATTGGATCACGACGCACATGGCGTCTCGGCCACAGGCGCGCAGGTTGCGCGCCATCGTCTCGGCCAGCGGGTCGTCGCGGTTCGCCAACGTCTCGGCCAGGACGTGCGCGGAGGCGCAGCTCCTCTCGGCCAGCGGCGAGCATCTGTCGCGGCTTCTCGGCCCGTCGGGTGCCGACATCTCTCCGCCAGCGGCGCGCATCCGTCGCGGCTTCTCGGCTCGTCGGGTGCCGACATCTCTCGGCCAGCGGCGCGCACGGTGGCGCGCCCGCTCTCGGCCAGTGTCTCGGCGCCCGTCTCGGACAACCAAGCCATCCGGCGGCGCGAGCTTCTCGGCCAGCGGCGCACACGGAGGTGCGCCCCCTCTCGGCCTTCCGCCTAGGGTTGCGGCTCCCGGCGCCCAGTGTCTCGGTGGTTCAGTTACGAGCCACCACACCATGCCAGCCACCATGTCGCTCTCGACGCAGGTGCGTCTGGGGCCAGCGGTCTCGGCCGGCGGCGCGCGCGAGCCCTTGCTCGCCTGCGCGTCGCCCCGTGATCCCGGCTCCTCGGCTCCCACTGTCTCGACATCCCTATCTCGATCGCACGTCTCGTATAATCGAGTAATTCAAGTTCTTGATTCGATAGTTCTTGAGTTCACCATGCATAATAAATTAAACAAAACACCAAGAACATGCTTCGCAATCAAATAATACATGCATACATGAATTTCGCGAAATTTAAATCCAAATAATCAGAGCCAAAGACTGGCTCTGATACCAACTGAAGGGGCTGGCAGCGGAAGCGTGCGTTACATAACGGATCACATGAATTTGATCTATTTAGTAGATTATTTAGAGAAAATCTATTCGCGTAATTATCACATGTATCATGCTCATAACTTGAATTAAAACATGCTTTAGCACATTAAATTCCTAAAACATGCTTACTACGGAATTAGCCAATTTACCTCGTTGATTCAATCAAGAATCGATGATGGCTTGCTCCGTCTCCACGTGAAGATCTTCAATACAGAACCTCGGATCTTCTGACTGGTGTCCCGGACTATACGCTGATATTTGTGTGGGCAAATCTCACCAACGTACTAGGACTCGAATAATGGAAGACAGAACTCAGCTCACGGAGGAGAGCACAATTTTCGAAAATTCTCTTAAAGGAGGGGGACGAAAATTTTATGAATAAATTGTTGTTTTTTCTGTCTCCTTTATTCTCCTATTTATATAAGTCACATATTGGGCACAGTCAGTGATCTAAGGAAGAATCTGGAACATGCCTCACCCAATTAGCTTTTTACTAATTAAATTGAACCCACAATTTAATATAAGCTTATATTGGAATATTACGAGCAGCCACTACAGAAGTAATATTGCACTGCCATCCAAATCCGAAATTACAAGTATTCCGGGTTTCCTTTAATTGTATTTGATTTATTTCCCGCGCTTAAGATGGAAACATCCATTAATTAATTAATGTCTGCTATAGACGTAATTAATTAACATATTTCGAATTCCAAGAGTGGACTTAGCAAGAAACTCTTATTTATTATTCATAGAGTAATCAAACTCCAACTAGCTAGGTTCCGAATAATAAAACCTCGTTTCGAGCTCCTCTTGTGGATGTTATCAAACGAGACTCTCCTCGCGCACGTTTCAACATAATAGCAATCCTAGCACCTCTAGATAATGATCACCACTACCCAATATACCTGGATCGTTGGGTTACGAAAAACCCGCACCTTTGGTAAGTCAAAGTAGTGGATACTCAATATCGTATGCTCAATGCTAACGTACATTGATTAAGAAATTAATTCTCAAGACCTCGTCTTTCAGTAGATAGCATAAAGACTCGTCTTGCTGTTAGATCCATTCAGTGCTATACCACACCAACGTCATCTTATTTCAATAAGGTTTAGAAATAATCGACAGACATTGCAACCTTTCGCGATAGGTAGTCTAGGCCTATCTAGGTTGTGAAATTCTTATTTTTCTTTGTTTAGAACTGACCGTGTTACCTTAAATTGGACGACGCCCACAACCGGTCTACTAAAACAAAGACTTAGACTTTGTTACGTTTGCTCATACATTTAAATATGCAATAAACAACCATTAAATGTAAAACATAACAACATTATGACAAAAATAATCTGTTGCATTTATTGGAAAATAACCATTAGAGTTTTACAGTATCCAATCACTCGAAAGGTGATTTCTTGTATACAAAACCCTAACACGTGCCAACCTCCGGATCTTCGGAGATTGACAAGAACACCTTGAACAATTGCTCCATCTACGCCGGAGTGTACAATGTGCAGACACCGCGAGTAGGAGGAGTCGGAGTTTGGGAGCGGGCGGTCGACGTCGCTCTAGGCTCGGGTGTCCACCCGTTTAGCCCTTCGGGGGCATCTTGGTCGTCAATCGGGTAAGGCCGGTAGCCACCCGAAACTCCCGAACTTTGGCTTTGAGGAGGGGCTGAAAATTCCAATTCCGGACTAGGAATCGGTTGTGAACCGAACCAATCGGGGTTCCAACCGTGGGAGCCCGGGGTGATCGCCGTCGCCGGACATTGTTATGTTGTAGGTGTGGAAGAAAGATTGAGAATGGAGATGAGAGAATGTAGATGAGAATGGAAATGAGAGAATGTAGATGAGAATTGTGTAGTGTGGTGTGAATTTTTGGGTGTGAAAGTGAGGGTATTTATAGATGAAAATGTGTTTTTTTGGGGGAAAAAATGAAAAAAATGAAAGTGGGTAGAAAACGGATATAATTTTTTTGGGAAGTAGGAATTTTTTTATTTTTAAAAAAAAATATTCAAATGCAACGGCTATGTCGTTGCCCAATCAGCGCCGACCACGTCACCTGCTCGCTGGCACGGACGTGCTCGATGAATTGAGCAGCAACGTGCCAGCGGTGCGAGCGCAGCGGCAGACAGCGTCTCCGTGCCGCTGGCACGGACGGACGGACGTCGTCCTGCTCACCTGTCACGACCGCCCTTACTAAGGATATTAAAGACGGGGAACTCGTGACTAGGGGAGGAACTATGAAGCGGGGAAGAAATGGGGGAACAATAAAAGGCAACATTTAACAAGAAAATCGATCAAACTTCAAAAGAAATATTATAATCATTTAAATAGTTAAGCAGCGGATTAATGTCTCAAGATATTTAATGTCATAAAATAGTATGGGGTAAAACGGAAGACTTTTAGAAAAACAATTTCAAACGAGGCATCATAAATAAGTTATATAAAGAGAGTCATATGATGACGCCTATGTATGCAGACACGACGCATCCATAAATTCTTAAAGCCCGCCTTAACATCACTGCTCAACCTGCACATAGGGAAAACACATGCAGGGATGAGTACTTAATATACTCAGTGGGCTCATGCCGAAAACATTTGATAAAAGTTATGTCATCCATACCATAGTGAACTCGAGTTTTACATTTAGAAAAGAAATATCATCGAGTATAAAAAAAAATAGTTTCATAGCCTGGCCAGGCAAAACAATCTCCCCACTTTCTCAACAACCAATCATTCACATCTTCTTACCATAGTGCGACGAAAGTGTGGCCACACTTTTCGCCCACGGGACCGGCCGACTAGCAAGGACGGCTCATGATCCCCTCTGTGTACACAACCTGATAGGGTTTGCGGCCCTACTCAGACCCGAATTCGTCTAACATAACCCTATAGCCTAATGGAGCAAGCTCAACAAACTAGGCAACAGTAGGGGTGTGCATTCGGGTTTCGGTTCGGTTTTTTTCCAAAACCGAACCAAAACCGAAAAAACCGAATTTAGTTCAAAATCCAAACCGAACCGAACCCGAAAGACTGAAAAACCGAAACCGAAAAACCGAAAACCGAACTTAAAAAACCGAAAAACCCGAACAAAACCGAAAAACCTGAAAAAAAAACCGAAAAACCTGAAAAAAATAAATATAATATAAATATATATTTATATATGTGTATTTTATTTTATTTTATATATACTAATAGAATATTTATATATAATATAAAATTAATAATACATATAATATATACTCCCTCTGTCCCATTAGAAATGAAACGTTTTCCTTTTTAGTTTGTCCCATTAAAAATGAAACGTTTCCTAAAATGGAAATATTTCTATCTCTACTTTTTCATCTCTCTTACTTTACTCTCTCTTCATTAACTCACAAAACAACCCTACATAAAAACCCGTGCTAATTCCCAAGTGTTGCATATTTAATGGGACGGAGGGAGTATTATATAGTAGAATATATTAAAAGAATATATATATTATATATAATATAATATATTAAATTAATAGAATATATATAATTCGGTTTTTCGGTTTTTTTCTTTGCCCGAACCGAACCGAAAAACCAAATTTTTTTTATTTTTAAAATCGAACCGAACCGAAAAATCAAAAAAACCAAACCGAATTTCAAAATTTCATTTTGGTTCGGTTCGGATATTCGGTTTTCGGTTTTTTTGCTCACCCCTAGGCATCAGGAAACAATCTCATCATCAAAACAAACATGGCATGACATAACAGTTTAAACCACCCTTATTCCACCATAATCATACTTTTGAGAGCGTAAAAGAGTTTAGTAAAAGAAAGCCCACCTCGCTTGCTTATACAACACAATTCACAACTTTAATGCAACCCTTGCTCTTTGTACCCACGTATGCACTACAACCCTTGTCAACACCATAACACCATCAGTTTTTCCATCAACACATTTATCATGCATGCCCTATCGTTCCTTTCATCGTTTTCTTATATTGCCCATCCCAAACGTTCACCAACATAAACGAAACGAACACTCTAGCATACATCAACGTGCAACACATAACCACATCATAGGATAGTTCCTTATTCACACATGTATCATGTAATGCATTCAAAGCTTATCAACAAAGCTTATTTCAACAAAACCAGAATCTGGCAGAACAACGCAGTATTTTTGTAAAAATCATTAAAATTCCATCCGATAATATTTGAAGCTAAATTTTGGTCACCACACAGTAGACACATAAAGGTTCATCCAGTTAAAATTTCACACCAAAATCGTGTCTTTTGATCAGTCAAAATGAAAACGAAATTCACTGGACGGAACACAAATTCTGGCAGGCGCAGTTCAATTAAAAAATTCGTTAAAAATTCATCCGATATCAATTGAAGTTGAAATTTTGACACAACACAGAAGACATTAAAAAGTTCATCCAATTAAAAATTCGTGTAAAAAATAGATCGTTTGATTGGTCAAAAACTCGTCGGAACCTACTGTCCGAACACAACAGTTTTCATGCTCAACATTCACAAACCCTAGTTTGTCTATCATACATTCACACATACATATTCATGCTTCCAACACATAGTCATGCTTCAAAAACGAGATTACAACCATGCTTTCCTATTCGCACATAACATTCACAACGATTCATCCACACACTCACACACACGTACATACACGCACACACACACAACCATTCATGTGCAACCATCCTTCCCAACCAATAAATTCTTAGATTTACGATTCTCCACTCACTATATGTATGAGGGGTTCAAGAATCATGGATTCAATGATAAGAAGGGGAAAGGTGGATAAAAAATTATACATTTCTCTTGAAAACAATCGGTAGAAAAGACAATTGGTGCGATTCCTCAACGGATATTGAGTTTCCAACTCCAAATCGAAGCAACAATGAAGGATTAATTTGGAGCACTTGAGAGAGAGGGGGGAGAGAAAAACGTGTGGGAGAAGAGAGGAAGAGAAGGAGGCGTATGGAGTGAAGGTTAGGGTTAGGGTTTTCTTAATTTATATTCAATAATTATTCCTACACTTAATTAAACAATTAAAATTGTGGAAGAATAAAATAGAGGTCAATGAATATGCTCCACAATTAAAAGAAATAGGCGTGTAGTGTGGGGGAAATATTTCGAAAATTATGGTATTACTTGGAGAGAGATATACTCACAAAAATGGGTAAAAAGATATTGAGCATCCCATAAATAAGGTAACAAAATAATTCAAGAATTTTCCAAGTAGGAAGGGGGGGGGGGGGGTGTAAAATAGGGAGTAGTCAAAGGAAATATTTAAATCCCCAACTTAAATAGGAATAGGATTTAAATTTGGTAATTTTTTGTGGAAAAGACTCCCATAAAATAGGTAACAATTAAATTAATCCCACAAGGTAATTGAAAGGCATAAGGGGCGAAAATTTATGAGGTCTTAAAGAAGGAAAGAGTCAAATCCTAATTAAAATAGGATATGGAGAGATTTAATTGGATTTTTAATTCAATGAAGGAAATAAATAAGGTACCAATTAAATCTACAAAATAATTTATTCTCCTAATTATTAGGTGATTTCGAAAGACCAAGAAATGGGCAAGGGGTCGGAAATTATGTAGAATAACATAGGGATAATTTAGTTTGGATTTAATTTGGATAATTATCCCAAAATAATTAATTAAATCCAAGAAAGAAAATACTATTTCAAATAATTAGGAGGGCCGAAAAATATAAAATAAAATGGCTAGAAAAAAAATGCATGATCCCATTTAATTCAATTCACACATTGGAACATAATTTGTATTATTCCACATAACTCACAACAACTAATTCCACATCATTAACTCAATCACATAGAAAATCAATTTCCATAAAAGAAATTCTCATTCAACATCCACATTAATAAAAACAAAATCACAAATTTTTCGGGGTGCTACATCACCGTTGCAGATGTTCTAAGTTGAAAGAGTAAAGTATGAGAGAGGGAAAAATTATAGTAGTGAAAAGAATAAAGTATGTGGGAATATAAAGTAGTAAGATAGATGCTTTTAGGGGTGTGCATTCGGGTTTCGGTTCGGTTTTTTGTTAAAACCGAACCAAAACCGAAAAACCGAATTTAGTTCAAAATCCAAACCGAACCGAACCCGAAAAACCGAAAAACCGAAACCGAAAAACTGAAAACCGTATATAGTAGAATTTATTAAAAGAATATACTATATATTATATATAATATAATATATTAAATTAATAGAATATATATATAATTCGGTTATTCGGTTTTTTTCTTCGCCCGAACCGAACCGAAAAACCGAAATTTTTGTATTTTCAAAACCGAACCGAACCGAAAAAACCGAACCGAATTTCAAAATTTCGGTTTGGTTCGGTTCGGATATTCGGTTTCTCATTTTTTTGCTCACCCCTAGATGCTTTTTTGTTTAAAAGGAAATGATTCAATTATGGTAGGACATCTCAAAAAGAAAGTAACTCGCTTATGGTGGGACAGATGGAGTGTTAGTTTTATACTTCCTCCGTTCCGCCGCAAGTAATCAATATTTTTTTTGCACGAGATTTAAGAAATTGATATTTGTTGAATAAAGTGGAGAGATAAAATACTTCAAAAAAAAGTAAGATAGAATAAAATGTTACTCTTTTAGTAAAAAAATAAAATCTTTCACTTGAGTTGAGACAACCCAAAATTAAAAATTGATCATTTAAGCGGAAAAAGTAAATGAATCTTTAAATTATAGACGTTCTAAAAAGATAAAACAGATCTTTAAAATATGGGTGGAGAACAATTTAATTTCTTTTTTAGCATTATATACACATCTTATTACTCACTTCGTTCATGCATAATTGAAACATTTTTTTAGCACAAGAGTTTAAAAATGAATGTTTAATATGTGAAATGGGTAGATAATAAAGTTAATAAAGTATGAGAAAATAGAGTAAGAAAGATAAAATGAGTTAATTATTACTTTATATAGAAATGACTCAATTATAAAAAAATTGGTCAAAATATAAAACCGACTCAATTGGCCAGGCGGAGACAAAAACAGCTAGAACGGTTCCATTCTCATATCCACACGTGAGTGTAGGCCATCAACCACCGCCAAGGGTGGGTGTGGGTGTGGGTGTGGTTGGGGGTTGACTTTTGTTGAAAGCTTCACCATTATTTGTTTCTTCTCCTCCTCCACCGGAAACAGACACAACACCTTCATTAACTGCAGCTAAACCTATGTCATTTTGTCTTCACCCGCCTTTATTATTTCTCGGACTTTTCTCTAAAGTCAACCCTTCCCTCCTTCCCAAATTCATATCCAAACTTACATTTCCCTTTCTTTCAAGCAATCCCATTTAAGATTCAACCCTCTTGTAAATCATGATGAACACTAATCAATTTACACCTTCTTTCAAAGTAAAATAACTATTGATCGAGGGAAATTAAGTAGGAGAAACTCTAAAACAATGACTCACTGCTGAGCAATAATTAATTGACATTTTTTTAAGAATATAAAATGTCTACAATCACTTCTTTATAAATTAAGTTTGAAGCTCAACAGCTCTAAGAATTTAAGTACATAATTTAGATGGCTATATGCTTCTATTTTAGCAGTTGACTCTTGATCTTACCTGAAAGATGTGTGGTTTAGGTAGGCTTTAATTTAGTCCACCTTTAAAAAAACAAAAACTACATTCCAAAAACTGTTAAAACAAACATTGGTCCACCTATACTATATGTATATAATATTATTATAATAGACAAATCATGGGAAAATATATGACACAAAAAACAAAGG
This sequence comes from Salvia splendens, assembly GCF_004379255.2. Lineage (NCBI taxonomy): Eukaryota > Viridiplantae > Streptophyta > Magnoliopsida > Lamiales > Lamiaceae > Salvia > Salvia splendens. The sequence continues at coordinate 21,400,967 of NC_056035.1, forward strand.
ATATATCTGTTTATGTCAACCATATATTTCATACATTATATACGTTTCACCTTCACGAGTTCAATTATCATACTAGAACATAAAGCTTTTCTAGTAATAGCAAATTACATGTCTAATAAATAGTACTCCCTTTGTTCATTCATGCTAGTGGATGTGTTTCTTTTTTGGCATGCCAGATAAGAAAAGATAAGTAAATGAAGAATAAAGTACAACTGAAAAAGGTTGAGAGATGGAGAGAGAATAAAGTAAGAAAGAGTAACGTAAGAGAAAAGATATTTATTGAATTTTGCTAGAAAAAGAAATGACTCCAATATTATGGAACGTGCCAAAATGACAAAATGACTCACAGTGCAAAAGGAACAAAGTGAGTGCTAGTATATAAGAAAAACATAATAAAAGAGTGATTTTTTTCAATGAAGTTTGTATAGTTGTTTATTAGTAAGTATTCTATTTCGTTTTAACATGGTAATAATTACTACAAGTCAACCTTGCAATACAAAATGAAAGGCTAACTAAATCCTATAAAATGGAAAGAACTCAATCACTCACGCACACCACATACATCATATAAACAACACCTTATCGCCAAATTTAAGCATGTATAAATAGCAACCACCAACTAAAGTTTCGAATGCAGACACAAAAATCATCAATTTCAAACCTTCCTCTTCATCTGCTCCACTCTCTAACCTAACCTTCATCACTCTGCAGCTCAAATTTTATAAGTATACACCATTGTTGAATGTTGAATCCAATAATGATGATGGATGAATTATTTAAGGTGGCAAGTGAAGATGAGCTAGTCGATGAGTTGTCGCCTCTTTTCACGCTGCCTTACAACGTGCCATTCTCAGCCGATTCCCCCCTTCTCGCTCCGATAACACTTGATGACCGCTATGGAATCCATGGCCTTGGTCATCATATGTCGGAAGCTGAGGACAGGTTTCGTAATTTTTTATTATTTTGAGGATAATCATGCATGTTTTCATTGTATAGTTATGCCACTAGGGTTTTGATATATATATATGCAGAATTCCAATGATGGAAAGAAGTCATCTGAGAAAGGCTAATCATGACAACATCAATAAATATACTTTGAGAATCAACAACTCTGGCAATGTTATGGCGGATGATGGCTACAAATGGAGGAAATATGGCCAGAAATCAATCAAGAATAGCCCAAATCCCAGGTCACATTAATTCTTTAATCCATTCTCACTTTTTCATTTATTAAGTTATCTCTTAGTATAATATACTGACGGGTTGCGATCTACGCAAAACTCAATCTTAATACAAAACACAGAACCAATGACACTGAGGTTATTTTTAGGTCATTTTAGTAAAAATGAACTAAAATGATCTAAAAATGACCTTAAACCCGGATTTTATAAAATGACTTAAAACTGATTAATAATGATTTTCCGTGTTTTTGGTTAATTATTGACAATCTGATTGACAAATCTCATGTCAGGATTTGGGCAACGTATTATATTGAGATCAATTTTTGTATTGATCACTTTCCATATATTGTATATACATAATAGAATTGACATGGTGATTTTACACATGCAGAAGCTACTATAGGTGCACAAATCCAAGATGCAATGCAAAGAAACAAGTGGAGAGGTCCATTGAAGATCCTGAGATTCTAATAATCACCTATGAAGGCCTGCATCTCCACTATACCTACCCATTCTTGTTCTTAAACAACCAGCCTACCAAGAAACACAAAGGCCCCTTACCTGAATCAAAAGCCAATTACATTCCGGCCCAGACAGAAAATGGGCTCACTGATTCAATGGCCCAACAAGGCCTGCTCGAAGATGTAGTGCCGTTGACTATCAGAAAGCCTACGAATTCATCTCAATCATCATCTTCAACTTCACATGATCGATCATCACAGCCTTCTTCGCCGGCCTCATCCAACTCCCTTTCTACTTACTCATATTTAGGCTTAATATGAAACTTAATTATATAGAATATTCTTATATATATATGGGTCACATTACAGATCATTAAAGTTGTCCCTAATTATGTTGCTATGTAACAAGCTAGCTATGTATACAGTTATGTTTCTTAAACCTCAATTAGAAAAGTAATCATAAGTAGTGTTTTGTATTAATAGTGAGGTAGCCCACGAGTTTTTCCCATATCAATAAATAATAAAAGCAGTATATGTTAATTTCTAGTATAGTTTATCGATGTTCATGACGAGAGCAGCAAACTACAAAATTCTATAGTGTGATTACATAATGCAAAAACACCTCTATAACTTGCAACAAATTAATGAAAAATCTACCACTAAGCATAAACTGAGATGATGATGATGATGATGATGATGATGATGATGATGATGATGATGATGATGAAACTTGCTCCATATCACAATATTTCCATGCCAGGTCAGCACTTGAGCCATGGTGCAAAATTATTGCGATGTTCTCATTATGAGATGGATGGATAAGGTCATGAGATTTGCAAAGCCAATTAATGACCTAGTCAAAAGCTTACAACGTTTGAGGCATAATTTCCATCTTAATTTTAAGTGACTTTCATTATATATAGGGGCACTTGGTATAATGAAATGAAATAAGAAAATGGAATGGTAGGGTTGTAATTGATTGCTAACTAATTAGTAATTTTAAATTAAGATTAAAATTTAATTATTAGATTAAGAGATTTTAATGGTTGAATTAATGTCATTTAGATTATATTTATAATTAAAATATTTATTAAATAAATTTAAGGGTATATAGATCAATTCTTATGCTCCTTCCTGAAAGGATATGTGCTAGATTAGATTAATATGGATTAAATAATTATAGTTGGGCTACAATTATAATTAGTCCATAAGCCCAACAATCATGAAACCCTAATGACTCTTTGTCTATATAATGGTTATTTATTCTCCATTGTGGGAGATGAGAAATATCGTAACATTAGAGAGAAAATACGTAAAGCTTTGTAGAGAATTCCTAGCTTTCTCTATAGAGCGATTGTACCGAGGAATTGTTCCTGCATCGGATCAGAATACACGTGGACCTCGATAGTAGTGGATTCAACTTGCAGGACACAATCGTAGAAGGAAACACAACAACAAGTAAGATTTAGTTCCGTTGTGTTTTACATGCTCAACTTGCAATATGATTATGAATCTAGATCTGTAATTCTTGTCTGCAATTTTCGCTGCGCTCATTAGATGAATACAAGAATTCCTAACAGTGGTATCAGAGCCCGGGGCTTATTCATATTTATTTGTAATTTAATTATACGTGGATTGATTTTCGAAATCAGAATTTTGAAATTGGATTTCGAAAGGAAATTAGGTTGAAAATTGTTTTCATCCACTATGCTTAAAATATTGGTTTTGGAATCCAATCTTAGCCGCCGACGAGAAATTAGAATTGAAATTTCAATCACTTTTCAAAGAATGATTTTGGAATCCAAAATTAACTAAACGACGGAAAGTTGAAATTGAATTTCAATTACGTCAATTTTCAATGAGTGGTTTTGGATATTGGAACTTGAATTTGGAATTCAATTAATTGAAATTTGATTTCAATTGTATATACAACATCTTGCAACTTGAATTTGGAATTCAATGAATTAAAATTTGATTTCAATTGTATATACAACATCGAAGGCCGAATCATGTAAATGCGTATTTTGTGGAATTTGTTTCCTAATTTATGACATTAATTATGTGTATTGTTTACTTATGTACGCTGACTCCAATCCTTTAATGGATATATATCAATTTGATTTTGTAATCTTTGAATTGGAGTAATGATTACGTGGGTATCGTATTGTATTAAACATGACTGTTGCGTATTTGGTCTGTTTTGAATTTGATTTCAAAATTTAAGAACTGGTTCCGTAATTGAAATTAGATTTCAATTCCTTCAAAAGAATTTTGTGATATTACCGAAAATTGCAAATTGATTTTGGAGTTTGACTTCAAACATTTTTGAATCGTTTGGAAAAGAAAATCATGCTTCCGCCGATAAATCCATGCCAAGAAATTATTATTTATTAATAGTGCCAGTTTAGGGTATCTATTAATTTAGAATTAATATTAAGTACCCTAAATGTACTTTTAATATTAGTTTAGAATTAATATTAAATATCTATTTATATTAGTTTGAAATTGATATAGATTAGATGATAAATTTATTAATTGGATTAATGGATGAATGAGCAAGAATTTGTTAATATTATTATTTTGGAATAATAAATAATATATATGTGCTTGATGATGATTGGAGTTATTACTTGATTTACAAATTTATTAATTTAGAATTAATATAGATTGGATAAATTTCGTTAATTAGATTAACAAATTGGGACATAATTATCATCTGGAAATGATAATATATACTCCACAGCACAATATTAATTTGGAATTAGTATTAAATATGCATAATTATATTAATTTAGAATTAATATAATTAAATCCACATTTAATTAGTGAATAAAATTTGATTTTATTTGTTGAGCATTATTTGATATCCTATGTGATAAGCATGCTACTTGATTTATGCTTATTTATTTAACTATAGTAGTTAGAGACCGTGTTATATTATGTCTGGGTAGGCGGCGCCCAGTATGTGTAGTCCGTGTTATACTATGTCTGGGTAGGCGGCGCCCAGTATTTGTAGTCCGTGTTATACTATGTCTGGGTAGGCGGCGCCCAGTAATTGTTTGAAATTTAATATTGGATATTATATTCACAAAACTAGTATCACACTTTTCCCAATAAAATATAAGTCTTGTTTTTTGAAACAAACGCGTCGTCCATCACAATTGTTTGATGCTCCTAGCCTTTTCGACCACGAGTTTTACGCCCTCGCGTTTACTCTAAATCTACAAGGTTTAGGCTAATTTATAGATGCATGGTTGGCATCGTGTGATGGGCTTGACTTGCTTAAATTATTTTGAGTAGCCCTCGCAACCAGAATAATTTATGGACGTATATTAATTAGATTAATAAAACAAGAGTTGTAAAAATTGTTGTTACAATTGGCTTGGAGGCCTACCTGGTGATATTATTGTAGTCATCAGCCCTCGCAGAGGCTGCAATAATATAGACTTGGATCTTGGACCACTAAAATTTATATTAGATAAAAAAAATTCGTATTTTATGTTTGGGGGACATAATATATGTTAAAATTAGTGGGAGCTAATCAATACAATAAACCCTTGTTTGATTAGTGATGCGATTGTGATCTTTGTATGCTTTTCTAATTTGCTTTTCGTTTTATTTTCTGTTCAGATAATATGTCAAACTTATCTTATGAGTGTATGATGGAAACAAACAAATTGACTAGGTCAAATTTCACGGAGTAGCAGAGAGACTGCCCAAAACTCAAGGCACAAGGTGCAATGAGTGGGAGCTCAGCTATGTTTGTCATTGAGATAAATATGTCTATGAATAACTCACAATCCTGGGTATTGGATACCACTTGTGGTTCACACATTTGTAATAATGTGCAAGGTTTAATTGACAGCAGGAAAGTGAGGCCTGGGGAAGTAGACCTACGTGTTGGAAATGGAGCAAAAGTTGCTGCCGAACGCGTGGGAACTTATAGATTAGATCTTCCCTCAGGACATAGACTAGATTTACATAATTGTTATTTCGTTCCAGTTATTTCAAAGAATATTATTTCCATTCCGATGTTGGACATCGAAGGTTTTTCCTTCCATTTTGCAAACAGCAGGTGCTCGTTTTCTAATAATGGATTATTTTATGGAAATGTCTCTTTAGAGAATGGATTATATATGCTTGAATGCAAATGGAATATTCTCAATGTGTAAAATAAAAGACTTAAGCTATGTAATACGGATAATGCTACTTATCTTTGGCATTGTAGACTTGGTCATATCAATGAGAAAAGGATAGCGAGATTGAGAAAGTTAGACTATCTAAATTCATTTGATTTTGAATCATATGGTGCTTGTGAATTCTGTCTCAAAGGAAAGATGACTAATAAGCCACTTTCTGGGAAAGGGGTGCGTGCTAATGATGTGCTAGAGTTGATCCACACAGATGTGTGCGGACCGTTTCCAACTCAAGCAAAAGGTGGTTATTCGTACTTCATTACTTTCACTGATGATTTGACAAGGTATGGATATGTGTATCTTATGAAACACAAATCTGAGGCCTTTGAGAAATTTATAGAGTTTAAGTGTGAAGTTGAGAAACAACTTGGGAAAAGTATAAAAACTCTTCGATCAGATCGAGGAGGGGAATACTTGAGCCGAGAATTTCTTGATTACTTGAAATCGCATGGAATTCAGTCAGACTGGACACCTCCTGGTACACCACAAATGAATGGAGTATCTGAAAGGGGAAACTGAACATTATTAGATATGGTTCGATCCATGATGAGTTTAGCTAGTCTTCCTTTATTTCTCTGGGGTCATGCTTTATTGACTGCTATTTACATTCTGAATAGAGTTCCATCTAAATCAGTTGAGAAAACACCATATGAGTTATGGTATGGCAAAAACCCTTGTCTTAACTATATGCGGACCTGGGGTTGTCCAGCTTTTGTTAAGAAACAAATGACTAATAAGTTGGAATCTAAAAGTGAGAAGTGTTACTTTGTGGGATATCCTAAACAAACTAGGGGATACGATTTCTACTGTCCTGAAAATCACAAGGTGATAACATCAAGGAATGTGACGTTCCTTGAAGACAGTTATGCCTGCTAGGAACAATGTCAAAATACAGTAGATCTTGAAGAAATTCAAGAACCACAAGTTAACAATGAGGATGATGTATTGTCAAATGGTTTGAACAATAACTCAGTGGGAGTTTTTGATGATCTATTGGGAGAGGAAAATACTATTAGAGGAGACCTTAGAGGGACTCTCGAAGAACCTCCTCAAGACAATGAGATGCATCAAATACAAGATGATACAATAGTTGCATCACCTCTACCTCAAGAAGATCATAGTGATATTCCTGGGCCTACTCACAATCAGAATGAACAGCCCGAGCCAGAAGAAAACCAACTCAACAGGCCTAGAAGGATTCGTCGTGCACCTGAGAGACTGAATCTAATGGTTGAGAACCAAGATGATGAAGTTGATTTAGACGACGATGAGCCTAAGACCTATACCGAGGCGGTGTCAGACACCGATCGAGAGAAGTGGCTTGAAGCCTTGATATCTGAAATGGACTCGATGTACTTCAACTTAGTCTGGGAACTAGTTGACTTGCCAGATGGGGTTTACCCCATAGGTTGCAAATGGATCTTCAAAAAGAAGAGAGATGCAGATGGCAAAGTACAAACCTACAAGGCTAGGTTAGTGGCAAAGGGTTATAGTCAGCGCGAAGGCATTGACTATGATGAAACCTTTTCGCCAGTTGCTAAGATCAAGTCCATTAGGATATTACTTGCAATTGCTGCATACTACAATTTTGACATTTGGCAAATGGATGTCAAAACCGCATTTCTCAATGGAGAATTAGAAGGTGATGTCTATATGACGCAGCCTGAAGGTTTTGTATCGAAAGAAAGGCCGAATGCAGTGTGCAAGCTAAAGAAGTCCATCTATGGACTTAAGCAAGCTTCGAGGAGTTGGAATATTTGTTTTGACAGAACAATCAAATCGTTTGGTTTTGTCAGAAGCAAAGAGGACCCATATGTTTATAGTAAACGCGAGAATGGAAACGTTGTCTTCCTCATCATATATGTTGATGACATCTTGATTATGGGAAGCGATCGTTCCATGATGCAATCCGTGAAAGAATGGTTGTCTAGTTCCTTTATGATGAAGGATTTGGGTGATGCTTCCTACATCCTTGGAATCAAGATCTATCGAGATAGACCGAATAGGATGTTGGGATTATCACAATCCACTTACATAGACAAGTTGCTAAGGTGCTTCTCAATGGAGAATTCTAAGAAAGGTTTTCTTCCTATGGGACATGGCATTGTATTGTCAAAGAAGGATTGTCCTTCTAATGACAAAGAAAGAGACAACATGAAAAGGATCCCGTATGCTTCGGCGATAGGATCTATTATGTATGCCATGATTTCTACTAGGCCAGATGTGGCCTATGCGCTTAGCATGACAGACAGATTTCAGTAAAATCCCGGTGAGGAACATTGGAAAACTGTTAAGACTATTCTTAAGTACCTTAGAAGGACTAAAGAATATTTCCTAGTCTATGGTGGACAACCAGAGTTATCAGTTACTGGGTACACTGATGCTAGTTTCCAAACAGACCATGACGACTATAAGTCTCAGTCTGGATATGTTTTTGTCCTCAATGGTGGAGCAGTGAGTTGGAATAGTTCCAAACAAGGTACAACTGCCGATTCCACCACCGAAGCCGAGTATATTGCTGCATCTGAAGCTGCCAAAGAAGTTGTTGCTTTGTTAGAGTTCGTTAAAGAACTGGGTGTCATTCCGAGTGCCAATAGTGCAATACCTTTGTATTGTGACAACACTGGTGCTGTTGCGCAAGCAAAAGAACCCAGAGCTACGAATAGGAACAAGCATGTTCCCAGAAGATATCACCTGATCAGAGAAATAATTGAAAGAGGCGACATAAAATTAGAAAGAGTACCCACTGATGATAACTTGGTTGATCCTTTCACCAAACCGTTATGTATAGCAAAACACAACAAGCACTTTGAGAGCTTAGGTGTTATGCATGTTGGTAGATGGCTTTGAATCAGTGGGAGTTACAGTTTTATATGTCTTAGAAACATTTTGTGTTGAGACAATATTACTTGATCACATTATATGAAAATTTCATTTTCTATGGGTTTTGTGCACTTATTGGAATAATTATTTTAAATGTTTGATTTTATTCTAAATATTTGTTCCCTTGAATTGTGACTGTCGTTAATGGTGTGAGACATTAATGATATAGTATAATTCTAAAATAGCCCTAACCAATGATCATCAAGAATGGGATATTGGTGATATGTTATAGGTTAGCATGGGGTTTGCATCACATTCTTCGAGAATGTAGTTGTTCTCACAACTATGAGATATTAGATACTCGTGATGGACACATGGTATACTTTGGAGAGTATTGGTATACCCTACTATTAAACTGTTTTGTTAAGTGTCTACAGTTTATTAGTACATGAAGTATGTAATAGTCCTTGGATCTGAGGACATTACACATTTTGTTTGTTGAGTGGTGTGCTTTGACCTTGTACAACGCTTTGCCTCCCCTCGGAGGATTAAGACACGGACTTGTGTTGGGTACATCATAAGATAAATGGAAATGGTAGTTGAGCCAAGAATGAGATTCATTCCTCGATTAGAATTTTGAGAGAACACTCAAATTCTCTATATTACTTGACCATTAAGTCATTGGCCACTGCAAAGATATATTCAATTAAAGTAATTGAATATGATCGAATGAGTCATTTAATAAAGATGAGATAAAGTGATTGAGCTATTTGGATGACACATGACAAATCTTAGGCTCAATCGGGTGGTTCGTGAATGAAAGGATATTACTATAAACTTTGTGTAAAGGCTTGTTTACCGAATTCACGTAAACGTCCTTCATATATCGAGCTACGCTGCCAACGCAGTCTAGGAGTTTTGTGCAGACTTCGATTAGATCGTCGTCGATAATGAGGGCCTAAAGGGTCACACTATAAGTGTATTTTGATCCGCTCAAGGGTACAAAGTTGGAACTGCGTATTATATCTAATGCTAGTCCAAGTGGGAGATTGAAAGGATATGGGCTAGATTAGATTAATATGGATTAAATAATTATAGTTGGGCTACAATTATAATTAGTCCATAAGCCCAACAATCATGAAATTCTAATGACTCTTTGTCTATATAATGGTTATTTATTCTCTATTCTGGGAGATGAGAAATATCGTAACATTAGAGAGAAAATACGTAAAGCTTTGTAGAGAATTCCTAGCTTTCTCTATAGAGCGATTGTACCGAGGAATTGTTCCTGCATTGGATCAGAATACACGTGGACCTCGATAGTAGTGGATTCAACTTGCTGGACACAATCGTAGAAGGAAACACAACAACAAGTAAGATTTAGTTTCGTTGTGTTTTACATGCTCAACTTGCAATATGATTATGAATCTAGATCTGTAATTCTTGTCTGCAATTTCCGCTGCGCTCATTAGATGAATACAAGAATTCCTAACACTTCCGTCCCACAAGAAAGTCACATTTTACCATTTCGGTCCGTCTTACAATAAGAATCACATTACACTTTTTACCATTAACAGTAAGTAGGTCTCACATTCCACTAACTCACTTCACTAACATTTTATTATAAAATTAATATAAAAAGTGAGTCTCATATTCCACTAACTTTTCCAACTCACTATTCTTTACTTTTCTTAAAACCCGTGCCCACAACAAGAGTGACTCATATTGTGGGATGGAGGGAGTAAATGGTAGTTAAAACTAATAACTTTTTCTTAATCATCTCAAAACTTGAAATCTACGTAACTCTATCGATTTAAATTATTTTTTTCGTAAAAAATATACTCCCTCCGTCCCAACTCAAGTGATTGATTTCTTTTTGGCCGTTGTTTTGCAAAGATGATAATAAATTGTTAAAGTGAAGATATAGTAAAGTATGAGAGAAAATAATATAGAAGAGAGTCATATCTACAGTATTCTCTTATTTACTTTACTTTCTCACCACTCTAACTTTTATTATCATTTTTCCCAAACACGTGCCGAAATGCAGTCAATCACTTGTGATGGGATAGAGAGAATATCAAATTAAAGGTAATTTCATAAGGATTCTAACGAGATGAAGATGAAATTTTATAATTTTTATTTTGATTTTCGTATATGTTGATAAACATATTTTATATCAACAAATGCATCAAAAGATCTCAATATAATGCATTTACAATATCAATAAAACTATGATGATATTTCCAGGTGCTTGTGTTGAAATCTTCATGCCACTGTCTTCATATTTGTATTACACTATGTTGATATAAAAAACCGTGAAAATTGTATGTTATAACAGATTGACTATTTTACATTTTTGTTGATATTTTATCTACTATTTATTGAAATTCATTAGCTCTAATCTCATCCACTCATTTTAAGATCTAATGGTGTATGATTGGTCTTAGTTGTGGATTAGATACTATATGCATTTTAACATGACCTGACTAGTTGTGGATTAGATACTATATGTATTTTAACATGACCATCAGGTCATGTTTGATTGTCAGGATTCTGTCTGAAAAAGTAATCGGATTCCTTAAATTTTAAATTCTTTTGTTTGTTTTAGTTTTTAATCAAACTGAGAAAGTAATCAGAATCCCAAGAACAATGAAAATTAGTATAATTTTCCAGGATTCTGAATCCTAACTTTTCTTAGTTATTCTTTTTCTCGATTTTAGAATTCTTACATATATAATGCAATATAAATATAGTTTCAATTTTTTATCATTTAAAACTTGATTAATATATCATCAATATGTGAAGCATAGTGATGTCTATTTTGGGAAGGTATAAATATAATGTTTGGTAAGTAATAAATGTGTCTATGTAAAGCATTAATGAAAATTTTCTTTTCCAGTACTCGCCTAACCCTACATGTCTATTTATAACCCATATTTGCAAGTATCAATCTGATAGCATTAGCATAATTGAAGCAAATTAGTGTACCTAATACAAGCATTATAGAAAATGATAAATACAAGCATTGCAATTTGTGACAAAATTTTATATCAATTAAACAAACAGATGTATAGAGGTGTGATCAATTGCTAACTGATCTCTTAATTGCTAGCTACAACTAATTTAAGACCATGGGATTTTTAGATATCTAATGGACTACAAATTGCCATGTGTAATTTCTTTTTTTTTTAAAACTTTTTTATATTAAAAAGAAAATAACAACTATCAAATTTAGGGTTTAGGAACTCAATGTCAATATAGTGTAAAAAATATATAAACAAGAAGACATATAAATGTCAACACAATTTCATATTAACATTGTACAAGCATTGTATTGATATATTATGTCCATTATATTGACATTAAACTGGTTTACGAAATCTATGACCATTTACGAAAGTTTCATCAAATTTTGTCATCGAAACATATGCATATAGGATCTCGTTGGAATCCTTATAAATTTATCTTTAATTTGATATATGTTGTACAAAAATGCAATGCATGATTTCCATTTAATTGTAGTCAGATTCACGTGTGCTACTAATTAAGCGATATGTTTACTTTATTTCATCATCTATTTTACTCTCTCTTATCTCTCCCATTTTATTCATTTTTCCTATATATTCAACATGATTTCTTAATCTCCGAGTCCAAAAATTTGACATCAACTTTCTTGGGAGGGAGAGAGTAAATTATCCAATTACACTATTGATTGACCATCATATTTAATATAATTAAAGTATATAATAATGGAGCTTTTAAAACATCCTTATAATATATAAATAGTTTTATATCAAATAAATATTTAGTAACGCAAACAATTAAATAAAAAATAAGTATTTCAAAAAAAAATATATATAAACATCAAAAATTAATCTTAATTAATAAGTAAAAATATCACAATAATATAAGTAATGCTGAATGGAAAAAATAGTGTCTTGGACAACTCACTGACTAATTTTATTACCATGAATATACTCTGGACATAATGGGTCGTCACATTCAAGATCCTTATTCATTTTATAACATGTTTGCAAATTTATAAATTTTTCCTAATGGCTGATTTTGGCCAATGACTATATTCATTAACATGCACTATTTAGGGGTAAGCCAAATGATTTTCAATCATTCATTGGGTATTTTTTGTAATTTCAATTTTCGTAAATTTCTTATTTTTATTCTTAATTCTTTCTTATTACATCATTTTTTTCTTGTTATGCTTTCTTCTTATTTGGTTTTACAGTGATAAAATATTGGACAAAAAAAATTGAAGTACTCCAAAATAGGATCAAAGAAAAACATCTATAATGCTTTTATTATAATCTCACTTGTCACATCAAAGTAAAACTTATTAGTTCAAATCACACTTAGGGTTATACTGCATTCTAGTATATTATTTTTTCGTATTAGAATTACAATCTCACAAGTAACACGAGTTATTCCACAAACTACACATGGTAAAAACATTTTAAATGACCGTAGGGTTAAAATGAGCATATTTTCGAATATGATCATTTTTCTCAAACCCTGCAACATATTTTTTATTAAGAATCGCCCACGCTTCTATTCCTCCGGATTTCGAATCCAATAAGTTGAACAAATTACCTCCAACCAAAGTTTCAAATTCAGAATATTGTGGAATGCAGCCTGATATCCACACAGGTTTTCCCCACCCAAAATCAACCTCGGAAAGACCAATACCTGCCCAACTGGTGAAAGCAAGCCAAGTAGCTTCTTGAGGCATCTCATTCCTAAATGTCTCCAAAATTTCATACACGCCATCATCGCTCCCCAATCGTCTCACAAACTCACCATCTATTTTTGCTATCCCTTTTTTCACCTCCCTTACCAACTCCGCCAACTCCTTTTGTGCAGGGTTGCTCCACAAGCCCACGGCTTGCCACACTAAATTACCAAAACTATCATCTGCAAATGGTGGCGTCGACCTTCTCCGAAGGTTGACCGCTTGAGTCATTACCACAGGTTTCACATCCTTCTCGGCAGCCACCGCCTCCAAGAAGCATTTCAATATCACAGCCGTCACCACATTCACTCGTGACACAGTGGAGCTAGAGCTAGAGCTAGAGCTACTCATTTGGGCCTTGAGAATGGATAAGGCAGAAGCATCGAAAACGTACCTTCTCACAACAAACTTCCCGGCGCTAAATAATTTGTAAAAATAGCTGAAAGGTAATAAGTTGTTAGGTATTGAGGGATTCTGTGGAAAGGAAGATTGGGCTACACGATTCAAGGGAGCAAACCCTAATCCTTGTGCATTGGCAGCCCAACATTGGAAAAATGTCGAGACTGAAACTATGTCTGCAATTAAGTGATGAAACTTGATACATATGGCTATGCTGCCGCAGTCGAAACAGTTCAACTGAATCAGCATAACACTATCACCCGGAACCGGATTCTTCTCATCACCTGGAAATAACTTGTTAATCAATTCAACATCAGGGTTTTGTAGAAAATCGCTCAATCGGGCCTTCACTTTGGCGACAGAGAATGGAAGGCCTTGGTCGTTGCAATCTGCAGAGAGAGCATCTCTGATAATTCCGGCAAAGGGATAGAAGGAGACCAAAGATCGAGAAAGTGACTCTTTCAGATGTTGTATTATGTCACTCCTGTCGTTGCCCAAGTAGTATAAAACTACGGGAATGTATATAGCATCCATAATCCGATCTAGCAATGAAATATTGTAAACTCTAAGGTGGGGAGGTGTTGGTGAAGAGGGTTTTATTTTCTCCATTGAAATAATATTGCTAATTTCCATTCTGATTTTTTTTCTGTTTTTTGTTTTTGTTACTGATCAGCTTGATTTTTTATTCCCCTTTTATAGACTAACTTTTGAAGCTCTAAGAATAGAGAAACCAAATTTTTTTGATACCATCAACTGACTTTTTTTATTTCATATGAGCTATTAAATATAAGTTTGGGCTATGTATTTTTTTTATTTCATATGAGCTGTTGAATATAAGTTTGGACTATGTATTTTTTATTTTATATAAGCTATTGAATATAAGTTTGGGCTATATATATATATATTTTTTCATTTGAGCTATTGAATCTATAAGTTTTGAAGCTCTAAGAATAGAGAAACCCAAATTTTGTGATATCATTAACTGACTTTTTTTATTTCATATGAGCTATTAAATATAAGTTTGGGCTATGTATTTTTTTTTATTTCATATGAGCTGTTGAATATAAGTTTGGACTATGTATTTTTTATTTTATATAAGCTATTGAATATAAGTTTGGGCTATATATATATATTTTTTTCATATGAGCTATTGAATATAAGTTTGGGCTATATAAGTACAGATTGGCCTCATATAAGCTGTTCATTATTGCATAAAAGAATAGGGTAATTTAATAGGCATGTTAATATTGCACATTTTTATAGACTATTGAAGACAAGTTAATGTGCCTATATATTGTGAATAGGTATAGGATTTATGATAAAAAAAAAATAAAATGGATCGTGATATAATCATAAGGTTTAAATTTGACATAAGTTAAAATGGATAGTGATATAATGATAAAGTTTAATTTTGACATAAGTTAAAATTTTGTTATGTTATCTTAATTTATTATCCCTATACATCAAGTTATTTATAACTTATTCCATTATTAAAATACTAATAATAATGTGGGTTTTACTATCCACTAACACTACTTTAACTATCTATCTCTTCATCTCTCTTACTTTACCAATTTATCGTAATTCCATGTCATATCATATGCCAGTTTTTATGGGACGGAGTGAGTAATATTTACTAAAATATGTTCTAATATCACATTTATAAATTAATATGGAATCAAACTATAATATGTGTAATAAATATGACAAAGTAGATAAAGCAAGAGAGAGAAAGATGAGAGAAAGTAAGACAGATAAAGAAAAAGTGAATAAAGGAATTCATAAAACAATCATGAAGACGGAATTATGTCATTAAGGCCATGTTTGGTTGTCAGGATCCTGTCCGGGAAGCAATCTGATGCTTTAATTTTTAAATTTTTGTGTTTGTTTTGAGTTTTAACCAAACCGTGAAAGTAATCAGAATCCTGAAAATAAGGAAAAATAGAATAACTTTTCAAGATTCTGAATCCTAGCTTTTCTTAGATATTCTTTTTCCTAGTTTTAGGATTCTTACATACTCCTTTAGGTATTTAATAGAGTGGAGTATAATCTTATACAAGTGCTATTATCATTAATATTATTATTATTATTATTATTAAATAAATATTTTAAAATTTTGAATCACACTCTACTTAATTTCATTGTAATAAATATCTATAATTACATTATAATTATAATAATAACAATTATATTATTATTATAGTTTTTATAATTGTTATTATAATTATTATCTTATGAAATAATTACAGTATAATTATTTAAATTATCTATCATATAATAAATAATGGAGTAATATTAATAATAATAAAATATAATTACTATTTTTTTACTATCAAAAAGTCTTTAATGAAAATTTGAAATTTAAAATTTTATTCAGTTAAAATTTCAATAAATAATTATAATTATAATTATATATTTATTTATGATTAAAATAATATAAACTAATAAATTAAGAAAATCTTAGTTAAATTATTTGAATTTATCATTATAATAATAAATAAAATAATATTATTATAATTATTTTTTAAGTAATACTCTTTCCGTCCCACTCTAAGTGTCACATTTTCCATTCTGTGATGTCTCACTCTAAATGATACGTTTTTAAATATAGAAACATCACTCTCTATTTTTTCCTTCTCTCTTACTTTATTATCTCTATTTTACTCACAAAACAATACTACATAAAATCTCGTGCCAAATTAGAAATGCACCACTTAGAGTGAGACAGAGGGAGTAATTTATTAAAAGAATCTTAATATAACACTATTAAATTTTTTTATTACTAAATCAAACACGAAATTTAAAATCATGATATTTTTCCAAACACATGAAAGTAAAGTTTATTAGGATCATATTCAAATGACTTATTTCCTAAGAATAATTTTCCTTGCCAACTTTACTTTCCCAACAACCAAACATCGCCTCATAGTATTCTTATCTTTATTCTATTTATTTTACTTGGTATTTTTTGTTAATCGCTATTTCATTTGGAACCATCATTCCATTCCCTATGGGCTATGAGAGTAACTATTCCTTCCATTTAGCTAAGAAATAATCATTCCATTCTATTTTATTCTACTTTCTTTGATTTTAAATTTTAATAAATATTCAGAATGAGAGAAGGTGATATAAAGAAAAAAGGTTAATTGGGTCCTTGAGACTGAAAGGGGGCAAAATAAGAAAGAAAATGCGAAAAAATATCTCTAAGTGAATTAAATTTAGTCCAAATACCTCAAGTGCAATTCATTTTCACGAAGTACCTAAATATGCATCTTATATAGTCTAGATACTATTTTTGTACTCCTCCGTCTACTATTAGGAGTCCCGGTTTACTATTTTAGTCCGTCCGCCATTAGAAGTTTCGGTTAACTTTTACTATAAATGGTAGGTAAACTTCACTTTCCACTAACTCATTCCACTCGCATTCTATTATAAAATTAATATATAAAAATAGGCCTTATATTCCACTATCTCATTTTACCTATTTTCCTTTATATTTATTAAAATCCGCGTTAACTCTGAAAAATGATCAATTCTGCATATCTCACTACAGGTCTGACACTTATTAGATTATTATTATTACCCAATCTAAGATTAGCAGTGCGTTAATCACACCTAGCTCGTCCTTAAAACGTAAGCATGTTTCAATCTAATCACATTCCAAAATGTAAGCATATTTCAATCTAATCTCATTCCAATCATCAGTATCACTATAAAAATTACTCCCTCCGCTCCCTCATTAATTGACGCAAATTTCTTTTTTCTTCGATCCCCAATTAGTTGACACCTTTAAATTTTACTCGCTCCGTATTAAAAAAAACAGAAACTTTTGAAACGACACGGTTTTAATGCACAATTGGTAAAGTAAGTGAGAAAAATTGGTAAAGTAAGAGAGATGAAAATAAAAATTAAAATAAGAGAGAGGAAGAAAAAAAGTAGTGAAAGTAGAGTTAGTGGATTATGAGGTCCATGTCCTTAAGGTGCATTAGTTAAGGAATAAATATATCACTTCGGTGAAAGTACTATGGGAACACCACGGGCAGGAAGAGGCCACGTGGGAGTTGGAAGATAAGATGAAGGAGCGTTACCCGAGCTATTCGAGTAAAGCTGTGTAAATTTCAGGACGAAATTTCTTTTAAGGAGGGTGGAATGTGACGCCCCAGAATTTCGATCATTTCTTTTGAGATGAATCGGATTTATTAGCATAATTAATTTCCTTCAGAAGAGGTGTGATCGTAGAATCCTCGTTGTATTTTCAACTTTGGGGTAATCTAAGTATTTTCGTTGGAAAGAAAATAAAGTGCAAGAAAATTATTATTTTCAAGGATAAAAGTAAATGAGATACTTTTATTAGATAAATGTGGTTACACCTCGAGGAAATAGAAATTCAAAATATGGATATACAAATAGTACATGCTTACATAAGAAGATTCCCTACAAACATTACACTCTAGTCTACTCTTAAAAGCGGCTACACTTAAGACAAAGAATATAACAAAGCTACATTCAACAAGTACAAGGCTAGGACTTGGCTTTTAGCCACTTTGAGAAACAACCGATAAAGATGGCATGTGCAAAATCTCTCTCCTTCCTTCTCGAAAACTTCAGCCGCCACACTCCAAATTTTTGACAGCCGTGATCTCTGCAAAGTAACGCAAAGAGGGATTAGAGAATCTTCATACAAAAATCTAAGGATTGGGAACTTTATCAAAAAAGCAAGTATAGCCAAGCAACATGACATCATCGGATCTCTCAAAGAGGGAATGGAGACAATTAGTATATGAATGTGAGCTCTTTTGGAAGCACCAAAAGGATGAATAAGTAGGATCCATGAGACCAGCCAAGGGGGCTGGACAGCTCATAAGTTACACCAAAAAGGTATGATGAGCATTTCACAAAGCTCAAAAGGGAGCAAGCTGGCAGCAAAAAATAGGAGACTTTGTCTCCAAGATTTCAGGCATAATGCCAAAGGGGAAGGCCTATTTAAACAGCTCATCGTCCCCTCCTTCCTCCCCACTTTTGAGCACCCAAAATTTCCCTCAACTTAAGGAATTGCAGCAGGGAGCAGAGAGGGGAGCGAGGAGAGGAGTTGGCAGCAAGAAAAACAACAAGGATTCACCAACGGAGAGGTAATCCCCTCAGCACCCCACTACTCCTTACATCATATAGAACAAAGACCATGAAAAAATAGAACTTGGAGAAAACATGAAGATAGCATCACTTAGAACATCACAGGCATCTCAAGAACATAGAGCTATAAGGTTGCCACAATACTATAGCATAGCTACTGCCAAAACCACAAACAAGTAGTAGCATTCTCTTGTAAACAACATAATCTTTCCCAACAACACTAAGGTGGAACTAAAAATCCACAAACAATAACAACGAATGAAAGGGAAAGGGGAGAGAGGGACTTAGCTTTAGAGAAAGAAGCCGTCCGGCGACAAGCGAGCGCCGACGCGACGGAGGCGGCACAGGCAACGGCTCTGCTCGCCGAAGCTGGTGGCGTGGGTGCGACGGCGGACCTCGGAGTTTCCACGCGCGAGCCGAAGAGAGTAGGCGCAGCGCTAGGAGCTCCCCGACACTTGTTCGGCGGCGGCGCTGCGATATCCGGAGGAAGAGTCTCGGCGGAGAAAAATAGAGAAGGAGACGGAGAGAGAGAGGTGAAGCCTTCTCTGTCGGAGACTTCGTCGGGCGAGTGGACTCGACGGAGAGAGGGGCGGAGGTGCTGCTGTTAAGATTTCCCCGATTTTCAGAATTGGGATTTAAGAGATAAATTGGTGAAATGGAGGAAAGGAGAGAGAGATAGCCGGCGAGCTCCGACAACACGGAGAGGTGTCGTTGTCGCCGGAGGAGCCGTGAGAGTGAGGGAGAGTAGGCGCTGCTCGCCTCTTCAATTAGGGATTGGAATTGGAGAAGGAAGTGAAATGGGGGAAAGTCACGTGTGGGGGAAGGAGTATATTGGGTCCTTATTCATTTTATTTGTGCCAAAGAAATTGGTCCAAGGAAATTATTTTAGTTTGGGGCCATTTTAATTTGTTGGACCTTAGTATTTTAAAAATGGAATGAGGTGGATTCAAAGGAGTTATTAAGGAAAAAGTGGACCGATTACTTTATGGACTACACTAATCATATGTTGGAATGTGGGCCAAGAATTTAATTAGTATGGACCAAGGTTTTAATCGTTGGGCCGAGATTTATTTTGTAGAGCTTGGAACTGAATATGTTGGAATTAATTTAAGAATTGAGTTGGAGCTTGATTAATTAATTCCCGGATAAAGTATTAAATTTCCGAAGATGGAAAATATTGAGTTGGAGCTCAATTAATTAATTTTCCCGAATAATTTATTCTAAGGAAGGAAAGTATTAAAGTTGGAGACGCGATGGGCCGACCGGCGTCGCCCCGCGACGCCATGGGTGGCCTTAAGAAAATCCGAAGAAAATGATTTTAAAAAAATGGATTTTCCAAGAATCCATATTTTATTTAATAAGTAACCAAGTAATTATTTTCGAGAGAGTAGAATTTCTCAGGAGTTAGTAAAGTGGATAATTAAATTCTGCAGAGCAGTGAAGTCTGAGGTAGGATTAAGAAAAATCATATATGCCGAGACTAAGATATACATGCTATCCTTTAGGATGCATGCATTCTTTTCTCAGGAAAAATAGTTCAAGTACTAATTAGCGTGCTACGCTATTTATTTTCAAAGGATAAATTATTCAAGGGCAAGTGAGGCCAGACGAGAGTTGTTATTTGGAGATAAGCGTATCAGGTGGGCTTTCTTTTAATATCCAGTACATTAGTGCGGATATAAATCAAATACTTGTGAAATTATGAAGTATCATCTTTTCTCAAAATGAAGCTGTGATTATTTTCAAGTTGTTGTCATGCCATAAAATGTTTGTTTTTTAGGCCTATCTGTTGGGCTATATGCCGAGGGTTTTGGCGACGCCAAAGCTATGTAACGAATTCGGTTCCCAATAGGACCGCAAATCCTATTCGGAATATTGTGTACAAGGGCCGTGAGCCATCCAAGAGGGTTGGCCGGCTATGGTGTCCGTGAAGGTGGCCACCTTCTCGGTACACAACTTACAGATATGGTATGAGTATTGAGGAACTTAGACTGATCAGTCGGACTTTTAAGATCACAAAAGAATTTAGTAGCTCGGGCCTTTTTAAGAAAACCCCCGTGTGTTACTATTGATGGATGACAACTATATAATGTATGTTTTGCTTTTCGGAACGTGTCCACTGAGTACTCCTGTACTCAACCCTGCCTAAATGTGCAGGTTGAACGTCAAGAGGAAGGAGTATTGATCGGAGTCGATGTTATTAATTAATCAAGTTGATCTTTCGACGATTTGTGTCTTCATACACGAAGTCGTTTAGTAAGGACTTATTTCGCAGTACTTTTGTTAAGTGAGAATTTCAAAGTCTCACCATCAAACTCTGATTTAGTTGATGAGATGATTATTCTATTTCTGAGACCATGTAATTGAATACTTAGCTTCTATTTTATGGTATCATCAATCGATTTGGCCTTTTCGGCACGTTCCTTGAGTCCTACCCCTTTTCTTTCTCCGTTTCTTTAATCCCTCTTATTAGTAGCGAATTACACGCTTTCGCTATCCTTAGCAAAATGCGGTCGTGACACTTAAATAGAAAGATTCTAAAGTTTCTACTTTTAAGGAACAGTCCAAAATGGAAATAGTTGCTATTTTTAAAAAACGGAGGAAGTACTACTTTTAGTAATAGGGCTCACATTCCACTGACTCATTCCACTTACATTTTATTATAAAATTGATATATATAAAAGTAGGAATCATATCCCACTAGCTTTTGCCACCCACTTTCCACTACATTTCATAAAACTCGTGTCAAATTAACTAATGTCAATTAATGGGGGACAGGTGGAGTATTTCGACAATCAAAACATCAACATCATTTTTAATTTCAAATATTTGATATACTGGTAAAATTGAGTCACTCGCTCCCTTAAATGAGACGAATGAAGTAATGTACTCACATGTTTTTAGGTAGTGGTGTTCAGTGGTTAAATGTAGAGAGTATAAAGTAGAAGTGCTGAGAAAATAGGAGAAAGGATAAAGCGAGAGAGAGAGAGAGAGAGAGAGATAAAGTGTTGCTTTTTTGCCATAAAAGAAAATGTGTCACGTATAATAGGATGACTAAAAGGAATACTCCTCACTCATAGTGGGACCGAGGGAGTATAAAATTGGACTCACTATCTGCTACACTCTTCGTTTAAATGAAGATGGTCCATTTCCTGGATGACACGTAATTTTAAAAATATTATTTTGTGTGTTTAATGAAGGTAGAATAAAGTATGGGATAAAATGAAATAGAGAGAATAATATTTTTATTTTTAAAAATGATTCTACTTTGTTGGGATGGACCAAAAAGGAAAATAGATATTCTTGATTGTGACAAAGAGATGGAGTAGTTTTTTTCCACCACTTTTATTCTTACAAATTCGTATTGGATCGGATTAAGATGATACATAATGAAAGGAGCAAGTACTCCATCTGTCCGATTAAAGTATCAATTGAGTTTGGTCGGCCTCTAATAAACACTAATAAAAAATGTGAGTTGATAAAAATAATGGAACATAAATCCTACTTTTATATAATCATTTTATAATAAAACATGAGTCACTACTATTCATGGATAAGGAAGGTATTATTTTATTTCCTCAAGTAGGAAAAACAATACTATTTAATTAATATTAAAAATAATCACTATTGGAGTATGACGCGAGTTGTACTAAAAATAATTGAAATATTATGGATATGAAATCAATCTCATTTAAAAGTTAGCGTTAGTAATAAAAATATAAATATATTATAGATGTGAAAAAAAATATATGAAATTTTATAATATAGGACTAATTATCATTAATAAAAACTGTTTATTTTATTGACTGGTTAAAATGACAAAAGATTATCTCTGTTTTTAGACTGACAAGAGTAGGGTGGCAAAATGGGTAGCGGGTGATGGGTAATTTTCATCTTGACCCGCTATCCTTCAGGTATCGGGTATTCGCTACCCGACGATAATGGGAAACGGGGTGTGATCGGGTAGTGTGTTTTAGAGTTTTGCTGGTAGCAGGTATACCCACTACCCGCGCGGATATACCCGGATAATACCCTATACTATTATTAGTATTAGTCATATACCATCTTTTAATACTCCGTTCGTTCCATGTTAATAGAGGCGTTTCAAATAGTTAAAGTGGAGAAAAAAATAAATAGTTAAATAATAATAACCATATATCCATTAATTTTAGAAAAAAGTAATACTAATTGATAAGGCTCATTTCATGCATCTATTTTACGTATGAATTCTGTGATTTCTAAGGTGCTAACATGCATTTATAAGTCTAGGTGCGTGAAAAATCTGCCAAACCCAGGAATGAAAGACGATTACCAGGGCAGAGAGAATAGAGAAGAAAAGTGAAGAAAAGGAGCGAATTCCGCGAGGGTACAATCGTCAAATCAAGATGACCGTTTCCCTAGGGATTTGAGCCACGCCTATAAATACCAGGAAGCTTATAAAGAAAAAAGGGGAGGACACGAAATTAGAGAATTTTTCTTAGTATTTTCTGGCTCACTCTTCACACACTCACTCGCGCACTTGGTTCCATGGAGATTTGGGGTAGTTAGTGGTGATTTGTTTTTGTTCAGCTGAAGGTGTAACACCACTCCGAGAAGGTGAAGAAAAAATTAACTTTCTGCACGTACTCTTTCCTCGCCGATTTTCTTGCTGGAAATTCGGCGATTGTTTTGTGACTCATTTCAGTTTATGTTTAATCTAGTTTGAATTTCTGTTTTCCTTTGATTCTGTCGTTTACTGTTCTGATTTCTGCTTTGGGTGCTTTTCGCAATTGTTTTGTTGATCGGATCTGAGATTGGTGTTGATCGGAGATGGATTTCCGAATTGAGGTTGAATCGGAGTTGGGATGATGTTGAGAATGGTGGATCTAATTTGTTTGGTGTTGATTCTGGTAGATCTAGCTTAGATTTTTGTTAATCGTTCGAATCTGGAATACGTGTGTTCGGATCTTCATGGAAAACTCTGTTACCGCTTGTTTACTTAGTCTAGTAGTTAAGATCTGATAGCTTTCAGTTTAATTGAAGTGTTCGGCGTTTGATTTGAGATATGCTCTGTTTTTTCATGTCTTCTCTGTTCATTCAGTGCTCGTTTGTTGGAGAAGATGAAGTCGATCGGTAGTTGTAATCGTACTGCTTTAGTTTGTTAATCGCAACTTTCAGTCAGTAGCTAATTTGAGTAATCTGTTTTGCTGTTTACTTTTGCTTGCCTTGTGTTTGGTTTATTTAGGAAACTCTTTTACTTGACCCAGGAATTTTGCGAATACTCTCAAATTACTGTTTGATACAAATCATGCATGCATTTATGTTTTACGTACTTTAAATTCTCTAGATCTGGTAGTTAGCATAGACTAGATTTTATTTCCCAGGCCTAGTTGTTTAAAACTCGACCCTCATGTTGCGTGGCAGCAGCCAAACCCCTCCAAAAGTTCTCTCTATGCATTCCAACCCTTTCGTCCTAGTGGATTCGATCCCGACTTCCCTATACTAACCAATAGTGTAGAGAGTTGAGGTTTTGAGGCAAGGTTGTTACAACAACGTTTGTATTCTGAAGGTTCACGATCTCCTAGACCCTGTGCTCTAGTGAATCCTTTGGACCTAAGAATTAGGCACACACACAGCGTAACGAAAACCTGTCGCTTCACTAATAAATAGTTAAAGTGGAGAAAAAGTAAAGTAAGAATGAATAATGTAGAGAAGAATAATATTATTTTTCCAAAATAAGTGTAGAAAATGAAACGATTTATTAAGGCGGAACGAAGAAAGTACATTATAGACATACAATTGAAAACTCACCAGAACTAGCTATAGAGTGTCCCCTCACTTTTATTCTCAATCTATTTAAAGCTTACCATCGATATTAATAAAGTAAATTATAGAACATTGTCGGCTATTAGGATTTTCAAATTTTCTATTAGGATTTCGTGTCAGGTACGGGTACTTGCAATGTCGGGTACAGAATACCCGACATTGGTATTAGGTTATCCTAATATATTGCGGGGCGGATATTGGGACAATAATTTTTGCTAAAATCAGGTACAAGTACCCAACTTATCAATGCGAGTACCAGCGGGTAACCCGTTTCGCCACCCCTAGAGAAGAATACTTATTTTATAGGCCCATAGTAGAAGCCCAGACAAGGCTTTTCAAATTTCTATTAACAAATATTTTGAAACTCAACTCGACCTGGTCGTGCTCCGTCGTGACACGTGTTCCCATTACTACTTAACTCTAAGAGCATCCGCAATGGTGGATTTCCCGACGTACGTCCGACCAGAGTGCCGGGTGTCCGCGCGGGACGTCCGCCATTAAACGTGAGAGAGGCGGATGTGGACGTCCGCTGCGGACACGGGAGAAACTCATTTGGTTGGAGGGACGCTCAGGCTAGTTGGCAGATCAAGAGAACGGTCTCCCCTGTTACCACCCGATCTGGGTTGACAACAGGAGATCTAGTCCAGCTGAGTTCGGAAAGTGAAGACGACCTAGTCCCACCCATCAAGGAGGAAGTTGAGTCAGCTACAAACTCAGAAGAAGGAACCGTCAGAATGGCGGCTGAACCAGACAATGATCCAGAGATCGGTTCGCTCAATGCTCAGTTGAACGGCGAGCCGGCACAAGCAATAGTAATCACCCAAGCTCAGAGATTGATAGACATCAAGACCAATGTACTGGCTGTCATGCCACACTTCTATGGCCGCAAGATAGAATGTCCCTACGAGTTTCTACATGAGTTTTGCAAGCTCTGCAGCATCCAGAAGAGGCCACCTAACTCGACCGAGGAAGAGTATAGGCTGCGTGCTCTACCTTTTGCACTGAAGGGAGAGGCGAATACATGGCTACTGAGGCTGCCGGCAAATTCTATAAGCTCGTGGGTAGATTTCAGGTTACTGTTCTTGGATTACTTATTTCCATCAAACAAGACGAATGCAATCAAGAAGAAGATTCTGGCATGCTGACAAGATTATGATGAGGCGTTGAGTCAGTATTGGTCGCGATTCACGGGTTTGCTCGATTCATGCCCTAATAACCGAATGTGCGAAGCAGAGGTCTACAACATCTTTTATTAAGGGGAAAATCCGGAGTCCAAGGATTTATTAAACTCCTCGAGCGGGAAATTTTACCTAGAAACGAGTAAGTGAAGCCCGAGAGATTTTGGGCAGGCTAATTGATTCCAAGAAGGCGTACGACTCTCCTCGTACCATCTTGAAGTGGGGAAGTGTAGAGGCAGTGAACGTGCAAAGTGAAGACCGGATAAATGTGAGAATAGATAAGATGGAGAAAGCAATTCTGATTGCCTTAGGGAAGAACAATTCCCCAGACCCAGGAGAAAAGACCAAGCAACTGCCAGGTCCAGAGGAAGTGTACCAATGCTATGGTCAGCAGAATGAGGGAGATGGCCAAGCTCAAGCAAATGCAATGGGAAGCTGGAACCCTAACGGAAGTTGGAACCCAGGCAAGCAAAGGGATGCTCCCTGGAGGGACCACCCGAATTTCAGATGGTCTGACAATGATCCGAATCTGCCGCCGCCGCAACAAAGCAACAACTATTCAAACCCTCAGGAGCAACAACCGAATTGGGTAAACAGAAATCAGGAGGGGAACATTTGGGGCAATCGGCAGTAGAATGACCAACCCAACTGGGCAAACATGAATCAGAACAATCCAGCCAGTTCTTATGTGCCACCACACCAGAGGAATTATCAAGGCAACAATCAAAACTCTCAGCCCAACCATCAAAATCAACAAGGGCAGAATCTGCAGTATCACAACACAGGAGGTCCAGGTAATTTCAGGCCGAATCAGGGACATGGTCCAAACCATCCCCAAGGCCCGAACACCAGCCAGCCGAGTACCAGATAGTCGAAGAGCATTGATGAATTGGTGAGTGATCTAGTGAACTCGCAACAGCACATTCAGAACAACATGCAGTCCAACAATGACGTGGTGCATAAGCTTCAAGATGCGCAGAATGAGCAGAAGGCGGCCATGGACATGTTAGCGATACAGCTCTCTCAGATCACGACTTCTTTGAGTGAGATGCGCGGGAACGAAGGAAGAATTCTGCCTCGGTTAAACCACCAGATAGGGCAAATATTAGCCAGATAACCTTGAGATCGGGGCGAGGATATGATGGGCCAAGTGTGAAGAAAGATGGAGAGTCCATTCTCACTCCATTGGAAAAGGAAACTGGAACAGGGGAAACTGAAACAGGGGAGGTCGGAACATGGAATGCCAACCAGAGTACAGACAGTGAGAAAGCAATACCCCGGACAGCTGACCAACATCCCCCAGGTCCAGGAGTTGAGGTGGAGATAGAAGAAATCAGCAGAGAAACTGGAGAAACTTCCAAGGAAAACATTAGCAACAGTGAGAGGCCCTTCCCCCACAGAGGTGAACCTAGGAAGAAGAAGGAAGTTCCAGCGGACTTCATGGAAATTTTTGGGAAGCTGGAAATTAACCTACCGTTTCTTCAGGCTCTAAGCTGCCCATCTTCAGTAAGTTTATCAAGGAATTCATCGCTAGGAAGACCAAACCCAGCGGGAAGATTGTGATTGGAGAAACTGTGGCAGCCGTGATCTAGAAGAGAAGAATGCCTTCCAAGCGTACTGACCCAGGTATGGTCACTCTCCCTATCTCGATTGGGAACATTAATGTTGAGCATGCCAAGTGTGACTTAGGTGCTTCGATAAATGTTTTACCACTTTCGCTTTGTAAGAAATTGGAGAGAGTAAGGATGGTGGAAACAAAGGTGGTAAATCAGTTAGCTGATAGATCATGCATCAGTCCTGAGGGCGTTTTAGAAAATGTAATCGTTAAGGTGCATGATTTTCTGTATCCTTCTGATTTCCATGTAATTAAGATGAGTGAGTACCAGTCTGCTGAGTCTAGCGGAGTGCTTTTAGGAAGACCGTTTTTACGCACCGCTAAGAAAATCATTGATGTGTTTGATGGAACCATTTGTCTAGATTATCATGGAGAGAAGTTTACTTTTAACATTGATGAGGCTATGAAAAAGCCATTGGATATAGAGAATATGCATGTTGTGGATGTAATTAACCCCATGGTCCAAGAATTTCTTGAGACAGAGTTGATGTAGGAACAGGTGGAAAATTCAGAGTTGAGTGACTCCATCGGTAAGGAGGTGGCCAGTTTGTGTGAGGCAGTCAACACACTGGGAATGACTGATGAAGAATTAGCAGAAGCAATTCCGGAGTTTTGTGAAAGTCCAGATTTTGCCAGGTCTAAGGAATTAGCTTGTGTCGCTAGTGGGGAACATTTACCAGCACCTGAAGGATTAATAATCAGAGAGCAAAAGAAGAATCCATTACCCCAGGAGATAATTGCAGCAAAGAAGGAACTGAAGACATTACCCCCAAGCCTCAGATATGCCTATTTGGAAGAGAATGAGATGTTCCCAGTGATTGTCAACAGTAACCTAACCAGAGAACAGGAAGAAGAGTTGCTGGAAGTCCTCAGGAAGAATAAGACCGCTATAGGATGGACTCTATCAGACCTGGTGGGGATCAGTCCTGATCTCTGCATGCACCATATCCGCCTAGAGGATGGAGCCAAACCTCACAGAGACCCACAGAGGAAGCTGAATCCGAATATGAGAGAAGAGGTTCTTAAAGAAGTACTCAAGCTGCTATAGTTGGGTATCATATATTCTATTCCAGATAGCAAGTGGGTAAGCCCGGTCCATATGGTACCTAAGAAGTCAGGCATCCAAGTGGTTACAAATGAGAAGAATGAGTTGGTGCCCACGAGATTAGTAATCGGGTGGCGGATGTGTATATATTACCGGAAACTAAATGAGGCTACGCTGAAGGACCATTTTCCGTTACGATTCATAGATCAGATGCTGGAAAGATTGGCAGGCAAGAAGTTTTTCTGTTTTCTGGACGGATACAGTGGATACTTCCAAATTTACGTTGATCCGGAAGATCAGGAGAAAACAACATTCACATGCCCGTTTGGGACGTATGCATATAGGAGGATGCCCTTTGGATTGTGCAATGCGCCAGGCACTTTTCAGATGTGCTTGATGAGTATTTTCTCAGACCTGTTGGGGGAATGTATAGAGATTTTTATGGATGACTTCACAGTCTACGGGATTCTTTCGAATCTTGCCTAGCCAATTTGGATCGAGTGTTACAGAGGTGCAGAGAGAAGAATCTGGTACTAAATTTTGAAAAGTGCTACTTCATGGTACAAGAGGGAATTGTTCTGGGGCACGTGGTCTCGGAAAAAGGTATTCAGGTGGATAAGGCGAAGGTAGACGTGATCTCAAAGCTTCCGTATCTTACGAATCAGAAAGAGATAAGGGGATTTTTGGGTCATGCTGGATTCTACCGGAGGTTCATTAAGGACTTTGCAAAAATCGCACAACCACTTACCCGCCTCCTGCAGAATGACGTAGACTTCAACTTTGACGTGGCATGTCATGGGGCCTTCCAACTTCTGAAAGCAAGACTTGTATCAGCCCCTGTCATTAGAGCTCCAGATTGGAATTACCCTTTCGAGGTAATGTGTGACGCCAGCGATTACGCGGTCGGAGCAGTTTTAGGTCAAAGAATTGAAGGGAAAAGCTACGTGATTTTCTATGCGTCCAAGACCTTGAACCAGGCCCAGAAGAATTACGACACCACGAAGAAAGAGATGCTAGTTGTTGTGTATTCCTTTGAGAAATTCCGACCATATTTGTTTGGGTCAAGGGTAATCGTGTTTACTGATCATGCAGCGTTAAAATATCTATTGGCAAAGAAGGAGTCTAAACCACGATTGATCCGATGGGTGTTGTTACTTCAAGAATTCGATTGGGAAGTTAAGGATAAGAAGGGTACGGAGAACAAGGTGGCTGATCATCTCAGCAGAATTTTTCAGGAAGAAGTTGAAGAGGAAGCTGAAGAGGAAAGAGAAGGGAAAGAAGAGAAAGTTGTAGAACCAGAGGATGAGGAAACTTCAGTAGGAAAGCAAGAAATGCAGAGATAGAAATAGGTGGAGGAAGTGATAGAGACCACGGGGGGCCACACACGTTGAGATCTGACCCCAAGGCGAGCGAGCCCATCAAAGTTCCTTTCGCTCATGATACTGAAGAGGAAGTAGAGGAGAATGTAGATGCCGAGGAAGAAGGTTCGGAGGAGGGTAATGCTGAGGAACCCGTGTATTTGCCGGAAGAGGTGGTAGTCACAAAGAAACTTCGGGGAGAGATGGCCTATTTTGGCGACCCTAAGAAGGCCAAGACGTATGCAGAACGCGGAACGAAGGGGAAGCAAGCTAAGTTAGGGAAGAGCTATCACCCTGAATCCTTATAAGAGATCGAGTCAAAGGAAGAGTTCCTTTCTTACATCAACGCAATTGGGTTTGAATGGCTGCTGAGCCATAGCATTGTGGAGGTGCCAGTTGCCCTTGCTAAGGAGTTCTTCACATCGTTCAAGCTCAAATCTACCACAGACATCGACACTGATTCGATCTCATTTTGCCTGTTCAATGTTGACACTACAATGAACATCAGGGAGTGGTCCTTGAGGATAGGATTACTGACCACGGAGGAAGATATTAAAGGAGGTTGGGATGACAGACAGACTGGTAACCCTAGGCTAATCCCAGGATTTGACACGCAACAGGCGTGGGAGCTCATCACGCACAAATGTGGGGGGCGTTTCAAAACCAGCATATCACAGGGAGTCCACATCACCAACCACCTCCTTCGCTTTGCCCATATATTCGTTGGCTACAATCTGATGGGGCAAGTCAGCTCCACCTTGACAACACCAGAGCTTTACTTTACCTGGTGTATGTTAAAGGGGGTGAAAGTCCACCTCGGCTACTGGTTAGCCCAAGCGTGCCATTTGATGACTACTCACACGTCCCACCACCTCTAAACTTGCGATCTCCTTGGAGTTTATCTACAGCGTAATATCACGATGACGATCTCGAGGTCGGTGTTGTCTCTGGAAATGTACGATCCCCCAGAGCAATTTAATCTGGACTTCTTTTTCAATAAGGGGCTCTTGTACACAAAAGACGGCGTAGTCTATTTCTATGAGTTGGAGGGAGTCCGGGCAGACATTCAGGATATCAAGACTGAGATATCCTCGTAGGATTGAAGGAGCCGCTAGGGGTGCACACAGATAAGATGACCGAAGCTCTGACCTTGATGATGAAGATAGTCAACTTCGTAGATCAGAGAACCGATCGACCTCCACAAGGCTTGCCCCATGGAACTACTCCCCAGAAATCCACTCCGACTGCCCCAGTGACTATGCCGGTAAAGAGGAAGGAGCCCGCCCCATCAACTGCCAGTGAGCTCATCGTCCCATCAGCTAAGAAAAAGAAAGAAAGAGAGGAAGTCATCACCACCACGACTGCTTTTGCAAGTAAGGAGATCCCGAGTCCACCCCAGCCCAAGGCTAGGAAGGATACTGCAACACCACCACCAAGAGGAGCACTCCAGAAACCTGGTCCCCGCAGGGGCCAGGGACAGAATTAGTCAAACACCCCCCAGAGTAACCATGTAATTTTTAGTTTTGTTGTCAGTTCTTTTATGTTTTTCAGCTTTAGTTTTTTTAGTAAGCATGCTAGGTTGTTGTTTCTATGCCTTCTCCTACTTAGGCCATGGCTTGGCCTATGTGTGAGAAGTTTGTATGCCCAGTATGTTGTGTTTCTTGTGTTTTTCTTGCTCCTCTTCTTACACTTAGCCCATTACTTGGCCTAAGTGTGAGAAGATTGCTTTGTTTATGTTCGGTGTGTTTTTGCCTTCTTACACTTAGCCCAATTCTTGGTCTAAGTGTGAGAAGTGTGTGTCTTGTTGTTTTTCTATTTTTCTCTTTTGTCGCCACTAACTGGCCTACTTTCCACTTCATGAGGATTGCTTGGGGACAAGCATAACGAAGTGGGAGGGGGGAAGCAGTTAGTGCAGTCAGTGTCTTGTACATATTCTGTTAGATCTAAGAGTTGTTAGTTTTTTTTCGGTTCTGTGTTTTGCATAACTGGTATAATAGATAGCAAAAGCCCCTTAGGAAGAGTAATTGAAGAGGAAATACATGCTGATTTGTGAATCCTTCTTTCTTAATATATCTAAGTCAGTTGGAAGAAGTAAGGACGATAGAAAATGTCTGAATTTAAGCTTACTGTGAAGCCCTCTTAAAAGTGAGTTATAAGCCTAGAGTAGAATACTTTCTACTAAACACTTAAAAAAGAGAGAGAGAGGTTGTTATTGATGCTAGAGGAGAAATGACATAGATAGTAAGGATAAAGGCAATAGGAATAACCATTTTAAGCTTTATTCTTTCAAACCAGCTGAACCTGCCTCACTGGAAAGACACCCCTTAGTGAACTCTTTGGGCATGTACAAACTGAATCTATTTGTTATAACCTTTAGCCTTCAAGCCATGTGAACAAAGGGACAGGGATGGAGTAGCACGATGGTAGGGGTAAAAGACAGATTTAGTGGCAAAAAAAAAAGAAAAAAATGAAGGAAGTGTTAGAGGCAATAAACGGGCAAGGAAAGTTGTAACTTGACCCGAGAGAAAAATAAGTTAGAATATGGGCAGGAATAAAAGAGTTACATGTTACTAGGCTCAAGAAAAAAGAAAAAAAAAGAAAAATGGGCAGGAGTAGTTTTACCTGACCCAAAGGAAAAATAGATACAGGCAGAAAAAAATGTGGCCCAGTGAAAATAAAGTAGGGAAAATAAGGCTAATTAGCCAGGGGAACATCTCTATGAAGAAGGAGTGATAAAATCATATACGGGAGTTGTTGCTAAGCTTTGTCCCTGAGTTCACGTGTCTGTATCATGTGTTACCTATACTGTTGAACTTAGATCCTTATGATTCTCACCGTTAAACACTGTGACCCCCTAGCCCCATTACAACCCAGTAAAAGACCTTAAGGAACTATTCTATGGCATCAATCTTAAGGCATCAATGGTATGGCAGAATGAAGAGCGAATGATCATTACGTCCCTGGTGAGGGATGAGTGATCGTGTGAACCTAACAGAGGCAAAAAGGGAGGGGAAGAATCTGAGGCTGTAAAAACTTGGATAGACCTTAATCTTGTGGGGATGGCTGCTAGAAAAAAATATCAGTTTATGCGCTTCTGTGTTTTTCATCTTGACCCGCTATCCTTCAGGTATCGGGTATTCGCTACCCGACGATAATGGGAAACGGGGTGTGATCGGGTAGTGTGTTTTAGAGTTTTGCTGGTAGCAGGTATACCCACTACCCGCGCAGATATACCCAGATAATACCCGATACTATTATTAGTATTAGTCATATACCATCTTTTAATACTCCATTCGTTTCATGTTAATAGAGGCGTTTCAAATAGTTAAAGTGGGGAAAAAAATAAATAGTTAAATAATAATAACCATATATGCATTCATTTTAGAAAAAGTAATACTAATTGATAAGGCTCGTTTCATGCATCTAGTTTACGTATGAATTCTCTGATTTCTAAGGTGCTAACATGCATTTATAAGTCCAGGTGCGTGAAAAATCTGTCAAACCCAGGAATGAAAGACGATTACCAGGGCAGAGAGAATAGAGAAGAAAAGTGAAGAAAAGGAGCGAATTCTGCGAGGGTACAATCGTCAAATCAAGATGGCCGTTGCCCTAGGGATTTGAGCCACGCCTATAAATATCAGGAAGCTTACAAAGAAAAAAGGGGAGGACACGAAGTTAGAGAATTTTCCTTAGTATTTTTGGGCTCACTCTTCACACACTCACTCGCGCACTTGGTTCCATGGAGATTTGGGGTAGTTAGTGGTGATTTGTTTTTGTCCAGCTGAAGGTGTAACACCACTCCGAGAAGGAGTGAAGAAAAAATTAACTTTCTGCACATACTCTTTCCTCGTCGATTTCTTTGCCGGAAATTCGGTGATTGTTTTGTGACTCATTTCAGTTTATGTTTAATCTAGTTTGAATTTCTGTTTTCGTTTGATTCTGTCGTTTACTGCTCTGATTTCTGCTTTGGGTGCTTTTCGCAATTATTTATGTTGTGTCACGACCCTATTTTGCTAAGGATAGCAAAAATGGGTAAT
The DNA here is from genome assembly GCF_004379255.2 of Salvia splendens. Taxonomy (NCBI): domain Eukaryota; kingdom Viridiplantae; phylum Streptophyta; class Magnoliopsida; order Lamiales; family Lamiaceae; genus Salvia; species Salvia splendens. The sequence goes on from NC_056035.1 coordinate 21,434,939, forward strand.
TAGCGACTAATAAGGGGGATTATAGAAGCGGGGAAAGAAAAGGGGTAGAATTCAAGGAACTTGCCGAAGGGCCAATCAACTGATACCACAAAATAGAAACCAAGTATTTGATTACAAGATCTCAAAATAGAATAATTCATCATATCAACTAAATCAGAGTTCGAAGGTGGGACTTTGAAATTTTCACTTGACAAAAGCACAGCGGAACAGGTCCTTACTAAACGACTTTGTGTATGAAAACACGAATCGTCGAGAAATCCACTTGATTATTTAATAACATCGACTCCGATCAATGCTCCTTCCTCTTGACGTTCAGCCTGCACATTTATAAATACATGCAGGGCTGAGTACAGGAGTACTCAGTGCACATGTGTCGAAAACAAAACATACATTATATAGTTGTCATCCATCAACAGTATCACACGGGGTTTTTCTTAAAAGGCCCGAGCATACTAAATTCTTTGTGATCTTAAAAGTCTGACTGCAGTCTAAGTTCTTCAAATTTCCTACCATGTCTGAGAAACTCGTGTCGTGAAGGTGGCCACCTTCAACGGACACCCTCGCCGGCCAACCTCTCTAGGATGGCTCACGGCTCTTGTGCACATTATTCTGAATAGGATTTGCGGTCCTATTGGGAATCGAATTCGTTACTAAACTTTTGGCATCGCCGAACTCTCGGCATATAGCCCTATCAGACATGCCTCGAAAACAAACACTTTTTGGCATGACAACAACTTTCAAATAATCATATCTCCATTTTGAAAAAAAAAAAAGATATTTCATAACCTCAAAGTATTTGCTTTATATCCACGCTATAGTGCCGGATATTAAAAGAAAGCCCACCTGATGCGCTTATCTCCAATTATCAATTCTCGTCTGGCCTCACTTGCCCTTGGATAATTTATCCTTTGAAAATAAATAGCGTAGCATGCTAATTAGTACTCAAACTATTTTTTTGAGAAAAGAATGCATGCATCCTATAGTATAACATCTATCTCTTAGTCTCGGCTTATAGGATTTTTCTTAAATCCTAACTCGGCTTAACTGCTCAGCAGCATTTAATTATTCTCTTTACTCGTTTTGGAGAAATTCTATTTTCTCTTAAATAATTAATTGGGCATTTATTTATATGAAAATATGGATTCTTGGAAAATCCCTTTTCTCAACCCTTTTTCTCTGGATTTTCTTAATGCCGCCCATGGCGTTGCGGGGCGACGCCGGTCGGCCCTTCGCGTCTCAAACTTTAACATTTTCCCCCACCGGGAATTCAATAATTCACCCGGAAATATTAAATAATTCAACTTTCTAGATCCGAGCTAAATTCTTAAATTTTCCAACCCAATACTATTAAATTTTTACTTATCAATTCTGCCACCAGTTCCATTAATTATTATGCCCAAAATAATTAAGATGGCCCCATCTACTAATTAATTCTGGCAGCCCATTTCTCATCATTTGACTGACCCAAACCGTAGCCCACTCCTTAAAATATACTTGGGCCCAAATGAATTAATTTAATGGCCCAATCAAAAGAAATGGGCAGTCCACATTTATACTTCCCCCTCCATCGTGACTCTCTCTTTCTCTTTCATCTTCAATCCCAAAACAATTTCTGAAAAGTTTGAATCCCTAGCTTCTTGAGATTCAACGGCGCCGCATCCAAGCCCCTTGGCCTAGCGGTAAAGGGTGCTTAGACACCGCGTCCATCCTGGAGGTCACGAGTTCGACCCCTGGAAGGCGCAACTTGGGGATTAATTTCCCTTGGGGGTGACAGTGTACTTGCTTGTACCCATGTTTGGGGTGGCAGTTTACTTGTTTGTACCCAACCAGACAACGAAGCGCAGCTCGGTGGTAAGACGTTTCACCTCCGACCTATAGGTCGAGGGTCCGAGTCACTTTTTGGGGTGGCAGTTTACTTGTTTGTACCCAACCAGACAACAGCTCGGTGGTAAGACACTTCACCTCCGACCTATAGGTCGGGGGTCCGAGTCACTTCGGGGGTAGATGGTGAACCATCGTTGATCCTCCTTAAAAGAAAAAAGAAAAAAAAAAGATCCAACAGCGCCGCTTCCTCACGGCTTCTCCGGAGAAGTCGCCGCCATCACCCCTCCTTTTCTGGTGAACTCACGCCCGGAGTGGCTTTCCTTCCTTCCGACGAAGCAAGTGGTGGAGAGGAGGCGTCGCCTCGTCCACGGCGTCGCATCCGGGTGAGCTGTCATCTCCGGCGGAGCGTACTCTCTCTCTCCGGGGACACGCAGCTCCTCCGCCGTCACAGGCGGAGCCCTGTGCCGGCCCCCATCCTGCGTCGCGAGCAGCAGCTCTGCTCGCCGCTATCGCCTTCGCCGATTGCCGCTGCTTCCTTCGCGAGCCAGCCACGGCATTCACCGGAGGCTCACGCCTGCCATCATTGTTACCATCGACCGTTCCTCTAAGCTAAGTCACCCTCCCCTTTCCCCCTTTTTCTCAATTTCCTAGAGTTATGGCAGCGGCTATGTGCACTTTGTTAATTGATCAATTGAAATTTATCTGAACTCGTGGGGTTGGTTATGAAGGCTCGGGAGGGAGCTTGCTATTGTGAAAACTTGGCAGTAGCCGTGACTCTTAACTCTATGTTCTTGTGCTACCTATTTGGTTTATAGCTCATGTCCTTGGTTGTCGATGGTATCCCTATGATTCTAAGTGTTGGGGATAATGCTGGAATTACAAGAGATAAACAATACCGGGCGTAATACAACCCAAGAAGGAAGAACTAAAAACTGAAAATTACAATGAAATCGAAACTGTAAACTGGAAATAAAACTTAGCCGAGTCGAGGAGGCCTCTTTCCGCAAGACGAGATACGCCCCGGTAGTGCTCTCAGTTTGGCGTGTCGTCCCCAAAGATAAAACGGCTACGTCTCTGATGAAGTAGCACCGCAATCAACAGAGCTCCGGTGAACTGGATGGAGAAGATGGAAGAGCTTCGAAAGAAAGACTATGCAGAGAGTATGATGCTTGTTCTGATTGTGCGCTATATCTAATGCAAGGAATGACTAGCCTGTTTATAGGCTTGGTCCACTGCAGGGGTCAACTCAGCCTTGATGGCTGTCATCATGGCTCATTATGGCGGGGCTGTAACCGCCGGCTGTTACGAGTTTGAAAGCTGGAGTGGTCGACTTTGAATCTAGACGTTGTACATGCCCTAGTTCAAACATCATATGTGGACTTCGACTTGATCAAGACGCTGATCAAGCCATCGCTCAAGGCGCAGTAGGTCGAGTAGATCAGGCTACTGAAGCTATCGCTCAAGGCGCAGTAGGCCGAGTTGATCAAACTGCTGATCAAGGCGCAGCATGTCAAGTTGATCAGGATGCTGCCCAAAACTTAGGTGGTCCAAAACATTAAGTCTGGATCCAGGGACAAGCCCAAGAACCAAGCCCAAAGACCAATTGCCAAGATCCAAAACCAAGTCTAAGTCCAAGTCCAAGACCAAGGGCAAGGGCACGGGCTCAGGCACGGTCACGGGCACGGCTCGGCTAGGCGCGCGTGTGGGCTCTTTCACCCATCTTAGTCCACGATAATTACTAAGTGTAATAAGTCACTTAATAAATACACATTTAAAGATGTGTCTCATCTCCTATGTGGGATAATTAACACTAGTTAATTACTCCCTACACTTTCAACTCCTAGCTTTATCAAAAGCTACAATGTGACCAACTTTAATCATTTATTTCTTACTCACCGGGAATCGGATTTAAGAAAGTGAATATACTACTGTCATCTACGCGGAACTTAGATCGACGCTATAGTATTTAATTCTCCAAAATTAAATGTCTCCTCACAGTTATTATTAGTCAAACTTCATTGACCGGACATCTTAAAACAAGATTCTAACAATCCCCCACATGAGTGGAAATAGCCAAATGCAAATGCATGCAGACACAAGCTCAACCCTCACGAGGTATATAAGCATAAGGATAAATAGTTGTTGGCTTTGAACCCTCCATAGTCGACACCATCGGATACACTGGCGGCTTAGTAGCGCGATGCTTTGAACTAATCCCCCACGGCGTACACCAAGACAATGGTGTTAACGCTTAAACACCTCAACCTCATCCGTTCTCACGTTTTGTGTCCTTTGCGGTCTTGGACACCACTTTGGATTCATAAGTGCGTTTTATGAAGCGACCACACTTCGCACTTACATAGGTGATTCTTAGTCAAGTACCTTGCCATACTTGGTCTCTTTGAGAACTCCATCTCTTTGAGATCCTTAAGAACCATTAAAAGTCATAGACTTATCCTTTACCACTAGGCAAGTTTCCAACACTCTATTGTTCTCTAGGGAATAGATATAGTTGAGTGTTTCTCATGAACTCTCATAGCTTAGTTGTCCATTTGAACCAAGTTCTTGGGATCTCCAGTCATCATGGTTGGGTTACCACTATGATAATTCTTTAGTTTGTGGATTTCAAACTCATTCCCTCTAGCAACTTATTCATTTGATCACGGTTTTACCCTTTGGTTAACGGATCCGCAAGATTATCTATTGACTTCACATAGTCAATTGTAATCAGGCCAGTTGTGATCAAGTGCCTCACGGTATTGTGTCGTCGACGTATATGTCGAGACTTACCGTTATAGAAGCCATTGTTTGCCCTTCCAATAGCCGCTTGGCTATCGCAGTGGATCAGCACTGGTGGCACTAGCTTAGACCAACATGGAATATCTTCAAGGAAGTTCTTAAGCCACTCAGCTTCCTCGCCAGCCTTATCTAAGGTAATGAACTCCGATTCCATGGTTGATCGGGCTATACATGTCTGTTTTGTGGATTTCCACGACACAACACCACCCCCAATAGTAAAGACGTATCCACTTGTTGAAAGTGAGTCTCTATTGTCGGATATCCAATTTGCATCACAGTACCCTTCAAGTACCGGGGGGTATCTCGAGAAGTGTAGCCCATGATCTTGAGTATATTTTAAATATCTCAAAACCCTCACAAGAGCTCTCCAATGCTCTTTGATTGGATTGCTCGTGTAACGACTCAACTTGTTCACGGCACAAGCAATGTCAGGTCGAGTGCAATTAGTCAAGTACATAATGCACCCGATGACCAGTGCATACTCTTCTTGTGCAACGGGCTCGCCTTTGTTCTTGCTCAAGTAAACGTCGAGTTCAATTGGAGTCTTAACCGGCGCGCCATCATAGGCTTTGAATTTATTCAATATCTTCTCAACATATTGTGATTGTGTTAAGATGATTCCATCAGACGTTCTTAGAATATTCATTCCAAGAATTACATCGGCTAGACCCATGTCTTTCATGTCAAAGTTTCTCTTTAACATGGCCTTTGTATCGTTAATTACTTGAGTGTTGCTACCCAAGATTAACATATCATCAACGTATAGACACACTCTAACGTGGCCGTTATTAGTGCTCTTGATGTAGACATATTTGTCGCACTCGTTGATTTTAAACCCATTTGATAACAACACATTATCAAACTTCAAGTGCCATTGCAATGGCCCTTGTTTCAATCCATAGAGGGATTTAACCAGTTTGCATACCTTTTTCTCTTCTCCAGGTACTACAAACCCTTCGGGTTGTTCCATATAAATTTCATCTTCTAGTTCACCATTTAGAAACGCGGTCTTTACATCCATTTGATGAATCTCAAGATTGTGCAATGCAGCAATAGCGAGAAGCACTCGGATAGATGTAATCCTTGTTTCAGGTGAATAGGTATAGAAGAAGTCATGTCCTTCCTTTTGTTTAAAACCCTTTACTACTAGTCGGGCTTTATACTTATCCACTGTTCCATAGGCCTTAAATTTCCTTTTAAGGACCCATTTGCAACCTAGAGGTTTCGCACCTTCAGGTAGATCTACCAACACCCAAGTGTGGTTTAGAAAAATTGAATCAGTTTCGCTTTGAACAGCTTCTCTCCAATAAAACCCGTCTGGGCCATCGAAGGCTACTTTTATAGATGTCGGTTCTTCATCTAACATAAAAGCAATGTAGTCATGACCAAATGTTTTTGGTGTTCTGACCCTACTACCACGTCTTAGTACTGTATCCTTTGGATCGGGTCTTGCACGCTTGCGCGATTCAGGTTCCTCGTCCGCTGATTTAGAACTAGTGGCTTCTACTTCAATTCTTGTCTCAGAATTGGTTATGACATTTTCCTTGTCTTTGCAAGGAAATGTATTTTCGAGAAATACAGCATTCCTTGACTCGATTGTTGTTCCTACTGTAATAGTCGATATTTCAGACTTGTGAACAACAAATCGATATGTACTACTATTAAGTGCATATCCAATGAAGATGCAATCAATCGTTTTAGGTCTGATTGTAACTTCTTTGGGCGGAGGAACCATCACCTTTTCCAAACACCCCCACACTTTGAGGTATTTGTAGGATGGCTTCCTTCCCTTCCACAACTCATAAGGAGTAACATCGTTTCCTTTGAGAGAGATTTTATTCAAGATATAGTTGGCTGTCAAAACAGCTTTCCCCCACATGTTATGTGGTAATCCTGAAGTCAGAACAGTGCATTCATCATCTCTTTTAGAGTTCGATTCTTGCGTTCTGCAACACCATTAGATTGTGGTGAATACGGTGCAGTCGTTTGATGGATTATACCACTTGCGTTATTGTGACGCCAGACGTCATCATGAGGATCATATTTCCGATGTCAAGGACTTCAAAGGATGCTTGATTCCCCATGTTGATCTTCCTCCCATCAACAGGACTGTAAGTTGAAAACTTACTCCTATCGGCACAAACAAGAACAGTTGCTCCAGTGTCGATGTACCAGCCTCCCTTGTATTCAATCAAGTTGGCTTCTTCAGTGACCACAACAATGAGGTCGCTTTCATCCCAGTCTTTGAACTCCTTCTCAACAACGTGGGCTGCCGACTTCTTCTTCTTGTTGCGGCAGTCTTTGGCAAAGTGGCCAGTTTTGGCACATTTCAAGCATTCGCCTTCAAATTTCTTTGCAGGCTGCTTCCCTTTCCCTTTATCCTTTTGACTTGGGCGAGGGCGTTTGTTGGAGGGACCGCCCCGCTCCAACAGATTGGCCTTGGCTTCAAGTGGGCTAAAGCCCTTAGCCTTTCGGTCACTTTTGCGCACGTCGGCCTCAATGCGCAATTTCACGATCAAGTCTTCAAGAGTCATCTGCTTTCGCTTGTGCTTGAGATAGCTCTTGAAGTCCTTCCAACTAGGAGGAAGCTTGTCAATGATTGTGCACCTTAAGAATTTGTCGGGCAAGGTCATCCCTTCAGCCACTAGTGCGTGGATGATCATTTGGAGCTCTTGAACTTGCTCCATGATGGGTCGAAAGTCGACAATCTTGTAGTCCATAAATTTGGATGCTACAACTTGTTCAGTGCCTGCAGCGTTATCTATGTTGTACTTTCTTTCTAGGCTTTCCCACATCTCTTTTGATGTGGTTATAATGGAGTATACATTGTACAAACTATCATCTAAAGCATTTAGAATGAAATTTTTACAAAGGTAATCTCCTTTTCTCCAAGCTTCATAGTCTGCCATGACCTCAAGCCTAGTCTCTTGATCCCTTGGCGTGGGCGGCTCATTTTCCGGGAAGAAGTTGGTGACGTCCAATGTTGTCAAGTAGAACAACATTTTTTCGTACCACCTTTTGAAGTCAGATCCTCCAAGCTTTGGTGGCTTCTCGGCAGGTGGCATCACTCTTGGTGCCAAAGGTGTCGTACTTGGTCCATGGAAGGAACCAATTCCGTTGCTCCCGAATGAGCCAACAACGTGGTTGGGCATAGAGCCCCCACCATTCATGTTAGGCATGGAGCCCGCCGTGGTCGTACCAGCCCCGAAGGAACTAGCACCCGCGTGAGACCCGAAGGCCCCAGCATTCGTGTGAGACCCGAAGGCCCCAGCACTCGTGTGAGACCCGAAGGCCCCAACACTTGATCCATTAAAGGATCCGAAGGAACCACTAAAAGTGGAACCAACCGATCCACTCGAGGTGGATCCACCAATGGGCCCAAGGGTGTTAACAAACTCCCAAGGGATTGTTGATGAAGATGGATAGCGCCCAGGTGTGGGCATCACCGTCGGAATCGACGATGTGTTGATCGGTGCGGTGGTCGACATGGTGGATGGAGATGCGGCGGCGGAGGTGGCAGTGACGGTGTTGGCGTTGGTCGACATCTCCAAGCAAATGCAGAGAGCAGAGCTTTGAAAGAAAGACTATGCAGAGAGTATGATGCTTGTTCTGATTGTGCGCTATATCTAATGCAAGGAATGACTAGCCTATTTATAGGGTTAGTCCACTACAGAAGTCAACTCAACCTTGATGGCTCATTATGGCGGGGCGGTAACCGCCGGCCATTACGAATTTGAAAGCTGGAGTGGTCGACTTTGAATCTAGACGTTGTACACACCCTAGTTCAACCGTCACATGTCGACTTCGACTTGATCAAGATGCTGATCAAGCCATCGCTCAAGGCGCAGCAGGTCGAGTTGATCAGGCTACTGAAGCCATCGCTCAAGGCGCAGTAGGCCGAGTTGATCAAACTGCTGATCAAGGCGCAGCATGTCAAGTTGAAAAGGCTGCTGCCCAAAACTTAGGTGGTCCAAAACATTAAGTCTGGATCCAGGGTCAAGCCCAAGAACCAAGCCCAAAGACCAATTGTCAAGATCCAAAACCAAGTCTAAGTCCAAGACCAAGACCAAGACCAAGGGCAAGAGCAAGGGCACGGGCTCAGGCACGGTCACGGGCGCGGCTCGGCTAGGCGCGCGTGTGCGCGCGTGTGGGCTCTTTTACCCATCTTAGTCCATGATAATTACTAAGTGTAATAAGTCACTTAATAAATACACATTTAAAGATGTGTCTCATCTTCTATGTGGGATAATTAACACTAGTTAATTACTCCCTACACTTTCAACTCCTAGCTTTATCAAAAGCTACAATGTGACCAACTTTAATCCACTATTTCTTACTCACAGGGAATCGGATTTAAGAAAATGAATATACTACGGTCATCTACGTGGAACGTAGATCGACGCTATAGCATTTAATTCTCCAAAATTAAATGTCTCGTCACAGTTATTATTGGTCAAACTTCATTGACCGGACATCTTAAAACAAGATTCCAACACTAAGTTCTTAGGCGGCTGTTCTATATGATGCAATATGTGTGATGGGGAGGTGATTACCTTGTTTGGTTTGCCTCCTCTCACTGCCGCCGCCTTGCTTGTCGCCGCTCCACACTCCATCGCACTCTTCGCCTTGTGGAATTTTGATAGAATGTAGCCGTGGAGTGGGGAGGGGACGGCAGTATTTATAGGCCAATGCCTTGGCTTCTAGTGGCAGAATTTTGGGGCATTGTGTTCCTAATTTTGGCTACCATCTTAGCTCCCTTTTGAGCTTTGTAATTAAGTTGATCATATGCTAAGTTGGTGTAAGCCTTGGGGCTGTTTGTAGGCTGACTTTCCAGCCTTGGATTTGTGGGGATTTGCTTGCTCTTTTGAGCTTGGTGCTGAGTCCACTCTATTGGAGTCCTTTGTTTTGACCCCCCCCCCCCCCTCCCCCTCTTTTTTTATGATACTTGACTTGAGGAAAAAATGGGGCTGACCTCAGGCCCTATATTGCAGCCTCTTTGCTACTTGTGTAGCCTACTTCATCCCTTTCTAAATTGGGAGTGTGCCTCCTTTCTCTTTAATGTATGAGCTCATCTCCTAACCTCACTTTTGTGTTATTTTTGTAGATGCATGGCTGCACATTTGGAGTATTGTGGGGGATGGAATCGAGAGAGAAAAGAGGGTGTAATCTTGCTCACCTCCCCCTCCATGCTTACTTCCTAATGTAGAAGTCTCCATCACCTTGGCTTTTGATTTTTTTTGTAAGAGGCTAGGAATACATATATAAAATAGGATACATAAAGGGTTCTCTCTTTTGATCATGCAAGCATTTGTGATATTTGTATTTTCATTATTCAAGTAACTGTATCTCTAAATTGTACTTTGAATAAAAGCTTATCTTTTACTTTTATTCTTGAAGGAAATTTCCTTGCACCTTGTTTCCTTCAACACAAAACTTGATTTATTCCAACGTTGGAAATCAAAACGGAAATTTCTACGTTCACACGCCCTCTAAATGAGAATTAATTAAGCTAATAAATCCGGCGTTATCCAAAATAAAAGTAATGAAATTCTGGTGTGTCACAAGTTGGGACTATCTCCGGTCAGGGAGTCTCCCACTGAGTGCAACCAGCGGCAGGGAGGACGCGGAAGCAGGGGAGAGGGAAGGGCAAGGGCACTACCTCGTCCTCGCGTTCCGGTAACGAGGGTGGGGCAGGGGCCGAGGGGGTGGGGGAGGAAGCCGACGAGAGAAAGAGGACCGTCTGGAGCATAGGGGAGTGCATCGCGCTGGCGAAGGCCTGGGTCGGTGTAGTCGAAGATCCCTACATCGGGGCTAACCAGCACATCGACAGAATGTGGTAGCGCATTAGCTAAAGCTACCTCCAATTTAATCCGCCAGGTGGGAAGACTCACGATGGAGAGCAATGCCGGAAACAGTGGGAGGGGCTGAGGAGGCAGCTCAGCCGATTTGCCGGCATCTACCGAAACAACCTCCGCACGGCAACCAGTGGCATGTCCGCCGATGATGTGAAGCTTCTGTCCCACGAGCAGTACCCCAACAGTTTATTGGGTTTCGAGGAATTTAAATAATGGGAGGTCTATCTTGTGGTGCAGACTTCCGCCAGGTTTAGTGCGGGGAGTACAGCAGCAGTGTCGGTTCCCACGTACTCCCTGACGCCGAGGCAGAGTTCCCGACCCCTCAATCGTCTTCCCGTCATCGTCCGATTGGGCAAAAGACCGCGATGCAGATGGCTAGGGGAAGCGCCAGCGGGTCCCCCAAGGTCCAATCGATAGCTCCTTCCCAGATCGATCCCGAGCTCCCCTCACTCGCCCGCATGCAACAACATTAGAGCCCGATAGACAACATGGACAAGTGCCATGTCGCGACTGACCCTTATACAAGTTGATCCTGAAGGATGTCATCGACAGTTTGCGGCGCGATTTGGGGATGCCACCCCTGCCCGTGAGTGACGTCGGGACTGGCGACGGGGAGGACGGGACTGGCGCCGGGGACGACGAGGAGTGAGTCGGGGGCCGCATTTGTCGAAGCTTGAGGTTGTTTTTTTTTAACTATGTATTTTTTGTTTTTAATAATTATGTATGTTTTTTAAAAATAAAATGGTTACATTTTCTCCGTATTCGTGTCGAAATTTTAATTCTATAAATTGTTAAATTTGGTGAATTTGTGAATTTTTATTATTGTGGATGTCCGTCGGGATGTCCTTGGGGATGTCCGCCATTGTGCAGTGGGATGTCCTTATGACGTGGCAGTGTAGGATGTCCTTATGACGTGACAGGAGTTGTTTTTGAGAAGCTACTAACATTATCTTAGTGAAAACGAAATTATAACAGAATACGAGAGTGAAACGAAAATTTGGAAAGGTGCTGGTTTGTTTTCTGTTGCGATGTCTGATTCGGGCAAACTCACCGTTCTTGTTACCCTTGCAGGTGGAAGAACGGGTAAAAATCCATTCTTTAACATTTTAAATCATCTAAATTTAGTCTGTGTTATGATATTGTGCGTCTGTTTTTAATTGGTTTTGGTAAAGTTTGTGGCTTTTTGGGTGTCGGAAAATTTTCAGTTGAATTAATTGTTATGCACACTAAACCCAGGTGGGGAAAATTTTCTTCTTAGTTCTTTTTTACTGATTTTTTTAGTTGGTTTTCGAAATTGGGGAGTTTTTTTTTCGGAGATTTCTGAATTGAGCATGAAGGATTCTCTTAGGCATCCACTACGCTGTCTCTATACCGTCCCTTAAACCGTCTATTAACTACTATTTGACCACTATTTGAGGGTCTCACTGTACTTTATTCCTCCATCCCTTAACTAAGGGACGGAACCTGCAACGCTCCGTCCCTTAACCGTCCCTTATTCCGTCCCTTAATTACTATTCATTCAATTTCATTTTTTATTTTTTTTTCCAACCCAATTCAATTAAAACAAACACACTTTATTAAAATTAAAATAACATTACAGCATAAAATAAAAATACAACTTAAAATTTACAAAAAAAACATAATTAAAATCTTAAAAAAATAAAAATGACATAATTTAAAATACAATTTTATATGGACATCCTTGAATGTTTATGTTTCACTTTCGATGTGGGACAAAATCATTCTTGGATGTCTCTATAAAAGAGAAACAACCAAGATAGATTTTGTCTCACATTGAAAGTGAAACATAAAACATTCAAGGATGTCTCTATAAAAGAAGAACAACCAAGAATGATTTTATCCCACATCAAAAGTGAAACATAAAACATTCAAGGTTGTCTCTATAAAAATCCAAGCCCCTTGGCCTAGCGGTAAAGGGTGCTGGATACCGCGTCCATCCTGGAGGTCTCGAGTTCGAACCCTGGGTGGCGTAATTTTCTTTCCTCCTTGTTATAGGAATTGATTTGTAATTTCCTCCTTCATATATATGATATAAATATATGAAGCTAATTTTTTTTAAAAAAAAAAAAAAAGGTTGTCTCTATAAAAGAGAAACAACTAAGAATGACTTTGTCCCACATCGAAAGTGGAACATAAAACATTCAAGGTTGTCTCTATAATCTCACATCGAAAGTGAAACATAAAACATTCAAGGTTGTCTCTATAAAAGAGAAGTAACCAAGAATGACTTTGTCCCACATCGAAAGTGAAACGTAAAACATTCAAGGTTGTCTCTATAAAAGAGAAGAAACCAAGAATGACATTGTCCCACATCGAAAGTGGAACATAAAACATTCAAGGTTGTCTCTATAAAACAGAAGCAACCATGAATTATTTTGTCCCACGTCCAAAGTGGAACATAAAACATTCAAAGTTGTCTCTATAAAAGAGAAGCAACCAATAATGACTTTGTCCCACATCAAAAGTGGAACATAAAACATTCAAGGTTGTCTCTATAAAAGAGAAGCAACCAAGAATGATTTTGTCTCAAATCGAAAGTGGAACATAAAACATTCAAGGTTGTCTCTATAAAAGAGAAGCAACCAAGAATGAGTTTCATAAATTCGCAAGCCCATCAAATATGTGGGCTATTACGAATTTCTTGTATTTATTTATTTGTAAAAATTGTTTTCAAATACAATTTTTATAAATAAAAAGTATTTTTTTTAAAATTTGATTTTTTTTAAAAAAAAATTGATTTATTGTGTCAGCACATGACGACACCCACTCGCGGGCCGGCGAGTGGGCGTCACGCACGACCCTGGGTCGCGCCACATCGCCTAGGCGATTGGCGAGATGGCCCGTCGCTTGTCTCGGCGACACGGGACGCGGGACGGGGTGCGGGACGGGACGGCGAGCTGCAACGCGTCGCGCGACGGACCCGTCTCTCCGGGACGGGTCGCGGGATGCCGGCGTGACGCGTAGTGGATGCTCTTAGAATTTGGTTGAGTTATGAAAATTCAGTTTCACCAATTTAGAATAGTGATGTATACAAATCAATCTAGTATTAAGTTAACATTGAAGTTAAAAATCAATCCTTTTGAGCTCAACATGTTCAATTTATGTGTATTTCCTCCCATAGTTCAAGTTATGGCTATTTTGATGAAGATGAATTTTAAGAGAATCACATATAAAAATATGGAGTATAAAGAAAATCTTGATGCACTATGTAGAAGTTGTGATTCTCAATTGAGATCATCAATTTGGAATGAGAACAGAAGAAAGAAGAAAGGAGAAAGAGAAAGAGTTGACCGTTGATGACAGCTGGACTTTATTAAGTGTGATTTTTTTACTTAGCTTAGCTTAAGTGAGTTTAGCTTAGAGTATAAATAAGGATCAACACGTTCTTTGTATTGTTGTATCAGTCAGAAATTCAATAAATAAAAAATCTCATTTCTTTTCCCTCAAGTTTTTTCTCTTCTTCAAGTTCGTATGGTTTGTTGTTTGATATTGAATCGTATAGCTTCAACATGGTATCAATAGAGAATTCTCATTTCCGCTTCGCTCGTGGTGTTCGCTTTCTGTTTCTCATTGCTCGATTGTCTCTTCTCCGTGATGAATACTCGCGGTAATCGTGGTGGTGACCAAATCGTTTTTGCTGAGGATCATACCAGCCCTTACTACCTTCATCCTAGTGATAATCTGAGTCTTCAGCTTGTTCCTCAGTTTCTCATCAGCTCGAATTACATCAATTGGAGCAGGTCAGTTGTTACAGCTTTGATTGTTAAGAATAAATTGTCGTTTGTTGATGGATCCTTGTTGCGACCATCCAATGATGATCTACTTTTCTCCGCTTGGATTCGATGCAATAGTATGGTGGTTTCATGGATTAGGAATTCAGTTTCCCCTCAGATTTGTTAAGTGTTATGTACCTTGACAATGCTCATGAAATATGGTTAGATCTTAGAGATCGATTCTCTCAATGCGACTCGGCTAGATCCTATCAATTGAAACATCATATCATGTCTCTGGTGCAAGGTCATTCGGATGTTGGCACCTATTTTACAAATCTTCGAATTATTTGGGATGAATATAAGCATTCTCAGCCCGTTGCTTGGTGTATATGTAACAATTGTCATTGTAATAGTGCAGCTCGTTGGCATACTCACCAAGAGAATGACTGCACAATGCAGTCCCTGATCGGATTGAATTCCTCATTCTCTCAGCTCCGGTCTTCTATTCTGTCAATGGTACTGTTGCCCTCCCTATCTAAAGTCTTCTCTCTTGTTGTTTAGGAAGAAAGACAACGAAGTATTGATAGCAACATTACAATGCCTATCTAGAGAATCCTTCGAGTGAACAACCATTCTCTGTCAATGTTGCATCTTCGAGTTTTGGCAGAGGAAAACTCGTGTGTTCTCATTGTGGTCGAACTAATCATATTGTTGATAGGTGTTTCTCTCTTCATGGTTTTCCTCAAAGTTATGGTAGGGGCAAAGGAAAACCTGGCTATAAGGACTTCCCTAAGGAGTTTTCTAACTCCAAAGTTGTCAATTATGTTGATGATTTGGTACCTAAAGGCAGTGAGAAGATGCCTCTAACTTCACTGCCTCAGTCAGCTATGCCTTCTCATGACCAGTTTCAACAGTTGATTTCTCTTTTGCAGACACGGCTTGCTGCCACGTCTCCATCCTCTTCATCACCATAACCATCTCCATCTCTTGCTCATGTTTCTGCCACACAAATAAGCTTAGTCCATAATCCTCTACAAACTCCCTTCACTGGTACAACTTTATTTTCACCATTTGTTGTTGTTACTTCATCATCTTCATCTTTGTGGCTTCTTGATACTGGTGCCACACACCATGTATGTTGCGATATCACTTTCTTCACTGACTCTTCTCCTGTTAGTGATGCTTTTGTGAATTTACCAAATGGTGCAAAAGCTAATGTCACACATATAGGAACCATTCACCTCACACCTACAATCACTCTAAAGTCTGTTATATGTGTTCCTAGTTTTTCTTTCAATCTCATCTCTATCACTTCCTCTATATCCTGTTCCGTTTTTTTCACTCATGATTCTATACTTATTCAGGGAGCTTCTCCGGGGACTATGATTGGGAGGGGTAGCAGACTTGGTAATCTCTATTCCTTTGATATTTCCAATGTATATAATCCAGGTTCCTCTGATTCCTTTGATGTTTCTTGTGTAAATTCTGTTGTAGCCATTGATATCTGGCATAGGAGACATGGCCATTTGTCTTACAATAAACTCAAAACAATGAATGATGTTTTGTCTTTCTCCAAAAATTCTCACACTCTTTGTGAAATCTGCCCTTTAGCCAAGCAACGTCATCTTTCTTTTTCTAGTTCTGACTCAGTAGCTTCAGATTTTTTTGATCTCATACACTGTGATATTTGGGGTCCTTTTTCCCCCTGTACTACACAAGGGTATGCCTACTTTCTGATAATTGTTGATGATAAGTCTAGGTTTGTCTGGACCTTTCTAATGCAACACAAATCTAATGTCAAAACTATACTGACACAATTCTTCCATACAATCTCTACTCAGTTCTCCAAAAAGATCAAAACTATTAGATGTGATAATGGAAATGAGTTCAATCTGTCTGCTTTATACACTTCTTTTGGGACTTTGGTTCAACATTCCTGTGTAGAAACTCCACAGCAAAATGCTAGGGTGGAAATGAAACATCAACATCTTTTGAATGTGGCTAGAAGCCTTCTTTTCCAATCTCGTCTTCTTTTTTTTATGAATCAATGAATGGAATATAAAAGAAAGAGGTACAAGCAAACACGGGTATACCCGAGGGATACATGCCTAAGAGCCGAAGCTATGTAGGCCGATGGGGGGAGAAGTAAACTCTTGGGTACTGAAGCCCTAAGAGATGGTATTACAGCTCAAAAACAACATGTAATATAAATACATCAACAAACACATAACAAGACTTCACATCGGTTGATGTCTTTACGATGGGATCCACTTGATCGGCTTCGATGCGTGTAATCAGAAAGGTGTGCTTGTACTCGTTGCAACCGTCCACGTTACCCCAATGGGTGTAGGGGTAGGGTCTCGTTAAAACCTCCCAGGAGCAAAAAGAGTACCCCCGTGGCCGAGAGCAACTCTAGACTCCCAAGTGCTCGGTCACTTGATCATGCGGATAGAGGGAGTATAAGACTACATATGTCACCTTCTTCACTTCAAACACCAGGTGTTTGGGTTCAAAAGCTGCTCCGTCGAATATGAAGGCATTCCTGCCCCGCCAAATCAGGCTGACCATTGCAATGAGGGCTAGTCTTCTAACCTTGCGCATGACTGCTGCTCCACTTCTTTCCTTGAGCATCCACTTGATGGCGCTCGAGATAGTAGTGATGTTCCTTCTCTGTCCCATCCAAGCTTTAATTTCCTTCCAAACTGCCCAAGACTGGTGGCATTTGAAGAAAAGATGGTCCACGGACTCCGTGTGCGCCATGCATAAGGGGCATCGTTGGTCGATGTTCTTGTAGCCCAATCTGTCCCTTGTTGGAAGTCGTCCTCTGAGGGCTTGCCAATTAGTGAAGGAGTACTTTGGCGGGACAAAGTCCTTCCACACGAATCGGTGTCAAAGTCGTCGTTCACTTTTTGGCCTGGACCACTCGTACGCCTCGACCGCTCCCTTGCTCCCGTACCACTGTCCCAGCAACTTCTCCACTTCTCTTCTCGCCCGGCCGGTCAGTAACTCTTCTCGGATTTCAAGCAGCCTCTTGAAGAGTGGTGAGTCCCGCGATCTCGCCGTCCATTCCCACAGCATCCGATTCTTGAGAAACTCACTATAGATCCATTTGATCCACAGTGAATCCTTCTTCACGTGGATGTTCCACAGGTTCCTCGCGAGTAGAGCCTTGTTCCACGCCCCAAGGTCCCGAAAGCCGAGTCCCCCTTCATCCTTAGGTAGGCAGAGATCATTCCAAGACACAGGGGGGTATTTCGTACCCCAAAGGAACTCTCGGCAAATGTATATGACCCAACCCCTCACGTTTGCCGGCAGGGGAAAAACTTGTAGCCAGTAGCACTCGACTCCCTGCAAAACAGAGCGCACAAGTTTAGTTTTACCGGCATACGAAAGGTTTTTACCTGTCCACTTTTTGGTGAGGGATGCAATCTTGTCGATCAGCGGTGTGTAGTGCATGATGTTGAGCTTGCTCGACGCGAGGGGCACTCCCAAGTACTTCCCGGCAAGGAACCCAACGGGAAGCCAAAAATGCTCTTGATCTCCTCCAAGTCCCGTGTTGGCAGCTTGCCACCTGAAAAAAAAGTTAGACTTGTCCTTGTTGATCTCCAATCCTGAGCAGTCCGAGAACTCCTCCATAGCATCCGCCAAGATCTCCATGGACATGTAGTCGCCCCTACCAAAAAGCATAAGGTCATCTGCAATGGCCAAGTGAGTAATCTTTTCTCCCGCACATTTTGCATGGAAATTAAAGTTAGTGTTCATTGTTCTAGCTGCAAGCAGACGAGATAAATATTCCATGCAAAAGATAAAGAGAGTGGGGGACATAGGATCTCCCTGTCGAAGTCCCCTTTTTCCGGGGAAGAATCCATGCGGGCTCCCATTGATCTCGATCAAAAATCTAGGCGTCGTGACTCACTGCATTACCCAAAAGATGAACTTCGGGTGGAAGTTCAGCCCGTGTAGGATGGCCCTGAAGAAGTCCCAATCCACAGTGTCATACGCCTTTCGGAGATCGATTTTGATCGTACACTTAGGAGCATTCCTCTTGTCCGCATACCCTCGCATGAGCTCTTGGGCGAGGTGGATGTTGTCCATGATGTGTCTCCCCGGTATGAACGCCGATTGTGCCTTGTCCACGTCCCTACTGTCTTCCTCGCTCACGAGGGGGCCTTGTCTAATGATGTCCACGTTGATGGGCTCCGGCTCCTTCTTGGTACCCAGTAGAGTCGAGTAGAACTCCACGAACTCACTGATTATTTCCTCCTGATCCCTCGTCATAGTGCCATCTCTCCTGTAGAGGAAAGCAATATAATTGCGTGAATTGTTCCTATTAACAAGAGAGTGGAAGAAAGAAGTACAACGGTCACTAAGGAGTAAATGCTTGAATTTAGCTTTTTACTTAAAATACTCCCTTTCAGAATTCTCAAGGTATGCAGTCTTCTTCTTCTGATTGGTGATCTGGACCCGAAGTACAAGATCTGATGTGTCCCTGTCCGGCTGTTTTTGCATCGCCTCGAGCTTCACCCCGGCCTCCCTGGCCCTCTTTGAGAGCTCACTGAATTCCTTGAAGTTGAACTCCTTGAGATGCTTCTTGAATTCCTTCCCTCGTTCGGTGAGCACATATTGAGCCTTCCCTCGGATGTTGGAGGCCCAATTATCCTCCACGAGCTTATTGAAGCCTGCATGCTTGAGCCAAAAGTTAAAGAATTTAAATGGCTTTTGGTACGAGATAATGTTACCAAATAGTGTAGTGATGGCCGGTGAGTGGTCCGTGTACGGTCCCGATGGTAAAAACTCCGTACTAGCCTAGTATCCTTTGGTGAACCAAGCTTCGTTGATCACGGCCCTATCAATCTTGCTCGATATAGCATGGTTCGTCCAAGTGTACTTGCATCCCGTAGACATGATGTCTTCCAAACCGAGCAAGGCACACGTGTCCACCATGTTCTTTATCTCATATTCGGTTGGGACAGCGCCCCGTACTCTCTCATCATCTGTTAGCACGTTGTTGAAGTCCCCGCTACCAAGTGTCGGTTCATCCTGCATCACATGCTCGACTAACGAGTCCCATAGGGGACGTCTATCCGCTATTGTGTGTAAACCATAAACCAAAATAAAATGAAACGAGTTATTGGAAGTCAAGCACCTGATTTTGGCGTAGATGGCTTGTTCTTCCACTCTGATCGGCTCGAGTTCCACTCTGCTTGGATTCCAGATTAGAAGTATTCGGCTATTTTCGATCATCTCAAAGTTGTCCACGGCTTTCCAATCTCTGAAGTTGTTCTTAAGGAAGAAAGTGTAGTTCTCCTGCGTGAACTTCGTTTCCACAAGACCCATGACGTTGATTCTGTGTGTTCTCACAAAATCGACGATTGCAGCTTGGGAGGGGAGTTGCTGCAGTCCCCTTATGTTCTATGTGGCGACGAACATTGTGACACCACGGGATCAGCAACTAATCCATCCTCCCAATGGGGGGTGACGTCCCTCTTCCTTGAATGGGATCGGGACTTGGATTTGCGTGTAATGTTGGGTTCCCCATCCCTATCGGCACGGCTCTGTCGGGTATCAGGTCGTCTCCATCGGTTGCCAGTATCGATGGGATGGCCTTGTCCGTCGGCTGATGCCTTCGGTACGCAGTCAGTCTCGGCCTCTGACACCAAGGCATTCTCGACTGTGTCGTCCGTGGGTGGCTGGGCATCCGAAGCACCTCTAGGATGCTTCTTCTATTTCTTCTTGTTCCCTGCCCCCCTTTGGTTGTAACGATGTTCTGATCAGGTTGATCCGCCGGGGGATCAACTTCCTCAACCTGAAGTACAGTTTCATTCTCGTTGCACATGGTGAGCTTAGGATCGGCATCCACACCTGTGCCTCTGTCATCATCAGATACTGCCCCATTATCATTGTTATTCGTCTGAGCCTTCTGCCGCTGGATCCTCGGGTCACGGCTTCGGCTTCTGTACCGTCGATCCTCATTGACATAGGGGTCGGCTGCTCCAAATGTGCACTCCCCGGTAAGCCTGCCAAGATAGGCGGCAAAACGGCTTCTAGGATGTCATTTGCCTGGCTCTGGTGAGCTTCCGTCGAAGCCTCCGCATTCTCGCAAGGGCTGGATCTGGTCACCTCGGCTAGGGGTGCAAACTTATTCGGGGATTCCGAGATCTTAGGAACGACAGGCCTTCCCCTGGGATCATCCCGCGTTTTGTCCCTAGGCCTCACTGTTCTCATATCGATCGGGTAGACTATACCCGTTGGCTTCCATTGCTGCTGAGGACGCGTTCTGGACCTGGAGCGCTCCCAGCCGCCTGTACTGGCTACCTGCCCCGTGCTCTGATCTCGGTTAACCGGGGCATTCATCCTCGGCTGCTGAGCAGGGTGTTGTGGCCTGTTCGGTTGCTGTCGTGCGTTCCTTGGGACGTTGCCCTCCCCTCCTCGGCTCCTCGGTCGTTGAAAGGCTTCAAATCTCTGTGCCTAAACGCTTGTCTGCCCCGACATTCATCCGAAAAATGTCCGTAAGTTTTGCACGCTTTGCAGAATTTCGGGATGAACTCGTACTCATTTTCTACTCCACATAATCACCGCTTGGAAGCCGAATTGTAAGGGACTCCTTCGGTCATTTTGCAGTATTGATGATTACTTGGATGCGAGGGCCATCCAAAGTCTCGCGCCTCAAGGTGCTGAAATCGGTAGAGAGCGGGGTCCCTATGCATGAGGCGATCTTACTCACCGCCGTAAGATTCCATAGTTCCAGGGGCAAGTCCACCAGCCTCAGCCAGATTGGGACCATGACTTCGGGTTCCATGTCCGGATCAAACTTCTTCGGCAAAGGTTGAAGCACCAAGGGTATCCCGAAGATGTCAAACGGACCTTGCTGGCGGATCTTTTCCATCGCTGCGTCGCTTCCAAACTAGAAGCAGAGCCACCCCTTCTGGTGGAAGGTAACTCGTGATTTGCACTTCCATCGCCTCATTAAGTCAAATATAGCCTCCTTGTCGGGGAACCGACCAGCGAACCTGCCAATTAAACAAGAGCCCCATCCGCGAAAGACGGGGGTGACATCAGGTTCATCAAGAATGAGGAGGTCAGAGTTAATCATTTCATAATTGGTAAGGGTTATATCCTCTTTTTGGAATCTCGGGTCCACGTCGAACTTAGCGGCCCTCTTGAGCCATGCGTGATACGCCAGGAGTGCTTCCACGGATCGCTCGTCGCCCGCTGATGTCTCCCCCTCCTGGTAGTGCGCTTCGACGGGTGCGATCAGCGGCTCGTCAGGAGTCTCTGGTACACAGTCTGCTTCCTCATAGTCGCTAATGTCGTCCGTCCCGCCTTTGTTCGTATGGAGGTAGTCGGCGTATTGTTGTCGCATAGCCACTTTAATCATTTCATCGTTCTCCTTCTTCTTGTTTTTCTTGGAGACGACCTCGCTCCAGCTCTTATCCTGCGGGGCCATAGGAGAAGTGAAGGGAATTAAGGAAAAAATGAAAAGGTAACGGGAACTTCCTGGGTAGCCGTAAAATGGCTAAGTATAGAGCGTCGGGTCTCGGAAATCGGCGTTGCGCGCCTGGCCGCAGGGGTCGGCCGAGAGTGGACGCCTGACGGGTGGCCGAGAGTGAACGCTTGACGAGTGGCCGAGAGTAGACGCTTGACGGGTGGCCGAGAGTGGGCGATTCTCGGTATGGTGAGCGCGGAAGTTGGCCGAGATACGGCTGACGAGGCGACCGAATCTCGTGCAACGTGGATGATGCCAAAAGCTGATGTGGCAGCTGAATCACGTCTAACGTGGATGCGGAGTCAGGTCCAACGTGGAGGATAAGTCAGGCTGATGTGTATGCTGAGTCACGTCCAACGTGGATGATGAGTCACGTCCACCTGGATGCTGAGTCACAGACAATTGTTGCTGATGTGGCTGCAATGCCACGTCCAACGTGGCTCGAGTGTCAGGATGATGAGGCGCTGATTCACGTCCAACGTGTCCGCTGAGTAGGCTGACCCCGTGGATGATGGTGGCAGCTCCTTGATTGCAACGGATCCTAGCCGCCAATCAATTTAAATTCTCTACCAATTCCTAGGCAGCCGCCCCTACTAATTCTTTTTGAAAAATCCTAAGTCCCACTGCCAAGAATATCAGTTGTAGCAACTTACGAGGTGCCACCTAAATGATGCCTCTTTCAACTTCCCAAGTAAAAGGCGGTTGGATTTAAAAATTTTCCAAGATCCTAGGATTCCACCGCCACAATTTGAATATACTACTGATTTCCAAGGATGGCAGCCGTCTATTTTGAAAATCCTATGCAAACCGCCGCCTAGGAAAAATACCCCTCCCAATTGGAGTTACCAATTTAATATATTTTCTGATTTTGAAGAGTCCACCGCCCAGGATATAGCACTCTTAAAATAAATAATCTCAAAATCCTAAAGTGCTGCCACCTAGGATTAATGACTTAGCTAATTTCAAAGCATCCACCTCCTCCCCAAACGACTCTTGCAATGATCAATAACTCAACCGCCAAATTTGAAATTCAAATTTGAGTTTGAAGAGAGTTGAACAGTCTGCAGCGGTGGGAATCTAGGAAGACGGCAGAGCAGGCGCTGGCGCCGGAGTCTTTCGCCGGAATCTTCTTTTCCTTTCCTTTTCACAACCTCTAATCTGTAAATACAACTTGCTAATCCAAAAAGGATTGCTTGGTTAATTGTCACGTCACAATAATAAAATCACGTTCAGAACAAAGAAGTGGACGTAAGAAAAAGTTCAAATCAGATTAACACCAAGATTCACAGTTTGAGCAAATGAAATCTATTGGATTGAACACAGCCAAACAATATGTAAAGATCAATGGAACAGTAATTAAACCACTCAAAGGAACAGTTACCTAAACAATCTGAATCTTACACTAAACAATCGGTAATATGTGCGGATATTATTCCTTTCAGAATTGTATTCACCGAATTGTGACAAAACAGCTTCAAAGGAATAGAAGTGTTCGCAGCAAATCAACCTCAAGAAAACACACGTAAATTAAAATGGAAGAAGAGAACTTATCGTGTGTTTACACCGACAACCTAACAGCCTTCCCCGGAGGGATTCGATGGTTGTCGCTGGTGGACGGTTTGCCGCCGCTTGCCGCGGAGGTCAGGGAAGAGCCCCGCGGCTTAGTCGCCGGTTAACTTCACCAGCCGCCGGAGAAACAGCAGTCCAACCGCCGGAGATAGGTTGGTTTACCTCTGTCTTTACTACCAGCCTGTGAGGTTTCCACTGCCACTTCCACCACAAGCTTCCAATCCACCGCTTGAAGATAATAAAATCAATTCCGTAGTGTAGTGATGGATTTAGTGGAGGGTAAGTGGAGATTAAATGGAGAAGAAAGAAAATTCTCCAATAAAACTTCTTTCCAAACTTTCTGCCGGAGATTCAAAACTACTCCAAATCCTTGAAGATTCAACTCCACCACTTGTAATGATAATCAATAGGTGAAGTGATTAAACAGAGTGGATTTGGGAGATAAACGCCGAGAATGAAGAAAAAGCTAGAGAGAGAGGGTGAGGTGCTAGAATTTTTCTAGAGAGAAGGAGGAGAAAAATTCTAGTGAGAAAAATTCTCAAACCACACTACTACTGAGAGCTCTTTCTTGATCTTTTCCAATCTCATTTTCCTGTTACTTTCTGGGGGGATAGTATACTCACTGCCTCATATATCATAAATAGAATTCCCTCTTCTGTTCTACCTGATAACATTTCTCCTTTTCAATTCCTCTTCCAAAAATCTCCATCATACAACCACTTAAGAGTGTTTGGGTGCTTATGTTTTGCCTCCACTCTTCTCAGGCAGAGAGAAAAATTTTCCCCAAGAGCCTCTAAATGTGTTTTTCTGGGTTATCCCTCGGGTTACAAACGGTATAAGGTCCTCAATCTTGACACTATGCAAGAGATCATTACCAGAAATGTCGTTTTTCATGAAGAGATATTTCCCTTCACTCATTTATCACCATCTACTTTCCCTTCTGCCTCACATAATAATACTTCTGCTCCAGAAAGTTCTTCAGCCTCAGAAAATGTCACCAGAAATACTCCCATAAATACTTCAAATAACTCTTCTGCCACTGATCAGAATAATCAGGTTACAAGAGCTGGAAGACTCACTAAGCTTCCTTCTCATTTAACTGATTATCTCTCAAATTTTGTGTCCTCTTCATCCTCTTATCCTATCTCTTCTTATTTCTCTCTATCCAAATCATCACCAACTCACCTCAAATATATTGTTCTCGGGACTGCTGTCTTTGAGCCAAAATCATACTCACAAGCTTCCTCTTCCCCTGACTGGCAGCAAGCCATGCATGAGGAACTCACTGCTCTAGAGAAAACCAACACTTGGAAAATTATGCCTTTACCACCGGGCAAAATCCCTATTGACTGCAAATGGGTTTACAAAGTGAAGTTTAGAGCTGATGCTACAGTTGAGAGGCTCAAGGCTCGATTAGTTGCCAAAGGTTTCACACAACTTGAGGGTGTAGATTTCCTTGACACCTTTTCTCCAGTCGTCAAGTTGACAACCGTTAAATTCATGCTTGCTCTTGCTGCTATTAAAGGCTGGACTTTGTCTCACCTAGACATAAATGATGCCTTTCTCTATGGGGATTTGAGTGAGGAGATCTATATGAACCTGCCTCCTGGGCTGATTGTTGAGGGGGTCAGCTCTTCTGGGCCAAAGCTTGTCTGCAAGCTGAATAAATCTTTATATGGTCTGAAACAGGCATCTAGGCAATGGTACCTCAAGCTCTGTGAGGTGTTGGCCAAGTTCGGGCTCCAACAATCAGCATCCGATCACTCCTTCTTTTACAAGAGTGACAGTTCTACTTTCTTTGGTGTAGTTGTCTATGTTGATGATATCATAATTGCTACTTCTAGACCTGACATGATAGAGGCCTTCAAACAATTCCTCTCACAGTTTTTCAAATTCAAAGATTTAGGAATCCCGAAGTACTTCCTTAGCCTTGAGATAGCCAGAAACAAGAAAGGAATTTTGGTTTCACAACGGAAATATGTGATGGACTTGCTCAGAGATGCTGGGTTATTGGGATGGAAACCATCTTCAGTTCCCATTGATCCAGTGAATCAGTTGAAGCAAGACACTGGAAAACCCATGAAAGATCCATTCAAATTTAGAAGGCAGATTAGGAGGTTGCTTTATTTGTGCATCACACAACCTGACATAACATTTGCAGTACATAAACTCAGCCAATATGTTTCAAAGCCCTGTGATGAGCATTGGGAAGCAAGTGAGAAGATACTCAGATATCTAAAAGGAACTCCTGGCCATGATTTGTTCTATTCCAGTGATAATAAACCTGCACTTAGCATTTTTTCAGATGCAGATTGGGCCGCATGCTTAGATACAAGGTCTATGACAGGTTATTGTTTGTTCTGTGGCTCTTCATTGGTGTCTTGGAAGGCAAAGAAACAGCACACCATATCTAGATCGTCAACTGAGGCAGAATATAGGGTCATGGCACAAGCGACATGTGAAGGGGTCTGGGCTAAAGCTTTATTGGGAGACCTTGGCATTACAGTGGAGAAGGTTGTACCCTTGTTCTATGATAATCAAGCAGCGGTTCACATTAGCTCTAACCCCGTGTTTCATGAGCGTACGAAGCATATTGAAATTGACTGTCACACTGTGAGGGAAAGATACTTAGAGGGGGTAATCAAGCCCTTACATATAAGGAATGATTTGCAGCTAGCTGATATTTTTACTAAACCTTTAGGAGTTTCTGCTTTTGAGGGCATTTTGAGCAAGATGAACTTGCAGAGTCTGTATTGTCCATCTTGAGAGGGGGTGTTGAAGTTGTGATTCTCAATTGAGATCATCAATTTTGAGCAAGATGAACTTGCAGAGTCTGTATTGTCCATATTGTGTTGGTGGGATCAATGGGAGGAACAAATCCAAATCACCCTTTGAATAGCTTGGGAAATGGAAATATCTTGGTTTGTGTGCATTTCCTCTCTCTCTCATTGTGCTCTAGTGAGTTTGAACCCCCTATTTAAGGGCTTTCATCAATCAATCCTTCACCTACTCACTGCAAGCAGAAAATTTTATGATTACACCAATTACATTTTGCAATCTATAAGATGTTTGATAGTACTATTAGAATTCTTTTTCTTGAGCAATACTTAGTCGACTCAGGGATCCCGTACACCATAATAAGGTACTCCCTCCGTCCCAATAAATATGAAGCATTTGCTTTATGGAACGGGATTTTATGTGGTATTATTGTGTGAGTTAACAAAGAGAGAGTAAAGTAAGAGAGTGGAAAAAGTAGAGTTGATGTTGTTTCCATTTTAGAAATGTTTCATTTTTATTAGGAAAACCCTAAAAGGAAAACGTTCTGATTTGGTCTTTCCATTGGTATCTTTGATATGTTATTGCATCGGTTACGACTTCATTTACTTTATTTGCGAGTTAACAGCAGATACTCATATTTCTTGAGTAAAATTAAATGTAGCAAATGTGATGATGGAAATAATCTCTGGCATTTTTGTTACAAACAAAAAGAGGAAGTATGCTAACATATAGCAATACCAAATTGTTGCGCTTGTGCACAAAACTAAATGTGAATGTGAATACCTCTTTGATTGAGCCCGTCATCACATTATTTTGGTGGTAGAGCCGGCGGCCTGAAGATAAAGAAGGTGGTCTAAGAGAGCTACTAGTAGGAAAGGACGATGAACTTCTCAGCGCGGATACAAAGACTATCCCTAGGGCGGATGTTGCTGAAGTCTGTCTTTAGGTGATCACACTCTGAATAGGCCATTTTTTCATTTTATTTCCTTCCAAACCCAGTCTTGCTTGCTAATTCAACATACAACGTTGTTGAACTCTGTGCAGTCACTCAACTTTGAGGAGGGCAAATTCAAAGATTTCGACCTTGCCTCGAAACCTGAAGGTTCCGGCACGCCAACCACGGATTTCAAGGCTCTCTTTACTCAAATCACTGCTCGATTCTTATCAACGGAGCAATATTGCGATGATGGCTTGAATAAAATTGTCCCATTTATTATACCCTTATCATGTTATTGTAACTTTTGGCTTAATGTCTGAGATCTATAAAAATATTCGGTGAAGCCCAATAAAAAAGTAAAGAAGTATTGAATATTTGTAAGCGTGAGTACTCATAAGGATCAAATTCAAAAAATAAGTCTTGCACATTTATGCCAATGAACAAAATGACGGCTTTATCTATGGAAGAGAATTAAGGAAAAATAAATAACAAAAGAGGATTTTCATATATTGAAATTTTGATATGAATTTTTAATATTGAAATTCGACTTACCTTATTTTTATGGTATATTAGAGAAATTAAAGAATGTCAGTGAATAAATAACTCGGATATGCAATTACTGCAAGGCTGAAATACCATGTTTGGGTGGAAGTACAAGTGGGTTGATAAATCATTTTAGTGAAGAGATGCACATTATCTCCACTATATGAGAATCATGGTCGCGAGAAAGGTCAAACGGTGTTCACGAATGAGACCATGGGACAAGGAAGTCAGTTGGTTGCACACAATTTTAATCAGAAAAGGTGTGAAATGAAGGTAACTGAATATGTGATCATTGATGAAGTGTCTTTTCGAGTCGTTGAAGGGAAGGGATTTGTTGCTTTCCTGCACGAACTAGAACCAAGATTTCGAATTCCTAATTGAAAGAAAGTTGCAGGTATGGTTTATGATTTATACTTAGAGCATAAGAAGGAAATTAAGAATTTGATTAGGGGACAAAGAGTGAGCATTACTACAGATACTTGGACATCAATCCAGAATATAAACTATATGGTTATCACTTTGCATTTTCTAGCTAGTGATTGGAAGTTGCATAAGAGAATAATTAACTGCACAAAAATCACTAGTCATGTAGGGGAGGAAATAGGCAAGGTGATTGAGTTTTGCTTAAGAGAGTGGGGGATAGAAAAACTATTCTCGATTGTAGTTGATAATGCATCTTCTAATGATGGTGCAATTGACTATTTGAAAAAGAGAATGAGAATTGAAAAAACATTGCTTTTTGATGAAAAGTATTTGCATTTGAGATGCGTCTGTCATATATTTAACTTGATTGTACAAGATGGATTGAAAGAACTCAATTCTTCAATTAAGACTATTAGGAATGCAGTTGTCTTCCTACATTCATCCCCTTCTAGATTGAACAAATTTAGAGAGTTTTCTGTACTTGCCAAGTTTTCAAGTACATCAACAGTACCCATGGATGTGAAAACTAGGTGAAATTCAACCTATAAGATGCTTGATGTTGCATTGAAGTTTAGAATGGTGTTTGAGAGGATGGGGCCTCCATAACAAAGATGAAAAGGGTAGTAAAAGAATTGGGCCTCCACCTAAAGATGATTGGGATAATGCATCTGCATTTGTACATTTTCTCAGGAATTTTTATATTGCGACTTTAGAGTTAAGTGCATCAAAAACCCCTGCATCTCATTTGATTGCAGTTTCGATGTTCGCTATACAAATTGAGATTGAGAAAAAGTGCAGTGATTATTCAGATCCAATTCTGTCAGATATTGCAAAAGCAATGAAGGTGAAGTTTGAAAAATATTAGGGGGATTGGAATAAGATGAATCCACTAATTTTTATTGCTAGTGTTCTGGATCTGAGAAACAAGCTTAAAATGCTCATGGTAAACGTCAAGAAATTGAGAGGCAATGATCAAGAGCTTCAAAAGTTATGTAATCGTTTTAAAAATGATTTGGTGTGTTTGTGGGGAGAGTATAAGAGAGTGAATGATACATCCTCTAAGACTCAGAAGTTGTGCGACAAGATGTGGACAATGATGAAGACAATATCAATCAAGGTGGATTGCATCTCTTTGATGAAATTTACAATGGAGTGCAAGAAGAAGTTTCTCAAGACCAACTTAAACAAATATCTAACGAAGTGGATAAGTATTTAGCTGATGAGATGGAGCAGTGTGATCCTTCTTTTGATCTTTTGGATTGGTGGAAAGGGAGTGGAACTAGATATGCAATCCTTTCACTCATTACAAAAGATATTTTTGCAATTCCAAGCTCCACAGTTGCTAGTGAATCTGCTTTTCGCTTAGGCAAAAGAGTTGTGGATCCTTTTAGGACCAACTTGAGTCCGAAGATGATAGAGGCATTGGTGTGCACGAATGATTGGCTCAATGCAGATAAGTTCAGTTTATATAGGGATTCAACTGATGATACCATAGAGAAATTGAAGAAATTAAAAAAAAAGTAAATGTTACTTTAATTTATTAAGTTTCTTTGTCTTATATATATTAACTATTGTTTTGTTTTTTAGATGCAAGCATGAATCAAGATGATTCTCAAGCATTATCTACTACATCATCCAACAATTTGAATTGATCAGGTACTAATTTTATTCAACAAATTTCATCTTCTAATTTTTTTGGGACCATTGACAGATGATGGGAATGTGGAGCCCGAATGATTCATGCATACGAAGCCTATTGCAAAAGATATGTGTCATTCATGTATTTGATTAAAATATAGAACAATCATAGCAGTAAGAAATTCAAGGTGTAGCACTATTGGTTAATGAGTGAACATACACACCATTTCATACTCCCTCCGTCCCTCTGTAGTAGAGGCGTTTCTTTTCGGTATGAGATTTAAGAAAAGTTGTGTTAAGTTAGTTAAGTAAATGATTAATAAAGTAGAAAAGGAAAAAGATAGAGAGATGAAGAGAGAGTAAAGTAAGAGAGGAGAAAAATTGTTGTTTTTGCCCAAAAAAAAAGGAAACGACTCAGCTACAGTGGGACAACCCAAAAAAGAATACGACTCAGCTACAGAGGGACGAAGGGAGTACTTGTTAATGAGTTCTTTTCAGTATTTTGTTTGTGTGACATAATTAATCTCTGTTTCTTGTCCTTAGCAGGTTGGATCCTCCATTTTCAGTCCCATCTACAAGTAACGTTTTTTGTCAAATTCACCAACGAGGTTGCAAGAAATGAAGATAATGTTGCTCAATTTTATAGAATATGCACTTTGGGTTCGGCACGGGTTTTAATGCAAAATTAGGAAAGTAAGCGAGATGTAGAGAGAAAGTATTGTTAGTGGAGAATGGGTCCCACCTCATTAGAGTGAAAAGAGTTTCTAAAATTGGAAAGTGCATATTCTTGTAGGACAGACTAAAAAGGAAAGAGTGCATATTCTTGTGGGACGGAGGGCAGTGACGGAACTAGAAAATTAACTAAGTCGAGGCTAAATTTTTTTAAAAAATAATAATATTATTAAAATATTTAATTTTACATGTAATGTCTGTTGAACGTTTACGACACATTAGATGACAACTATTTTCCACGGGTCGCCATGTCTGGAAATGATAGAAGAATAGTCTCATTTGCAATTTTTTTGAAAAATTCTATAACTAAGATATCATTCATCCATTCTGTCTTTCATTCTATTAGCTAAAATATCTTAATAAATTTCATTAAAGCACTTGAGATCGAATCATTCCTATAATAAAATATCGATATATAACTATAAATCAATAATAAGAAGATTTCTTAGTGTTAGCTATATATTAATTCAAACAGGAATAAATTTACTAACTACTACTTGCACAGTATAAATAAATTTATATTAATTCTAATTTAAATTTAAAACTAGTGGTTCAAATCCAAATACTTTATTAAGCAAAATTACTTTTATAATTCTATCAAATAGTCAATTACATGCCCTGATACGAATTACGGTGATACCCATCAATTCTTAATTGAATCAGCGAAGTGCGCGGCTGTAACTCTCGGGCAAGCGAAAACCGTGCATTGTGCGTAACTCGTAAAGTCTCTAGGCGTGAACTTGTGAGGCTAACTGTGTCAACGACTAAAGGCAACATTAGTTTATTATAGCCCAATAGGACATACATAAAAAACAGCCCAACTATAAAATATTTGACCCAAACCTAATAAGCCCAAATTGTCGTCTTCTTCGTAAAGTTCCTAACTTAGTTTTCAATTTCAGAAAGCGGTGCTGCGGCTGAAGTACGATTTGAGTGCAGGGCTGCTTTGGGGCGGAGACTGCTCAGAGGATGGTTGTATAAGGTGGGGGCAAGGTCTGGTGTCGGCCAAGCCCCCGTGGTTCCGTCTTTGACGGAGGGAGTATTATTTTTTTCATTATATCCTCGTACAAGACTGTATCCTGAGATAAAGTATGTAGTGTGTTTGGTTCATGAGATTTGATAAGGCTCGTTTCATGCATCTATTTTGGGTATAAATTCTGTGTTTTCTACTGTGCTAACGTGTATTTATAAGTCCAGGTGTGTGAATAATCTGCCAGACCTAGGAACGAAGATCAATCACCAGGGCAGAGGAAATAGAAGAGAAAAAGTGAAGAAAAAAGAGCGAAATCCTCAAGGGCACAAATGTCAAATCACGAAGTCCGTCGCCCTAGGGATTTGAGCCACGCCTATAAATACAAGGAAGCTTGCGAAAAAAAAAGGATAGGCTCTTAGTTAGAAAAATTCCTTAGGTGTTTCGGCTCACTCTTCATCTTCACTCACTTAGCTCACGCATTTGGTTTCATATGGGGAATCCTGGGTATTGTAGCGTGGTGTGTTTGCTCAGTTGGAAGTGTAATACCGTCCTGATAAGGGCGAAGAAATAATTTTAATTTTTCTTTCTCGCGACTGTTTTGTGACTCACTTCGACGTTTTTATGGTTAATCTAGTTCCATTTCTCGCTTTCACTCTGATTTGTGATGTTCTGTGTTTACTTTACTGATTTGGATGCTTTTCGCAATTGAATGTTCATTTGAAATTGAGAACGGAGAGATCTGAGTGGATTTGTTAGTTGTTGGTTTGAATAGGAGTTGGAGGTTATGGATCTGAGTTTTGTTGGTGTTGAATCTGATGGATCTAGTGTAGATTTCCTTTTTAATGTTAAATCTGAGTACGTACTTTTGGATCTGCATGGAATTGTCTGTTATTGTTGATTTGCTTGACCTGGTAGATTAGATCTGGTGATATTTAGCTTAATCGTTTTGTTTAACGTTCGATTTGAAGTATGCTCTGTTTCATTCTATTTCGTGTTCGTTTGCTGAAGAAGATGAAGTCGGTTGGTAGTTATAGTCGAGTTTGCTTTAGTTTGTTAGTTGCAGCTTTCTGTCAGTAGCCAGTTAGGGAAATCTGTTTGTTGTTTACTTTTGCATGCCTTGTGTCTAGCTATTTTAGGGAACTCATTTGTTTGACCCAGAAAATTTGGTGAATGATCTAAAGTTAAATTCAGTTTCGAATCATGCATGCATTTATATTTCACGTATTTTCCATTCTCTGGAACCAGTAGATAGAATAGATTAGGTTTAATTTCTCAGGTCTAGTAGTTAAAACTCAACCCTCTCGTTGCATGGCAGCAGCCGAACCTTCCAAAGTTCTCTTAATGCATTCTAACCGTTCCATCCTCGTGGATTCGATCCCGACTTCCCTATACTAGCCAATAGTATAGAGGGTTGGGGTTTTGAAGCGAGGGATTGTTGTGACAACGACTGCATATCCGAAGGTTCCACGATCTCCTAGACCCTGTGCTCTAGTGAATCCTCTGGACCTGGGGGTTTGTAAACCACACGTGCAAACAAAAAAAAATCACTTCGTCCCACACGAGCTTCAAGATTCAATCCTACAATCCAATCCTAAATGGATAATCATGGGAAAATTAAACATAGCTAACCCCTTATGACTAAAATAATCTCACAACTCAATCCTAGATTATATCTGGTATTATTTTATCTATGAAACCAAACACCACCTTACTTTATAGAAAATGTTCAAGCATGTTGAGACCATCTCCAAGGGTACACTAAAACCTAAAATAGGATAGGTATTTAGCTCCAATAGTACTCAAAAACTAATCTCATTTTTGAGTTTTGAGGAAAAAATACATATCTTTAGGTTTACGCTAAACCAAAACCTAAATTTTTTTCAAATTTTGTGAGTAAAAAATGCATCTTTTAAATTTGAATTTAGCGTAAATGATTGGATTAAAATCATATTTGATGTGACATTTACATTAAAATGGGTTTGAATTTTGTGTAAATGGTTGGAGATCTCTGACCGTGCAAAAAAATGGCTAGCTAACTACGCAATTTTCAATGATTCAGACAACTCTAAGGTATGATCGAAAAGTTGCCGGAAATTACGAGGACTAGCCTTACTCGATACAATCCATATTTTTTGTAGTAAGCTTCAATTATAAACGACAAATATTAATTACGAATCAAACAAATGCTCATACATTATACAATTATTCCATCTGTTCCTCCGTAGCGTTTCATTTTCTGCACTTACTTTGGAAAAGTAATACTCCTTTCATCCCTAATAATTCATCACCATTTGACCTAGTACGAGTTTTAAGAAATGTAATAGAAAGTGAGTTGAAAAAGTTACTAGCATGTGGTCCTACTTTTATATATTAATTTTACAATAAAATGTGGGTGTGAATGAGTTAGTGGAATATATGGTCCACTACAAAAAATTGTAAAAGTAAAATGTGACAAATTTTTAGTAACAGACGAAAATGGAAATAAGTGACCAATTTTCAAGGACAAGTGAGTAATAAATAGTGAAAGTAAGAGAGAATAATGTAAAGAATTGTTCTCTACAATATTCTCTCTATTATTTTACTCTTTTTCCACTTTAGCTATTTATTACTCCCTCCGTTTC
The DNA here is from genome assembly GCF_004379255.2 of Salvia splendens. NCBI lineage: Eukaryota > Viridiplantae > Streptophyta > Magnoliopsida > Lamiales > Lamiaceae > Salvia > Salvia splendens. Next base: position 21,468,851 of record NC_056035.1, read on the forward strand.
CAAAAAAATTGACAAAGTTTTATATGGCACGGGTTTTAATGTGTAATTGCTGAAATAAAAGAGAGATAGAAAATGTAGTGGAGTAGTGATAGTGGATTTGTGGGGTCCACGTTATTTGTAGTTCAAAACTTTCCTTATTTAGACTTTGCCTAGTTTTGGGGACGATCCAAACTGGAAAAACTACTCTACTTTTTGGGAGGGAGGGAGTATTATTTTTACAAAAAATATACATAAAATAAAACGTTTATATTGACATGGAAGGTAGGGAGTACAAACGAATCATACAAACAAACCACTCATCAACTATTGATTTTCACATGACTTCTTCGGAGCCACAACTCATACATAACCATGTAAAATGCATCATAATCAACCGGCAAACTATGCCACTGAAAATGATTCTGCACTCTAATCACATTTCCATGCAACCTCAAATATTCACCCGACTTAACCTTTTCTCTAAGAACGTCCTTCATGATCGGAATGTCCGAAGCTGAAAAAACAATCGAGAAACTCTCCCAGTTCAATATGTCCGCATATGGAAGATCATAGTGATCTGCTAAAATTACAGGAACACACCCATAATACAAAGCATCCCCTATTCGAGCTATGTTCACTTCATATCCCTTAGCATGGATGCAGAACTTGCTCCTCACGAGAGACTCCGAGTACGGCGTCTTGAGGCGGTCCGGATGCACTAAAATCTCTGAATCGTTCACCCACGTCTTCACGAGATATTCACGGACCCTTGAATTCATTGTTCCGGCATAGAATGCAAGATTATCTCTGAAACCATCGTAGATAATAACACATCATTGATAAGTGAAAATAGTGGAACTCATGATTTCAGGAAAGATGGTCCAAAAACATAATTTAAATTTGACAAATTTGAGGTCATAAATTACCAGTAACTCTTGAGCGTGTGTTACCTTTTGTTTCAAATTCACAGCTCCCTTTCTCCTATAAAATTAGTCTATTTTTGTTATTTTAGTCTATAGTCCACATCCATTCATAAATTTTTTCCCACAACTCATTATCTCTTTACATCATTTGATTTACAAGTTGTCCCATTAAAGCTCTAGTATCCACTTACTAAACGCAACTACTCACTCCATCTGTCATTATAGTCTCATTTTGCCATTTTTAGAAGTTTGTGATTTAAAGTCTCATTTAGTGGATCCACCATTCAACTAAATCATTATACTCACATTTTATTATAAAACTAATATATAAAAGTAGGATACGTATTCCACTAAACCCATTACACTCACATTCTATTATAAAACCAATATGTAAAAGTGGGATTCGTAACCTACTAACTCATTTTCTCATTTTTATTGATAGAGTCAAACAATTTCTTAAAACATGTACTGAGTAAAAAGGGGACTATAAATGGCGGACCAAGGGAGTAATAGCTCTCCTATCTATTAACACTAGTTCAACTATACTTTTTATTCTCTCTTACTTTATCAATTGTTTATTGAAATCAGATCTCTATATTTGCGGGTGCAAAGAAAGTACAGAAAAATGATATAGTAATTTCTTTCATTTTGATTAGATCAAAAACTTTATCTGTGATAGAGAAGATGTAGAAAATGAAAAATGCATGAAAATATTTGCATTGGATAGCAACTAAACCTGTTCGACGGAGGTTGGATCGGTGGACGATCTCTTCTGGGCCATATCTGCGGTATCGAAGCGTCTTTATGGGAGACGTAGCCAGGCAAGATGTAGCTAGAGGAGCACACCACTTGAATCGCGTTGAGTTTAACTTGGATCGATTTTTCCATGGCGTTTCGCCCCACGGAATGGCAGGCGACATAGAAATGATCTGTGCCGCCTGTCCGGTTCCAGAAGGGGTAGCTTCGGCTGATGTCTTGAACATAGTTATTGACATACGCTTGAATCTCTCCAACGCCTACTCTCTCGTCGTGTCTGAGGCTCACAATAGAGAAAGGGAGGTAGAAGAGGTGCGCTTCGGAGGGATCATTTGTGAGGAAATGGCTCTTGAAGAGGGCTCTCTTGAAATAGGCCTCGCTTGCGTAGTTGCCGTCTGGCTCGGAATCCAGCGGCGGTAGCACGTTTGCGAAGGGGTCATTCTTGTTGTGTGGGTACATGTATATTTTCATGCTCTTATTCATTTCTGTGTAGTCTTCCATGAATAGGCTTCTCTGGTGGAATGCATCGTCATCTTGCATATAAATATCATAATTGATCACTATTTAAGAGCCCGTTTGAGTTTTCGACTCAGCATGGATTTTAAGAAATTGCTCGACTTTGTAGAGAGAAGTAAATAGAGAAAGTGAGCAGAAGTAGGAACCATTTTCAATACTCTCTTTATCCTATTAAAAATGAAACATTTCCCTTTTTTAATTGTCCATAAAAATAAACATTTCCTAAAATGGAAACAATATCATCTATTTTACTTTATTCTCTCCTCACTAATTTCACAAAACAACACTACATAAAATCTCGTGCCGAAAAACAATATTTCATTTCTAACAGGTCGGAGGGAGTATTAGTTTTATAATGGATTGTAAATGTAAAAAGTTAATAGAATGTGAGGTCCGCATACTAAAAGTGGAAAAAAAGTAAATGGTTTCATAAATCTTGGACAACCCAAAACAACAAAATTGCTCTTTAAATGATGGACAGAGTGAGTATTAATTACTATTTTCAATACTCTCTTTATCCTATTAAAAATGAAACATTTCCCTTTTTTAATTGTCCATAAAAATAAACATTTCCTAAAATGGAAACAATATCATCTATTTTACTTTATTCTCTCCTCACTAATTTCACAAAACAACACTACATAAAATCTCGTGCCGAAAAACAATATTTCATTTCTAACAGGTCGGAGGGAGTATTAGTTTTATAATGGATTGTAAATGTAAAAAGTTAATAGAATGTGAGGTCCGCATACTAAAAGTGGAAAAAAAGTAAATGGTTTCATAAATCTTGGACAACCCAAAACAACAAAATTGCTCTTTAAATGATGGACAGAGTGAGTATTAATTACTACCTCCCCCCCCCCCCCCCAAGAGTCTTGTTTTTGCAGTTCCCAAACATCCCTAAATAACAGTCATATTTCACTTTTACCATAAATGGTAAGTATGCCCCACATTCCACCAACTTATTCTATTTATATTTTAGAGTTTATGTCAATTTTGGTCCTAAACATATGACTAAAATACGAATTTGGTTCAAAATATTCACTTTTTGAAAAACAGGTCCATAACAAATGAAAATGTCGCCGAAGTAGTCCTTTTTTACGGTTCTGTCAAAAAACTAACGGCAACGCTAATTGCACAGTGGCATGACCGTTAGTTTTTTGACGGAACCATAAAAAAAAGACCACTCCGACAAGGATATCATTTGTTTTGGATCTGTTTTTAAAAAAATGAATGTTTTGTATCAAATTTGTATTTTGTCATATATTTATGACCGAAAGTGACCTTTACTCAACACACTTTTCTTTACATTTTTTGAAATTCGTGTAAAAGTTAAATAGGACTTCTATTGCATGTGGAACGAATGTTAATTAACTATACTTTGAAAAAACTAAAGCCAGCTAGTATATTGCAAGCAATTGCTAATATAAATTAAGGTAAACAATAATATTTAATTATTTCTTACCATCACGACCTCTTTTCATCGGCAATGGCGGATTGAATGATTCTTGAGAGATGAAAGGGTTGTTGTGCATAACGTGCGACCGCGATTGTTGAAGTGGTAAGATTAGCTTTAGGAGGGTGAATTATGCCTTCTTGATGATGAATGCCATGTTTTGTGCTAGAAAATGATTATAAAACGAAAAATAACGAGCTGGTTATGAGCAGGATGAATAGGCCTCGGACCGAATCTTTCTGCACATGTCGGAACTGCGACAACGACGGAATCGGGAAGCTAGCGGCGGATGCCGCCATGCCCTACTCTATAGAGAGTTTTTTGACAAGTAATTTTGAGATGATTGAGACAGAGAGATTTAGATTGTAGTAGTATGGAATATCAATGCAGGTTTTGTGATACAAGTAGAATGCAAATTGGCTCCTTTATAATTGAATAATGGAACTACTAAATTTTATTTTGATTGAAGTAAGATACTGACATTATAAATGTTGATAATGCGGATTAATAATTACACATTCACAATAGTTTGTGGCATCATTCTACCCAAGCCTTATTAAACGAATATCCTTCTTCGTTTGGGGCGTCAATCTACTGTCCACATGCTTGAAATCATTTGAGCTGTGTGAATAGATTGATCTAATCACTAGGCATGTCACATTTTGAGGCATACTTTGTGATCTTTATATAATCAGTGTTGGGTATTTGATACGAGCCTTCGTATAATTTAGATTTATTAGGGATTTGAATATCTTTTCATATATTTGTTTCTTGTTCATTAAGTAGATATTCTAGCATTATAAATAGATTGGGTGTTATCATTTTAGGAAATCAATCAATGAAAGAAATATTATTTTTCCACAAACAATCGTGAATTGTTCTATCAACCCTAGTCACGCCGCTGCCCGACGGAGGAGCTCCGCGCACAGCCACGAACTAGATCGCCGCCGATCCTACGTAAGGACGCCGGAGAAAGGGATATGACAAAGGGTCGTATCAACTGGTGCTTTCATCCTATGTACTCATGAAACGCTTCAACAACAACGGTAAGTCGGTTTGGGGATCGTCCCGACCCGATGTCTTTTCACGTCGCCAACAGCCGGTTGGATGTCGTGATTTTGGGAATTACAACCGTCGGCCGTTCGACGACGGTGAGATGGAGAACAGACCCGGAGAGGGGTCACACCATGATGATCCGGTTAGCCTTAAACTGGATCGCCTGCTGGATCGCTTGGATAAGCTGATTGCGTGGAGAGACAAGACTGATCGGCGGTTTGAGAACCTGAAACCCGCATGGTCTCGCTATACAGAACCTCCACTGGGATACGAGTACGGAGAGGACTTCGATGATGAAGATTTTCGTCAACAGAAACCTTGGGAAATGGGTTATCGCCAATCTCGTAACCAGTCCAACGGGTACGATCAGTCAGTCGATCGCCCGCCGTCTTGCTGGGACCCACACCAGAGGTTTCAAATTGCGGGGTATGTCAAACCGGAGCGGATCAAAATGCATCCTCCTCGTTTCGCGGGGACAAATGCATCAAATTGGATCTCGAGGGTCCAATCTTACTTCAATCATTTGATGATGCCCGATGCCCAACGATTGCACTACGCGGTCATGTTATTTGATCAACCAGCGGCGGATTGGGTATTCAACTATTTTGCAAATAACGATTTCGTGACGTGGCAGGATTTCTTGGAAGATGTGCTTGATCGTTTTGATCGTCAAGGCCCTAAACCAGTTATGAAGGAGAGGCTACAGTTGAGTACTCCGGCGCAGCAGTCATCGCAACCTTTACCGACGCCGTTTCAGACCCAGGGAGGTCCGGGACGTGCGGTTGATCAGGCAAGACCGCCGAGGGTCCGGGTTTCGCAGGCAGAAAAGGTGGAACGAGCTCGGTTGGGTCTGTGTTATTACTGCCCAGATAAATGGGTGGTGGGTCATGTGTGCAAACAGTGTTTATTGTGTTACGCCGAGGAGGGAGATGAGGGCGTGGCCACTTACGATGAGAAAGTTCCCAACAATGCCGCTCACAATGGGGGCTCTAATCTTGATGTTCCAAACGACGAGGCCATAGAAGAGATCGATAAGACCGACAATATGCCGCTGCAAGGGCTCGTCAGGGTATATGATGAGAAGATTGTCGAAGAGGAGGACACATTGCTAGAAGAGGAGGAGACATTGCTAGAAGATAAAGAGGTGACATTGCTAGAAGATAAAGAGGAGAGTGGTTCTATTGGTAAAGGGGAGAAGATAATCGCATCGTTCAATGTGGCTCAAATGTCATTGATGGATGGTGCGAACTGTGGGTTTAAGAGAGGTGGTGATTGCACTGGTGTAAGGACAATTGCCTATTTCTATGTGGATTTCGTTGATGCCGATGTTCCAAGTATTGTTCATCGTTCGACATCACTCGTCGTCGATGCGCGATTCATCCCTCCGTGCAATGACGCGCCATATTTGAGTGTTCTTGGAGGTGATAAAGGAAGGCATTCAACTGTTCGATATGTGTTTGATCCCGGAGGAGATGCCTCGTCAAAGCTTCTGCGTTCAACACTTTGTTGCTTCGTAGTTTCCACCTTGAGGACAAGGTGGATTTTAACCGGGGGAGAGTTGATACGAGCCTTCGTATAGTTTAGATTTATTAGGGATTTGAATATCTTTTCATATATTTGTTTCTTGTTCATTAAGTAGATATTCTAGCATTATAAATAGATAGGGTGTTATCATTTTAGGAAATCAATCAATGAAAGAAATATTATTTTTCCACAAACAATCGTGAATTGTTCTATCAACCCTAGTCACGCCGCTGCCCGACAGAGGAGCTCCGCGCACAGCCACGAACTAGATCGCCGCCGATCCTACGTAAGGACGCCGGAGAAAGGGATACGACAAAGGGTCGTATCAGTATTACGTACTATGACTTACTGCACCGAGTAGCAACACTACAATCTTTTATCATCCCACAATTTTTAATATCTTCAAAATAGGTATAAATTGAAATTATATTGATAAGGAAATAAATTATATCATAATTAGGATAGATTAGTTAAATTATAGATTATTATTCAATGTTGTAAATGGCAATAATTAATAAGGATATATGTATCACGTGATTTTGATTGAAAAATTATGAAGATTTATAGTGCAATGTTAGAATACATGAATTAAATGGGAAAGTTATAACTTGAACTTAAATATAGTTCCAATACATTTGTCCGTCAATATTTCAATACATTTTTAAATGATGGACTGTATGTGAAAGTCCCAGCTTGAACCCAACATTATAGCTACAATATTTTGACCGCGCCAAATAATCAAGCTTGATTTAGGAAGATAGGATTGAGCAAATCCAATCTCCATTTCCCCTACTTTTAGGCGTTGTTTGATTGGCGAGAAAGTAAAATTGGCAAGGAAAATTATTTATAGGAAAATGAATCCCGAGAATATGATTTCTAATAACTTTACTTTCTCGTGTTTGGAAAATATCAATATTTGAAAGTATATATTTGATTTAATAAATTATTAATTACAAATGATAATATTTATATTATTTTATTTATTATTACGATGGATAGTTTAAATATGGATTATACATCATAATATATAATAATAATAAAAATAATATATTAATAAATAAGATTATTATTATTATTGTTATTATTATTATTATTATTATTATTATCATTATATTTTCCTTGTTTCAGGATTTTGATTACTTTCCCGAGAATCCTTAAAAGTTGTACTAACTTTCCTTGTTTCAGGATTTTGATTACTTTCCCAGTTCGATTAAAAACGGAAACAAACACAGGAATTTAAAATTTAAGGAATCAGATTACTTTCTCAGGTAAAATCCTGGCAACCAAACATGACTATGTTGCATACATTCGATGACAATTGCATTTAACTAAAATAATTAGATGAATTAAAAACTTAGAATTTTAATATAATTTTCAAGATAATTGGCATGATAAGTTTAAACTCCCCAAATATCATCTCCAATGCTCTATCGACTCTTTCACTCCATCTTCAATATTCCTCTGTCCCACAAAATTATACTCTTTTCTTTTTAGTCCGTCCCATAAAAATATACACTTTCCAACTAATTATGGAAAAACTTTTCTCTTTAATAAGGTGAGACTCATTTTCCACTTACAATATTTTAATTAATTTTTATTTCTATCTCATTTATTTTACCAATATGCATTAAAATATATGCATTAAAACTCATATTCAACCAAAAGTTCATATTCTTATGAAACGGATGGAATAGTACATTTCTTAAAATAGAAATATCACTTACTCTACTTTTTCTCACTCTTACTTTATCCTCTCTCCAACTAAACAACACTCTATGTACAATCATGTGCTGAAAATGAAATGTTCCACTTAGATAAGACGGAAGGAGTATAAACTAGTATAAATATAAAATTTTGTAAATAGTTTAAACATCAAAATGTAATTATTTTATAATTATACTTATCTAGTACTACTAATTTTTAAAAATAGTTTAAACTTCTACATCAAATCTATTTTCTCTCTATTTGGATTTTGGGTCTATTAATTTAACCATCTACTCCTACCACTTTTACTCCCTGCTCTTAGGCAAGAGCACAACGCCCACATCCGTGCTCTTCCGCAAGTACAAGCTTAAGGGTCCCACCATTCTATTATTCAATTTAAATAAAAATATTTACACAAAATTAAAATGCATTAAAAATACCCGGAATAATATTACAAATTATAAAAAAATTAAAAATTAAATAATTAAAATACTAAAAATTAAAAATTACATAATTAAAATACTAAAAATTAAAAATTACATAATTAAAATACTAAAAATTAAAAATTACATAATTAAAATACTAAAAATTAAAAATTACATAATTAAAATACTAAAAATTAAAAATTACATAATTAAAATCCTAAAAATTAAAAATTACATAATTAAACACCTAAAAAATAAAAATTACCCCCGTGGATGACTATTCATCCGGCTCTACCGCCAATGTTTTTTGGAGACCCCGTATCATCGCCACATGCGATCGAAGTTGCTCGGGAGTCATAGTTAACCTATCGGCCAAATTAGATTGGGCCAAAATCCCCCTCAACGAGTTGGTGGGGGGTTGAGGTGGCACATAGGGATCGGGGGCGGATGGAGTCGCGGCGCGACGGCGGTTGGCCGCCGCCTTCTTCGTTCCTTGCGGCCGACGTTTCGAACTGCTCTGGCCGGCGTCGGGGCTACCCAAGTTAGCTCCGGCAAATTGGCTAGCCTCATCCTCGGAGCCGGCGTCGGATAGGGATATCGACCTCGACCGTTTGGAGTTGGAGCTAGAGGAGGATGATACGCCTCCCTTATACTTCGGATGCGCCCGCGTCTCCTGCCAAATGTTGAGGTACTTGAACGGCTTGTAGTTCATGGATTGGTAGGTTGCCAAGGCGGAGCTGATGATGTCAAGCTCGCTCCGGCCGCTCCCCGCCGACCGCTCTTCCTGGAGGTAATACCCCTGGAACTTTTGGATTTCTTCGTTGGCTTTGTATATGGCATTGCGCACCATACTCTCGTTGCGCTCGATTGTTCCAGCCGGCCCGTTTTGATTGTACCGGCGACAGATGCGCCACTAATAATGGTCACCGGATTGGTTCGTGCCAACCTCCGGATCTTCGGAGATTGACAAGTACGCTTTGAATAATTGCTCCATCTCCCCCGGAGTGTACGGAGTTCGGACACCACGACTAGGAAGAGGAGGAGTTTGAGAGGGGCCGCTCCCTCCCGCTTTAGGTACGGGTGGTTCGGGTGTCCACCCGTATTGCCCTTCGGGGGCATCTTGGTCGTCGATCGGGTAAGGCCTGTAGCCACCCGGAACTCGCGAACCTTGGGTTTGAGGAGGGGCCGAATATTCCGTTTCCGGACTAGGAAATGGTTGTGAACCGAACCAATCGAGGTTCCAACCGTGGGAGCCGGAGCGGTGATCGCCGGAGCCGGACAGTTTTTTGTTGTGAGTGAAAGAAAGATTGAGAATTGTAAGAATAGAAATGAGAGAATTTAGATGAGAATTGTGTAGTGTGGTGTGAATTTTTGGTGTGGAAGTGGGGGTATTTACAGATGAAAATGTGTATTTTTGGGGAAAAAATTGAAAAATAAATTAAAAGTGAGTAGAAAACGAATATAATTTTTTGGAAAGTGGGAAAATATTTTTTTATTTTTAATCGGATTTTTTAATTAAAATCCGATTTAAAAAAATCAAATTGTTGGCACGGACGTGCTCGATGCATCGCGCAGCGCCGTGTCAGCTGCAAGAGCGCAGCGGCATGCATCTTAGTGAGCTGTATGACACCAACAAGGGTTACCTAATGAATGATACTTGTATTTGTCGAAGCTGATGTCGCTGTACGTGGAGTCAATGATTATTGGATATATGACTCAAAGAAAGAAACTGGCTTTGTTGGACTTAAGAACCAGGGAGCAACTTGTTATATGAATTCTCTGCTCCAAACTTTGTACCACATTCCTTACTTTAGAAAGGTTACCATATGTTCCTGTCACCAATATTATTCCGATATACTATTAACCTGAGAAATCTTGTATCAGGCTGTATATCACATGCCAACAACTGAGAATGATAACCCTACAGGAAGCATACCTTTGGCGTTACAGAGTTTATTTTATAAGCTCCAGTATCATGACACCAGCGTAGCTACAAAAGAATTGACTAAATCATTTGGATGGGACACGTATGATTCTTTTATGCAACATGATGTGCAAGAACTGAACAGAGTTTTGTCTGAAAAGCTTGAACACAAGATGAAGGTACTGAATCTACTGATGTCTGACAACATGAGATCTTTTATGTGTATCTATCTTTTTATGTTAATAAAGTAAGTGGTGATGTTATATTATCTCTTGTACTGGTACAGGGAACTGTTGTGGAAGGAACTATACAAAAATTGTTTGAAGGAAACCATATGAATTACATAGAGTGCATCAACGTAGATTTCAAGTCTACTGGAAAAGAATCATTTTATGGTATTGGTGCTTTCTTATACAGCTGCACTTTCCTGGCATTCTGATGTTGAATCAGGGATTTATAACTCGTGTTCTTGTGGCAGACCTTCAGCTTGATGTAAAAGGTTGTAAGGATGTTTATGCTTCATTTGACAAGTATGTAGAAGTCGAACGTCTCGAGGGAGATAACAAATATCATGCCGAAGGAGATGGTATGCAGGTATGCTGCTGCAATAGCAGATAATGGTGTATATTTGAGACTATTAGCTTAACTTAATTGTTGATTTAAGGAAATCTACGTAACTTCCTTGCCCCTAAGAAAACTCGTGTATGTCAATATCTCTGATTTTTCCTCGTTGATTGATTAATTTATTTGTGTAACATTAGAACTCATTATTCATTCTCCTTGGCTGAAAATATATTTTGTCCTTAGGATGCAAAGAAGGGTGTCTTGTTCATTGACTTCCCTCCAGTTCTCCAGCTTCAGTTAAAGCGTTTTGAATATGATTTTATGAAGGATACAATGGTTAAGGTGAGTTGTTGAAATATTGATCATTGTGTATTTGTTTCTTAATGTTTGATTATCTTTATCTTGTTTCTTTATGTACATTCTGGTTAGCATCTTGGGTATATGATCAATCATCGGCTTAACTGTTTGATCTTAGCTTGGAGTTATAAATGTATCATTCTATTCTTATATTTACTTATTTAAATAGAGTTTTCCTGTACTTTGACCTGTGAATCTGGTTTTTGAAATAAATACTCCCTCCGTCCCACTTTAGGAGCCCAAGTTTACCATTTTTTGGTATCCCACTTTAGGAGTCCCGGTTGGAATAGCAGTCTAGCACTACTTGTTTTCTCATTTCTTGTTTTATTGAGTAGGATTGGAATACAAAGTTTCATACATTGAGAAATTGATCTTAACTAACAGAGGACGTGGGAGAGAGAATATCATTAATGTCAAATAAGAATTGTTGTCACATGTTTGCCTATAAGACGTTGTATAATAAGTTGGTGCAATGATATTCAATCCTCTTACGCTAGGTTAATCGTTATATTTTTATTTCTAACTATCCATTCCATTAGTTCCATAAATGCGACAATTTAATGATTGTTTGTCCTTCATTAACTTGGTGATGCGAAATTCATAATTTTTAGGTCATCCCCTTCTGTTTGGATGCAGTAACTCTTTGTGGGCCTTTGTTATGCATCTCAAGAATAATGAGTGATGCTTTAAAGTGTATGTTACGATCTCTCGTCGTAACCTCCCTATCTTAGCTCAACTCCACCGAGATTCCGCGATATCCGCAATCACAACACACGAATGATCAAGGAATGAACGTTTTATTGAATCACAAACGAAGAGTTACACAATATGAATGAACAACGAAGAGGAACTCTAGATCCACGACCTAAGTTCCGAGCTTACAGCTCAACAACACAATATCAACGCTAAAAACAAAAGGAAGAGTAGCTAAGCTTATTTATACTCCGTTTCCTAGCTCGAGCTAGCTCATGCCGCCTCCTAGCTTAGTATCCTCCACGTAGGACCCTTCTCATTGGCTGTTAATACGTCATTGCCTTCTTCTCATTGGTCGAGACCTCTTAACTAATGCCACGTCACCGCGCTCTCACTATATATCGCATGCATGTTCGCTAATGTTGCATGCATGTAAGCTAATCACGGTTTATACTCATGCATGCAACAATGCTCCCCTCTTAAGGTTCCTTTTCCACAAGGAACCATGGAAATCTGGCTTTAATCACCTCCGCAAACTCCCATGAAGCATCTGCCGGCGATTTTCCCTCCCAATGGATGAGCCATTTAGTAGCCGCTTGATTCTGTCTCTTAACCATTTTTCTATCGAGTATCGCCTGAGGAATAGCGTCATTTAAGTGAGATATCTCTGGTAGATCAGTTACGGGGCCTGTTGGAGGAGAAGCTGGTTTCAACAATGATACATGAAACACATTGTGAATTGTAGCCGAGGCTGGTAGATTGAGTTTATAAGCTACTGCACCAATCTTATCCAATATCTGATATGGACCAAAGTATTTGGGCTCAAATTTGTGGTGTTTTCCTCGGATGGATCTCTGCCTATACTCTCTCAATTTCAACCAAACCCACTCCCCTATCTCAAACTCCTTATCACTTCTGTGTTTGTCCGCTTGTTTCTTCATTCTGTCAGCCGCTTTCTGGACATTTCGTTTAAGTATAGCAAGCATCTCTTCTCTGTCTCTGAGAGCAAGATCGACTGCTTCAATATTGGAATCACCCGGTAAGTAAGGAACATGTAAAGGAGGTGTAAAGCCATATAGAGCTTCAAAAGGAGTCATTCTAATACTCGAGTGATAAGTAGTATTGTACCAGTATTCAGCCAAACTCAACCAATGGAACCAAGTATGCGGTTTCTCTCCCATAGCACAACGTAAATAGCATTGTAAACTTCGGTTGACTATTTCAGTTTGCCCATCCGTTTCTGGGTGATAAGTCGTGGAATACAACAACTCAACCCCTAACAAGCTCATGAATTCTTTCCAGAAGCTCCCCACAAAGATAGCTCCTCTATCACTCACAATCTTAACTGGCATTCCATGCAATTTAAACACAGAATCCATAAACACCTCAGCTACTTTCTTTGTTGTAAATGGGTGTGAAAGAGCCATAAAATGTGCATATTTACTTAGCCTATCCACCACCACAAATATAGTGTCATAACCTTGAGAGCTCGGCAAAGCTTCAACAAAATCCATTGAGATATCTGTATAAATTGCAGTAGGTATTGGGAGAGGCTGTAATAATCCAGATGGAGAAGTATTACCCGGCTTGTATTTTTGGCAAGTAACACATAGTCGCACAAACTCTCTGACATCTTTTCTCAGTTTCGGCCAATATAACAGGGCAGCTATCCTCTTGTAAGTTCCCAATACTCCTGAATGACCAGCCAAAGCAGATCCATGGAAGGTAGATAAGATCTGAGCCTTAAGTAACACATCATTTCCCACCACCAGCTTGCCTTTTCTTCTCAGTTCTTCCCTCTCCCAACTAAATTTTGGATGAGACTCTGTATTCTGCTTTTTTCTTCCAAAATTTTCTGGATCAGAGTGTCTTTTTTCCATGATTCCTTAACTTTTGCAATTAACTCAAGAGGAATCACAAAGGAGGTTAGAGCATAAGTCATCACTTCTGGAACTCTAGACAAAGCATCAGCCACTGAATTCTCAATGCCTTTCTTGTATCTAATTTCATAATCAAATTGCATTAGCTTGGTCATCCAAGCTTGTTGAGTAGGTGTAGTCAGCTTCTGATCCATCAAATATTTCAAGCTCTGATGATCAGTCAGAATGATGAACTTCTTGCCTTGCAAATAATGATACCACTTCTTCACAGCCATTAAAATAGCCAACAATTCCTTCTCATATACTGATAAAGTCTGATATTTAGGAGATAGGGACTTACTAATGAAGGCTATGGGATGCTTATCTTGCATTAGCACAGCTCCAATTCCAAATCCTGAAGCATCAGTCTCTATAACGAACTCTTTAGTAAAATCTGGCAAGGCCAACACAGGAGCTGTTATCATAGCCATTTTCAGTTTTTCAAAAGCTTCTTGTGCTTCATTTGTCCACTTGAATATATTGCCCTTAATCACCTCTATCAGTGGTCTAGCTATCACTCCATAATGATGCACAAATCTCCTGTAATAGCCAGTTAAGCCAAGGAAGCTTCTCACTTGTTTGACAGTCTTAGGCTGAGGCCAATGTTTCACTGCTTCTATTTTTCCTTCATCAGTTGAGACCCCTTCATGAGATATAACATGACCGAGATACTCCACTTTCTTACACCCAAAAGTACACTTGCTCCTTTTAGCTAATAAGCTATGCTCTTTCATCAATTCCAGAACTACTCTCAAGTGTTGCTCATGGGCCTCTTGGTTGCTGCTGTAGACTAGAATATCATCAAAGAATACCAGTATAAATTTCCTCAAATAACTCTTGAAAATTGTGTTCATTAAATTCTGAAATGTTGCTGGAGCATTTGTCAAACCAAATGGCATGACTAAAAACTCATAGTGCCCGGAGTGAGTTTTAAAAGCAGTCTTGTGGACATCCTCCGGTCTCATCCTTACTTGCCAGTAACCTGACCTTAAATCAATCTTTGAGAACCAAGCAGCCTTACCCAATTCATCTAGCAACTCCTCAATAACAGGTATAGGGTACTTGTCTTTGACCGTGATAGCATTCAATGCTCTATAATCCACACACATTCTCCAAGTAGAGTCCTTCTTTTTAACCAACACAATGGAACTTGCAAAAGGGCTCTCACTATGTCGAATAACTCCAGCCTTAAGCATATCTTCAATCATAGCCTCAATAACATTTTTCTGATGTGCAACATATTTATAAGGTCTCATGTTGATGGCATCTGCTCCCTCTTTTAAAATAATTTTGTGATCCAGTTCTCTCTGTGGAGGTAGTGTTTTCGGCTCCTCAAATATTTCAGCAAACTCTTTAAGCATCATATTAAGCTTTGGCCAAATTTCCTCAACACTAAGCTCATAACATAAATCTGTCTCCAACTCAACAGCAGGTATCCACTGACTGAGTTTTCTCTCATTAACATCAGCTTCATCTGGATTCATTATGTGTAGAAAATTCAATTGCTCAACCTTAGGTGACCATCTCTCACCTTGTAGCTTCACTTTCTCTCCATTCAACTTGAAAACCATACTGAGATTGTTAAAATTCCACTTAATCTCACCCAAAGTGGATAACCATTCTCCACCCAATATCAGATCATAAGTCTCCAGAGTAATAAGATAGACTTCACTCTGAAATCTGGATCCTTGCATCTCCCATTCCAACCTATTGCATTTTTGGGTGCATTGCAGAATCTGCCCATTAGCTACTTCCACAGCTTTTGAATTAACAGGAAGTAGTTCACAATTGATTTTTCTAGCCACTTTCGAGCTTAAAAAATTGTGAGTGCTACCAGTATCTATCAATATTCTCAAGATCTTACCCTGACATTTCCCTCTAATCCTCATTACTTGAGGTCCATCCTTTCCCCACACAGCATGTAAGGAGAGCTGCAGACCAGATTTCTCATCTTCTTCTTCGTCCTCACTCACTTCCTGCACCTCATTACTTCCCACTTCTCCTACCTCAAGCAGCTGCACAACATATGATCTTCTCTTACTACACTGGTGGTTTGGAGTGAATTTCTCCGTGCACCAGAAACACTCTTTTCTTGCCCTTTTTTCATCCATTTCTTTTGGAGTCAAATTAGTACTAGCTCTAACACCATTCGGTCTACCAACCTCCTTGTTACTTCCATTCCAGTTATTCAAAACTCCAACCTTATTAGTAGCAGTCACAGCCAAAGGTTTGCTATTAGAATAGTAGCTACTGCTCGCTTGAACATGGCTCTGACTAACCTTTGTTTTAACACCTAGAGCTCTCACAGTCAACTCTTGTAGTTTAGCTAAAGAGTAAGCCTCAGATAATGCCTTAGGTCTAAACATACGCACAGGCATTTGTAGTTCATCAATTAATCCAGATAAGAAGAAGCTCAAAGCTTGATCCTCTCTAATTCCAGCTCTAGGATATAATTCATCAAAGGTATCCATGTAATTTTGTAGCGTACCTGTTTGTTTGAGGTTCCTGAGGTCAGCTAATGGATCCTCATATGCGTGAGCACCAAAGCGAGCGGCCAAGGATGAGCTATAGCTCGACCAATCCGCGTACGCCATATCTCCATGTAAGCTTTCAAAACCTCGATGCCACTGCGAAGCCTTCCCTTCTAGATGAATTGCAGCCACTCTAACCTTATCCTCTTCAGGTACCTTAGCCACTTGGAAAAAGTACTCAGCTCTCATCATCCACCCTTCAAAACCGTCTCCATCGAATTTAGGAAATTCATATCGCGTCGATCTTCCTCCATTTTCATACCTATTCCAACCAGTCTCCATTTCATTATTTTTCTGATTCTGCAAATTAAGCGCAGCAATTGTTTGCGACATCTCCATCATCTCGGCCTTATGCTCTTCTCGCATCTCTTGCAATTTCTGCTCCATCGCCTCCAACATTTTCTTCTCCATTTCCGCACCTCGAGTAACCGTTCCGACGTCCGGAGATCGATTGCTCTGATACCAATTGTTACGATCTCTCGTCGTAACCTCCCTATCTTAGCTCAACTCCACCGAGATTCCGCGATATCCGCAATCACAACACACGAATGATCAAGGAATGAACGTTTTATTGAATCACAAACGAAGAGTTACACAATATGAATGAACAACGAAGAGGAACTCTAGATCCACGACCTAAGTTCCGAGCTTACAGCTCAACAACACAATATCAACGCTAAAAACAAAAGGAAGAGTAGCTAAGCTTATTTATACTCCGTTTCCTAGCTCGAGCTAGCTCATGCCGCCTCCTAGCTTAGTATCCTCCACGTAGGACCCTTCTCATTGGCTGTTAATACGTCATTGCCTTCTTCTCATTGGTCGAGACCTCTTAACTAATGCCACGTCACCGCGCTCTCACTATATATCGCATGCATGTTCGCTAATGTTGCATGCATGTAAGCTAATCACGGTTTATACTCATGCATGCAACAGTGTATAGTATTGGATTTTAGTTGATAAATTTTGATGAAGATGGCTCAATGTTGTTTTCTCCTTATATTTAAGATGAGAAATTTGTGGCAGATCTGGTGTAATTAGTTTTGCTCATTTTATTTGCATAAACCAATGTGCTTCAGTACTGTTCTGGGATACCTCATCGCATTCCTTTTACGTAATTGATTTCCTAGTATCTCATCATGAAAAAATAAGTACTTTTCCCTCAAATACTACTAACCTTTTCTTGTTCTTCTCTGCTTCTTTTCTATGACAGTGTTTTAGTTCACAGCGGTGGGGTGCAAGGTGGACACTATTATGCTTTTATCAGACCAAAATTTTCTGACCTGTGGTATGTTTTTTATTTCTGCAGAATCCCAACCCCTGATGATCCTGCATATCAACTAACGCATATTTTACTTTTTTTCAGTGAGGAGACACACATATTTCGAAGTTCCATAGTTTTAGTTTTTATAATGATTCGAATATTTTACCACGCATGGGCAGATGTAGTTAATAATGGTTGCTTAATCAATTTGATTTCATCTGAAAAGCACCTGAAACTTCATCTTTCCTGAGTTAGGACTCACTTCTCAGGTATAAGTTTGATGATGAGAGGGTCACGAAAGAAGACATGGAGAGGGCACTAGAGGAGCAGTATGGCGGCGAGGAAGAGGTGATTTTTCCTCATGGTTCTGTGCCTTTACGACCTTTTAAATGTGTGCTTATGTTCCCTATATTGACAGTTCCCACAGACAAATCCTGGCTACAACAATACTCCATTCAAATTTACAAAATGCTCAAATGCATACATGCTTGTGTATATACGAGTGAGCGACAAGGATAAGATTATGTGTGATGTGGATGAGAAGGATATTGCAGAACATCTCCGGGTGATAAAGCAATGCTTTAGTGTTTTGGTATTACTGTTATCAACAGAGTGTTTTCATGAACCATCACTTGCTTACTCATTCCAGATAAGACTGAAAAAAGAAGAAGAAGAAGAAGAAAAGGAAGACAAGAGAAGATACAAAGCACAAGCCCAACTTTACACCATTATTAAGGTTTTCATGGCGTTCTGCATTCTCAATTAAATGGGCTGCTGAAGCCATTTATTAATATTTTCAGGTTGCTCGAGATGAGGATTTAAAAGAAGAGATAGGAAAGCATGCATATTTTGATCTTGTAGATCATGATAAAGTCCGTAACTTCCGTATCCAGAAGCAGATGCGTTTTAATATCTTCAAGGTATCTTATTTCCTCATCCTTAATGTGGAAAAAAGCACAAAACTAGCCTAGCCCTCTATGTTACTATTAAAAGTTCGTTATTAGACTCTATTTTTTCAATAAGATGCCTTTTGAGTGAAAATTGTTGCAATGCATGTTTCCGGAAACAAAGTATATGTCTGAATAAAATACAGGAAACAGTACTATTCTAGTATTCTTGAGACTTGTATCATGTAATGGTCTTTTTTGGTTATTGCCATCGGTTAAGTGGATTTTGTGGTTTCTTATGAAGGATGAAGTTGCGAAAGAGTTTGGTATTCCAGTTCAATTTCAGCGCTTCTGGATGTGGGCGAAAAGGCAGAACCACACTTACCGCCCAAACCGACCATTGACACCCCAGGAGGAGGCTCAAACTGTAAGCATTTCGTTCTGACAAAGCAAAACTAAAATTTGAGCCTTTCTCTTGGCTGGTTTCTGTCCACATCCATAAATGATGGTACCGAATTTGCGTAACCAGGACCACCCAATGTCTCATTTGGTTTCTAACTCGGTTGATTTTGGCTTTGACTTGCTGAATCTTAATCTAAGCTTACGTTCACAATGTCTACAAGATGTTTATGGCCCTTTCATTTTGCCTATTACGTATCTAGTTTGCTTTATCTAGTAAAGCGCACGGTGCAGAGTTGAAATTATTTCTGGAAGTAGAGTTTGGACTGGTATTTCTGTGATATTTTTGTTAGATCTTTTATAGAAGTGGCTATTGCAGGATTTTTGTTATTTTTGTCTCAACTCTCTTTGTGCTTAATGTATAGGATTTACAATCAATTCCTCTACCAGAAATAACTAAGGATGACATTCTCCTCTTCTTTAAGCTTTATGATCCCGAAAAAGAAGTATCATCTTTGTCCTTTCTTTTATTTCAATCAGCTGCCATTATATAAATCAAAATTTTACAGCTACGCTGGGAGGCTTATTGTCAAGGGCACAGCAAAGCCCATTGAAATCCTATCAAAGTTAAATGAAATGGCTGGATTTGCCCCTGATGAAGAAATTGAACTTTTTGAGGTTTCTCTGCCATAAAATTACAGAACACTTAGAACTTCTTTTGACAATTTGACATTACATTGTCATGTTTCTGCTAAATCTACAGGAAATAAAATTTGAGCCATGTGTAATGTGCGAATGCCTTCATAAAAGAGCTTCATTTTTGTCCAGTCAGGTTTACTATTTAATTTTAATTTATTACTATATGTTTATATTAATCATTTTCATGCTCTGTTTTGTACTTATTCACCGCTCCCCCTATTGGCTCCTAAGATCGAAAATGGGGATATTATTTGCTTCCAGAAACGACCTTCGGATAAACTGTATAACAAAATGCGTTTCCCCGATGTTCCTACGTACTTGGAGTATGTGAAAAATCGCCAGGTGAGCTCCTACTTCAGGTTGCTTAATACGCCTTCTTGGCACTGGCAGTGAATTAGCAAATTGTAAGTTATTCTATTGCCTGGCTTGTGGTTATCTTTCTGAACACTTATGGTGAACATTGTTTATATTAGAGTTATTATTTGTTTCTTTTAGTAATAGTTGGCTGTATGCTACTTTATGAAGTTTATTCTTTCTGTTTGGATGTGGAGAGCAACTTTCCTTCAACCATTATTTGTTCCTCTGCAGGTTGTGCATGTTCGAGCCTTGGAGAGGCCCAGGGAAGATGCATTTTGCCTAGAATTGTGAGTAAGGTTATATGGGCATCACATTGACCATTGAGGACTCTGATTTTCAAGTACCATTATTTTGTATTCTCTATATTCTGGAGGATTTGTTTGTGAGCATCTGGCTTGAACCTACAGAGCGAAGAATCACACATATGATGATGTCGTGGAAAAAATTGCCCAGCAACTTGGCTTGGAGGATCCATCCAAAATTAGGCTTACTCCTCACAATTGCTATTCTCAGCAACCAAAGCCAAATCCGATCAAATATAGATCAGTTGATCATCTGCAAGACATGCTTATGCACCACAACCAGGTAGTGCTGTGAAGTATCTGTCCCTATTTTTAATTTAGTTTCTTTGGGTTTGTTTCCTTTTTTCATTATAAGGAATAAAGAAGGAAGCATGAATGTAAGTAGTTGATTAATGATTTATGTGGACCTCTTGAAATAGATCTCCGATATATTGTATTATGAAGTGCTGGATATTCCGCTTCCAGAGTTGCAGTGTATAAAGAATTTGAATGTCGCCTTCCATCATGTTACAAAAGATGAGGTGATGATATTTCTGGGCATTACGTTTTATTGAAATTTTTAGCTTAAGACGGATGACATCATCATAGTATGCGTGCATTTCCTTTCTCAGGCTGCTGTTGTCAATATTAGGTTGCCAAAGCAAAGCACTGTTGGGGATGTTCTCGATGAGATCAAGAAAAAGGTTCTTCCTATGTTCTGCTCTTGGCCATAGTCTTTATGTTTAACTCATTGCATCTTCAAATGATTTATTTGTCGAACTTCTCTTTATTTTTATTATGTCCTTTATAATTCTTTTGCATCTTATCGTAGGTAGAATTGTCTCAACCAAATGCTGAGCTTAGGTTACTTGAAGTTTTCTATCATAAAATTTACAAGGTAATGATCTTGGCTCAAACATGTCTTTTGTTCCTGATATGTTTGCTGAAGCCTTGGTCATTTATTGTATGTTGGGTCATTTCTGGCTGTACTTGGATGCTATATAATCTCAGTAACCGTTATGATCTGGCATATTGTTGCTTGACTAGATGGCATGAAGTGGATGCCACAAATAATTTCAAACAAATTCTGATCCCATGTTCATCTAAATATGTACCACACAGGATAATCCTAACCTCCCTTGATTTTGCAGATTTTCCCCATCCTTGAAAAAATTGAGAACATAAATGACCAGTATTGGACGATGCGCGCTGAGGAGGTGAATTCTATTTCCTAAGCCTTATCTCGCTCTCATCATTGTGGACAAATCATATTGACAGTTCAGCTATATTACCTGATCCCTCTTCACCCTTAGAACTAATGTGTGATACATCTAATGAACAACATTTTGGGCCCTATATTTATACTGTCCTGTTTTATCTTAGATTCCGGAAGAAGAAAAGAATCTTGGGCGCAACGATCACTTGATTCATGTTCACCATTTTACAAAGGAGGTTTCCCAGAATCAAATGGTATTTCAGCCTTTTCTGAACTTTAGATTTGCAAGTAGATATGAGATAAGTTATAGCTACTTATGCAATGCTTGCATTTTTCCCTGAACAGCAAGTACAGAATTTCGGGGACCCATTCTTATTGGTTATTCATAAAGATGAAACATTAGCAGATGTTAAACTCCGCATTCAAAAGAAATTGCAGGTCCCAGATGAAGAGTTTTCTAAGGCATGTAAATTGAATGCCATTACCTTGATACATTCTGTTTAACTCTTGTGGATAATCTTCCCTTCTGATCATTAATTTTCATTATTTGGAAAAATGTACAGTGGAAGTTCGCATTGGGATGTCCAGAGTATCTTGAGGACTCTAACGTTGTCTCCAGTCGTTTCCTGGTCCAGGTAAAACTATGCCCCCCCCCCCCTGGCATTGTGATAATTTAGTAAATAAGCTTTTGATGGAATTCCAGTTGAAACTGGTGAGGTTCTTTTGTCTTTTTCGCAGAGAAGAGAAGTGTACGGTGTTTGGAAGCAGTACCTTGGGCTAGAGCACTCTGTTACTACACCTAAAAGGGCATATACTATTGTGAACCAGGTGAGTCAGCAGTTTTCCATCTTTTAATCTTGTGTTATTCTACTTCTACTGACCGCTTGTCTTTTTCGAAGAGAAGAGAAGTTTACGGTGTTTGGTAGGCTCAGGGTAATTTTCTGGATAGAGGCAGTAGATATTGCGTTTTGTGTTCCGGTCACCAGATTCCCCTGCAGTAGGCGAGAATTATAACATTGCCTGAGCCTCCGATACCCGTGAAAGATCGTTCATAACAGGATTTTGGCTGAATAGGGTCGGGTCGGGTCGGGTCGGGTCGGTAAAGTGAGTATAGATAGTAGTACTCTGTGTTTCTTAATCTTATGTCATTTTTTCTGTTCATCCCAAATTTTATATCCAGGGAATGTGGTGGTAAATAATCATTTCTCTTATTTTTGAAATAGATATTTCTAGCCATTACTTTTCGAATAGATATTTATATGTTGCCATGCGATTTTCAATATCTCATGTGTGTGTGTATGTATGTATATATATGTTGATGGATTGCCTCGCACTAGTCAATAGTGTGCTAGCAAAGCTCAATGAACCTTGTGACTTTGCCGTGATTCTCAAAATTACGAAGATCAAATTTTCCCAACATCGTGAGATTTCACTTTTTAGCTTATCAAATTCTAACATTATTATTTTTATTTACTCTAGTCTAACTTCACATATTATGTGTACACATAAGTTAATAGTTTAGTCATTCTATATTAGTCAGTTGGTAAGTCATTAGTTTATTTTAAATGAAGTGATTCATACATAATTCTCTTTATTGCGATAGTTGAGGAAAAAATTGAGCCATTTTCAATTCAAATTTCATGTCTTATAATCATATTGTTTCCTCTATGGATTTCATTCCCAAAAACTAACTAAACATATATATACTCTTAAATATAAGTTGTGTAGCATAAATGTACGTTAAATATATGGTTGCATTCAAAATATGACCATATCTTAATATGCTCACTGATAACTACTTTGGACTGAACGAATGTGACTGCAAATATTTTAGTCTGTAGATTTAGTTTGTACGATATAATAATTACAATATGCAATATATAGTGACTGAGTTGTAATATACCATTGAAACGGCCGCTTGTTGTGTGAGTGTATGTGTAATAAACTTCTAGGTCGAGCTACCAAGTCTAATGAATCCACTAAACACTAGGTCTAGGAACTCAAGGTGACACGGAAGACTCTCTGTCTATGAACACACAAACTCTTGCGTTTCAAATATCCCTCAACCCCGTTATATTATAGATTAGTACAGAGAAGCAGGGGTCGATCCCACGAAGATGGACGTGAAAGAAAGCATCTAGAGACTTTGGTTTAGAAAGCGGTTGCTGCCACACAAATTTGGGTTGAGGTATAACTACGGCTAGACCTAGGCACAAAATCAAACACTAGACCTAGGAAACTGTAAATGTCATGCTGAGATCGAACATCCTTAGGGCTACGTAATTTTAAACTAACTTCCTAGACCGAGCAACAATTACCAACTATAGCTAAACAGAACGCAAATAAAAGTGGGGACCAACTCCCAGAAATATCAAGTACGGAATAAAAGCTGCAACTAACTAACTAAGGATTTAACTAACAGCAACATGCATCTCATCGGCTAAATCAAATACGAATATGATGAAAACAGAGCACATACCTAGATTCGAACAGAATATAGAAGTTCGGACGTCGGAAATGAACACACGAAATGAAATGAACACACGAAATCACTCTGTTTCAGCTTCAACGCCGGATGCTTAATCCACTCTGGATCCAAACAATCCGGTCCCAACAACAACCAGAATCAACTCCATGATTCTCGATTCAACAGATCTGCTCCGATCAACACTAAATTCCAGCGAGTCTACTCAAACTCAGCAACTAACACGAAAATCAAACATCCAATTCAACATTCACAACTAGCTCAAGATAAATGACATCCATAATCGAAATCAACAGCAACTCAAATATGGAAAACAGAAATTTCATAAACAACGGAAATTCAACAGCAAATAGGGCCGAGCTTCGAACGGCGAAGCTCGGTGAAATTCACGACAGTAAAGTAAAATGAAAAGGATTAAATTGTTTCTTCGCCCTCTGTAAGGACGGTGTTACCCACTACTGACTAGCAAAATAAACCCGAGAACACCCCACGATTTCCCGATTAAACCCAAAGTATGTAGAAGTGAGTGAGCTAGAGCTGCAATCTGGTCATAAGGCCTCCACCGAGAAGGTCCCCTCTGATTGCATGCTTTCTTCTTTATATAGGTGTGGACATAATCTTCTAGAAGCCTTCGTAGAGATCTCCATTCTACCCTTCAGCCCCTTGATTTCCTCCGCCTTGTAATTTTTCTTCAAATTGCTCACTTATTCGCCAGTTTCCTTGGACCATGCAATTGTCCTTCTATATTCCTGGATCTGGCGAAAACCTTCTACATACCTGACTTAAAACATGTGTTAGACCCCGCAAATGAATGAGTTTCACCCCTATATCTATGCATGAAATTAGCCTTATCAATCATATTCATTGTATTTTGTAGTTATTTTTAATGTGTTTATAAATATTTTGATTGATTTTTTTAGCATATGCTGATTGGGTTTTTAACCTATGCTGATTGAGTTTGTAATATATGCTGATTGAGTTTTTAATTTGTGTTAATTGAATTTCTATAGGTTGTTGTATGACTATGTTCATTGTAATATATGACTCTGCTAATTGAATTTCTATAGGTTGTCGTATGCGAATATATTGATTCCGTTGTATGGATGTGCTGACTCATTCATGCTGATTTTATGTAATTTAGTATGGATCAGTATACAAATCCATGTATTTTTATTATACCAAACAACAGAATTGGAATGGAAGGCTTCAATTACAATTCCAAAGCTTGAATTCCATGGTACAGAACGCAGAAGGCTTTGATATTATGGAATTCAAATTTAAGCCATAAATTTCAAATTTAATATTGGAACATATTTTGTGTGTTGTATCACAAGCAATGGTAAGATAAAAATATAAACAAAACACTAGGGAATTGCATAAGATAAAGGGTTTCAATCGGCTCTAACCGGACCTGATCCTCAAAATTATAAACTTCAAATTACACCAAACCTTCTATCTCAACAAAATCAAAATAATGACTACAAAATATTTTGTGCGCAGCATAAACAGAGTTCCAAACAAAATTAACAGAATGTACTAAACTGTAATATGAATAAAACTTTTGTACTATGATATAGGTAAACTTCAAACTTTTTGTACCAATTCGAAACAAATGTGAAACATTCTATATGAGTTTTGTATTACCCATTCATATGGCGGATGCAGGTTTACTAGATTCAGAAGGGAAATTTACTGAAACGACCTTGGGTCCGTGCTACAAGTTTGGAATGACAAAATGCCCTTGGGTTTGCAACTATTTCTCCTTTAAAAAATGAAATGAAACAGCATTCCCGAGCTAGGAAAGAGCAATTGCAAACGGCTTAGTTACAAGATCCTGTATGAGATTACACCTTCATTGGTCTCAATGCGCACCCTATTCATTTTTAAGAGCAGCAGTACATAAGATCTTGCTTTGTAGCCTGCCCATAAATATACTGTATAATATAAGAGCCGCACATAGTTTTTGGTGCGAGGAGAAGCAAATGTTAAAACTAGAAGATAGTATCGAACCACATACCTAGTCCCATCAACTCAATTTCATCTTGCTGAAAACTTTCTCCCTTTGAACCCAACCATGATTTCATTTTTTCAACCGCAATTTGGAGATCCTGTATAACTCACACTTCAGTCTCTGTTTTATGGAATGAAGGGGAAAGACAAGTAACAGGTGGCAACTACAAAGTCAAGTCCAAGGACTTATGCATCTGATTCTAGTATTCCTTAAAATGATGAATGGAATTTCACAGAGAGATCGAATGCAGTCTCACCAACCAATACTATTCACGTTACAATCATAGTATGCATGACTACTAGATCTTCTTCTTGTAAGAGAATGCTCTATATATAGCTTTAGTCAAAGTGAAGATGTGAATAGTGAAGTGGAAAGATATGTTAAACAATGTCTATAAACCATTCGCTCATGCTCAATGCTCACTGTCTAAGCATGACTACAAGATTCTTGTAAGTAATGAATGTTAAAGAACGAACTTTATAATGTTTATCAACTTTATAATGCTGACAAAAGACGAAGGTTGTACCTCCCATGATGCCAAGCCTTTCATGATTTTGGGAAGGCTTTCATAATCATCTCTAGACACATTCAGGGAAAGCTTAGAATCTTCACATTGCTTCATCTCATCCGTCCTTTCTTCTAAACTCATTATAAACAAGTATATCATTTGTATCAAAGCTTCAACTAGATGTACTACATGGAAAGAAAGAAAGGAATAAAATTGGAAGACAGTGACTTGCTAACCTTCTATCTCAAATTCAGATTCATACATCTCAACTTTAGTTTGAGCTTCACCACATACACAAAACAAAAATTAGTGCTTTTAGAAAGTGTGATAGTGGCCATGATATTTCTCAAGCACAATCAACTCACCTTGAGATGCTATGGCTGCAAGACTACTATCTGAGATCCCAAATTTCTTCAAACTCAATGAATCATCAAGCCTACATTATATGTTAAGGAAGAAAAAGGCAAAACAAGAATGCTAGTGAAATTGTAGAATCAAATCCAGAGGATACAAGGGGTCGTCTTCCACATCATCGCTCCTCTTCAATTCATCACCGATTCCAGGGGAAAAGGTGTCATCCACCACAGCTTCTTCATCAAAATCAACTAATACACCAATTGAAATATAAATTAATTCAGAAAAAAAGAGGAAAAAAAAAACACGAGAAGAATGCGAAAAGTGATGATGGAGACGAACGTGGGGCAATGTAGTTAGAGGAGGAATAGAGGTGATCCTGGAGGTCAGAAATGCCATTTCGATTCTTCTTCAAGACCTCATTGCAGTGCCCTAAGAGCTCCTCAAACGACACCGTTGCGAATGACATGGATTCGAGAATGTTGAGGTCATCTCCGGCGGCGGAAACTCTCCGATTAACGCTTTGAATGAAGGTTGTTGAAGCGGAATCTAAGAATTGAAGGATGAATTAGTGTTAAATTGGATCGGAGCAGATAGTGCAGTGAGTGGTTAGTTAGTTAGTTAGGGAGTACTGAGGGGGATCGGGCGGCGGTGGACGGACTCTTTGAGGGCGGCGCAGCTAGTTTGGAGATGGTTGCAGAATTTCGCCAGCGTTGTGCACAATTTTCCGACTGATTCTTCCATCTTCTTCCTTTCAAAATTTTCCCCCTCTCTCACTATCTTATATACTCACGTATTTGAATTTACCAATATATTTCATAAATTATTAATGTATAATGTTAAATATTATAAATATTTATTTTTATTTACATTTACCTGTTTTGCTCATTTTATTTCAGTTTTTTCAATTTATACTTCGATTTGTTGTATTTTCTAATCTCTATTTACATTTTGTTTTACCTTTTATGTTCTATTTGCATTTTATCATTTTCAATTTATACTTCAATTTGCTGTATTTTCTATTTTTATCATACGATAGACTTGGATTTGGATAGACGAAAGATCAACTTAATTGAGATAAGGGATTCGAGGTATCATATACATGAAACCAACGGTGATCTTCTTTACCAAAAACAAAAAAACACAAACAAATAACAACTTGGATTTGGAAAAAATAGGAGAATCATAAAATTTATAGGATGACAGTAATTAGAAGACTTTTACATAGTATCTACTGGTAAATGGGGCGCCGTGTAAAGTTGAACTAAGCGACGCCAATCTACAGACGGATGTAAAGCTAACCAATGGGTCAAGTTTTTACAAAATTCCCCCAACATTTAAACCGGTAAAATTCAAAGAAGAAGATACAACATTCAGATGTGCTGGAAACAATGGGGTTCACAGAGGCAATCAATGGCATGCATCAGCTTTCTCCTCGGGCCAACGGCATCCGTGCCCATGTCTTTGAGCTTCTGCATAGTAAGATTTGCCAGCTGAAATTTGCCGACCCTTCTCATCTGGAAAACCTTGATGAATCGTGCAAGGCCAAGAGAATCGAGCCAATTCTCCAATCCTCCTGCCTTCCTGAGCTTCTTCTCTAGATACGACGCTCTCATCCTTTGATTTAGAAATGAGGTGCTATCAGCAAATATCTTCATTCCCTGCCTAGATCTCGGGATGCTCCACAGACTAATGTCATTCCCCTCTCTATGACCACGAAGTGGAGAATTGTCTAAGGTGGTCCTCTGATGGGATGAACTTGGTGGCTTTTCGAAATTTACATTGGGCACTTCTAGAGGAGGTTGAGGTTGAGGTTGAACAGCCTGTTCTTCAGATGACCTGGATTTATCCAGTTCATGGACTGATAGCTTCGCAGTGTTTGCTGACGAGCAGTGCACCTGGGAGTTGGTTTTTCTATTAGGTGACTGGGAGTTGGTGGTGTTTCTCGGTGACTTGGAGTTAGTGATGCTTCTTGGCTTTTCTTGTAGCTGCCCATCTTCTACAGTGGGCATTTCCGAGTGCTTCTTATTAGGCATAGGAGGGATTATAATTGTTATTTTCTGCTTCTTGACCACCATCCAGTCTCCGTCATCAGGTGGATCAGCATGGGGGAAACGTTGATTTTGATGCTTCTTTCCACAGGAACGATGGATCTGTCTTTGTTTTGGCTTTACCATTAGTTGTGTATCTGCATAAATCAACGTCAGAAAACAAAATACAACTTTTAAGAAAGAGGACTTAGCAATTTGCAACATCAACACAATCAGAATATCTGAATATACATGGTATTCGATATAAGAGGAATACAAGATACCATAAAGTAAATAACTTAAACCAGCAGTGGACTAAATAGAAAGGAGACAAGTAAGCAATCTCTATTTTGTCATCTGAATTAAAGAAGAGTGAAATCAATTCATCCAAGAGATGAGAAGGGAAGAAAAGGGAGAGCAGAAAGCACACTGGTGAGGGAAAACATTTGGACCATTACAATCTGCACATACAAGATTCATGTTCCCGTCATAGAATTGCATAGCTTATACTGTCGGACCCTCAGAGGAATCCATAAGCAAGCAGACATACACCACTATAAAGGAAAAAAAGGAGAATCGTATCAGCATTTTCCATTTTACTCTATAAAAAAAGACATCAAAACAGAGACTGTTCCAATTTTCTTTTTGGTGGCCGCTTTTGCTACAAATGAAGATTATAACAACAGAAAGACACGCTTAAATTTTTTCTCAAATTTTGGTGAAAAGTTGACAAATATAGCACTCTAACAGCCAGTCTACACAATCATAATTGAGATTTTCACATCCTTGAATCCTTCATAGATTCAGGCCATCACTAACCATTCGACACTGTTAAATGATATGCTCATTCCTTCTATCACATTTGGAGAATTAAGTGTACCTGATATCTAACATACTCATTTAACATTTTCAAAAAGCCAATCCAATATCAGAAACTTGAATCAACTTTCTTTTCATCTCGAAATCACTTGAACAAATTTAAATATCACCAGAAACTAGAATCATTTGAAGCACGAGATTTACTTAATTGTCTTTAAGTTCAAAATAGTTATCTAAATCAAATGAAAACAGCCAACTATCTACATATCGACTTTCAAAACCTTCTGTAATGACATGAATCATGAAAAGGAGTTTTTGAATGACGTGATCAATTCATCAACCACTAATAACTAAGAGATTTTCTCGCAAAGACTTTTGGAACATAGCCACCACAATTCATCACCATAGTTCTCAGAGATATATAAACAGAAATTGGGGAAAATAACTTGGAGGTTTAAAATTTGTAATCCGTCACCAGTTCTCTGCTAGTTGAAGCCCACTCAACGATGAACAAAATCCTAAATCAATCTAAACTCAAGGATTACAAAGTTTCCGATAAAAATGAAAAAAGAGAAACAAGCAAGAAATTGAAGACGTTGTGATCGAAGGAGGAAACTGAAAACCTGTAGTCTTGGCATGGAAGGTATTTGGAATTAAAAGAGAAGAGAGAAATCGACGGGCACCGACGAAATCGCCGCCTGGATATGTCCCCGTGCCGTTCAATCGAGTAATTTGCTCTCTCTGGGAGTCGTGCGTCACATATAGGAATATCTCTTTCATATGGTTTTAAGAAATGTTTGAAAAGTTATTGGAAAATATTTTAATGATATATAAGTCTTATGCGTATATATTAATTTTAAGTTAAGATTAAAATGAATTAGCGAAATGTGATTCTTATTACCGTTTATAGTAAAAATGAATAGTAAATTCTAATATATGGATAAATTAAAATGAAAAACAGGACTCCTATTCACTGAGTAATAAATAAATACAATTATAATAACTGGTTAATAATGCTATTGACCAAATACAGAGTACTTCATACGTCCTATGGCGGGCTCGGAAATGCGCGGATTAAGATTGGATCAAGTTATATGCAGAATAACTGAATCGGTTGGACCAGTTAGCAAATTGTCGTTGCCACTTAATCGAATCAATCCTCGAACCGAAACGCGCCAAAGATAATATTTATAACTCCCGATTTCGCACTACTTTAACAGTAAAGTGGCAAGTTCAGGGTCGATCCCACAGAGAAGTTGGTGTGTCGAGTGTGTGAGTAGTGAACAGGGGGGTTGGCTGCTGCCACGCTTTAACTTGGGAGTTTTAACTATGGTTTTTATCTAGACAGAATTCAAACTAGCTAGCTTGATCAACGGAAATTTAAACACTGGGTCAAGTAAATTGCAGGTAATAACAGAAAAGTAAATGCGCGATTTAAAAGAGAGAATAACTTCGATTAAACTAAGATACAATTACAGCGTGAAAATAAACTAAGCTAACACTTTGAAAATAAAGAAAGCGGTAAACTGAGAAGAATCTCAGCAGGAAACTTAAGTTACGCCGACAGTTATCTAAGCTAAACTAGAGATCTGAACTAAACTAAGCTAAGAGAGCAGAACTAAGCTAAACTAAGCTAGAGAGCTGAACTAAGCTAAACTAAGCTAAACTAGACGGAAAGTAAAGTCTCGGATACTTTCTGGTGGTGGCGCAGCCTCTATTTATAAGCTCGATTCGGCCTCCAGCAGGATAACGATCTTGACAAGGAATATTCGCTCATGCAGAGGATGAGCGACTCATTGATTGCTACGTGCTCTTTCTTCTAGAACAACGACGCTTTTGGATAACAAATTTCTGATCGGTTCGTCCTGGCGTCTTCACAAGCTGGCACGTGTCCCCTTCTAGAACGTCGTCCTGGGTAACAGAATGGTGCGCCGCATCCAGCTCATTTCCTCACGTTTTCCTTCTAGAAACCAGCGGTCCCCACTTTAACTGCTTGACCTCGCCCCTTGATCAACTCCCCTGATTTTTGGCCTTTTTCGCCTTTTGTACGTGCTTGATCAGTTCGGCCTTGCTGCCTTGGACAAGTAGCATTTCTGCACATTTTAACACTTGTTTGCGCGATAAACCGTTCAAGTAGTATATGTTTTACCCCAAAACCGATGCATGAAATTAGCCTTATCAAACTGCTCACACTTAAAACATACTTGTCCTCAAGTATAAAGAGAAAGAAAAAGAAAGAAAAAAAAATTAGGCAAATTTCAGGCATGGTTTACTTATTTCACAAGCAAAAGAAAGAAGAACAAGAACTAAAAACACGTATTCACATGTATGCATTGGACCGAATAATTTTCCAACAATCATACCCGAGGTCGAGGTCATACCATTAACCAGTAGCTTATGTTTTTGCTTTTTTGCTTCTGCTTGATCAAGGAGTCAGCTTGTCAAGATTGCTCAATTGAAAAACCACTGTTGGATTCACTCAGTCACTCATTTCTCACCAGAGATGTTAGGACTGTTCACTCGGTGTTGCTACAAATTTAATACTTTGAATCGGACTGCACAAGATAGTTCTTTAAGGTCTTTGTTTCGGGTTGTAACAGGGCTCAGGGGTAGTAACTTGTTAGGGTAGGGTACTAGGGTTTCTAAGTTTAAAAGAGAAAATCACATGAGTCAAAAAGCCAAAGATTTGACTAAACTTGTTGCATCAAATTTGGGGTGTTTATTTCTTCTTCCACTTGATGCTCCTTCTCGGTCAATGTTGACCCTTAGCCTTATAACTTTCGGCTTTATTTTATTTTTTTCCTGGGTCAGGTTGCAACTATTTCCTGCCCCTTTCTTTTCTTAAACCTTTTCTCAATTTTTTATATGATCAACCTGATTGTCTAACTTGATCGACCCGGCTACCTTTTAATTTTTATTCTATTGCTATCCCCTTTTGTTCCCCTTGATAAATTTCATCTCCTTGACCATCTTCCCTCATGTGATACGAAAATTTTTGGTTTTAAGGTTTCAAAGAATGAGTAAGAGTGTATGGGCTCAAAGTGGCTAACTAAGGGGTGCCTTTAGTAATGAGGTGGGTTCGTGGAACGAAGGAAGAAAAACGGCTCAACTGGTTAAATCCTAATGCCTTTAGTCTTCACTACTTGTGCAATTTTCATCTCAATATTAAAAGTTAGTCTGTCGTAATTTTTCTTTTGTAAAGAGTAGTAGAAAGTGTTCTACTTTTGGCTTATAACTCACATATAGAGAGACTTCACAGTTGGTATAGAAATTGAGCGATTCCATCATACTTGCGTCATTCAAATTGATCAAGTTTTTGCAATCAAGTTTTACATGTGAGCGTACTGAATCCTTTCTCTAACTCTTCCACGAAGTAATCAAGTCTTTCATTTATCCGATTTCATGCATATTTCCTATCTTATTGCTATCTAAAATTTGTTATTTTTGAAAAATTTTAGCATGTATGAATTTTCTGTAACTAACCCGTCCCCCTCCCCACTGCATATGAGCTCGTCCTCGAGGGACTGGATGCAGTGGAAAGAAGGGTTAGGTACAGGCAATTTGCACAAAAACAAAAAGGGAAACTTCTCACACTTAGACCAAGCATTGGGCTAAGTGTGAGGCGGTGCCAATAATCAAAACATGCTAAGAAACACAAAACACTTACATAAACTTCTCACACTTAGTCTCGACTTAGAACTAAGTGTGAGAGTGGAGTCAAAACGCAATTTGCACAAAGAAACATAGTTGAGGGTGATACTATTGCCTTCTGGATGGTTGGATCAGGGGATGTTGCACGCCTTCCTTATAGCCTCCATTTCACAGGCCTTCCTTATTGCCTCCATGGTTCTTACGTTTATTGGAGCTCCTCCTCTTTGGAATTTTTATTCTTTTTCTCCTTGGGAGGGGAAGAACTAAGCTAAACTAGAGATCTGAACTAAACTAAGCTAAGAGAGCAGAACTAGAGATCTGAACTAAACTAAGCTAAGAGAGCAGAACTAAGCTAAACTAAGCTAGAGAGCTGAACTAAGCTAAACTAAGCTAAACTAGACGGAAAGTAAAGTCTCGGATACTTTCTGGTGGTGGCGCAGCCTCTATTTATAAGCTCGATTCGGCCTCCAGCAGGATAACGATCTTGACAAGGAATATTCGCTCATGCAGAGGATGAGCGACTCATTGATTGCTACGTGCTCTTTCTTCTAGAACAACGACGCTTTTGGATAACAAATTTCTGATCGGTTCGTCCTGGCGTCTTCACAAGCTGGCACGTGTCCCCTTCTAGAACGTCGTCCTGGGTAACAGAATGGTGCGCCGCATCCAGCTCATTTCCTCACGTTTTCCTTCTAGAAACCAGCGGTCCCCACTTTAACTGCTTGACCTCGCCCCTTGATCAACTCCCCTGATTTTTGGCCTTTTTCGCCTTTTGTACGTGCTTGATCAGTTCGGCCTTGCTGCCTTGGACAAGTAGCATTTCTGCACATTTTAACACTTGTTTGCGCGATAAACCGTTCAAGTAGTATATGTTTTACCCCAAAACCGATGCATGAAATTAGCCTTATCAAACTGCTCACACTTAAAACATACTTGTCCTCAAGTATAAAGAGAAAGAAAAAGAAAGAAAAAAAAATTAGGCAAATTTCAGGCATGGTTTACTTATTTCACAAGCAAAAGAAAGAAGAACAAGAACTAAAAACACGTATTCACATGTATGCATTGGACCGAATAATTTTCCAACAATCATACCCGAGGTCGAGGTCATACCATTAACCAGTAGCTTATGTTTTTGCTTTTTTGCTTCTGCTTGATCAAGGAGTCAGCTTGTCAAGATTGCTCAATTGAAAAACCACTGTTGGATTCACTCAGTCACTCATTTCTCACCAGAGATGTTAGGACTGTTCACTCGGTGTTGCTACAAATTTAATACTTTGAATCGGACTGCACAAGATAGTTCTTTAAGGTCTTTGTTTCGGGTTGTAACAGGGCTCAGGGGTAGTAACTTGTTAGGGTAGGGTACTAGGGTTTCTAAGTTTAAAAGAGAAAATCACATGAGTCAAAAAGCCAAAGATTTGACTAAACTTGTTGCATCAAATTTGGGGTGTTTATTTCTTCTTCCACTTGATGCTCCTTCTCGGTCAATGTTGACCCTTAGCCTTATAACTTTCGGCTTTATTTTATTTTTTTCCTGGGTCAGGTTGCAACTATTTCCTGCCCCTTTCTTTTCTTAAACCTTTTCTCAATTTTTTATATGATCAACCTGATTGTCTAACTTGATCGACCCGGCTACCTTTTAATTTTTATTCTATTGCTATCCCCTTTTGTTCCCCTTGATAAATTTCATCTCCTTGACCATCTTCCCTCATGTGATACGAAAATTTTTGGTTTTAAGGTTTCAAAGAATGAGTAAGAGTGTATGGGCTCAAAGTGGCTAACTAAGGGGTGCCTTTAGTAATGAGGTGGGTTCGTGGAACGAAGGAAGAAAAACGGCTCAACTGGTTAAATCCTAATGCCTTTAGTCTTCACTACTTGTGCAATTTTCATCTCAATATTAAAAGTTAGTCTGTCGTAATTTTTCTTTTGTAAAGAGTAGTAGAAAGTGTTCTACTTTTGGCTTATAACTCACATATAGAGAGACTTCACAGTTGGTATAGAAATTGAGCGATTCCATCATACTTGCGTCATTCAAATTGATCAAGTTTTTGCAATCAAGTTTTACATGTGAGCGTACTGAATCCTTTCTCTAACTCTTCCACGAAGTAATCAAGTCTTTCATTTATCCGATTTCATGCATATTTCCTATCTTATTGCTATCTAAAATTTGTTATTTTTGAAAAATTTTAGCATGTATGAATTTTCTGTAACTAACCCGTCCCCCTCCCCACTGCATATGAGCTCGTCCTCGAGGGACTGGATGCAGTGGAAAGAAGGGTTAGGTACAGGCAATTTGCACAAAAACAAAAAGGGAAACTTCTCACACTTAGACCAAGCATTGGGCTAAGTGTGAGGCGGTGCCAATAATCAAAACATGCTAAGAAACACAAAACACTTACATAAACTTCTCACACTTAGTCTCGACTTAGAACTAAGTGTGAGAGTGGAGTCAAAACGCAATTTGCACAAAGAAACATAGTTGAGGGTGATACTATTGCCTTCTGGATGGTTGGATCAGGGGATGTTGCACGCCTTCCTTATAGCCTCCATTTCACAGGCCTTCCTTATTGCCTCCATGGTTCTTACGTTTATTGGAGCTCCTCCTCTTTGGAATTTTTATTCTTTTTCTCCTTGGGAGGGGAAGACTTATGC
Organism: Salvia splendens; assembly: GCF_004379255.2. Taxonomy (NCBI): domain Eukaryota; kingdom Viridiplantae; phylum Streptophyta; class Magnoliopsida; order Lamiales; family Lamiaceae; genus Salvia; species Salvia splendens. The sequence continues at coordinate 21,504,785 of NC_056035.1, forward strand.
TGGCGGCGTTAGTGGACTTTTCACACCTTGATTGGTATGGCGGTCCTTCTTCGGAGGAGGAAGAACACTTCCTTCCTCTGCTCTAATTTGGCTGCCTCCCACAGTCTTGCTTGCTTCTGCGGCTGGCATGGTCCCTCGGTCTACTTGTCTCTTCTCATCCACCTGCTGCCTTGAACCCTCAGCTTCAAGAAGGAGTTGGTTCGGAGTCTGGTGACGCGTCCTTTTCGGGATGGAGTAAACCTCTATAGTCAAAGAAAGGTTACATTCTGTCTCCTTCCGTTGCCATAGGGGATTACTAGGAAGAGGCACCCCTTCGTGAAGGTGCATAAGGTCCTTGCCACTGGGTAGTGACTTGGTGTTCTGAGCAAGCATACCATCCGTGGGTGGCGGCGTAGAGAAGTCCTTTGGTCGAGAAATTGTTTGGCGAACCTTGATGGCGATGTGTCTTTCCACGGGGTCAGCGCCGGCGGGGAAACTTCTGAGTAAGAAACCCACACGCCTTATGTCAGTCGGGCTCATAACTGGGAGTGGGCGGATGACCCTAGGAGGTAATGAAGGGGTTCTGGTTGTTGGTGGGTTGGCCGGTAACAAGGATCTCTGATTATCACTGTTGATGCCGGCTCCTGAAGAAAACGAGGAGGTACTGGAAACTTCGAGTTGATTGTCCTTCTCTCTTCTGATTATGTTTGCAGGTGATTTGCATTGGAGAGAATTAGATAAGGATAGTAAAGATGTAGCTGATGGAAAGTGAGATCCGAAAGATTCCTTTTATGCTTGAGCTCCGACTGTTGAGATTCCTTCCTATCGAAGTCTCTGCGACCTTTCGCATACCGATGCGCCTTTTTAGAATGCCAGGTGGAAAAGCTTCCCCGACATGCTTCGTTCCTCTCTCTTCAGGGTGTCCTTTCATTTCAACAGTCGGCGCCGCCTGACACTCCTCTAATTACTGCACACTTCTTATCATCTCCTGTTTTTAATCATCTCAATCCCTGCACCACTAATTGAACTCAACTTGCACTGATCACGTGGGTCATGACATCTCACATAATCCTACTCGATCAGTTTCTTGCTTTTACTTCCGACTTTTGATTTAAATAAAACTAAACCTACTAAAGACTATTTACACTAACAAGGGGCTGACCGAGTTTTCTTGGAATCACTTGATCAGATTAAGAAATTTAGACATTATCGATTGATTAAGCAGACTATCCATGAATACTTGATCACTCCTTTTACCTGTTTACTGGCGCGAGCTAGGCGTTGGTAGTGACATGTAGTCCACTACAAACGCCTCCCTTTTGTCCTTTCCGGGTAACCCTTCTTCCTTCAATCCGTTGCTACTTGCGAGCCTTTCCTTCTTGGATTCAAGTCGTTCCCAGCTATTCTGTCTTCCTTGATCAGTCCTCCCTTTTTGGTAGACCCGCTGTTTCTCAGACTTGGACTTGATCAAATACAAGTGCTTTTCAGGGATTCTGTCTGAAAGGCCCCCATTTCTTTCTTCCTGCAGAGCTCGGCGCTGGTGATTCGCCTCTGTATTTTCACATTTGTTCCTATCAACTGCCTCCCACTCAAATTCCTGTAGGAAGAGTAACCATCTGATCAATTGCGGGTTTGACTTCTCCCTTGACGGTAGGTACTTGATGGCCGCACGGTTAGTATACACCAGCACCTTCAAACCAAGAAGGTGCTGTCTGAACTTCTCAAATGCAAAAACTACTGCCATCATTTCTCTTTTGGTCGCATCATACTTTCTTTGCACCTGACCCAATGTTTTTGACGCGTAGAGGACCACATGACTCTTCCCTCGGATTCTCTGACTCAGTACTGTTCTGATTGCATGGTCATCAGCTTCACACATCACTTCAAAAGAGTGATTCCAGTCAGGACCGCGCATCATAGAATAACTCCTGAATCGATCTCTTAGAAATGGGAACGCGGTCTCGCAGACATTAGGATATTTAACGTTGCTCCGGGCTGACTTCGTCAGGACCTGTGCTCTTTCGGCGAAATCCTTTATGAGTCTTCTATGGGCTCCAGCGCGTCTTAACGATGCTCTGACCTCCTCTTGGTCAATGGGGTATGGAAGTTTTGTCGTGACTGCTCGAAGGTCCGACCAAGCTGAACTTCGCTTCTTAGGCATCAGCTGGGAGTGATGTTGGGGGAGTAGTTGCCTTGTAAGCGAGAGATCCCTTTTCAGCATTCCTTTTAGTGGGGCGGTTCGGTCTGGAGGTTTTTCGACCCTTCTCGGTTGGGTACCCTCTCCTGCCTCGGTGGGTCGCGATGGCTGGCAAAATTCCATAATTGCGCCCCCAACGGCTTGATCATCCCTTGCTCTAGTCATTGTCGCTTCAAGCCAATCTTCTGCCTCTCTCCTGATCAGTTTACTCTTAGTGGAGACAGATGGTGGCTTCTTGAAGGACTCCTCCATCTGATGCTTCTGTCTCCGAGGGCCAATGGCGTCTACAGTTTGTATGCTTTCTCTGTCCTGCAACCGTTTTGCAGCTTTATTAATTTCGACTGTAAGCCGCTCTCCTTTAAACTCCAAATTAATTGTTCCCTGGCGAACGTCAATGACCGTGTTGGCGGTGGATAAGAAAGGTCTCCCCAAGAGGATTCCAATAGACTCCTTCGCTCCTGGTTCCGTCATCTTTATAACAAAGAAATCCGCGGGATACATGAATCTGTTTACCTTGACGACCTCATCTTCCAGAACTCCCTCGGGGTAAATGCAAGATCCGTCTGCTAACCGTATTTCCATATTAGTTTCGACGAGCTTGGCATTATCCAGCTTCTTGAATATAGAGTATGGCATAATATTGATGGAGGCCCCTAGGTAGCACATTGCGTGCTCATTTGGACGTTTCTGACGGAGATTGGGAGCGTAAATACCCCTGGGTCAGTTCTCTTGGGGGTAAGATCACCAGGTCAGACCATATTGGTCACTTCTTCTGCTTCGATCCTCCTTCTCTTTTCAGCAACCTGTTTTCGGATGTCAGATTCTTCCTCCGCTGTGACTTGATCAGAGGTGACAGATTTAGAGTTTGCATTATGACTGATCCTGGGTGTCAGAAAACTTATAGTTGAGCTTTGATAAACTCCTTCTGATTTCAGGGACACTGTGTTGACGTTTTCCCGCCCTGCTGGTGGTTGCACTGTAGCCGGAATCTTTCCTTCATTGCCTCTCAGCTCGCCCAGCGATATGGCGACTTGAGATAACTGCTTGGTAAACATCTCTAATGCAGCCCTCTGTTCCCTCTGGGTTTCCTGTATTTCACGCACCGCATCATTGGGCTGATGTGGAATTGTCAATTCCCCTGGATTTTCATTTTGCTGCCTGTTATTTCTCTGATTAAATCGGCCTCCTCCATAACCTTGCTGATAGAAACCGGACTATCCATACTGCTCTGGTTGGCTCTGGAACTGGTGGTTTTGTTGGTTCCCTTGGAAGTACTGTGGAACATAACTCACCATTTGGTTACTTGACTGCCTTTCCTGGTTGCTATACTGGGGGATTTGGTGTTGGTATCCTCCCTAGTCTCCTTCCTTTTGTCGGCTTGACCAATTGGATTGTCCTCCGCTTGACCAGTTCCCTTGAGGGGCACTTGACCAACCTGCCTGACCCCCTTGCACTATGTTTCCTCCAGTGTTTGGTCTATCCATGGTTCGGGACGGTCAGTTGGACTGCCCGTCAGAGGAGTGCGTCTGCTGTGGAGGGTGTAGTTGTGGTTGGTTCTAATTTTGATCGGTCCATCTGAAGTTTGGGTGATCCCTCCATGGAGCATCTCTCTGCTTCCCCTGGATCCAGTTGCCATTTGCATTCCAGTGGCCTGCGGCATTCACTTGCTCAACCTCAGGGGGAAACTCGCAGTAATAGTAATGATGTTCCTCTGGCGGCGGTGGTTGCGGCACATACTGCGTTTCTTTGGGTGCAGTTGGTGGTGGTGGTCTAGCTTTCTCCACTGCCTCCAGCAGCCTTTTCTCCATTTGCTCAAATCGAGCTTCTAGCTTTTCATCATTGCGCGCCTCTGCTGCGTGCACTGCCCCTCGTCTGTACTGCCATCGGGTTATCTCATATGACCGCTTGGCCTCGATTAGCCTCTCTAGAATATTCTTAGCTTGGCTAAAAGGGGTTTTTGAGAAATCCCCTTGAGCTGCGAGGTTGAGGTCGTTCTTGCTGTCCACCGTGAGTCCGCCGTAGAAGATCGAGTAGATCTCCTTTTCTCCCAGCTTGTGGTTGGGGCATGCTTGAAGCAGCCCTTAAAATCTGTCCCAGTACTGGCTGAGGGGCTCGTCGTACTCTTGTCTGGCCTCTGTAATCTCCCTTTTCAGGGCACTTGTCTTTGATGCTGGGAAGAAACGGTCGAGGAATATCATGCGGAATTCCGCCCAAGTCCTGATGGATCCCTCTGGTAGCCTTGACAGCCATACTCCTGCGTCCCCTTTCAAAACGAAGGGGATATCCTTGAGCCTGTAATCTTCAGACGTGGATCCAGCCGGGACGGGCTGAATATCGCAGTATCGGCAGAACTCCTCCAAAAAGGCGTACGGACATTCCTTCGAGAGACCGTAGAAGTGGGTCAAGACGGCCAGCACTCCTGATTTGATAGCGATGGTCCGCATCCCAGGAGTGGCGGCAATGGCATGTGTGGGCTCCTTCTCATCATGAGCGTGCAAAGAGCTGATTCCCGAGTCGTCGATGACAACGGCCATCTCTGCTTCTGTTTGCTTTGGTGGTGGTGGTAGTGGGTTTTGCTCAGCTACTGCTGCTACCTCTAAAGCTGCTCTGTAACGAGTGGTAACTACGCCGGCTTCCTGGACTCTCCAACGATTGTTAGTTCTTCTATATATCAAAGGATGATTCCAGTAATCGCCTTGGTGGTACCTTCTCATCAACAACAGGAAAAACAAATAAGAAAAGAAAGAAATAAACTATTTACTCCTACGCACTACACACAAACATAAAGTAACACCATGCTTCCCCGGCAACGGCGCCATTTTGGCGGGCTCGAAAACGCGCGGATTAAGATTTGATGAAGTTATATGGAGGATAACTGAATCGGTTGGACCAGTTAGCAAATTGTTGTTGCCAATTAATCGAATCAATCCTCGAACCAAAATTTAAACACTGGGTCAAGTAAATTGCAGGTAATAACATAAAAGTAAATGCGCGATTTAAAAGAGAGAATAACTTCGATTAAACTAAGATACGATTACAGCGTGAAAATAAACTAAGCTAACACTTCGAAAATAAAGAAAGCGGTAAACTGAGAAGAATCTCAGCGGGAAACTTAAGTTACGCCGACAGAAATGGTTATTCTGCAACGCTCCCTTTGGTCGCCCTTTTAACTACGCTATCTAAGCTAAACTAGAGATCTGAACTAAACTAAGCTAAGAGAGCAGAACTAAGCTAAACTAAGTTAGAGAGCTGAACTAAGCTAAACTAGGCGGAAAGTAAAGTCTCGGATACTTTCTTGTGGTGGCGCAGCCTCTATTTATAAGCTCGAATCGGCCTCCAGCTGGATAACGATCTTGACAGGGAATATTCGCTCATGCAGAGGATGAGCGACTCATTGATTGCTACGTGCTATTTCTTCTAGAATAACAACGCTTTTGGATAACAAATTTCTGATCGGTTCGTCCTGGCGTCTTCACAAGCTGGCACGTGTCCCCTTCTAGAACGTCGTCCTGGGTAACAGAATGGTGCGCCACATCCAGCTCATTTCCTCACGTTTTCCTTCTAGAAACTAGCGGTCCCCACTTTAACTGCTTGACCTCGCCCCTTGATCAACTCCTCTGATTTTTGGCCTTTTTCGCCTTTTGTACGTGCTTGATTAGTTCGGCGTTGCTGCCTTGGACAAGTAGCATTTCTGCACATTTTAACACTTGTTTGCACGATAAACCGATCAAGTAGTATATGTTTTACCCCAAAACCGATGCATGAAATGAGTCTTACCATCCTACTATTAAATACGAAAGATATATTTTTCTGCACGAGATTTATAAAGTATTGTTTTGTGAGTAAAGTAAAGTGAGTAAAGTAAAGGCCCGTTCAGTTTTCCTTTTACATAATAGTCAGAGTTGTAACAACATTAGGTTTGAATTAGTATGGCCCACCATAGCGTGATTATTGGTGTTTAGATTTGCTGAAAAAATAATTAATTTTAATCTGTTTAATAGAATTTGAGCAATTTAACCCCGCCCCAAAAACCAAATCCGCAGCTTCTCCGCTAAATTGAAAAATTGGGCGGCGATTTTCAATTTTCACAATCCGCTCTTCAGATAGGTGAACACTCTGGAATCTGAACACTCACAACGTCCCTGAGGATATCGAAGCTGAGATTCAACCCATAGCACGGTATGCGCGAATCCTATTCATTTTACTTTAATTTCCCCGCCGTTCGATTCCCTCTTCGGAGGTTTGATCACCACACTTTGCCTCCCCATTTGTGTTTGATAATCAGTGTTTCTTGCAATGTGTGATGTTAATCTATGATTATACCTATTGGTTACAGTTGACTGCAAAATTTCATGTGAATTTATGATTTTCATTTTTTCAAATGGATGCCCTACATTTTGACATTTGTGAATCTGGGAAAAATTTCAAATAAGTGGTAGAATAAGCATTCGTAGAAATCCGCTATTTGTGTTGTGATTGGATTTTAAACTCAAATTTCATTGCAGCAAAATGTCTATCGTCAATCGCGCAGCCGTTAGATCTGGGATTGGTTCCGGTAGTGACGGTTTGTTCTCTCTCAGCCTTTCCACAATAAACTCAGTTGTATCATGATTATTCAGGTTATGATCCGTTGATCGATTGATGTGTAAATGGTGTAATGAGTAGGGGAAACTGACCAGCCGATGGCGAAGTTCAAGAGGGGCGATCGTTCATGAAGAATCTGGACATTACGCGAGGAAAAGATACTCGCAACAACCTTGGTTGAACTTGTTGCCCGGAGTTGGAAATCGGACAATGGATTTTGGCCTGGTTCTCTCCAGAAAATCGAAGACAGTATTCGGGCTGAATTCCCCAACTCGGATCTCAAGGGTACCCCGCATGTTACTTCAAAAATTCCTGCTTGGAAAAAGAGCTACAACAGCCTGCGAGGGATCATAGCACGAACTGGGGTGGGCTTCACTCCACATGGGGATTTCAAAATTGACTGTTCTGACGAACAGTGGGAGCAGATTGTGAATATTTTATTCCTTAACTCGTTGCTACTGAGCACTTGAATACGATTTATGTTTAACTTTTCACTTGCGGACAGTTTAATGTATAATCCCTCTGTGTGTGTAGGCTGACAAGCATGCCAAGTTAATGCTGGCGAAGTCTTGGCCCTTTTGGGAGACAAGGAAGATTATTTTTGGCAGGGACAGAGCAACCGGATCAATGGCTGAAGACATTGCGGATGCTGCTACGCGATCGCGTCCCCAAGAAACCTTGGGAAGTGAGTGCAACGAAAATGATTACTGATGGATCCGCGAATTTTTGATGTTAGCAAATGCTGGTAGAGAATGAAAATACAGACACAAAGAATTTACGTGGTTCGATTTACTGAAGTAAATCTACGTCCACGGGAAAAAGGGAGGGCAAGATTGTATTGCTTGATCTGTTTTCTACAGCTTACAAATACAAACTTGCTATTTGCTATATGGTGTTTTATCTCTAGAGAGCTTAACCCCCTCATATCAGATCTAAGTTCCATTTATATCTTGGACTAAGATCGTGGCTTGCATCACCACCCTAAGTCGTGGATGTCGTGTAGGTCATGGCCTAAGATCGTGGATGTAGCGTAGGTCATGGCCTACGATCGTGGCCTGAGTTGACACCACGTGGTAGTGGGTGTGTTGGACATCCTGTATGGGTCCACTAACTCCTTGTTCGGTCGAATACTGAGACCGAACTGCTTTGGTTGCCGATCTGAGAGTAGAGCTTGATGCCGACCTGAGAGCAGAGCTTGATTGGTTGGCTTTTACCGAGCTGTAGGCTGAGGCCGAACTCTTTGGTAATGCCGAACTCATACTCCTGCTTTGGTTGCCGATCTGAGAGTAGAGCTTGATGCCGACCTGAGAGCAGAGCTTGATAGGTTGGCTTTTACCGAGCTGTAGGCTGAGGCCGAACTCTTTGGTAATGCCGAACTCATACTCTTCCTTGGGCTTTGGGCTGATGGGCCGTCATTGCTGTTGGGCTTGTTTAGTACGCACCCCATCACTACCCCCCCCCGAAAAGCGAAGTGAATCACTTCGGCGAAGCGAGTCACTTCGGCATTCTGGAATACGGGGGGAGGCTGAAGTCGGGGGACGTGCCCTGCGCGTGACTGCATTAAATGCGGCATTAAATGCGACAGTAAAATCTGGCCGTCGAATCCTGAAAAGGTGGGATATGAAACGGTGCGATGATTTGAAATCTTTTCCAAATCTGATAAATACCGCCTTTCTTCATCATTTGAACACCTTTGCTATTGGCTTCTTCTGCACTCTCTATCTTTTGCGTGAAAAATTTCCTTCCGCTTTCAAAAATTTCCTCAGGATTTCTTCAAACTTTCAAAGAGTAAGAACCATGTCTGCTTCTTCTTCGTCTGAGTCTGGTAGCGGTAGAAAAGGGGGTAAGGGGTCTTCTAGCCGGAAAGAATCCGGGGAGAAGACCGTAGAGTATTTTCACAGTATCTTGAGTAAGGATACTGTGATATCCCTTTACGAAAAATACTCTTTTCCTGGGGGGAAGGCGGTGGTTCCCGACGATGATCATAGGGCTAACGATCCGCCGGAGGGTTATGCCACCGTTTACGAAGCCTGCTTAGAATGCGGGCTTCGTTTCCCTCTTCCCCCACCTTTTGTAGAGTTTCTTGATTTTTTTCAACTCCCTTTAGGTCAGGTGACTCCGAATTCTTGGAGGCACTTGTCGGCTTTTGCTGCCGAACTCCGTAGGTTAGATAAGGATCTGTCTCTGCGGGCAATCCTTAATTTTTTCCAATTTAAAAGGAAGGGATCTTGGTTTTACTTGATCCCCTTACAGCCTTTTAGGGCATTCTGCAAAACCAAGTGGCCGAAATGGCAAAACCGCTTCTTTTTTTATAATAGGACAGCGGCTCCGGGCTTCCCCTGGAGAGGGCCGAAGTCCGTGATTCCTCACCCTCGGTTAGAACCATTGGCCGAGCTCGATGACGAGCTCAACAAGATTCCCATAGTTAGGAAACAATACACGGAGTCTGAGCTCGTCAAGGGCGACGTCGTGTTCGACATCTCGTCTTCGGACGAAGAGGCCGAGGGTGAGGATTTCTCTTTACCTTTATGTTCTACTGCTTTAACGAAGAAAACTAACCTTGCTTTCTTGCTTTTTGGCAGTGTACATGCTGAACAAGGCTACCCGAAAATCTTCGGAGTCCAAGGAGCCGGAGAGGCCGAAAACCGCCAGCTCGGCGTCTGATGCCGAGAGGACTCCGAAAAGGCAAAAAACCTCTTCGGATCCGAAGAAGCCGGAGTCAACTTCGGCAAAGGGGAGGGGGAAGGCCCAGAAGCCCCCGAGAGCGCCAGAGAAAGACGTGGTCTTGGCGCCTCCTTCGGAACATATCTGTGAGCCGTTTTTATGGCCCACGGACTTCGCCGAGGTGAATTCTCTTCTTGATTTTCTGGCCTTGCTTTTTTTTTTTTTCTGTATTTTTTGTGGTCCCTTTGTTGACTTTTTTCTTTATTCATTTTCAGAGGAACGATATGCTCTCCAAGCTCGTCGCCGTCGAACTCTCCAAAGCGTCCAATGACTATGCCGAGATGCAGAGGAAGTTGGCAGCTGCTTGTCATCGGGCCGAACAGGCTGAGGCTAACTTTGAGAAGGCCAGAGCTGCTAGGATTTCGGCCCAGGATGAAGCTCAGTTTGCCAAAAACCAGCTCGTCATCCAGCGAGAGCAGGCGAAGCGGAGCGATGCTGCTGCCGTGGTTGCCCAAGGGGAGGCTCTCCGTGTTTACACGGAGAAACTCTTTTTGAGCAGCCAGTTCTCGGCCTTTGTCGGTAGCCTGGTAAGGCTAATTGCCGATAAGGGCGAGCAGGGGGCCGACGTCGTGCTGCCTCTGTACAGCCGAGAGATAGCAGCTCGGCTTCAGAATCTGCCGCTCCTTGAGGAGCTCGCTTCATCTTCGGTCCTGCTTTCTGCAGACCGAGTCCGGAGTTGTCGAGCTGATCGGGACGAGAACCTGGAGGCTATCTTTGCCTCCGTGGGACCCGTTTCACCCGCTTCGACTTACAACGGAGAGGGTGAGGCCGAGCCGCTGGAGCGGGAGGCCGAAGTCGATCAGGCCGGGCATCCGGAGAAGGAGGCCGATCAGGAGGCGGAGGCGAGGCCGGCAGGAGGCGAGGCCGAGGCTGAGGTAGCCCAGGAGAAGGAAGCTGTACCAGACCGAGGAGCCGGAGACGAAGCAGGCGGAGTATGATTTCGTCTCCCTTCTCTTAGTCTAGTTTCTTCCTTGTAAAATGGCCTTGAAGCCCTAGTGTAAAAAATTTTCCTTGTGAATGAAAAAATTCTCTACATTTGTCTTCGTATAGCTTTTCGTACTCGCCTTTATTCCTGTTGTATTTTACTATCTGCTCGGTATAGCTGCCGAACTAATATAGCTGCTTTGTACCCAAGGAGATGGAGATACTTCACTGGAAACGGCTGTACTCTTCGGCTTTGGACGAAGCTGAGAGAAGAGCTATAGCCGATCAGACGAAGAATGACGAGCTTCTGGCTCGTTTAGTGAAGCTGGAGGCCGATATCAAGGACTTAGAGTCCGATAAGAAAGATCTGGAGGCCGAGCTGAATACGGCCATTGCTGAGAGGACTGCGTATGAGGATTACATCCGTGTGCGCGGGGGAATGACCATATCAGAAGTTCAGGAACGAGTTGACGAACTGTGGGAGGAGTATAATGTACTCCGGAGGAACAATGCGCTGGAGAGCTCGGCTTGCCAACAAGTCGTGAAATCATTGCGGCGCTGGGCTTCTCGGTACGACATTGTTCTTGCCCGGCGTCCCTCAATTGAGAGATTCCTCCGGCATATCGCGCCAACAGATGCTCGCACTCCAGATCAAACCTCTGGTTCCCTTGTTCAAAATCCTACTCCCAGCCAACAACGAACTCCGGAACAGCCGGAAACGTCAAGACGAGAACGGGCTCAGGAGCAACCGGAATCGTCAAGACGGGGACGGACTGAAATTCGCCGAGGAGTTGTGACTATGAGCGAGCAAGATCAGCAGATGCTTATTGCAGAGACTCTTCATCGCCGAGGTGTTAGGACTTCTCGGGCTCGGGGAAGAGGCGTTGGGTCGAGGATAGCATCTCGTCGACCTGCTTATTCTTCATCTGCTCGGAACAACCGAACTCGGCTTCCAGAGGATTTTGCAGATAGGTGGCTTAACTTCAGCAACCCTGGACAGTAGAATAGTCCTTTGTAATAGCGTAACGCCATTTTGTAGGGTAGCGGAGTTGTATGCTGAACAAGATTTGATAAATGAAATTTTGTTTTCGCTTCTAACACTGTATTTACAGCTTAGCGAAAAAATTTCATCGTACTTGTCCTCGGTCTTATGAAGTAAATTTCTTTGACCGGACTTGGTCCTTGGTCTGATGAAATAAACATCTTTGGCCGGACTCGTCTTTGGTCTGATGAAATAAACATCTTCGACCGGACTCGTCTTTGGTCTGATGAAATAAACATCTTTGACCGGACTTGGTTTGTGTTCTAATTTGGCGATTTTTGTCGCCGGGATCGAACTTTCCCTTGTCCTAATTCGGCGAGTTTTATCGCGTGGATCGGACTTTCCCAGTTAACCGAAGTGGTCTTATGCAGTAAACCTCTTTGACTAGACATGGTCGTCCCCGGTCTTATGAGGTAAACTTCTTTGACCGAACTTGGTCGTCCTAATTCGGCGAGGTTTATCGCGTGGATCGGACTTTCCCTAATTGCAGTTCGTTTCAGACGAAGTGCTTATTAAGCTGAATTGCGGTCTTGTATCCTCCTTGGAAGCTTGGACTCACAATCGTTGGCTTATTGCAGTTCGTTTCAGACGGACTGCTTGTTAAGCTGAATTGTGGTCTTATATCCTCCTTAGAAACTTGGACTCACAATAGTCTTTAATAATCGATCTAAAAAGGGGATCAGTCTTTAAAGAACGATATACCTTGGTACCATTTGTAAGAGACGACAAGCACATAGAGACAAAACACATAGGGAAAAAATGAAAAAGACGAAGGAAAAAAACTTTAAACCTTTTTTTTTTTTTAAAACGACAAGTAAAAGGTACAAGTAAAAAACAAACAAATAAAAACACATACCCCTATGACCGAACTAGACACGAGACGGACTGACCGGACTTTGTCTCTTACAAGTGGAACTTCTTGAGGTTGGAGACGTGCCATGTTCGGGGTACTTGTTCTCCTGACATGTGAGTCAATTTATAAGACCCTTTGCCGAGGACTTCGGACACCCGATATGGACCCTCCCATGTGGGTTCGAGTTTGCCCAGCTTTTCTGCTCGGCTTACTTCGTTGTTTCTCAAGACGAGATCTCCCACTTGAAATTGAAGCTTTTTCACCCTTTGGTTATAATACCGGGCTACTTGCTCCTTATACTTGGAGGCTTTTATGCACGCCAATTCTCTTCTTTCTTCGGCGAGATCTAGTTCTGCTCTCAGTCCGTCGTCATTCATTTCTGAGGAGAAATTTAGGGTTCGGGGACTGGGTACGCCGATCTCCACCGGAATTACGGCTTCAGTGCCGTACACCAGGCTATACGGAGTTTCACCGTTGGAGGTTTTGGGTGTAGTTCGGTAGGACCATAGGACTTGAGGGAGATTTTCTACCCATTGTCCTTTGGCTTGTTCTAACCGAGCTTTTAACCCTTTCACCAGAATCCGGTTCGTTACTTCCGTTTGTCCGTTTGCTTGGGGATGGGAGACCGAAGTGAACCGCTGTTGTATGTTCAGCTCTTGGCACCAATTCTTGAACGTCTTGTCGGTGAACTGAGTCCCATTATCCGAGATGAGGATGTGGGGTATGCCAAATCGGCACACTATGTTCTTCCAGACGAAGTCCAATGCCTTTGAGCTCGTTATCGTAGCTAATGGTTCAGCCTCCACCCACTTCGTGAAGTAGTCCACGGCAACGATAAGGAATTTCATTTGCCGAGGAGCTTGAGGAAGTGGTCCCACTATGTCTATGCCCCATTGCATGAAAGGCCAAGGGCTTTGCATAGTGTATAGATCGGTCTGCGGCATCCTTGGGACATTTGCATGAATTTGGCACTTCGTACACTTCTTGACGAGCTGCACTGCCTCTTGTACCATGGTTGGCCAATAATATCCCCATCTCAGAACTTTTTTAGCTAAAGCTCTGGCTCCGATGTGGCTACCGCACGATCCTTCATGAACTTCTCTGAGGATGTAGTCCGTCTCTTCTGGTCCTACGCACCGCAATAACGGCTGGAGGTAAGACTTTCTAAAGAGGACTCCTTCATGAAGTTCGTACCGAAGAGCTCGGCACGTGATCTTCCGAGCTTCTCTCTTATCCTCGGGCAATTGTCCTTGATCCAGATACTGCAAGATCGGCGTCATCCAGTTCGGCGAGCTGGATACAGAATGTACCTCGGCTTCATCAATGCTTCGATGCATTAATTCTTCCGCCTTTGAGCTCGGATCTGAGGCCAACTTACTTAAGGTATCTGCTCGGCTATTTTCCGCTCTGGGAATGCGGATTATCCGAAAATAGGAGAAACTTCGGCTGATGCTTTGCGCTTTGTCCAAATACTTCTTCATTCTCTCGTCACGGGCTTCACTTGTACCCAACATGTGATTTACTATGACTTGTGAATCACAATGGACTTTGAGAGATTTGACGAGTAGACTTTGCGCTAACTGGAGTCCGGCCAGGAGGGCTTCGTACTCGGCTTCATTATTAGTAGTGGGGAATAGGAAACGAAGTGAGTAGGTTACCTCGTGTCCGTCGGGAGCGACAAGTAAAATACCAGCTCCACTTCCCATCTTGTTTGAAGCTCCATCTACGAATCCGCTCCAGCAGTCCGGCGGCTCTACTTCGGATTCCAAGGGTTGTGCTAGTTCGGCATTGGCAGAATTCTTCTGTTCGGCAATAATAGGAATTGCTTGATCGAACTTCGCTTCTGCAAGAAAATCTGCCAAGGCTTGTCCCTTGATGGCTTTCCGAGGTAGATATTCAATTGTGTGCTCTCCCAACTCTATAGCCCACTTGGCGATTCTGCCCGATGCTTCTGGCTTGGTCAAAACTTGCCGAAGAGGTAGATCGGTTAAGACGCATACCTTGTGAGCATAGAAGTATGGCCGCAGTCTCCTTGCTGCATTTACTAACGCCAGAGCAATTTTTTCCAGAGGTTGATACCTTGTTTCTGGACCTCTTAATGCTCGGCTTGTAAAGTAGATGGGAAACTGCTTTAGGCCTTCTTCTCGTACAAGCACCGCGCTGATGGTTTGATCCGATGCCGCTAAGTATAAGAATAGTACTTCGGCTTCGGCTGGAGCAGAGAGAATAGGAAGCTCGGCTAGATAACTTTTGAGCTCGTCAAAGGCCTTTTTCTGCTCGGCTCCCCACTCGAACTTTGGTGCCTTTTTCAACACCTTGAAGAACGGCAGTTGCTTTTCGGCTGCTTGGGAAAGGAATCGACTCAGTGCGGCTAGACATCCGGTTAGCCTTTGCACGTCATGTATGGACTTCGGCATTGCCATGTTCTGAACGACTTGAACTTTTGAGGGGTTTGCCTTGAGTCCGTCTTTTGAAACCCAACAACCCAGAAACTTTCCCGAATCTACCAAAAAGGTACACTTTTGGGGATTAAGTTTGAGGTTGGCTTTCTTGAGCACGTTGAGAGTGGACTTGAGGTTGTGCTCGTACTCCGAGGTGCTTTTGCTCTTGACGACTATATCGTCAACATATACTTCGACTTCCTTTCCAATCAGGTGCCGAAAAAGCTTGTCTACCATCCTTTGATAAGTGGCTCCGGCATTCTTTAAACCGAATGGCATCTTTTTATAAGCGAAAATGCCGAAATCAGTAATGAAGGCCGTTTTTGAAGCGTCAATCTCATCCATTAAAACCTGATGGTATCCTTTGTATAGATCAAGAAAACAAAAAATTTCAAAGCCTATCAGAGCTTCTACTTTTTTATCTATGTTCGGAAGGGGATAGCAATCTTTGGGACAGTGCTTATTTAGATCGGTGAAATCTATGCACATCCGCCATCCTCCTTCCTTTTTCTTGATCATGACAGGATTGGCCACCCACGAAGGATACTTCACTTCGAATAACACATCCGCCTTCAATAATTGACGGACTTCGTCATGGATGACTTGACTTCGTTCTGCCGCAAAGAGTCTTTGCTTCTGTTTTATCGGCCGGACCGAAGGATCAATATTTAAACGATGAGTGATTACCTCGGGGGGCACTCCGGTCATGTCCAACGGAGACCATGCAAAGACGTCTTTGTACTCCTTGAGGAGCTGGATGGTTTTTTCCCGAAGTAGAGGCGTTCCCGCGAAGCCGATCTTAACCGTTCTGGATGGATCGTCTTCGTACAGCTGAACTGTCATCGAGTTCGGCTCCGGTATGACTTCGGTCATCGCCTCTGACTCCGGCTGCTGTGATTGCTATGCTTGGTGGTGCCGATCTGACTGCTCGGCACTTCTAAGCGCAATTTGCAGGCATTCCTTTGCTCTTTTTTGGTCACCTCGGATGACCGCTATCCCTCCTTTAGTAGGGATCTTGATGGTGAGGTGATAGGTGGAGCAAACGGCCCGAACTGTGTTGAGCCAGTCTCTTCCCAGGATGACGTTGTACGGGGACCGAGCTTTTACCACGAAAAACTCAATCATCGTACTGGAGCTAGTAGGCGCTTTCCCCACCGTGATCGGAAGGCTGATAATACCTTCAGGGCGGGTGTCCTCCTGGGCGAAGCTCTTCAGGGGAAGCGGAGCCGGGCTGAGCCGAGCTGGGTCCACTTCTAGTTTGTCGAAGCACTCTTTAAAAAGAATGCTGACTGACGCTCCTGTATCCACAAACACCCTGTGGATCAGTTTGTTTGCCACTCCGGCTTGGATGACAATGGCGTCTTGGTGAGGAGAGATGGCCGGGACGGGATCAGCATCCGAGAACGTAATCACTTCGTCCTGCTTCAGCCTTTTATGCGTTGGCTCCTCTCGATTGGAGCCCCTGCGCTCTGACTTCAGGGACGACTTGGTCTTCCCGGCAGGGAGAGCGTCAATAGTCAGGATTACTCCATCATATTGCGGCTCGTCATCGTCTTCGGGATCCGGCTGCCTTTTCGGATCCTGAGGAGCGCAGTTCGCACCTCTCTGCTTCTTATTCTTCTTTGACTGCTTGCTTTGGTATTTTTTCAATGTCCCTGCCCTCACAAGAACATCGATACCTGCAGCCAAGTTTCTGCACTCCTCGGTATCGTGACCGTGGTCTTGATGGTAGGAGCAGTAGTTATCCTGGGGTCGGCGCGCGGCAGATTTCGTCATCCGCTTTGGCTTTTCGAACAGGTCGGAGTGTAGTTCGAAAATTTCCGCTCTCGGCTTGTTCAGCGGTACGAACTGAGCGGGCGGCTTCTCGGGATTGAGACGGGGTCCCAATCTGTCTTGCACCGGAGTCCTTTGAATCCTTTCAAAAGGAGTTCGGCGAGGATGTCCCTGATCGCCAAAAGGAGTTCGGCGAGGATGTCCCTGATCGCTATGATCGGGCTTCCTCCTGTCTCCTCGGGACGATGAGCTGTCTAACGACCGTTTGCGACGGTCTGCCTCATCGGCCCGGGAGTACTGGTCCGCAATGTCCCACATTTCCTGAGCTGTCTGCGGACCGCACTCAACGAGCTTCCTGTAGAGAGCTCCGGGCAGGATTCCATTTTGGAATGCCGAGATGACAAGCAGATCGTTGAGATCGTCTACTTGCAGGCATTCCTTGTGGAATCTTGTCATAAAGTCGCTGATTTTTTCGTCGCGACCTTGACGAATGGAAAGCAGCTGAGCCGAAGTGATTCGGGCTTCCGCTTTCTGAAAGAACCTCCTGTGGAAGGCATCCATTAGATCTCGGTAAGATCTGATGCTGCCCTGGGGGAGGCTATCGAACCACCTTCTCGCGTTCCCGATGAGCAGCTCGGGAAACAGCTTGCACATGTGGACCTCGTTGAGACCCTGGTTCGCCATGTTATACTGATAGCGCCCCAAGAAATCGTGAGGGTCCACGAGCCCGTCGTAAGTCATCGACGGAGTTCGGTAGTTCTGCGGTAGGGGAGTTCGGGTGATGTCGTCCGAGAACGGAGTCTTCAGTGCTCCGTACACGGCGAATCCGATATCTCGTCGGTATGGAGGAGATTGAGTTCTCCTGTGATTCCGGTACCGAGGAAGAGCAGGAATATGTCGGGGTTGAGGATTCTTCTTCCTGGAAGACACGGCACTACTGCGGTAGTGACTTTCATGTCTGGATGAGGAAGGAGAATCCTCCGCTTTCGTCTTCGGCTCTTGGCTCTTTTGCAGGAAGGCTAAGAACTCATCCTGCTTCTCAGCCAAGAACAGCTTGACAGCCTCATTCAAATCAGGCTGCTGGGAAGACTCAGTGGGACGATTTTTGGAGCGGCCTGTTCCTTCGCCATGAGAACTGGTGGTGGATTTATCCCTAGGCTGTTTTCCAGACCTATGGGATGGATTGGCTTCCTCCTGGTTCTCACGGGCAGGAATACGGGTACTCTGCGATCTGGTATGCATTTTTTGGGTGGAAAAAAATGGATCAAAAATTCGCTTTATCACAAATTTTGTTCTCTGCTTCCCACAGACGGCGCCAGTGATGGATCCGCGAATTTTTGATGTTAGCAAATGCTGGTAGAGAATGAAAATACAGACACAAAGAATTTACGTGGTTCGATTTACTGAAGTAAATCTACGTCCACGGGAAAAAGGGAGGGCAAGATTGTATTGCTTGATCTGTTTTCTACAGCTTACAAATACAAACTTGCTATTTGCTATATGGTGTTTTATCTCTAGAGAGCTTAACCCCCTCATATCAGATCTAAGTTCCATTTATATCTTGGACTAAGATCGTGGCTTGCATCACCACCCTAAGTCGTGGATGTCGTGTAGGTCATGGCCTAAGATCGTGGATGTAGCGTAGGTCATGGCCTACGATCGTGGCCTGAGTTGACACCACGTGGTAGTGGGTGTGTTGGACATCCTGTATGGGTCCACTAACTCCTTGTTCGGTCGAATACTGAGACCGAACTGCTTTGGTTGCCGATCTGAGAGTAGAGCTTGATGCCGACCTGAGAGCAGAGCTTGATTGGTTGGCTTTTACCGAGCTGTAGGCTGAGGCCGAACTCTTTGGTAATGCCGAACTCATACTCCTGCTTTGGTTGCCGATCTGAGAGTAGAGCTTGATGCCGACCTGAGAGCAGAGCTTGATAGGTTGGCTTTTACCGAGCTGTAGGCTGAGGCCGAACTCTTTGGTAATGCCGAACTCATACTCTTCCTTGGGCTTTGGGCTGATGGGCCGTCATTGCTGTTGGGCTTGTTTAGTACGCACCCCATCAATTACCACCCTTGTATGGACGATATCCCGCTAAACAGAGCACTCCAATAGGGGAACAGCCTGGTCTGCAGAAGTTGAGCTCAGGTGCTGATCAGCGCCGCACTTCCACTCCGAAAAACAGATCCCTGAAGCGGAAGAGCACCTCCACAGATGATGCATTTATGGAGTTTCTTGCAAACCTTCATGTGGAGATTAACTGCTAGGATTGGGTCCGAGTTTGACATGGGAAAGGTGCAGAGGGAGGTGTTTGATAAACTCGGCACCGTTGATGGACTAACACTGGCAGAAAGGTATGAACTTTGTGACATTCTTAGCAAGAAATCACAGCGTCTTGAGATCTGTATGGGTATGCTGGCATCTGCTCGTCTTGGATATGTGTAAAGGTTCATCTAATAGCACCGGGGGGTTGGGTGATTCAGCAATTGAAGTGAAACTGTGTGGTCTACTTTTTATTATGTCAAATTAGGGAGCAAGTGTGTGTGATAATCTGTGAATATTTTGGTAGACATTGGGGAACGTTAACTGGTTCTCTGAAAGATGCCAGCATATTTTGTAATTGAACTATATATCAATGATCCTTATCAATGATCCATATTATTATTTTTTGTAGCCTACGAAGCTGGATGGTAGTGAATGCAAAGGAGGCATGGCCCATAACCACATGTTCACATAAAACCTTTTGTTTACATATAATATATATAATTCAAAGCCAAATTGATGGGGGGATCAGGGTCGCCACTGCTTGCTGGATGGGCCAGCTTCACCTAGCGCACCACCAGGGCAAGATGCCTTCATAGCATGGGGCGGGGGTAGGCAAAGAATCTTTTCGAAGTTGTCCATCAGGAGCAAGGTCTATGAAGCAAATGCCTAGGTCGGTGGTGGCGCACCGGTAGAGGGTGGAATATGGCCGGAGAATTCACCTCTATAGTCTCATGAATGTGTGACTCGTCAGTAGGAAGCCTCTTTGTGTCATCTGAAAGTGTGACAACCTCATTCTGCCGCTCTATCTTCACATCCGCTAAGCCAAACAAGCTTCGTGTACTCTAGCTTGTCGTAGTGATAATACGCGTTGGCAAACCAATCGTACTACCAAACAACGAAAAATTAGATTAAAACTATGAAATCATCAAAATAAGAACAGTTGGATATTTTGCACACAAAATATAGAAGCACTCAACAAGGATGAAATATGGTGGATAAATATTAATAAGCTTCTCACAAAAGGATTACAAAATACACTGAAAAGTGCTTCAGCCCTACAAAAACTCTCACTTTCTTTCTAACTTGAGCTACGGCTCTTTCTCTCTTAACTCACTCACTTCTCTTTTCTTTTTTGATTTTATTATACAATCAACAACTACACCCCTATTTATACATATTCAAATATAATAAAATACTCAACTATTGCTAGCTACTATACACATCTCCATTACATTGCTCATTAGCTTAATTAGGAAGATATTGCATGTTATCCACTAGTTCCACCGCCTTTAGAGTTGATGAGGTAGATGAGTTGTGGCATCCTTTTGGCCATGAAGTATTCACTAGTTTACACCACTAAGATAAGATGGTGATGCAGTAGCTTCATCACCACTCCTTAATTGTGAAGTAATTGAGTTAATAATTTCAACATCCTCCCTTAAGCTCAATTCTTCACAGTTTTCATGCCGAGCATAAATTCCAATCTTCAGCTTGTATCCTTTCGCTACCAACCTCGCCTTGTACCTTTGCACTTCACCATTGGTATTTTTCTTTGTTTTGTACACCCATTTCACACCAATTGCTTTTCGGCCTTCTGGTAGCGTTGTCAACGACCAAGTATCATTTTTCTCGATCGCATTGATTTCTTCATCCATTGCAATCTTCCATTTCCTATCTTGTGCAGCATCTGCATAAGCAATAGGATCAACATTCATATGAAAACAAACAAGATTAACATTTTCCTCCACAGCTTCATCAACTTCTTCGGTAGCTTCATATATATCATTCAGACTGTGCATTCTTCTAGGCCTTCCACCTGGACCTTGAGATGATGTAGGTTACTCTGGTTCTTCAATTTCACGTGCATCTTCTTGCTGATCAGGTACAATTTCTGACGAGCTTGCAGCTTTCTCATCCTCCCAGCTCCATGTTTGATCTTCTTCAAACACCACATCGCGGCTTATGATCACCTTCTTTGTGAGTGGGTTATACAATTTGTAACCCATTACTCGATCTCCATATCCCACGAAGATACACTTTTCGCCTTTATCATCAAGCTTGATTCTTCGAGCTTCAGGAATTTTGGCATAAGCAATGCAGCCAAAAACTCTCAGGTGCGCAACACTGGGCTTGAACGAACTCCATGCTTCTTCGAGCGTCATGTTGCGAACACTTTTGGTGAGACATCGGTTCAGGAGATATACTGTTGTTGCGACAGCTTCAGCCCAGAATTCTCGGGGTAAGTCCTTCCCTTTGATCATACTCATCGCCATTTCATGAATTGTTCGGTTCTTCCTTTCAGCAACGCCATTCAGTTGAGGAGTATATGGAGGTGTAAGCTGGTGAACGATTCCATGATCCTTGCAAAACTTTTCGAACAGATCGGATGTGAACTCGCCTCCTTAGTCGGATCTGAGAACTTTAATATAGTGTCCACTCTGCCTTTCAACAAGAATTTTGAACTCTTTGAAAATATCAAATACCTCAGATTTCATTTTCAGGAAATATACCTAAGTCTTTCTGGAGTAATCATCAATGTAAGTTAAAAAGTACTGATTACCCCCGGTAGAAATAGGCTTCAGAGGACCACAAACGTCTGTGTGAACGATCTCCAACGGGCGTAATGCTCTCCATCTCATTTCTTTTGAGAAAGTTGGCATGTGATGTTTTCCCAGTATGCATCCTTCACAAACTTCTTCAGGATGATCAATATGCGGCAAGCCTTTCACCATATTCTTTGAGGACAAAAGCTTCAAACCACCAAAATTTAGATGTCCAAGATGCAAATGCCATAACCACGATTCATCTTTAACAATAGCATTCATGCACTTCAACGTATCATGTTTCATATTCAATGCAAATAATCTATTTTTGGACATCTTCACACCGGCAACCAAATTACCACTAGCATCATTGATAGCAAGATAAGAATTTTTGATACTCACATCAAATCCTTTCTCCAGCAATTGACCAAGACTCAAAATATTGTTTTTCATGGGTCCAGAGCCTTTGTCCTAGCGGCAAGGAGCTTAGACGTTATTGCATGAGGCAAATCCTTTCTCCAGCAATTGACCAAGACTCAAAATATTGTTTTTCATGGGTCCAGAGCCTTTGTCCTAGCGGCAAGGAGCTTAGATGTTATTGCATGAGGTGCCGAGTTCGAGCCCTCTTGACATCAGTTGTAATTTCCTCCTATCTATAGTATAGGAGTTTAATTGTAATTTCCTCCTTTATATAGGAGTTAATTTTTAAATATATATATATATATATATATATATTGCTTTTCCTGGCAGGCACATAATAGACGCCATATATAAAACCATGATTTCCATTCTTCAGCTTAATCAAGATATTACCTTTTCCTTGCACCGCAACTTTTGAGGAATCTCCAAAAATAACATCCCCATAAGATGTCTCCTTCAGCTCCACGAAGAGTTCCTTATTCCTGCACATGTGGTTACTAGCTCCAGTATCCAAGTACCACGTGCTGCACTGATCACCTTCAAGTCCTTTATGAGTAAAAAGAGAGGTTAAAATTACCTGCTCATCATCATCTCCACCTTCGGCATAATTGACTTGTTGATTGGACCTGGTATATCCGGCTATTGGACACTCATAACTGTAATGCCCGAATTCATGACAAGTATAGCACTCAACATTTGCTTTATCAAACCCTTATTGATTGTAGGTTTGAGAATAACCGCCTCTGTATTGTCCTCTTCCTCGTCCTCGTTGTCCATAAGAATTTTGACCTCTGCCTCGATAGGTGGAATATTGACGTCGTCCCTCATTTTGATAATTCTGGCCTCGTCCTCCTTGATTTTGGTAATTCTGGCCATGTCCTCCTTCATACTGGTAATTCTGGCTGCGTCCTCCTCGGCCACGATAGCCTCGACCTCGGTTGTATCCGCCACGTGATGTCCATGCTCAAACTTCTTGTCTTCTTGTATTGACACCTTCGCTTGTAGCATATGCTCAAGTGACGGAGTGGTCTTTTTCTTCATGCGTTGCTCGTGGACTTCCAAGCTGCTCTGCAACTGGTCGATTGACATAGTGTTGAGATCTTTTGATTCTTCGGTTGCCGCAACGACGTGCTCAAATTTCGACGTCAAGGAACGGAGAATTTTCTCAATAACACGAACATCTTCAATTATCTCTCCTTGCCTTTTCATTTGATTCACAATAACTAATGTTCTTGTGAAATAGTTCGAAATATTCTCAGTTTCAGACATCGCCAAACTTTCAAACTCGCCACGAAGGATTTGCAATCGGACTCGTTTCGTCTTATCAACGCCGGTGAAAGCAGTCTTCAGAATCTCCCAGGCTTATTTTGACTTGGTGGTTGCACTTACTTTCTCGAACATGGTTTCATCAATACCTTGATAGATATTGAACAACGCCTTCTTGTCTCGTTTCCTTGCGTCTCTGAGGGCATTCTTCTGGTTGTTCGTCAGGGCATCTTCGACTTCTTGGGAGTAGGTTCGGTGTAGCCGTCTTGAACAATATCCCACAAATCTTGTGATTGCAACAAGACTCGCATTTGAATACTCCAATTCCCATAATTGTGTTTTTCTAGTTTGGGAATTTGGGGTTGAACCATGTTCAACGCTGCCGCCATAGGTAGGATCGAGTGGCTCTAGATACCAGATTTGTTGGATATTTTACACACAAAATATAGAAGCACTCAACAAGGATGAAATATGGAGGATAAATATTAATAAGCTTCTCACAAAAGGATTACAAAATACACTGAAAAGTGCTTCAGCTCTACAAAAACTCTCACTTTCTTTCTAACTTGAGCTACGGCTCTTTCTCTCTTAACTCACTCACTCCTCTTTTCTTTTTAGATTTTATTATACAATCAACAACTACACCCCAATTTATACATATTCAAATATAATAAAATACTCAACTATTGCTAGCTACTATACACATCTCCATTACGTGGCTCATTAGCTTAATTAGGAAGATATTACATGTTATCCACTAGTTCCATCGCCT
The DNA here is from genome assembly GCF_004379255.2 of Salvia splendens. Taxonomy (NCBI): domain Eukaryota; kingdom Viridiplantae; phylum Streptophyta; class Magnoliopsida; order Lamiales; family Lamiaceae; genus Salvia; species Salvia splendens. The sequence continues at coordinate 21,528,563 of NC_056035.1, forward strand.
TTGGAGTTGATGAGGTAGATGAGTTGTGGCATCCTTTTGGCCATGAAGTATTCACTAGTTTACACCACTAAGGTAAGGTGATGATGCAGTACCACGGTACTCCTTAATTGTGAAGTAATTGAGTTAATAATTTCAACAAGATCACGATAAACACATTTAAATGCAAGAGCACCTTCATGATCTTCTTCCAAAATAAGAACACGATAATTTTGTTGTCCTGATCCCATTGTGCTCCGAATGACACCACCACGGCTTTGAACACACGATAACGCCTGTTCGTTTGGTAAGCTCCTCCTCGGTGACAACAACACCCACTCTAGTATGGAGCTTTCGTTCTTCATGGTGAGCATCGTGTGGAGAAGGATAGAGTCGGTGGATGCGGGCCAAACACCATTGAAGAGGTAGGAAGCTTGAGTGGGTGGAGTCATACTTACTGGAGAAGGTAAGTGGTGTTTTTGGATATGAATGGAATGCTGTGGAACTGTACATAAAATACCAGCATCAAGGGGAATTAAATGATGGTTAGTAATTGGATTGACATGTATGTAACTACCCAACTAGCATTGTCTGCAAACCAACCACATGCTGTCTACCGCCATTTTTGGGTGTTGACAAATTAACTCATTTTAGCTACAATTATGTACAGTTGTCTCACGTACCCCCATTGTCCCTTCTCCCTCCGCCACTGGTTGAGAGTCAAATTGCTTATGTACCAAACCGTTGCTTAATACTAATCTAAGAAGCGTGTAAGGCGATTACAATAGTTTTTTCGTAAGACAAAACGTTTTACGTGCCACACACGGTAATCAGCTTGTGTGTTACACCACTTTGCCAATCAAAAAGCCAACGATTTGCAGCATCAATGCCATACACCACAGGAGTGTGTTAACCTTGACGTCAATGTAGGTCTTCATACAAATGCAATGCACGCATCCATTGTCGTGACGCCCGCTATCAGGTGTTGAGTAATTCATTCTGATCTGGTCATTCACTTTGACAACACCCACACCCTTATTATCCGGCGCACGCTCGTCGTTAGCCGGACATTTGAAGTAGTAATGTCCGGCATGCGTAGCATTCTTCCCAGCACAACACAGCTCCATTTTTCCCTGACACATCCACAATCTGGGACTTCAACACCCATTTTTGGTGTTTTGGAACAATTGGCTGCAATGGTGATCGGAAAAACACCATTAACATAACAGGCTGAAATAATATAGAATGATAATAATCAAGTCATGTTGCAAGAGTGTAGAATATGGATACATATTGCAGTCACATATCTCCTACAAATTTAGCATAATTTTCCTAACGATTGTTCCACATGTTCATTGCCAAATTATCATGCGTTTGAGTCCATTGGTTGGCTCCACGCAATCCACATATTCTGCCCCAATGAATGCCTCATCCGGTGTTACGGTGGGTATGGCTCCGTCTAGCTCGGCTTCCACTGGGTCGATGGACATTTCACGACGCACAAAGTTATGGAGTAGAAAACATGTCATTATTATGCGGATTTGAGTGTGAATTGGGTAATACACAACACTTCTCAATATGGCCAACCGCATTTTTAGAACCACGAACGCTCGTTGAATCACGTTTCTCGTTTTCGTGTGTCGCAAGGTGAACAATTCCTTCGGGTTTTGGGGAGCATCCGTCCCTGGTGACCATTCCTTAAGGTGGTATCTTACACATTTGTATGGTGTTAGAAATCCATTGCTATTAGCATATGCATTGTCGCATAAGTAATAGCAACCTGTGAGTAATTAGACGTCAACATAATTCATAGAAATTCAAACATTATTATGTCAAACTCAAACAACATGACATATGTACTATTTTAATAGACATGTATTAAAAAAAAGACGTGAACAAACCTTGTGGCACCTTCAGGCCTTTGGGTCAAGAAAAGGCATCCCTAAGGACACGTGAATCCCCTGCAGAACCCTCCCATCCAGGTAGTACATAAACAAATTGCATGTTGCGGTCACATTCAACCAATATGTTGGTTGCAATGTCACCCTTGCGCGAGCGATATCGCGGCTTGTCTGCAGCACTAACAAGCATGTTGATGTGGGTCCCATCAAGAGCACCAAAGCACCCATCCAGTGAATTTCACAAATTATGTATAAACTGCAGTAATTTTTACATAATAAAGCCCCAAAGAACCATGGAAACAAGTTCATGCCTTGAACCATTTCCAGCAGTGGTCAGTGCAATTGTCGGACACCGGGGTAGGCTTACTTAGAAGGACAGAGTGGAGACTTACAATGCCCCCCAACATTCCAGCAGTGGTCAGTGCAATCGTCCAGATGTTTTGAAGTCAAATCGAACTATCCTATTTTTTTTTATGGTGAGCAAGACCTCCAAAAAGATAGGAACCTGCTCTTCAACACCAATGACTCTACCAACTGTCAACCCACCGCGTTCACTCAGAATACGACACAACTTTCCAAATGTGTTTCGATCTATGCGTAGGTTCAAAATGCGTCTGCGTCAGTTAAATGTACGAGGCGGTCTAGATGTTTTATCTGATCCTGAATCTTATTAAAAACACTGTACCTCATAGCCTGGTCTAGTATTTGGCATTTCTTCCGCACAGTGCGTGCCTTCCTATATTTCATGATTAAAAGTGTGGTCTCGACACAGTACATGTCTATTATGTCTTCAAGCATAATACACAGTCGGGCCGTGTTAGGTGTAGGCGGGATCATCCTGCTTATTGGGTACTAGAAGTGGAAATCATCTTAATATATGCACCATATTCAGCGATTGATGGGGTGCAACTCTCGGTAAATCAAACACCAGCAAAGCACACATAGTAATTGTAGCATGTAACAAAAGATGATTATAAAAATCGACGTTGCAAACTAAAATCAAGGGAAATGAGAGCATGTAGCTAATCTAAGATCTCTACAAATAAAGCTACCTTGAACACACACACGGTCAACAATTGAGGCGCTTACTGATTAAACTTAGCGATTTGGATGAGATCTTTGTGGTTTAGGCGTGACGGTTTCGTACCCAAGAAGTTTGCCTTGCAACTAGCCTACCAAAATACAAATTCAATTAAATCAACACAACAACAGAAGCATATGGACAGTTCAGATTTATTTAGAAATAAAATCGCAATCGACGACCCAAAGTCATTATCAAATAATAAACACATGTCAATTTAAAAGGCAGATTGTATGAATCAATGGTCGGAGATGTTGCAATGAGGTCTACCCACTCGCGAATATGGATTCCCGACGCGAAGCCCAATGTTGTTCTACAAATCGAACACAAACGAGACCCACTGATAATCGTTGTCGCTACAACAAAAGGGAAATGTTACTCCTCCAAATTAATTTTCAGTCGTCGGAGGGAAAAAGAAGCATCTACCACTGTGGAGCTACTTCAACTTTTGGTAAAAGTTGAAGGGGATGGATGGGTTTTTCTTATTTGTGCCCTAGTAAATCTCAGTGCAAATGAAAGAGATGGGGGAACTCGAAAAGTACATGGGCAAAAATGTAATCTTTACTCTATTTCTGGGTTTGTGTGCCCAACCAGATTTCAAAAACCACCTCTTCGGTAAGATTAATTATAGGCTATTTCGAAGCTGAATAGTGAGGGCCCAACCAATATCTAAGGCTTTGAAGATTTGAGGGAGTGGAACTGAACATTGGATTTGCCTCAAATATGGACCCTTTTCAGGGCATATCCAATAAACTGAATGAGCCCTAAGAGAGGGAGAAATAAAGTAGGGATGGAGTTGTTTCAATTTTAGAAAACATTTATTTTTAATGAGACAATCCAAAAAGGAACGTTTCATTTTTAATGGGACATAGGGAGTATATAATGTTGAAGAGCATCTGCAATGCGAGCCGGCGTCCTGGGATGAGATGTGGAGATTCGTTGCATGTACCCCAATCCTAGTGAGGCTCACGTGAAGGGGGAGCTGGGGAGGTAGTGTGACATCCGTAACCCAAATCATACGTCATATTGCATAATTACATATTTTATTATAATTACATGATGTATTTTTTTTAGAACTATAGAGTTTTGAGTGAGTTGCTATAGTAAATTATGTGAGGTTAAGTTAGTTATAACTTTTTGTATCTAGAAATATACATTCATGATATTAGCAATTATATATTACATAATTACATGTAATTGAGTTTTAAAATTAAAATAACTGAATTATGTGTTAAGTGTTTATGTTTATGTTTATGTTTATGTTTGTGTTAGACTAGGGAGTACTTTTCCAATTACTAAGCCATACACATAATATTTATTTAAGTCACATACATATGTCTGTTTGTGTATACGTAAAGGCGAGTAGTTCCAATCAACTAACGTGTGATTTTTATACTATAGTTACTTAGAATTTTATCTAATAGCATCAATTATAATGTCTTATTTTTGTTTGATACGTGTAAGAATTTTAGAGTTAGCAAAAATAAATAGGTGTTAATCCTATTCCCATAACCGACTAGAACTTACCATATGTATGCCTTGAAGTGTATTTTTATTAAAAGAAAAAAAGGGAAGCGAGAACTTGGAGTCGAAAGGCAGAAAGATAGTCCGAAGGTAGAAAGGTTGTAGGAATAGTTATTTTTCTTAAATTATTTTCTTATGCGCATGTTATAGTATAGAAGATAGTTATGATATTTAGTATTTTAATTTTGGTATATAATCATATAGGATCAAGGTTGAATGAGAAGACGAGTTAGGGGTTCAGTTAGAATACTCATCATAATTAGATGTGTATAAATCACATTTTTAACCCTATATATGTTATTGTTACGAAGTTGATTGCTATACTCCCTCTGTATAAAAAAAATAGAAACATTTGAAACGGCACGGGTTTTAATGCATAATTGGTAAAGTAAGTGAGAAAAATTGGTAAAGTAAGAGAGAGGAAAAGAAAAATGAGTAAAGTAAGAGAGAGAAAGAAAAAAAGTATTGAAAGTAGAGTTAATGGATTGTGGGGTCTATGTCATAAAATAGAAATATTCTAAAGTTTCTATTTTTAGTAGAGTTAATGGATTGTGGGGTTGCCGATCTCCTCGCGATGCCAAGCCACATCATGATCTTTCCCCAAACAGGCCAAGTCTTCGGGCATTTGAAGAAGAGATGGTCTGCTGATTCCTCCTCCCAACGAAAAAGCTGACAAGTAGGGTCCAAGTTCTCTAAGAAATGGAGGCGATCCCGTGTGGAAAGGCCTCCTCGAAGTGCAAGCCAAGTAATGAACGAGTACTTAGGAGGGACATAGTCCTTCCAAACATACTTAGCCCAGAATCGTCTCTTACCTCTCGGCCTAAACCACTCATATGCCTCATGAACCCCTTTTCCCGCGAACCAAGAACTCCAGAGCGCTGTGATCTCGTCTCGGGTGCATCTGTCCAACATCTCATCCCGGATGGACAAGAACTTCTTTATAAGCATAGAGTCGTTCTTCTTATGCGCCGTCCAATCCCAGATAGAATTATTCCTGATGTATTCTGCATGAATCCATCGAATCCAGAGGGAGTCCTTCTTCGAGTGAATGTTCTAGAGGGTCTTGGCATGAAGTGCTGAATTCCAAGCCTTGAGGTTTCTGACTCCCAAGCCCCCTTCGTTCTTCGGCTTGCAAACATCATCCCAAGCAACTTGACCATACTTCTTCCCCCAAAGGAAAGTACGGGCAATCCCAATAAGCTTCTCAATGCTTGTCCCAAGTATCAGAAAGGCTTGGAGCCAGTATGCTTCCACTCCATACACGACAGATGTAATCAGTTCCAAGCGCCCAACAAAAGAAAGAGTCTTACTTGGCCATTTTTTTATTTTGTCTGAAAGCTTGTCGATCAATTGGCCATGGTCTGAAGAAACAAGTCTCTTCGAAGCGAGTGGAATGCCCAAATACTTGATTGGAAGGGTGCCTTCTGGGAAGCCAAACACTTGCAGCAAAGTCTCCTTGGGAACTTTGATGGTGCCTGCAATGAACATGTTAGACTTTCCCTGATTGATCCCTAGTCCTGAGCATGCCGAGAATTCCTCAAAAGTGTCTGCCAAAATCTTCATAGAAATCAAGTCTCCCCTGCCGAACAGAAGGAGATCGTCTGCAAAAGCAAGATGAGTAATGCCCGCTTGCCCGCATCTTTTATGGAAAGAGAATTCCCTAGTAGTGCGGGTAAGGAGCAAACGCGACAGATATTCCATGCATAAAATGAACAGAGAAGGGGACATGGGGTCTCCCTGCCTAAGACCCCTTTTACCTCTGAAGTAGCCGTGGTGGCTACCATTCACCATGATCGTGTATGAAGGTGAAGTAACGCACTCCATGATCAAGTGGATAAAGAAAGGGTGGAAGTTGAGGCCTTGAAGCACGCCCCTCAAGAAACTCCAGTCAATTGTGTCGTAAGCTTTTCGGAGATCAATCTTGACAGTGCATCTCGGTGGCCCTCTCTTGACTGTGTAACCTCTCATGATCTCCTCCGCAAGGTAAATATTGTCCATGATACTCCGCCCCTTAATGAAAGCCGACTGAGCTGGGCTAACTATCTTAGGGAGGAAGATCTCAAGCCGCTTCGAAAAGATTTTTGTGATCACCTTGTAGACCACATTGCAACAGGCAATCGGTCTAAAGTCACTAACTTTGGGGTTCGTGGAGGTCTTCGGGATAAGAGAAATGGTTGTCGTATTGAGGCTTTTCAGAAGCTTTCCGGTGGTGAAAAACTCCTTAACCGCATTGACTAAGTCTCCCCCAATGAACTCCCAGTGTCTCCTGAAGAAGGCTGATGTGTACCCGTCCGGTCCCGGTGACTTATCAATACTGATGTTGAAAAGTGCTTCCTTGATCTCCTCTGTGGTCACCTCACGGGTGAGGCCTTCATTGTCTTCAATATCAAGTCTGTAACCTCTGTGAAGCACCTCTGTTCTCCGTGGTTGAACTACTCCTTCGGTTCCCAGGAGTCCCTTGTAGTATTGGATGAAGTTGTCGATGATTTCATCTTGATCCTTTATATATATATATATATATAAATGCCCTCCAAAGGGTGCGTTAGGGTGACATCACTCTTAAAGTGACAACAAGTAACAAGCAATCTGCAATACTTATGTAAGCAATATGTGATACATAGGCAAACAATTCGGTATATGGTTCCAAGCAATATGAGATACAAAATCAAAGCACTATGGTGACACCATAGTTAAAATGACAATCTGGGCAAGCAATCTACGATACATAGGCAAACAACTCGGCATATGGTATCAAACAATCGACGATACGAAATCAAATATAATCAAGCAATCTACGATATATAGGCAATCAAGTCTGCCACGTGTCAGGCTAAGGTTGAATCTGCTCCTAAATCTAACGGTTGTCCTTGGTGGTACATTGTCATATTAAACGGTGTTGTCATTTTAACACAAACCTGCCCTCCAATGTATGAATGACAGTTTTGTACCTTTTCACAACCTAGTAACAACTTTTTATTGGATTAAATATATGTATAGTCATCAATAAAATTAAATGGCTTAGTTATCACTTTATCCATATGGTATTATTTATCATTAATTTCTTTTTTAGTCTGTCCACTAATGTGTACCATACTTGCCTTTCCACTTTTAGCAGTAAACTCCTTATTCTACTAACTCATTTTCACTTACATATTATTATAAAACTAATATATAAAAATGGGACCCACATTTTATTATTTTTTTCACTCATTCTTCTATATATTTCTTAAAATCTAAATCATTTAATTTGTGATAATTAATGGCGGATGAAGGGAGTAATTATTTTAGCTTTTAAGTGAAGTAATACACTGAATTTGAGGGTAATGACCAATTGCTAACTATTTAGCAATCACAAATTAAGACCAAATCTTAGCCATTAGATTAGGAGATCTAGTGGTTGATATAATGTCACCTGGATTATATTTTAAATTAAAAAAATTATTAAATAAACTTAAATGGTATTAATGTCAATTCATATATAGTACTCCCTCCGTCCCATTCAAGATGGTCGCCTTTCCTTTTTTGTTTGTCCCAATCAAGATGACCACTTTCCAATTTTAGAAATAACTTTCTCCCTCCTCATTAAAATATTCAATTACCTTTTTCCTCTCTACTTTATTCCACCTAACAACACTTCCTGAAACCCCGTGCTACTAAAAAATGTGGCCATCTTGAGTGGGATGGAGGGAGTAGTTAAAATTAACCCATTTCTCTCTCCTTAAAATCATCTTTAAATTTTAAATTTATGTAACTTTCTCGATTTAAATTAATTTTTCGTAAAAAATATAAAAAAATAAAGATATTTTCATAAGGATTCTAACGAGATCTCAATTGCATATGTTCCGACGATGATCGGATAATGAAATTTTATAATTTTATTTTAATTTTCGTATATGTTGATAATCAAATTTTATATCAATAAATGCATCAAACAATCTCAATATAATGTATGTACAATATCAATAAAACTATATTGATATTTTCTGGTACTTGTGTTGAGATTCTCATATCACTGTGTTGATATTTGTAAAATACTATGTTGAGAGAAAAAAACTGTGAAAATTATTATGTTATAACAGATTGACTATTATACTCTTTTATTGATATTTTATCTACTACTATTTATTGAAATACGTGAGCTTTAATCTCATTCACTCATTTTAAGATCCAATGATGTAGGATTGGTCCATTTGATATTATATGCATTTTAACATGACCCATGAATTTGATATCAATACGTGAGCTTTAATCTCATTCACTCATTTTAAGATCCAATGCTGTAGGATTGGTCCATTTGATATTATATGCATTTTAACATGACCCATGAATTTGATATCTGTTTAAACAATTTCACTCTAGTAATATTTTAAGTTCGAGTAAACAAAATAAACTTTGATTCATATTTCTTCAATTGTTAAAATATTACAAAACATAATTATGTCAATAAAATGAGAATTTAATAAAATTACAATTATTGTCAAAGTTTCAATGTGACTAAATTACTTAATTAAATAATACTGTACAAATTTTAAAACCTGAAAATTAATTATTTGATTTAAAATTCTTATCAGTCGATTCATGATTGTGATTTTGTTTCTTTATTTTGTCGGTATAACTATTTTTTTAATACTCTCTCGTCCGTGATTAAATGTCTCATATTTCAGCGGCACGGGTTTTAAGAAATTGTTTGACTTTATGTAGTAAAGTGGGTAGAAAAGTAAGTGGAAGGTGGAGCCTACTTTTATATATTGTTTTTATAATAAAATGTTAGTGGAATGAGTTAGTGGAATGAATGGTACACTTTCCAAATATAGTAAAAGTGAAATGAGACATTTATTGGCGGATAAACGAAAAGGAAAAATTGGACATTCAATGGCGGACGGAGGGAGTATATGTATATTTTAATAATTGAAGAAATTTGAATCATGGTTTTAATATATTTACTCAAACTTATGGAAATATTCTTACTAATATCACTGAGTTAAATTGTATAAACACATACATCAATTTAGTACTACCTCCGTCTTTAGCGAGACATTTCTTTATGATACAAAATATTAAGAAATGTGATTTTGTTAGTTGAGAAAAAAGAATAAAATAAATAGATCAAAATAATTAAAAAGATGAAATGCCAAAAAAATATGACTCTTTTAACTTGAAACGTTTTAGAAAAGAAATATGAATTACTTAGTAACAGATAAAACGAGTTCTGTATTACATTACTCCACTCAAAACTAAAAAAGAATTTTGAATCACTTACTAATATACAAAAGCAGTACTATAATACTTCACTCAAAACTAAAAAAATAATTAAAAACTAAGCCATCAATTTTAATCATGACAAAATTGACAAAACACTATTTCAATGCAAATAAATATTTTTAGTGGAAGGCTATTAATTTATATCTGAACCATATATAAATATATATATATATAGGGATGTATTCATTTCCTTTTCCTATATTTCCTCCTTTTTTCTTCTTAATATCAGCCATTAGATTAGAGAAATGGACGGTCAAGATCAACATTGGGTAATTAATCCCGTGTTGCATTATTTGTCCTATTTTGTGCATTATGAGGGTACAATAGTAATCTAATAATGGCTGGAAACCGCTACGAATAATGCACCACATGGTCACGAGTAATGCATATAATTGCCTATATAATGCACAATATGTGAACTGCAATGCATACGAACAAGATGTGTTGTGTTATGATGTTTGACACACGTTTCTTGTTTCCCCTAAGGGTTTAATAAGCTTAGGGGCTGGGGTATAGTACGTAGACATGTATGTAATCTTCATATGGTAACGAGTAATGGATATATTTGACTATATAATGCACAATTTGTGAACTGCAATGCATACGAACAAGATGTGCTGTGTTATGATGTTTGACACACGTTTCTTGTTTCCCCTAAGGGTTTAATAAGCTTAGGGGCTAGGGTATAGTACGTACGCATTAATAACAAATTATAAAACGATACGAATAATTCACCAAATTGTCACGAGTAATGGATGTTATTAACTATATAATGCACAATATGTGAACTGCAATGCATACGAATAAGATGTACCATGTTATGATGTTTGATACACGTTTCTTGTTTCCCCTAAGGGTTTAATAAGCTTAGGGACTAGGGTATAGTACGTAGACATTACTAAATGCACGTATGTAATCTTCAATCTGTTGATTAACCCATATACACAATACCTCTAATAATGCATAATATACTGAGATAATGACAATTAACAGCTACATAATGCACTACCTAAACCAAATAATGCACATACGTATATTCCAATAACAACAATTTGTTAGTAATATCTACGTACTATACCCTAGCCCCTAAGCTTATTAAACCCTTAGGGGAAACAAGAAACGTGTGTCAAACATCATAACATGGTACATCTTATTCGTATGCATTGCAGTTCACATATTGTGCATTATATAGTTAATAACATCCATTACTCGTGACAATTTGGTGAATTATTCGTATCGTTTTATAATTTGTTATTAATGCGTACGTACTATACCCTAGCCCCTAAGCTTATTAAACCCTTAGGGGAAACAAGAAACGTGTGTCAAACATCATAAGACAGCACATCTTGTTCGTATGCATTGCAGTTCACAAATTGTGCATTATATAGTCAATTATATCCATTACTCGTTACCATGTGAAGATTACATACGTGTCTACGTACTATACCCTAGCCCCTAAGCTTATTAAACCCTTAGGGGAAACAAGAAACGTGTGTCCAAACATCATAACATGGTACATCTTATTCGTATGCATTGCAGTTCACATATTGTGCATTATATAGTCAATTATATGCATTACTCGTGACCATGTGGTGCATTATTCGCAGATACCAAAATGTGGCAGTTACTTTTCCGTCAAATGTCAATAATAACCCCGTAATGCATACAACCACCTTCTATAATGCAACACGGAACCAGTTTTATAGAATCAATCTGATCCGTTGATGCCTTAGATCTAATGCGTAATATTAAGAAGGAAAAAGGATCTAAGATGTGAAAAGGAGAATAACGCTCCCCTATATATATATATATATAGGAGCGTTATTCTCCTATTCATCCCTTAGATCATTTATTCTTCTTAATATGGGTCGTTAGATCTCATTCATCAACGGTCCAGATGATCTGCATTATTACACTATAATGATGCATTATTAGTCGGTGTGCATTATTCAACTGAAAATATGCTTTATTAAATGACATGTGGCACCAATCTAACCGTCGGATGACAAAATCGTGGGGCTGAGATTAAAAAGAACAAAGAACAAAAGATACAAAAAGGAAATGAATACATCCCTAATATATATATATATATAGGGGTGTGATAAAATACAAACTCTCTAAAATACAAACTATACAAACTTTAATCATACTCACTTAATACAATTAATCAACGGTTAATATAAGAGATTTTTCTAATGTCAACATTTTGACATCGAAAAATCAGAATTTGGACACCCCCGTCGACAGAATTTGTACACTCCGTACATCCCCGGTGACATAATTTGTACATTCCGTTGAAATCAACCCCCGGTGACAGAATTTGTACAGTCCGTTGACATAATTTGTACACTCCGGTGACAGAATTTCTACACTCCGGTGACATAGTTTGTATAGTTAGTATTTTAGAGAGTTTGTATTTGATCACACCTCTATATATATATATATATATATATATATATATATATATATATATATATATATATATATATATATATAGAGTAGTGGTCTAGGGCAAGGGCCTCTTAAATCTATAACTAAAGAACAAATCACATCCACAAAATCAAGAAAATCAATAGCTATTATTAATACATGTAATTTTCGAATTTAAGGAGAAATTAGTTCCCTCAATCACAAATTTACTCCATAATAACCAGGCGGGGGTATAATGGTCATTGCATAGCCAAAAATAGGTTACGTCGGCAAATTGAATTCATCTCCTCTTCTCCATCTTCATCGCAGCCTTGTACCCGCCGTCGTCGCAGCGGCGGCGGGAGATCGGATCGATGCGGTCGATCAGAGCGGGGTGGCCGAAAGCGTAGAGCTTCTGCGCCGGGGACTGCACCAGAATCGCGACTTCCGCACCGCAGAGGATGGATAGTTCGGTGGCTTTGTGGAAGAGCCCACCGCGGCGCTTGGTGAAGGCGACTTGCAGGCTTGATTTATTCTCGATTTTCCTCATTGGGATTTTCCTTCTCCCCAGAGTTTTTGTGCCGTTGGAATTCTCCATTGTTGTGATCAAAATAATTGTAATGTTGTTGTGTTGTGATTAAAACTAAACATAACATCTATATTTATAGAGAGTCGATTTTTGACGGATTATTCATTTGAATGCACATTTTTTACGGATTTCATTTTTTGTTATTCGATTGGAATGAGCATGCGATTGATGTGTCATAATTTTGAACTTGAAATTGATGTGTTTTGTTAACAACATAGTGATGTGTTTTGTAAACAAGAGTAAAGTAAAATCATGCTAAGAATGATGTGTTTTGTAAACAAGAATGAAGTAAAATTATGCTAAGAGTGATGTGTTTTGTAAACAAGAGTGATGTGTTTTGTAAACAAGAGTGATGTGTTTTGTAAACAAGAGTGAAGTAAAATCATGCAAAGAGTGATGTGTTTTGTAAACAAGAAAGAAGTAAAATAATGCTAAGAGTGATGTGTTTTGTAAGCAAGAGTGAAGTAAAATCATGCTAAGAGTGATGCGTTTTGTAAGCAAGAGTGAAGTAAAATCATGTTAAGAGTGATGTGTTTTGTAAACAAGAGTGAAGTAAAATCATGGTAAGAGTGATGTGTTTTGTAAACAAGAGTGAAGTAAAATCATGGTAAGAGTGATGTGTTTTGTAAACAAGAGTGAAGTAAAAATCATGCTAACAGTGATGTGTTTTGTAAACAAGAGTGAAGTAAAATCATGGTAAGAGTGATGTGTTTTGTAAACAAGAGTGAAGTAAAATCATGCTAAGAGTGATGTGTTTTGTAAACAAGAGTGAAGTAAAATCATGCTAAGAGTGATGTGATTTGTAAGCAAGAGTGAAGTAAGATCATGCTAAGAGTGATGTGTTTTGTAAACAACGGTGAAGTAAGATCATGCTAAGAGTGATGTGTTTTGTAAACAACAGTGAAGTAAGATCATGCTAAGAGTGATGTGTTTTGTAAACAACAGTGAAGTAGTATAATGCTAAGAGTGATGTGTTTTATACTCAATGAAATATGATCTTTCAAATTGTACGTTTACGAGATGCTAGAAATTTGACTATCTTAGGGTATATATGTTCTTTCAATTTCTGTACTTTAATTATCGTGGTTGCACAAGTTTATGCTATGGCGTTCGATTATATTTTGAAAGTTCAATAATATTCAATTTACAAATGCAAACTCCAACGATCGTTGTGAGTACAACATTCAAATACATAGTAAATTTTTTGCTTGAATGATTAGAAAGCAATTGAGGCGACGTCCGAGTAGCTCCAATCCGAGCTCTCTCCCATCCATCTTCTCCGAAATCGAATCTTGAAGAATCGATCCGAGCAGCTGTCGAAGCAAAAGCATACCGACAAATCCCCAAAATTCTCAACGCACTTGCCGGAACCCTAACCTCTCCAAATTCCCCGAGCTCGAGCTCCCCGACTTGGCCGGCGAAGGTCTGCGTGAGGGCACCGAGCGAGTACTGACAGATGTAGGTGAATATCGTCGGCCCAGAAATCCCCCACAGCGTCTTCGACTCCGAGCCGAAACTCTCCAAGAAGTCGGCGCCGCCGCCGAGCTTCTCGAGAAGCGGCTTCTCTCCGCCGTCGTCCATGGCCGGAATCGCGGTGTGAGGACGAGGGCAGCATGATCAATTATGCTATATTTATGTCACCAGATAATAGTATTACTCTCCTATTACAGAGGAAAATGAGTTAAAAAATGGCAACACAGAGAAATTTCATAATGTAATTTCCAAAAATATCCTTTTGCCTATTTTAGATTATTAAAATAAATAATATTTGTTCCATTAAGATGTGTGGCTGAGATTTGTTCTCTAATTATATACTTAAGATTAGTTATATCTTGATCACTCCCGTATGTATATATATATATATATATATATAGGGTTGTGATCAAGATAGAACCATTCTTAAATGTAGAACCAATCTTAAATGTAGAACCAAGGCCAAATTTGGATTGAAAACATGATTAGTGGGGTGGTTATAACCGATGCATTGTGATTATGTATGAAATTTGATCTTGACCATCCTTTTTCCTCATCCAATGGATGAAATGTAGTTCTAGGTTATACACTTTAGATTGTTTTGTATATAAGACAACCCTATATATATATATATATATATATATATATATATATATATATATATATATATATATATATATGAGAGCGTTATTCTCCTTTTCACATCTTAGATCCTTTTTCCTTCTTAATATTACGCGTTAGATCTAAGGCATCAACGGATCAGATTGATTCTATAAAACTGGTTCCGTGTTGCATTATAGAAGGTGGTTGTCTGCATTACAGGGTTATTATTGACATTTGACGGAAAAGTAACTGCCACATTTTGGTATCTGCGAATAATGCACCACATGGTCACGAGTAATGCATATAATTGACTATATAATGCACAATATGTGAACCGCAATGCATACGAATAAGATGTACCATGTTATGATGTTTGGACACACGTTTCTTGTTTCCCCTAAGGGTTTAATAAGCTTAGGGGCTAGGGTATAGTACGTAGACACGTATGTAATCTTCACATGGTAACGAGTAATGGATATAATTGACTATATAATGCACAATTTATGAACTGCAATGCATACGAACAAGATGTGTTGTGTTATGATGTTTGACACACGTTTCTTGTTTCCCCTAAGGGTTTAATAAGCTTAGGGGCTAGGGTATAGTACGTACGCATTAATAACAAATTATAAAACGATACGAATAATTCACCAAATTGTCACGAGTAATGGATGTTATTAACTATATAATGCACAATATGTGAACTGCAATGCATACGAATAAGATGTACCATGTTATGATGTTTGACACACGTTTCTTGTTTCCCTAAGGGTTTAATAAGCTTAGGGGCTAGGGTATAGTACGTAGACATTACTAACAAATTGTTGTTTTTGGAATATACGTATGTGCATTATTTGGTTTAGGTAGTGCATTATGTAGCTGTTAATTGTCATTATCTCAGTATATTATGCATTATTAGAGGTATTGTGTATATGGGTTAATCAACGGATTGAAGATTACATACGTGTATTTAGTAATGTCTACGTACTATACCCTAACCCCTAAGCTTATTAAACCCTTAGGGGAAACAAGAAACGTGTGTCAAACATCATAACATGGTACATCTTATTCGTATGCATTGCAGTTCACATATTGTGCATTATATAGTTAATAACATCCATTACTCGTGACAATTTGGTGAATTATTCGTATCGTTTTATAATTTGTTATTAATGCGTACGTACTATACCCTAGCCCCTAAGCTTATTAAACCCTTAGGGGAAACAAGAAACGTGTCAATTATATGCATTACTCGTTACCATGTGACGATTACATACATGTCTACGTACTATACCCTAGCCCCTAAGCTTATTAAACCCTTAGGGGAAACAAGAAACGTGTGTCAAACATCATAACACAGAACATCTTGTTCGTATGCATTGCAGTTCACATATTGTGCATTATATAGGCAATTATATGCATTACTCGTGACCATGTGGTGCATTATTCGTAGCGGTTTCCAGCCTAGATTAGATTACTATTGTACCCTCATAATGCACAAAATAGGACAAATAATGCAACACGGGATTAATTACCCAATGTTGATCTTGACCGTCCATTTCTCTAATCTAATGGCTGATATTAAGAAGGAAAAAGGAGGAAATATAGGAAAAGGAAATGAATACATCCCTATATATATATATATATATATATATATATGATTGTATTCAATGTCGAACTAATTCTAAAGACCGAACCAGAGAACAAATCTCAGCCATCTATTTTGTAATCTTATGGTTTTAATAAATTAACCAAATATTAATTTTTTAATGGCACAAAATCGGCTGAAGGGTTAATTGGGAAACCAATATCCGTGCAGTTTGTTTTCCCTTAAATCATGCCAAATAATTATGGAAAATATTTTCAGAATCTGCTTATCTATGTAAATCACGATTGTTTTTCAAAATCTGTCTTCGATTTCCATCGTGAATTAACGCGACCGTGCCTCAAATTTTATACTACTATTGTATTGTTTACCGATGGAGGACAATTCACAAAGAAAAACTTTTGGAGCCTGGAGGACGATTCTCGCCAAACAACAATTGAGAACGATTCTCGACGAACAGCGAACAACAATTGAGGCCAGTTCTCGATGAGTTGCAATGGATAACTATTCTTGACTTACACATTTTGAGATGGAGGAAGACGAGGAGCTGAAGCCAAGATGACGACGTCCATCCATCCATCTGATTCGGATTGGAGAAGCTAATACGAAGACGACGACGTCCATCCATCTAATTCAAATTGGCAAACAGCGAACTGAAGCTGACATCTGACTGAAGAAGTCGGCGTTGAATTTTACACGTTAGAAGACTCGTTGTTTGACTCAATTGTCACCATGAATCGTGAATCAATTTTGATCTTGAATAAATTTTAGATGTAATTTCCTAGTTTTTGAACTTCTTTAATTTTGCGTAGTTAAACTATATTTTCAGCTTGATTCATCATTTTACATATGAGATGAAGTTTTTATGGTATTTTGTTTTAGTGTTATTACTTTTTGATATTTGATACTCTGGATTGACAATGGATTAGCTCTTTTATAAAGATTGGTTATTCATTTTTTTCTGTTTAATTTAATGTGTTTTGAATTACAATATGTGATGAAGTCTTTTGCGTTGTTATTTAGAAGCGTAGATTTTATATGATGAAGTTTTGATGCGTTTATTCTAAACCTATTTATTTATATAATGAACTATAGTTGTTGTCCTTGTAGTGATTATCCGAGTAATTTGATTGATATTGATGTGTTTATTGTTGCATTTGTGTTTCATTAATAAAATATGGCCGTTTTATTCTATACAGTTTGTTGTCGTTTCTTATTTCTTGAGTTGAAATAAAATCTCAGTCTTATGAACATAATGCTTTTCGTAATGAAGTGTTTTTTGTATTTTGTATCATTGTGGTGGTATGTAATTGAAGCAAATTTCGACGGAGAATGACGAAATGAAATACTCCCTCCGTCCATGAAAAATATGACACATTGTGAATGTCACGGGTTTTAATGTGGAATTGGTAAAGTAAGAGAGAAGAGAAAAAGTAAGAGAGAAGTAGTGTTAGTGGAATTTGAGGTTCATATTATTAGTAAGAGAGAGAGAAAAAAGTAAGAAGAAATTATTGAAAATTTTCATTTTTTAAACGTGCTCTATTTTTCGTGGACAACAAAAAAAGGCAAATGTGCTCTATTTTTCATGGACGGAAGGAGTATATTTTAACTAAGATGATGTATGTATACACTAATTCTGAACATAATTAAAAGTGTGGAAATATATTATCATTTTCAAAAGTATGGTAGTATCTTTGCTCGAAAACATAAAAAAACCAAGAAATACATTTCTACTTCTTTAGGTAATATGCTATCATTTTTCAACATCAATATCATTGTATTTGCTTGTCTCTTCGTGGTATGATGTTGCAATCTCGGGTCCGGCCTACAGGATTGCCCACCCTAACCTTTGCACTGACGGGAGGTGCAGTTTAAGTACGAAAACATAAAACAATTTCTACACTTCACCATATTATATTCCAACCACAGAACCATATTGACAATCAAAAAGGATAAAACATAAAAAGCTAATCTATGGGAGCCCACCACAAATGCACTAAAAATGAACCAATAACTCTGCCTAAACGAAGTTATTATGCCCTAAAATGGCCCAAACTTGGAAGAGAGGAATGCATATTATAATGTTATAATTTCATCCAAAAAAATGAACACAATTGAAATGAACCACATATGAAACAAATCACTTCATCTTATTATGTTATAACTTCATCTAATACTGTAGCAATTTCATTTTATAATGTTATAACTTCATCTAATACTGTAACAATTTCATCTTATAATGTTATAACTTCATCTAATACTGTAACAATTTCATCTTATAATGTTATAACTTTAATCGAGACTTGAAAACACGTCAGTTAAGATTGATCAAATTTGCACCCTCCAGAAAAAGAACAAAATTTGAAATTACTCAAATTTTAAAGAAAGCGTATCTTATAATGTAACAATTTCATCTTATACTTTTATTACTTCATCCTAGAATACAATTTCATCTTATACTTTTATTACTTCATCCTATAATGTAATAATTTCATATTCTAATTTGAACCTTCCCAAAAAATACTCCAAATTTAAAACGAACCAAATTTGAATCAAATCACTTCATCTAGTAATATAATAACTTCATCTTATACCATAGTAACTTCATATTATACCGTAATTACTCATCTCTTGAATAGCTTTCATGAAATCCAAAATCAGAACCAAAACAGTTAAAAAAAGAGTAGACAACAACTAAATCACCTTAGAATGTAATCCAAAAACAACAATTGATTTATCTTACTAGTCGTTTCCCCAAACACATGCGGCAATCTTGGGTCTGGCCTACTGGATTTCCCATCCCCAACCTTTGCATGAGCATTAGCTGTTTTACTTGTGTTTAATAATTTCATTACAAAAACATATCTACACTTCACCATGGAACAAATTCAAACTACAGAACCATCTTTACACATGAAATGAACAGAAAAAACCAAATTGGAACTCACCACAAAATACACTAAAAAATGAATCACTACAAAAGTATGGACTCACTTTGTCTTATAATCACATTTTTTCATCTTATACACTCGAGAAATGGAAACATTATAGCTAAAATAAACCAATTTTGAACAATGCAAAACAAATAACTTCATCTTATGATATAATGTTTTCTTATTTTTACGAAATCACTTCATCTTATACTGTAATCAGTTCACCGTATACATTTAAAATGAACCAAATTTGAATCATCAAGCAAATCGAAACTCATATCTTGTAGATCACCGAGAAATCCCAAATTGAAAACCAAAAATGTAAAAAAAATGAAGAAGAAACAGAACTATAACTCTCTCAATTTCAATAATAGAGACCCAAAATTAAAATGACAATTTTGGTTAACTCACCAAAAGTGTTTGGTACAATTTCGGAAACTAGAAATTTCACAAACGAATACCTGGGTAAGTTCTCTGAGAATGCAAGCGGCGCATCTGCAATGGAAATTTTAAGCAAATTTAGCCATGGATTTCGAAAATGAAAGTTAAAAAAATCAGTTAAAGCTTGAATCGTTGAATTCCTTGTCTACCATTGTGAATCTCATCAATGAAATTTCCACCGCCTGGTGATGAAGTAACGCCGGTGGATGAAGTAACGATGTTGGTGATGGATGAAATTTCCACCCCCTGGTGCAAATTTGGAGAAGAAATGAGGGAGATGAATCTGTGAATGGGTGGGAAGTTGATTAGGATAAAAAAAAGTAATGCACAATTTTTACCCCAGATTTCAAGGACATACCATGTGGAAAACCGTCTGACCTAATGTGCTATGACTAAATAGCCCCTAGGATGAAGTAAAATGCTCTTACAATGAATAACATACATCATCTTCACAGTATCTCATCTCAGCCGTTAAAATCTAAATCTAATGGTCAATATTTAGTCTCTAGTTCTACGCTAAGAAGGTGTTGTGCATATAAGGGGACCCTATATATATCTATATATATAGGATCATGATCAATTGAGATTTTTTTAGGCTAATTGAGAAATGAGATGCAATCTCAGCCACTCATTTTTATTAAATGAGTGGTCCAGATTTTGCCAGACAAAAAATATTTTTAAATTAATTTATTATGAAAGGGTATAATGGTAATTTTAATTAGAAACAAATGAAACACGCGTGGTTTCCAGCACTCCAATTCCATTCCCAAATTTCCTCCAATTCCATTCCCAAATTTCCTCCATTAAAGCAACGCCTGCACCAAATCTTCAACCAATTAGCCAATGGAAGGCGTTTCCGCCACCGTCTACCGAGGAAGCTCATGAGAAGATTATCCAAAGTAGGCGACTCGTCACAGCAGTGGCTGCTCAGATCGGAGTCGCTGCGGAAGCGCTCCTCCGGCGGCGTTCCGGAGGGGCACCTGCCGGTGTATGTCGGCGACGAGATGGAGCGATTCGTGGTGAGCGCGGAGCCTGACGTCAATATTTCTCTTCCAATTTTAAGGTTAGCATTCCCCGATTTTACCGATTCATTCATGAACTCCGTTGATATCCAGCCGAAATTGATTTCAGATGTGGATGGTGGCGGTGACAGTGACACCGCGGCAGCGGATGGAAGGGATGGGGATTTGAGAGATGCGTTTGATGTGTTATTTTTTAGTTATTGACATTTTAATATGAGTTATTGACATTTGATATTCTCGCTATTGATATGTGAATTACAAGTGTTGTTTTTTAGTTGTTGACATTTTAATACGAGCTGTTGACATTTGATATTCTCACTATTGATATGTGAATTATAAGTGTTTTTTAGTTGTTGACATTTTAATACGAGTTGTTGACATTTGATATTCTCGGTATTGATATGTGAATTATAAGTGTTACTTTTTAGTTGTTGACATTTTAATACGAGCTGTTGACATTTGATATTCTCGGTATTGATATGTGAATTATAAGTGTTATTTTTCAGTTGTTGACATTTTAATACGAGTTGTTGACATTTGATATTCTCGGTATTATATGTGAATTATAAGTGTTATTTTTTAGTTGTTGACATTTTAATATGAGTTCTTGACATTTGATATTCTTGATATTGAAATGCGAATTATAAGTGTTATTTTTTAGTTGTTGACATTTTAATACGAGTTGTTGACATTGATATTCTCGATATTGATATGTGAATTATAAGTGTTATTTTTTAGTTATTGACATTTTAATACGAGTTGTTGACATTTAGTATTCTGGATATTGATATGCAATGATTTTGTTTCTTTGATTGGATGTGGTGACATGATATACTATCCTCTGTTTTTCTCCATTGAAGGCCTTCAAGAGAGCTGCAGAATCACTGGAGAAGCTAATGGATGCCACGAGGGAAGAGCTGCCGGACACCATGGCTGTCGTTCGATTATCTGGGATGGAGATCAACGACTTGACAATGGAGCTCAGTGACAATGGTTCCGATATGGAACTCTTCTGCTTCAGATCTCGCGAGCTCGTGGAGGTGACAAAATCGTCCAAGGATCTAAGGCACAGTGTGCCGACGGTGTTGGAGGTGGAGGTGGATCCGAGCGGTGGACCTAGGATACAGAATGCGTCAATGGAGCTGTACAGGAGAAAGGAGGAATCCGCGAAAATCAATATCACAAGTTGTTGACAAGTTGTTGACATTTTGCTATAAGTTGTTGACATTTGATATGTAGGCTATTGACATGTGTTGTATGATCATGATGCCAGAACTTGTGTCAAATAAAAAAATTAAAATAAAATAATTGTTATTTTTTAATTACAAGAATTGTTTTTTAGTTGTTGACACTATATACAAGTTGTTGACAAATTGTTGACATTTTACTATAAGTTGTTTACATTTGATATGAAGCCTATTGACATGTGTTGTATGATCATAATGCCAGAACTTGTGTCAAATAAAAAATTAAGATAAAATAATTGTTATTTTTTAATTACAAGAATTGTTTTTTAGTTGTTGACACTATATACAAGTTGTTGACAAATTGTTGACATTTTACTATAAGTTGTTTACATTTGATATGAAGCCTATTGACATGTGTTGTATGATCATAATGCCAGAACTTGTGTCAAATAAAAAAATTAAGATAAAATAGTTGTTATTTTTTAATTACAAAAATTGTTTTTGAGTTGTTGACACTATATACAAGTTGTTGACAAGCTGTTGACATTTTGCTATAAGTTGTTTACATTTGATATGCAGGCTATTGACATGTGTTGTATGATCATGATGCCAGAAATTGAGTCAAATAAAAAAATTAAGATAAAATAGTTGTTATTTTTTAATTACAAGAATTGTTTTTGAGTTGTTGGCACTATATACAAGTTGTTGACAAGCTGTTGACATTTGATATACAAGCTGTTGATATTTTCATATAAGTTGTTGACATTTGATACGAAAGCTATTGACATGTATTGCATGATCATGATACCAGAACTTGTTTCAAATAAAAAAAATTAAGAGAAAATAGTTGTTCTTTTTTAATTATAAGAATTGTTTTTGCGTTGTTGACATTTCAATACAAGTTGTTGAACTGATTGACATTTCATATATATTACATACTGCTAAGTTCAAAAGTCAGAAACCACAATAGTTGTCCATGGTTTGTATGGGTAGTGCAGGTTTTAGGAAGAAGCCTTCACCAACCCAAAGTTCGATGAGTTTAGAGGCACGTATCTCACAATCTTCCGGGAATGCACCCAGGTAAAGGAAACAACCTTGAAGTCTAGCGGGCAAGTAAAGGTAGCTCTATAGCCAAGATCTCCAAGTAGGAACCCTCCCCCATTGCAACAACATCAGCAATATCTTTTCTGTCTCCTAAATGAGAAGACCACCAACCACAACCAGTGACAGAGGAAGACCTTTACATTTCTCGGCGATCGATCTTCCAATTTCCTTCAAGTGAGGAGAGCAGGGCAATGTAACATCATCATTATCATTTTTCAGCATATCACCGAAGGTAAGATAACAGAGCAACTGCCAGCTATGATCCAGCCCGAGCGGCTGCATCTCATGAAGTAAACTAGATTTTTCAGAAATTTTATCAGAGACCTCCCGAATCCTAGTGGTGAGAAGAATCCGACTGTCGTTCTCCTTATCCGGCAAAGAATGCGCGATCCACGATTAGAAACTTGAGATTGTAAAGCTCTTGATGCAGGCGCTGGAGCAACGTCTCCTCATCGCCCTGAGTGGCATAGTGGCTTGCTTGGTAGTTCTTGCTCTCCATGATTACTAGCAGTTCATGACCTCACCTATAATTTATTTACTACTATTAAATATCAAATAAACTTTGTAAATTTGTTAAATTTAGTCGTGCATCAAAAACATTATTCCGATAATTCATACTAAGAAATATGTTTTTACAAGCAGGACGAAATTAATTGATATCAAGATCATAAAAATAAAAAAATAAAAACACTTTGACGAACTTTCAGTAGCCAACTTCATTTAGAACTTTCATCAAACAGTTGACAGAAAGATGCAACACTTACATACCGGCGCTTAATTCGTGACGCTCTTCACACCTCCAGAACCACCTCGGCCAGCGCGATGGAACTCATCCTCAACGTACAAGTTGATCGGCACAGTCTCTTCTTGCAAATCACAACAATTAAACCTTATCCACAAACTCCTTAATATCCCCTTGATTCAATCGAATTAAAATTGAAAACGTAAACACAACCTTGAAATAGTTTCCAACTGGAGAAGCATACACCAAAAATGTGTACTTGGGAGACGGCGCCAGCCCCAAAACCAGCACCTCCCTATCAGCAGAGGCTGAATGTCAATTTGATTATGTCAACAACGATTCTAATAAGTATACACTATATCAATAACAAGTATATCCTGTTTAAAGCAAGCACAATTATTTTATTACTATTATATCAATTGTTAAAGTTTATAATGTCAACAATAATCCAAACAAGCATACACCATGTCAACAGTATACAATGTCATCTCAATGACAAGTATATGCCGTTTATAGAAAACACAAGTATATTATCATAACTATGTCAATAGCTATTGTATGAAATGTCAATAATCTTAAAAATTTAAACAAATCCTTAACCGGAAGAAGATGCTTGTTCTCTACCGTTTTTTCCAGCAGCATTGTTCATTTCCATCTCTTCCGATTCTACCATCGCTAATCAACAAAAAAAATAGCAGAAATCGAATTAAATAAAAAACTGCGAGATCTCTGCTGAAATCGCGAGATAAAAGCAAAATTCAGCATTGAAATGAGCAGAAATCAGTATTTTCAGATTTTTCCCCAAATGTTCAAGCATTTTGATAAAAACAGCGAAGCGAAGTTGAACTTCAAAATAGCTGATTCCTTGACTTTCTGGATTCTACACAGAGCTCCGGCGACAAACGCGAACAACAGCAGCGAAAACATAGGTAGCGATTTCTCTCACTAAAAATCAGTTCACATCCAACACAATTGATAATACAAAGCCTAATACCTCAAAATCCATACTCGAATCAACAATTAAGCTTCCGGCGAAGCGACGACGTGAGAAGCGAAGGCTGTTTGGAGCTTCGTGCAGCAGGAGCGGCGAAGCGTGATGAACAGCGGCGACGTTAAACCGCGAGAGAGAGAGAGGGCGTGTCTGGAGGCGTCGTCGTCTCTGGCTTGATTGATGATCGGCGAAGACGATTGATGGGGGCGATATATATTAGAGAGGGTTTTAGAAAATGATTTCAAATCTAATTTTATTTTTTCCACCATTTGATTAATGAAATGACACTTATACCCCCATGTTGACATAATGTGATAGTTGTTGACATTTCGTTAATCTTGTGGATTAGTGGCTGAGATTGCATATCATTTCTCAATTTAGCTAAATAATCTCAACCTAACAGCACCATATATATATATATATATATATATATATATATATATATATATATATATATATATATATATAGGGTAGTGATCAAGATATAACTAATCTTAAGTGTATAACTAGAGAACAAATCTCAGCCACACATCTTAATACTCTAAATTAATCCTATGGCTTAAAGAAACTTTCATATTTTTATGAAAAAAAACTTGTCCAAGGGCATTTGGGGAACTCAATACTTGAATGTGAATATGCCAAGTGACTGTCGGGCTCGGTTGTGACCCTCCGCCTCCCCACCGCCGCCCACTCCGACGCCTTCTCAGATGGCTCCGGCGGCTGCACCGCCGCCGTCGGTGGTGATCTCGTCGACTTCTTCGGCTACGACACTGTATGCATAGTCCGTCGGTGGCTATACCTCTACATCGGACTCACCGGGACTAGAGTCGGCACAGCGCGATCAGCCCTCCAGGGGGCGCCTTAGCTAGGAAGCTTCTGCCGCTTACCCAAATGCAGACACCTAAGCTATACATTTTTTATTTTGTTATCGATGGTAACTCACGATAATGACCTCTATCATTAATGACATGCTTGATCTCACTTGATCATATTTAATAATTTATAGAGTAGTATCTATTGCGTGTAATTTCGCTTTACGTCATTTATAATCATTTTATGTTGTGTTTTTTTTATTAAGATTCCATTCTTGTTATATCGTTGATTGCGACCAAGTAATAAGAATTAAGAATATAGTGTATGAGTATGATTTTACTTCACTTTTGTTTACAAAACACATCACTCTTAGCATGATTTTACTTCACTCTTGTTTACAAAACACATCACTCTTATTATAATTTTACTCCACTCTTGTTTACAAAACACATCACTCTTATTATGATTTTATTTCACTCTTGTTTACAAAACACATCACTCTTAGCATGATTTTACTTCACTCTTGTTTACAAAACACATCACTCTTATTATAATTTTACTCCACTCTTGTTTACAAAACACATCACTCTTATTATGATTTTACTTCACTCTTGTTTACAAAACACATCACTCTTAGCATGATTTTACTTCGCTCTTGTTTACAAAACACATCACTCTTAGCATGATTTTACTTCACTCTTGTTTACAAAACACATCACTCTTAGCATGATTTTACTTCACTGCTGTTTACAAAACACATCACTCTTAGCATGATTTTACTTCACTCTTGTTTACAAAACACATCACTCTTAGCATGATTTTACTTCACTGTTGTTAATAAAACACATCACTCTTATTATGATTTTACTTCACTCTTGTTTACAAAACACATCACTCTTAGCATGATTTTACTTCACTCTTGTTTACAAAACACATCACTCTTAGCATGATTTTACTTCACTCTTGTTTACAAAACACATCACTCTTATTATAATTTTACTTCACTCTTGTTTACAAAACACATCACTCTTATTATGATTTTACTTCACTCTTGTTTACAAAACACATCACTCTTAGCATGATTTTATTTCACTCTTGTTTACAAAACACATCACTCTTAGCATGATTTTACTTCGCTCTTGTTTACAATACACATCACTCTTATTATGGTTTGACTTCACTCTTGTTTACAAAACACATCACTCTTAGCATGATTTTACTTCACTGTTGTTTACAAAACACATCACTCTTAGCATGATTTTACTTCACTCTTGTTTACAAAACACATCACTCTTAGCATGGTTTTACTTCACTCTTATTTACAAAACACATCACTCTTATTATAATTTTACTCCACTCTTGTTTACAAAACACATCACTCTTATTATGATTTTACTTCACTCTTGTTTACAAAACACATCACTCTTAGCATGATTTTACTTCACTGTTGTTTACAAAACACATCACTCTTAGCTTGATTTTACTTCACTCTTGTTTACAAAACACATCACTCTTAGCATGATTTTACTTCACTGTTGTTAATAAAACACATCACTCTTATTATGATTTTACTTCACTCTTGTTTACAAAACACATCACTCTTAGCATGATTTTACTTCACTCTTGTTTACAAAACACATCACTCTTAGCATGATTTTACTTCACTCTTGTTTACAAAACACATCACTCTTAGCATGATTTTACTTCACTCTTGTTTACAAAACACATCACTCTTATTATAATTTTACTTCACTCTTGTTTACAAAACACATCACTCTTATTATGATTTTACTTCACTCTTGTTTACAAAACACATCACTCTTAGCATGATTTTACTTCACTCTTGTTTACAAAACACATCACTCTTAGCATGATTTTACTTCGCTCTTGTTTACAATACACATCACTGTTATTATGATTTGACTTCACTCTTGTTTACAAAACACATCACTCTTAGCATGATTTTACTTCACTGTTGTTTACAAAACACATCACTCTTAGCATGATTTTACTTCACTCTTGTTTACAAAACACATCACTCTTAGCATGGTTTTACTTCACTCTTGTTTACAAAACACATCACTCTTATTATGATTTTACTTCACTCTTGTTTACAAAACACATCACTCTTAGCATGATTTTACTTCACTCTTGTTTACAAAACACATCACTCTTATTATGATTTTACTTCACCCTTGTTTACAAAACACATCACTCTTAGCATGAATCGGGGAGAGCAGTTGCAGAGATTAAGAAGAAAGAAGCCGTGTCCAAAGCTGGTGCATCTTTTGGTTTAGAGGTCTTTGATTTAGTCAGGTTTCCACTGCAGATTTGCCATGGCTATTGTGTTATTGCTTCACTAGATGTACTGTTAAATACTACTACTACTATGTGTTTTCTGATGATGCGGGAAAGATGACTCATAATTCCAAACAAACACCACTATTTCTAGTTGTCCAGATTAATTAATGGGTCGAATAACATTTAAAAAACTCTGTTTCAAGTTCCAAAAAAAGATTTATAATTATCTTCTCTCTTCCATTTCTAGCGCCGCGGGCAAAGCCATCTGTCATGAACACCAAATTGGTCTGTAAACAAATTAGCGCCGCGGAGGGCTCTCCCGCTAAGCCACCGACCTCTCCATCCTCTGCGGTGCGGAAGTCACGATTCTGGTGCAGTCCCCGGCGCAGAAGCTCTACGCTTTCGGCCACCCCGCTCTGATCGACCGCATCGATCCGATCTCCCGCCGCCGCTGCGACGACGGCGGGTACAAGGCGGCGATGAAGATGGAGAAGAGGAGATGAAGAAGAGGAGAAGATGAGATGAATTCAATTTGCCGACGTAACCTATTTTTGGCTATGCAATGACCATTATACCCCCTCCTTGTTATTATGGAGTAAATTTGTGATTGAGGGAACTAATTTCTCCTTAAATTCAAAAATTACATGTATTAATAATAGCCATTGATTTTCTTGATCTTGTGACTGTGATTTGTTCTCTAGTTATAGATTTAATAGGCTCTTGCCCTAGATCACTACTATATATATATATAGGGTCATGATCTATGGCAAACACCTCTTAACCATATAACTAGAGAACAAATCACAGCCACAAGATCAAGAAAATCAAGGGCTAGTATTAATACATATAATTTTTTAATTTAAGGAGAAATTAGTTCTCTCAATTACAAATTTACTCCACAATAACAAGGCGGGGTATAATAGTCATTGCAGCCAAAATTAGTTGTTCAACTTTGCGTGAGTTTTGAATGATATCACAGTCATTTGATCAAATCACATAATTGAGAAGGAATCTGCGCAATATTTTTAGTTGTTCAACTCTTACCTCAATAGTTCTACAGTTTAAATGAGTGGAATTATTACTACAGATAATATTGAGTGAATCTACAGTTTAATCACATAATTGCAGCCAAAATTAGTTGTTCAACTCTTACGCTATTATCAGTTCTCATCACTCTTCCAGCGGCCAACAACACCGCCACCGTCAACAAGGCGGCGGCGGCGCTCCGGAAGGAGCTCATCGCGGTGATCAAGGAGAAGAAGGAGGCGATGGCCAAGGGCGGGCCGCTCTACGACATCTTGTCGCACATGATCGTGGCATCTGACCCCGAGCGGGAACACACAGATCTATGATATGATTTAGCCTGCATTTCCCAATTTATCTTCTGTTTTTCTTAGTTTTGATTTCCTTTAATTAGGGAATTAACATTAGGTGATAAGCTATCGTTGCAATTTTTATGATGGGATGTAGTGTAGTATTTGAATTTTGTGAGATTTTAGCTATGCATTTTAGATGTAGCCGCTTTCTGTTTCTTCTTGCTCTGATCTAATTATAATATCAATGTTGAATTGTCCAAAAAATAATCATGCTAAATGTGAAGAGTGAAGTAAAATCATGCTAAGAGTGATGTGTTTTGTAAACAAGAGTGAAGTAAAATAGTGATGTGTTTTGTAAACAAGAGTGAAGCATTATCATGCTAAGAATGATGTGTTTTGTAAACAAGAGTGAAGTAAAATCATGCTAAGAGTGATGTGTTTTGCAAACAAGAGTGAAGTAAAATCATGCTAAGAGTGATGTGTTTTGTAAATAACAGTGAAGTAAAAAATCATAATAAGAGTGACGTGTTTTGTGAACAAGAGTGAAGTAAAATCATAATAAGAGTGATGTGTTTTGTGAATAAGAGTGAAGTAAAATCATAATAAGAGTGATGTGTTTTGTAAACAAGAGTGAAGTAAAATCAGAATAAGAGTGATGTGTTTTGTAAACAAGAGTGAAGTAAAATCGGAGTAAGAGTGATGTGTTTTGTAAACAAGAGTGAAGTAAAATCTGAATAAGAGTGATGTGTTTTGTAAACAAGAGTGAAGTAAAATCGGAGTAAGAGTCATGTGTTTTGTAAACAACAGTGAAGTAAAATCATGCTAAGAGTGATGTGTTTTGTAAACAACAGTGAAATAAGATCATGCTAAGAGTGATGTGTTTTGTAAACAAGAGTGAAGTAAAATCAGAATAAGAGTGATGTGTTTTGTAAACAAGAGTGAAGTAAAATTAGAATAAAAGTGATGTGCTTTGTAAACAAGAGTGAAGTAAAATCACAATAAGAGTGATGTGTTTTGTAAACAAGAGTGAAGTAAAATCACAATAAGAGTGATGTGTTTTGTAAACAAGAGTGAAGTAAAATCAGAATAAGAGTGATGTGTTTTGTAAACAAGAGTGAAGTAGTTATCAGTGTATCTTTTTTAGTCTTGCTACTGCAAGTAGTTACATTACATATATGCATGAGATTGTGTATATGTTGCAGCTCCTTTGCTGCTGTAATATTAATTGATTTTTCATTCTGAATTCTCTGATCAGTTATGAATAGTTTTATTAGGTGAATACTAACTAGCTACTATACCACAACAGTTGGAATTTGATTGACCAAATAATTCTTCAATCACTCCTAATACTGTACTCCATAATGTACTAGCTACAGTAGCAGACACAATTAACCGAAATAGTAATAATTACTTAACACTAATTGTGGGTATTATACGATTACTAAACTACTATTATACACCATCACAAAAGCAACCTATTGTGACCGCACTAAATTG
This sequence comes from Salvia splendens, assembly GCF_004379255.2. Taxonomy (NCBI): domain Eukaryota; kingdom Viridiplantae; phylum Streptophyta; class Magnoliopsida; order Lamiales; family Lamiaceae; genus Salvia; species Salvia splendens. The sequence continues at coordinate 21,559,334 of NC_056035.1, forward strand.
GCGTTTGATAGGAATTAAATGCGCAAATAATCCATTGTTGTATTATAATCTCTCTATCATAATGTCGACAGTCCACAACTCCACCTTTCTTTTACAATCTTCCAACAAACACTTGAACAACTCTCATCTCTCATTCAATATCAATGAATGAGTGCGGCGTTGATATGGTGGAGGCGGATGATGAGCTCGGCGGCGGAGCCTACATCGTCGCCGCCTTCATCGGTGAAGAACAGCGAGTCGCCGGAGGAGAAGGCCGAGAAAGGTGGCGTTGTGGTTTCGAGCTATTGGGGAATTTCGAGACCTAAGATTACGAGGGAGATTTGGAAGGAGATTTGAAAATCTGGAAGGAAATCTGGAAGGAAATGAAACGTGATTTTGAATTTCATAATGTATTTTCCAAAAATACCCTTGGCCTATTTTAGATTATTAAAATAAATAATATTTGTTCCATTAAGATGTGTGGCTGAGATTTGTTCTCTAGTTATACACTTAAGATTAGTTATATCTTGATCACTAACATATATATATATATATATATATATATATATATATATATATAGGGTAGTGATCTATGGCAAACACCCCTTAACCAAATAACTAGAGAACAAATCATAGCCACAAGATCAAAAAAATCAAGGGCTAGTATTAATTTTCGAATTTAATGAGATATTAGTTCCCTTAATCACAAATTTACTCTACAATAATAAGGTGGGGGTATAATGGTGATTGCATAGCCAATAGTGATGTGTTTTAGACCTATCAATCAACGATGAGCAACATGATCTAATTTTTCAGAGTTTTGAAGGAATGAGGAATGAGGGTATCAGAGTTAGTGTAGTTACCGCTCAACGGCGTCGTCGACCATGCGTTGGAAGCCTTTGGCAGTTTTCAAGTGGTCGAATCCATAGAGGCCGGTTTGCAGTACCTGAATGTTGGAAGCGGCGACCGTGGCTAAAATACGCCGCAGTTCTTTATAATGGCTGTGGTTTGCAGATTTAAAACTCCCAAGTCCAGAGGAACTGTAAAATTCTTTCTGTACAATGGAGAGCCGTAGCTTGAGCTGCTGTGTCCATATTTTTAGATCAAATTTCGATTTCCGTTTCTTTGTTTGGAAAGAAACTTGTATAGATTATTATATCAAGAAAAATTATTCTTCTTCAATTTCGGAGGGAGGAATTGTGCTGCTGCTATCTTTCATTATAGTACATTGGCTTCTGTATTGGAATGCCCAATTTTCTACCCAATCTCTTGATCATTTTCATTCACATTGAATTGTCATTTTATGTCACATGTCTTGTTTTATTTAAGAGTGAAGTGTTTTGTAAACAAGAGTGAAGTAAAATCACGCTAAGAGTGATGTGTTTTTTAAACAAGAGTGAAGTTAAATCACGCTAAGAGTGAAGTGTTTTGTAAACAAGAGTGAAGTAAAAGTGATGCGTTTTGTAAACAAAAGTGAAGTAAAATCATGCTAAGAGTGATATGTTTTGTAAACAAGAGTGAAAAAAAATCATGCTAAGAGTGATGTGTTTTGTAAACAAGAGTGAAGTAAAATCATGCTAAGAGTGATGTGTTTTGTAAACAAGAGTGAAGTAAAATCATGCTAAGAGTGAAGTGTTTTGTAAACAAGAGTAAAGTAAAATCATGCTAAGAGTGAAGTGTTTTGTAAACAAGAGTAAAGTAAAATCATGCTAAGAGTGAAGAAAAGTGAAGTAAAATCATGCTAAGAGTGAAGTGTTTTGTAAACAAGAGTGAAGTAATATCATGTTAAGAGTGAAGTGTTTAGTAAACAAGAGTGAAGTAAAATCATGCTAAGAGTGAAGTAAAATTATGCTAAGAGTGATGTGTTTTGTAAACAAGAGTGAAGTAAAATCATGCTAAGAGTGAAGTAAAATTATGCTAAGAGTGATGTGTTTTGTAAACAAGAGTGAAGTAAAATCATACAAAGAGTGATGTGTTTCTCTATGAGTCATTATTTACCAACTAAAACCAATAATATGAGTCGTTATTTACCAACTATATTTTTCTCTATGAAAAAGTATAGTAGGAGTACTATTTGCTCGGTAAACTCGTACTCCACTCACGAACATCTACACAAATGACAATGAAAAAATGTAATCTGGTTGCTTAAATAATGGTCCAATGAATCAGATTTGGGTGTATGGCCATAATGCAATCCAAATCTAACAAGTACAGTCCCATTTATAAGCCATCAGATTTGAAAATCAATGGTTGGGAACTTAGAATTTGATTTTGCGAACGTCAATATGATTAAATGTTTGGATTTATTTTTGACTTGTTGGAAATTGGTAGGATTCGTATCCCATGATCCATGCGATTCATCCTCCATAAAAAAATGAAGAATTTGATAATCGTAAGAGAGCTTACTCATTTTCTGCAGCATTCAAGTTACGCTGGATTCAGGATTGACTGTGTGTTTTGTGTATGTGGGTATTGAATTCCAAAAATGCCCTTTGGATATTATTGTTTATAAAAATCTGCAAGATTATTTAAGCCATAAGATTAATTTGGAGTATTAAGATGTGTGGCTGAGATTTGTTCTCTAGTTATACACTTAAGATTAGTTATATCTTGATCACTACCCTATATATATATATAGGGTAGTGATCAAGATATAACTAATCTTAAGTGTATAACTAGAGAACAAATCTCAGCCACACATTTTAATGGATCAAATATTATTTATTTTAATAATACAAAATAGACCAAGGGTATTTTTGGCCTATTTCCCTCGAAGCCGCTGTGCTATTTCCCTCGAAGCCGCCAATTTCAACGAAATCTTGCTGCAACCAGTTCAACACCTACTAGTTATACCTCTAATACACCAATTCGTAAAATGGAAAGAAATCCCTAATTTGGTTGACAGAACCAGGTCGTTAACTGCAGCAGAATTCCTAGACAAAATTGATGATAAAAAGGAAAACGCACACACATACTCCACATGATCTATATATCTGAATGCGTGGAGATTGAAGAAGATCTACCAATTTGTTGGATTAAAGCTCCTGGAAAGCATGTCCTTTGAATTCTGCAAAAACTTTGATTTCTTCATCTTCCAAAATTTATGCTAATATTTGTAACTGTTCGGGCAGTAGAGATTAGAATACCGGATTATGCCTCGAGATTTATATGTACCACTCTTAGCATGATTTTACTTCACTTTTATTTACAAAACACATCACTCTTATTTTGATTTTACTTCACTCTTGTTAACAAAACACATCACTCTTATTCTGATTTTACATCACTTTTGTTAACAAAACACATCACTCTTATTCTGATTTTACTTCACTCTTGTTAACAAAACACACACTCTTATTTTGATTTTACTTCACTCTTGTTTACAAAACACATCACTCTTATTCTTATTTTACTTCACTCTTGTTAATAAAACACATCACTCTTATTCTGATTTTACATCACTCTTGTTAACAAAACGCATCACTCTTATTGTGATTTTACTTCACTATTGTTTACAAAACACATCACTCTTATTCTGATTTAACTTCACTCTTGTTTACGAAACACATCACTCTTATTATGATTTTACTTCACTCTTATTTACGAAATACATCACTCTTATTATGATTTTACTTCACTCTTGTTTACAAAACACATCACTCTTAGCTTGGTTTTACTTCACTCTTATTTACAAAACACATCACTCTTAGCATGATTTTACTTCACTCTTGTTTACAAAACACATCACTATTAGCTAGATTTTACTTCACTCTTGTTTACAAAACACATCACTCTTAGCATGATATTACTTTACTCTTGTTTACAAAACACATCACTCTTAGCATGATTTTACTTCACTCTTGTTTACAAAACACATCACTCTTAGCATGATTTTACTTCACTCTTGTTTACAAAACACATCACTATTAGCTAGATTTTACTTCACTCTTGTTTACAAAACACATCACTCTTAGCATGATATTACTTCACTCTTGTTTACAAAAACACATCACTCTTAGCATGATTTTACTTCACTCTTGTTTACAAAACACATCACTCTTAACATGATTTTACTTTACTCTTGTTTACAATACACATCACTCTTAGCATGTATCGACATGCTTCTATGCACCAAAAATAATTCCTCTCATCGAAAAAATGCTAAATTAGTTGTGTTTCATTCAACTATTTTACCAAACAAATTTTGTGTTTGGCAAAGTATCTGACACCTATTAAAAATCAAGATCCTTCTGAATCTTGAGATTTTAAAACTGGCATTTCGATTACATTGACCAGTTCTCAAATTATGCACCATCAAACTTTCTAGCATATCATAATAACAGAAATGTGTAAAAATTTGCACAAAACAGAAAGAAACAACTGAGCAGCCAAAAAAAAGAAAAGAAACTGTGGTAGATAATCGTTTTTCGATATCAGCAACCAACAAGAGACATATCCACAAATAATTCACTCTTAGATTGAATTGAACCAAAAATCCTCCGAGCTTTTACCAATTACTACGTGACTACATCCAATTCAAATTCGAGATCAAAGTAGTAACAAGAAATTGAAAAGACATTTGACGCATATACAAAATGGCGCAACCAAATACGAAACCCTCAGCCCCCGAAACCGTAGAGCGTGCGGCCCTGCCTCTTCAAGGCATAGACGACATCCATCGCCGTCACCGCTTTCCGGCGAGCGTGCTCCATTTGTCGGTTTAATTTCCAGAACGGAGAAGAGGAGAAGATAGAAGGAGAATCGTGGGTTCCTTTTCAAATGAATTCAATTTGCTGATGTTGGAGTAAATTCAATTGGCTATGCAATGACAATAATACCCCTGACTTGTTATTATGGAGTAAATTTGTGATTGAGGGAGTTAATATCTCATTAAATTCAAAAATTAATACTAGCCATTGATTTTTTTGATCTTGTGGCTATTATTTGTTCTCTAATTATTTGGTTAAGGGGTGTTTGCCATAGATCATGACCCTCTATATATATATATATATATGAAAGTAAAAGGAATCTTTTGTAAAACATGATTATAGGAAGAGATTTAGTTCAAAATAACAACTAAATATCCGCTGCATCATTTCATCGATTTTATTTTATGACTATCCCCTTCAAATCCGGACTTCTCTCTCTGGATTTCAATTCAATTTGGTTTTGTAGATGCTAGATGAGCCGTTGCCTGAAGCGACTCACTAACAAAGCCCTCGAGTTTCGATTCGGATTCGGATTCGGATTCCAATTTCAATTTCCACCCCTTTTCCACCTCTTCAACTTCAACCAATCAGCCAACTCCCTCTTCTCTCTCCTCCGCCGCTCTCTCTTTAAATCCATGGACTCCCTTTTCTTCTCCTCCTCCAACGACGACGACGACCTTTTCTCCAACTCCTTCGATCAATCCTTTTTGCCCCCTTCCTTCGCCGACCCCGGCGACTCTCTCTACCTCGTCTCCTTTAGGTTTTTTTACTTTTCAACTTTGTCAATTATTCTCTCCTCAGCAATTTCTCTGTTTATTTCTCCTCAGCAATTTCTCTGTTTATTTCTCCTTCAGCTGGTGGAAGGAGTCCGTGTGCGGCGGCGCGGTGGTGGACGATACGACCGCCGTTTTGTATGACGCGACCGCGCAATTGAATGGTGGTGTTGGCGATCAGAGCATTGGGGGTTCCGAGATTCTGGTCGGCTTGAGGAGAGAAGAGGAGGCTGGAATTAGCGGCCATGGCGGTGAGGGGGATTTGGCATTGCTCTCTGAGTGGATGTTTTTTACTTCTCTTAAATGGTGAGGCTGTGTATTGATTTTGATTTATTGGCTTATTTACATCATTTTTTTGCTAACTAGTTGTTATGCAATTCTTGTTGGTATAGAAAAAATTTCGTATCACTTGCTTCTGAAGTTGAGAACCATAGTTATGTTGGGGGAAGAGTGCAATTATTCTAATTTGCAGGTTCTATCTATAGTTAAATCTAAGTTGCACTATGTCTATTATATGTAGAATCTTAAGAATCTATGAATTTGTAAATTTCTGATCTATTTATGTTCACAAACATGGAAGGATATTGTTTCGTAATTTTTTCTGTTTTATTGTTTATCAAAATTTGTACTTCCGATGAAAAATATGGGTAATTGTTAATTCTGTGCTTTTATGATGGATCTCAATTCTCAGGACTAGTTATCAACATATGTTCAGTCCATCATAATCTGTATATCTGTGAAATAAGGTTAAAATGAATTACAAGTAATTCTCTTAGACAGATATGTTATGCTTGGAATATTTTCACACAAGACTTGTAAGAAATGCACAGGAAACTACCAATTTTCTCCTCAACGTACACTATTAAACATAGATACACAATTTATATTTTTGATCTAGTGTGCTCTAGGTTGCGACTAGAAAAATAATGCTCCCACTCTGCCAAATGTGGATACTCAACTGTTGATTATACGTATACATAGTGCTTTCCTATTATCTGCATGAATATAGTTCTTGTCCATGTTACATCAGCATTCAGCTGACCTGACGATCAAAATTTTGTTACTAAGTTCATGGAATAGCTACTCTTTTGAAAAGTTCAATCGTAGAGTTCCTGGCAAAGGTCCATGTGAATGTTGTGATCATAGCATTGCCTTGGTAGGCTGTGGCATTCTTTAGGTCTCATCCAGGAGAGTATGAAGCCGGAATATGAGCTTATGCTCCTTCACTGTCGAGGGTGCTGAATGAACCATTTATCAGCCTATTATATGGCATTTGCTTGATTTTCCTTTCCTCCATTGTAGGCATTATGATAAGAAGGGTATGGAAAATTCATTACCTGGAGAAGATAGTGGACATGACTTATTCTCTTTGCAGATCAGACTTATATATGTGAGAGAAACAAGGCAATTGATCATAAAGATTAGCCAACAGGTGTTTTATAACAACTAGTCTCCTTTTTCTTTCTGTTCCATACTTCTTATTCTTAATCCTATTAGTCCATTTTGCAAATGGACATGTTTTGAGAATTGCAGGATAATGGACACAGTTCTTTCAACAAAGCATACAGTATTTTTACCTAGTTGGGCATGGTTAGCAATATTTACAATTAGAATTTCATTTTGAGTGGAGATATGTGCATAATTGCTCACTTCCAATTTACAGTTACAAGTATGGGATTTCTCAGGACAGACAAACCAGTTTTTTCTCAATGACAACCTGTCATCTGTGGATATGGTCCGTTCTCATGAGGAGGTAATTAATTTTTTCTCACTTTACCTAGAGGCGAGGAACTAGATTTTCTGATGAAGTTTGATTAATCGACTAATCACTACTTATTTTTGTAATTGTTTACTCTTCCTGTCTTGTTGATAATTGCCCTTGCAGATTCTCTTAGAGTTGCATGTTTATGGCTTGCCTTGTAGCATCAATGAGAAGGAAAGCAGTGATGAGAATGTTGCACTGACACAGCCTACAATGAATGGCCCTTCCTCGTGTTCTGCACTTACAGTGAATGACTCTTCTCCGAGATCTGCACTTACAATGAATGGCTCTCCTCCGAGATCTGCACTTACAATTAATGGCTCTCCTCCGAGATCTGCACTTACAATTAATGGCCCTTCCTCGAGTTATGCGCTTACAATGGATGGCAGTGCGGATAAACTGAACTTTTTTTCTAAAGTTCCTCAGTCAGATGCAGCTTGTAGTGCTGTGAATGGCAGTGGTTCTTTGGGCTTGACCGGACTGTACAACCTTGGAAATACTTGTTTCATGAACAGTGCTGCCCAGTGCTTGGTTCATACACCCAAGCTAGTTGATTATTTTCTTGGAAACTTCAGGAAGGATCTGAATTATGAAAATCCGTTGGGCATGAATGTATGCCTTTCTACCATGTTCTGATCTTGTTTATTTGATACGTTTTTTTATCAGAGATTTGTTATTTGGAACAAGTTACACCTTATCCAATTTTTTTGATTCTTTTTTACAAGTCTAAGTAGTTTGGCGTGCTTCCTTTTCATGCTTCCTTCCTCTTTATCATGACTATCTCTACTGTATGTCTAATGTTGAAACATTGTGATTGTCCCAGGGCAAGCTTGCTATAGTATTTGGGGACCTACTTCGAAAGTTGTGGGCTCCTGAGGCAACACCAGTGGCTCCAAGGATGTTTAAGTCAACTATCTCCAGTTTTGCTCCTCAATTTGGTGGATACAATCAACATGATTCCCAAGTAAGTAACATTCTCATAGCTTTCAAAGCAGTTGTTTTCATAACTTTATTAAGACGGATAATTTTCGGGTATTTACAAGTTTTATTGTAGGAATTTCTTTCTTTTTTGTTGGATGGCCTCCACGAAGATCTCAACCGTGTAAAAAGAAAACCCTATGTACAGGCAAAAGAAGAAGATGGTCGATCTGATGAAGAAGTGGCCGATGAATATTGGGAGAACCATTTATCACGCAATGATTCGGTCATAGTAGATTTGTGTCAAGTATTCTTCTTTCTCCTTGCTTCTAGATTGTCATGGACAAATAATGTTTCAGCTCCTAGTTTGGTTTTGTATTATTTTCCTAATGCACTTTTATTAGAAGTGGATGCTGATTTGTTTTTCTCAATTCTCATAAGTGCCCAACATTAATTGTAGGGTCAATATCGATCATCATTGGTTTGCCCCGTTTGCAAAAAGTTGTCTGTTACATTTGATCCATTTATGTACCTGTCATTACCACTTCCTTCTTCAACAATGCGAAAGATGACTTTGACAATCTTGAGCACTGATGGGAATAATTTGCCACACCCAGTTACAGTTACAGTCCCTCACAATGGTACCCGCAAAGATCTTGTTGATGCCCTTGGTACAGCTTGTTCATTAAGAGATGATGAAACATTGTATATTTCTGAGGTATACTCCTTAAATTCATATCAATCATGAAGTTTTGCCTTCATCATTGTTGTTTCTTTCATTTTCCACTCAAATATTTGTCAATGCAGTATACTCCCTCTGTCATGTAAACATAGAAATTATTTCCATTTTTATCTGTCGCTTAAAATTAGAAGCTTTCTATTTTAGAAACTTTTTTCTCTCTAATGCGGTGAGACCTATTCTCCACTAACAATACTTCAGTCACTTTTTCTTTCTATCTCTCTCTTACTATACCAATTGTGCAGTAAAACCCATGCCATTTTAGAAGTTTCTATTTTTCAAAGACGGAGGGAGTAATAGTTTTTGGAGGTTATGTAAACTCTAATTCTAAGAGTTATGAGCATGTATTAGTTTTTGTAGCTATGTTTTGCTAAGATAATAGCATTTATCCTAGCTCTTATATTACTGTTGTTTGGTATGTGAGTTAAATTATCTCTTGGCCCATGTCATTTTTCCACCCGCATTGCTTTCCATGTTTAGGTGTGTTAAATAAACCCACCAAATAGGTGGTTTAATATATCTACATAGAAAATCCAATCATGATAACCAATTCAAATTATCTTATTGGCCTAAACTATTCACCCTCCTATTTTGATTTAGAGTTACTAGGGGTATTTTTGTACAATTACAATCTAAACATAAATACAAAGCAACATACCAAATATAAAATTAATTTATCTGCTTTATTTAACATACAAAACATGTATTCATGTCAAAGTTATTCACACAAAGCTAAATAACTTATTAACTAACATGGTAAAACTCAACTCGGCTACCAAAAAAGGGCTAAGAGTTATGTGCATGTTTGGCTAAGTCAAATTTGGTTTTTCTTCATCAATTCCTCCTATTTCCTTGCCGCTTCAGCTAATTACTGTAAAATATTGAGAGATTTTCACTTGTAGAAGATTTTTCTTTCTATCCTGGAAAAATGGTTTTACGTGGTGATATTTGAAATATAGTTATTCTTAGCACGTCAGATACTTTAGCACGTCAGATACTTGAACAACCTGGGACAGATCTTTCTGTGATGGTTTTTGAAGTTGTTACAAAGTAATTTCAGACGTAGACAATGATTGTACCAGTTACGTATAGGTTTTCTTGTTAATCCTGAAAGCACTTACGCCTTGTGCCTTTTTGTGCTTACTGGGCTAGCTTGCTTCATTTTTGGATTTTCCACCTTGTGAGGTTTTCCTGCTAAGATATCATACACTACAGAGTACTAAGGGCATTACAAATCAGTGGGTAACTGACTTAAGGGCATATTTATAAGCGTTAATCCATTTTATTTTATTATTTCAAATCACATCTATCTGATATTGTCTACATGAGTCTAAAATCAATCTCATAGATCCCTCTCTCTCTTAATGCATCACCACGCTTTTCCCTTTCCCATTGGTTTTGGTAGTTCAATTGTCCTTGAAGTGATGCATGCTGTTACCTTAATCTCATTGCAGCTGTCGATTTGTTTGTAGCAATATTGCCACTTTCACGTGGAATCATTGTAGTGAAATTATATAAACTAAAATTGAGCCTTAATTTGTGTTTTTTGTGTTATTATCCCTTGACTTGTAAAATGGTATGCAGATATACAATAATTCAATCCTCCAGGCCTTGGACAATCCCATTGGTTCTATAGAGCTAATCAGAGACTATGATAAACTCGTTGCTTATAGATTACCAAAAGACATGGATGGCTGTCCTTTGGTCGAGTTTACACATCAGCTGGAGGAGAAGTAAGTTTGAATTTCCATGTGATATGTCCCATGTAAATTACTAATTCAAACTACCTTTTACTATATTCCAATCCAATCCCTGAAAAGGTACAACGTATTATGGGCTAGTATGTAATCCTCCATTTTGAATCCCACAAACTGTTTTTTTCTGGCTTTCTCATTCTTATAAAACTGTGAAAATATTAGTATTATTATTATTTCCATCATTCTGATTCATAGGAAATCAGGCTTCTTGAAATCTCAAATTCAAGTCTATTCCCAATAAACAACTTTGCCTGCACCCATGATTGAGAGGGTGTTAAACTTCTCTCTTTGGCCACATGTAGCTCTTATTCTGTGTATACCATTATGCAGGTCATATCTACATTCTTTCCCGTCTTTCAGGAAGTTTGGCATTCCTCTTGTAGCAAGAATTTCTGACTTTTCAAAAGGATCCGAGATATGTAAAGCGTTTCTTAAAATCATCAGTCCCTTCTTACTTCCTCGTGAAGAAGAATCCTTGACTGATTTAGATTCAAGGGAGAATGCCCAAGAGGATACAGAAACAGAGGATACAGTTTCAGATGAAGCTGAAAATTTAAAAGATGAAACAGAAAATAATTTGGATTCTCAGAGTGACTTCGAGTTCCACATGGAAAATGGTGCTTACTCAAATGGTGTCAGGATACAGATGGACAAGCCAGTGCCTACATTAAACTATGGTCAGCGCATTAGAGTGCTTGTTACTTGGTCTCGGAAAATGTTTGAAGATTATGATACCTCAATGCTAAGCCAGTTGCCGGAAGTATGTAAGACTGCGTCCATGTCAAAGGGGACTCAAGATTCTATTTCACTTTATAAATGTGTAGAAGCCTTCTTGAAAGAGGAGCCTCTTGGACCAGAAGACATGTGGTATCTACCCCCTTAATATTGTAGCTGACATTGTTTTTTCCTATAGTATTCATTAGTATTGCAAACATAAACCATTATATATTTTGTTATAGGTACTGTCCTAATTGCAAGGAGCACAGGCAGGCTGGCAAAAAGTTGGATTTGTGGAGATTACCAGAGATCCTGGTCATTCATTTAAAAAGGTTTTCTTACACTAGATTTTCGAAAAACAAGCTGGAGACTTTTGTGGATTTCCCTGTTGAGAACTTTGATCTCTCCAATTACATTCTTAAGAAAAATAACAAGGACTCCCATCGTTATATGTTATATGCGATAAGCAATCATTATGGCGGCATGGGCGGTGGTCATTATACTGCATTTGCTAAAGTAAGTTTTAACTCGGGAGTAATACAATTATAACTTAATAAGTGGTGCTCTTTTATTGATTTTGTATCTGACTCGTTCCAAACTTGTAGTTTGGATTGTTTGTATACATTCAATAAACGCACGATCATTTTTTTGATGTTCCTGATTGTATGAGTTTATTCTTGCTTCTGCAGCATAGAGTCGATAGTTGGTACGAGTTTGATGATAGCCATGTCTATCCTGTTACTGAGGAGCAGATAAAGACTCAAGCTGCTTATGTTCTATTCTACAAGAGAGTATAATTTGTTGACACTCAGCTCAGGTAAAATCTATATTTGTGTTTGAGATTTTCTTGTCTGATTTAATTGCTAGGAACAGAGTGATAACATTTTTCCCTGAATTTAACCGTGTGCTCGCTACACCCCAAATCTCTATACACTGAAACAAAGTTGTTGAGCATTTCTCCCTGCTAGCCCATGGAAACCAAAACCCAAAAGCAACCTTTAGTTTCCCGAAACTATACTGTATTTCAGAATCTGAGTTCAATATGCTGAAGTGATTTAAACTTTTTATAAAGAAATTAATTTTTGTAATTAAAAGTTTGTACATATGTTCTGGTAACTCACTATCCAATACAACTATATTTTCGTGGGTTTCAGGAAATTTTTGCTTACTGGATGGGAGTATTCACACAAGAAAATCTAGGGGTATTAAGATCATCTACAAGGATTCTACAAAACAAGATGGCATTGTAGAAACAAAAGTGAAGTAGTGATTTTAATCATGTGGTACTGCAAAATTGATTCCATTTTGCATTTTTCCCCTTTAGTTTTGAGCATTGGAATCACATATTTGTGTTTCTGCAGTTCAAAAGAATAGAAAAATAGTGGGTGGAAGCTTGGGGGAGAAATCTGCCAATTGAATAGAAATCTGGGATGTGTTTCGATGGATTTTCTTTTGATAAAATCCTCATTTTGTCCTCTCTTCTCTTTCACACATACAAACACACACACACACACACAAACTATGTCTCCACTTTGTCTACCTTGTTTTAATTGCAGGGACATTGCTAAGGAGCGAAGCTTGTGGAAAATGGACATCCTTTTTTATTTTATAATAATAATGCAAATGAATGTACGCTAATTTCCCCTTTTAATTAATGCTTCCTCTATCTCATGTTACTCCCTTTTTTTTGTTTTGGATTGTCTTAAACTATTTACACTGTTTGTAATTAAGAATTGGTGTATTTAATTAATATATTATAGCTAATCAAGTATTCTCTCTGTCCAATTAAAATTGAAACATTTTCTTTTTTGGATTGTCTCATTAAAAATGAAATATTTTTATGTCTCTTATTTTAGTTTGTCTACATTAATTCACAAAATATCATTACATAAAAACTTGTGCGGATTTCTAAATATTGCATATTTAATGGGACAGAGGGCGTATGATTTTTTACACTTAAAATACTAATTTAGTTACACTAAAAAAATTAATCGCAAATTAATAACCTAAAATGAAAAGTGCGAGTAATATGAAAGAGATGGAGGTTATGATTCTCAGAAATTCATAGATGTAGATTTAGGTGAATCTTGTACTTAGAATACAAATAAAAGCTTTCATACAATTTTCAATTTTGTCAGTTCGAGTGTCGACTAATCAAATAATGTGCTAAATATAAAAATAAACTAAAACATATCACAAGAAATTCACTCACGGATATTGAAATTTACTTTTTCCATATTTGAGAACAAGGGATCGCCGGATAAGGGGACATCATATATGGCACGGATTGTTTGGAACCATAATTGGGTATCAAGGATCATAATAATAACAATCATAGTTTATTTTGACTCAACATGACTTTCAGAAATATAAAAAATGTGAATGAAAAAAAAGGAACGCGAGTTCAACTTTTATGTAGTACTCTCTCGTCTGCGGTTGAGTTCGTCACATGTTTTAAGAAATATAAAAGAAAATGAGTATATTAATAAAGATAGTGAAATGTGAATCTCATTTTTATATATTAGTTCTAAAACAATAGTAAAATAACTGTAGGACATACTTATCATTTATAGTAAAGATGAACTAAGTATCCTAATAATAGACCGATGAAATGACAAACCAAGACTCATAATCGCAATAGCAGATAGTACATTAATAATAAAAGTGAGTAAAATAAGTTTATAAAATTTAACGTTGTTCATATATATAAAAAGTGAAAATGAAATGAGATATTATATAGTGGGCAACTGACCAACAATATGAGATTTAATACAAGTAAAGTGGAAAGATGGAAAAGAAAGTCTGAAAATACCAATGAGGAATATCGTGTGATAAAGCACACAAATAACTATTTCATCCTAAATTAAAAAGCGAGAATTAATCATCGAAACTTTCACAACTTAGTAAGCTTATGAAACATCTTATAAAGTCAGTAGTGTTAAGGGACAGACGTCACTTCCCTATGCAAAAAATTTCTTTTTAAATTATACTCCCCTATATATATAGATGGTGATTTGAAGAAATATTTTAGATTGTAAACCCATACATTAGGGATGATTAATAAGGGATGTTGATTGTGATTAATGGTCTCATTCGGCCGTTCATTTCAACATCAAGCAACACATTTTCTACCACTATCCTTGACATCACAATGTGTAGTAGTTAATCCAATAGGAGTAGTATAAAACTCATTTCCTCACAATAAACTACTAATTAATGTGATAATGACAATAGATAAGAAGGCTGTGGCGAGAGAGGAGCATGGACCGATATATAATTGGTGGTGTCCCTTGAATTCCTACACTTGTAGTAAAGGCATTAATAACATATAATAGAAAAATGGGATCCGGACCAATATAATTTTTTATTTTAATAAAAAAATTTGATTTGTTTTCTAATTATATATATAATATAACACCATCATAAAATCAAGATTTAATACTTCATTTCTATCTATAAATATAATAATACAACAATAAAAAAAATCGTCTTAACTGATACAATTAGGATATTATTAGAATCCTATACAATTAATTTGATATATGATACATGAAAATAATAATTTAAATTAAACTAGTTACGAGAAATCTAAGATTTTTAGGTTTTTAGGATAAAGAAGTTTATTATACAAAGTGATCCATATACCCTCCATTACCTCACATGTTTTAAGTGAAATTCGTGGACACGTTTCAACAGCCCGATTTGCAAAATTATATTTCATAATTAAATTTGTATTATGTTTGATTCATGAGATTAAACCTCATTTTTAGTTGGGCAACTAATTAAATAGACTGGCTCATTGTGGATTTATTAAGTATTAACTATTTTTATTATTTTCGTTTCAAGTTTCATTATATTTATATTTTATTTACTAATATTTTAAAACTATTACTATTAAAATGTTTGGTGCTAACAATTTAAAAATCGCTGTTTTACACTTTTACATACGGATATTCTGAAAAATTAACTATCCCTCACAGAAAAGGACTATTTAAAATATATTCCCTCCGTCCGCGAAATGTTGTCCAGTTTTGCCCTTTTGATCCGTCCGTAAAAAATTGTCGACTTTGCTTTTATTCTACTTTTGGTAAATGGACTCCACTTTCCACTAAATTTTTACGTTTGCATTCTATTATGGAGTAAAACTTATATATAAATGTGGGATTCTCATTTCACTAACTTTTTCAACTCACTTTTCATCATATTTCTTAAAACTCGTGCCGAGTCAAACTTGAACAATATTTCATGGACGGAGGGAGTAATATTTTTAAATAATTATTTAAATATTATATTTATTATTAAATTTTTAACAATATCCGACCCCACTGGCTTTATTTTCTGGATCCGCCATTGCTTAATATTAGTTGGATAGTCATGTGAAAATTAATCATAGCCAACCCTCTACTACTAAATAATCTCAAAACTTAATATTAAATTATATTTTACTACTATTATTTTATCTAGGAAATCAAACGCAAACATCTACCACCCTATAATAATTATTTGATCCGAAAATAGATGTCCCATATTTAAAATGCAGCGCGTACGGAGGGTAATTTGAGCAAACCAACAAAAGGCCCCATTTTTTTGGGAATTCTTGATTTGTATGATCTCTTCTCCCATTTTCTGCGACTTATGTTTCATTCAATCCTGTGAACTCTCGATTTCCATTCTCTTTGTCAATTTGATTTTCGACTGGGAAGAGAAAGAAAAAGTTAGTTAACATGGAATCATTGAAATGTAAAGAAATTTTCTAGTTCTGGTTCGATAAATTCTAGTGGAACCAATGTACTAATTTTTGTTGGTTTACTCGTGTAATTGCAAGAATAGGTGAAGATATTGGTATTTGATTTGAAATTAATTTGTGTTCTCGGATTACTTTCTTGAATTGTATTGACATGGTTACAAACTTGAATTGAATTGAATACTATATTGATATTTGATCATGATATGTATTGATATTTGTTGTTTGAGTTATGGCATCAATATGTGATTAGTGCATACACTCAAATCAGTATAACAATACAGATAAATTGACGGCAAACAACACTATTCACCCTCATAGGTTTGCATGCATTATATTCTTATATTGTCGTAGCTATGTTAATATTGTTGTTGAATTATGTTGATATTATTTTGTATCTATATTGCATGCATTATATTCTTATATTGTCGTAGCTATGTTAATATTGTTGTTGAATTATGTTGATAGTATTTTGTATCTATATTGGAGTACTATTTATAATATTATACTCTATCTTTTCTTTAAAAATAGACCACATTTATCATTTTTAGATGTCTCTTAAGAATAGATAAATTCTATTAATGGAAACTTTTTTCTCTCTAACGAGGTGAGTCTCATCTTCACTAACAATATTCCAATCTCTTTTTATTTCTATTTCTCTCTTATTTTACAATTGCGTGTTAAAATCCGTATCATTTTAAATGTTGTCTATTTTTTAAGGACGACAGGAGTATATCAATTTTTACAATGTTGAATAATGTGAATTTTGATTTTTCCCGTTTCAAAGTATCGATTTTTAGTCAAATTGAATATGTGATTTTTAGGTTTGTTCTAATTCAGCTAATTTTCTAGTTTGAATGTGTGGTTTTTATTTCAATTTTGTATTTTTAGAATAATCACTTTAGCTCTCAAATCTTAACCAATTCAACGTATCATTTAACAATTTCTCGACACTTCTCTTTGTGGGAAGCATCTTGATATCATTTCCCCCGAAACTCTGGCTATTGCCGCCGGTGGAGCCGTGAGTGGTGGCGGCTGAGGGAAGCAGAAGCTCTTTGGTCGAGCTATAGCGGGAATTGCAATTGGATATGTTCTAAGGCTGCTTCTCTTGTTGTTACTACTCCCCATGTCCCATAAAAATATGTACACTTTCCATTCTCACCCGTCCCATAAAAATATGTGCATTTTATTTTTGGAAAATTATATCAATTAAATAATATAGGTCGCACCATCCACTAACTCTACTTTAACTCTAAATAATATAGGCCGACCCTACTTGGGTTGCGGGTCAATCGGGTCTTTTGGGTTGTAAAAGTTCAACCCTAACCCTAAAAGGTCGAGTTTCGGGCTAGCCCAGCGGGTTAATCGGGTTGCTATCGATAAGATTAACATGCGATCAATCCAATAAATAATGATGAAAATTAGTTATATTCATAAAATGTAAAATATTTAATTATGATAAATTTGAGATATATGGTCAAACTCAATCATAAACATGATCAAATACTACTATTTGAGATATTTCGTGAAATTTTAATGCATGTTTTAGAAATTTAAATATTGTTAAGTGAATTTGAAGTTTTTAATTTATTTATCAATTATTATATTAATAAAAATTCAATATATAATTTGTATATTTAATATAAAATTGAAAGGTATTTTTTTAGGTATCTATATTATAAAATTAATCAATAAAGAGTCGAATTAGGAGTAAAAAAAGAATAATAGAAATTTTATCGGGTTTTCGGGCAAGCCCATCGGGTTTTCGGGTCTGGCCCTAAAGGGTGGCGGGTTAATCAGGTGCGGGCTAATCGGGTTTTAATTTTATCGGGCTAGAAATTTTCAGCCATAACCCTATAAATTTGGCGGGCTATTTGGGCCAGCCCACGGGTTGCGGGCTACATTGACATCCCTAACTTTAACTATCATTCTCCTCATCTCTCTTACTTTACCATACCATTCTCCCATTCTCTCTTCTTTTACCAATTTTGTCTTAATTCTCGTGCCATACCCATTGCACATATTTTTATGGGACGGACGAAGTATTATTTATCCTGTGTAAGAATCAAGAAATTGACTCCTCTGCCGCCACGCAAAAACCCCTTGCCCGCCACCGTGCTCATCGTCATCGACAAAGATTTGAAAGTGAAGTGAAAGGAATTTGGGGATGCGAATTTAGGGTAAGAATGGAGAGTGAATTAGGGTAAATTTAGGGATTTTGTGCGTTAAAATACGAGTAAGCGTAATTTTAACATGTCAGTACACACTCAACACCCACGTCAGCTTAAAAGGACAAGCAAACTAAAAAAATTTTAGTTCGTGGGAAAAAACGGAAAATAGGAATAGTTTGTGACTTTTAGGGCAGTTTGACACGTCAACAGCCACGTCAACTTATACACTCAGCAGCGACGTCAACTTAAAAAGACACGTCAGCTTGCTCCATGGCCGGAAAGCCCGTCATGGGAAAACGGCGACAGAATATAAAGTTCATGACATTATACGCCAATTTTTTAGCCAGGCCCAGACCTTCTCTTATGATGTGCGACGCCCCAAACTGGTTTGACATAAGCTTTTTCATCAACACCGGGTTCATCAAAAGAGATGGGTCAACACTTCAATTCTATAAAGTGAGGCAGGCAGAGAAGGCACTGGTGAAAGGGGAACAAGAGGCTGAGGTGAGGCCTACTGCTGTAGAGGAGGCATGGAAGAACATGATGAAAGAAATTCTCTGCAAGCTTGGCGAAGCTATTGCGGTGTAGAGGGGGCTGTTGGAGCTCCAAACTGACAAAATGACAAAGGCCCTTTGATGCACTTTTTATTAGCACTATAAATACCTGTAAGTATACATAGTAGAAATAGTATAGCTAAAGGTTAGTACCGGATATCGATCACAGGGAAAACAAACACAGACTGTCTATCTTCTACTAAAACTCAATTACTATTTGGAGAACCGAAAGTTTTGGGAATTTTTGAAAACAAAGAACAATAAAAAGCAAGAAACAAATAATTGCAAATAAGTCACGGATATAGCATGTGTTTCGCTTGTCTGTCTTTGTTTAGTGGATGTTCTCCCACTTAGCCCAATGCTTAGTCTAAGTGTGAGAAGTTTGTATATGCATATCTCTGTGATGTTTGTGCTGTTATGTTAGTTTATGTTTTGTTTTCCTCCCACTTAGCCATTGCTTGGTCTAAGTGTGAGAAGTTTGTGTTTATCTGTTTAAACATTAACTACCATATTTTCCACTTCATCAAGTTAGTTTCAGGGAAAGCCTAAATGAAGTGGCAGGGAGAGGAGTTAGTGTAGTTAGTATCCTCATAAAGGAATGCTAATTTTAGGATTTATGTGTTTCTGGTATAAACTGGTTTGATAAAAGGCATGATTCCCTTAGTAAGAGTGATTGAAGAGAGGATACATGCTGATTTGTGAGATTCTCTTTTAATAAATCAAAGTCAGTTTGGAAGATGTAAGAAAGATGGAAATGCTCTGATTTAAACCCATTGTGAAGCTCTCTAAAAGTGAGTTAAAAGCTAGAGTAGAACACTTCTACTTAAGAAAAAAGATAGAGTAGCTGCCATTGATGCTAAGAGGGAAGTCACAGAATGTAGTAAGGACTAAAGGAAATAGGAATAACTAGTTGAGCCTGATTCTTTCGAACTTGTTGACCCAGCCTCATTGTAAGGGCACCCCCTAATAGCCAGTTTGAACCCAAGAAGCATTTACCATCCTTTGAAACTTAAGCTACATACCACATTTTAAATATGTGAGTAAGGGGACAGAAGTGGAACAACTCACCAATGGGGTAGAAGAAATAGGTTAGACTATGGAAGAAAACAGAGAAAAGGGTGTGGACAGAAAAAAAAATAGAAAAAAATTTTGTAGCCAAACAAGCCAGAAAAAAATGTACATTGCTGTTCAGAAAAAAGAAAAATATATATAGCAGAAGGAAAAAGTTTAGAAAAAAAAGAGAAAGAAAGAGAAGAGAAAAGGGCAGGAGAGAGGTTGTAACCTGACCCAGAAAAGATAGGGAAATAAGGAAAAAAATGACCAGGGAGAATCTCCAATTTTGGGAAATCAACTCAGAATCATATAGGGAGGTTGTTCCAAATTTTTGTCCCTAAATTCACATATCTCCATACCTTTTAGTTTTGTTTTACATCTTTTGGAACTTAGAACCCCCAGGATCCTAACCCCATACATTATAACCCCTTAACCCCATTACAACCCAAGGAAAGAGCATAAGGAACTGCCCTTAACTGCCCCGCGTGGGCCAAGAAACAATTGCTTTTAATTTTTGTTTGATACAATTTCATTTGAAGTATTTTCTGGTTTTAACTACGTGGTTATTGGAAGTTGATGTGAAGCTGGATTTCGACTTTGTTTTGATGCTATGGAAGTTTATGGATTTTCCTCACTTGTCTTGCTGTCGATTTTGTGTTGTTGGATGCGTTTAGCAATGGATGCTATCCAGATTTTGAAGTAAATGTGTTTGAGCTAGATCTGTGTTTACGATGTAAGATTTCAGTTTGCGAAGTATTTCATGTTGGAAAGTCGTAGGATGCTTAGATCTAGTTTATTGATGTCTGATATTGCCGATCTGAGTTTACTTGCAATTAATGACGACAGATTTGAGTTGGATTTGAGTTTGATCTCATAGATCTAGTTAGCTCTGTTTGTTCTGCATGATTATGGCTTGATTCAGTTTTCTACGTAATTCTAGTTGATCCGTCAGATTAGATCTATTGCTTTAAGTTTAATCTTTGTGTTTATGTGATAGCAAAATTGTTCACTGATTTAATGATGTCTAAGATCTTGTTCATGCTCTGTTTCTCGTCGACATACCTGAAGAAGATGAAGTCGTTATTGAATTTTTACTTTATATATGGTACACTTTGCAGGGATGGCCAGTTGAGGGAATTGGTCCCACTTACTTTTACTTTTTGTTTTGCTATTTCAGGAAAGTGTCAGCATGAGTCTCTCAGTTAAATCTAGTTGATCAGTCGGGGATCACACGCGGTCAACCTATCTTAGTGCAGTTTAGCTTGACGAATGAGTTTAGTTTAGTTTAATTTCCTAGGTAGTTCAGTCCGAGTAGAGTAGAACTTAACCCACTTGTATGCGTGGCAGCAGCCATCTCCCAAAATATCCAAAACAAATGTAAAACACATCGTCTCTGTGGGATTCGACACTTACTTCCTTTTACTAATTTATAGTATTGTGGGTTAAGGTGTTGAAAGCCCTGGTTCCGGTTCGTTCGCCCAGCGACACAAAGATTGGCTTAGAAGAGTCGACTTGAGCAATCAAAATCCTGTCGCTTGATTAGTACGTCTCACTTTATCTTCGTCCGTCTCTGAAAAGTATGAACTATCTAATTTTGGAATAGTTAAACAACACATTATCCCTGCACACTACAAAAAAAGGGCAATTAGTGACGGAAATTAGTGACGGCCTCTGAAATTTCATAATGACGGATGTTGCACAACGCGGGGCGACGAATAAGGATATAGTTCATAATTTTGAGAAACTGTGAGGATAGAGCACAAAAAAACAGGAGCTTTTTCAATATATAAAGAGAGCATTACATATTGGACTTGGCCGTATAAGCCTTACATCTTCTTCCACAGTAACTGCCCGATTCCGATTTCATAATGAAATTATGAATTTGAATTTAACGAAACAATCGGGGTCGGAACACACAGCGATGGAATTGGGACCGGATTCTGGCGGCGGTGGTTCAAAAATTCCGGTGCAAATTAATAATTAGGTTGATGGGGAGTAAATAGGGTAGTTAGCGTAACAGAATCCTAAACCTAAGAGTATACTATAATTCAAGCTTAAAGGAAACAAATGTATACGGAATATAAGGAATTCAATAGATCTCTACCAATATTTTATTTGACTGATTCTTATAATTTATACTTTATCAAGTTTAAGTGTCACCCGTGTATTGTTAAGATTAATATTCTTTAGTTTATCCTTTATTAAATTAATAATGAAACAAAATCTAACAAATCTAAAAAAAAATTAAAATAAAACTTACCATGACAAATAATATTAGTATATTTAAAGCAGCTTATATTTGTAAATTATTATAAATGTGATTAAATAAAATTTTAGCCTCAAATACTTCAACTTATATTCAAATCATAATAATATTAAATTACTATACGCTATGTGTTAAATGTTGGGAGGCCTGTGCTTTGTCCAATCTGATCAGTGAAGAACATCCAAAAAAAGAAAAGATACATAAGCTTTATTTAATTTTAAACTCTACTTAAAATTAAACCTCCCAATTAACACATGATAAGGCATATTTCATGCATCGGTTTGTGGGTAAAATATAGGCTACTTATCAGTTTATCGCGCAAAGCGAGTGTTAATTGTGCAGGAATGTTGCTTGACCAAGGGCAACAAGGCCAAACTGATCAAGCTGGCACAGAAGGCGAAAAGGCCAAAACTGGGTGGGTTGATCAAGATGGTGATCAAGCAGTTAGCCGGGGGACCATTGCATTATAGAAGGAAGACACGTATCGGTGCGTAAGCTGCGCAAGGACGAAGGCGAATCCTCATTCGGTTATTGAAGAACCACTACATTCTAGAAGAAGGGCACGTATCAGCAGATGAAACGCTCGATCCCAGCAAAGACGAATATTCGCTGCCAAAGTTGTTATCGTAGCTGGAGGTTGTGTGAAGCGCCTATGAATAGAGGATGCAGCGCCATAGTGAAGATCTTTTATCTTCTGCCTTTTCCTCGCCTTTAGTTTAGTTTTCTGCCTGTTCATGGTTCCAAGTTCTTCCCCAGTTCCAAAATAGCCTAGTTAAATATTAGAAATGGTCAGTTAGAAGGAGAGCTACTGAAGGGAGCGCAACAGAGAAATCAGTATCTGTTCGGCGCCGTCTCAAGTTTCCGACCGAGGATTTCTCGGCTTTATTCTCTTTTCTTGTTTCCTGAATCTGTTAGCTTAGTTAAATTTTGTTTTGTTGCGTAGTTAAAGAACAATTCTTGGTTTGTATTTCGCAAGTTCACAGCACTGTTTAGAGTTCTGAGTATAAAAATCAAAGTTGTTTGCTTTCGGAATTCTTGTTTACTGTTCCAGCTTAGTTTAGTTCTACAATCCCTGATCAAGTGTTTGTTAATTATGTTTAATGACAAAGTGGTTTGTGGTTTCGTAGCATGTTTAGGTAGTTAAGTCTTTATTTCAATCTGTCATTTACTTGGTTCGTTACTTGTTTTCTAGCATGATGAGTAACTTGGTCCAGTAGTTAGTTTACATTCCGCCTAGCTTAATCCAGTAGTTAAAACTCCCAATTTAAAGTGTGGCAGCAGCCGAACCCTGTTCACTAAACACACACTCAACGCACTAGCTTCCCTGTGGGATCGACCCCGTACTTGCCGCTTTATTGTTAAAGTAGTGCATGTTTGGGAGTTATAAATGTTTTCATGAAAGAGAGAGCGCCTTGATCAAGTGGCAATGACTATTGCAAACTGATCCCCCGGTTCAGTTATCTTCCCATATAACTTGATCCACACGCGAAATCTCCCCTTCGCCAAATGGCGTCGTTGCCGGGGATGCATGGTGTTATTACATGGATGTGTTTAATGCATAGGTGTAAATAGTTTTATTTCCTTCTTTTCTAATTTGTTTTTCTTTCCTTTTATGAGAAGGTACCACCACGGAGGACACTGGAATCATCCTCTCATCTACAGAAACACAAACGCTCAGTGGCGAGTTCAGGAGGCCGGTGTAGTAACCACTCGTTACAGAGCCGCGTTGGAAGCAGCTGCATCGTCATCTTATGCTGAGCAACTGACCAGTGAGGAGGAAGGAGAACAAACCACGCCGCCTAAACCACCACTACTCGAGGAAGCAGAGAAGCAGATGGCCGTCGTAGACAACGATTGGGGAATTGGCTCCCTACACGCTCATGACGAGGAGGAGCCCACTCATGCCATCACAGTTACCCTAGGAATACGGGCAATCGCAATCAAATCGGGGGTGCTCGCGGTGTTATCAAATTTCTATGGACTCTCGAAGGAATGCCCTTATGACTTTTTGGAGGAATTTTGCAGATATTGTGACATTCAACCAGTACCAGCTGGATCCACGTCAGAAGATTACAGGCTCAAGGCGATACCCTTTGTTTTGAAAGGTGATGCAAGAATCTGGTTGAGAAGGCTGCCAGAAGGCTCGATTAGAACCTGGGCTGAGTTCCGCATTATCTTCCTGGACCACTTTTTTCCAACATCAAAGACAAGTGCCTTGAAGAGAGAAATTACAGAGGCGATGCGGGAGTACGATGAGCCTCTCGGGCAATATTGGGACAGATTCTAGGACTGCTGCAAGCGTGTCCTAATTACAAAATGGGAGAGCGGGAGGTCTATTCAACCTTTTATGGTGGGTTGAATGTGGACAGCAAAAACGACCTCAATCTAGCAGTCCAAAGGGACTTCTCCAAAACCTCATTCAACCAAGAGAAGAGCATCTTGGAGAGATTAATCGAAGCAAAGAAATCGTATGAAACCACCCACGGCCAGTACAGACAAGGAGCGGTGCACGCAGCAGAGACCCGAAGCTACGAGAAGCTGGAGGCTCGATTTGAGCAGATGGAGAAGAAGCTACTAGAAGCATTAGAGAAGTCCAGAGCGCCTCCACCGCCTGCTCCTAAGGAGAAGCCATATGTTCCACCACCGCCGGAGGAGCACCATTACTATTACTGCGAGTTCCCTCCTGAAGCGGAGCCGCAAACTCAGGTGAATGCCGTCGGCCATTGGAACCCAAATGGCAACTGGATCTAGGGAAAGCAGAGGGATGCTCCGTGGAGAGATCATCCCAATTTCAGGTGGAGTGATCAGAACCAAAGCCAATCGCCTCAACCATCCACGCAACAAATACAACCCTCCGAGGGGCAGCCCGATTGGCCCGCTCGAAATCAAGAGAGACCAAACAATGGATGAAACAAAATACTGGGTGGTCAAGCGAACTGGCCAGGTGGACCACAAGGCAATTGGTCAAGCGTACATCAAGGCCCCCAGTCAAGCAGCTCCGGGAGGCAACCGAACAATCAAGTGGTGAGCTATGCTCCGCCTCATCAGAGGGGAAATCAACAGCACCCAGGGAACCAACAATACCATCAGCCCCAATATCAACCAGACCACTACGGGCCATCAGACTACCCTCAGCCTAGCCACGGTGGAGGACCTTCGAATCAAAGATATAACAGGCACCCCAATGAAGGTTCGGCAAAAATGATGGTTCCGCACCATCCTAATGATGCGATGCATGAGATTCAGGAGGCTCAGAAAGAGTAGAGGGCCTCGCTGGACATGCTTACAAAGCAGTTATCTTAAGTTGCCATGTCGCTGGGAGAGCTGAGAGGCAACGAGGGGAAAATCCCTGCCACGGTGCAGCAGCCCGGGCGCGAGAACATTAGTGAAGTCTCCCTGAGGTCAGGGAAGGTATACCAGAGCCCCAGCCCACCTGCGATACCACCAGTATCTAAGCCTGGACCAAGCCACGAAGAAAAATGAGAGTTCAGTTCCCCTAATCAAGCCAAAGGGAGAGAAAAAAGGAAAGCAAAAATGGGCGGCGAGACCTCAGGAGAAAGTCAAGGAGAAGAAGTTGAGAAGGTCAAGCCCTAGCCATATCGTGGAATGATCACCAGGAAGAAAGACGCCACGATCGATGTGGTTAGTCTTTTTAAAGACGTGGAAGTCAAGGTGCCACTCTTGACGGCATTAAAGATGCCCCCAATCAGCAAATTTATAAAGGACTACCTGGCGGGAAAGGTCAATGAAGAAGGGAGAATGATTACAGATGAAAATGTCTCTGCAGTGATCCAGCGGAACGACCTCTCATCAAATAAGACCGACCCAGGGATGTTCACACTCCCAATTTCGATCGGAGATATTCAAGTGGAGCACGCAATGTGCGATTTAGAGGCATCCATCAATGTTCTGCCGTATGCTATCTACAAAAAGCTGGGAGAGGCCAAGCTCGTCGATACAGATATCATGATACAGCTGGCCGACAGATCTTGCATTCACCCGGAGGGGATTCTTGAAGATGTAATAGTGAAGGTGAACAACTTTCTGTACCCAGCCGACTTCTTCGTCATCAAGATGATAGAGCCAGCAGCGAAGGATTCCAGCGGAGTTCTACTGGGAAGACCGTTCCTGTCTACGGCCAGCACTATAATAGACGTCCGTAATGGGACGATTAGTTTGGATTTGAATGGAGAACAGTTTACATTCAGCATTGACGAAGCAATGAAGAGGCCAGCAGACAGTGAAAACGTGTATTCGGTGGATGTGACAGAGCCGCTGGTGCAGGAGTATCTGGATGAGGAGTTCCTTCAAAGGCAGTTCACAGACTCCGCCGCGGATGCGGAAGTTGAGAAGGAAATCGCAGACTGGTATGAGGCAATGAACGTGGGCAAGATGGATGATAGAGCCATCACGAAAGCGGTGATGGACTTCTGCGAGCGACCGCGACCAGCTGGGTCAAGCGGGATCACTCAAGTGTCTAGCCTCGAGAAGCTGCCTGATCTAGGCGGTCAGCTGAGAAAAGAAGCGGAAGTACCCACACCCGCTAAGAAATTGAAGCCACTTCCCGCACATTTGAAGTACGCCTACCTGGGGGAGAATGAGACAATGCCAGTTATCATCAACAGTCAGCTGACCCAAGGGCAGGAAGACAAATTGCTGGAAGTACTGAGGCGAAATCAGATGGCCATCGGGTGGAAGTTGACGGATCTAGTGGGCATAAGCCCAGATTTATGCATGCACCATAGCAGATTGGAAGAAGGAGCTAAATCCCATCATGACCAGCAGCGTAAACTCAACCCCAACATGAGGGAAGAGGTACTCAAGGAGATAGTCAAGCTTGTCTCCACAGGAATCATCTACTCCATTCCGGATAGCAACTGGGTCAGTCCAGTACATATGGTGCCGAAGAAGGGCAGAATCCAATTTGTAAAGAACGAGAAGAACGAGAAGAATGAGCTGACCATAATTGTGAAAGTACATCCCTAGAATTCCCTTATCTCTCTACTTTTATCTTCGTGACTTATTTGCAATTAGTTGTTTCTTTGGTTTTTATTGTTCTTTGTTTTCAAAAATTCCCAAAACTTTCGGTTCTCCAAATAGTAATTGAGTTTTAGTAGAAGATAGACAGTCTGTGTTTGTTTTTCCCGTGATCGATATCTGGTACTAACCTTTAACTATACTATTCCTACTATGTATACTTGCAGGTATTTATAGTGCTAATAAAAAGTGCATCAAGGATACATATAGTTTTAACGCGTAGGCAGCCTGGACACTGATGACCACGGAGGATGCCACTCCGTTCAAGACAAGTTTATCTAAGGGGACAGATATCATAAATTCCGTTCTCCGGTTGGCTCAAGTCTTCTTGGCGCACAACCTTCTTGGCCAGGCAAACGACACCATCACCACCCATGAGCTCTATTTCTTGTGGTGCATGCTGACGGATGTTAAGGTGCACCTTCGGTATTGGATTGCTCAAGCTCTCCACAAAATCACCCGTCGCCCTGTTCGCCATCTTTACGCCTGCCATCTACTAGGGTTGTATCTGCAGAGAAATGACAATAGCCAGACCTCGACCGATCATCACTATGTGTGACACCCCTGATTGGTTTGATACTGGGTTCTTCATAAACTCGGGGTTGGTCACAAGGGATGAGGCATGCGCTCTTCATTTTTATGAAGTGGGTCAAGCGGAGGAGGCGCCGATCGAATTGGATCATGAGACGGAAGTCGAGAAGATGACCATTAAGGTCAAGAAAGAGGTTGAGGAGAAATCGACCCCTACAGAGACAAGATCGATTGCCAACGAGGAGAAATGGTAAAGGATGATGAATCGCAAATTTGACGAAACCCATGAAGCACAGAAGGAGCTTTTTGAGCTCCAATCTGAGAACATGAATAAGGCTCTCACCCTTATGGAGAAGTTGACTGCTTTAGCAGAGATGAATTCTTGGATTGCCCAGCAGCTCCTGTCCGCCTCTGTTTGAAAGGAGAACTTACCGAAAAAACCAAACCAGATTCCACCCCAGACACCACCCCTGTCCGAGTTTTGCGTAAAAGAAAGGATACCGCTGCCACCACCAGCCAATCAACCGCTGACGAGGCCGAAGAGCCTACCAGGAGAGTCAGGCTGGCACGCACCAAGCAACTGACCCTGTGGTCTGGCTCTCCCGGGAGCCAGAAGAAAAACTAAACTAAGACAAACCAAGCAATTCTTACCTTCGGTTTTAGTTTTATGTTTTTCTTTGAGCATGCTTTTATCCACTTGTATATATGCTTTGTGTGATCTTCTACCCCTTAGCCCATTGCTTGGTCTAAGTGTGAGAAGTTTGTTTGTACATACATGTTCTTCATCTCTGTGTTTTTGTTCTGTTTACCTTATCCCACTTAGCTTGTAGCACAGTCTAAGTGTGAGAAGTCTTGTCTGTAAATATGATCAGCATGCTTGGATTTGTATATATGTTTTTTATACCTTCTCCCACTTAGCCCAATTCTTGGTCTAAGTGTGAGAAGTTTGAGTTTTCTTTGCTCAAACACTGACCACCCTGTTTTCCACTTCATCAAGTACGCTTGAGGGCAAGCTGAAATGAAGTGGGATGGGGGAAAAGTCAGTGTGGTTAGTTTTTGAAGCATGCATGTTTAGTCAGAGTCTTTGTGTTTTTAGATATGAATTGGTTTAAGAAACTTAAGGAAAGATTCTCTTAGTAAGAGTGATTGAAGAGAGGATACATGTTGAATTTTGAGAATGATAGAAATGCTTTAATCTAGACTTTCTGTGAAGCCCTCTAAAATGTGAGTTAAAAGCCTAGAGTAGAAGTAGAGCACTTTCTACTGTTAGAGAAATAGAGTGACTAAATGCATTAGGGAATAACCAGTTGAGCCTAAATTCTTTCGAACCATGACCAACCTCATTGTAAGGGTAACCACTAGAATGCACCTCAAAGCCCAAACTTGTAACCTTTCTTTTGAAAACCAAAAGTTTACCCACATGTGAACAGAAGGGATAGGGCTGAGGAAATAGGTTGGCTGGCTGAGTAAACCAAAAGTTTACTTACCAATTTGCGGTAGAAAGAATAGGTTGGTTGATCTGATAAAATGTGAGGAAATACGTACCCAGAAAAAAAAGAGAATGAATAAGCTTTTAAGAAAAAAGGGAAGGGTCTATGCAAACTTGACCCACACTAAAAAATGAGAAACCTTAGAAAAACAAAAGGGCAGCAATCATAAAACCTGTTCCTGAAAAAAAAGGAGAGATAAAGAATATATAAAGCTAGAAGAATGGCTAAGAAAGAAAAAAAAAGACAAAAATATATGATCATCCTTTGGGAAATAGTCTGAATAAACAGGGAGGTTGTCCTGGTTCTTTCTCTAAGTTTACATGTTCACAAAAGATTTTGAGATTGTTATCTGTTATGAACTTAGAACTCTTAAGACTTCCACCTTATCTCACATAACACCCTTTTAGCCCCATAAAAACCTGATCAAAGACCTTAAGGAACTGTCCCAAGTTGGTGATTCTCGCAGCATCAATGGTACGACAAAATGAATGAGTGAATGGTCCTAACAATTCTGGTGAGGAAGGAAAGAAGCTATCTTGACAAACAGATAAGCTGATTAGGTAGACAGGGGGAGGGAAAGGAATCTGAGACTGTAGACGATTGGATTGACCTTAAGCTTGTGGGGACGATTACCAAACAACATAAACCAGTTCTATCTTTTCATCTTACGTGACAATGTGTTTATTTTCCTTTTGTGTTTTTCCTTTTTAGGTCTTTTACATGTTTGCTTTTGTTTTATAATGCTTTTGAATAAGAACCATGCTTGAAACTTACCTCTTTTCTTTTTCTTTTCTTTCATGCTTGAGGACATGTATGGGTTAAGTGTGAGTAGTTTGACGAGGCTCGTTTCATGCATGTTTTCTGTGATAAAACTACAACCAAATCTGTAAATCTAACATGCAAATATGAGCCAGGTGTGTGAAATTTCGCCATATTCAGAAGATTGAACTGATCAGTTGGGTAGACGAACGAATCAAAAAATGAAGTCGAAAACCTGCAATGCTGAGTTGATCAAGTCAGAAGTAAATGGAGCAAGTAGAAGTTTTTCACATAAAAGATTGAGCTAAGGACCCTGCCAAAAGCCAAGGGCGGGAATGACAATTCGAGAGGATGATACCCTAGGGATCAGAGCCCTACGCCTCTCTACATATAGGGGAGCGTCAAGGTCGACACGGTCCACGATGTGCACAACCTTAGGAATTCAGCTCTCTTCTAGGGCTGAAATGGAAGCTCATTTGCACTTCATTTTGATGATTTCTTTCGCACACACACATACTTGGTTCCTCTTCTAGTTTAGTTTAGTAGTGTTTGGTGCCAGTTTTTATTACTTAACTTGCTTTGGTTCTGTAATTCCGCTTCGAGAAGGAGCGATGAAACAATTCCAGTTTCTTTTATCTACTTTTAGTTTACGTTTTGTTGCAAACTCTTGACTCTCAAATTCAGTAATCTTAGTGTTATGATCTCAATTTCCGTTGCAATGCTATGTTATTATGCATGAATTCTCTGATCTGTGTTTGATTTCCTATTACGATGCATATCTTAGCTCAAATGTTTTGTCGCGGTTTGATTTGGTGCATCTGAGTCTTTGATTTATGTTTTGCCTAATTGCGAAGAAAATTATGGATGGAATGTTTTAGGATGGTTAGATCAGATAGATGCTTTAGTATTTCTGCATGATCATGGGTTAGTTTCTTATTTACGTGAGTGTCGTTTAGACCTTAGGTGCACATTTAAATTTACAGTGGTTATGATAAGTTGTTATTCGTAAATATTCATATCTGATTATGCTCTGTATTTCGTGTTGATTCTGTGAAGAAGATGAAGTCGTTAGAGAAGTTTTACTTTATCGTACGTTCTGTAGGAGACTGACAGTCGCCCGCTTTATTATGTATGTCCATTTCAGGAAATCACATGATGAGTTAATCAAGTAGATTTTGTTCCTTTTTACAAGTGGGTCAGTTTAGTCAAGTTTAGTCTTCAAGTCAAGAATCTCAACTTAACCACCCACCGTAGTGAAGCGTGGCAGCAGTCATTCCATTCTTGTCCGCAACCAATGTTAAACACATCATCTCTGTGGGATCGATCTTTACTTCCCTAGACTACTTAATAGTATTGTGGGTTAAGGTTTTGAAAGTGCTTTTGAGCTCTCACTCAAATCGGATCTAAGTCAGGTTGATCAGTCTGAATCTCCATTGGATCCACTCACCGGCATCTTGCAGGTAGTAGGCATCCATCTGGCCAGCTGGATCAGTTTGACAATTCAACTTGAGTAATCCTAACCACAGCAAAAGAACGACAAGAGAGATATCAGATAAAACAGACTTTCAATGACCAATACACTACTACTTAATTTTGTGTACCGTTTTTTTACATTTCCTCTCCAACTAATATCTCGAGGGTTTGAGTCATCATGGGTGTATATTGGGAACCATTATTGATCCTTATTAACAAAAGAAAAAAACTATAAGTTTCTCTTTAATTAAACTACGGTAGAAATTGAGAAAGCTATTTAAAAAAGAAGTAGAGGAAAGGAAATAACAATGGAGGTTGCCGGGAAAGCTGATCTGCTTGAGGGTGAATCATGGGGAGGAGTTCCGGACGTAGTAGGGTCGGGCGCGGTAGGTAGAAGTCTTCCGGCGGTTCTCCAGGGACAGCGGTGGGGTCGGCTGATCCCACCTCCATCCATCGCTATCCACGATGACAATAATTGTCTTCCCTTTTATATGCATCAATTGATCATAATAACCATTGTAATTTATCATGATGTGCTGCCACACCATAAGATTTTCAAAAATAAGATAAATTGATTAACGAACAAAAATAATGAATATCAAATTTTTCATGCCACAACCAAGGTGGTACAGATGGCCGAGGCTACGGTGGTGCAACGACCATGATCCACCACTGTGGCCATGGTGGTGACCGAGCGCGACGACTATCCTAGGTCAGTATCATAAGCTTAAAGACACTTGAAAAAAAATCATATTTCATTATATCGTAATTGATGCTCGGATTTTATATTGTTTTAAGACCATTATTTGGTTTGAATTTCAAAGTTGCATTACATGTCCACTATTTGTATATTTGATCTATTTTGGTATTTTTACGTATTTTGTGAGAAATGTGCAAATTAGAGCCTAAAAAATATAACAAAAAGTCGAAGTTGCAAATTTGGAGTTTTCAACCCAGCCAGCGGTCCGCTGTAGCTTAGCCAGCTACCGCTGGTCGCCACCGACTGTTGCCCCTGTAGCGGCTCGCTTCAGAAAAAAGCTTAAAAGAAGAACACGTTAGCGATCGCTGGAGTGTGCGCAGTGACCACTAATTGAGATACAGAAGCTATAGAATGATGGCCACTGACCGTTGCACGAAGCGCAGCGACCGCAGATTGAGATACAAAAGCTACTAAATGATGGCCAGCGACCGCTGAACAAAGTGCAGCGGCCAGCTGGGAAAACACAGAGCACGAAAATTGTCATATTTTCTCTTCAAGATTTACCATACTATGCTGAAGATTTTCCATATTATTTCACCCGACTTGGAGGCTATAAATGCCCCCTCAAGCTTCATCAAAGGGACCTTTTGGTGCATAATTTCTAGAGCATAATATTTGAGAGTTCCTCCACTTTTCATCATCATTTAAGGAGTTTGAAGCGAGGATTCAATAGGACATTAAGGCTACGAGATTCAACCTTTGGATTTTATTATCTTAGTACTTATATTTTCTATGTTTTCCCTACAAACTATGGGTTTAGATTATTTCATTATGAGTAGCTAAATTCATAGAATTCTAGGGATGTGTTAGTAATGACTGGTTTATACTATTCTAAATGTTGGATAATACTTCATGCTTGAGAGATACAGTCTATGATGATTATTGATTTGCAACATAATCGTGAGAGGAGGTTTGTTTGTTAGATAAGTTTAGTTGACGCTACAATTAATTCCCCTTAAAACGGTACAATTAACTGAGAGCGGAACAATATGAGTCTTAGGTGCTTTTGGGAGTTACAAATCAAAGAATGACGCCCCTAGTGTATGTGATCTACTTTGTGCCGCATATGCAATATTTATGTGACTCGTTCTAGTGAAGTATGAACTGTGCTAGGGTGTTGTAGTTGGAACTTGTATAAATCATAACTGTGATAGCACATCCATGGAATTCTCTTCTGTTTTATATCTGTGAATTTTCTGCAATTACTTATTTTTTCGTTATTTTACAAGTTTTTACATTTCAAAATTAAAAATATTTTGTTTCTCTAAATAGTAAAAGAAGCTCAGTAGAGATAGAAAGCATGTGATAGTGTTCTCCGTGATCTTTAGAGCATCTCCAATGGTGGAGGACATCCAATAGCCCTCACATAGCCTTTCCACTGCCACATCATCAGCACTAAAATCCTCCTGCCACATCATCTGGACATGCAACTGGACATCCAATAGCCCTCACATAGCCTTCCCATAGCCTATCCACATCACTAATAACAATTATATAATTTAATTTACAATCGTAGCAACATACGAAATTTAATTTACGAGACAAATACGGGAAAATTGAATAATACAATTAAAATTTTAAAAAATACAATAATTTTAAAAAAAGTACATTAATTTTAAAAAAAAAGTACAAAAATTAAAAAGTACAATAAAAAAATTACATAAAAAATTACTCTTCGCCGCCGTCCTCGCCTCCGTCGTCGCCGCCGCCGCCTCCGTCGCCACCAACGCCGCGACTACTTCCGTCGGTATCCCTCTGAAACCCCTCCAATTCTTCACGCATGCTCCAGAGCAATACGCGAAGATAAGCCTTCTCCTCGGGGTCCACCGCCGTCCGGAAGTCGGCTAACGTCTTCACCATATGAGCGCGCGTTTGTTGACGCGTGAAAAATTTGAGCTCCTCGGTGGACCTGCCGAGGGGGATGCCGACTAGACCTCCTGGGACCTCGGGGTGCCCTCCCTCGCATCCCGTTGTGCGCGCCTTTGGCCAACCGGGCGAGGTCGGCGACTGAACGAACGAGGGGTCGGGACCTCCTAGGCCGTCTCGGGGAGGTCGTGGGAACCACCGCTGCTGCCACTATACTCACCGGTATAGTTCAGTTTCTGCTTCTTCGGTCAGCCAACGTCGACACATGCCCGGAATTTCTTCGACTCGTTGAGCACAAGGTAGCAGTTCCAGTAGGTGAACTCAAAGTACTTCCCCTGCGGATCGGGGTAGGCTCTCTCCGCAATCCTCCTGCAGTCTTCCTCTGTTTGGCCACTGGTCTGCATGCGGAGGGCGTTGGCGTACAAACCCGAAAATCGAGAGACGCCAGACCTGATGCGGTCCCAGCACTTCCTGCACTCCTCCCCGGTGCGCGGTCTCCCTTCAGGGCAAAATGCCCTGTAGGCTGCGGCTATCTTGGCCAACAAGTTAACGATCCTCTGGTTGTTCGAAACGAGAGGATCATCGCATACACTCACCCACGCCTTGGCCAGCGCAACGTTCTCCGCGTCCTTCCACTTCCTCAGGACCCGGCTATCCTCATCCGGCTGCGATGACTCGCCGACCTTCTTGGCCTTGCCCTTCTTCTTAGGGGCGCTCCGACCCCGCCCTACTCCCCGGCTTTGAATGGGAGTTTTCGGAACCTCGTTAATATCAAAACCCAATTCCTCTAAGGAGAAGGTCTCATACTGCGTGTACTGTGCATCCGTTGGGGTCGATGTGTGTGAAGAACCGATGGAAAAATCAAAAGACGGCCGATAGACGTTTTCCAAACCGAGCGTCCCCTGCGGCGGTTGCATCATCTGCTGCGTCGGTGGCTGCATCCCGGGTGCCCACCCCGGCATCATCTGCATAGGGGGTTGCATCGGCAGTACCCCCTGCCAAGCCGGCACACTTCCCCCGGCGGCCATCGGTGGCATCATCTGCTGCCACGGGTACATGTTGTAGTACCCGGTCATCGGAGGCCAACCACCTACCATGGGAGCCGGGGGAGTCTGAGACACTCCCCCTGGAGTCGGGGGAGTCTGAGTCCCGGTCTTCACTGGAGTACCTTCGTAGTTGTTCTCCATTTCTCGTTGTTGATCTTGTACAGAAATTAAGATAGAGAGTACTCCTAGAAAAAAAGGACAAGTCCTAGAAAATAAAAATACAAGTCATACAAATGAAAAACAAAAATGAAAAACTACTTCTTCTTCATTTATGCGCGAAGGTAAGGCGATTATCTAATAGTGCTACTCAAGCTCGAACTCCGATATTGTCGAGGTATCCCTCAATGTCAACTGCGTCAGGTGCCCATCCGCAAGGTAATACTCATATCTGACATAGAGTCGGATATCTTATCCAGAGAAGGATTGGGTAGCGGCGGCGGCATAGTGGGGTAACTCGTAGTAGTTGCCTTTCCCTTCGCTTTCCTCTTTGCCGCTTTTGTTCCCATCGGACGACTTTCAGTACTAGGGGATGAGAGGAAGACGTCGTCGTTTGTTACGTTGAGGTCGATTGCCAGACCTCCTTCGCTCGAAGAGTAGTTTCCGGCGGCGGAAACTTTGGTTCTCTGTGGCGCCCCACTTGCCGCCGGTTTTGCCCCACCGGTGTACTTCGGGCTCTTCTCGACAATCTTCCAAACGTCGAAGTACTTGAACTACTTCTTCCCGTCAGAGAAAAACTCCTCCCTGGCCTTCTCCACAAGGTCCATCTCGTTGTGAACGCTCGGCCACATCCGGACTACGTTAGTCCACTTTCCATTCCACTTGTTCATCTCCTTCTAGACCCGACTCCAATGCTTGCGTAGCTTCACGTAGCTACGCTCGAACGACCCTCTAGGTCGACCAGCGTTGTACTTCTGAGCAATCCGCTCCCAAAACACTTTGCAGCTCTGCTGGTTGCCGATGATAGGATCCTCGGAGACGTCGACGAAGTTCATGGCCAGCCACAATGTCTCCTGCGGACTATACTTCTTCGGCCCCTCATCATCCTCAGCCGTAGCCTTGCCCTTGCCCCTCCCTTTAGCGGGTTTCATATCACTGATGTCGTACTCATCAGTGCTAACTGGCGATGGTATTTCATGTTGGAAGCCACCCCCAGACTAGGCGTTGCATTTGGGTTGGGCGATGCCGGCACGTACCAGTTGTTGGCATTGACGAACTCGTTCATCTGTCGTTCGTTGGTTTTAAACCACTCCATAGTAGCCACAAATATTGAAATAAAAGGATTGAAATGGAGAAATTGTTGGAAGAATGTGAAGAAATGGAGTATAAATAGGAAAAAAATCGATTAAAATAAAATAAAATTGGGGCTTGCGGTCCGGCCCGAAACACATCCAACGCCGGGCTAGGACTCGCTGGGTCACGGTCCAGGCACGACTAACGCTGTGACGGGATGGAACATGGGCGCGGCCCATGCCGCAATTCTCCATGCTCCAATGCGCGGTGACGCGGGCCGGGACCCATGCACAGTCCGGCCCGCTGCGTCATTGATGCTCTTAAGTATTGTCAACTAGGGCTGGCAATTTTCGACACGACATGATAATCCGACACGAATCCGCACGAAATTATTGGGTTGGGGTCAAGTCTTATTGGATCCGTGTCCTTATCGGGTTGACCCATTAAGAACCCGATAATTTCGGGTTGGATTCGGGTCGGATGCGGGTCGGATACGGGTAACCCATTAAAAATAATATTATTATTTTTATTATTATTTAAAAAAATATATATTACTTTAATTTTTTAATTTCTTATAAATTAGGTTTAAATAGTATAAAACGAATTTTAATTGTGTAAATTAGGTTAAAATTAAGGTTTAATCGTGTAATATTAGGTTTTAATCGTGTAATATCAGGTTCGGGTTGTTATCGTGTCGTGTCAACCCATATTATATCGTGTCGATAACGGGTTCGTGTCGGGTGCGGGTCGTGTTCGGATTTGAAGGTAGCAGGTCGGGTTTGTGTTCGGATTTACAGTTTCCTTAACAGGTCGGGTTCAGGTTAGACCTTATTAGGTTGGGTCATTATTAGGTTGACCCGATAACGACCCAATCCGCACGATTTGCCAGCCCTATTGTCAACCCATTCTAGTTCTCATATCACCGTGCTGTAACCTT
Organism: Salvia splendens; assembly: GCF_004379255.2. Classification (NCBI taxonomy): domain Eukaryota; kingdom Viridiplantae; phylum Streptophyta; class Magnoliopsida; order Lamiales; family Lamiaceae; genus Salvia; species Salvia splendens. The sequence continues at coordinate 21,596,605 of NC_056035.1, forward strand.
TTCCGCATAAGAATTAGGACATTTAAATTGTGTGGTTCAATAAAAACTTGTAAAACATAAAAACATAAAAAGAGAAGAGATTATCATATAATAACACCGATAAATATTAAACACAATAATAATCATAATTCACCAGTCAAGATTTATCCTTGGAATGAAGAAACCTTCTTTAAGTTTAAAAATCCCTTTTCCTCAGCACTGATTATGAGAAATCCCATCTGCCCAAAATTAAAAAAGAAGCCGACACCTCTCCTATACATAAAAATAACTTCTAATTCGTTCCATTTTAAATTAGTTTAATAAGTTTATGAGCAGATTCTCTGACTGTAGCTGAACAATATCATCGTTTTATTCTGCTCTGTGTCTTTCAATTCGTTAAGTTCAAGAAATCGCGGTGTTGATGTTAGAGCAGCCTCCCTCCAAATCAGCTAAAGCTGTCTCCTTCTCTCCCAGTTTCCCTTTTTTTTCTGTTTGAGATCTGCAACTCTTGCTGCATTCAATTTCTCAAAAGTTTCCAACTGGGCCTTCTCCAATTCTGCTTCTGGTAGTTTTTCTTGATCATCTCTTGATTTTTTATGATGTTTCTCGATAAAGATTCGATTTTTATGTCTAGAGCTAGACTTTTCTTCTGTAGATGGAAAAACATGTGAAGATTTCTTTTTTGATTTTTGATTTCTTGTGTGGGGAAAGCGAGAAATTTTGTGTGATCATTTGTGGGATGGTTGTTGTTTACTTGCTACTTACTACCCTCTTATTCTCAAGAAAGAGAAAATGGGACACTTTTTTTAGCTGTTTGTTTTTATCTGTCTCATGCCGAAGTGATTTTGCTATTTTTGTGGTAGGTAGTTATTGAAAAGTTACAACAGGCTTTTCATTAATGACTGTGTATTTGATTATTTAGGGCCCTCTTGTTCTGTCTTTTAAAGAAATTCAAATTTCTGATCTAATGTGCTTAAGATGGCAGGCTGTCATTGAATTTGCAGTGGTCAAATTTGGTTTCAATCTGACTATTCAAGGCATGAAAAAGCAAGCTTTACTATTTCAAACTGATTATATGATTTCTACTTATTCTTATGGTTAAGGAGATTTGATTCGATTCTTTGTAATTTTTGTGCTCTTTCTTACCAGGAAAAACCAAGAATATTATTTCATTAGTTGCTAAAACTTAGTTGGTGATTCCTTGCTTTCTTGTGGGATATGCGAAAATATGGATGGGGAAGGCCGTATCTCGGATTACAGAAGCCGGTTGGACAAGACACTGACATCACCTGAACTTATGAATGAAGAAATGGTTCATATCCTTGTGAAGAATCAAATTTTACAGACAATAGATTCTCAAGCAGGAGGTTTGTTTGTCTTGATTCTAACTGAATTTCCCCATTGCAACTATGTTTTAACTTTTAAGTGAGGATTTATCCTTTAGATACGCTGTTACATTTGCAGTTTGTGCTTTGCAGAATACACTGACTGTGCGATTGAAAGAAGAAGCAACGAAGTGTTTAAGTTCCTCTGTGAGCTAAGGAGTGCTTCCACAAACGATTCGAACAACAAATGGAAAGTATGAATGCATTATTGGCATCAGTTTTCTCCTTCATTTGCATCTTCCCACGACATACAATTTACATTTTAAGAATAAATCATCGTCGTGTAATGTGCTTTTGACACAATTTCTTGCTTTTGAGTTTTGACTCCCAACAAACATCATGAGTTTGATATGGAATACTTGCTATTACGCACAACTGGGGAAACATCTTTGATAGTCTTGTCTATAATTTATGTGCTCGTTCTCTGTTAGCATGATGGTTCGGAGGGACTTTGTGCATATGTATGTGTACCCTCTGTGTTTTGAGCTTATCATCAAGTCATTTGTTCAATCATGGGATGTACTTACTGGCTGTAATGCCAAATTTCCAGGTAAAACAAGACACTGAGGAATTACGAGTTATGTATCGAGAAGGACCAGAGGGAACCCCCTTTCATACACTACTTGCTGAGGGCTATGTGGATGGGCCAGTTGATGTTTGTAAGCTTGCTCATAAGCTCCCTTCTAATAATTTGTGATTTTCACTGCAAACTGAAACTAGTCGTGGAGATTATATACTTTGTTCATACTTTCTCTGAACAGCTTTCTTTGTATCTAATAGGTCTATGCATTTCGTCAGACGCTGACCTTTACAAGAAATGGTAAGAGAAAAAGTTGACTGTGTTACTTCATTTTCATGAAGCATTCTTCATTTCTTGTGATACGATTCTCACATCGGTTCCACATGAAAGTGTGCAATGACGTACATTAGATAGTAATAGGGTTTGTAATGTTGTGCGCGATACTTTGATACTCGATTTAAATACTCATGGTGGGCAGCTAAGTTAACTTCATGATATCCGGTCCAGAATGCTTTAGAAAAGAGAAAAAAATGATCGTCACTAGAGCGTTTTCTCATTGCGCGGAACCTGATCCGTAGTTAGCAAGGTGGGAAAGAAAAGGGCCTACTTCCTTTGCCTCTGCTTATTAATTGACATAAATCTCTTACTCTACCAGGTGGCCTCAAATCACAGTTCCTACTTTCAAAGTTGCTGTATCTCATCGTGTCCAGAGAGTTATAGATGGCGAACAGACAGCAATAGTGAGGTACGCGCTACACAAAACTCAAATCTCGAGCTCATTACGCCGCATTTCAGATATTGACATGTATGTAAATATTTGGAAGAAAGGATGAAGCTTTCATGGCCAATGTCAGGCAGAGAAGTTATAGTACATTATTTTACATTTGAGTACTTCAAAGACGGCCTTGTCGTGGTGATTCTTAACTCGGTAATTTACAATATTTTTCTCTTGCTCCCACTGAACGAAACATGCTTCTCTGTCGAATAAAATATGATGAAATGCTTCTCAGATCTCTGACTCGGAGACCATCGAGAGAAGCACCCACGGTTTCACCAGAGATGGGATGCCCGATGCAGAGGGTGTCGTGAGAATGGATCTCTACGGAGGTTTTGCTCTAAAAAAAATCACTGCTGATAGAAGCTTCTTTAGGTAAGCATTATGATGTCTCTTTCTTCTTTTGCCTAATGATGGAAGGTTCAAGTCCTGTAGCTCCTAGTTACTGTGCTTTCAAAACCGTGCAGAACGATAGCGAATCTTGATATCAAACTCGACTTTGTCCCTCCTGCATTCATCAATTTTGTCGCCAGGCAGCTCGTAGGCAGCGGTTTCAAGCTCTATAAAAAGGTTATTTTGAAACTTCTTCACAGGTTAATGGAATTGTATCCTATCCTTTGCTTGCTGCCTAATTTTTCCTAGTCAACTGCAGCAAGTTGCTTCTGCGAAAGGCAACATAGAAGTTCAGGAGGCTTTAAAAGATCCACTCTATGCTCGTGTACGTGAGGCTCTCTATAAAGACGACGCGTCTCTTGCTTCGCGGGTCTTGGAGAGCACACACACCAATCTTGAACAACAAAACAGTGAATCATTCCAAGATAACAACTCCACTAAGGAAGACAACACTTTTGAAGAACGCAACACGGATCCCAACGCCACGGGTGCAGATGCAAGAGACAACGAAGTTGTAAATGAAATCGAGGAGTTCAAGGGAAAAAGCTCGGAACTGCACGCTAGTTTAGCTGAGGAGATCACAGTAGTGGCTAGGACAGACTTGGAAGTTACCAAGACCGAGGATCCCAAAGCCATGGATGCAATTGCAAATGACAACAAAGTTCTCAATGAAATCAAGAAGTTTGAGGAGAGAGGATTGGAACTCCATGATAAAGTAGCCGAGGAGATCACGGTAGAGGTTAGGACAGACACAATGGAAGTCAGCACGACTGAGGTGGAACAAGGCCATGAAATAACGGAACATTTTACATGTAATGTACAAACGAAGGTTAGCATCAGCCCCGAGGTTCAAAGAGCTTTAGGAACACTGGAAAAGGCCATTTCCATATTCCGGGAATACAACAGTAGCCCTGTTCATGTCCTCAACAACGGAGATGTGCTGAGCTCGGAGAATGATGCTGCGACAGAATCTATTTCGTGGGAAGCTGACGAAATAAGGAAAAGGAATCAAGCTTGCGTCAAATCATCAAAACTAAGATCAGCACAAGTAGCTGTCCAAAATGCCAGAAGCAGCTCTGACAACCTTAATTCAAGGTATCTTTTTTCTATAGTTCAATATATAAGGAGAGGTGATTTTTGACATGAAAATCGGTTATCTCAGGCGGTCCAACTCCAGCACGAGGGAAACAAACCAGAGCAAGATTGCACCGGATGAAGATGGCACGAGGCTGTCTCACAATCAGAGAAACGTGTCAATAGATTCCGAGAGCACAAAAGGAGATAATATGGTGACTGAAGAAGGAAACAGAATGAAAGGGGGGGAGAATAAGAAATTGAGGTTTTGTTGCTTAAGTTTCGGTTCTTGATAGCTAGTGAACTACTGCAGGAGTTACGAAAACTCGAGCTCTTATAGGTTTATGTACATTGTTGGCTATCGATTTTTTCTGCAGCTGCAGCATTTTCACAAGAATAGTGAGGCTAGGGAAGAAGCTTTGGCTGTTTCATTCAAGATTGTGTAATTTTATGTCTAGTTTAGTTTTAAAATCCTAACCTCAGCACGCAGGCAGAAGATAATAAAGAGCACTTTTTTCTTTCTATTTTCTATGTATTGTTATTTGTTACTGTAGTAGGAGTATTTTTTATGTTCTCTCACATATAATGGATGTATTCTCGTTTTTATTTTTGCTTACCAATACACTAATACTCCTAAATACTTCCTCTCGTTCCATGATTAATTGACACCAATTTCCTTTTTTAGTCCGTCCACAATTAATTGATGTTCTTACTTTTTACTCTCTCGGTCTCATGAAAATATGCACTCTTTCCTTTTTAGTCTGTCCCACAAGAATATGCACTTTTTAAATTTGAAAACTTTTTTTCTCTCTAATAAGGTGATACTCATTTTCCACTAACAATACTTTAATATTCCATTCGTCCCATAAATTTTGTTACACTTTGACCGGACACGGATTTTAGAAAATGTAATAGAAAGTGAGTTGAAAAGTTAGTAGAATGTGGGTCATATTTTTATATATTAGTTTTATGATAAAATGTGAGTGAGAATGAATTAATGGAATATGGGTCCAGTCCAAAAAAAGGTAAAAAAGTGAAATGTGATAAATTTTGTGGGACGGACGAAAATTGGAAAATGTGACAAACTTCTGGGCAGGATGGATTAACTTTTTCTTTCTACTTCTATCTTACTTTACCAATTGTGCATTAAAATCTGTATCCAATCAAAAGTGCATATTATTGTAGGACGGAGGAAGTACTACTTTTGGTAATACTTCATTTCTACTAATTTATCATATACACATTTTATTATAAAACTAATACTCCCTCCATCCTAAACCCTATAGAAGATGAAATACTTTACTTTTTAGTTTGTCTCAACCAAGATGACTCATTTCTAAAAATGAAAACACATTTCTCTATACTTTATTCCTTCTTTCTTACTTTAATCACTCTACTTCACAAATAAAATAAAGTTGCATAAATTTCGATCGCCCAAAGAAAATATCTATCTCACTTGAATGGTTAGAGTATATTCTATTAATTTTTTTATTTCACTTTTCATTATATTTTTTAAAATTGTGACAAGATAAAATGAGTCAGATTAAAATTGTGACGAAGATAAAATAAGTCAGATTACTAGTCTTGGACGGAGGGAGTATATAAATGAGGTAATGGGCTCATTAAAACCTGTATTAAACTCAAGTCTCCATCCCCACTTCGTCTTCTTGGCAAAATTCCAAGAAGAGACGATAAGGCAAAATGTATCCGCCATTTGGCCCTGAAAACACAAGATTCCAGCCATGGTATAGACGCGAGAGGCTCTCGCGTGTTTTAATTAAACACGCTTGAAGCTCTCGCGTGGTTTAAAAGTATAGACGCATCACCTTAATGCGTGTTTAAAGTAAAACACGCGACACGCTCTCGCGTGTATTAAAAGAGAGACGCGTCTTCCTCTCGCGTGTTTAAAGTAAACACGCGACACGCTCTCGCGTGTCTCCCTTGCTTCACATATTCACTCCAGACGGCAGAACATACGGATTACGCGAAGAGGAGACGAAAACCGGCGAAAATTCTGCCCAACCAGCGAAATTCGAAGCCTAATCTTGAATTTGAAGTGTTGTTAGGTAACTTTCAACCCTTATTTGCGTTTTTATTGGTATAATTTAGGTGGGTATAATAGTTAGGGTTCATGTGGTAGAAAGTATTTTGTTGAATTTGGTGTTGAATTATTCAATTTGATTGATTTTATCTTGAATTTGGTTGTATTTGATGTTGAATTATTCAATTTGGTTGATGTTTTGTTGAATTTGGTGGTATTTTGGTGAATGTGATTGATATTTTGTTGAATTATTGAATATGGTTGAATTTGATGTTGAATTATTGAATATGGTGTTAATTAGTTGAATTTGATGTTAATTTGTTGAATTTAGTTGAATTTGGTGTTGAATTATTCAATTTGGTTGATTTTATCTTGAATTTGGTTGTATTTGATGTTGAATTATTCAATTTGGTTGATATTTTGTTGAATTTGGTGTTATTTTGTTGCATTTGCTATTAATTTGGTTGAATTTATTAAGTGAATTTTTTTTTATAAAATTTGGTTTATAATTAAACATGTTAAATTTTGATTATATTAGGATGTCGCGATATGGACCAGAAGATCCTTCTGTTTTGCATTATCAGCACAGTCATATATCACGCAAGGCGTGGGCAGGCCAGGAAACAACCCCGTTCAATATTCGGCGCTTTGAGGGACATTTCTAGGAAATCGATAATCATCACAGACGCGTGATTGATTATGTTTGTAGATTTGGTTTAGGTGGAGTTCTTTTCTGTGGTAAGGCTCTGGATGTAGATCATGCGTTGATCACAGCTTTGGTTGAGCGTTGGAGGCCAGAGACACATACATTCCATCTTCCCGTAGGGGAAACTACCATTACATTACAAGACGTTCAAGTATTATGGGCTTTACGTGTAGATGGAGTACCCTTCACAGGAAATGGGTTTTGTGAAACTGGGTGGAGGGGTTTATGTGAAGAGCTCTTGGGCTTCTATCCCTTTCAAAGCGAGATGAAGGAAAACGGTATCTTGGCATCCGCGCTAATACATAGGATGACGATTGAACCGTTAGGAGATGGTCTCGAAGACGAAGCCTACATTCAACGGGCACGTATGATTGTGCTTGTGCTATTGGGGGGGTTGATCTTACCCGACGGCTCAGGGTGTAATATACCTCTCATGTGGTTGACCCAACTTCGAGACGTAGAGGCTGCCTCTATGATTAGTTGGGCGAGTGCTGCGCTTGGTACATTATACCATAATCTCTGTGAGGCGTCTATGGGCAAACGGACAGACATTAGAGGTCCGACAGTGCTCCTACAGCTTTGGGCGTGGGAGAGAATGCCCACTTTGAGACCGGATTTTGTAGCGGCACGTATACATACAAACAACACTCCATGTGCATTAATGTAAGTTTGTTGTTTCATCTCTTTTGTGTATTTAATGACAACATATTTAATTGACAACTTTTGTTATTGTAGGTGGACTGGCTCCTTTATGATAAACAGAGCCCCTAAACATTCTGTTCGACATTATCGTGAACAGTTGTCATTACTCCAAAATAGCCAGGTAAAATGAATAATGTTTAATATATATTTGGGTAATTTTAATGTAAACTTGTTATTGTAGTTTATTTGGATGCCCTACGTGGACCGTCAATTACCAGACTCCTGCCTCGATATGAACAACAGTTGGAGATCTGTGACGTACATGGTTTGTTGGGCTATTGTCGAAGCACATGAGCCTGAGCGCGTGGTTAGACAATTTGGCGGCACGCCCTTCATCCCGGAATTGTGTGATTAGGGTTTCAATGAAACTCACTTCAAAACCAATCGTCGTGGAAAGGCTAAGACGAACTGGGCTGTGCATAACAAGTCCTACATCCAACATTGGGAGAGAAGGTCGGAGTTCGTTACTAATGAATACATGGAGCCTCTCGCAGACCACGTGCAGGTGATGAGAACTCGACAATACATGGAGTGGTATTTTAAAATTACCATAACATATATCACGCAGCCGGGTAGGCTTCCAGAATTAGGGATGAACACTGTTGCATCATCATCTACACTCCAAGTAAGTATTGTATGTGTATAGTTGTTGTTTCATTTTAAAAGTATGTATGTTATTAAATATGCACGTTTTACTTGTTACAGGCGGAGACATTGGCACGTGTATTTCATATGTCGCGCGGTTTTGACCCAACAGACGCCGTAGGATTGTTGCATGAGATTAACAGTCTTGCTCTTAACTGCCTCACCGAGTGCGGTGAGAGTGAACGCACGGTCTTACCTTCCACACAGCGCACTGATGTGGATATGTCCCGGGGGTTTATCCGAAGAGCTCGCGGTATTGGTCAGAGAGGTATCCGAACAGGCGGGCATGGTTATTCACGGCATTTCAGAATGTCCCAAGACATGCCAGGGTCATCACAAGCAGTAAATGAAGAAAATTTTAATTCAGATGACAACATTGATTTGGATGCACTCATCGACAATTTTGCTGGTGAGCCCGAAATGCAAAATCCACCAGCACCAGATCCCTCTAGTTGGTTTCCTACTTGGTCAGACGCGCCACAGTCTAGTTGGGTGACTCCATTAGATAGAGTTGGGCTACCATGGAATCCTACTACACAGGATTCATTCTTTTCGGATGTCCACATCGTGCACTCTCCGACAAATGATGACGATGATGCTGCTGATGATGACGATGATGATGATGATGATGATGATGATGATGATGATGCTGATGTTGCTCCTAGGAGTAGTGCCTACATAGAGCGCCCCACGAGGAGAGAGCATATTGACCCTCCTAGGAGTAGTGTTCAACTTGATCGGCATAGTAGCAGTTCACATACATCCCATCCCGATAAGGAACGCTCCAGACCAAGTTTGTCTCAGACAATTTTGGGTATGTTCCCATGTAGAAGGTCTAGCCGTGACAACAGAGGAAAAGGCCCGAGTAAATATACACCTTCGTCATTTAAGTAGAATATTATCATTAGATGTATTGACTATTTATCACAGGTGGATTGATTTGAGATGTACTGTTGACTTTTTATATGTTGATTGATTTGAGATGTATTGTTTGTTTATTACAGGTGTGATTTGAGATGTACTTAAGAATGTCATTTCGGTCTTAAACTTGGTTCAAACACATAATAAAATTCAACCCTCAATCACGAGTCTCAAACATAATATAACTACACAACACGTCCCGAAGTGCACTTTTTTCTATTATGGCCGGTCTCTCCACAAAGGCGGCATCGAGGAGGAGCTCTTGGCGCATCTTCTTCGCGCTCATCCATTTGGTTGTGTATCCTGCTTCTGTTGTACCGCCCACGTGAACGAGGAAGTAGCCGTGCTGGTGAACATTCCAGTGTCCATTTAGGTTCATACCAATAATCTTGGTGTCTCAGTGGACGAAACGCAGCTGCATAAAAGTGCAATTGTAAGACATGAAAAAAATGTAAGAATAAAAAGTATCTAAACAACATACCTGCGTACTGGTGAATCCAAACATCTGTGTGGTATCGTGTATCAACATGACTAAAGATGTCATCACTGCGTTCTCTCAGCACCGCAACAGCGTGAGAGCAATGCATTCTCCAGGAAGTGAATTCGCGAGTGGAAAGTGAGGTCTCTGCCGTCTGGGCTCGAATTTGTGTCCAACGTAACACGCGAGAGCGTGTCGCGTGTTTAACGAAACACGCGTTTTCCTGATGCGTGTTATGTATACACGCGATAGCTTGATGCGTGTTTTAATTAAATCACGCGAGAGCTTCTCGCGTCTATACCATGGCTGGAATCTTATTTTTTCAGGGTCCAAATGGCGGATACAATTTGCCATGACGTCCTTTCATGGAATTTGCCCTCGTCTTCTTCCCCAAATCGCAATTCCCCTCTGCTATTCTGATTGTATCTGCTCATATCTCTTAAACTAATCATTGATGTGGATGAAGAAGCTTCTCCACTCCACACGAATCTCAGCAATCGTTTCTCGTGCAATCAATTCCACAGATTTAACCTCTTCTGTTTCCGTCGCTACTCTTCATCATTCTGCGATTTTCAGCTCCCCCCTCTCCTCCCTCTCTCTCAGCACCCTCCAGCAAAGATCGTCGCCAAACCTAACCAGTATCCTTTCCAGAGAAAATGCAATTTTTTTTGTAAATGATAAAAGCCCTTTCTCCTCGCTCTCAGAGGACCCCACACTTTCCTGCTGGAACTGCGCCACCAAGGCCGACGATGCGACGTCGTTCCTCTTCTGCCAGGCCTGTCGCAGCGTCCAACCGGTCAATCAATCCATCGATTATTTCCAAATTTTCTGCCTGTCAGTATTACTCTTTCCTTCTAAATCGCGATCGTCTCTCTATAAATTTATTAGGATTTTGTTGATTATCATAACGCGGTTTATTCATAAAATAACCTGGTTGATATTGTGTAAATTATTTGCCTCATTATAATGTTCTATAGGTTTATCATAATAGCTTGCAATCACTGGGAAGAGAAAATTGAAAAGTGCATTTGGGATTGGAGTACTATTTTAATTGCTCGATGATGGTATAATATTTGAGGAGAAGATATAAGCTGTTCAGCTATACATAATGATAATTTGTTGTTGTTGCTATTGCAGACGAAGGAGGTACAGTATTGATGATGGAGAATTAGAGAAGAAGTACAAAGATTGGCAAAAGAAACTTCATCCGGATTTGGTTCATTCTAAAACGCAGGTCAGTCTCACCCTGTGCTGTTTCAATTTGTTTAAAGGCTAAATATCATTCACCATGGAAGATTGGACATCTAACTTGCTCCTTTTGAACTAGAGGGAGAGGGAGTATGCGGCTGAGCAGTCTGCTCGGGTTATAGATGCTTATCGCACGCTTGCTGACCCATTGTCGAGGGCAATCTACATTGTATGTTTTCTTTCAACATATAATATACTTCTCATGCTTACATCTCAGTTGTAGGTGTGTTGAGCAGGAATCACATGAACTGATACTATTATATTCTCAATAGATAGCAATTTAAACGATATAACCAAAGTTGCAAATGAAAAGATTAGTTTATAGTAGTACTTTATATATGTGGGTTTTGGAAGTTGGAACTATAAAGGAAATTTTTGGAAAGTCTTGTTATGTTTCTGCACGTATATCTGATTCCTATTTGGTTCTGGAAAGATATAGTTTAGATATGTTCAAATGATAATATTAACAAAGGTAGTTTTGTTACCATCCTTTCTCCTAATTTTTCAAATAATACGCGTAGATGAAGTTGGAAGGTGTGCCAATTGACGAAGAAGAAAGGATCACTGATCCAGAGCTACTTGCAGAGGTAAAGTGAAGAACATTGAGACTTTTTTTTTCTTTTGCTTAGTATGTATCATCTTCCATTTCTCATGGAATGGAGCACTTGAGATGTGTATGTTTGTGGGTGCATTTGCACAAATTTTTTCTGTGGTTGGTCATATTCTGGAGGTGCTTGGAAGAGCCATTTAACCAAAAATCAGTTTGTATTCGAGGTAATAAAGATTGAATTTGGAAAATATTCAAAATGCTAAAATACTGACTCTTTAGTTTTATTATTATTCATTGAAGTGCATAAGGCTTGATCAACTACATTTTCACCTCGGCATTGTGATGTGACCTTGACTTGTATAACTCATCTTTCCGATGATCAAAACAAATGGCTTCATGGGGATGTTGGGATGGAGGAAAAACCTCAAAGAGATTGATGTTTGACAATTTAGTCTTATGAGCTGTACCTTTGTCATTATTTTTTGTGTTTGAGCTCAAGCATGGTTTACGGAGTCATACTCAAAACTCACTTTCTATGAATACCGTTGGGAATTTTGATATAATTTTGCTTTAACTTGTTGAAGTGCAGATCATGGAATTAAGGGAGGCTGTTGATGAAGCAGAAGATGCTCAGACATTAAATCAAATACAGGCTCAGGTATGTACATCTCGACCGATTACATGTCAACCACGGAAATCTCAGCTATACAACCCCTGAACACCATTTGAAATCTACTGTACATATCATTTTTTGGATCATTATTAATAGTAATATTATAACAGTTGCTTTATCCTATTAAGATTAAGATTTTATTTATGAGCCTCATTAAGTTCTAACTGTAGAGATAGGTAGGAAATACTAAAGTAAGCATACTACTACGAATTCATGCATTGAAAAAGACATCCTCTCCTGTTATGAACATATACCCACCACCACTGGGGTTCAAACTATTCAAACCCCAATGCTGAAATTTAAAATCAATTCATATCGTAAGTGAAACACTATGGCTGCACGCAATGTTCAAAATGAGCCTGCCTCATCATTAGTTATTTGAAATTTGAACATATACCCACATTTGCAGTTGCAAGAAAAATTGAGAGATTGGTCCAAGGCATTTGAAGATGCATATTTGAGGAAAAACTTTGAAGATGGTCTGGCTTCAATTCGCAGAATGACTTACTACAAACGTGCCAATGAAGAAATTGTGAAGAAACTTTAATTAATGGCACTATGCTCCCTATGATGTTATTTACGGCAACTTGTGGTGCACCCTTCCTTGTATCCAAGTGCATGTTCAATTCTGTATACAAATTTGCTCTCATTTTGATTCTTTTATCTATTTGTGTATTCCTTTCTAATATATAGAATTAACGTATGGCACTTGCACATTTGTGGTCTTCATACTTCAAAAATAACATCACACATCTTTAAATATTCTAATATGTAATATTATTAGGAGGATTTTTACACTGATAAAAAAATTTCATCGAAAATGCCCTTCTATTTTGAGGAGCTATTTTCATTGTATTATCTTCTCTCTCTCGTTAGAAAGGTGACTTAGAACTACTTTTAGGCCATGATATCTCTGGAAAATGTACGAGGCTAAGTAGACGGTGGCAAGTTAAAATTATTGATTCCCAAAGACTAATTGCCGGTTCTAGTTCCGCGATTTAATTTCGATTCCTATTCAGACGATGAAAGCGAGTAACTAAAGTAAATAAATAAGAAACGATTAAAGTAAACGAAATTGCATAATTGAACCAACAAAATAAGACAACACGGTTGGCAAACATCAAAACATGATATTAATTCATCAACCCATTGTAATCATTACCAAAATCCTACATAGTGTTTAGCTACACATCATCCAATTAACAAGGATAAATCCACGGACATTGAGGAAATAATGATTAAACTAAACGAAGATACTCCAAGGATGAATTGGATGGTTGGGAGCCTTCCTCTTCAAGATGTAGATGATTGGGACTCCTTAGCACTTCAATTTCTTCTTCAAATTCTGTGAAATGATTTTTGGCGTCTGTGAGAATGTTTAGAATCGAGCCAATAGCCTCCTATTTATACCCGGAATTAAAAATTAGCAAAAATAAGTGAGTTGATGAATTTGTCGGGATTGTGTAGCCGGAACAAGAGAAAACGGGAGTTCAAGAAGGTGAACCAAGGGGTTTGCCTGAGTCAAGCAGAGGCTGGAGGCAGAAAACGCTCCTTGGTTCACCTCCTGGAACTCCCGTTTTCTCTTGTTCCGGCTACACAATCTCGACAAATTCATCAACTCACTTAAATAGTAAATAAATGGATGATAACCTATGAAAAGAGCTACAAATCAATTCAATATCAACGTTTATCATCATCTAAAGCACGGGTTCATCAAAAGGTTGAGCGTTTTCAAAGGTAAAAGATATATACTAGAAGCTTTGAATGCATCAAAAGTTTATTGGGATTTGTCTAGTTTAGTAACATTGCCCAAGCCAATATTAGTTCTATTCGAAGATAGAGGAGAAAATAAATGCAAGGAAGTTGAAAAGAGTACATTGCAAGCAAAATCAACGGTATTAATACTATCTTTGTTTTTCAAATTTTGGATCCTGAGAATCCTGTTGTTTCGGTTTGGTCACTCTCTTTTCTCTTCTTGTATTTGATATCAGGAAAGCCAAGAGGTGGAAATAAAGCAACAGAGAAAGAGCTTGACGTTCAATGTTACGCCTATGCCAAGTTTTTACAAGGACCCTCCTCCAAAAAACGACGTCGAGAAGGTAGTTTGGTGCTTATTGTGTGATAAAAATCTATCGAGGAATGATCAACTTGCTTTTACTAAGACAGTAACCTTATTTCTTAAAGAAAATAACTTCTTTAACAATAGTAGTTGATGGGGTGCGTACTAAACAAGCCCAACAGCAATGACGGCCCAAAGCCCAAGGAAGAGTATGAGTTCGGCATTACCAAAGAGTTCGGCCTCAGCCTACAGCTCGGTAAAAGCCAACCAATCAAGCTCTGCTCTCAGGTCGGCATCAAGCTCTACTCTCAGATCGGCAACCAAAGCAGTTCGGTCTCAGTATTCGACCGAACAAAGAGTTCGGCCTCAGCCTACAGCTCGGTAAAAGCCAACCAATCAAGCTCTGCTCTCAGGTCGGCATCAAGCTCTACTCTCAGATCGGCAACCAAAGCAGTTCGGTCTCAGTATTCGACCGAACAAGGAGTTAGTGGACCCATACAGGATTTCCACAACTTCCAACACACCCACTACCACGTGGTGTCAACTCAGGCCACGATCGTAGGCCATGACCTACGCTACATCCACGATCTTAGGCCATGACCTACACGACATCCACGACTTAGGGTGGTGATGCAAGCCACGATCTTAGTTCAATATATAAATAGAACTTAGATCAGATAGAAAAAGGTTAAGCTCTCTAGAGATAAAAGATCATATAGCAAGTCTGTGTTGTAAGCTGTAATCCCAGATCAAGCAATACAATCTTGCCCTCCCTTCTTCCCGTGGACGTAGATTTACTTCAGTAAATCGAACCACGTAAATCTCTGTGTCGTGATCTGTATTTTCCAGCATTCATCACCATCAAAAATTCGCGGAACCATCACTGGCGCCGTTGCCGGGGAAACAGAGAACCAAATTTGTGATAAAGCGAATTTTTGACCCTTTTTCCACCCCAAAAAAAAAAAATGCATACCAGATCACACACTACCCGTAATACCGTTCGTGAAAACCATGAGGAAGCTAGTCCAGCCCGCAGGTCCGGAAAACAGCCTCGGGAGACATCTACTTCCAGTTTTCACGATGAAGGAACAAGCCGCTCAAAAGGTCCACACACCGAGTCTTCCCAGCAGCCTGATTTGAATGAGGCTGTCAAGCTGTTCTTGGCTGAGAAGCAGGATGAGTTCTTAGCCTTCCTGCAAAAGAGCCAACAGCCGAAGACGAAAACGGTGGATTCTCCTTCCTCATCCAGACATGAAAGTCACTACCGCAGTAGTGCCGTGTCTTCCAGGAAGAAGAATCCTCAACCCCGACATGTTCCTATTCCTCCTCGGTACCGGAATCACAGGAGATCTCCATCTCCTCCACACCGAAGAGATGCCGGGTTCGCCATGTACGGAGCATTGAAGACTCCGTTCTCGGACGATATCACCCGAACTCCCCTTCCACAGAACTACCGAACTCCGTCGATGACTTATGACGGGTTGGTGGATCCTCATGACTTCCTGGGACGCTATCAGTATAATATGGCGAACCAGGGTCTCAATGAGGTCCATATGTGCAAGCTGTTCCCCGAGCTGCTTATCGGGAACGCGAGAAGGTGGTTCGATAGCCTCCCCCAAGGCAGCATTAGATCTTACCGAGATCTAATGGATGCTTTCCACAGGAGGTTCTTTCAGAAAGCGGAAGCCCGAAGCACTTCGGCTCAGCTGCTTTCTATACGTCAAGGTCGTGACGAAAAGATCAGCGACTTCATGACGAGGTTCCACAAGGAATGCCTACAAGTAGATTATCTCAATGATCTACTTGTCATTTCGGCATTCCAAAATGGAATCCTGCCCGGAGCTCTCTACAGAAAGCTCGTGGAATGCAGTCCGCAAACAACTCAAGAGATGTGGGACATTGCGGACCAGTTTTCTCGTGCCGATGAGGCAGACCGTCGAAAACGGTCTTTAGACAGCTCATCTAGAGAAGACAAAAAGAAGCCCGATCATAGCGATCAGAGGTTTCCTCGCCGAACTCCTTCCCCACTAAAGGAGGGATAGCGGTCATCCGAGGTGATAAAAAAAAGCGACTGTTTGCAGATTGCGCTTAAAAGTGCCAAGCAAATCAGCTCGGCACCATCAAGCATAGCAATCACAGCAGCCGGAGTCAGAGGCAGGCGAAATGACCGAAGTCACACCGGAGCCGAACTCGATGGTGTACGGCACTGAAGCCGTGATTACAGTTGAGATCGGCATACCCAGTCCCCGAACTCTTAATTTCTCAACAGAACTGAATGAGGACGGACTGAGAGCCGAACTAGATCTGGCCGAAGAAAGAAGAGAATTGGCCTGCATAAAAGCAGCCAAGTACAAGGAGCAAGTAGCCCGGTATTATAACCAAAGGGTGAAAAAGCTGCAATTTCAAGTGGGAGATCTCGTCTTGAGAAACAACGGAGTAAGCCGAGCAGAAAAGCTGGGCAAACTCGAACCCACATGGGAAGGTCCATATCGGGTGTCAGAAGTCCTCGGCAAAGGGTCTTACAAATTGACTCACATGTCAGGAGAACAAGCACCCCGAACATGGTACGTTTCAAACCTCAAAAAGTTCCATTTGTAAGAGACAGTCCGGTCAGTCTTGTGTCTAATTCGGTCCTAGGGGTATGTGCTTTCTTTGTTTTTTACTTGCGTTTTTGTTTGTCTATATGCGTTTTGTCTGTCTATGTGCGTGTCGTCTCTTACAAATGTTACTGAGGTATCTTGTTCTTCGAAGGCTGATCCCCTTTTTAGAACATATATAAGCTAACGACTGTGAGTCCAAGCTTCCAAGGAGGATACAAGACCACAATTCAGCTTAACAAGCAGTCCGTCTGAAACGAACTGCAACAAGCCAACGACTGTGAGTCCAAGCTTCCAAGGAGGATACAAGACCGCAATTCAGCTTAACAAGCACTTCGTCTGAAACGAACTGCAATAAGCCAACGATTGTGAGTCCAAGCTTCTCAGGAAGATACAAGACCACAATTCGGCTTAAGAAATAAGCACTTCGTCTGAAACGAACTGCAATAAGGGAAAGTCCGATCCACGCGATAAACCTCGCCGAATTAGGACGACCAAGTTCGGTCAAAGAAGTTTACCTCATAAGACCGGGGACGACCATGTCTAGTCAAAGAGGTTTACTGCATAAGACCACTTCGGTTAACTGGGAAAGTCCGATCCACGCGATAAAACTCGCCGAATTAGGACAAGGAAAAGTTCGATCCCGGCGACAAAAATCGCCAAATTAGAACACAAACCAAGTCCGGTCAAAGAAGTTTCCTTCATAAGATCAAAGACGAGTCCGGTCAAAGAAGCTTACTTCAAAGTCCAAATACGAGTCCGATCAAAGAAGCTCACTTCATAAGACCGATGACGAGCACGATGAAATTGTTTCGCAGAACTGTAAGTAAGCAGTGATAAAAGCGAAAGGAAAAAATTTCATTTATTAAATCTCGTTCGGCTGACAATTCAGCTCCCCTACGAGAAGGCATTACGCCATTACAAAGGACTATTCTACTGTCCTCGGTTGCTAAAGTTAAGCCACCTATCTGCAAAATCCTCTGGAAGCCGAGTTCGGTTGTTCCGAGCAGATGAAGAATAAGCAGGTCGACGAGATGTTATCCTCGACCCAACACCTCTTCCGCGAGCCCCAGAAGCTCTAACCCCTCGGCGATGAAGAGTCTCTGCAATAAGCATCTGCTGATCTTGCTCGCTCATAGTCACAACTCCTCGGCGAATTTCAGTCCGTCCCTGTCTTGACGATTCCGGTTGCTCCTGAGCCCGTTCTCGTCTTGACGTTTCCGGCTGTTCCGGAGTTCGTTGTTGACTTGGAGTAGGATTTTGAACAAGGGAACCAGAGGCTTGATCTGGAGTGCGAGCATCTGTTGGCGGGAAATGCCTAAGGAATCTCTCGATTGAGGGACGCCGGGAAAGAATGATGTCGTACCGAGAAGCCCAGCGCCGTAATGATTTCACAACTTGTTGGCAAGCCGAGCTCTCCAGCGCATTGTTCCTCCGGAGTACATGATATTCCTCCCACAGTTCGTCAACTCGACTCTGAACATCTGATATGGTCACTCCCCCGCGCACACGGATGTAATCCTCGTACGCAGTCCTCTCAGCAATGGTCGTATTCAGCTCGGCCTCCAGATCCTTCTTATCGGACTCTAAGTCCTTATTATCGGCCTCCGGCTTCACTAAACGAGCCAAAAGCTCGTCATTCTTCGTCTGATCGGCTATAGCTCTTTTCTCAGCTTCGTCTAAAGCCGAAGAGTACAGCCGTTTCCAGTGAAGTATCTCCATCTCCTTGAGTACAAAGCAGCTATATTAGTTCGGCAGCTGTACCGAGCAGATAGTAAAATACAACAGGAATAAAGGCGAGTACGAAAAGCTATACGAAGACAAGTGTAGAGAATTTTTCATTCACAAGGAAAATTTTTTACACTAGGAGGGCTTCAAGGTCATTTTACAAGGAAGAAACTAGACTAAGAGAAGGGAGACGAAATCATACTCCGCCAGCTTCGTCTTCGGCTCCTCGGCCTGGTTCAGCTTCTTTCTCCTGAGCTACCTCAGCCTCGGCCTCGCATCCTGCCGGCCTCGCCTCCGCCTCCTGATCGGCTTCCTTCTCCGGATGCCCGGCCCGCTCGACTTCGGCCTCCTGCTCCAGCGGCTCGGCCTCACCCTCTCCGTTGTAAGTCGAAGCGGGTGAAACGGGTCCCACGGAGGCAAAGATAGCCTCCAGGTTCTCGTCCCGATCAGCTCGACAACTCCGGACTCGGTCTGCAGAAAGCAGGACCGAGGATGAAGCGAGCTCCTCAAGGAGCGGCAGATTCTGAAGCCGAGCTGCTATCTCTCGGCTGTACAGAGGCAGCACGACGTCGGCCCCCTGCTCGCCCTTATCGGTAATTAGCCTTACCAGACTACCGACAAAGGCCGAGAACTGGCTGCTCAAAAAGAGTTTCTCCGTGTAAACACGGAGAGCCTCCCCCTGGGCAGCCACGGCGGCAGCCTCCTTCTGAGCCTCCCGGTGCTTCGTCTGCTCTTGCAGGATGATGAGCTGGTTTTTGGCTGACCGGGCTTCATCCTGAGCCGAGATCCTAGCAGCTCGGGCCCTCTCAAATTTGGCCTCAGCCTGTTCGGCCAGACTACGAGCAAGATGCAACTTCTTCTGCATCTCCTCGTAGTCGTGGGATGCTTTGGAGAGCTCCACGGAGACGAGCTTGGCTCTCTGAAGATGAACAAGGAAAAAACTCAACAGAATGGCCATCAAAAAATGTGGAAAAGAAGCCAAGTCAGAAAGCTTACCTCCACAAAATTCGTCGGCCATTGAAAAGGCTCAGGGACGTGTTCCGGGATGTCTGCAACCACCTCGGAGATGACCAGGTCTTTCCCCGGCACTCTTGGGGACTCATGAAATTTCCCCTTCCCTTTAGCCGAACACGACTCCGGCACTTTCGGATCCGAAGAAGAGGTTTTTTGCCTCTTCGGATTCTTCTCGGCTTCAGACGCCGAGCGAGGGACTCTCTGCCTCTCCGGCTCCACAAGCTCGGAGGACTTTCGGATAGCCTTATTCAGCAAGTTCACTGTCAAAAAACAAAAAAAAAAAAAAAAACAACAAAGTCAGATTTTCTTCGTTAAAGCAGTAGAGCATAAAGATAAAGAGAAATCCTCACCCTCGGCCTCTTCGTCCGAAGACGAGATGTCGAACACGACGTCGCCCTTGACGAGCTCAGACTCCGTGTATTGTTTCCTAACTATGGGAATCTTGTTGAGCTCGCCATCGAGCTCGTCCAACGGTTCAGGCCGAGGATGACGGATAACGGACTTCGGCCCTCTCCAGGGAAAACTAGGAGCCGCGGTCCTATCATAGTAGAAGAAGCGGTTTTGCCACTTCGGCCACTTCGTTTTACAAAAGGCCCTAAAGGGCTGTACAGGGATCAAGTAAAACCATGACCCCTTCCTCTTAAATTGAAAGAATTTAAGGATCGCCTTCAAAGACAAATCCCTCCCTAACTTACGGAGTTCGGCAGCGAAGGCCGACAAGTGCCTCCAAGAGTTCGGAGTCACCTGGCCTAAAGGAAGCTGAAAAAAATCTAGTAAATCTATAAAGGCAGAAGGGAGGGGGAAACGAAGCCCGCATTCTAAGCAGGCCTCGTACACGGTGGCGTAACCCTCCGGCGGGGAGTCAGCCCTATGATCACCGTCAGGTACCACCGCCTTCCCCCCAGGAAAAAAGTATTTTTCGGGTAGGGATATCACAGTATCCTTACTCAAAATACTATGGAAATACTCTACGGTCTTCTCCCCGGACTCTTTCCGGCCAGAAGACCCCTTACCGCCTCTCCTACCGCTACCCGACTCCGAAGAAGAAGAAGAAGACATTTTTCTTACTTTTTGAAGGTGAAGAAAGTCTGAAGAAATTCTTGAAAGCGGAGAGAGAATTTTCGCAAAAAAGAGAGAGTGCAGAAGAAGCAGTCGCAAAAGTGCTTCAATGATGAAGAAAAGAGGTATTTATCAGATTCGGCGAAGATTTCAAAATCGTCGCACCGTTTCGAATCCCACCTTTTCAGGATTCAACGGCCGGATTTTACTGTCGCATTTAATGCAAGGCACGTCCCCTGACATCAGCCCCCCCTTGCCTTTATCCAGAATGCCGAAGTGACTCACTTCGCCGAAGTGATTCACTTCGCCCTTCGGGGGGGGTAGTGATGGGGTGCGTACTAAACAAGCCCAACAGCAATGACGGCCCAAAGCCCAAGGAAGAGTATGAGTTCGGCATTACCAAAGAGTTCGGCCTCAGCCTACAGCTCGGTAAAAGCCAACCAATCAAGCTCTGCTCTCAGGTCGGCATCAAGCTCTACTCTCAGATCGGCAACCAAAGCAGTTCGGTCTCAGTATTCGACCGAACAAAGAGTTCGGCCTCAGCCTACAGCTCGGTAAAAGCCAACCAATCAAGCTCTGCTCTCAGGTCGGCATCAAGCTCTACTCTCAGATCGGCAACCAAAGCAGTTCGGTCTCAGTATTCGACCGAACAAGGAGTTAGTGGACCCATACAGGATTTCCACAACTTCCAACACACCCACTACCACGTGGTGTCAACTCAGGCCACGATCGTAGGCCATGACCTACGCTACATCCACGATCTTAGGCCATGACCTACACGACATCCACGACTTAGGGTGGTGATGCAAGCCACGATCTTAGTTCAATATATAAATAGAACTTAGATCAGATAGAAAAAGGTTAAGCTCTCTAGAGATAAAAGATCATATAGCAAGTCTGTGTTGTAAGCTGTAATCCCAGATCAAGCAATACAATCTTGCCCTCCCTTCTTCCCGTGGACGTAGATTTACTTCAGTAAATCGAACCACGTAAAATCTCTGTGTCGTAATCTGCATTTTCCTGCATTCATCACCATCAAAAATTCTCCGAACCATCAGTAGTATGTTTTATTACATAGCATGCTTCTTCCTCATATTTCAAACAAACTACATTCAAATAATGTTTGTGCTTTTGTAGTCTTAAATACTTGTATTTATAAATATAGAGATACCAACTACAGGTCCAATAGCTAAATCCCTTGAAAATGGTGGCATTCATCTAGGTTCCCAAGATCAACAATGGTAAAGGAAGTGCTGCCTCAAAGAAGACAACGATAAGCTCCCTTTCTTAGCCTAAAACTCATAATTCTCCCACAACCAAAAACGTAAAGATTACGGAGATAGAGAACCAAAACAGTGCAAATAATTGGGAGAAAATCTAGGAAAAACAAGATCATTGGCACCGCAAACAAGTAAAACAAACCGAACAGTACTTCAAGCTACTAGCATGTGTTCCACCTTGTCACATTGCCCTCATAAGATGTATATGGTGTAATTTTTCTTTTTTTTTTCCACTCAAGTGTATGTATTGTTGGTTTCTGGATTACAAGAGATAACAAAACCGGGCGTAATACAACCCAAAAGAAAAGAAAAGGAGGAACTGAACTTAAAAATTACAACGTAGAATCGAAACTACTAAACCAGTATGATTAGCCGAGTCGAGGAGGCCTCTTCCCGCAAAACGAGATACGCCCCGGTAGTGCTCTTCGGTTTGGCGTGTCGTCCCCAAAGGTAAAACGGCTACGTCTCTATTGATGCAGCACCGCAATCAGTAGAGCTCCGGCGAACAGGATGGAGGAGAGGGCAGAGCTTCGACAGAAGGACAATGCAGAGAGAGGGAGAGAGCTTATGCAGAGAATGCTTGTATGTGTGTCCTAATGCAGTGGTATGGCTAGCCTATTTATAGGCCAAGCCACCATGCAGGGTCAACCAGCCATTGAAGGCTCATCATGGCAAATTCGTAACCGACGTCGGTTACAGGCGTGTGGCTGGAGTGTGCCACCCGTGTGTGGAGCGTGTGGATTTCTCACGTGGCAGCCGTGACTGTGCCTCACTTGACGACGTGTCAAGCCACTTGGATTGCTGACTCGGCGGTGGTCCAAAAAGAATTGCCCAAGCCCCAAGCCCAAAGACCAATTGCCAAGATCCAAGTCCAAGTCCAAGTCCAAGTCCAAGATCAAGATCAAGATCGAGATCGAGATCGAGATCGAGATCGGGATCGGGATCGGGATCGGGCCCGGGCCTGAGGCCCGCGACCGCGAGCACGGGCTCGGGCTCGGGCGGGCGGGCGGCGGCGGCGGCGCACGTGTGTGCGCGCGTGTGGGCTCTTTCACCCATCTTGGTCCACTATAATTATTAAGTAACATAAAGTCACTTAATTTATACACATTAAAAGATGTGTTAATCCTCCAATGTGGGATAATTAACACTAGTTAATTATTCCCTAAGCTCCAACTCCAAGCTTTAATTAAAAGCTAATTATGCCCAACTTTAATCCACTATTTCTCACTCACCGGAAATCGGATTTGAGAAAGTGAATATACTACATTTATCTACGTAAAATGTAGATCGACGCTATGTCATTTAATTTCACAAAATTAAATGTCTCGTCACATTTATTATTTGGTCAAAATCCATTGACCGGGCATATTTAATACCATGATTTCTACAATCCCCCACATGAGTGGAAATAGCCGAATGCATATGCATGCAGACACAAGCTCAACCCTCGAGAGGTATATAAGCATAAGGATAGGTAGTTGTTGACTTTGAACCCTTCATAGTCGACACCATCGGATACACAGGCGGCTTAGTAGCGCGATGCTTTGAACTAATCCCCCACGGCGTGCACCGAGACAATGGTGTTAACGCTTAAACACCTCAACCTCATCCGTTCTCACGTTTTGTGTCCATTGCGGTCTTGGACACCACTTTGGATTCATAAGTGCGTTTTTTATGAAGCGACCACATTTCGCACTTACATAGGTGATTCTTAGTCAAGTACCTTGCCACACTTGGTCTCTTTGAGAATTCCATCTCTTTGAGATCCTTAAGAACCATTAAAAGTCATAGACTTAGCCTTTACCACTAGGCAAGCTCTCCAACACTCTATTGCTCTCTAGGAAATAGATATAGTTGAGTGTTTCTCATGAACTCTCATAGCTTAGTTGTCCCTTTGAACCAAGTTCTTGGGATCTCCAGTCATCATGGTTGGGTTACCACTATGATAATTCTTTAGTTTGTGGATTTCAAACCCATTCCCTCTAGCAACTTATTCATTTGATCACGGTTTAACCCTTTGGTTAGCGGATCCGCTAGATTATCTATTGACTTCACATAGTCAATTGTAATCACCCCTGTTGTGATCAAATGTCTCACGGTGTTATGTCGTCGACGTATATGTCGAGACTTACCGTTATAGAAGCCATTGTTTGCCCTTCCAATAGCTGCTTGGCTATCGCAGTGGATCAGCACTGGTGGCACTGGCTTAGACCAACATGGAATATCTTCAAGGAAGTTCTTAAGCCACTCGGCTTCCTCACCAGCCTTATCCAAGGCAATGAACTCCGATTCCATTGTTGATCGGGCTATACAGGTCTGTTTTGTGGATTTCCACGATACAGCACCACCCCCAATAGTAAAGACATATCCACTTGTTGAAAGTGAGTCTCTATTATCGGATATCCAATTGGCATCACAGTACCCTTCAAGTACCGGGGGGTATCTCGAGAAGTGTAGCCCAAGATTTTGAGTGTGTTTTAAATATCTCAAAACCCTCACAAGAGCTCTCCAATGCTCTTTGCTTGGATTGCTCGTGTAACGACTCAACTTGTTCACGGCACAAGCAATGTCAGGTCGAGTGCAATTAGTCAAATACATAATGCATCCGATCACCTGTGCATACTCTTCTTGTGCAATGGGCTCGCCTTTGTTTTTGCTCAAGTGAACGTCGAGTTCAATTGGAGTCTTAACCGGCGCGCCATCATAGGCTTTGAATTTATTCAATATCTTCTCAACATAATGTGATTGTGTTAAGATGATTCCATCATTCGTTCTTAGAATCTTCATTCCAAGAATTACATCGGCTAGACCCGTGTCTTTCATGTCAAAGTTTCTCTTTAACATGGCCTTTGTATCGTTAATTACTTGAGTGTTGCTACCCAAGATTAACATATCATCAATGTAGAGACACACTATAACATGACCGTTATTAGTGCTCTTGATGTAGACACATTTGTCGCACTCGTTGATTTTAAACCCATTTGATAACATCACATTATCAAACTTCAAGTGCCACTGCAATGGCGCTTGTTTCAATCCATATAGAGATTTTACTAGCTTGCATACCTTTTTCTCTTGTCCAGGTACTACAAACCCTTCGGGTTGTTCCATATAGATTTCATCTTCTAGTTCACCATTTAGAAACGCGGTCTTTGCATCCATTTGATGAATCTCAAGATTGTGCAATGCAGCAATAGCGAGAAGCACTCGGATAGATGTAATCCTTGTTACAGGTGAATAGGTATCGAAGAAGTCATGTCCTTCCTTTTGTTTAAAACCCTTTTACTACTAATCGGGCTTTATACTTATCCACTGTTCCATCGGCCTTAAATTTCCTTTTAAGTACCCATTTGCAACCTAGAGGTTTCGCACCTTCAGGTAGATCTACCAACACCCAAGTGTGGTTTAGCAAAATTGAATCAATTTCGCTTTGAACAGCTTCTCTCCAATGCAGCCCGTCTGGGCCAGCAAAGGCTACTTTTATCGATGTTGGTTCTTCATCCAACATGAAAGCAATGTAGTCAGGACCAAAAGTTTTTGGTGTTCTGACTCTATTACCACGTCTTAGTACTGTATCTTTTGGATCGGGCCTTGCACGCTTGCGCGATTCAGGTTCCGCATCCGCTGATTTAGAACTAGTGGCTTCTTCTTCCACTGGTTTACAACTAGTGGCTTCTTCAATTCTTGTCTCAGAATTGGTTACGACTTTTTCTTTGTCTTTGCAAGGAAAAGTATTTTCGAGAAATACGGCATTCCTTGACTCAATTGTTGTCCCTACTGTGATAGTCGATATTTCAGACTTGTGAACAACAAATCGATATGCACTAATGTTAAGTGCATATCCAATGAAGATGCAATCAACCGTCTTAGGTCCGATTGTAACTTCTTTGGGCGGAGGAACCATCACCTTTGCCTAACACCCCCACACTTTGAGGTATTTGTAGGATGGCTTCCTTCCCTTCCACAACTCATAAGGAGTGACATCTTTTCCTTTGAGAGGGATCTTATTCAGGATATAGTTGGCTGTCAAGACAACTTCCCCCCACATATTATGTGGTAATCCTGAAGTTAGAAGCAGTGCATTCATCATCTCTTTTAGAGTTCGATTTTTGCGTTCTGCAACACCATTAGATTGTGGTGAATATGGTGCAGTCGTTTGATGGATTATACCACTTTCGTTGCATAATTCCTCAAACGGGGCTACATATTCGCCTCCTCTATCACTTCGAATCGATTTGATTTTACAACCAAGTTGATTCTCAACTTCGTTCTTATAATTTTTGAACGCTTCTATTGCTTCATCTTTACTTCTTAAAAGATAAATGTAGCAATATCTTGTGCAATCATCTATGAAAGTGATAAAGTAATTTTTACCACCTCTTGTTTGCACCATCTTTAAATCACATACATCCGTGTGAATTAATTCAAGGGGTTTTGTGCTTAACCGATGGGCTTTTCAAGCTTAGTGTAGCAACTCGCAGTGTTGCAAAGCCATTGGCTAATAATAATAAAGCATCTACTTCCTCTTATTTGACCGAGTCTTCAAATTTATGGCATTGTAGATTGAGACATGTAAATTCAAAAGCCATTAAAAGATTAGTAAATTTAGATTTACTAAAGGCTAATGAAGTGGATAATCAAGATAAATGTGAAATTTGTCTTGAAGCAAAAATGACTAAGTTGCCGTTTCATTCGGTTGAACGAAGCACAAAACCCCTTGAATTAATTCACACGGATGTATGTGATTTAAAGATGGTGCAAACAAGAGGTGGTAAAAAGTACTTTATCACTTTCATAGATGTTTGAACGCTTCTATTGCTTCATCTTTACTTCTTAAAAGATAAATGTAGCAATATCTTGTGCAATCATCTATGAAAGTGATAAAGTACTTTTTACCACCTCTTGTTTGCACCATCTTTAAATCACATACATCCGTGTGAATTAATTCAAGGGGTTTTGTTCTTCGTTCAACCGAATGAAACGGCAACTTAGTCATTTTTGCTTCAAGACAAATTTCACATTTATCTTGATTATCCACTTCATTAGCCTTTAGTAAATCTAAATTTACTAATCTTTTAATGGCTTTTGAATTTACATGTCCCAATCTACAATGCCACAAATTTGAAGACTCGGTCAAATAAGAGGAAGTAGATGCTTTATTATTATTAGCCAATGGCTTTGCAACACTGCGAGTTGCTACACTAAGCTTGAAAAGCTCATCGGTTACATAACCT
This sequence comes from Salvia splendens, assembly GCF_004379255.2. NCBI lineage: Eukaryota > Viridiplantae > Streptophyta > Magnoliopsida > Lamiales > Lamiaceae > Salvia > Salvia splendens. The sequence continues at coordinate 21,623,666 of NC_056035.1, forward strand.
TTTCCAAGGGATTTTCCAAACTTATACAAGACAAACCTATCAGACTCAAATACAAGTTTAAACCCCTTATTAACTAGTATTGATCCTGACACTAGGTTCTTGCGGATGTCCGGGACATGCAGCACATCCTTCAAAGTGATTGTGACGCCAGACGTCATCATGAGAATCACGTTGCCAACGCCGAGGATTTCGGACGATGCTTGATTCCCCATGTTGATTTTCCTTCCTTCAACAGCCGTGTAGGAGGCAAACTTGCTCCTGTCGGAGCAAACATGAGCAGTAGCGCCGGTGTCGATGTACCAGCCTCCCTTGTTATCAACAAGGTTAACCTCTTCAGTGACCACTGCAATGAGGTCGTTCTCATCCCAGTCTTTGAACTCCTTCTCAACGACGTGGGCTGCCGGCTTCTTCTTCTTGCTGCGGCAGTCTTTAGCAAAGTGGCCTGGTTTGCCACACTTGTAGCAGTCGCCTTCAAACTTCTTTGAAGGCTGCTTTCCCTTCCCTTTGTCGTTTGGACGGTTTGGGCGAGGGCGTTTGTTGGAGGGACCGCCCCGCTCCAACAGGTTGGCTTTGGCTTCATTTGGGGTGAAGCCCTTAGCCTTTTGATCACTTTTGCGCACGTCGGCCTCAATGCGCAACTTCACGATCAAGTCTTCAAGGGTCATCTGCTTTCGCTTGTGCTTGAGATAACTCTTGAAGTCCTTCCAACTTGGAGGGAGCTTGTCAATGATCGTGCACCTTAGGAACTTATTGGGCAAGGTCATCCCTTCAGCCACTAAGGAGTGGATGATCATTTGGAGCTCTTGGACTTGCTCCATAATAGGACGAGAATCGACCATTTTGTAGTCATTGAATTTGGCTACTATGACGTTCTCGGTGCCTGCAGCATTATCTATGCTATACTTCTTTTCTAGGCTTTCCCACATTTGTTTAGATGTGGTTACATTGGAGTATACATTGTAGAGACTATCATCTAATGCACTTAAAATAAAATTTTTACATAGATAATCCCCTTTTCTCCAAGCTTCATAGTCCGCCATGACTTCGAGCCTAGTCTCTTGGTCACTTGGCGCTGGCGGCTCGTTTTCCGTGAGGAAGTTGGCGACGCCCAATGTTGTCAAGTAGAACAACATCTTCTGGTACCACCGCTTGAAGTCAGATCCTACAAACTTTGGTGGCTTCTCGGCGGGTGGCATCATTCTTGGTGCCATAGGTGCCGCACTTGGTCCATTGAAGGAACCAATTCTGTTGCCCCCGAAGGAGCCAACAACTTGGTTGGGCATAGAGCCCCCCATGTTCGTGTTGGGCATAGTGTCCCCCACATTCGTGTTGGGCATAGTGCCCCCCACATTCGTGTTGATCCCGGAAGATCCAACACCAGTATTGAGCCCGAAGGCACCAACACTCGATCCATTAAAGGATCCGAAGGAACCACTAAAAGTGGAACCAACCGAACCACCAAAGGTGGAACCAGTGGACGCCCCGAAGGGGTTGTCCCAAACCCAAGGGACGGTGGATGAGGCAGCTGGGAAGCCGGGGGTTGGTATCATCGAGGGAATCGATGAAGTGTTGACCGGTCCAGTAGTCGCCATGGTGGAGGGAATGGCGGCGGTGGTGGTGGCAGCAGCGTTGTTGGATTCAGTCGACATCTCCAGCAAAGGTTTAAGTTTCGAAAGTTTTTAGTTCAGTTTAAAAGGTCCAATTCCCTTCAAAGGCAAGTTATCTCGTCTTGCGATTGTTGGTTTCTGGATTACAAGAGATAACAAAACCTGGCGTAATACAACCCAAAAGAAAAGAAAAGGAGGAACTGAACTTAAAAATTACAACGTAGAATCGAAACTACTAAACCAGTATGATTAGCCGAGTCGAGGAGGCCTCTTCCCGCAAGACGAGATACGCCCCGGTAGTGCTCTTCGGTTTGGCGTGTCGTCCCCAAAGGTAAAACGGCTACGTCTCTATTGATGCAGCACCGCAATCAGTAGAGCTCCGGCGAACGGGATGGAGGAGAGGGCAGAGCTTCGACAGAAGGACAATGCAGAGAGAGGGAGAGAGCTTATGCAGAGAATGCTTGTATGTGTGTCCTAATGCAGTGGTATGGCTAGCCTATTTATAGGCCAAGCCACCATGCAGGGTCAACCAGCCATTGAAGGCTCATCATGGCAAATTCGTAACCGACGTCGGTTACAGGCGTGTGGCTGGAGTGTGCCACCCGTGTGTGGAGCGTGTGGATTTCTCACGTGGAAGCCGTGACTGTGCCTCACTTGACGACGTGTCAAGCCACTTGGATTGCTGACTCGGCGGTGGTCCAAAAAGAATTGCCCAAGCCCCAAGCCCAAAGACCAATTGCCAAGATCCAAGTCCAAGTCCAAGTCCAAGATCGGGATCGGGATCGGGATCGGGCCCGGGCCCGAGGCCCGCGAGCGCGAGCACGGGCTCGGGCTCGGGCGGGCGGGCGGCGGCGGCTCGCGCGTGTGGGCTCTTTCACCCATCTTGGTCCACTATAATTATTAAGTAACATAAAGTCACTTAATTTATACACATTAAAAGATGTGTTAATCCTCCAATGTGGGATAATTAACACTAGTTAATTATTCCCTAAGCTCCAACTCCAAGCTTTAATTAAAAGCTAATTATGCCCAACTTTAATCCACTATTTCTCACTCACCGGAAATCGGATTTGAGAAAGTGAATATACTACATTTATCTACGTAAAATGTAGATCGACGCTATGTCATTTAATTTCACAAAATTAAATGTCTCGTCACATTTATTATTTGGTCAAAATCCATTGACCGGGCATATTTAATACCATGATTTCTACATGTATATATGATGAAGTTCTCAGATCAATAAAAAAATGTATAGTTTACAATATGCTTGCCCCGAAGTCTAAACTCTCCTCTACTATGTTGTAATTAAAACGTCGAAGTCTAAACTCTCCTCTACTATGTTGTAATTAAAACGTTAGGATCCGAAAGGTCTTCTCCTAAGGTTATAATTAATGTTGGTTCTTTTGGTAGGTGAAGAAAGTTTGGCTAAAGTCTATAATCCCCAAAATAAGACTTCATCTACTTCAACATCACCCTTACAAATTTCAGCTAGTCTTAGGCTTTGCCTAGACCCATGTTATCTTCCAAACTCCTCAAATTTTGGCTTATACACTTCTAATTCATCTTTATGTGATCACCTTCTTCTCCGTACAACATTTCTCTCTCTTTTTTTGTTTTTTTCCATCATGTTTTGCATAATAAATTTATTTTCACTTTTTCTTCTTTCTCTTTTCTTTTCTTTTTTTTTTCTTTTCAAGCATCCCTTGTACCCTTTTCTTTAACTAGCACCATTCTCCTTTTCTTCCCTTCTTCACTTGATATACCATGTGTAGAACTTAGGAAACCCCTACTTATACGTTAACTTTAACAAAGAAAAAGCTTTTAGGCTCAAAATTAGCTGTTAAAGGATAAAAAATACATTTAGGTCATGGATTAAGATATGGTTATGAAAGATGACCTAACGTCATTTCCTATCTCTAAAACCACTATGTAGACTCAATGAAACTACTACCAAGTTCTAGAAACATATAACATGATTTATGATTGATGATATGGCTTAATGCTCACTTAGTCACTTGATATGGAATTCGATGCCTATTATAGTTATTGATAAAAATAAAAATAAAAATAATTACATAATCGAAATAAAAAAATTACAAATCACATATATATCCTAATTTTCATTCAAGTTCGTTGATAGTTTTTGTAGTTTTGACGTTGGGTGTTTTCATCATATTTGACTTGTCTTTGGACAACACTTTGTAGTAAATGTTGGTCATCGTTGCGTCACCCAGCGTACCACTTTTCGGAGAAGTCGGCCAATTGCTCCTTCCCCGCACTACAACTCTTCTCGTTGTCGGTGTCTTATCCTCCGTCCCCCGCTTGTGTCGCTTGCTATACTGCTCAAGTTCCTTGACGACTTTCATTTTCTATTATATGCATCAACAAACTATTCCAAAAAAAAAAAACTTTGATTTTTAACAATAATAGCAAATCATAACGAAAAATTTATTATTTCCTCTTTAATTGTCCTCATATTGGTATTAAATTGGACACTTCTAAAAAATTACAGGAATAGCATTTAGGCGGAAAAATTTTCTAGTAGATGAATAAAGAGGCAGAAACTATTAGACAAATAATGATGCAACAAAAAATGATTTACAGTAAATGATATGATAATGTTGCCTTCCATAGTTAGTTTGTACTATTATATATGGCAGATTAGTGCATTTACCGGCACCATATTCAACCAGTCTGCAAAAAGAGTAATTATTGATGCAAATTCTAGAAAAGTCAAGCATGAGAGATCTATTTCGTTGCAAAAGAAAGAAAACTCTAGATTGTTGGAATCGTGCTTGGTTAAATGATTTTGACTAATAATAAATATTACAAGACATTTAATTTTGTGAAATTAAATATAATAGTGTCGATCTACGTTCCCAGTAGATGACCGTAGTATATTCATTTTCTCAAATCCGATTCCCGGTGAGTGAAAAATATTATATTAAAGTTGGTCACAATAAAACTACAAATGAGCTATGAGAAAAACTAAGGGATTAATTAACTGAGTGTTAATTATCCCACATCGGGGATGATAAACTTCTTTGATGAAGTATTTAATAAGATGAATTATTATGTGTAATAATTATCGTGGAATAAGATGGGTGACAGAGCCAACACGCGCACGCCGCCGGCGCCCGCCCGCGCACCGTGACCCCTGCCCTGTGCATCGGGCGTCGTGTGCCTTGGATCTTGGTAATTGGTCTTTGGGTGGTCTTTGGGCTGTTCATTGGAGCTAGTCGTTGAGCATGGTTCAAGCCCCGCTTGTTCTTTTTAGACCACCTCAAACTCCACACTATCCCCGACGGACCCTGACCCATGGTGGTCCTGGTCCACGTCGTGTTCCCGATGGACCCTGACGTATAACGGGAGACAAAAGGTCCCCGCTGGACCCCGACGCATAACGGGAGATAAAAGGTCCCCGATGGACCCCGACGGTCCATGGTGTATCCCGTCGTGTAGTGTGTCCAGATGCATCGTGTCTCTTCAGCTCCCAACGGCTAGTGCACCAGTCAGTAACCCCCGACGGTTACGGTCAATGGCCATGATGACAGACATTATGTATGTTGACCCCTGCAACCCCTGCAGGTGGATTTGGCCTATAAATAGGCATGCATCCATTGCATTGTACACACACACTCAAGCATTCTTGCATACACGCTCTCTCCCTCTCTGCATAATCTTCCCGTCGAAGCTCTACCCCCGCCTTACTCCCATTCGCCGGAGCTCTGCTGCTAGCGGTGCTGCTACTTCAGAGACGAAGTCGTTTTATCTTTGGGGACGACAAGCCAAACCGATAGCACTACCGGGGCATATCTCCTGTTGCGGAAAGATGACTCCTCGACTCGGCTTACCGTTTATCGTTCCACAAGTGTGACATCTTTTGTGGGACTAAGGAGTAATATTTATGCTGGTAAAAATCATCAATGGTGTATTATCTATGCATCCGTTGACCACCCTACCAAGCCACGAGGGCCTAGTGGTTTTTATTGCATAGGAAATATAATTTTTTTTTATGAAACGTAATGCCCTTTTCAAATACTCCAGACAGATACTCCAAACTATTCTCAATGTATTTTTGTGATAAGAAATAACTTCATTATCATGTTGCGAAAAAGAATAAATATTGTGGTGAAATGACTTGTCATATTTCGCAACTGAAATAGGTGGGCACATGAAAATAAAATATAAAGCGCCAAAAATTGGAGTTTAAGCAAAGGCCAATTGTTGAATAAAAGTCAATGAGTTTTATTAGTCCCTACCAACTGGTAATTCCATGTGACACAGCTCACCCTCTTCTTCCTGATTTTGATTAATCACTATATCACTACGCATTAATTTGAGTACATAACCTCCCTCGATTAATTTTGATCCGACCGATCAAGAGTCTCTCTACTGATAAAAGTTAAGAATTACTCATAAAATATTTTTGACATGCATGCTGTGAGAATCTTCTAAAATCGTTAGAATAAGTTACAAATGTGAATATAGAGATGGAGAGGTGTGATCCTTTCTAACTTTCTTTAAGCACTAACTCTTCCATGCAGGAAATTAAAAACGTCAATACGATGACATTGAAATGTCAACATTAACTTAGTTGATATTTTAATGCACTGTGTTAATATTGATGTCAACACAGTGTATTAAAATGTCAGATAATTTGTATTATTTTTAATATAATCATTTTAACATTTTTTATAAATTGTGTTGATGAGTTAACAAGCTATCAATTTAGAAAAGTTAGCATTATAACACACCCTATAAGTAGATATGACCTCCGTCCCACATTAAGTTTCACATTTTACCATTTCAGTCCGTCCCACTAAGAGTCACATTTCACTTTTACCATAAATGATAAGTAGATCACACATTCCACCAACCAATTCTACACACATTTTATTATAAAACTAATATATAGTCCACTAACTTATTCAACTCACTTTTCTTTATATTTCTTAAAATCCGCATCACACTAAATGTAACACTTAATGTGAAACGAAGGTAGTATATTATAATTATATGCAATAATTATATGGTTGCTCCTTTTTTGATTTATGGGTAGACCGGCCGGCACCCGGAGTGGAAAAGCTATGTTCCATCTATCACTTTCTGTCTTTTTCATGTAAAAATAATATTATATGTAACGCATGTACTAAGAGCATCCACAATGGCGCCCGTCCCGGCGGACGTTCGGCCGGCGTGCCGGAGTTCCGCGCAGGAAGTCCGCCATTGCGCAGCGGTGACGCGCATACGGGCGTCCGCTGCGGTCACCGGAGGTCCGCTGCGGTCACCGGAGTTCCGCAGAGTTCCCGGGACGTCCGTCGCGACGTCTTTGCGGACGTCCGCCATTGCGTTGACCCCACGGACGTCCGCGCGGATGTCCCGATTATTTTATATTTTTTTTCAAAAATTCTATAAATACGGCTCGTTGAACTTCATTTCATACGCACCACTTGTATTAACGAATATCTCTCTCTCTACGTTTCTTTTATATATCCAGAATGACTGGTAGTGGTAGTGGTAGTGGTAGTGATAGTGGCTTTGGTGCGGCCGGTAGCGGTGCGGCCGGTAGTGGTGGGGGGTATGATGACATAATGAGGCGAATTCATAAATTGAAGAAGTATGGCAGCGGAGGGGTCGTCGTTGATTGAATTTGTGTTTATTGAAGTGTACATTTTTAGTTTTTTTTTTGTTGAAATGTACCTTTCTTTTTTTTATTTAATGAAATTTTCATTCCGTAATCGTGGCGAAATTTTAATTCCGTAAATTATTTAATTTGGTGAATTTGTGAATTTTTATTATTGTGGGAAGTCCGTCGGGATGTCTTTGGGGATGTCCGCCACTGTGCAGTGGGAAGTCCTTATGACGTGGCAGTGTAGTGGGAAGTCCTTATGACGTGGCAGGAGGTGTTTTTAGGATGTCCGCGGGGATGTCCGCCGGGACATCCGCACAACTGTGGATGCTCTAATTTGATCAATCATCTACTTTTAATATGCTATCTTGTGTCACTAAAGATTAGGATAATTTAGTAAAAGTTATAATTTCAGTGTGTCTTGCAAATTTTAAGATAAGTTAAAAAAAAATTAGTCTCTCTGTTCCACTTTAGGAGTTCCAGTCATTTTTCTGCATTCGTCTTCTCAACATTATTCTCTCTCTTACTTTACAATTTCTCCACTTTAATTATTTATTATCATTTTTATAAAACAAGTGCAGAAAAGTGACTGACTCCTAAAGTGTGACAGATGGAGTATATAATTTGAATTCATTTCTAATTAGAGTATATCATTGGAAAAAAATAGGTGAAACTATATCTAACTATATGAAAGCCGAGAACTAATCAATTACTCCCTCTGTCCTACAAAGTTTGTCTCATTTTACTATTTTCGTATGTTTCACTAAGCTTGTCCCACTTGGAATCTTACTAAAAATAGACATTAAATACACCCCTCAATCTTCTCAACGTGAGACTCTTATAGTTATTCCACTATACACCTCCATTTAATACAAAGTCAAACATTTTATTAAAACCTGTGTCGTGTCAAATTGAGTCAAACCTTTTGGGATGAATGGAGTATTATCTTTTAAACTATTCATGAACTTATTCAACAAAGTATGAAGCAAACTCTATGTTTTGGTTGAACATACAATATATCTGGCCTATTGAAATTTTATTTCTACTACCTATAGACTTAGAGAGATATTAACTCTGTCATAATTAAGAGATTAGGTATTAATATGTACATTCCACAACCCAATTGGAGCAATTTTTGCATTTATAGTAGAATAAGTTATGACAATATTTCACGTATGTAAGAATCAATAAAATCAACTTATACAACAACACAAATTTAGTCATCTCTGTTAGTTGTATCCAAGATATCAACGAAGATAATACTATTGTGATAATTTTTTCTTTTTTAATGTCTCACAAACTTGGCGTACTTTGAAATTTATAGATTAGACAAAATCAAAGATTTTTAACTATTAGATGTGGAAACGACCATAATTCCAATAATTATGCAAAAGAATTTACATCTCTATAAATGAAACTTAGAGCATTAGCAATGGTGACCTATCTCCGGAGTCCATCTTAGAGCGTATCTCCATTTTTTCTTGCCACGTCAGCATGTTCATCTCAGAGCCCATCTCCCTGCAATGAGAGCCCATCCCAGAGCCTATCTCAGAGTCCATCTCATTTCCACATCATCACTATTTTATTTCACTTTTAATTGTTAATGTAAATTAAAGACAACGTAATATACGGCAAAAAATATATTTCATTTTAAAAACTAAATAAAGCATAAATGTCTAGTGATAAAAAAATGTGAAGTATAAAAGAATGTGGGTGTGTGAAATGAAGGAGAGGAGATTAAGGTATTTATAATAGGAGAAGAAAATTAAAAAATTAATTTAATATATATATATATATATATATATATATATATATATATAGGTGTGATCAAATACAAACTCTCTAAAATACAAACTATACAAACTATGTCACCGGAGTGTACAAATTCTGTCACCGGAGTGTACAAATTATGTCAACGGACTGTACAAATTCTGTCACCGGGGGTCGATGTCAACAGAATGTACAAATTATGTCACCGGGGGATGTACGGAGTGTACAAATTCTGTCGACGGGGGTGTCCAAATTCTGATTTTTCGATGTCAAAATGTTGACATTAGAAAAATCTCTTATATTAACCGTTGATTAATTGTATTAAGTGAGTATGATTAAAGTTTGTATAGTTTGTATTTTAGAGAGTTTGTATTTTATCACACCCCTATATATATATATATATATAAATCGGCTCCGCCATCGGCTCGAGCCTCCGCAATGAAGGCCCAACGCAGGACCGATGCGGAGCCGATATGCCATCGGCTGGGGCGATTGATCGGGCATGGGGCCGAGGCGATCCGCACTGCTGATGCTCTTAATATGGCAAAATCTCATTTTCAGTCCCCATCTGATGGTCCCGCGGCGTGCCAAATAGTTTAAATTCCATAAATAAAATAAGTTTTTAGATGTATAAAATAAGGTCACTGAAGTAATCCAAGCTTCATTTGAAGACTAATGCTAAAAGTTAAAATTAATAAATAAAAAGTAGCCTTGAATTAGAGCGAAAAAGACAAAAATGACCCGTGACAACAGCAGCAATATATATACTTTATTTGACTATTTGTTGAAATACACTGTCGGCGGAACAAAACTTAGGTACAAATTAAAGAAATTGGATACTCTAATTACAGTATTTATACCCAAAAAAACCCAAGAAAAAAAAAATTCTCATGTGGGGTTCGGAAGAACAAACAATTAACACAACCAAGTCCTCTCTCTCACCACTTTATGTTGTTGCCAACCTAAGAATCTGTCATTTTTAAACAAAAGAAAAACATTAACAGAACTTAATCAAAATGCTAAAAAAGCAAATACTCCTATAAATAAAGTCACACTCACCATCCTCCTCCATTTCCCTTTATTCTTTTTTAATTTTTTTATAAAAATTTTGAAGTATGAAATTTAATGACAATTAGAGAAATGAGAATCCTGCCCAACAGCACCTAGCATTCTACATAGGCATGCACGCGGTTCAAAAACTGTCGGTTCCGGTGGGAAACTAGCGGTTCAAGGTTCAAAATTTCATTGAACCTGAACGAGCCTGCCAAGGTTCTAGGCTGTTCCGGTTCCAGTTCAAAAAACCAGCGGTTCATGGGGCAGTTCAAAACCGCCGGTTTCGGGCGGTTCGGCGGTTCAAATATTTTTTTTTCATTTTAGTCTTTATTTGACCGAGACTACAAGTCACAACTTATAATGTTGGACTTGAGCCTTTGGGTTGAAAGATAGTGTATTGGATGATTCTCTTTTATAGCTACATGTTCTTGGACGTGTTGCTATTTCTTTCAATGTGAGATAAAAGTCATTATTTGTAACTACATGGTAGATTTACATCATCTTTGTTTATATCTTAACTATTTTGTATTATTATAATTATAATTTAACAACAAATATTATTACGTAAAGTATTATTCTTTAATCCTTTATCATTATCGATTCGTTTGTGTGTAAGTTTATGTAGTATATGTTAACTAATAAATACCATTATACACATTAAGAGAATAATTATTAAAAATTGTATTAATATAGTGATAACTATTATATGAATGATTATTTATCTATATACAAATAATATTACTCAATAATTGTTTATTCTTATCAACCAAGAATATATTCACAAATAATAATTTTATTTATATAAATTATACTACATCTATTAGAATAATAGCTATTATACAAAATCATACTATTAGTCTACTACTAATATATAAATATATAAACTATATTATATCGCTATACAAATAATTCTTTAGTTATCTATTTTTATCATTATGATACAAATTATATTAATTGTTTTTCTTTTCACATTTTAATCAATATATTGAGAAAAATTAGCAACATGCTTACATTTAAATCCAATTATTTGAACACGTCCACATTATATAAAAATAAAAATTATGAGAAACATTCAAATTTAATTAAACTATTCAAACTAAACTATTCTAGTTGATACTATTATTATCTATTCAAATTTAATTAAACTATTCAAACTAAACTAAACCAAACTAAAAATCATACAAAAATAAAGATAATGTTAGTGAATAATAAAATGTAGTATAAAATAAAGAAAAGTGGAAAACAAAAGAAAGATTTGTATCCCACATTGGAAAAAGATGAATGAATGATCTAAACATATAGTTATAAAAGAAAATACTTCAACATATTTTGTCCCACATTGAAAGTGAAACACAAAATATTCAAGGATGTTTCTATAAGATAGAAATAACCAAGAATGGTTTTTAGAATTTGGAGGCCCAACAAATAAATATGGGCTATTATGAAATTCTTGTATTTATTTATTTATTTGTGAAAATTGATTGATTTTTAAATATAAAAATTATTTTTTATAAATAATAAATAATAAATATTTAAAAAAAATATTTGAACCGCCGGTTCGAATCGGCGAAATTCTTGAATCTGAACCGGCCTGCATGAACCGCCGAACCGTCTACCGGCTCGAAACCGCCGCGCCGGTTCTGATTCCGGTTTATAAACCATCAGTTCAGTTCTGTTTGTGCATGCCTAATTCTACATGTCACTTCCAATAACTTCCCTGCACATAATTATTATTGTTAATTAATAGTAATAAATATTCAATGATAAAAAGATTTCCTATTTGGAGATTAAATTGAATAATTGCAAGTACAAGTCAAACCACAGGGGGGCTGGGCTAGGCTGGAAGAGTGACTGGGGCTAAAATCTGGTGGCCGACACTCACAACAAATATCATACATCCTCATATGATTACCAAATCTTATGATTGGCTAAAACTACGAGGTCACTTCTTGTTACAGGAAATTAATGAAAGTGAAACTGTAACCTCCCACCTAGGCATGCACAAACCGAACCGGACCGCCGGTTAACCAGCAGTTCGGAACCGCCGGTTTGAACCGGCCGGCGGTTCCGCGGTTCAAACAGGCCGGTCAGGATCGGAAATATCACGAACCGTAACCGGCGGTTCACCGGTTCGAACCGCCGGTTCAAAAAAAAAATTAAAAATTATTATTTGTAAAATCATTTTTTATATATAAAAATCAATTTTCACAAGTAAATAAATACAATAATTTCATAATAGCCCATATTTATTTGTTGGGCCTATGATTCTAAGAAACCATTCTTGGTTATTTCTCTTTTATAGAGACATCCCTGAATATTTTGTGTTTCATTTTCGATGAGGGACAAAATATGTTGAATTATTTTCTCTTATAAGTACATGTTTAGATCATTCATTCATCTTTTTCCAATGTGGGATAAAAAACTTTCATTTGTTTTCTACTTTTCTTTATTTTTTACTACATTTTATTATTCAATAACTTTATCTTTATTTTTGTTATGATTCATTTTCCAAGACAAATTTATAGATAATAATAGAATCAAATAGAATAGTTCAATTAAATTTAATGTTGCATGTTGCTCATAATTTCTATATTTATAGAATGTAGATGTGTTCAAATAATAATAATAATTGGATTTAAATGTGCTCACTTTTAAGAATTCTAAGAAATCATTTTTGGTTGTTTCTCTTTTATAGAGACATCCTTGAATATTTTTTGTTTTACTTTCAATGTGGGACAAAATATGTTGAAGTTTTTTCTTTTATAACTACATGTTTAGATCATTCATTCATCTTTTTCCAATGTGGGATACAAAACTTTTATTGTTTTCTACTTTTCTTTATTTTTTACTATATTTTATTATTCACTAACTTTATCTTTATTTTTATTATGATTCTTTTTCTAAGACAAATTTATAGATAATAATAGCATCAACTAGAATAGTTTAATTAAATTTGAATGTTGCATGTTGCTAATAATTTGTATATTTATAGAATGTGGACGTGTTCAAATAATTGGATTTAAATGTAAGTATGCTATTAATTTTTCTCAATATATTTATTAAAATGTGAAAAAAACAACAATTAATATAATTGGTATAATAATGATACAAATAGATAACTAAAGAATGATTTGTTTAGTGGTATAATATAGTTTATATATTAGTAGTAGACTAATAGTATGATTTTGTATAATAGTTGTTATTCTAATAGATGTAGTATAATTTATATAAATAAAATTATTATTTGGAAATATATTCTTGATAGATAAGAATAAACAATTATTGAGTAATATGATTTGTATATAGATAAATAATTATTCATATTATAGTTATCACTAGATTAATACAATTTGTATAATAATTATTCTCTTAATGTGTATAAATTATAATGGTATTTATTAGTTAATATACACATAAACTTATACACAAACAAATCGATAATGATAAAGAATTAAAGAATAATACTTTATGTAATTATATTTGTTGTTAATTTATAATAATAGAAGATAGTTAAGATTTAAACTAATATAAACAATGATGATGGAGATGTATCATGTAGTTATAAATAAGGAGTTTTATCCCACAATGAAAAAAGAGCAACACATCCAAGAACATGTAGCTATAAAAGAGAATCATCCAATACACTCTCTTTCAACCCAAAAGCTCAAGTCCAACATTGAGTGTAAATTGTAACTTATAAGTTGTGACTTGTGACTTGTTGTCTCGTTGAAATAAGCAATAAAACGAGAAGAAGTATGAAAAAAAAAATTACGAACCGCCGAACCGGCTCTGAACCGGCGGTTCAGGCTAAAAACCGGCGGTTTTGAACCGCCTCGTGAACCGGTGGTTTTTGAACCGAAACTGCCGGGACCCTTGGCAGGCCGGTTCCGGTTCATGGGAATGATGAACCGTGAACCGCCGGTTCATGAACCGGAACCGGCGGTTTCCGACCCGTGTGCATGCCTACTCCCACCGACACCTCCTCACTTCCTAATTCTCAATTACTACGAATTTTCTTACCCTTCATTTAGTTTAAGTAATCACGATAAAAATGAAACGTTTTCATTTTCAAATTGTTCCATTAAAAATGAAATGTTTTCTAAAATATAAATATCACTGTCTCTGTTTTTTCCATCTTTCTTATTTTATTATCTCTTTATTAATTCACAAAACAAAATTACATAAAATCTCATTCCGAAAAACAAACATTTTATATTTAATGGGACAGAGAGAGTACATTTTCTCACTTTTACTTTTCTCTCTTTCGTACTTTATTTTCTTTATTTTTTCTTCTAGTATTTTATTATTTATTTATTTAATTACATTCCCGTTACGAGACATATCTTCCATATCTCCCATATATTAGTAATTAATATCTTTACAATATATTTTGCTTAGTTGGTTAAGATTAGATTAGATTTATTTATTTAAGGATTCCACATTTGGGAATATTTCATAATTGACAATCAATCAAGAAATAAAATATTTTCATACTCTCTTCTCTTTTTCATCGTGCACAACACACAGACCCTATTTTTCGACACCGGAGTGATCGACGGGCAAAAGCTCCTGCGACGTTCGAAGCGGAATCTATCGTTGAGGAACTTCTTCCTTAACAATTCCACACATTTTTTTTAATCTCACGACGACTCGTGATGTAAGAAACTAATGAACGTGAAACTATAACCAATACATCAGCCTTGTATACTCCATGTGTTATCTCAAGTCCAAAACTTTAAACAAAAGTAACTAATTAACTTCACCTAATCTATTTTTTTAGGCCAATCTATAAAATAAATAAGTTAATCTTTCAAGTCAATCCATAATCTATAGAATAGATTAGGTCTGCTTGTTTTAATAGCTAAGTTAAGTTTTGCATACAAATTAAATTAACCAATTTATTCACTTTGACATCAGCACCGCCGTAAACCAACTAAGGCATCCACAGGACACTTCCAATAGCCCCGCCCCTTTTTTTCCATAGCCCCAGTTTATTTATTCGCGCCCATAAAAAAGTGTCCGCAGCTATAAGGTGGACACTTCCAATAGCCCTAAAATTTTTAGCCACTTTTCATTTTAATTTTTTTCGTTTATTTTAAATCAATTATAATTAAAATTATCGGAAATAATTAAAAAAAAAATTCCCGTGGGCGGCCGACGCGCCTATAGGCGCGGTGAGGCGTGACCGGCGTGTCCTCGCACCCTTATCGCCGGAGGGCCTTCCACCCCAAAAATGGCGTCCGCCTCGGGGCGGACGCTCCATGACCTATAGATCGGCGGGGCGGCGGCGGATTGGGGGCCGGTGCGCCGCCCCTATAGTGGATACCCTAAACCACCCCTCCGCTGCCGCCGGAAAAAGGAAAAAAGAAAAACACTAAAAGTTTCGCTCAATCCCTCGTTTGCATTGCACCGTTTAACTAATCGAACCCAAAATTAAAGAACAATAGAGAAAAAGACGCACCTCTTCTTGGCTTAGAGACAATCTTAGCAACAGGCGCCGCGCGAGGAGCTGCTTCCTCCGCCGGAAACAGAACTCTGTCAATCCCCTGTACATAAATCCCACCGTCGGTGTAAATATCCGGGTCGAACAGATAAGCGGATCCTTCCCCCTGCCCGAATTTAACCGACCCGTCCGCCTCCTCCGCCGCCACTTTATGCGTCAGCCTCAGCGTATTCTAACTCACCTTCCCAAACCTCCGCACCGAGTTGTACATACTCTCCTCCGTCTGGTACTCCGGAATCAAATGATAATACATGATCTGCTCCGGCGCCCCCGGCTCGCTCAGCCTCTCTGTCGCCAGCTTCGCCATCGCCTCGTCGTTCGGAGCCAAAACCGTCAACACATACCCCTCCGACACCAACCTCCCCATCTCCGTCTCTAGCGACGTCAGATTCACCAGAATATCCGCCAGCTCGTTGTACCCCCCGTAATGCAGCAGCGTCTTGATGAAGTCTTTGACCTGGCCCTCCCCATCAAAGTGGTGGTAGGGCCCGCCGGGTCTAGGCGCTGGCGCCGGGGCCGTCGAAGATTGGGAGCGCTGGCGGCGCTCCCGTGGGCGCCGCTGCCTTCTTAAGGCGGTGCGTCCTGGGGTCGACCACCGGCGCGCCTTCCGGGAGCACGACAGAGGTGGCGCGGAGGCTCCGCCGCGCGTTGAAGTCGTGTTGGACGGATTTGGGGATTATTAGCCGCTCGATGCCGTGGATGATGCCGTCAGGGCGGATGATGTCGTCGGATTTGATGAGCTTGGCGGTTGATAAGGCCTATTTCATGCATCGGTTTAGGGGTAAAATGTAGGCTACTTGATCAGTTTATCGCGCAAAGTGAGTGTTAATTGTGCAGGAATGCCACTTGACCAAGGGCAGCAAGGCCAAGTTGATCAAGCTAGCGCAGAAGGCGAAAAAGGCCAAAACCATGTGGGTTGATCAAGCTGATACCTTCGAGTTTAATTTTCGTGCTCTCTACACCGAATATGAAACCAAGTATAACAATACCCACCAAGTCAGAAGACCCCCCTGTTGCATGCATGATCATTCATGCGTAAAATGCATGCAACACAAGATAGCGAGCTATAAAGGAAGTCGTTGGAAGTTGGGAGTTAAGTAGGAGTTAGTTGCTGTGTAACTAACTCAAGCCAGCTGGCAATCATCACGTGAGATATGACGTGTTGCAGCCAATAAGAGTCGAGCACGTGGATGTTAGTTAGTTAAGTGAGCTAAGATGAACAGTATAAGTAGAGGAGTTGCTTATTTCTTTCGGTTATGTCGAGTATAGTGTTGAATTGTAAATCGGAGCTTAGATCGTGGATCTAGTTCCTCCTCTTCGTTTGATTGTTTCTATCGTGTAAACTTCTTGTTGATTCAATAATACGATCCTCGATTGTTCATTCAAGAGTTGCTTTGCGTATTATCGCTGAGTTCGGCAATGCCGAACTAAGAGAGGGAGACCGAGAAGAAGTCACTGAGTTCGGCAGTGACGAGCTAAGATAGGAAGACCGCGAAGAAGTCACTGAGTTCGGCAGTGACGAGCTAAGATAGGAAGACCGCGAAGAAGTCACTGAGTTCGACAGTGGCGAGCTAAAATAGGGAAGCTACGAGCTCGGATCGTAACAAGTGGTATCAGAGCAGTCGATCTCCGGAAACTGGAACGGTGACGCGAGGCGCTGAAATGGAGAAGAAAATGGCGGAATTGATGGATCAGAAGTTAAGTGAGCGTGATCAAGTCATTCATGAGCAGGAAATCCAAATTTTGGAATTGAGGCAAGCAATCGCTACGATTAATTTGCAGAATCAGAAAAACAACGCAGCAATGGATAATGGTGAAGGAAGTAGCGAAGGAAAATCAGATTGGGGAAGATCTACTCGATATGAGTTTCCTAAATTTGATGGTGAAGGATTTGAAGGTTGGATGATGAGAGCTGAATATTTTTTTCAAGTAGCAAGGGTACCAGAGGCGGGGAAAGTAAAGGTAGCAGCAATTCATATGGAAGGAAAAGCTCTCCAATGGCATAGAGGATTTTTGACTCTACATGGAAATGAGGCGTATGTTGATTGGAGATATTACATCTCGTGCGTAGCAGCTCGCTTTGGAGCTCATGCTTTTGAGGATCCGCTTGCAGATCTGAGGAATCTCAAACAAAAAGGTACGCTACAATCATACATGGATACTTTTGATGAGTTGTATCCGAGAGCTAGTATAAGAGAGGATCAAGCACTTAGTTTTTTCTTATCTGGACTTATTGATGAACTACAAATGCCAGTGAGAATGTTTAAACCTAAGAGCTTGGCTGAGGCTTACTCATTAGCTAAATTGCAAGAACTAACTGTGAAGGCTTTAGGAATTAAGCCTAAGGTGATGCAGAGTAATGTGTATTCTAATAGCAGTTATTACTCGAGTAGTAAGCCCCTGGCAGTCACCACTAATAGTAAACCTGTGGTGAATACTAACAATTGGAGTGGAGGTAATAAGGAGCCTAATCGTTTGGGTGGTGTTAGAGCTAGCACTAATCTATCACCCAAAGAAATGGATGAAAAAAGAGCTAGGAAGGAGTGTTTCTGGTGCACTGAAAAATTCACTCCTAATCATCAATGTTCTAAGAGGAAATTTTATGTTATACAACTGATTGAGCTGGGAGACACAGCAGAAAGTGAGGAACAAGCAGATTTGGCAGATGAAACAAGGGCTGGTGAAGAACCGGATCTCCAGCTGTCTTTACATGCTGTTTGGGGTAAGAATGGACCTCAACTGATGAGGATTAGGGGAATCTGTCAGAAAAAGGCTTTAAAGATCTTAATTGATACTGGGAGTACTCATAACTTCTTGAGTTCCAGAGTAGCTAAAAAGATTAAGTGTGAACTCACTGCAGTGAGCTCTAAGGCTGTAGAGGTTGCTAATGGACAACTACTGCAATGCAATCAGAAATGTAGTAGCCTTGAGTGGGAAATGCAGGGAGCAACATTTCAAGCTGAGGTCTATCTTATTCATTTAGAAACTTATGATTTGATATTGGGTGGTGCTTGGTTGTCTACCTTGGGTGAGATTACATGGGATTTCAACAAGCTGACTATGCAATTCAAATTATCTGGTGCGGTTGTGAAGTTGCAAGGAGAGCTATGGTCACCAAAATCTGATCAATTACATTGTTTACATATCTGCAACCTGCAAGAAAAAGATGAAAATGAAAGAAAGATCAGCCAGCTGATGCCTTCAATAGAAGAGGAAATTTCCTTCTGTTATGAGATCAGTACAAAGGAAATATGGCCAGAACTTAAACTGATATTGGATGAGAATGAAGCCATATTTGCAGAGCCAAGTTCATTACCACCACCGAGGGAGCAAGATCACAAAATCATTTTGAAAGAGGGGTCTAATGCTGTCAACATAAGGCCCTATAAATATGCTTCCAAACAGAAAGATATCATTGAAACTATGATTGATGAAATGCTGAAATCTGGAGTTATAAGGCATAGTGAGAGTTCCTTTGCTAGCCCTATTGTTTTAGTCAAGAAGAAGGACTCATCATGGCGCATGTGTGTGGATTATAGAGCTTTAAATGCTATCACGGTTAAGGATAAATATCCTATACCGGTTATTGAGGAGCTTTTGGATGAGTTGGGTGGGGCTACTTGGTTTTCTAAAATTGATCTACGGTCTGGCTATTGGCAAGTTCGAATGAGGCTGGAGGACATCCATAAAACAGCCTTCAAAACTCACTCCGGTCACTATGAATTTTTAGTGATGCCATTTGGATTAACAAATGCTCCGACCACCTTTCAAAACTTGATGAATTCTGTCTTCAGAGAGCATTTGAGGAAATTTATTTTGGTTTTCTTTGATGACATCTTGATCTATAGCAAAAGTAAGGAAGACCATGAGTTTCACTTGAAGGCTGTGATGAACTTAATGAAGCAGCACAGCCTTCTAGCTAAGAAGTCTAAATGTAGTTTTGGGTGTAGAAGGGTGGAATACTTGGGACATGTCATTTCTGCTGATGGTGTTGCTACTGATGAAGCCAAGATAGCAGCGGTTAAGAATTGGCCAAGACCAAAAACGATTAAACATGTTAGAAGCTTCTTGGGTTTAACTGGATATTATAGGCGATTTGTATACAATTATGGAGTCATTGCTAAACCATTGATAGAGGTGACAAAAGGTGCTGCATTTAGTTGGCCTGAGGAAGCACAAGAAGCTTTTGATAAATTAAAAAGTGCTATGATATCTGCACCAGTTTTAGCTTTACCCGATTTCTCCAAGGAGTTTGTAGTTGAAACAGACGCATCTGGAGTGGGTATTGGTGTTGTACTAATGCAGGAGAAACATCCTATAGCTTTTATCAGCAAAGCCTTAACTCCTAAACATCAAGCCCTGTCTGTGTATGAAAAAGAACTCTTGGCTATCTTGATGGCAGTAAAAAAATGGTATTACTACCTGCAATGTAGGAGGTTTATAATCCTAACTGATCATCAGAGCCTCAAATATTTGGTTGAGCAGAAGTTGACAACTCCAACTCAACAAGCTTGGATGACAAAACTTATGCAATTCGATTATGAGATAAGGTACAAGAAAGGATGTGATAATGCAGTGGCTGATGCCTTATCTAGGGTGCCAGAATCTATGATATTTGCTCTAACTTCTCTTATAATTCCCTTGGAATTAATTGAGCAGATTAAGGAATCTTGGAAAGCAGATCAACAAATTCAATTAATTTTGAATGCAAAACAGACTGATACTACTTCTCACCCTGCCGATGCTACTTGGGAATTCGCGGACGTGATCACCGAGCGTTTCCCTTGGTTCCTTGAGGACAAGGAACCTTAAGTCGGGGGTATTGTTGCATGCATGATCATTCATGCGTAAAATGCATGCAACACAAGATAGCGAGCTATAAAGGAAGTCGTTGGAAGTTGGGAGTTAAGTAGGAGTTAGTTGCTGTGTAACTAACTCAAGCCAGCTGGCAATCATCACGTGAGATATGACGTGTTGCAGCCAATAAGAGTCGAGCACGTGGATGTTAGTTAGTTAAGTGAGCTAAGATGAACAGTATAAGTAGAGGAGTTGCTTATTTCTTTCGGTTATGTCGAGTATAGTGTTGAATTGTAAATCGGAGCTTAGATCGTGGATCTAGTTCCTCCTCTTCGTTTGATTGTTTCTATCGTGTAAACTTCTTGTTGATTCAATAATACGATCCTCGATTGTTCATTCAAGAGTTGCTTTGCGTATTATCGCTGAGTTCGGCAATGCCGAACTAAGAGAGGGAGACCGAGAAGAAGTCACTGAGTTCGGCAGTGACGAGCTAAGATAGGAAGACCGCGAAGAAGTCACTGAGTTCGGCAGTGACGAGCTAAGATAGGAAGACCGCGAAGAAGTCACTGAGTTCGGCAGTGGCGAGCTAAAATAGGGAAGCTACGAGCTCGGATCGTAACACCCCCCTCCTCCACAACATAACTGCGGCTTCGCATGTCAACCAATTATGATGACCCCGACGCGCAATCCCAATTAGCCGACCTATACAGCTACAGCACCGGCGGAAGGTCCTCAGGTATGGTAAGTGAATTAGATTTATATTTCGATTCACTCTTTTACTTTGGTAATGAATGTCCTACTCCTCCTGCCCAAATCGACGTCCTCGATTGATGGGGAACCCACGAGAAAGATTTTCCCATACTTGCGTCAATGGCTAAGGAGATTTTTTCTGTTTCGGCTTCCACTGTCGTTGTCGAGTCCGCTTTTAGTGTTGGCTCGCGTGTGTTGGATGAATCAAGAAGTAAGCTCTCCGCGAAAAATATGGAAGCCGTGATGTTACTTGATGATTGGGCCAAAGCTGACGTTAGAGAACAAGAAAATGATTAGGATGATCGTCAGGAGGGATCACAAGATGAATTCACCGGGGATGAATCGTAGGCCAACCGTCAACCGCCGCCGGCCAAGCCAAATAGGTAAGTAAGGTAAGAGAACTACGCGGGCTTTGATTCCCTAATGCAAATGAGCATTGGGGATACGGAGGCACCTCAACTTCAATTTTAAATTTAAGTTGAACTCAAGTCATTTTTCCTTTATTTCTTTTTTTTCCATTGGTTCCTACTTTAAAAATATGCAAATACAATTAAATAATTGTATTTGTATATACTCTAGTTGATGAAGTAGATTTCTCTATAAGGCTAAATCCGGGAAACTTTTGACAATTCTACTATAATTGTTGATTGTTAGACTAAACTCAACATTTAAAGTTGAATTGCTAAAGGTGTCCTTAATTTAGTTATGTAGAAAGATCTCCTTCGCCGATTAAGTGTATATATACTTATAAGTTTTTTATATAAGAACTTCTAAGTCTTTTTTGTAATATGTAATTAGCTTCGTTGTTGACTAATAGTCTCGTTTGTATTTAAATTTTTGTTTAAGACTTCAAGACCTCAAGATTTTTGTGATTTGTAATTATTGTAACGTGTAATCTCAATAAAATTGGAACTTTCATCGTGATTTTTTGAATTTTATTTACGCACATTTCATACATAAATAAATAAAAAATGCAAAAAAAAAATTTGGACGAACCGCCGAACCAGAACCGGAACCGGCAGTTCAGGCCGAAAACCGGCGGTTTTGAACCGCCCCGTAAACCGGTGGTTTTTTGAACCTGAACCAGAACCGCCGGGACCCTTGGTGGGCCGGTTCTGGTTCATGGGAAACGTGAACCGTGAACCGCCGGTTCATGAACCGGAACCGGCGGTTCCTGAACTGTGTGCAAGCCTATCAGAATCCATGGCGTTTGGTGAATTTTGGGGGTCTCCACCGTTCGTTGTTTCTCTCTCTAGAAACGGGGGCTTATTTACGTGGTGGCTTTGTCTTTCTCTCTCCTTGGAAGAATGGTGATTAATGGGAAATGTTTACTCATAGAATAAGGTTAAATATGTAATATTGATGTTTATGCATACTTGGTGTTCGATATTACTTATCAAATTAATGAATACATGTACTGTGTTCGGTTTTCTCGATAAATTAGTGTTAAGATACAATCTGAGATAGAATAGTAATTTTATTTTAGTCATAGAGTATTAGTTATTGTTGGAGATATAACTATAAAAAACAAAACTAATCGGGCGTAATACAACCCGAGAGAAGAGAAAAGAAAAACAAAAACGAAAATTACAATGGGAATTCGAAACTGTAAAGAAGAACTTAGCCGAGTCGAGGAAGGCCTCTTTCCGCAATACGAGATACGCCCCGGTAGTGTTCTCGATTTTTGCGTGTCGTCCCTAAAGATGAAACGGCTACGTCTCGTTCGTGGCAACACCGCAGTTGGAACGAGCTCCGGCGAACTGGAAGAGGAAGAGGGCAGAGCTTCGAAAACTATGCAGAGAGAGGAAGTATGCTTGTGATTTTCAGTGTGTGAAATGCAGTGGAATGGCTAGCCTATTTATATGCCAAGCCACCATGCAAGGTCAACCAAGCCATGAAGGCTCATCATGGCAGATTCGTAACCGTCGGCGGTTACAAGCGTGTGGCAGGAGTATGCCTTTCGCGTGTGGAGTGTGTGGATTTCTCACGTGGCAGCTCTGACTGTGCCACGCTTGACGAGGTGTTAAGCCACTTGGATTGCTGACTCAGCGGTGGTCTAAAAAGATTACTATGGGTCCAGACCCAAGCCCAAAGACCAATTGCCAAGATCCAAGACCAAGATCGGGATCGGACCCGAGGCCCGCGACCGCGAGCACGAGCACGAGCACAAGCTCGGGCTCGGGTGGGTGGGCGGCGGCGGCGCGCGCGTGTGCGCGCGTGTGGGCTCTTTCACCCATCTTGGTCCGCTATAATTATTAAGTAACATAAAGTCACTTAATTTAAACACATTAAAAGACGTGTCACTTCTCCTATGTGGGATAATTAACACTAGTTAATTATTCCTTAAGCTCAAAGTCCAAGCTTTAATTAAAAGCTAATTATGCCCAACTTCAATCCACTATTTCTCACTCACTGGAAATCGGATTTGAGAAAGTGAATATACTACATTTATCTACGTAAAATGTATATCGACGCTATATCATTTATTCACAAAATTAAATGTCTTGTCATTTTTATTATTTGGTCAAAATCCATTGACCGGGCATATTGTACACCATGATTTCTACAATCCCCCACATGAGTGGAAATAGCCAAATGCATATGCATGCAGACACAAGCTCAACCCTAAAGAGGTATATAAGCATAAGCATAGGTAGTTGTTGGCTTTGAACCCTCCATAGTCGACACCATCGGATACACATGCGGCTTAGTAGTGCAATGCTTTGAACTAATCCCCCACGACTTGCACCGAAACAATGGTGTTAACGCTTAAACACCTCAACCTCATCCATTCTCACATTTTGTGTCCATTGACGTCTTGGACACCACTTTGGATTCATAAGTGCGTTTTATGAAGCGACCACACTTCGCACTTACATAGGTGGCTCTTAGTCAAGTACCTTGCCATACTTGGTCTCTTTGAGAACTCCATCTCTTTGAGATCCCTAAGAACCATTAAAAGTCATAGACTTAGCCTTTACCACTAGGCAAGTTCTCCAACACTCTATTGCTCTCTAGGGAATAGATATAGTTGAGTGTTTCTCATGAACTCTCATAGCTTAGTTGTCCCTTTGAACCAAGTTCTTAGGATCTCCAGTCTTCATGGTTGGGTTACCACTATGACAATTTTTTAATTTGTGGATTTCAAACCCATTCCATTTAGCAAATTATTCATTTGATCACGGTTTAACCCTTTGGTTAGCGGATCCGCTAGATTATCTTTGACTTTACATAGTCAATTGTAATCACCCCTGTTGTGATCAAATGTGTAACGGTGTTATGTCGTCGACGTATATGTCGAGACTTACCGTTATAGAAGCCATTGTTTGCCCTTCCAATAGCCGCTTGGCTATCGCAGTGGATAAGCACTGGTGACACTGGCTTAGATCAACATGGAATATCTTCAAGGAAGTTCTTAAGCCACTCGGCTTTCTCACCCGCCTTGTCTAAGGCGATGAACTCCGATTCCATGGTTGATCGAGCTATACATGTCTGTTTTGTGGATTTCCACGATACATCACCACCCCCAATAGTAAAGACGTATCCACTTGTTGAAAGTGAGTCTCTATTATCGGATATCCAATTTGCATCACAGTACCCTTCAAGTACCGGGGGGTATCTCGAGAAGTGTAGCCCAAGATTTTGAGTATGTTTTAAATATCTCAAAACCCTCACAAGAGCTCTCCAATGCTCTTTGCTTGGATTGCTCGTGTAACGGCTCAACTTGTTCACGGCACAAGCAATGTCAGGTCGAGTGCAATTAGTTAAGTACATAATGCATCCGATGACCCGTGCATACTCTTCTTGAGCAACGGGCTCGCCTTTGTTCTTGCTCAAGTGAACGTCAAGTTCAATTGGAGTCTTAACCGGCGCGCCATCATAGGCTTTGAATTTATTCAATATCTTCTCAACATAATGTGATTGTGTTAAGCTGATTCCATCAGACGTTCTTAGAATCTTCATTCCAAGAATTACATCGGCTAGACCCATGTCTTTCATGTCAAAGTTTCTCTTTAACATGGCCTTTGTATTGTTAATTACTTGAGTGTTGCTACCCAAGATTAACATATCATCAACGTATAGACACACTATAACATGACCGTTATTAGTGCTCTTGATGTAGACACATTTGTCGCACTCGTTGATCTTGAACCAATTTGATAACATTACATTATCAAACTTCAAGTGCCATTGCAATGGCGCTTGTTTCAATCCATATAGATACTTTACGAGCTTGCATACCTTTTTCTCTTGTCCAGGTACTACAAACCCTTCGGGTTGTTCCATATAGATTTCATCTTCTAGTTCACCATTTAGAAACGCGGTCTTTACATCCATTTGATGAATCTCAAGATTGTGCAATGCAGCAATAGCGAGAAGCACTCAGATAGATGTAATCCTTGTTACAGGTGAATAGGTATCGAAGAAGTCATGTCCTTCCTTTTGTTTAAAACCCTTTACAATTAATCAGGCTTTATACTTATCCACTGTTCCATCCGCCTTAAATTTCCTTTTAAGTACCCATTTGCAACCTAGAGGTTTCGCACCTTCAGGTAAATCTACCAACACCCAAGTGTGGTTTAGCAAAATTGAATCAATTTCGCTTTGAACAGCTTCTCTCCAATGTAACCCGTCTGAGCCATCGAAGGCTACTTTTATAGATGTCGGTTCTTCATCAAACATAAAAGCAATGTAGTCAGGACCAAATGTTTTTGGTGTTCTGACCCTATTACCACGTCTTAGAAATGTATTATTTGGATCGGACCTTGCACGCTTGCGCGATTTAGGTTCCTCATCCACTGATTTAGAACTAGTGGCTTCAATCTCCACTGGTTTAGAACTAGTGGCTTCTTCTTCAATTCTTGTCTTAGAATTGGTTAAGACTTTTTCTTTGTCTTTGCAAGGAAATGTATTTTCGAGAAATACAGTATTCCTTGACTCAATTGTTGTTCCTACAGTAATAGTCGATATTTCAGACTTGTGAACAACAAATCGATATGCACTACTATTAAGTGCATATCCAATGAAGATGCAATCAACCGTTTTAGGTCTGATTGTAACTTCTTTGGGCGGAGGAACCATCACCTTAGCTAAACACCCCCACACTTTGAGGTATTTGTAGGATGACTTCCTTCCCTTCCACAACTCATAAGGAGTAACATCTTTTCCTTTGAGAGGGATTTTATTCAAGATATAGTTGGCTGTCAATATAGTTTCCCCCCACATGTTATGTGGTAATCCTGAAGTCAAAAGCAGTGCATTCATCATCTCTTTTATAGTTCGATTTTTGCGTTCTGCAACACCATTAGATTGTGGTGAATATGGTGCAGTCGTTTGATGGATTATTCCACTTGCATTGCATAACTCCTCAAACGGGGCTACATATTCGCCTCCTCTATCGCTTCGAATCGTTTTGATTTTATAACCAAGTTGATTCTCAACTTCGTTCTTATAATTTTTGAACGCTTCTATTGCTTCATCTTTACTTCTTAAAAGATAAATGTAGCAATACCTTGTGCAATCATCTATGAAAGTGATAAAGTACATTTTACCACCTCTAGTTTGCACCATCTTTAAATTACATACGTCCGTGTGAATTAATTCAAGGGGTTTTGTGCTTCGTTCCACCGAGTGAAACGGCAACTTAGTCATTTTTGCTTCAAGACAAATTTCACATTTATCTTGGGTATCCACTTCATTAGCCTTTAGTAAATCTAAATTTACTAATCTTTTAATGACTTTTGAATTTACATGTCCCAATCTGCAATGCCACAAGTTTGAATACTTAATCAAGTAAGAGGAATTGGATGTTTTATTATTAGCCAATGGCTTTGCAACACTGCGAGTTGCCACACTAAGTTTGAAAAGTCCATCGGTTACATAACTTTTTCCGAGTGACTTTCCAAACTTGTATAGTACAAACCTATCAGACTCGAATACAAGTTTAAACCCCTTATTAACTAGTATTGATCCTGACACTAGGTTCTTGCGGATGTCCGAGACATGCATCACATCCTTCAAAGTGATAGTGACACCAGACGTCATCATGAGAATCACGTTGCCAATGCCGAGGACTTCGGAAGATGCTTGATTCCCCATGTTGATCTTCCTTCCTTCAACAGCAATGTAGGAGGCAAACTTGCTCCTATCCGAGCAGACATGAGCAGTAGCGCCGGTGTCGATGTACCAGCCACCCTTGTTATCAACAAGGTTAACTTCTTCAGTGACCACAACAATGAGGTCGTTTTCATCCCAGTCTTTGAACTCCTTCTCAACGACGTGGGTTGCCGGCTTCTTCTTCTTGCTGCGACAGTCTTTGGCAAAGTGGCCCGATTTGCCACATTTGTAGCAGTCGCCTTCAAACTTCTTTGTAGGCTGCTTTCCCTTTTCTTTGTCATTTGGACGATTTGGGCGAGGGCGTTTGTTGGAGGGACCGCCCCGCTCCAACAGGTTGGCTTTTGCATCAAAAGAGCCCTTAGCCTTTTGATCATTTTTTCGCACGTCTGCCTCAATGCGCAGCTTCACGATCAAGTCTTCAAAAGTCATCTCCTTTCGCTTGTGCTTGAGGTAGATTTTGAAGTCCCTCCAGCTAGGTGGAAGCTTCTCAATGGTCGTGCCCATTGTAAAGTTGTCGGGTAACGCCATTCCTTCGGCAGCAAGTTCATGGATGATCATTTGGAACTCCTGAACTTGTTCCATGACTGGTCTTGTATCGACCATTTTGTAGTCAAGGAACTTAGCTATTACCAACTTTTTGTTTCCCGCATTATCACTACGGTACTTTCTCTCTAGGTTTTCCCACACTTGCCTAGAGGTGTTTACAACTGAGTATACATTGTATAAACTATCATCTAAAGCATTTAGAATAAAGTTTTTACAAAGGTAATCTCCTCTGTGCCATGAATCATAGTGGGCCATGACCTCGATGTTCGTCTCTTGGTCACTTGGCGCGGGCAGCTCGTCTTCTGTGAGGAAGTTCACGACGCCCAATGTTGGCAAGTAGAACAACATCTTTTGGTGCCACCTCTTGAAGTCCGAACCTCCAAACTTTGGCGGCTTCTCGGTGGGTGGCATCATTCTTGGTGCCATTGGTGCCGGATTGACCCCATGGAAGGAGCCTATCTCGTTGCCCCCGTAGGAGCCAACAGTTGGGTTGGGCATAGAACCCCCAAGTTCGTGTTGGGCATAGTGCCCCCCACATTCGTGTTGATCCCGAAAGATCCAACACTAGTATTGAGCCCGAAGACACCAACACTCGATCCATTAAAGGATCCGAAGGAACCACTAAAAGTGGAACCAACCGAACCACCAAAGGTGGAACCAGTGGACGCCCCAAAAGGGTTGTCCCAAACCCATGGGACAGTTGATGAGGCGGCTGGGAAGCCAGGGGTCGGCATCATGGAGATGGTGGATGCATTGGCAGATGCACCGGTGGATGGAGTGGGAAGAGTGATGGCGGCGTTGGTGACCGGAACGGTGGATGCGGCAGTGGCCGGAGTGGTGGCAGAGGTGGTGTTGACGTTGGTCGACATTTCCAGCAAAGGTTTAAGTTTAGAAAGTTTTTAATTCATTTTCTGAAAGTCTAAGGTCTTCTGTAGTGTATATCTCGTCTTGCGATTGTTGGAGATATAGCTATAAAAAAACAACACTGACCGGGCGTAATACAACCCGAGAGAAGAGAAAAGAAAAACAGAAACGAAAATTACAATGGGAATTCGAAACTGTAAAGAAAAACTTAGCCGAGTCGAGGAAGGCCTCTTTCCACAAGATGAGATACGCCCCGGTAGTGTTCTCGGTTTTGGCGTGTCGTCCCCAAGGATGAAACGGCTATGTCTCGTTCGTTGCAACACCGCAGTTGGAACGAGCTCCGGCGAACTGGAAGAAGAAGAGGGCAGAGCTTCGAAAACTATGCAGAGAGAGGAAGTATGCTTGTGATTTTCAGTGTGTGAAATGCAGTGGAATGGCTAGCCTATTTATAGGCCAAGCCACCATGCAGGGTCAACCAAGCCATGAAGGCTCATCATGGCAGATTCGTAACCATCGGCGGTTACAAGCGTGTGGCAGGAGTGTGCCTTTCGCGTGTGGAGCGTGTGGATTTCTCACGTGGCAGCTCTGACTGTGCCACGCTTGACGAGGTGTCAAGCCACTTGGATTGCTGACTCAGCGGTGGTCTAAAAAGAGCACGGGCTCGGGCGGGCGGGCGGCGGCAACGCTCGCGTGTGCGCGCGTGTGGGCTCTTTCTCACATCTTGGTCCACTATAATTATTAAGTAACATAAAGTCACTTAATTTAAACACATTAAAAGATGTGTCACTTCTCCTATGTGGGATAATTAACACTAGTTAATTATTCCTTAAGCTCAAACTCTAAGCTTTAAATAAAAGCTAATTATGCCCAACTTTAATCCACTATTTCTCACTCACCGGAAATCGGATTTGAGAAAGTGAATATACTACATTTATCTACGTAAAATGTAGATCGACGCTATATCATTTAATTTCACAAAATTAAATGTCTCGTCATTTTTATTATTTGATAAAAATCCATTGATCGGGCATATTGTACACCATGATTTCTACAGTTATGACTAATTATTTCATAATTATCTATCTAGGATTGAGTTGTAGTATTGAATCTCATGAATCGTGATACAATCTTGCAAACCGAACACACACGTAATATATTGTTGTGCAAGTCTTCAATTTTTTTTCTCAAAATAACGAATTAACCTTCAAGGGTAGTTGGAAAAAAAATTACGGAAAGCAAATTATAAATATAATTAAGTTGTAAACTGTTTGTTGAGTATAAGACTCACGTGGTATGTGGCTGAGGAATGATGCAAAGCAAACAGCTACGAAATGTCGGCAATATATGCTACTGATGAAAGAGCATTTTTCAATCTTTTGAGAATTTATGATGAAATAATGTTTTTCAATCTTTTGAGAAATTATGATACACACTTAACTATAAAAATAGTACTCAGAAAATGGCGTTGGCATGTTTTTAGTACTCAATGTCCAAATAATCACATTTAGGATTTAAGACGCTGGATACTCACATTTTAGATACCACTTTTTACCATTTTGCCTCTGGAGCTATTAAGGGCATATTAGCCTTTTATTTGATCAGTTGGGACACCTAAGTTATAGTAATTTTTTCATGTTCGGGTACTTAAAATGTGATTTTTTCTACTTTAGATACCAAAAAGGTGCCATCATCATTTTTCATTTACCAACTTTATAGTTTAATTAATATACTCGCCGTCCCACGTCCCACGAGAGTATGCACATTCTAATTTGGAAACTTATTTTCTCTATTGGGCTTGGACTTATTCTTCATTAATAATACTTTAATTAATTTTTTCTTTCAATTTCTCTTATTTTACTAATTATGCGTGCATTAAAACTGTGCTCAACCAAAAGTACATACTCTTGTGGGACAAATGGAATAGTTTTACATTAATTTAATCATTTGCATAGTCAATTAGGTAGAATTCACCACATTATCTTTTCTCATCTTGTTTATTTGTTCATGTTTATTTTTTTTTCATTATTGCTTTATTAGTTGAATTAGAATAAAAATCCTTGTTAATTGTCTAAATTGTCAAAGTTGGTCCGTGGTAATTAAGTTGACACAATAAGTCTCTGTGGAATACGATACTCTTGCAAGCTATTTGCTACACTAACCTTGTACACTTGCGGGTATAGCTCGTGCTTAAAATAAAAGCGAGTCAAGTTTTCATGTGGATGTGCATAGTAGTTACAGACAATTTTCTGGCGATTTTGAAGTCTAAACAGTCTATAAAAGGATACCATTCTCTTTGTTTTTGAAAGAGTTTCCCATTGGTACCTCACACACCTCAACTAGAGTCCGATAGGAGAAGTTATGTCTGTTTTACGAAGACTGCACAATCCAGAAAGTTCCACTCGACCGAGTGGATATTCCACTCGGACCGAGTCATGTTATGCGAGAGTGCAGAATGTTCCACTCGATCTCACTCGACCCGAGTGACCTTTGTCGTTACAAAAAAACCTCATTTTCCATC
The DNA here is from genome assembly GCF_004379255.2 of Salvia splendens. Lineage (NCBI taxonomy): Eukaryota > Viridiplantae > Streptophyta > Magnoliopsida > Lamiales > Lamiaceae > Salvia > Salvia splendens. The sequence continues at coordinate 21,654,826 of NC_056035.1, forward strand.
TTGGGTATAAATGAGACTTAGGGCACGAATTTCACAAATATCTAAGCCACCCAAAACCAATTTCACGCCCTTAGAACACTCTTGAAGGTGAAGACTTGAAGATCGAAGCCTAAAACTTGAAAATTGAAGCTTCTATTCCAATTGTTCAACATTTGGGGGTATTTTATTAGTTTTTCTATGTTTTTACTTGGTTTATTTGTAATAAGTTTTGAATTAGCCATGAACATGAGGAACTAAACCTTCATTGTTGGATTCTTGGTGAAGATGCACTAATTTCATAATTGTTATCCAATTAATTTCGTATTTACCTTGCTCTTGTGCTTGTTTAGTTATTCTATAGCTTTATTCATTCAATTGAGTGGCTAAGTATTGAATGTGTCGTGTTGGGTTAATTAGAATAATCGTGAGATGAAATAGTTAATCTTGAAATGATAATTTAAACCATAATTCAATAGAACTCGGGGTAGTTGAGATTTTGTGTGAGGTCTTTGATCTTTTTAGTTCTTTTGGGAGTTAGGGGTTAAGGGTTAGAACGGTAGTTCATCGTAACACCTAATCTACGGATTTTTCATCTCGGGAGGTGGTTAAATTTAGTATCGTGATCGAATTAACAACCCTAAAGACACTAAAAGGTAGTAATACAAATTGATTAGATAAGAGCTTGGAATTGTACATCGAATCCTCGAGTTTAATAAATCACCACATTATCTTTTCTCATCTTGTTTTTTTGTTCTTGTTTATTTATTTAATTTTTTATTATTGCTTTAGTAGTTGAATTAGAATAAAAATCCTTGTTAATTGTCTATATAGTAGTCAAAGTTGATTCGTGGTAGTTAAGTTGACACAATCAGTCTCTGTGGGATACGATACTCTTGCATGCTATTTGCTACATTAACCTCGTACACTTGCGGGTATAGCTTGTTCCTAAAATAAAAGCGTGTCAAGTTTTTATGTAGATGTGCACAAGCATTAGTCAAGTTTTTATGTCGAGTCAAGTTTTTCTGTGGATGTGCATAAGCATTAGTCTAAAACTTGAAGATAGAAGCTTCTATTATGATTGTTCATCCTTTGGGGTTATTTTATTAGTTTTTCTATGTTTTTGCTTGGTTTAATTGTGATAACTTTGATTTAGCCATGAACGTGAGGAACTAAACCTCCATTGTAGGATTTTATAGTGAAGATGCACAAATTTTAAAAAATTTATCCAATTGATTTCATATTTACCTTACTCTTGTGTTTGTTTGATTATTTTTGAACTTATATTCATTAAATTTAGTAGCTAATTAATGAATGTATTAGGGTTAATTAGATTATTCGGGAAATGAAATAGTTAATCTTGAAATAAGAATAATTCACACCTTAATTCAATAGAATTCGAGAGAGTTGAGATTTTCTGTGATGTCGTTGATCTTTTTAGTTCTTTTGAGAGTTAGGGGTAATTGGTTAGAAGGGGACTTCAACTTAACAACACCAGAGACACTAAAAAGTACAAATACAAATTGATTGGGTAAGAGCTTGGAATTGTTCTTCGGATCCTCGAGTTCTACAAGTCACTACATAATCTTTTCTCATTTTGTTTATTTATTCTTGTTTATTTATTTAATTTTTCATTATTTCTGTAGTAGTTGAATTAGAACAAAAATCCTTGTAGATAGTCTGATAGTGTCAAAATTGGTAAGTGGTAGTTAAGTTGACACAATTAGTCTCTGTGGGGTACGATATTCTTACTTGCGATTTGCTACACTCACCCTGTACACCTGTGGGTATAGCTCGTGCCTAAAAAAAAGCGAGTCAATATCCTTAGAAGATATATAACCATTTTCATTTATATTATCTCAACATAATACCCATAAAAAACACTTATCTAACATATTTTATTAGTTTTCTTGGAATACTATCATAAAAACGTTATAGTATTCTGATATATGGTACACCCTTCTTCTAGCCTAACTAATTCATAGTATTTTTTTGGAATGTCGCAGTCTAAGTGAAATATTTTCTTTTTTGACAATATTAAATTTTCTTTTCTGTCTTACATTATCCTCTTATCTCTTATATTTTATTATCTTTTTATTTTATTCTACTTTATTATTTTATTCACACTCATACTTTTATCTTACTTCTACTTTATTATTTATAATTACTTTACTAAACGCCACTATCTAAATTCTTGTATCAAATAGAAATATATCACTTGTTTGGATAGAGGAATGTAGTACTCCCTCTGTCTTGCATTAGAGCATCTCCAGTAAGACTGGACGTCAAATAGCCCTCACATAGCCTTCACACTGCCACATCATCAGCACTACAATTCTCCTGCCACATCAGCTTGCCACATCAACTGGACATCAAATAGCCCTCACATAGCCTTCACACTACCTATCCACATCACTAATAACAATTATATAATTTAATTTACACTCGTATCAACATACGGAATTTAATTTACGAGACAAATACGGAAAATTCGAATAATAATATTAAAACTTAAAAAGTACATTAATTTTAAAAAAAAAGTACAATAATTTAAAAAAAAGTACAAAAATTAAAAAGTACATTAATTTAAAAAGTAAAACAAAAAGTAAGGTAGAGAGAGTACTCGTTAAAACAAGTGGTGCGAATGAAAATGACGTTCAAAGCGCGTATATATAGTGTTTTCGAATTTTTTTTTTTTTTTAAAATCTGACGCCGGTTTGACGCCGAATAGGGGGTCCTACAATGGCGCCGTGAGGATCGGCGTCGGAACCGGCGTCATCGCGCGAATCGGCATGGCCACGCCGATTTTGACGCCGATTTCTCCGACGCCGGTTCCAATGGTTCGGCGTCAGAACCGGCGTCGGCGAAAAATCGGCGTCGCGATTTTGACGCCGGCATTGGAGATGCTCTTAAGTGTCATATTTTGTCATTTCCGTCTTTACCATATTGTGAATCAATTTGTAATCCTTTATTGCATTATTTTAACACACTTTTTAATGTAATAAACAAATCATTTAGATATATTGTAGGACAAAAGACCAAGCTCAAATAGAGAGGAGATAGGAAAAAATGTCTGAATTTAAACAGTAATCAGCTTACCAAGATTAATTTCAAACACTTCTATAAAGACATCACTGCATTCATCTTTGAAAGAGTTTCGCGTGGATACCTCGCTCGCCTCAATCGGAGTCTAGTAGAAGAAGATATGACTGTTTTACGAAGACTGCGTATTGTAGCGAAAAAAGTGCGACACGGGCGTTTTTGAACCATAAACGCCCAACCGGGTGCTTTGGGCGTCTCACAAGTCAGAAAAAACAAGCGAGTCGGGCGTTTTTTGAGCAAAAAGATGCCCGATCGGGCAAAATGTATTTGAGCCTATTTTTTAAGCCCTAAATATTTAAATAGACAGGGCACAACTCAAAAACCATCTTTTGGCTGCTTAAGGCGATTTTAGAGGGAGAAAGAGGCTTAGAGTCCATTTTTTGTAAGAAAAAAGAAGCAGTAGCTTGGGAAGAAAAAGAAGCAGCTTGAGGAAGAAGAAGAAGAAGAAGAAGAAGAAGAAGAAGAAGCTCGAGGCTAATTATTCCGTAATCTTGCCCATATCGTAGCATTTACTTGTTTTCATGTATTATTGTCAGTATGAGTGGTAAGATTTTAGGGATTACTCCTAGATAGTTAGGGAAGCTTATAAATATGAATCAGTGATTTTGTTTTGATCGATTTCCAAATTTTGGTTCTTGTCGTATGTGTTTATTTTAATCTATGTTGGGTTTTGCTAGCAAACTTAATCTGGCAATGACCCTAACTTTCGTGTCTCTTTAACTTGGAGTAGGGAACTGACATAGATAAGAAACTCTAGGGCTAAATTTGATCAGGGGATAGTCCGGTGGAGGATCTTGGGTGTTGAACGTTAGTAAAAGCAAATCTCGAGCTTACTATGCTTCTTGTAGGAGTGCAGGGTTGGTGAGTAGAGCATAGGAGACGTAATCGGCTTATCCTAGGTTTAAAGTTCCACGGTCAGTGATCATCTGCATGCGAGCGTAAAATCAACACGATATCGATAAAATAATGGAAATTAATTAGATATTAGGATTCATGTGAACAAGTGACCCGATACAAGCTATAGGGGTGAGCACTCGGATTTCAGTTCGATTTTTCGTCTAAACCGAACCAAAACCGAAAAATCGAATTTAGTTCAAAACCCAAACCGAACCGAACCTGAAAAAACCGAAATAGAAAAACCGAAATGATATAAAAAACTGAAAAAATGAAAAAAAATATATTTATTAATATATATAATATATTTTATTTTATATAATAGAATATATATCTATAGAATATAAAATTAATAGTTGAATATATATATGTAATACATATTATATAGAATATATTAAAATAATATATATATATTATATAATATAATACTATATTAAATCAATAGAATATATTATACTCCCTCCGTCCCTTTGTAGTAGAGGCGTTTCTTTTCGACACGAGATTTAAGAAAAGTTGTGTTAAGTGAGTTAAGTAAATGAATAATAAAGTAGTCTTCCCTTTTTATATTTTATATTTTCAAAACCGAACCGAACCGAACCGAAATACCGAACCAAATTTCAAAATTTCGGTTTGGTTCGGTTCGAATATTCGATTTTCGGTTTTTTGCTCACCCCTAACAAGTTATGAGTAGTATTCCATTTTTATCGTGATTCCCTTGCATTTCGCTTTCTCGAGTAGTCCTTCGTTCGCCTTTTGATAAAAAATGCAAAATCAAACAAATTGGTTACTTTTTAGTTAGATTTTATAAGTTTAGCAATTAATCTCCTGCCTATGGATTCGACACCTTTTATGCTATATATTGCACATCTGTATACCTGCAGAAGTATATATTTTTAGGGATTTATTACTTGTTTTGTGGATCTAATTTGTACCCTAAAAATCACACCATCCTTCATTAAGAGACCTATTTCACTTAGACCATAAGTGATAAGTAGGCCTCACATTCCACCAACTTATTACACTCACATTTTATTATAAAACTAATATGTATATATAAGTGGGATCCATATTCTATTAACTTATTTAACTCGCTTTCTCTATAATTCTTAAAATTCGTGCTAAAACTAAAAAAATAGGACACTTAATTTGGAATAGACGAAATACTCCATCAATCGCACAAAAGATGTCACACTTTTCCTTTTTAGTTTTTTTTAAAAATAAACTCCTATAGAAAGGAGGAAATTACAATTGATATCAATAAGGTTCGAACTCGGCACCTCATACAATAATGTCTAAGCTCCTGTTTAGCTTGTCCTACAAAAGATGTCATATTTCCACTTTTAGAAAAGTTTTCTCTCAAATTAATATAAAAATTATAATTTCTCTCTCCACTTAACACACAAAGTAGAACTTCCTTTATTTTCGTACCATACCACAAATGTAACATTACGAGCGGCTAAACATAGCTGCGGCCCCCTACCGTGGAGACTCTAAGACGAGCACATGTTATTTATGTGTCAAAGGACATGCGGAAGGCGAGCTGTCATTGTCTGAAGATGAGTAAGTGCCATGTTTGTAAGCGCCAAGCTATCAAATGCCACTTCTAAGAGCATCCACAGTAGGAAGGACTTCCCTACGGACTAGCAATAGGATTTCCCAAAAACACCTTCTGCCACGTCACTAGGACTTCCCACCCCACTGCCACATCACTAGGACATCCCACTACACAATAGTGGACAAGCACTAGGACATCCCGGCGGACAAGTAAAATAATAAAAATTCACAAATTCGCAAATAAGCAATTACGGAATTAAAATTTTGACACGAATACGGGCGGAGAAAGTGCAATAATAATTTTATTAAATAAAAAAAATTAAAACAATACAATGCAACAAAAAAACAACAATTTAAACAAAGTTTAGTATACCTTGAATCTTTATAGTTTGTCGCTAGCCGAACGGGGGTCTCGTTGAAATTAAAAAAAGTAAAAAAAAAAATCGACAAATGATCTCGCCCGTCGGGTGCCCGCAATAGCGGACGAGCTGAAGGACGAGCGGCAAACCCGACGGACGAGGGATCGTCCGCCCAGCTCGTCCGTGACGCGCTCACCGGTCGCAATAGTGGACGAGCGCGACGGACAAGCGGCTCGCCGGTCGCTCGTCCGCCGGCTCAGCCACTATTGTGGATGCTCTAAACTCTAATTGGGCTTGCACTTCCACACGCCGCACCTGAATGAGTGTATTATTCTGGTTTCATTTGTGTGTTAAAACGCTTTTAACAGTTAATAACACTATATTATAGTACTCCACAATAAGAATGAGAATAAATTTAATTCACAGGGTATATGATTAGTTAAATGAGTATATGTCCTTTTATTTTGTTCAAAATATTTTGGGAAATTTTATTATGCGAACACCTGTCGGTTAATTTGCTAATATTTTATAATTGTCATAATTATGGAAGCTATTTTTAAATTGTGGCCTTTTTACACAAAAAAAACTGACCTTTTGTTGGAAAGACGTTTAATAGCTACTCTCTCTGTCCCATTAGAAATGAAATGTTTTTCTTTTTGGGTTGTCCCATTAAAAATGAAACGTTTCTAAAAATGGAAACAATACTCACTCTACTTTTCTTCTCTCTTACTTTACTCTCTCTTCATTAACTCACAAAACAACACTACATAAAATCCTGTGCCGAAAAGCAAATGTTGCATATTTAATGGGACGGAGGGAGTACATAATTGGAGTGAATAAATATCAATTAAATCAGGATCCTTACAAATATAAAACATACAATTTTTTCAGATTTTTATAATTTGAACACCTTATAAATGATGATGAATGTAAAAATGTTGAATCATCCAAATCAATAGTCATTAAAGTATTCCAAAGTTTTTTTTAGCATCTATTTTCTATCACGATAGCAGAATAGATAATAATCATAATTAATTATTAGTTTGTAAAGTTGAACTTTAACTCTTGCCTTTTCATATCTCAATATACTTTTGATGACTCCTTAATACGAGCAAAGGATGTTAACGAAAAATTGATGTGGTTCCTAAATATGAGCACAAACTGTTCTAGTTGGCTCCTAAACATGAGCTTAAAGTGTAAAAAAAGTTGAAATTGACTCCTAGACATAAGAAAAACTTTCAATGATAGAATGAATGAGTCATTGCGATGAATCAACACTGTTAATAGAAAAATTAAAATAGCCCTTTGAAACAAAAGAAAGTATAAGAGTGAAAAAATTGAAAATATGTAAGTTAAGTATCGAAAAGTTTGAGCTAGGGAGAGGGTTGAAAATATTGAAATTTTAAGATTTCCACATAATTAGATTCAATCAAGATCCTTATAAATATAGAAAATGAAATATTTTCATATTCCAACGATTAAAATATCCTAAAAAAAGTTGAAAATATTGAAATTTTAAGATTTTCACATAATTAGATTCAATCAAGATCCTTATAAATATAGAAAATAAAATATTTTCATATTCCAACGATTAAAATATCCTAAAAGACGATGAAGATAATAATGTAGAACCATCAACCCCAATATAATGCAATCCCAAAAGTATTTAAGATTCAATTATTTCTATATTTTATGTTCTAAAACATATAGTTAAGGTTGAAATTGTTTTGCTAATTTGTTTTTTCACCCAAAAACAAGAAAATAGTATATCATTAACCATTTATCCCTTTGACAACAAATAATACTCTCTATGTCCCATAATAGATGTCACACTTTCTTTTTTAGTTTGTCCCATAAAGGATGTCACATTTCCTTTTTTTGAAAAAAGTTTCCTCTCAAATTAATATAAATATATTATTTTCTCTTTCTACTTATCAAATAAAACAACATCTCCTAAAATCTCTTGTCAATCCCCAAATGTGACATTTACTATGAGATGGAGGGAGTACTTATTTATTGATGGTCTTTTGTACTCTAACTCAAATCAAACCAAACATGAATTTGTTATAAAAAATGAGAACCTATTTTGGCATTTGGGTTTTGGCTCTGGGATACTTCCATATGCACAAAAGTGGGTTTGAGATGCTCGCCGTATATTGAAAACAAAATTGGGCTTTTAGTCTAATGGGTTCGATTATTAATACTCCATTCGTTTTATATTAGGAGTTACTTTAACTTTTCTATACTTAGTGTATCAAAATGATAATAAATAGTTAAAGTGGAGATGTGGTCAAATAAGAGAGAGACTCTTCTCTACTTCTCTACGTTATTTTCTCATTTACTTTAATATTTCTCCACTATAATTATTTATTATCATTTTTATTAAACTTATAAAAGTCAAGGTGACTCTTATGAACGAAGGGTGTATTTATTAAAATAATGAGTCAAAAATAAATATGTAATTCTAAATGATTGGGATTTGGGTCATGATTTTAGGCATGAGAATGATTAAATTAGGAGTAAGAGCATCCACATCGGCGAGCACAAGCTCGTCTGTCTGTCCGTGCCAGCGGCGCGGATGAGCTGTCCGCTGCTGCGCTCTTGCCGCTGGCACGGCGCTGCTCGATGCATCAAGCACGTCCGTGCCAGCGAGCAGGCGACGTGGCAGCTTCCTATTGGCCAACGGCTATATTTTTTTTAAAAATCAGATTTTAATTAAAAAATCTGATTAAAAATAAAAAAAAATTTCTCCACTTCCCAAAAAATTATATCCGTTTTCTACCCACTTTTAATTTATTTTTCAATTTTTTTCCCCAAAATACACATTTTCATCTATAAATACCCCCACTTCCATACCAAAAATTCACACCACACTATACAATTCTCATCTAAATTCTCTCATTTTCATTCTCAATTCTCAATCTTTCTTTCACTCTTACTCTTACAACAAAATAATGTCCGGCCACGGCGATCACCCCCCGGCTCCCACTGTTGGAACCCCGATTGGTTCGGTTCACAACCGTTTCCTAGTCCGGAAACGGAATATTCGGCCCCTCCTCAAACCCAAGGTTCGGAAGTTCCGGGTGACTACCGGCCTAACCCGATCGACGACCAAGATGCCCCCGAAGGGCAATACAGGTGGACACCCGAGCCTAGAGCGAGGTCGAGCGGCCCCTCCCAAACTCCGACTCCGACTCCTCCTACGCGGTGTCCGCACACCGTACACTCCGGGGGAGATGAAGCAATTTTTTAAAGCGTTCTTGTCAATCTCCGAAGATCCGGAGGTTGGCACGAACCAATCCGACGATCATTATTGGTGGCGCATCTGTCGCCGGTACAATGAAAACCGGCCGGCTGGAACAATCGAGCGCAACGAGAGTATGGTGTGCAACGCCATATACAGAGCCAACGAAGAAATCCAAAAGTTTCAGGGGTATTACCTCCAGGAAGAGCGGTCGGCGGGGAGCGGCGGGAACGAGGTTGACATCATCAGTTCCGCCTTGTCGACCTACTAATCCATGAACTACAAGCCGTTCAAGTACCTCAACATTTGGCAGGAGACGCGGTCACATCGGAAGTACAGGGGAGGCGTAACATCCTCCTCTAGCGGCTCCTCCAAATGGTCAAGGTCGGTATCCCTATCCGACGCCGGCTCCGAAGACGTGGCTAGTCAACTTGCCAGAGCTAACTTGGGTAGCCCCGACGCCGGCCCGAGCGGTTCCCAACGCCGACCGCAAGGAAGGAAGAAGGCGGCGGCCAACCGCCGTCACGCCGCGACTCCATCCGCCCCCGCTCTCGAACCGGCTCCCGCTCCCGCTCCCTATGTGCCACCCTAACCCCCCACCAACTCGTTGTGGGGAGTTTTGGCCCAACTCAATTTTGCCGATAGGTCCAATATGACCCCCGAGCAACTTCGATCGCATGTGGCGATGATACAGGGTCTCCAAAGAACGTTGAGGGTATTGCCAGATGATGACTAGTCTTCCCCGGGGGCATTTTTATGCTTAAATTATGTAATTTTTATTTTTTAGGAGTTTAATTATGTAATTTTTATTTTTTTCAATTTTAAGTATGCAATTTTTATTTTTTGGTATTTTAATTATGCAATTTTTATTTTTTAAGAATTTAATTATGTAATTTTTAATTTTTTTTTTATAATTTGTAATATTATTTCGGGTATTTTTAATGTATTTTAATTTTGTGGAAATGTTTTTATTTAAATTGAATAATGGAATGGTGAGACCCTTGTGCTCGTCCTTGCGGAAGAGCACAGATGTGGGTGTTGTGCTCTTGCCTAAGAACAGACAGAAAAAGTGGGGCCGGACCCACACCCGTGCTCGTTGGCAAGAGCACGGACGGGGATGCTCTAATTAGAGAAATCACACTTTTTGGATCGAATATGACATCTTTGTCGGTGAGAAATAAAAAAATATTGAGAAGGCAAGGTACTTGTAAAATACTACTCCTATGTTTATTCAATGAAAATGGATGTTAGTTTGTTGCATCCAGTGGGATATAATTGTAATTGGAATACATCAATATTTATAAAATAATTTCGTTAACTACCAATTTCGGTAACCATGTGATGTATAATGTATAAATACTGTACATAGTAATGTTGTTGTAGTGTGATTCACAGGTGCCCAAGTTTACAGTTCCAACGGTTAATCGCGAAATCGTAACTGGCGGTTACGGTTCCGAACCAGAACCGTGAGAATTTATACAAACTGAAACCGTCGATTTTAAAACCGTGGTTCGATTCAGGTTCAAAATTTTGAACTGAAACCGTGCCGGAACCGCCGGGAAACAACGGTTCGGAATCGTAAAAAACCGCTAGTTCGGAATCGAAACCGGCAGTTTTAGAACCAGAACCGGAACGGCGAACGACCCTCATGGTTTGGTTCTGGTTCAACAATTTTCAAAACCGAAACCGGCGATTCCGGAACCGTGGGCACTTCAGTGTGATGTGATCGCATCAAAATCAAATATGCCACGTCAGTTTTGGCTGCCAAAATTAGCATTATAATACTGTTGAAGATAAGTTTAAACTATCGCGCAGTAGTTTAAAAATCATGAAACACGAGATTATTGATACAAAAAATTAATAGTGACAAAATGTGTGTGTGTGTTTTTCTGATATTTATGTCACTATTAAACGAAGATAAAAATTAATTTCATTTTGGATCTTTTTCTGAACTTGTATAATAGTACTATATTCTAGACATTTTATATAGTTTGTTTCTCAGTATTTGGTACTCCAGTAAAGTATTTTGATAACGTTACTTGGTTGTTAGAAGAGTAATATGACGATATACACAATTATAGAGTTATGTAATGAGGTGTGATTCATTACTTATTAACAATACTTTAATTATTTTTTCTTTTCATCTCTCTTACTTTATTAATGTTGCAATAAAATCCGTGTCAAATTCAAAATACATATTCTTTGGAAACAGAGAGAATATTATATCAATATTATTATGTTGTCTAACAATATGAGAATATCCTATTCAGTGGAAATAAAAAGTCCTAGTCAGGGGCAATCGATTAAGGATATCGGAGCTCTATAAATTGAAAGTTGAAACCAACAACATAATTTCAAATGAATAATCACACAAAATTGTTTATGTGTGTTGATCAAGCGGTAAAGAGATTAATGTCTAAAGCTAAAGATCTTAAGTTTGAATTTTTGTGACAATGAATCGTAATCTTCCCATCCAACAAAATTAATCTTTGCTTTAAACTAATGCTTTTATAGTTTTACGTTTTACTTTCATTTTGTTTATGTTTTCATATCATTTTGTTTATATTTTCAACATAAACTTTATTAAGTACATTGTTTAATTACATAGTCCATTTACAATGCAAAGGGCTTAGATTGATCACATTTCCATTAAAAAAAGCCGGCCGAAATAAATATCTTCGTTTCGTTTATATAAGTATATATGTAGGTGAAAGTGCAGGTTTGTGTCAGGTGTCGTTTCGAGCAAAGGATGTATCGTACTGATCAGGATGGAAATCCTAGCTAAGCCTGAACCTGGTATCAAAAATTCCTCAACCCACTTCTACTGACTAGTATAGTGGACGTAAGGGTCGAATCCCACATAGATGATGCGTTTTGGTATCGTGGTGATATTCTGGAAGGTTTGGTTAGCTACCACGCTTTGGGTTGAGACTTAATCTAGGCTGGAATCTAAGATGGTACTCTACAGACTAAGAGGTGGGAGAGATGTTTGACAGGCGGCTGTGTACGTGAGAGTGGGGAACATGATGTTTCAGAAACATATGGAAAGTACGAGTTTACTATAAAAGGCTAAACGGAATATCAGAGGAAAAGAGGTAGTTAGGTGACTAGGCCTACAGATCTGAAAAGTAACAGCTGAAAAGTAAAGGACAAAAGTAAAAGTGGTTAAAAAGCAAAAGTGGTCCCAAAGTGGATGGAGATGTATTCTTCTTCAACATGAATCAATTCAGATCAGCAAATCCAGACTTATCACCATAGAAACACAGATTAACAACTTCATGAACACAGATCTACAATTAAAACTTCAAATCAAAAGATCGAACACCGAAACTGCAACTAAACTTACTGGGTGACATGCAAGGTGGCAGAAACTACGTAAACTAGGCCTTCACACTTAACCATTTCAGATCTAAAATCTAACAGCAAACTGAACTCATAAACTTAGATCTATCAATTCGGAAATGAAAACATGCTCGCAACAACAGGAAATTACCGTAACAACTGGATCTAAGCTATCTAGGCAGAAAAGAACGAAATCAAACAAGAACCGATGCAGAAAAACAGCTTCGTATCATTAAATCGTTTGGATCGCAACTAAGACTTCAAAGTAAGCAAATATTGAACGTGCAACAATTCCAACGTAAGAAAACAAGTGCGATTAACTAAGAAAGCAAATAAAGATTGTTTTGCCACTCCGGCGATGAAACTGTTAACACTACGATCACGCTGACTGGAATGAAAAGATGTGGAACTCTGGCGAACTGATGGTCTTCAGGTGACCATGGCTGTGGCAAGGAATGAGAATATGAAGGATAATGCTGAAGGGTTGATCTACCGAAAAAAGATTGCTAACTAAGCGTAGGAGTTAATGAACTCATTCCTCCCTCTTCCTCCTTTCTCTCTCTCCAACTGGGTTCCTTTTATAGAGAGGCCTCCCTTGATTTTTAGGGTAGACTCTCTTCATGAAATGACCCTTTTTGCCCCTTGCCTGCGGCTGATCTTCCTAGCTATCCTTCCTCTCCATCTCGAGCCTTCTTGGCATGCATCCTGGTCAGTATTGCACCCTTCTGACGCCTTTTCATCTGAATTATCCGAACATTCCCATACTGGCTAGAACACTCTCCCTGCACACTTTAACAACTGTTTTACAGATATATTCCAATTATGCACATTATACTGACCAGTAACCAAGGCCTAGAATACGACTTGTCAGTAGGCAGGGTTATACTAAAATGACAATCTAAATTAATAGGAGTAGATTCAACATTAGTCTGCCATGTGATAAGCTTGCTTGCCTATATATTCGCAGATTGTTTGATATGCGATTGAGTAAAGGCCAAAAATGGTCCTAAACATATGGCGCTTTTATGATTTTGGTCCTGGACATTACGTTTTGAATTATTGCATCCTACACATTTGAAATCGGGCAAGAATCAGTCCAAAATGGATAAAACCGTTAAAAACAAACGGTGAATGGAAGTTAAGATCACCCAAACTCTCGGCCAAACACCAGATTTGCTCAGTCACTCATTCCTCACCGGGATGTTAGGACTGTATTCTCTCATAATGCTGAACCACAGATGCTTTGGACTTAGATCTCACGTGCGGCTACCGAAGGTTTTTTTAAAGCTTGTAACGGGGCTGTTGGCTTGTAGTGTTTGGGTGGTTGTTCCTAAGGCTCTAAGGTTCAAAAACCATTACTTTATTCTGATGCGGGGGAACTGTGTGCGCTCAGGCTCTTGGTTGTCACTTCTGCTTGGCTGGACCTTTTGTGAAATTGCTTCCCAACTAGTCAGTAGCGTCTTGGGGCTTTGCCACCCTTGTTCCTTCTCATTTTTTTTTTATTTTTTTGTGGTCAAGTATTTTCGACCATTTTCTTCACATTTTTTTCTTCATTTCGTGGCTTCGCCACCCTTATTCCTTCTTGTTTTTTTTAAAGACCTAGAATGATTTCCTGGTCGATTTTCTCCTTGCCTCTCAATTTCTTGCTCCAGTTGGTTTCTTTCTTGTATGTCCTTCTGGCCAGTGGCCTCCTTGCCTCATGCCTTGCACACAACAGTCCCAGTGGCTAGGGGTTATATCTGGGTATATACGGCTAGAAAGTGGGGTTCTACAGGGTGGTTTTTTTTTTTTTGGGGGGGGGGGGGTTTCCTACTGCCTTCAGTGTTTGCTACAAGCGGTCACTTCACCCTAGGAAACTTGTGGCAGCCACTCTTTTCTTTCCTGAATTAGTGGAAAGTGGTTCCACTTAGGGCTTTTATCTCACATTTAAAGAGGGCTTTTGTGTTTGAGCTCTAAGGATGGGCTTTTCTCTCATACTCGCATCATCTATACTGACTAGGAGACACTAAGGGGGTCGGTTTCCATTGTCCAGCATGTCTTATCTCCCTCAATTCCCCTCACCGTCAACTCGAGACAGTTGAGTTTTAAGCCCAATCACACGCATACGAAAAAAATAGACCTAGACACTACACAAACACTAAACACAGAAAACACATATGTACATATGTCATACTGGCCATTGCATCCCCCCTCCCACTTCACAACTGTCTTCCCTCAAATAGAGCTGTGAAGTGGAAAAAAGGTAATGGCCAGTATCACAGACACACCAAACAAGCAAAACACATGCGTTTACTAAAAACTTCTCACACTTAGACTATATAATAGGCTAAGTGGGTGAATTTAAAACCTAAAAAGAACCCAACAAACACAACACATATATACCAAACTCCTCACACTTAGACTACGCAGTAGGCTAAGTGTGAGCTACATGCACACGAAAACAAAACAAAGAAAACACGAACACATGCGTCAAAATAGCAAACCCTTTACTTTTCATACTTAGACTATTATATAGGCTAAGTGTTATGAAAGGGGTTTGCTCACATACTACACATTATATTACCTACAAAAAACACACATAAAAATGAAAAATGAAAAACTAAAACTTAAGAAAAACTAACTTGTCAGGTGGGGTGGTGGTCACGCATTTCTCCTGCTCCTCCTCGGTGCAGGGACTGGTGCAGGTGGTTCCTCCAAATCCTCTTCCTCGTTTCCGGATGGTTCTTCCTCAGATTCCTCTTGTTCCTCTTCTTCTTTCTGCTCTGCTTCTTCCGTCTCGGGTACTACCTCCTCTGATACTCGTGGTTCATTAGTTCGGCCTCCGTGGCCACTCGGTCCTGCTTCTCTCACTAGCTTCCCCGTTCCCAACTCCTTCAAGATTTCTTCCATCATGTTAGTCAGGCGAGCCAACTCTGCCCTAGCTTGTCGATTTTCTTTCGCCATCTCTTCCACTGCCTTTTCTAGCCTCTCCTGTCTCTGCTCTTGATCTTGTGTCTCCGGATGTGCTGCAGATCTCCCAGTCGATATAGCCTCCTCACCCATCGTGTAAAACCGTGGTACTCCTTGTCTCATGTACACAGCATTCGTCCGGACGAAAAATGGGGTGTCAAACAACCCAGGGGGGGTCTACCATGATCTGGGGAGATAAGCCTTCAGCCTCTGTGATGATGATGTTGTTTCTGAAGAACACTCCCAAGATATGGCAGAGAGTGAGGTTTCTCGCTGGGTGGGTGGCAATTAGATGGCATTGGTACGCTGTCCAGAATCCCATATGTAATTTCCTTCCGCGCTTCGCGCACCACAGAAGGTATAACTCTGTCATTGATGTTCTTACCGCGGAGTTCGACTGCCCCAACAAATTGATCCTGGGCAGTAGGACTGGTTTCCTTGTGGCCTACTGACCTGGATGCGAGGTCCAGACCCTCAGCCATCCCGTCAGCCTCTTCACCTTGGCCACTCAGTGTTGGAGAGACTGCTTCATTTTCCCTTGCAGTATCCTCTAAGTCAGTAGTAGGTAAAAACTTCTCCCCAGGTTTTGTGGGAGTAGCCCTTTCCTCATCACTCAAGATCTCCACCGGATCTGCCTCTGTGTTTGGGTTACCCTCTCTGGCTTCGGCCTCTCTGCCCTCGGATAGCGCTTCAACACCAACTTCCTCTTGACTGCCTTTGGTTTCGTCACCGGAGGTGCTACTGGTTCTGGTACCTCCGCTCTTGGTACTGACTCTTTCTCAATATGCTCATCACTCTCCCCCACCTCTGTCTGGGGAGTTTCTAACTCTGGCTCTTCCTCTCCTACTGCCCTAGATGTGAGGTCCAAATCCTCAACCATCGTGGCAGTATCATCTTCCCTCTGATTTACTCCATCCAAAATTGCCTGAAATTCATTATCAGTCATTAAGCCTTGTTTCTTGGCCGTCTCATTCAAATCTATCTCTTCCCTTGCTGCTTCTTGAGGAATGGGTTCCGCTGTTGGCGTTTTCTCTGGTTCATCGCCTCCCTTCTGGCCCTTTTCCTCCTCTCTTCTTCTCGCTTCACTTTCTTCTGCGTCGGAATCATAATGGGCGGAGATGGGGTCAACCTCCATCGAATCACTCTGTTGTGGAGTTTGGGAAGGTTCCGCAGACTCAGGCGGTGCGATAATTGAGGGAGATTCTCTTCCTGGTGGAATTTCGGAGGAAGTCGGAATGGAGCTGGGTGGTTGTACCGTGGATTGCACAATCGGTTCAGATGGGGTTTCTCCGGTCATGCTCCCTTTTCCCTTGATTTGACTAAAACCGGCCAGCGCCGCCGCCCAATCTCTATTAGGGTCCTGCTGTCGAAAGAATTCCGCCATTACATCCAAGGAGACCATTGTTGGCGCCTGAGAAGTCGGCTCCGGTAGTTGCGGTTCTGGTTGTGGGCTCGACGACCGTCCTTCCCGCGACGGTGGTGATTCTGGAGTTTCTTCCCTGCGGGTTGAAGTGGGTTTGATTTTCTTTGCCCATGCTTTCTTTCCCATGGCTAAGATCTGTGATTTTCTGTGTGTAATGTGGGGGTTTGGTGTTTGTGGAGAGATGGTGAGAAATTTTGCAGAGAGAAATTGCAGGTGAGGGTTTTGAAATCAAATGGGAGACACGGCGTGGTTATGAAGTTGGAATAGGCAGTTGTGGGTTGTAACTGGCTGGAGGCGGTTTTCAGGTTGCGCTGATTCGAGTGAGAGACGGTTGGTAATGTTGGTCTCTGATTGGACGTTGCCTCTCGTTTCTCTGCTCACGCGCCCTGCCAGCCACTGTCACCCTGCAAAAGCTGCAACAAAGTCCCAATTCAAATTTGGCCCTTTAATGATTTCCCCCTATATTTTCCTAGATTAGAAACAAAGTAAAAAGAACACTTAAATAAAATAGGAGTTTCACCAAAATGGGATTCTGATGGTCAGTATATACTCCAAATTAATAGTTGAGGTCCGAAAATATTTTTGGGTTTTCTTAAAATTAACTAACAGGCAAAGATTAAATTAACTACTACGAATTTACACTATTTACATCTCCCTTAGGAAAATTAGAATTCTACTTTGCCAGCATATGTAAATTACGCTAAAAGGAGCTAGCCCAGTGGAATTCCAATCCCTATCCTACCGGTCAGTATGAAACCTGAGTATGTGGTTGCAGTGGAATCTCATCCACCACAGCCATATCACTATTGTCCCTAAATACTTTTAGCCTATGCCCATTCACAATAAAAGGTTCAGAGTTAGGAAGACTCCCTGAAATCTCCACTACTCCATTAGAACGGAGTGCAGTGATGACATAAGGCCCTGTCCACTTTGACTTGAGCTTCCCGGGCATGAGCTTCAGTCTCGACTGGAAAAGTAGTACTTTCTTCCCAACATGGAGATCCTTGGTCCTCAGATTCCTGTCTTGCCACAACTTGGTTCTCTCTTTGTACCACATGGCTGAGTCGAACGACTCCAATCTAAGTTCCTCTAGCTCCTGCAACTGCAGCTTCCTTTCCTCTTCACAGGCTGTAGTATCCACATTTACTTGCTGTACTGCCCAGTATGCTCGGTGCTCAATCCCGAGGGGTAAGTGGCACATCTTTCCGAAAACAATTCTGTATGGGGACATTCCTATGGGAGTTTTATAGGTTGTCCGATATGCCCATAGAGCATCCTCTAACCTCACGCTCCAGTCTTTCCTAGAAGGATTGACGGTTTTTTCCAGAATCTTCTTTATCTCTCGGTTAGAGATCTCGGCTTGACCGCTTGCTTGCGGATGGTAGGGGCTGGATAATCTGTGGTGCACACCGTACTTCTTCATCAAGGCTTCGATGGTGCAGTTATAGAAGTGGGTGCCTTGATCGGATATTATGGCCCTTGGTACTCCGAACCGACTGAAAAATGTTACTTTTGAGGAACTTGGCTACCTCTCTTGCTTCACACGTACTTGTGGCCTTGGCTTCTACCCGTTTGGAGACGTAGTCAACTGCTACTAAGATATACAAGTTCCCATACGACGAGGGAAAATGCCGCATGAAATCCATCTCCCATATGTCGAACAACTCACAAACAATGATCGGGACTTGTGGCATTTCATCTCGTGCTGATATTCCACCGGTCAGTTGACAACGCTCATAACCTCTACAGAATTCGTAGGCATCTTTGTTGAGGGTTGGGCAATAAAATCCGCTATCCAGAATCTTTCTTGTCGTTTTCCTGGGACCGAAGTGTCCTCCACATGCCAAAGAGTAGCAATGCGTCAATACGTCCCTTTGCTCCCAGTTAGGAACGCATCTTCTAATCACTTGATCGGCTCCTACTTTCCAAAGGTACGGGTCGTCCCAAAAGTAGTATTTCGCTTCACTCTTGATCTTCATTCTTTGAGCTTTGGTGATGTTCGGCACTTCTGGAAGCTCTCCTGAAACTAAGTAGTTGGCTAGGTCCGCACACCATGGCTTCTGCCCTATTTTTTCCTTTCCTTTTTCTGTCACATCCTGGCCAGTAAGCTTCATCACTCCTTCCCAGTCAATTTTTCTAGCGGCGAAAATCACTTCACACAAGTGTTCCTCAGGAAATCGATCTCGCACCTCCTCGCTATTCCCATCCTGCACTATCCTGCTCAAATGATCCATAACCTTATTCTCAACCCCCTTCTTGTCTTTCACCTCCCAATCGAACTCTTGTAACAAGAGTACCCATCGGATTAAGCGGGGTTTGGATTCTTTCTTGGTAACCAGGTACTTAATGTCTGCATGGTCAGTATAAACGATGACCTTTGACCCCAACAAGTACTGCCTAAACTTCTCGAATGAATAAACCACGGCCAGCATCTCCTTCTCAGTGGTATCATAATTCCTTTGGGCTTGATTTAAAGTTTTAGACGCATAGAAAATTACATACCTTCTTCCCTCGATCTTCTGACCCAGCACAACTCCCACTGCATAGTCGCTGGCATCACACATGACTTCAAAAGGATGCTCCCAGTCAGGAGCCCGGATAATGGGTGCAGATATCAACCTCTCCCTGAGCAAGTTGAAAGCAGCCTTGCATTGATCATCAAAATTGAATTCCACCTCGTTTTGGAGAAGTCTGGTAAGGGGTTGGGCAATTTTGGCAAAGTCTTTAATAAATCGGCGATAAAACCCCGCGTGCCCTAGAAAACCCCTTATTTCCTTCTAGTCAGTAGGGAACGGTAGTTTGGAAATGACGTCCACTTTGGCCTGATCCACCTGGATACCTCTCTCTGACACCACGTGCCCTAGGACGATGCCCTCTGTGACCATGAAATGACACTTCTCAAAATTCAAGACTAGGCTCTTCGCTCGACACCTCTCCAAGACTACATCCAAATGACGAAGGCATGACTCGAAAGAGTCTCTGTAGACTGTGAAGTCATCCATGAATATTTCTATACACTCCTCAATTAGATCGGAAAATATACTCATCATGCATCGCTGAAATGTTCCCCGAGCGTTGCAAAGTCCGAACGGCATGCGTCTGTACGCATAGGTTCCAAACTGGCAGGTGAAGGTGGTCTTATCCTGGTCTTCAGGGTTCACGTAGATTTGAAAATACCCATTGTACCCATCCAAAAAACAAAAGTACTTCTTTCCAGCTAGTCGCTCCAACATCTGGTCGATGAACGGTAGAGGGAAGTGGTCTTTCCTGGTCGCGGCATTCAGCTTGCAGTAATCTATGCACATCCGCCAACCAGTGACTAGCCTTGTCGGTATCAGCTCATTCCTTTCATTTTGAACCACCTGAATCCCGGACTTCTTGGGAACCATGTGCACAGGGCTGACCCACTCGCTATCGGGCACCGAATAGATAATCCCTAATGACAGCAACTTCAAGATTTCCTTCAATATTTCCTCTCGCATGTTGGGATTCACCTTTCTCTGCGAATCTCGATGTGCCTTTGCCCCTTCTTCTAGCCTAATATGATGCATGCAGACGTCAGGGCTTATTCCCACCAAATCTGTAAGGCTCCATCCAATTGCTTTCTTGTTCCTGCCTAGGACGGTCAGTAGCCTTGCTTCTTGCTCCTTTGTTAGGCTGCTGCTTATGATCACCGGATATGAATTTTCCTCCCCGAAAAAGACATACTTCAGGGTTGCTGGTAACTTCTTCAATTCAACTTGTGGATTCCTCCCCGAGAAAGACATACTTCATGGTTGCTGGTAACTTCTTCAATTCAACTTGTGGGAGAAGTGTGTCTGTTGGTAGAGGGTTCCTTGCAGCATCCCCTTCCTTTTCTAATTCTCCCTCAGAAAATTCATCTGTACTGACTGGTAGCTTAGCCCCTGCGGCTCCAAAAAATTCTTATTTCTGGCAGAAGTCCTTAATAACTCCTTCTATCTCTTCATCAGTTAACCCTTGGCTACTGATCAGGTCACACCATGCAGCTGCCTCTACATCAGCCTGCCCATATACATCCAATGCTTGTAGCTTTTCCTGCAATAATTCAGTCTCAAGAAAATCTTGGACTAGGGGGTCAATTACATCCACATAGCATAGATTTTTAGAATCGATAGGTTTTTTCATGACCTCATTGATATCGAAGGTAAACTTTTCTCCATGAAAATCAATGCAAATTGTTCCCTCAGCCATATCTGCAATCGTCTTGGCTGTCCTAAGAAATGGCCTTCCCAACAATATACCGCTAGACTCCCTAGTTTCAGACTCGCCCATCTTGATCACGTAAAAGTCAGCAGGATAAGTAAAATCATGTACTCTCACTAACACATTCTCTAACACACCCTCAGGACTTATACATGACCTATAGGATAGTTGGATTAATACCCTAGTGTTGGATAATGTTACTCCCTTCAGCCGATTATAAACTGACAATGGCATAACATTTATAGAAGCTCCCAGATCACACATTACATGCTCGATTTTTACATCTCCTATAGTTATGGGCAAAGTGAACATACCTGGGTCTGCTCTCTTGGGCGGTAGCTTTTCTTGCACAATTGCTGACGCTATTCCTTCCACCATGATCTTCCCATCTTCTAGGCTTTCCCGGCTATGAATTCTTTGATAAATTTTCCAAGCGGGGGTAGCTTCACGGCTTGGAGGAATGGTATGGTGATATCCACCTTCCCAAAAATTGACATGTAATCAATTGGGTTTTCCTTCTTCCTCTTGGTCACGAACCGGTAAGGGAATGGTTTTTTTTTCTTTTGCCTCTTCAGTCATTCCTTCAACAGCCTTCCCTGAGTTTTCCTTGGGTACATTCTGGGCTGGAGCCTCCTTCGTGGGTTCCGTTTCCTTAGGAGGGTCTCTCCTGGGCAGTACGCCTCTTGTTTCATTCTTTTCCAATAGTGCTTTATCTAAAAAGAATGGATCCTGCATCTGAGGTAGAGGTCTGTTGAGCTCTCCCTCCAAGACGACATCCTTCAGTATATTCGTCCCACTAGGCTCTCCATTGGACTTCTTCGGTTGGGGTCCCTCATAGACAGTACCGGACCGCAATGTGACCTTGCTCACGTTCGCCTTTTCAGGAACATGGACTGTAGATGGGAGTTTTCCTAAATTTCTCTTCATTTCACCCATTGAACTCGCCAGCTGAGCCAATTGCCTATTCATCATGTCTATGTTCGCCTTATGCTCCTTCTGGGCATTCTGCATCCCCTGCACTACTTCATTATTGGACTGCAACTCACCCTTGATACTTTGCTACGAAGCGAGCAATTCTCCCATCATGTCCTCCATAGATCTCCTCGACCTGTTAGGATATTGGGACTGATTTGGTCCTTGGTGATGGTTATATTGGGGGTTTTGGTTGGGTTGGTAATTTTGGAAGTTTTGCTGGTTCTGGTTAGATGGGTAGTGGTTATACTGGCCAGGAGGGTTGTACTGGTCTTGATGATATTGATTCTGGTTCTGGCCTTGGAAATGGTTCTGGCTTTGGAACTGGTTTTGGTTCTGCTGATGTTGGGAACCTTGATTATGCCGACTCTAGTAATTTTGGAAGTTTCTCTGGTGGGGTGGTACATAAACAGGGTTTGAATTTTGGTTCTGTGGGTTCTGGTTATGGGTTTGTTGGTTCCTTCCTGACCAGTTGGCCTGGTGGTCGGGATTTGCTCGGCCACGGTTGGGATTCTGGTTCGGGTGGGGGTTGTATTGGTTCTGATTTTGGTTCCCGTCTCCCCATCGAAAGTTCGGATGGTCCCTTCATGGTGCGTCCCGCTGCCTTCCCTGGATCCAATGCCCACTAGAATTGTAGTACCCGATAGCATTAACTTGCTCCATATTGACGAAATCATTAGCCTGATCATAGCCCGGCCATTGAATTCCCTGCTCTGCATCTTTGTAGCTCCCAGTTGGGGAAGGTGGTGGTGCGTTCTTCTCGATTGCGCTCAGGAGTATCTTCTTCAATTCGTCCATCTTATGCTCTATCTTATGCTCCTGGTCAGTAGACAAGGCACTAGCAATTCTTTCTCTGCTGTAGCCATCCCTAGAATTGCCGTACTCCTTCTTTGCACTCAATAACTTCCCTAGGACCCTTTTAGCTTCGCTGAACCTTAACTGCGTGAAACTTCCTCCTGACGAAGAGTTTGCCAAGTCTTTCGTTGCCTTGTTCATCCCCTCATAAAAGGTATGATGTATTTCTGTATCGGCCATACGCTGATTCGGACATGCATCCAAAAGACTCATATACTTCGCCCAATAATCACTCAAGGGTTCATCATACCCTTGCTTCACAATGGTTATCTCTCTCTTCAATTCGCTCGTCTTCGATGACAGGAAGAATTCCCCTAAGAACGCCGACTTGAAATCTGCCCAACTCTCAATGGAATCGGGGGGCAGTTGCATGAACCAGGTGTTAGCCTCCCCTTTTAGAACGAACGACAAAGCCTTCAATCTGTAGTCATCCTCGGTCGCCCCTGCTGGTCTTCTCTGTGCCCTACAAATCTTACAGAACTCATGAAGGAATTTGTAAGGGCCTTCATAGCTCTTTCCATAGTACGTGGGCAGGATTGCAATAACATGGGGCTTCACATCACAAGCTGTCTGCCCCGGGGTGACTACTGTAGCTTGCGGTGGTTCTACTTCGGTATGCGCTTTGAGCGTCCCGATCTCTGGATCATCATCATTGTGGTCTGTCATTCTCCTTGGGTTACCCTCCAACTGTAGTACCTGTTCTGGTATTCCTCCTTCTATGGTGTCTTGCTCCTCGTCACTACTCGTGCCTATGTCAGACAGAGCTGTTGACAAGCCAGATCGAGTGGTTACGAGTATAGATCCTCGCTGAAGTATCTTCGGTCTCTGATGGTCAGGAGCCGAACTGCTTCTCATAAACTGAAAGAAAAAGAAAGAGAAAAAATTATGAACAATATATACGCCAAAGTCTCACACACAATAACAGCTAAGCCTGAACCTGGTATCAAAAATTCCTCAATCCACTTCTACTGACTAGTATAGTGGACGTAATGGTCGAATCCCACAGAGATGATGCGTTTTGGTATCGTGGTGATATTCTGGAAGGTTTGGTTAGCTACCACACTTTGGGTTGAGACTTAATCTAGGCTGGAATCTAAGATGGTACTCTACTGACTAAGAGGTGGGAGAGATGTTTGACAGGCGGCTGTATACGTGAGAGTGGGGAACATGATGTTTCAGAAACATATGAAAAGTGCGAGTTTACTATAAAATGCTAAACGGAATATCAGAGGAAAAGAGGTAGTTAGGTGACTAGGCCTACAGATCTGAAAAGTAACAGCTGAAAAGTAAAGGACAAAAGTAAAAGTGGTTAAAAAGCAAAAGTGGTCCCAAAGTGGATGGAGATGTATTCTTTTTCAACATGAATCAATTCGGATCAGCAAATCTAGACTTATCACCATAGAAACACAGATTAACAACTTCATGAATACAGATCTACAATTAAAACTTCAAATCAAAAGATTGAACACCGAAACTGCAACTAAACTTACTGGGTGACATGCAAGGTGACAGAAACTACGTAAACTAGGCCTTCACACTTAACCATTTCAGATCTAAAATCTAACAGCAAACTGAACTCATAAACTCAGATCTATCAATTCGGAAATGAAAACATGCTCGCAACAACTGGAAATTACCGTAACAACTGGATTTAAGCTATCTAGGCAGAAAAGAACGAAATCAAACAAGAATCGATGCAGAAAAACAGCTTCGTATCATAAAATCGTTTGAATCGCAACTAAGACTTCAAAGTAAGCAAATACTACCTCCGTCCCGGACTACTCGTACATTTCCTTTTTGGCACGGAGATTAAGGAATGAGTGTATAGCAAAGTCAACAATTGCGGCTGTAGATGATAATTTTTACTAAAAATGGAAAGAGTGCAAATAACTTGGGACGCCCAAAAAGGAAATAAGTGCAAGTAGTCCGGGACGGAGGGAGTATTGAAGTGCAACAATTCCAACGTAAGAAAACAAGTGCGATTAACTAAGAAAGCAAATAAAGATTGTTTTGCCACTCCGGTGATGAAACTGTTAACACTACGATCACGCTGACTGGAACGAAAGATGTGGAACTCCGGCGAACTGATGGTTTTCAGGTGACCATAGCTGTGGCGAGGAATGAGAATATGAAGGATAATGCTGAAGGGTTGATCTAGCGAAAAGAGATTGCTAACTAAGCGTAAGAGTTAATGAACTCATTCCTCCCTCTTCCTCATTTTTCTCTCTCCAAGTGGCTTCCTTTTATAGGGAGGCCTCCCTTGATTTTTAGGGTAGACTCTCTTCATGGAATGACCTTTTTTGCCCCTTGCTTGCGGCTGATCTTCCCAGCTATCCTTCCTCTCCATCTCGAGCCTTCTTGGCATGCATCCTGGTCAGTATTGCACCCTTCTGACGCCTTTTCACCTGAATTATCCGAACATTCCCATACTGGCTAGAACACTCTCCCTGCACACTTTAGCAACTGTTTTGCAGATATATTCCAATTATGCACATTATACTGACCAGTAACCAAGGCCTAGAATACGACTTATCAGTGGGCAGGGTTATACTAAAATGACAATCTAAATTAATAGGAGTAGATTCAACATTACTCTGCCATGTGATAAGCTTGCTTGCCTATATATTCGCAGATTGTTTGATATGCGATTGAGTAAAGGCCAAAAATAGTCCTAAACATATGGCGCTTTTATGATTTTGGTCCTGGACATTACGTTTTGAATTATTGCATCCTACACATTTGAAATCGGGCCAGAATTAGTCCAAAATGGATAAAACCGTTAAAAACAAATGGTGAATGGAAGTTAAGCCTATTTTAACCCAATTAAGTGAGATTATTAGCAGCTAAATGAATTACTCAAATACAATGAAATATTCCAACCCCTCATTCGCCCTCCCCGAAGTCATGGCCGTCGACATCCTCACCTCCGCCACCCTCCTCCTCTCAGCGCACCGGCCTCATGCACCTCGCCCACAACCTCATCCCCATCGCCGTCTTCCTCGGCATCTAGCTCGCCCAGAGCCTCTCCTCTTCCATCACTGCCGTCAAATACATCAAATCCGAGCAAAACTTTGCCAAATCCAAATCCGACGGGCTCATCCTAGCCCTGGCCTGCGCCTCCTTCCTCCTCCTCAATTTAATCTAAATCTTGAAGCATTCATGGAAGGAAGGGTTCATAAAAGGCACAATTTCACTGCTGATGAACTTGAGTCACTGCAATAACCAGGGTTCTTCATTGCATCGCTTAAAGGGGAAGAAGAAAGAAGATGAAAGAGAAATAAAATTGCTAATTTACTTCATTCCGTGCCTAAAAGATGAAGAAGGAAGAAGGAAGAAGATTAATCGAGAAATAAAAGTGATAATTTACTTTATTTTTTTAAACTAATAATTTTTTTTTTGAAATAATTAAAAATTTAATTAAAATGCTTAAATGACGGCTAAACAGCCGTTCACCGTTTGTTTTCACGACGCCGTCCATTTTGGACTAATTCTGGCCCGATTTCAAACGTGTAGGATGCAATAATTCAAAACGTAATGTCCAGGACCAAAATCATAAAAACGCCATATGTTTAGGACTACGTTTGGCCTTTACTCTATGTGATTTCATATCGTAGATTGCTTGGAACCATATGCTGAGTTTCTTGCCTATGTATCATATATTGCTTGCTTATGCATCGCAGATTGCTAGCTTAGGTTGTCATTTTAACTATAGTGTCACCATAATGCTCTGATTTATCTGTGATTTCGTACTGCAGATTGCTTGGAACCATATGTCGAGTTGTTTAGCCTATGTATCACAGATTGTTTGCTTAGATTGTCATTTTAACTATGGTGTCACAATAGTGCTTTGATAAATCGCAGTTGCTTGGAACCTTATGCTGAGTTGATTGCCTATGTATTGCAGATAGCTTACCCAACGCACCCCTATGTAGGCATTTTGCCATTTACAATTACAATACATATTTATCACAATCTATGAGTTGTGATATATGCAAAACTCAATCCTATTGCATAACACAAAATCGCACTATGAGGTCATTTTTAGACTATACGAAGGTCATTCTTAGTCTGTTTTTAGGTCATGACGTAAAATAATCAAAAAATGACATTCATATTTTTCAAAGTCGGATTTTATAAAAAATAACCTAAAACCAACTAACAATGTTCTAAAATAACCTAAAATAACTAACAATAACGGTTTCGACAATTCGGCACTATAAATTAGTTCGACATTGATTATAACCCCAGGCCTACAAATTTCAATACACATGAAATTTTCGCTCCCTAGGTTTTCGGTTTCTACCATGCAGAAATCGCCAATATCTCGAGTTCTACCCATCAGAATTCGTTCCAATTTGTTTAATTGGATTCCTCGTGTCTTTTTCTTGATTTATACCATTTTCGTTTTTGTTTTGGTCGTCATTTTTTAATCTAGCATCGTCTTTTTCAATTCTGGAGTCATGTCCCGTCGTCGAGTCTTTTTCTGGTGGCCGGACGTCTTTTCCGGTGAGTTTGTGTCGTAGCCTTGGTGGTGGGTGTCTGTTGTTGGGTCGTGTGTCTGGTGGGCTTAGCCGGTAGTGGTCTGTGGTGGTGGTTGTGGGTGGCGGCGCAAATTAGGGTTTTTTTAGGTTTTCGTTTTTTCATTTTCGTCGTCGGCCGGAACTGGTTTGTCCGATCAGTTTCGGTCACTTTTGTTCAAGTTTGTCAAGCCGTGGAGTGTTTTTGGTCGGAGAAGTTGGAGGTCGCCGGAGCTAGTGGTGTGGTATTTTACGGCGGCTAGGGTTTCTTGTGCAACAAGTTGCACGCTGCTAGGGTTTCACCCCCTCAATGGCGGACCCGCACGGTGGGGAGGAAGGAGAAAGGCATATGGAGGTGAATGTTTCCATTCCGGTTGTGTCTGATGGGAAGATATCGCCGGAAAGCCCTTGCAATTCTACTCCTACCGGCGTTCTTTTGGGGATGCCTTCCAATACCATTTCAGGGAAGGTTTCTGGTGTGCAGATTGAGGATGCGAAGGCTGGTCGTGTTTAGAATTTGGTTGATCTTTTTGACCGAAAGCGAGAAGAGCCTCGATCGGAACAGGTTGGATCCGCGGAGGAAGATGGAAGTTTTTATCGAATTGAGTCTCAATCCCTTCAATTAGAGCGGAATGAGTTGAGAGTTGGTATGGATGGAGTGGAGTGCATTGAGATAACCCGTCAGATTACAGACTCGGTTTCACACCAAAACAAGAAGTTACTATATGGAATAGGTGACATTTCCTTCCAACTTGATCCTAAGGCCTTCATGCACGTCTTGCAAGCCGTTACACAATCTGAATTTGTACCCCAATCCCCTTCTAACCTTTCGAAAAAACCAACCTATTCACTTCCTAACCGAAAATCCCAAACCCCTTTTCTCTCGAGCCGTCCCCGATCCTACCCCTACGAATCCCGACCCCTATCCCTTCCATCTAAGTCAAGTGCATGACCTCTCGCTATTGCGCCGTACCTTACCCTGATTCTCGCAACTTGATGTAGCCTTCCCAAATCGAGCCACAGAGATCCCAACCGCCCCTCAAGATGTCCCCATGCAAGAAAAGATTGCTCTCAAAGAACCTACCTCGATGGCTGATATGCTAAAGAAAAATCTACAGAGGAATGGCCCGACAATTCTTGATGCATCACGGATCCAACAGAGGGGTTCAATGAGCTCGGAAGATGGTATCCCTTGCTTACACATACCGGATACTGACAACGATGAACTTGCAGGTTGCATGGGACTCGCCCTAGTTGGAAAATTCTAACATTCCATCCCAGCCGCCCACTTGATTCGCAAGGCCCTTTCTAACTTCAAATTAAAAAGTACGCTTAATTGGAATTTCATTAATGCTAAGCATATCCTCATTACCTTATCTGAAACTAAAGATTATGTGAAAGTTTTGTTAGCCTAATAATAACAATGTGTGGTTTGTTGAGCATCATCCGATGAGAATGTTTAAGTGGACTCCTGATTTTGACCTATTTTTTGAAACTCCCAATGTTGTTGTTTGGTGTAATTTGCATGCCTTGCCTATTCATTTGTTTGAAGAATCTATGCTTTTTTCTATTGGTAAATTATTTGGTGAGCCTATTCAGATTTATCACAACACTATCACACGCGCACGATTGTCATATGCACACATTTGCATTGAGATAGATATTTCGAAGCCTGCTCCAGAGAAGTATATTGTCACACCCGCATTTTCTAAGGATAGAAAACACGATTGATCGCGACTAGGGGATGGTTAAAGAAACAGGAAAGAAAGGGGAAAACAACACAACTCGACCATAGATCGAGATATTATGAATAGCTCGAATAAAATCAGAGTATCATCTCAACAATTAACGACTCGAAACGAGTATCTCAACAATACTTGAAATCAAAAGAAACAACATTAAGCGGAAGCATTCGAGAGAAGAATAATATTATGTATGAAGACATAATATATTCAGAACATTCTATTTACTATCTTCATTCACTTTAATGCTCAACACTATCCACGCTCGTCACAGCTCAACTTGTATATAGGAAAAACACATGCAGGGCTGAGTACTTGATGCAGTTAGTGGACTCATGCCGAAAACATTTTATAAAAAGTATTTATCATGCCACCATTGAGTGACCTCGGGGTTTTAACTTTGAAAATGCCCAAGACACTAAAATCATTTCCATTGTAAAAAATAATGACTGCAGTCAAAGTTCTCATAGATGTCTACCATATCTGATCCATTGATGACAAGGAATGTGACCACATTCCAAGTCACTAGACCGGCCAACTTGAAAGATGGCGCACGATCTCCCATAGGTGTACACTAGCCTGAATAGGGACTCGCTCCCTAGTCAGACCCGAATTCGATTATCCATTGATGGCAAAAGCCACATCAAATAGGTTCCATAGAAAAACAAAACATGACATGACAAATATATTTCACATCATTTGAAAAAGAAAGCACACCTCAAACGCTTATCTCCTCAAACCAAGTTCTGTTTCTCACCGCAACAGCGTGCACAAGTTCACCATTTTCGAAATAACATGATATACAAAAACTAGACTTTGCAAAATAAGTAAATTTACCAACACATGCATCCTAAGTGTGTGCTTATAATAAAACAGATTCATCAATTAAACACCAAAGTCCCCAAACATACTTAACCTCTCGGTCATCACTAAAAATAGGCCAAAGTATGTAAATTTCCAACACATAAATCATCTAGCATTTAATATTATTTAAACCTAAAGAAATGGTCAACAAAAATATACTCCCCCAGGACTACACTGTCTATACTCCCTTCCCAGCACATGCACATGTACAAAAAGGTTAAAGAGTAGGTACTGCATACTCCCAGCCGCCACCAACAAGTCTTCCTCACCAATTCCTACCAGCAACTTTCTCTCTCGACATTCTCTTCACAAAAATTAAGGAAACACCCATCTCTCTTCATTTGAATCTCAACTCAGTAATCGATATCGTCTTCTCTTTCTCTCCATGCCCCAAAAATTGGAGCAGCCACTCATTCTCCGTGCCTTATCTCCTTCGGCGACGGGTAAGTCCGCCTTCCCCCGTTTTCCTTTTAATTCTTCTAACTATCATTATTCAAATTCGATTTGTTCGGGTAGAGGTTCATGTTGAATTATTTTCAAATAAAAGGGCCAAAGATTATATCTTGGGAGCAGTTACAGATTATTCAACGAATTATTCAAGAAGTTTCAAGGATGAACTAAATTCCCGTGAAGGAACTACCGTGAATGATATGTCGTGGAATTGAGGAAAAGAAAATACCTTTGTTGCAAGGAGGGAACTTAAGATTTGTAGGAACACAACTTGATGAAACTCTCGGCTCTCTCACTCTAACTATTTCTTCTCAACTTGTGGAAGGGTAGAAAACTGCAGTAGATTGGTGGCTTCTCTCTCAGATTTTTAGTTGTGGAAGAACGTGGAAACAT
This sequence comes from Salvia splendens, assembly GCF_004379255.2. Taxonomy (NCBI): domain Eukaryota; kingdom Viridiplantae; phylum Streptophyta; class Magnoliopsida; order Lamiales; family Lamiaceae; genus Salvia; species Salvia splendens. Next base: position 21,685,686 of record NC_056035.1, read on the forward strand.
GGACTATTTATTTAAAGATAGAAACCGATTGTGTTGGGGAGAGATATGTATGCATATCTTTATTTTTGGTTGGAGAAAGAATATTTGTTCGGCCCAAAAAGTAAAATCCTTCCCTCAATAAAAGAAACAAAGCCAAAAAATTTTCAGGTACACAAACGACGTCTTGAAGAACAATTAAAACAGTAGAAAAAGTTGGGGTGTTACATACATGCTTCGAATTGGGGGAAAAGATGTGGTTTTGCAGGTGAAGTGGGATAAGATCCTGCAATACTGTTCAGCTTGCAAGCATGTGGGTCACTCTGAGGAGCACTGTTATGCTTTTGGGAAGAAGTCGACACCACCGAAGAAAGATTTCACCAGACCGGCCCCACGGAGACAGACTGAGAAGAGGGGAGATCAGGGGGGTCAGCCTCGGGAAAGGCAGACAGAGACACCGAGAGAAGCTGGTCCGCAGTGGAATCAGGCGGGAAAGAAAGGAACATGCATGAGGGAACCTGGGCAGATTCAGGATAAGGGGAAACTAGGGTGGGTAGGTACGGTATACCTTACCGAAACCACCATACCATATACCTTACCATAAAATTGGTATGTGATAAAATCATACCTTAATCTTACCAATATTTTTGGTATACCAAACTTCGGTATACCTTATTTTCGGTATGATGAATTTCTATATCGATACCGTACCTTATTTTCGGTATACCATACCAAAGTTCGGTATACCATACTTTTGCAGTATACCTTACTTTCAACATCAATGAAAATAGATAATTTGAGTTTTTAGAATATTATTTATATTTTATAATTTACAACATATATTAAATATATTTTTTCATAATTATATTTGTATTTCACAATAGATTTTATAATTTAAAAATATACAAAATCATATTTTATTTATAATTATGTTCATATTTTACGGTATATATCTATTTTACGGTATATATCTCAATTTACGGTATATACCGAATTTCGTATGCAGCGGTATTACCTTACCGAATGATTTCGGTAAGGTATCATACCGTACCGAAAATTACAATATACCAAAAATTTGATATTTTCAGTATTTTTTCAGTACGATAAGACCGGTATTTCAATATTTCGGTATTTTTCCCCAGCCCAAAGGGAAAAGGTCACGGGTTCGAGAACATGGACAAAGAGCTACAAAGGATTAGGGCTCAGAACGCGGTTGGGCGGGTTGACTACATTCCCAGCGGCAGTTTACAGATCAGGGATCCTATGTTAGTCCCGAATTCAGCTATGACTGACCAAACCCCATCCGACTTGGGCAATAGGAAGAAGAGGCGAAGCCCGTGTTGGTTTCTGGGATTACAAGAGATAAAAGCCAGGCGTAATACAACCCAAAGAAGGAATACAAATGAAAACTGAACTGAAATTACAACTGAAAATCGAAACAACTAAACCGTGAAATTTGTTAGCCGAGTCGAGGAGTCCTCTTTCCGTAAGACGAGATACGCCCCGGTAGTGCTCTTCGGATTGGCGTTTCTTCCCCAAAGATAAAACGGCTACGTCTTTGGCGAAGCAGCACCGCAATCAACAAAGCTCCGGCGAACTGGATGGAGGAGAGGGCAGAGCTTTCGACAGAAAAAACAATGCAGAGAAGGGAGAGAGCTTATGATGCAAATGCTTGTGAATATATGTCTAATGCAGTGGAATGGCTAGCCTATTTATAGACCAAGCCACCATGCAGGGTCAACCAAGCCATGAAGGCTCATCATGGCAGATTCGTAACCGTCGGCAGTTACAAGCGTGTGGCAGGAGTGTGCCTTTCACGTGTGGAGCGTGTGGATTTTTCACGTGGCAGCCTTATAGGCTTTGACTGTGCCACGCTTGTCGATGTGTCAAGCCACTAGGATTGCTGACTAAGCGGTGGTCTAAAAAGATTACTACGGGTCCAGACCCAAGCCCAAAGACAGTACAAAGACCAATTGCCAAGATCCGAGTCCAAATTCAAGATCAAGATCAAGATCGAGATCGGGATCGGGACCGGGCCAGGGCCCGTGACCGCGAGTGCGAGCACGGGCTTGAGCTCGGGCTCGGGTAGGCGACCTGCGGCGGCAGCGCGATGAGTGGAAATAGCCAAATGCATATGCATGCAGACACAAGCTCAACCCTCGAGAGGTATATAAGCATAAGGATAGGTAGTTGTTGGCTTTGAACCCTCCATAGTCGACACCATCGGATACACAGGCGGCTTAGTAGCGCGATGCTTTGAACTAATCCCCCACGGCGTGCACCGAGACAATGGTGTTAACGCTTAAACACCTCAACCTCATCCGTTCTCACGTTTTGTGTCCATTGCGGTCTTGGACACCACTTTGGATTTATAAGTGCGTTTTATGAAGCGACCACACTTCGCACTTACATAGGTGATTCTTAGTCAAGTACCTTGTCATACTTGGTCTCTTTGAAAACTCCATCTCTTTGAGATCCTTAAGAACCATTAAAAGTCATAGACTTATCCTTTACCACTAGGCAAGTTCTCCAACACTCTATTGCTCTTTAGGGAATAGATATAGTTGAGTGTTTTTCATGAACTCTCATAGCTTAGTTTTCCCATTGAACCAAGTTCTTGGGATCTCCAATCATCATGGTTGGGTTACCACTATGACAATTCTCTAATTTGTGGGTTTCAAACCCATTCCCTCCAGCAACTTTTTTATTTGATCACGGTTTAAACCTTTGGTTAGCGGATCCGCTAGATTATCTATTGACTTCACATAGTCAATTGTAAGCACTCCTGTTGTGATCAAATGTCTCACGGTGTTATGTCGTCGACGTATATGTCGAGACTTACCATTATAGAAACCATTGTTTGCCCTTCCAATAGCCACTTGGCTTTCGCAGTGGATCAACACTGGTGGCACTGGCTTAGACCAATATGGAATATCTTCAAGGAAGTTCTTAAGCCACTCGGCTTCCTCACCAGCCTTATCTAAGGCAATGAACTCCGATTCCATTGTTGATCGGGCTACACATGTCTGTTTTGTGGATTTCCACGATACAGCACCACCCCTAATAGTAAAGACGTATCCACTTATTGAAAGTGAGTCTCTATTATCGGATATCCAATTTGCATCAAAGTACCCTTCAAGTACCGGGGGTATCTCGAGAAGTGTAGCCCATGATTTTGAGTATGTTTAAAATATCTCAAAACCCTCACAAGAGCTCTCCAATGCTCCTTGCTTGGATTGCTCATGTAACGACTCAACTTGTTCACGGCACAAGCAATGTCAGGTCGAGTGCAATTATTCAAGTACATGATGCATCTGATGACCCGTGCATACTCTTCTTGTGCAACGGGCTCGCCTTTGTTCTTGCTCAAGTGAACGTCGAGCTCAATTGGAGTCTTAACCGGCGCGCCATCATAGGCTTTGAATTTATTCAATATCTTCTCAACATAATGAGATTGTGTTAAGATGATTCCATCAGACGTTCTTAGAATCTTCATTCCAAGAATTACATCGGCTGGACCCATGTCTTTCATGTCAAAGTTTCTCTGTAACATGGTCTTTGTATCGTTAATTACTTGAGTGTTGCTACCCAAGATTAACATATCATCAACGTATAGACACACTATAACATGACCGTTATTGGTGCTCTTGATGTAGACACATTTGTCGCACTCGTTGATTTTGAACCCATTTGATAACATCACATTATCAAACTTCAAGTGCCATTGCAATGGCGCTTGTTTCAATCCATATTGAGACTTTACGAGCTTGCATACCTTTTTCTCTTGTCCGAGTACTACAAACCCTTCGGGTTACTCCATATAAATTTCATCTTCTAATTCACCATTTAGAAATGCGGTCTTTACATTCATTTGACGAAACTCAAGATTGTGCAATGCAGCAATAGCGAGAAGCACTCAGATAGATGTAATCCTTGTTACAGGTGAATAGGTATCGAAGAAGTCATGTCCTTTCTTTTGTTTAAAACCCTTTACTACTAGTCGGGCTTTATACTTATCCACTGTTCCATCGGCCTTAAATTTCCTTTTAAGTACCCATTTGCAACCTAGAGGTTTCGCACCTTCAGATAGATCTACCAACACCCAAGTGTGGTTTAGCAAAATTGAGTCAATTTCGCTTTGAACAGCTTCTCTCCAATGTAGCCCGTCTGGGCCATTGAAGGCTACTTTTATAGATGTTGGTTCTTCATCTAACATAAAAGCAATGTAGTCATGACCAAATATTTTTGGTGTTCTGACTCTAGTAAGACGTCTTAGTACTGTATCCTTTGGATCGGGCCTTGCACGCTTGCGCGATTCAGGTTCCTCATCCGCTGATTTAGAACTTGTGGCTTCAATCTCCACTGGTTTAGAACTAGTGGCTTCCTCTTCAATTCTTGTCTCAGAATTGGTTAAGACTTTTTCCTTGTCTTTGCAAGGAAATGTATTTTCGAGAAATACAGCATTCCTTGACTCAATCGTTGTTTCTACTGTAATAGTCGATATTTCAGACTTGTAAATAACAAATCGATATGCACTACTATTAAGTGCATATCCAATGAAGATGCAATTAACCGTCTTAGGTCCGATTGTAACTTCTTTGGGCGGAGGTATTTGTAGGATGACTTCCTTCCCTTCCACAACTCATAAGGAGTAACATCTTTTCCTTTGAGAGGGATTTTATTCAAGATATAGTTGGCTGTCAATACAGCTTCCCCCCACATGTTATGTGGTAATCCTGAAGTCAGAAGCAGTGCATTCCTCATCTCTTTTAGAGTTAGATTCTTGTGTTCTGTGACACCATTAGATTATGGTGAATATGGAGCAGTTGTTTGATGAATTATACCACTTGCGTTGCATAACTCCTCAAACGGGGCTACATATTCGCCTCCTCTATCGCTTCGAATCATTTTGATTTTACAACCAAGTTGATTCTCAACTTCGTTCTTATAATTTTTGAACGCTTCTATTGCTTCATCTTTACTTCTTAAAAGATAAATGTAGCAATATCTTGTGCAATCATCTATGAAAGTGATAAAGTACTTTTTACCACCTCTAGTTTGCACCATCTTTAAATCACATACGTCCTTGTGAATTAATTCAAGGGGTTTTGTGCTTCGTTCAACCGATTGAAACGACAACTTAGTCATTTTTGCTTCAAGACAAATTTCACATTTGTCTTGGGGTATCCACTTCATTAGCCTTTAGTAAATCTAAATTCACTAGTCTTTTTATGGCTTTTGAATTTACATGTTCCAATCTACAATGCCACAAATTTGAACACTCAGTCAAGTACGAGGAAGTAGATGCTTTATTATTATTAGCCAACGGCTTTGCAACACTGCAAGTTGCTACACTAAGCTTGAAAAGCCCATCGGTTACATAACCTTTTCCGAGGGATTTTTCAAACTTGTACAATGCAAACCTATCAGACTCAAATACAAGTTTAAACCCCTTATTAACTAGTATTGATCCTGACACTAGGTTCTTGCGGATGTCCGGGACATGCAGCACATCCTTCAAAGTGATAGTGACGCCAGACGTCATCATGAGAATCACGTTGCCAACGCCGAGGACTTCGGACGATTAAAGGTTGTGCCCGCGAGTACTCGCTAAGATATGACTCAGGAGCAGAGTGAGCAAGTGTGCACAGAGAAAGTTAATGCAGATACTCGGTCAAGACTCCGCGCTTCTTAAATCCACTGGATCACTAGGTCTAGGAACTCAAGGAACACAGAGTGTTTCTGTCGTTGGACACACTCGACTCCCCTTCAACAATTAAATCCCTCACCCCAAATACTATGGATTAGTATAGGGAAGCGGGGTCGATCCCACGAAGATGGATTCGTGAAGTAGTGCTAGAGACTCTGGAAACAAGCGGCTGCTGCCACGCAAAGGGTTGAGAATTTTACCTAACTCTAGTCATAGGCACGAAATGTAAATGCTAGACCTAGGAAACTATAAACACACTGACAGCAAACATCGTCATGATCGCGAGGTATTAAAATCACTTCCTAGACCGTGTAAACGATTCACAAATTAAGACTAGACAGAGAGAATAAAAGCGGTGGGGACCACGACTCCAAATATAGCAAGTACGGTAAAAGCTGCAAACAACCAACTCATGCCCTGACTAACAACGACATGCATTTCCCTAACCGACTCAAGTACGTAAATGGAGAAAACAGAGCACGTACCTAGATTCAAACAGAATATAGAAATCAGGATGCCGGAAACTTGCTACGAATCGGAAATACATCAGATCGACATAAACTAGGCGAAGCGAAATGAAAACACGTAAACTAGGCATGAAATTAAATCAACACTGCTCAGATTCATGTTGAGTGCTCAATCCACTCCGGATCCAAGCCACCCGAACTCAACAACCATCAAAATCAACTCCATAACTCCGATTCTTACAGATCTGCTCCGATCAACTCCGAATTCCAACAATCACAGACAATCCTACAATATCAGCAAGACAAAACCCCGATTCATCCACAAACAAACTTCATTCTCCCAGATCTAACCACGAACCTGCAATAATCCGCGAAAACAACCAACTCCAACAATTCCAACTCCAGAATTCAAGTAAACACAATCAACAAATAGAAATCAACACAATCAACATAAGCGAAAACGAAACTTGCATTAAGACAAGAGAAATATTCAGCAAAGTACGAAACGGAAATTAAATTGTTTCTTCGCCCCACAGAAGGACGGTGTTACAACCCAATCAAGAACGTGAGAAAGCTAGATGTGAACCTGAGGTGCGTCACCCTGAATTTCCCCTCCAAAAGAACCCAAGTGTGTGAAAAGTGAACTAAGTTACAAGCTGTTAGCGAGGCCTCCAACCGAGAAGGTCCCTCCAGCTTGCATGCTTCTTCCTTTTATAGATGTGGACATAGCCTTCTAGAGTCTTCGTAGAAATCCCTATTCTACCCTTCAACTCCGAGGCTTCCTCCGTCAAGCAATTCTCTTCATAATGTCCACTCTTTCGCCAGTTTCCTAGGACCATGCAAGCGTCCTCTTCCTTTCCTGAATCTAGCGAAAACCTTCACACACCTGGCTTTAAACATGCGTTAGACCCAGCGTTTTCATGAAATAAAATCCCTAGACCGATGCATGAAATTGGCCTTATCAAACTGCTCACACTTAAACCATGCTTGTCCTCAAGTATGAAAGACAAGAAAAGAAATAAGGCAAATTACAATGCACGGTCCCCAAGTACGACTCTACAAAATAAAAACAGACTCCTAGACCTAGACAACTAACAGACTCAAAAAAAGAAAACATCACAAAAACAAAAAAACAACAAACATAACAGATAAACATGAACTAGTTTCAACTTTTAGGCGACCGTCCCCACAAGCTTAAGTTCAATCCGATCGTCTGCAGTCTTCAAATCCTCCCCCTTCCTTCTTCTATCTAAACGGTCTGTCAGTTCGTCAAGATACCCTTTTGATTTCCCAGCGGTTAGGTTCGCTCGATCGCTCATTCCTCACCAGGGATGTTAGGATCAACACGCTCCACAGTTAAAGTTATACCACTGATGCGTTGGGTTATGAGAGTTTCCCCTTTCTATCATCTCCTTCCTCCCTTTTTTCCTGGGTCAGGTAATATTTTCTTCCTGCCCTTAGGTAATTAATCTTCTTTTTTCCTCTTTTTATTTTCCCCTGGACTTCGTCCGGCTTATACCTCCGTTTTCTTTCCTCCTTTTTTTCAATATATATATATATATATATATATATATATATATATATTCTTCAATATACTCCTCCCCTGGACTTCTTCCAGCTTATGCCTCCATAACCCATTTTTTCTCCTTCATACTCTACTCCCTAAGCATCAAGTGGTAGCCCATTTTACATGTTAGCACAAAAGGTGTTTAGGCTTACAACTCACTCTTATAGTAGGGTTGCACAGCTAGGTTATCTAAGGCTTTTCCATCGTCCTAACTTCATTCAGACCGCTTTTAGTTTATTAAGGAAGAAGGTGTCAAAGTTGACATGCATTCTCTCTTTAATCTCTCTCACTAAGGGAAACTTGCCTTATTATCTTGCTAGCTCATGCGAAACACACATCCTAAAGACTCTAAAACAGAAAAACAGACACCATACTTACTCCCCCCCGCCCTCTTCACTCAAGCTTGTCCCCAAGCTATCCTAGTGAAGGGGGGAAAGGAAGTAAGAACAGCAGACAGAAACATGAAACAAAAACAAACAAGGCGCACAAACAAAACAAACTTCTCACACTTAGACCGAACATCAGGCTAAGTGGGAGAAGGCACATCATATAAAACCAAGACATGCAAGACAAAACAACCCCTTCTCACACTTAGACCAAAAATCGGGCTAAGTGTAGGAGGGTATAGCACATATATACAAAACAAAGCATGCTGGCACATAAAAACACAAACGCAAGAAAAAACGAAAAGTAAAAAAAAACAGAAAAGTAAAGGTTACTTGGTTTGGGAGATTAATTCGGGGTCTGGCCCCCTCGGGAGCCAGACTTGGGCGGCACGGCCTGTTGGGTCTCTTTAGCTTTCTTTCTTGCCGGTGATTCCCGCTTCTCTGTCCACTCTTCTGTCTGTCCGGGTACGGTCTTCTTCAGGGTCATGGATTTGGGGATTGATTTCACAATCACGGGCTTGCTGGTAGACGGGGCGGTTAGAGGTTTTGTCGGCTGGGAAAGCTTTTGAAGAGATAAACTTCCCTGCCCCGGCGATTCCGAAGTGCTTCCAGGTCCAGGAAGCAACTCTGGTGCGTCTGGGAACTTCCTGTTAAACCATTTTGTCATCATCATCATTAGTGCGACGGCCTCCGTCAACTTCTCAGTAGACTTGGCCGATGTAGCCACTAGATCGGAAACACGCCCTTTAAGGGCCACGATCTCTTCCCTAACTTGCCCAACTTCCATCCGCACGTTGTGTACTTCCGTTCTTACTCCCGTGACCTCCTTCCGTACTCTCTCACTTTCAGCACTGTCCTTTCCTTTGCCCCGCAGGGCCACGATCTCTTCTCTAACCATTTTAATTTCGGATCTCATCCATCCGACTTCCTTCCTCATTACTTCCACTTCCACGACTGACTGTCTGGCTCCATCCACATCAGCAACTTCCTTCACTCCCGCCACCTCTTGCTCTTGTTTGATCTGGGCTTCCGACTTACCAACTTCATAGAAACAGACGTCCTTCCCCGTGCGTGATTAGCAACCCCTTGTTAAAGAAGTAATCCATGTTGAAAACTTCTGGGGGTAGACACATCTTCACTTCTCGGCAGGACTTGTGGATTTTCATAATCACATTTCGCTGTAGATACGCCCCAAGAAGATGGCATGTGTATAGATGCCGGGAAGGGTTGGCAGTTACTTGGTGGCAGGCTTGAGCTAACCAGTAACCCAAGTGGACACGCACTCCCGTGGCCATGCACCAGGTGAAGTACAAGTCGGGGGTCGTCAATGCGTTGTTGGTCGTGCCCATCAGATTGTAGCTAATAAAGGTTTGGGCGAACCTCAGGACCTTGTCCTCGATGTGGTGAGCCTTCGAAAAGCTAGTTTTAAATTGACCCACCCTCGGGTGAGTCAAGAATTCCCATGCGCTCTGCGCTTTGAAGCCTGGTGTGAACTTTGGTGGGCCAACCATTCTCTCGTTCCATAATCCTTCGTCATCTTCTGTACGCGTCAGCAGACTCATTCGTAAAGTCCACTCACGGATGCTCATCACATGCTCTTCATTGAAAAGCCGGAAGTTGATGGAATCGGCATCCAAGTCAGTGGTGGACTTAAACCGAAAAGTCGAGAAAAATTCCCGGGCCAAGTCTATCGAAACCTCAAGGGTGCTATGTTTTAGCAACCAGTCAAAGCCGATTGCCTCTATTTACCCCCGAAATTCATCGTTGCTCGAGATATCCTTTAGTTCCGCCGAGTCATACATCTTCCCGGACTTAGCAACCTTTCCTAAACCACTCTTCTCCGTGTATATTGCTGTGCGTTTTGGATCCGTGAACTTCCTCATCTCGTTCAGCAGCTCTCTAGTAATCCAGATTTCTTTCGGCTCAAAGTTGAGCTGCACCTCTTGTTCTTCGTCGGAGTCACTGGACTCAGCAGCGTACGGTACTTTAGCAGGTGGAGTGAGAGAGTGTTCAACGGTCTTTCCTTTTGCTTTCTTGATCGAGGAAGGAGCAATCTGTTTTTCTTTCCTTTTTCTATCCACCGTCTGGCGGTGCTCCTCCTTGTAACTCTTCTCATCGTTAAGACTAGGAGAGATTACCTGCTCAGGGGCTGCAGTCTCTAGACCCAGCGACCCTTCTTCCATCTGCTGGACGGTTTCATCTATCTTATCAAGTAGGCTCCGGTGAGCTTGCCTCCTTGCTTCCCTTGCGTTAACCGGCGAATCGGTCCCTTCGGGGACATCAGTTAGGTCCACTATCAAATTCATCCCGTCGCCGACGGGTTCCTGTACATTTCCAAAGACGAGGGCTTCTCCCTCTTCACGCAGTAAAGGGGTTGCCCCAGTGATGTAAATAGGGGTTTCTGTCCCCTCCAAACCATCTCTATCGTAGGCTTTGGCACCCACCGCTTGTACAGGGGTTTCCTCCTTACTAACATTTTCTTGGGCGTCATCGCCCTTTGGAACATCATCACCAACAACAGGGGTTTCCCCCTCAACAAACTCCTCCAAAACAGGGGTTTCCCCCTCTGTACGACTATCAGTAACAGCAGAAAGATCCACACCCTCAGATTCAGGTAGGGATTCTCTCTCAACAAAATCCACAGCGGCAAACACAGGATTCACCTCTTCAGAAACGTCAACCACGTTACCTTTTACCTCTAAAACAGGGATTTCCCCCTCAGTGACAGAACCTAACCTGGGTTCACTTACGGCCAACAATTCCAACCCCGCGGTCAGATCTATTTCTTCTTCACGAGTTTCCGCGACGGTGGTTTCTTGAACGGCAGTAGTGATTTCTGGAACTGCCTCCGGCTCAGCGGTGGCTTCTTGAACTGTCTCTGGTGGCGGTGTGGTGGATGTTGAAACGGCTGGTACGGATTTCCCCATCATAGATGCGAACATGGCGAACGCCTCCATAGCTTTTTCTGCCCCCCCAAATTTTTGTAATAGATCAGCCATGAATGCCGCCGCGTTAGAATCGGCGGAACTCGAAGTGTTTCTGGTATTCTGCTTGTTATCCATGAAGAATTCTGTAGATATTTTGTCAAAAACTTGGACAGAAATTTTCTTGGATTAGGGTTAGAGAAAGAAAACCTAGAGAGAAATTTGGGGAATTCTGGATGTAGAGAGAGAGTGAATAAGGAAAAATAAAAGCCAGCACACGGTTATTAGCTGATTGGTATGGATAAGGACGGTTTTGCAGGCATGACGCTAGCAACCGTACGTCTCCTCATAAAGGTTCCCCTTTTGTTTTGAAATCCGAACCGGTGCTAATTCCCGCCAATGTTTTGCTCCTCAACTCCCTGCCCCTGTAGATACTCTCTGCAGAACTACACAGAAAAAGAATCAAACTAAAAAATTGAAACGCCAGACCCCCCAGATCTAGGATATGACAATATCAAAAACATTCCCAAGGAGTCTGGTATTTCGAAAATATTTTTGGAAGATTATTTTTTTCTGATTCGTTTGGGTTTTCTTGATTTAAGGAAAACAATTAAATATTTACTAATTGTGTTCAAGTGTTCTCACGATTCCTAGGTCAGGTCATGATAAAACTTTTTTGGATACATGGACCTAGGAAGTCCTTAAGAACACTCTCTGCCTAGACCGATAAGGCGATATCAGGGAGTGCGCGTAGTGGCATTTCGTCCACTACACACAGCTCCGAGTTATCCCTAAATACCTTCACACGATGACCGTTAACAAGAAAAGGAGTTGAGTTTGAAGCACTTCCCTGGATCTCTACTGCTCCATTTGCACGAAGACTCACAATAGTGTATGGTCCAGTCCATTTGGACTTCAGCTTACCAGGCATTAACTTGAGCCGGGATTGGAACAGGAGAACTTTCTGCTCAACTTGCAGTTCCTTGGTCCGGAGATTCTTATCATGCCAAAGCTTGGTCTTTTCTTTGTACCACATCGCTGATTCGTAAGACTCAAGCCTCAATTCTTCCAACTCCTGGAGCTGCAGTTTCCTCTCTCCCTCACAGGCTTGAGGACTCATATTAATCTCCTTGACTGACCAGTACACCCTATGCTCAATTCCCACCGGCAAGTGACACATCTTGCCGAATACTAACCTGTAAGGAGACATTCCAATGGGCGTTTTATATGTTGTTCTATATGCCCATAGTGCGTCATCAAGTCTCTTACTCCAGTCCTTCCTTGACGGATTAACCGTCTTTTCCAGAATCGCTTTAATTTCCCTGTTTGATATTTCAGCTTGCCCATTTGATTGAGGATGATATGGTGTGGAAAGGCGATGGTGAACTCCGTACTTTCTCATTAGAGCTTCAATAGTCCTGTTACGGAAATGCGTCCCATTATCAGATATTATAGCTCTGGGCACGCCGTACCTATTAAAGATGTTAGCTCTAAGAAATTTCGCTACCTCTTTGGCTTCACACGATGCGGTCGCCTTGGCCTCGATCCACTTTGAAACATAATCAACTGCCACAAGTATGTATGCGTTCCCGTATGAAGACGGAAATGGACCCATGAAATCCATTCCCCAGACATCGAAGATCTCACACACAATCACTGGAACTTGTGGCATTTCGTCCCTCCTGGAGATTCCCCCTGTCTATTGACACCTCTCACAGTTCTGACAAAACTCGAAAGCATCCTTATGCAATGTAGGCCAGTAAAAACCACTATCTAACACCTTCCTTGCGGTCTTCCTAGGTCCAAAGTGACCTCCACAAGCCAGGGCATGGCAATGGTTCAGCACATCTCTTTGTTCCCATTCTGGTATGCATCTTCTAATCACTTGGTCAACTCCCATTTTCCACAAATACGGGTCGTCCCAGAAATAATACTTGGCCTCACTTTTGAGCTTCATCCTCTGGGCCCGGGAAATTTCCTGCGAACTGGGCACCTCTCCAGTGACTAAGTAATTTATCAGGTCAGCGAACCATGGCTCATCGTTTTTATGATATTTCCCTTTTTCGGCTTCCCCTGGACCTGTTAACGCCATAATCTCTTCCCAGCTGATAGGTCGAGGAAATTCTTTCACATAGTACAGATGTTCCTCGGGGAATGCATCCGGTATTGCTTCCTCGGTCTCCCCTTGAAATATCCTACTCAGGTGATCGGCCACCTTATTTTCTGTCCCCTTTTATCTCTGACTTCCCAATCGAATTTTTGCAAAAGCAACACCCAACGGATTAATCTCGGTTTGGATTCTTTCTTCGCCAACAGGTACTTTATAGCCACGTGGTCCGTGAAGACTATCACCCTCGACCCAAGCAAGTACGGGCGAAATTTCTCAAATGAGTACACTACCGCCAGCATTTCCTTTTCAGTAGTGTCATAATTTCTCTGTGCCTGATTCAGCGTTTTTGAAGCATAAAAGATCACATAGCTTTTCCCATCGACTCTTTGACCTAGCACCGCTCCCACGGCATAGTCGCTTGCGTCGCACATGATCTCAAAAGGTAGATTCCAGTCAGGTGCTCTAATAATGGAAGCAGAAACTAACCTGTCCTTCAACAACTGAAAAGCTTTTTTGCACTCCTCATCGAAAACAAAATCAACATCGTTATGCAACAGGTGAGTGAGTGGCTGAGCAATTCTCGCAAAATCCTTTATAAACCTCCTATAAAATCCTGCATGCCCTAGGAATCCTCTCACCTCTTTCTGATTGGTCGGGTAAGGCAGTTTTGAGATAACATCGATTTTTGCTTGATCTACCTGTATGCCTCTTTCCGATACCACATGTCCTAGAACAATTCCCTCGGTGACCATAAAGTGACATTTCTCGAAATTCAAAACCAAGTGCTTCTCCTGACACCTCCTCAGTACTACATCCAAACTTGCCAAACACGAGTCAAATGAATTCCTATACACGGTGAAGTCATCCACAAAAATCTCGATGCAATCCTCCAGGAAATCCGAGAAGATACTCATCATACACCGCTGAAAGGTGCCTGGCGCATTGCACAGACCAAACGGCATCCGTCTATAAGCATACATTCCAAAGGGATACGTGAAAGTCGTCTTCTCCTGGTCCTCGGGATCCACATAGATTTGAAAATACCCACTATATCCATCCAGGAAGCAGAAATATTGCTTGCCCGCCAACCTCTCCAACATCTGGTCAATGAAAGGTAACGGGAAGTGATCCTTCTTAGTAGCCTCGTTTAGCTTCCGGTAGTCGATACACATCCTCCACCCAGTAACAAGTCGAGTGGGGACCAACTCATTTTTATCATTCTTAACCACCTGTATTCCTGACTTCTTTGGTACCATATGTACTGGACTAACCCATTCACTGTCTGGTATAGAATATATGATTCTAAGGGATAGCAGCTTCAATACTTCCTTCAGCACTTCTTCCCTCATGTTCGGATTCAACTTGCGTTGCAGGTCCCTGCAGGCTTTTGCTCCTTCTTCTAGACGAATGTGATGCATGCACATATCTGGACTTATCCCAACTAAGTCAGAGAGTGTCCACCCAATAGCCTTCTTGTGTCTCCGGATCACCTTCAGCAATTTCTCTTCTTGTCCCTCGGTCAAGCTGCTGTTAATAATTACCGGGAAATTTTCATTCTCCTCCAGATACGCATACTTGAGCCCTGGTGGAAGTGTTTTCAATTCTTTCTTGGGAACGTCTTTTTCCTGGGGCAAGGGATTTTTTTCTGTTGCTTCCGTTGTCATTCCCTTCGTCGACCCAGCAGAACCTTCCACACTCGCCACATAAGGTGTATTCCTTGACCTAGCTACCTCCGGGTTTGCACAGAATTCCAGAATTGCTTCAGCTAACTCTTCATCTGACAACTCACTTGTGTTCATTGCTTGACACCAACTGGCCACTTCTCTATCAATGGCATGACTCATCTCGGAATTCTCAATCCGTTTCTGCCTTAAATCGGTCTCAAGATATTTCTGGACCAAGGGGTTAATAACATCCATAGCATGCAGATTTTCGACGTCAAGAGGTTTCTTCATTGCCTCATCTACACTGAATGTATATTTCTCCCCATTATAATCAAGGCAGATGGTTCCATCAAAGACATAGTCTTAGCGGTACGTAGGAAAGGTCTCTGAAAGGACCAGGGGTGCGTAGGTGTCGTTCAAGCAAGGATATATCCTACTGGTCAGGATAGAGATCCTAACTAAGCCTAGACCCTGGTTTCAAAGATTCCTCAACCCACTCCTACTGATCAGTATAGTGGTGATAAGGGTCGAATCCCACAGAGATGGTGCGTTTAAACTACCGCGGTGATATTTGGAAAGGTTGGTTAGCTACCACGCTTGAGTTGAGTCTCTACCTAGGCAAGAACTTAAAGGTGGTGTTTTACTGGTCAGACGGTATGAAAGACATCTGGAATGTAACTGTGTACGTGAAGTGGGGAGACATTTTTGTAACAGAAAATATTTAGAAGGTACGGGTTTCTATTTTGGGCTAAACGGAATATTCAGAGGGTAGTGGAAGTTTGGTGACTAGGCTGACAGGGCTTAACTAAAAGTGAAGGACAAAAGCAAAAAGCATCTAAAAAAGTAAGTGGTCCCCTCCAATTGAAATAGACACCATCTTCTTCAACAAACACATCCAAAATTCAGATAACAATTCCAGATTCAACACGGAAAACACAGATTATCAACTCGCGAACACAGATCTAAAACTACGAAATCAAATCTGAAATCAAACACTGGAACTGGACTTCTGCATACTGGTCAACATGGAAGAACGATTCGGAAATTAAAACTAAGCTTTGCATGCAACGATCCACTTCCCAATCAAACAGTACCAGCTTATACTATCCTAGAGAAACTTGCTACGTAAAACAGAAATGAGAGATTCAGCACTTAAAACACCAAGAAACTTTAGATCTAAGCTAACTAGGCAAGTAAGGAAAAGAAAACAACACAATAAACGAAACGGAAATCAACTTCATAGCATAAACACGTTCGGATCTTCAACAAGTACTTCAAAAGCAGAAAATATCCAAAAGCAACAAAGATCTAACGTAAGGAAAGCAAGGAAAATTAAACTGCGAAGGCAAATAAAAGTGTTTTTGCCACTCCGGGCGATGGAATCTCTAAGCTACGGTCTTGCTGGCTGGAACGGACGATGACTGGAACTCTGGGAACATCTGGGCGTCAGGTGATCATGGCTGCGGCGAGGCAAGAAGCGGGACACGACTGAAAGACTGGTATTACCGAGAGAACTCTCTACCTAAAGATGGTGGTGAATGAGTGAATGTGGATTTTTTTCTCTTTTGTCTCTCTCCTTCTTGGCTTCCTTTTATAGGGAGGCTTACCCTTGATTTTAGGGTAAATCCTCATTGCAAGTTGACTTCTTTGCCCTTAATTGTGGGTAATCCGTCCCAGCTATCCGTCTTCTCTATCTCAAGCCGTTTCAGCACGAATACTGATCAGTATGAGATCATGCTGGCGCCCTTTTTCACCTGAACATTCCGAAACTTCCCTACTGGCTAGAACACTTAACCTGCACACTTTGAGTAACTGTTTTGCAGATATAATCAATTTTTCACATCATACTGACCCGTAACAAAGGCCTAGAATACGACTTATCAAACTGCTCACACTTACCACATGCTTGTCCTCAAGGGTGAAGAACAACCAAAAGACATAAGTCGAATTCTAGCCTGGTTACTCCCCTGACTGACTCTACCTAACCTAGACTCTAAACTATGATGCAAAAGAAACACTTAAACAAACACACAAAAAAACTGAAAACACAAAGAGCGGGCTATATTTTCAACCATCCCTCCCCTCTGGATCAGGTGCAATCCGGCATTAGACAGCCTTGAACTTCTGCCACCCCCCTCTCTCTCCCAATCAGTATATCTGTTTGTCAAGATCGCCCACACTCTCGGCCCAACTGTAGGTTCACTCAGTCACTCATACCTCACCAGGAATGTTAGGACTGCATTCTCTCATTATGCTCAACCACAGTTGCTTCGGACTTAGATCTCACGAGCAGCTACTGAAGGACTTATAGGCTTGTAACGGGGCTTTTGGCTTGTAATGTTTTGGGTGGGTGTTCCTAAGGCTCTAAGGTTCAAAATTTCTATTTTATTGATGCGGGGGGGACTGTGTGTATCAGGCTTCTGATCAGTTGCTTTTCTTAGTTGGCGCTTCTGGCTTTGGTCTCCAACTGGTCAGTAGCATCTTTGTGGCTTCGCCACCCTTATTCCTTCATTCATTTTTTTGTGGTCAAATCTTTCTGACCATTTTCTTCATTTTCTCCCTTTTTTCCCGTGGCTTCGCCACTCTTATTCCTTCTTCTTCTTCTTTTTTTCTTGGACTGGGGATGACTCCCTGGTCGATTTTCTTCTAACTTTCTAGTCCAGTTGGTCTCTGCTTTTTCGCACCTCTTCCTGGCCAGTAAGCTCCATTTGTTTCATTGCCCTTCACACAGTCCCAGGGGCTAGGGGTGTTTATCTGGGTATAAAAGGTTAAGAAAAAAAAGTTCTAAAGGTGGGTTTTTTTTTTTTTAGGGGGGGTTTCCTACTGCCTTCAGTATTTGCTACCCATGGTCACTTCACCCTAGGCAAATTGTGGCAGCCTTTCTTTCTTTTCAATATATGTGGAAAGTGGTTCCACTTTAAGGCTTATAACTCACATTTTAGAGGGCTTACGTGTTCGGCTCTAAGTATGGGCTTTTCTCTCATACTCACATCATCTATCCTGACTAGGAGGTACTAATAGGGATGGTTTCGGTTTTCCAGCATGTCCTATCTCCCTCAATTCCCCTCACCGTCAGCTCAAGACGGTTGAGTTTTAAGCCCAATCAACACACAACATAAAAAACTAGACCTAACAAAACAAAAACACAAACACAAAGACTACACATATATACATACATCCTACTGGCCATTGCGTCCCCCCTCCTACTTCACAAGTGTCTACCCTTAGATAAGGCTGTGAAGTGGAAAAGGTAATGGCCAGTAAGGCGGGCACACAGACAACAAAATAGCAACTAGAAACAACAAACTAAACACCTAAACAAAAACCAACGAACACAAACACGAATAAAAACTCCTCACACTTAGGCCATACAATGGACTAAGTGTGAGTCAACATGCGTACGAAAAACAAAAACAAGAGAACACAGAAATCATGCTCTAAAGAAACAAACCCTATACTTCTCACACTTAGACTATTAAATAGGCTAAGTGTTATGAATGGGGGTTTGCGAACAAACACAGATTATACCACCTAAACAAAAACCAAGACACAAAAAAAAAATACGGAAAGCTAAAAAAACTGAAAAATTAAAAAGAAAACTAACTGGTCGTAGGGGGTGGTCTTATCGGTGTCGCCTACTCCTTCGCGGTGCAGGTTGTTCCTTCGACTGGTCCTTCTCCGTCTCAGCTCGGTCCGCATCATCCTTCGCCGGCTCCTCGGCCTCTGCCGGCACCTCGGCTTCCTCTCTCTCTGGCTCTTGCGGTCCATCATCCTGGCCTCCACGGTTACTCGGTGCGTCATGCTGGGCTTCACGGCCCCTGGCTCCTGTAGCTTGTTCTTTCCTCTGGTTGGTCACTTCCTCCAATAACTCATCTATCACGGATGCCATTCTGCCCATCTCCGTTATCAATCGTTGGTTCTCCTCTCCTAAATCAGTCATTATCGTCTCCATAGCAGCTTGCCTCTGAGTCAGCATACTCTGTCCCGCAGACTCCTTCAATATCCGTTCCATTGCGGATGCCAAACGGGTCATTTCTGCCCTCATCTATCTGTTCTCCTCTGCCATCTCAGTAACCGTTCTTTCCAACAATGCAACTCTTCCTCCTGCCGTGGCTTCCTCTCCCATTGCATAGAATTGTGGTCTTCCTACCCTCATATATACCGCGTTCGTCTTGACAAAGTAGGGTATGTCGAACGACCCCGGTGGACGTACCATGGGCAGTGGGGATAGGTCTTCGGCGTCCGTGATGGTAAGGTTGTTGCCGACGAAAGCCCCCAATATGTGGCAAAGGGTGAGGTTTCTAGCAGGATGCGTAGCAAACAAGTGACACTGATACGCCGTCCAAAATCCAAGATGCAGCTTGCGTCCTCGTCTCGCGCACCAAATGAGATACAACTCCGTCATCGAGGTGCGAACGGCCGAGTTGGATTGGCCCAGCAGATTGGCGTCCAGGTGGAGCTGTACTAGTCGCAGAACTGGATCATTGAAATGGATGGAACGGGAGATAGTGGACGCGAATTCTCCAGCGCCGGGGTGGGTTAATTCAGCCCAGGCCTCCTGTGGATCAAAATCCACATGCCGACGGGGTATACCCCTCTCCCTGTTCCTCCACTCAGAACTGATCGCTTCTTCCAGTGTACACATGCCCAGCCGACAGGTCCACTCTATCAAGTTCATACTAAACTCAGCTGCAAACAATCTAAAACTAATGGACACTTCATCCAGGTCCGTTGTCACCCTAAGCCGAAAGGTAGTGAAGAACTCCTTCGCTAATCTCACACAGATACGTGGATCCCCATTTTGCAGCAGCCACTCAAAACCCAAAGCATTTATCTAAGCAAGGAATGGGTCACGGACACCTAGCTCATCTAGAGAAGGATAGTGCATTACCTTCCCACATTTAATCTCCTTGCTGCCATCGTCCAAGCTTTCAAAGGTGTCCTGCAGCTTCTGCGTCTCGAAGAGTTTCATCTCCTCAGCGATCTCATTTGTGAAATCTACGGTCCATCTTCTATATCTGAGCCTCTCCACTGGTGGGTGGACAAGCTCTCGGTGATCATCTGGGAGTGACTGTTCCCCATACTCCTCATTCTCCAAGGATATGCCGCTATCTGAATCCGACTCTTCACTGGCGGTGTACTCGCTATCACTCCGCTCTCCTCGACTGGGTGGAGTCCTTTGAGACGCTTCGGTAATCACGATTCCTGTGTTTGCTACTCTGGGCTTTTTGGTAACTGACTTCTTTTTTAGTGGAGCCTTCCCTTTTCTCTTCCTGGCTCGCTGGTATTGGGCTTCCTCCTCTTGGGCAGTAAGGGTGGTGTCTCCTGGGGCTGGGTATTTAACATGCTCAGATCCTCTTGGGCTTACTGACCCGGATGCGAGGTCTGGACCTTCAGTCATACCTTCAGTTTCCATGCCCGGTTCATTCTGTACTGGAGACACCCCAGCGTCTTCCTGATCAGTAGCTTGAACAGGTTCACTTTCAGCCTTCTTCGGAGTGGCTTGTTCCTCCTCGCTTACGATCTCTACTGGGTTCTCAGCCGTGTTCGTCTGGGCCTTGCTTGCTGTCCATTTGCCTAGGCATCGCTGAGATACCCGTGTGGGTTTCGGTTTCTCTGTTATCGGCCGCTTCACTGGTGGCGGTTTTAAGACGGAAGGCGTCACCGTTTCTGGTACTTGGGTTTCCATGGGTGGTCCCTCCTCTTCTACTTGCATTCTATCATCCCCGGCTTTCACTTGGGAATCTACTGACTCTGGCCCTTTCCCTTCACTCCGTACTTCCCCTTCCCCTCCTGCTAACTGGGAAGTTTGACCCTCCGGTGTGGTTCCTGTAACGACTTTCTCCCTTTCTCCTACTGCCCCCAATGCGAGGTCTAGACCCTCAGCCATTGGTGCAGTGTCCTCTTCCCTTCGGCTGACCCTATTCAGAATCGAGTCAAATTCTTCATCTGTCATGAGGCCTTGCTTTCTGGCCGATTCATTCAAGTCTATATCACCCCTAACCCTCTCCTGACGGACGGTCTCCACAGCTGGCGTTTCCTCCACTATATTCCCCCCTTCACGGTCTTGGTTCTCCTCCCTCAGCCTTTCTGCCCTCTCCTCCGAATCAGAGTCGTAATGAGCCGCAATGGCCTCGATATCCTCAGGCTCGGTTCCTTGGGAAATCGGGGAACGATCTTCTGTTTCTGTCAGTTCGGCTTCGATGAGAGGGTTTTCTTCTTGTGGAATTTTAGGGGAAACCGGAACGGTAGACGGAATGGGGACCGTGGGTTGTGCACTGGTTACTGACACGGCCACCGCTGGAGTTGCTCCGATTACGCTTCCTTTCCCCCTACCTTGGCTAAAATACGCTAACTCCGCTGCCCAGTTTCTGTTCGGATCTTGCAATCGGAGAAACTCCGCCATTGCGTCTAGAGATATCATCGGTGGGGCTTGCTGGTTTGGTTCTGACGGTTGCGGGTTTGGCGGTGGTTCTTCCCGCGGTGGTTGTGGGTTGGGATTTTCTCCTCGGCGGGTTGAAGGGTTATCGGCTTTTCTCACGACTCTTTTCTTTCCCATGGTTCCAGTGGTGATTGTTAGAGGGGAATTGGGTTTTGATTTCTGGAAGAGAATGGAAATGATGGTTTGTGATTTACGCTTTCTGAGAGAGTATGGGAGAGTATCTCTTGAAAGGGAATTTGAAAATCAGGGTTTGTGAGGGAGAAGGGTTGGGACGGTTGGTTTAATTTGGATGAGAGGGGGCTGTTGCAGGTGGTTTCAACCGGCTATCAACGGTTGCCGGTCGCAACGCTTAGGATGAAAGGCGGTTAGGAATGCTGGCCCCTGATTGGCCAGCGTGTCTCCTCTCTCTGCTCCACGCCATTCCAGCCGCTGCCACCCTGCAAAAGTTGCATAAGCCTCAATTAAAGTTTCGTCCTTAGCATAATTCCCCTCTATACTTAATTAAGGAAATAATTCAAATGGGCATTTAGATAAAAATTGAAGTAGCACAAAATAGGTAATCTCTTGGTCCATTCGCGCTCCAATTTTAATTTAAGGCCCGAAAATATTTTTGGATTTTCTTATAAATTCTCTGACATGCAAAGACTACGTATTTACAAAATTTACAATAGGCAATTTAGAATTCTACTTGGCCAGTATATGCAAAGATTATTCTCAAAAGGAACTAGCCACGTGGAATTCCAAATTCCTATCTTACTGATCAGTATGAAACCGACGTAAGTGGTTGTAGTGGAATTTCATCCACTACACCCACCTCGCTATTATCCCCGAATATTTTCAACCTATGTCCATTTACTATGAAAGGTTCAGAGTTAGAAAAACTCCCTGAAATTTCCACTGCCCCATTAGATCGGAGTGCAGTTATGATGTAAGGTCCTGTCCATTTGGACTTGAGTTTCCCTGGCATAAGCTTCAATGTTGACTGGAAGAGTAGTACTTTCTGGCCAACATGGAGCTCCTTAGTTCTCAGATTTCGATCATGCCACAATTTAGTTTGCTCTTTGTACCACATGGCTGAGTCGAATGACTCCAATCTAAGTTCCTCAAGCTCCTGCAGTTGCAGCTTCCTTTCCTCTTCACAGGCTGTAGCATCCATATTCACTTTCTGTACTGCCCAGTATGCTCGATGCTCGATCCCAACCGGTAAGTGGCACATCTTCCCAAAAACAATCTGGTAAGGGGACATGCCTATGGGGTTTTGTAGGCTGTTCGATACGCCCAGAGAGCATCCCCTAACCTTACACTCCAATCCTTCCTAGAAGTGTTCACAGTCTTCTTTAAAATTTTCTTTATCTCGCGGTTAGAAATCTCCGCTTGACCATTTGCTTGCGGATGGTAAGGGCTGGATAGTCTATGGTGCACACCATACTTTTTCATCAAGGATTCAATTGTACGGTTACAGAAGTGCGTACCTTGATCGGATATGATCGCCCTGGGCACACCGAATCGGCTGAAGATATGACTCTTTAAGAACTTGGCCACCTCCTTGGCTTCACACGTGCTTGTGGCCTTGGCTTCTACCCATTTGGAGACGTAGTCTACAGCAACTAGGATATACAGATTCCCATAGGACGAAGGAAACGGACCCATGAAGTCCATTCCCCATATGTCGAATAGCTCGCAAACTATTATGGGTACCTGCGGCATTTCATCGCGGGCAGATATTCCACCGGTCAGTTGGCAACGCTCACAGCTCCTGCAGAACTCGTACGCATCTTTGTTGAGAGTTGGCCAGTAAAAGCCGCTATCCAGAATCTTCCTTGCCGTCTTCTTGGACCCGAAGTGCCCTCCACATGCTAACGAATGGCAGTGGGTTAAAACATCCCGCTGCTCCCAGTCAGGAATGCACCTCCTTATCACTTGATCGGACCCTACTCTCCACAGATAGGGGTCGTCCCAAAAGTAGTATTTTGCTTCACTCTTGATCTTCATTCTTTGGGCTTTGGTAACACTCGGTACTTCTGGAAGCTCTCCAGTTACTAGGTAGTTGGCCAGGTCCGCATACCATGGCTCTTGCCCTACCTTCTCCTTCCCTTTTGCTGTATCATTCTGACCAGTAAGTTTGAACACTTCTTCCCAATCAATTTTTCTGGGCGCAAAAATCACCTCACACAAATGTTCCTCTGGAAATTTATCATGCACTTCGTCACCGTTTCCATCTTGCATTATTCTGCTCAAATGGTCTGCCACCTTGTTCTCGACTCCTCTCTTATCTTCCACCTCCCAATCAAATTCTTGTAACAAGAGTACCCATCGGATCAAGCGTGGTTTGGATTCCTTCTTGGCAATCAGATACTTAATCGCTGCATGGTCAGTATACACTATGACTTTGGATCCCAGCAAATACGGCCGGAACTTCTCGAAAGAATACACCACTGCCAGCATCTCTTTTTCAGTGGTATCGTAATTCCGCTGGGCTTGATTCAGAGTCTTGGACGCATAAAAAATTACGTACCTCTTCCCATCGATCTTCTGACCCAGCACGGCTCCTACCGCAAAATCGCTGGCGTCGCACATTACTTCGAAAGGATGGTTCCAGTCAGGAGCCCTTATGATAGGTGCGGATATCAGCTTTTCCTTGAGAAGATTGAAAGCAGCCTTGCATTGTCATCAAAAACGAACTCCACGTCATTTTGAAGTAGCCTGGTAAGGGGTTGGGCGATTTTGGAGAAATCCTTAATAAATCTTCGATAAAATCCGGCGTGCCCCAGAAAACCCCTTATTCCCTTCTGATCAGTAGGGAATGGCAATTTTGATATAACATCCACCTTAGCTTGATCCACCTGAATGCCTCTCTCTGAAACCACGTGTCCTAAAACAATACCCTCGGTGACCATAAAATGACACTTCTCAAAGTTTAAAACCAAGCTCTTGGCTTGACACCTTTCTAGAACTATGTCCAAGAGATGAAGGCATGCGTCAAAAGAATCGCCATAGACCGTAAAATCATCCATAAATATCTCTATACAATCTTCAATCAGATCGGAGAATATGCTCATCATACATCGTTGAAACGTACCTGGAGCGTTGCATAGGCCGAAAGGCATGCGTCTATATGCATAGGTTCCGAATGGGCATGTGAAGGTCGTCTTGTCCTGGTCCTCAGGATCCACGTAAATTTGGAAATATCCGCTGTATCCATTCAAAGAGCAAAAATACTTCTTACCGGCTAGCCTCTCCAACATCTGGTCGATGAAAGGCAAAGGAAAATGGTCTTTCCTCGTTGCATTGTTTAGCTTTCGGTAGTCGATGCACATTTGCCAACCCGTGACTAGCCTCGTTGGAATCAGTTCATTCCTCTCATTTTGGACGACTTGGATTCCCGACTTCTTTGGAACCATGTGGATCGGACTGACCCACTCACTGTCCGGCACTGAATAGATAATTCCTAGCGACAACAACTTCAAGATTTCCTTTAATATTTCCTCTCGCATGTTCGGGTTTACCTTCCTTTGAGCATCTCTATGTGCTTTCGCTCCTTCTTCCAGCCTAATATGGTGCATGCAGACGTCGGGGCTTATCCCCACTAAATCTGTAAGACTCCATCCAATCGTCTTCTTGTTCTTACTCAGCACAGTCAGCAGCCTAGCCTCCTGTTCCCTTGTAAGACTGCTACTGATGATCACTGGATATGAGTCCTCACCTCCAAGGAAGGCATACTTCAAATTCGAGGGTAATTTCTTCAGCTCAACTTGGGGTGGAAGTGTGTCTTCGGGTAAGGGGTTTTTCTCAGTCTCTCCTTCTTTTTCTAAATCTCCCTCTGATGGTTCTTCTATACTGACTGGTAGCTGAGCCCCTGCGGCTCCAATGAACTCCGATTTCTGACAGAATTCCTTGATCGCTACTTCTATTTCTTCATCAGTCAACCCTTGGCTACTGATCAGATCACACCATGCAGCAGCTTCTATGTCAGCCTGTTCATAAACATCTAAAGCCTGGAGTTTCTCCTGCAATAGTTCGGTCTCAAGAAAATCTTGGACTAGGGGGTCAATCACATCAACATAGCATAGATTTTCAGAATCGATGGGTTTCTTCGTGGCATCATTTATATCGAAGGTAAACTTCTCCCCATAAAAATCAATGCAAATAGTCCCCTCAGCCATATCCACTATTGTCTTGGCCGTTCTCAGAAAAGGTTTTCCTAACAAGACTCCACTAGACTCCCTCGCTTCATGCTCACTCATTTTGATCACATAAAAATCAGCAGGGTATGTAAAATCATGCACTCTTACTAACACATTTTCTAAAACTCCCTCAGGACCTATGCACGACCTATCAGCCAGTTGGATCAACACCCTAGTATTTGACAGCCTCACTCCTTTCAACCGGTTATAGATAGACAATGGCATGACATTTATAGATGCCCCCAAATCACACATTGCATGTTCGACCTTCACATGTCCTACAGTTATGGGTAGGGTGAACATACCTGTGTCGGCTCTCTTGGGTGGTAACTTCTCTTGCACTATTGCTGACGCTATCCCTTCCACCATAATCTTGCCATCCTTCTGGGCTCTCCCGGCTATGAAGTCCTTTATGAATTTCCCGAGAGGGGGTAGCTTCACGGCTTGGAGGAATGGTATGGTGACATCCAACTTCCCAAAAATCGACAAGTAGTCAACCGGGTTCTCTTTCTTCATCTTTGTAACAAATCGGAATGGGAATGGTTTCTCCCCTTTTTTCTCCTCTACTGGTCCCTCAGCAACCTTCTTGGAGTCTTTCTTGGGTAGTTCCTGGGTCTGGGCCTCCATTCTACGCTCTTCCTCTTGAGGAGGTTCCTTCCTGGTCAGTAGGGTGTCGGGTTCACCTCTTACACTTGGTGTATCATCCAAGAAGAATGGATCCTGCATCCGAGGCATAGGTCTCCCTAATTCTTCCACTGAAATGGTATCACCTCCTATCTTCGTTCCATTGGATCCTCCACTAGGTCGTATCGGTTGAGGCGCGTCATAAGTAGTTCCTGACCTCAACGTAACCTTACTCACATTTGCCTTTTCGGGCATTTGGGCTGTAGATGGGAGTTTCCCCGCATTTCCCTTCAAATCACCCACCGAACTGGCCAGTTGAGCTAACTGCCTATTCATCATATCCATGTTCTCCTTATGTTCCTTCTGGGCATTTTGCATCCCCTGCACGACCTCATTATGGGATTGCAATTCTCCTTTGATGCTCTGTTGTGAAGCTAGCATTTCACCCATCATGTCCTCAACGGATCTCCTTGGCCTGTTCGAATTTTGGAAATGACTCGGCCCTTGGTGTTGATAGTTCTGGGAGTTTTGTTGGCCTTGATTAGGCGGGTATTGGTTATACTGGGCAGGAGGGGTGTACTGATCTTGAGGATATTGATTCTGGTGCTGGCCTTGGAATTGATTTTGGTTCTGATGGTGTTGGGGTCCTGGGTTCGGCTGATTTTGGAAATTTTGGAAGTTTCTCTGGTGGGGCGGCACATAGACAGGGTTCGGGTTCTGGTTTTGTGGGTTTTGGTTTTGGGATTGTTGGTTTTTTCCTGACCAGTTGTGCTGGTAGTCTGGGTTTGCTGGTCCACGGTTAGGGTTTTGGTTCGGATGGGGGTTATACTGGTTCTGACCTTGGTTCTGATTTTGGCTTCCGTCACCCCATCGGAAGTTTGGATGATCCCTCCATGGTGCATCCCGTTGTCTACCTTGAATCCAATGCCCACTAGAATTAAAGTACCCTGCAGCATTAACTTGCTCCATATTCCCGAAGTCATTAGGCTGATCATAGTTCGGTCCTTGATTTCCCTGCTCTGCACCCTTGTTATTCCCAGCTGGGGGAGGTGGTGGAGTGCTCTTCTCGATCGCACTCAGAAGTGACTTCTTCAGCTCATCCATTTTCAAATCCATTTTCTGCTCCAGCTTATTTTCCTGATCAGTAAACGAGGCAACAGCAGCCCGCTCTCGGTTGTATCCTTCCCTTGAATGGTCATACTCTTTCTTTGCATTCAGTAGCTTCCTTAGGACTCTCTTCGCTTCGCTGACCCATAATTGCGTGA
This sequence comes from Salvia splendens, assembly GCF_004379255.2. Lineage (NCBI taxonomy): Eukaryota > Viridiplantae > Streptophyta > Magnoliopsida > Lamiales > Lamiaceae > Salvia > Salvia splendens. Next base: position 21,713,005 of record NC_056035.1, read on the forward strand.
AGCTTCCTCCTGGCGATGAATTTGCCAGGTCCTTGGTTACCGCGTTCATACCTTCGTAGAAAGTATGATATACTTCAATGTCCGCCATGCGATGGTTGGGACATGATTCCAAAAGACCCATGTATCTTGCCCAATAATCACTCAAGGGTTCATCATACCCTTGCTTCACATTAGTTATTTCCCTCTTCAGCGCGCTTGTCTTGGATGACGGAAAAAACTCGCCCAGGAATGCTGACTTGAAATCGGCCCAAGTCTCAATAGAGTTGGGGGGTAGGCACATGAACCAGGTGTTAGCTTCCCCCTTGAGCACAAATGGCAAAGCCTTCAGCCTATAATCATCCTCAGTCGCTCCTGCTGGTCTCCTCTGCGCCCTACAAATTTTACAAAACTCATGAAGAAACTCATACGGCCCTTCATAGCTCTTCCCACAGTATGTAGGCAGGATCGCGATCACATGAGGCTTCACATTGCAGGCGGTTTGCCCTGGAGTAACGACTATGGCTTGCGGGGGCTCTCCTTCAGTATGTGCGTTCAGCGTCCCGATCTCTGGGTCTTCATCTCCCTGGTTGGCCATTTCCCTTGGGTTGCCTTCCAACAGTGGTTTCTCTTCTGGTATTGGTCCCTCTATGGTGCCCTTCTCTTCGTCACTACTCGTGCCTAGGTCAGACAAGGTGGTCGACAGGCCAGAACGAGGGGTTACGAGTATAGTTCCTCGCTTGAGTATTTTCGGCATCCACTGATCAGGAGACGAGCTACTGCTCATAAACTGAAATGAAAAGAAAAAGGAAAATTATACACAATATATACACCAAAGTATCACACACAATAGCAACTCAAAAACGCCATCCATCCCCGGCAACGGCGCCATTTGAAAGGACCAGGGGTGCGTAGGTGTCGTTCAAGCAAGGATATATCCTACTGGTCAGGATAGAGATCCTAACTAAGCCTAGACCCTGGTTTCAAAGATTCCTCAATCCACTCCTACTGATCAGTATAGTGGTGATAAGGGTCGAATCCCACAGAGATGGTGCGTTTAAACTACCGCGGTGATATTTGGAAAGGTTGGTTAGCTACCACGCTTGGGTTGAGTTTCTACCTAGGCAAGAACTTAAAGGTGGTGTTTTACTGGTCAGACGGTATGAAAGACATCTGGAATGTAACTGTGTACGTGAAATGGGGAGACATTTTTGTAACAGAAAATATTTAGAAGGTACGGGTTTCTATTTTGGGCTAAACGGAATATTCAGAGGGTAGTGGAAGTTTGGTGACTAGGCTGACAGGGCTTAACTAAAAGTGAAGGACAAAAGCAAAAAGCATCTAAAAAGTAAGGCAATTGAAATAGACACCATCTTCTTCAACAAACACATCCAAAATTCAGATAACAATTCCAGATTCAACACGGAAAACACAGATTATCAACTCGCGAACACAGATCTAAAACTACGAAATCAAATCTGAAATCAAACACTGGAACTGGACTTCTGCATACTGGTCAACATGGAAGAACGATTCGGAAATTAAAACTAAGCTTTGCATGCAACGATCCACTTCCCAATCAAACAGTACCAGCTTATACTATCCTAGAGAAACTTGCTACGTAAAACAGAAATGAGAGATTCAGCACTTAAAACACCAAGAAACTTTAGATCTAAGCTAACTAGGCAAGGAAGGAAAAGAAAACAACACAATAAACGAAACGGAAATCAACTTCATAGCATAAACACGTTTGGATCTTCAACAAGTACTTCAAAAGTAGAAAATATCCAAAAGCAACAAAGATCCAACGTAAGGAAAGCAAGGAAAATTAAACTGCGAAGGCAAATAAAAGTGTTTTTGCCACTCCGGGCGATGGAATCTCTAAGCTACGGTCTTGCTGGCTGGAACGGACGATGACTGGAACTCTGGGAACATCTGGGCGTCAGGTGATCATGGCTGCGGCGAGGCAAGAAGCGGGACACGGCTGAAAGACTGGTATTACCGAGAGAACTCTCTACCTAAAGATGGTGGTGAATGAGTGAATGTGGATTTTTTTCTCTTTTTCTCTCTCCTTCTTGGCTTCCTTTTAAAGGGAGGCTTACCCTTGATTTTAGGGTAAATCCTCATTGCAAGTTGACTTCTTTGCCCTTAATTGTGGGTAATCCATCCCAGCTATCCGTCTTCTCCATCTCAAGCCGTTTCAGCACGAATACTGATCAGTATGAGATCATGCTGGCGCCCTTTTTCACCTGAACATTCTGAAACTTCCCTACTGGCTAGAACACTTAACCTGCACACTTTGAGCAACTGTTTTGCTGATATAATCAATTTTGCACATCATACTGACCCGTAACAAAGGCCTAGAATACGACTTATCAGTCTCCATAAAAGTACTCTGCCAGATTCTGCAGATTCATTATCGCTCATTCTAATCACATGGAAATCAGCTGGGTACATGAAGTCATGTACCTTCACTATCACATTCTCAAGTACCCCTTCAGGACAAATGCATGACCTGTCTGCCAATTGGATAACAACTTTTGTGTCCACCATGCCTACCCCCACTAACTTCTTGTATATAGACAGTGGTAACACATTTATCGATGCACCCAAATCACACATAGCATGCTCGATTCTCACATCACCAATAGAGATGGGTAAGGTAAACATACCTGGATCATTGCATTTCGAAGGCATCCTCCGCTTTTGAATCACTGCAGAGACGTTCTCACCTATCAAAATTTTCCCACTGGGTCTAGCCTTCCCAGCTATGAATTCCTTGATGAACTTGCTAAACACCGGCAGTTTCAAGGCTTGTAAAAATGGTAGATTAATCTCTAATTTCCCGAAAATATCCATGAAGTCCACCGGTTCTTCCTTCTTCTTCTTGGCTTCCCCCCGGCTTGGGAAAGGCTTCAGTCGCTTCCCTGCTCCCGTAGAGCTTTCAGCTAAGAATTCTCCAGTTTCCTCCCTTACTGCCTCGTTCTCCAACTCCGGTTCTGGATCGAGGAAAAAAAACTCAGCTGACCTTGGCAAGGGTTTCTCCACATTCCCTGTCTTAAGGTCATCCTTGATCCAGGAAGTTCCTCCCTCCAAGTTCCTAGGCCTAGGAATTGTAGCCTCGTCCTTGCCTTCTTTGGGGCTTGTCGCTTCTTTCGTTCTTACCTCTGGCCCATCATATCCTTTCCCGGATCTCAAGGTAATCTGACTTATATTCGCTCAATCCGGTGGCCTTACGGAGGCGGGAATCTTCCCTTCATTTCCCCTCATATCACTCAAAGAAGTGGCTATCTGGGATAACTGCTTGGCCAGCATATCCATTGCTGCCTTTTGCTCCTGTTGAGCTTCTTGAAGCTTGTGCACTACGTCATTGTTCGATTGCAGGTTGTTTTGCATATGCTGCTGAGAACTGACGAGATCGTGCACCATATCATCGATACCCTTTGGTGATTTCGATGGCTGACTGGGCCCTTGCCCTATGCTCAGAGTCGGTCCACTCACTTGACCCTGACGAACGTTTCCTTGACCTCCTGAAGAGTTGTTGTATTGATTTCCTTGACTTTGGTAATTGTTCTGAAAATTCCTTTGGTGCGGTGGTACATAAGAGTTCCCTTGACTGTTCTGATTTCTGTTTCCCCAGCTCGAGTGGTCTCCTTGGTTTCGATTGATCCAGCTGCCCTGCCCCTCTTGATTCCTTCCTGACCAGTTACCTTGTCTTTCGGGTTGAGGTGCAAAGTGCTGACTTTGTTGTGGTGCCGGCTGATTCTGCTCATTGTCAGTCCATCTGAAATTTGGATGGTTTCTCCAGGGTGCATCTCTCTGTCTCCCTGGATTCCAGCTCCCATCGGGATTCCAACTTCCCATTGCATTCACCTGGGCTTGATAATCTCCGTCCTGGGTCCCGTAATATTGCTGAATTTGATTATCTCCTGAACCAGGAGGTTTCTCCTTCCCTTGTGAAGCCAGTGGAATCGTCTTTTCAATCGCGTTCAAAAGAGCTTTCTCGAGCCTATCAATTCTTGCTTCTACTTTGTCATCTTCCTGCTCTCTTACAGCATGCACCGATCCTCTCCTCACTGCATTCCTAGGGTTATCGTATGTTTTTTTAGCGTCGATCAACTTCCCTAGGATTTCTCTTGCCTCTCTTCCTCTTTTTCTTGTGAAATTCCCTCCACTCGAGGAATTCATTAAGTCCTTTGACTCAGGAGTTGCCCCTTCGTAAAACAGAGAGTAGGTCTCTGCCTCTATCATTCGGTGGTTCGGGCATGCATCCAACAACCCCTTGAATCTCGACCAATATTGACTCAGCGATTCCTCGTAATCATGCTTACACTCTAGTATTTCTTTTTTCAGGGCATTCGTCTTGTTGGATGGAAAGAAATAATCTAAGAATTCCAACTTGAAGTCCCTCCATGTGCGGATAGAATCTGAGGGCAAGCTCAATAACCACGTATTAGCTTCCCCCTTCAAGGTAAATAGAATTGCACGTAGGCGATAATCCTCCTCTGTTGCATCATTTGGCCTCTTCTGAATACCACACAACTTACTGAATTCGTTTAGGAACTCATACGGACACTCATTCCTACACCCAGAGAACGTTGGTAAGATGCCGAGTACGTTTGTCTTGATCTCAATAGTCCTCTGGCGTGGATTCATCACTATTGCTTGAGCTGGTTCTCCATCTAAATGGACAGTGAGCGAACCGATCTCTGGATCTGGATGTACTACTTGCGCCATGACTACTCCCTCTGCTTCCCCTGTTTCTGACTCTGTTTCTGATTCGGGTGGTGACTCTGGATCTTCGCGTCCTGACGACGTCCAAGATTCGTCGCTAGTAGATTCACTCGGAAACGGGTCTCCTGTGGGGAACCCTGATCTGGTGGTCACAGTAGAGACTGTATCCTTAATCCGCCAGTTAAACTGGCCGTGCTTCCACCCAGATGAGTTGCTCCAGTAGATAGATCTTGAGCCTCTGCTCATAAACTACAAATAAAAGAGAGAGAAAATAAATCAAAACTATTTACACCACAGGCTCTGAACACTATCACAAAGCACGCCATCCATCCCCGGCAACGGCGCCATTTGAAGGTTGTGCCCGCGAGTACTCGCTAAGATATGACTCAGGAGCGGAGTGAGCAAGTGTGCACAGAGAAAGTTAATGCAGATACTCGGTCAAGACTCAGCGCTTCTTAAATCCACTGGATCACTAGGTCCAGGAACTCAAGGAACACAGAGTGTTTCTGTCGTTGGACACACTCGACTCCCCTTCAACAATTAAATCCCTCAACCCCAAATACTATGGATTAGTATAGGGAAGCGGGGTCGATCCCACGAAGATGGATTCGTGAAGTAGTGCTAGAGACTCTGGAAACAAGCGGTTGCTGCCACGCAAAGGGTTGAGAATTTTACCTAACTCTAGTCCTAGGCACGAAATGTAAATGCTAGACCTAGGAAACTGTAAACACACTGACAGCAAACATCGTCATGATCGCAAGGTATTAAAATCACTTCCTAGACCGTGTAAACGATTCACAAATTAAGACTAGACAGAGAGAATAAAAGCAGTGGGGACCACGACTCCAAATATAGCAAGTACGGTAAAAGCTGCAAACAACCAACTCATTCCCTGACTAACAACGACATGCATTTCCCTAACCGACTCAAGTACGTAAATGGAGAAAACAGAGCACGTACCTAGATTCAAACAGAATATAGAAATCAGGACACCGTAAACTTGCTACGAATCGGAAATACATCAGATCAACATAAACTAGGCGAAGCGAAATGAAAACACGTAAACTAGGCATAAAATTAAATCAACACTGCTCAGATTCACGTTGAGTGCTCAATCCACTCCGGATCCAAGCCACCGGAACTCAACAACCATCAAAATCAACTCCATAACTCCGATTCTTACAGATCTGCTCCGATCAACTCCGAATTCCAACAATCACAGACAATCCTACAATATCAGCAAGACAAAACCCCGATTCATCCACAATCAAACTCCATTCTCCCAGATCTAACCACGAACCTGCAATAATCCGCGAAAACAACCAACTCCAACAATTCTAACTCCAGAATTCAAGTAAACACAATCAACAAACAGAAATCAACACAATCAACATAAGCGAAAACGAAACTTGCATTAAGACAAGAGAAATATTCAACAAAGTACGAAACGGAAATTAAATTGTTTCTTCGCCCCACAGAAGGACGGTGTTACAACCCAATCGAGAACGTGAGAAAGCTAGATGTGAACCCGAGGTGCGTCACCCTGAATCTCCCCTCCAAAAGAACCCAAGTGTGTGAAAAGTGAACTAAGTTACAAGCTGTTAGCGAGGCCTCCAACCGAGAAGGTCCCTCCAGCTTGCATGCTTCTTCCTTTTATAGATGCGGACATAGCCTTCTAGAGTCTTCGTAGAAATCCCTATTCTACCCTTCAACTCCGAGGCTTCCTCCGTCAAGCAATTCTCTTCATAATGTCCACTCTTTCGCCAGTTTCCTAGGACCATGCAAGCGTCCTCTTCCTTTCCTGGATCTAGCGAAAACCTTCACACACCTGGCTTTAAACATGCGTTAGACCCAGCGTTTTCATGAAATAAAATCCCTAGACCGATGCGTGAAATTGGCCTTATCAACGATGCTTGATTCCCCATGTTGATCTTCCTCCCTTCAACAGCAGTGTAGAAGGCAAACTTGCTCCTATCTAAGCAGACATGAGCAGTAGCACCGATGTCGATGTACCAGCCACCCTTGTTGTCAACAAGGGTAACCTCTTCAGTGACCACAGCAATGAGGTCGTTTTCATCCCAATCCTTGAACTCCTTCTCAACGACGTGGGCAGTCGGCCTCTTTTTCGTGCTGCGGCAGTCCTTTGCAAAGTGGCCCGGTTTGCCACATTTGTAGCAATCGCCTTCAAACTTCTTTGTAGGCTGCTTTCCCTTCCCTTTGTCACTTGGACGATTTGGGCGAGGGCGTTTGTTGGAGGGACCGCCCCGCTCCAACAGATTGGCTTTGGCTCCAAGTGGGGTGAAGCCTTTAGCCTTTTGGTCGCTTTTGCGCACATCAGCCTCAATGCGCAATTTCACGATCAAGTCTTCAGGGGTCATCTGCTTTCGCTTGTGCTTGAGATAGCTCTTGAAGTCCTTCCAACTAGGAGGAAGCTTGTCGATGATCGTGCACCTTAGGAATTTGTCGGGCAAGGTCATCCCTTTAGCTACTAATGCGTGGATGATCATTTGGAGCTCTTGGACTTGCTCCATGATGGGTCGAGAGTAGACCATCTTGTAGTCCATAAACTTGGATGCTACAACTTGTTCAGTACCTGCAGCATTATCTATGCTATACTTCTTTTTCTAGACTTTCCCACATTTGTTTAGATGTGGTTACATTGGAGTATACATTGTAGAGGCTATCATCTAATGCACTTAAAATAAAAAATTTACATAGATAACCCCTCTCCTCCAAGCATCATAGTCCGCCATGACTTCGAGCCTAGTCTCTTGATCACTTGGCGCGGGCGGTTCGTTTTCCGTGAGGAAGTTGGCGACGCCCAATGTTGTCAAGTAGAACAACATCTTTTGGTACTACCTTTTGAAGTCAGATCCTCCAAACTTTGGTGGCTTCTCGGCAGGTGGCATCATTCTTGGTGCCAACGGTGCCGAACTTGGTCCATGGAAGGAACCAATTTTGTTGCCCCCGAAGGAGCCAACAACATGGTTGGGCATAGAGCCCCCACCATTCATGTTGGCCATAGATCCCGCCATGATCATACTATCTCTGAAGGAGCTAGCACCCGCGTGAGACCCGAAGGCCCCAGCATTCGTGTGAGACCCGAAGGACCCAGCACTCGATCCATTAAAGGATTCGAAGGAACCACTAAAAGTGGAACCAACTGATCCACTCGAGGTGGATCCACCAGTGGGCCCAAGGGGGTTAAAAAACTCCCAAGGGGTTGTTGATGAAGATGGATAGCGCCCGGGAGTGGGCATCATCGTCGGGATCGACGAAGTGTTGACAGGTCCAGTGTTCGCCATGGTGGATGGAGTTACAGCGGCGGTGGTAGCAGCGACAGTGTTGGCTTCAGTCGACATCTCCAGCAAAAGGTGTTTAAAATTTTGAAAGTTTTAGTTCAGTTTATGGTCCAAATTCCTTCAAAGGCAAATTTTATCTCGTCTTGCGATTGTTGGTTTCTGGGATTACAAGAGATAAAAGCCGGGCGTAATACAACCCAAAGAAGGAATACAAATGAAAACTAACTGAAATTACAACTGAAAATCGAAACAACTAAACCGTGAAATTTGTTAGCCAAGTAGAGGAGTCCTCTTTCCGCAAGACGAAATACGCCCCGGTAGTTCTCTTCGGATTGGCGTTTCGTCCCCAAAGATAAAACGGCTACGTCTCTGGTGAAGCAGCACCGCAATCAACAGAGCTCCGGCGAACTGAATGGAGGAGAGGGCAGAGCTTTCGACAGAAAAAACAATGCAGACAAGGGAGAGAGCTTATGATGCAAATGCTTGTGAATATATGTCTAATGCAGTGGAATGGCTAGCCTATTTATAGGCCAAGCCACCATGCAGGGTCAACCAAGCCATGAAGGCTCATCATGGCAGATTCGTAACCGTCGGCGGTTACAAGCGTGTGGCAGGAGTGTGCCTTTCGCGTGTACAGGGTGTGGATTTCTCACGTGGCAGCCTTGTAGGCTTTGACTGTGCTACGCTTGATTATGTGTCAAGCCACTAGGATTGCTGACTCAGCGGTGGTCTAAAAAGATTACTACGGGTCCAGACCCAAGCCCAAAGACCACCCAAAGACCAATTGCCAAGATCCGAGTCCAAGTCCAAGTCCAAGATCGAGATCGGGACCGGGACCGGGGCATGTGGCCCGCGAGCACGGGCTCGGGTGGGTGGGTGGCGGCGGCGGCGCGCGCATATGCGCGCGTGTGGGCTCTTTCACCCATCTTGGTCCACTATAATTATTAAGTAACATAAAGTCACTTAATTTAAACACATTAAAAGATGTGTCACTTCTCCAATGTGGGATAATTAACACTAGTTAATTATTCCCTAAGCTACAACTCCAAGCTTTAATTAAAAGCTAATTAAGCCCAACTTTAATCCACTATTTCTCACTCACCGGAAATTGGTTTTGAGAAAGTGAATATACTACATTTATCTACGTAAAATGTAGATCGACGCTATATCATTTAATTTCACAAAATTAGATGTCTCGTCATATTTATTATTTGGTCAAAATCCGTTGACCGAGCATATTTATTCCATGATTTCTACAGCCCGGCCAGCAGGGCCAGATACAGAGAGAAGAGGAGACTGAGGAGGCTACAGAAGGACGAGGGCTATGCCACCTCAGAACATGGGAGCTCAGAGTACGAGACTGATGATGCGGGGGGGACCACAGAGTAGGCCGCGATCCCTCTAATCCACATTCAGGGGGAGATGGATGGATGAATCGGAGGAATGTGCAGGCCTTGAGGTTCACAGCAACAGGTTTGATATTTTGGAGGATGACCCCGATGAGGAGGAGTCGTCCTTAGCCATGATTCTGCATGATGGGACCGCTGATGCACGTATCATTCATGAGGCTAGGATGGCAAAGGCTAGACAGGGAATAGCTACCAGCAGTGGGAGCTCGCCTATGGAGATCGCCAGCAATAGGGATCGCCGTCTTGCGATTGAAGCACCATTGAGGAAGGCGAGGGTTTCTACCTCGGGGACTGCCTGATTTGTTTCCGTATGTCGAGCCAGATCCTACTGTGGATCGCTCAGGGTGTGGCGAATAGCCGCACCAAGTGGCATCTAAAGTATCTGATTCGGGAACACAAGATTTTATTCGCTGCAGTGATTAAGCCACAGAGATCGGCGCCGGCAGTGGGGAGGAACTTCTAGGGACTTCGTTTTATGGGAGCCAATGTGAGTGGACATATCTGGATCCTAGCTCACGGGGATTGGATAGTGGAGGTGGTTGACGACTCGAGGTAGGCCCTACACGTTAAGGTCTCCGCCGCAGTTTTTCCATTCCCAATCTACATCACTATAGTATATGGGCGACATACGAGGGAGACGAGACAGGCTCTTTGGGAGAAGTTAGGAGCCATCTCCCTGGCCGTGGAGGGCAGGCTATGGCTACTGGGAGACGACTTCAATATCTTTATAACTAATGAGGAAAGACAGGGGACTGACACAGATAGATACAGAGACATGATGGAATTTGCTGATGCTATTGCAGACTGCCAGTTGATAGACCCGGGTTTTGATGGTCCGGTCTTTACGTGGCATAGGGCAGGACTTTGGGAGAGGTTGGATTGCATCCTAATTGGGGAGCATTGGACATCGGTCTTCGCGACGACCAGGGTTACACATTTGGCGAGATTTAGCTCTGACCATGCCCCGCTGCTAGTGAGATGCCAGTTTTCGGTCCAGACTACGAGGCCAGCTTTCAGATTTCAGAACATGTGGGTGAGGCATGAGACTTTCAGGAGCGAGAAATTCCTAAAGGTCTGGAACAGAACGGTGTTTGGCAACATCTTCCAGAACTTAAAGAATGCAGAGGAGGCAGTTCTACAGGCTCAGATCTTATATGATAGCACGCCTACACCAGCACACAGAGCCGACCTTAACAGAGTCTCCGCGGAACTCATAGTCGGAAGAAGACTACTGGAGACAGAAGGCGGCAGTTAGATGGGCAGCGGATGAAGCTTTCGACCAGAGGGAGGGGATTCATCAAGGGCAGCCTTCTTAGTGATAATGCCTTGCTTGCTCCGGAGTTGATTCATGACTTGGTGAAGGAGCTTTCGAGCAGAGAGAGGTCGCTCAATCTAGCCCTCAAGCTAGACATGGAGAAGGCGTATGATAGAGTGTAGTGGCCTTCCTTGTTGAAGGTCCTTGAGAAGATGGGATTCTCGCCTGCTTGGGTGGAAATGATTAGTAGATGCATCTCATCGTGCTGGTTCTCTGTCTTGGTGAACGATGGTCCGGCAGGTTTCTTCTAGTCATCCAGGGGGTTGAGACAAGGGATCTGTTAACGCCTTCCCTCTTTGTGTTGGCGGCAGACTACCCCTCGAGATGTCTAGATAGACTGATCAAGGGGGATAGTGAGATGGTCTACAGATGCCGCAAGAAAGCACCAGTCATCACTTATCTCTCCTATGCGGATGACATCATCATTTTCTCGAGAGCTCATAGAGAGGCGATGGACAAGCTGGTGGGATGTCTGAACCACTATATAGTTGTGTCTGGTCAGATGGTGAACAATGGGAAGACTCACTTCTACTTGGTGGATGAGTAAATGGAGTTTGTTGACACAGTCGAGGAGGTTGGAGGTTTTCAGAGAGGAGTATTGCCCTTCACTTACCTGGGAGTGCCGATATTCCGAGGGGTGAGGAGAGCAGACCATCTGTTGCCCTTTAGGCAGAGGATGCTGGACATGATACATAGTTGGTCCCACCGCCACCTCGCTTTTGGGGGTCGCCTTGCTCTGATTAACAGCACGTTAGCCGTCATCCCCCTACACATTCTACAGGTTATGAGCCATCTGATTGTCTTTCTTGATGAGTTGGAGCGGATCTTGGCTATATTTTTCTGGGGCACTGTGGGGGAGAAGAGGAAGTTGCACTTGATCTCATGGAGACAGATCTGTCTACCTGTTGATGAGGGTGGTTTGGGCATTCGCCCGTTCAGGGAAATGGCAGTAGCTTTTGGGGGTTCAAGCTGTGGTGGAGACATCTCGCTCAGGATTCTCTTTGGGCCCAGTTCATGACCCAGAAGTACAGTATCCTCCCTTGTCATTTGCATACATTTTCTTGTTGGTCATTTCGTTTGCGTCGTATTTGGTCATTCATGCATGATTATATTTGTTGGTCCTTGGGTGAGGGGGAGATCAGCTTCTGGGATGATGTTTGGCTTGGGGCTAGCCCCATCCGGAGTCTGTGCGTCCCGGGATATGACCCTCCTCAATCCTAGGTTGTTGCATTATACCGGCATGAGCATGCATGGGATGAGGATATGCTGCATAGTTTGTCTTTCAGGTTTGGCGTACCTCTCGATGCGATCAACCAGATTAGAGCCACGCCGATCGAGTTGGGGGCGAAGGATGTGAGGCGCTGGAGTCTGACTAGCCATGGCGAGTTCTCTGTGACCTTAGCCTGGGAGAGCATCCGGATGAGACTGCCGAAGCAGAAAATTTTTGGGTTGATTTGGAATTGAGGGTTGACCCCTCACCATCTCGGTGTTCATTTAGAGGTTGTTGTTTGGTAGGTTGTCGGTGGATGAGAAGTTGTAGAGGCGGGGTATTGAATTATCTTCTAGATGTCAGTATTGTCGGTCTCCTTCTGTTGAGTCTTTCTTTCGAGTCAGTCGGCGATTTCTGTGTGGGAGTATTTCGATACTTGGTTCCTTCCTCGCATACACCGATTCACACGAGCACTGATATTGCACTTAGACGAGGTCACTAGCGGAGGTCCTCGTTCTCTAGGGCTCCCGCCATGCACATTAGTTCTCTAGTTCCTTGTTTGATCGTTTGGTTCCTTTGGACGGAGAGGAACGACTGCAAGCACCGCGGTCGCCCTTTCCGTCAGTCTCATGTTATTTGGCAGGTCACTCATCACCTGCATATGTTTGTGCTGGCCAGCAGGATCACCCCGACTCACTGGGGGGGATGTTCGTCGTCGGTTGATTTCATGTCTTCTTCTCCCAGACAGCGTGTTCTGCGTTCGCTCATGGTCCTTTGGCATCCTCCTGATGCCCCTTGGGTGAAGTTGAACACTGATGTAGCCTTCTCTACATCGACATTGGAGGCGGGAGAGGGAGGATTGGTTCGTGGTTCTGATGGAGGTCTTCTGCGGGCCTTCTGTTCTCCGGTTGCTGCATCTTCGAGCTTTAAGGCGGAGCTTATGGCTCTTATTCGGGGTTTGGAGATGGCTATGGAGTTTTCTACACACATTTGGATAGAGCTGGACTCAGCGGCTCTGGTTACCTTGTTGTTATCTGGACAGCTTGGCTTTGCGGATCTTAGAGATCATATGGCTTTGATCCGGAGTATGACTTCTCAGCGGTAGGTTCGATTCTCACACATCTTCAGAGAAGGAAACCGTGCTGCTGACTTTCTTGCAGGTAGGGGGTCCAAACCCCTGCTCGGACGTATTATGATTCAGTTTCTGCGCCTCGGTACCTAAAGACGCTTGTTATGATGGACCAGCTGGGATATCCTAACTTCCGTTTCCGACGCAGAGATGTGGCTTGATTTTGTTCTCATGGTAGTTCTCATCATTACATATTTGTTTTTTCCTTTTGTTTATCTAGTTTCTAGTTTTACTTTAATAGCATTGAAGATCCCGACTTGTGGGACCTCTGGTTTATTTTTTCATGTTCTTTTGTTGGATCCTAGGATCATGTTTTGAAACGTTATATTTTGATCTTATTCACAGGTAGAGGGTATGCCTAAACCCCGCCCACACTGGATGTCTTTGATTAAAAAACAAAAAAAATAAAAATAAAGACATTGATTATAACCCCACAATCTATTCTATCAAGTAATTTAAATATAAATAGCCATACAAACTAGAATTTAGTTTATATTGATTGCAAAACACGTCAAATATTAAATATCAATAAAAAAAAGACATTAATCCAGCATAACAAAACACCAGATATAGACTTCCTTTACAAAATCAACACATCTTTAAAAAAAATCAGTATGTTAACCACCAGAATCAAATCAAATGTTGATAGGCACTACACATTTTGAATTAGTATAATTAAATTTGAAATACTATGATTTTACTAGATCGTGACGGTTGTAAGCTCGGAGGTATCGCTCTTCTGCGACGGACTTCGCCAGAACCCGGCGCCGTAGAACTTATCCATCATATGCTTCTCGAGCTCAATCACCTGACCATTCCCGGCCTCAAATGTGGTGACGACGCTGCTGTTGTCGGAATGCAGGCGGAGGAAGTATTCGTCGTCGTCGTCGCAGCCGTAGCCGTGCAAGCGCAGGATCCCCCCCTTCAGCAGCTGGCGGTGGCGCTGCTTCCGCAGAGCCTTCCTGCACAGCCCCGCCGGCAACTTGTACACCGCCAGCACCGCCAGATTCAGCATCCCGAACGGGCAGCAGCAGCACACCGCCGCGCACTCCGCCGTCGTGCCCCCAGCCATCTCCGCCACCCTCACCCCGCCGCTCGACGAGAACTCGCTGTTCAGCAGCGGCTGCCGCCGCGCCCCCACCGAATACGACCTCTGCAGCCTGATCGGTCTCGTCATTTTCAGATCTCCTTTTTCGGAATTAATTTTTCAATTGAATTCCCCTCCTTCGCGATTTGAAATTTGACCTAATTGAGATTGTGTGAGATTAAATTAGGGGAAAAATGACCTGAAATGGTCAGATGAGTTTGACGGAATTGGTGAAGAGAGAGAGATGGGCCATTGCCGGAGAGAAGATGTGGGCCACCGCGTAACACGGCGGGTTGGGCCTGTGTTTTCCTTTTTAATTTCTCTCTCTATTTATTTCTAGGGAGAAAAATTAGGATTATTCGAAGAATATCATCGATATTTTATAATTTGTGTTGATGAGATCAACGGCTGCCCTGCTTTTCAGCTCAGCTTTCCAATTCCAAATTATAGCAATTTGGGTTGCAAATTACCCATTTTTCATGGATTGCCCACTCTAATTCCAAAGGAAAAATTCATCCACCTAAGTTAAAGTTAAAAATATTACCTTTGAACCTTAACTATGTCTATTTCGGATAGAAGGAGACCCTTCCAATGATCATCTGCAGTGATCAAGAAGAAAAGCTCATCCAGATGTTGAAAAGGCATAGAAAGAACATCGGGGACATTGACCAAATTCTGGGTATAAGTTTTGATGTCTGCAACTGCAAGCATTAAATCAGTTTGGAGGAGGATACCAAGTAGCATAGAGATCATCACACAAAATAAAATTCGAACATGTGTGACGTTGTTTTGAAGGAAATTATCAAGCTTTTAACGATATGGGTCATCCATCCATCCTATCCCCGGTAGCAAACGGATCAGTCTAATCCATTTGGTGTCAAATAAATATGTCATTCATGTGGTAAACAACATAAACAATGAGATGAAAAGTTTCACACTAAAAAACCGATTACAAAAGAGAATACAAGGTGAAACGACACAAGATTACAAATCTAAGAGATATAATAAACCCAAACCTGTAGGAAGAGCAAACAGTTACAGTAGCCGCACACAATGCACGCTTTTACAAAAGATCACAAGGGAATGCCAGTGAAGAATTTACACAAACTCAAACCCCGAAGATTCACTGAAAAAACGTTGATGAGATCCGGGTAGAAGCAACATGAGGGGAATTTAGCTAAAAGAGAGTAGGTGGATACATTTCTCTCCTGAATTTTGCCTTATTTTTACTATATTAATGTGCAACACTGATTATGTAAGATTTTGGAGTGCTTATATAAAATTATACTACATGATTTTCTACTAATAAAATCCGTGTGTAAGGTACTACTCTCTTAATAGAAGAGAGGGCCTTTGCACGTGTGTTAAGGGTAGCCTTCCTTAACGTCAGAATTCCACACACACAAGAAACAGAGACCGTAGTCGTCGAGCGCCCAAGAGGTTTGGGTCGGCGAAGACTTCCGGCAGAGGGGGTGTTGGGCGCGAGAGAGGTTCTCATCGGCAGCGATAGAGAATTAGAGTTTTGTGATTCAAGCCAAGTCGGGCGAAATACTGATTTCATTAATTAGTTGAATGAATAAAATGATAACAATCTATCTCTACTTATAATACTAGAATACTAGCTTATGGAACAAGAAAACAATATATGAAAAGATACTATAAATCAAAAGATAACTAAATAAAAGATATGGAAGATATGGCATTAATGTCACGTATCAACTCCCCCACGGTTAAAATCCACCTTGTCCTCAAGGTGGAAACCACGAACCAACGACGAGAGTTGACAGCAAAAGCTATTGCGAGGCGTCTCCTCCTGGATCAAATGCATACCGAACAACTGAACGTCTCCCTATATATTCTTGCATGGAATGATTGCTTACCAAGCAGATATCCCACTCGTTGTGTGTATGTCCCTGCAGCAAACACTTGAAATCCCCGTCGACATCCGACAATAATGCAGCATCAGGCAGAGGCGCTGTTGAGAGGATGATATTCACATCGGAGCTGCACGACCAATATATTTCTTTAGAAGCTGAAACTTGGTGGTCTGCAGGAGTTACAGCTCTATCCTCCTCAACTCCATGTTTTTCACCAAGCAAGTGTTGGGGTTTGGAGCCCCTTGCACAGCGGGAGAGTTGTACAAAACAAATAAATCAGACGTAGGATCTATTTGACAGATTACGGGATTAATCAATTCACATGTTAACACAGAATTGCATGCTAGAACGCAAATAATTCATGCTCATAGAATATAAATCCTAAACATGAATTATACGGTTTAGAGTTACCGATTTGATTCTCCAAAGAATCGTCGATCGCTCACGCCTTTTCCACGATGATCTTCATTACTAGACCACGGATCTTCTAACTGGTGTCCGGAACTGTATTCCGAAATCAGTGTGGGCTGATCTTATCGAAACACTAGGACTCGAATAAAGAAGACAGAACTTTCTCACGGAGGAGGAGCTGAAGATCTCACGGAGGAGAAATTCAATGGAAAAATCGTCCCCCTCTTAATAATTAGAGTGGGCGAAAATTTTCATAAAAATTTGTGTTTTCTGTCTCCTTTATTCTCCTATTTATAATAGTTACATATTGGACCCAGTTAGGGATCTATGGAAGGTTTTGGATATGGGCTCCCCCAATTAGCCTTTTACTAATTAAATTGAACCCACAATTTAATACAAACTTATATTGGAATATTACGAGCAGCCACTACAGACGTAATATTGAACTCCCCATCCAAATCCGAAATTATAAGTAATCCGGGTTTCCATTTTATTTATTATTTATTTCCCGCGCTTAAGATATAAATGTCCATTAATTAATTAAAGTCTGCTATTGACTTAATTAATTAACATCTTATTAATTCCAAGAGTAGACTTAGCAAGAAACACTTATTTATTATTCATAGAGTAATAAAACTCCAACTGGCCAGTTTCCGAATAATAAAGCCTTGTTCAAGCTCCTCTTGAGGATATTATCAAACGAGACTCACCTCGTGCACGATTCAACATAATAGCAATCCTAGCACCACTAGATAATGATCACCACTACCCAATATACCTGGATCGTTGGGTGACGAAAAACCCGCACCTTTGGTAAGTCAAAGTAGTAGATACTCAATGTCGTATGCTCAATGCTAATGTATGTAGATTAAAAAATTAATTATCAAGACCTCGTCTTTCAGTAGATAGCATAAAGACTCGTCTTGTTGTTAGATCCATTCAGTGCTATACCACACCAACGTCATCTTATTTCAATAAGACTTAGAAATAATCGGACTGACATTGCAACCTTTCACGATAGGTAGCCAAAGCCTATCTAGGTTGTGAAATTCTTCTTTTTCTTTTGCAAAGCATTGCATAGAACCGACTGTAGTTACCTTAAAGTGGACGACGCCCACAACCAGTCTACTAAGCAAAAGACTTAGGCTTTGTTTACTTCGTATGCATTTAAATGTTTATTAAACATCTTATAAACGCACAAGCAAACACAATGTAATAATATATTGATTCTATTCGTGCAAACTGCTCGAATGATACTGAATTGGGTCAAAAGTGAATTGTAGAGTTTTTTCCTACACAAGCAAGATTCTATTCGTGCGAACTCGCTCGAAACATGCTTTTCAGTATACTAAACCTAACAATCTCCCACTTATACTCAAAACATGCTTTCGAGTATACCCACTGCCAAAAACTCTCCCACTTATACACAAAGCAGGTATTGGAGCTAGATATATCGAACTACCATTCATTTCACATCATGTTTGAAACATGTTGCCACAAAGGCATTTTTCTGTGAAAAATCTGCTCAGTTGTTCTCTGATAATATCTTTTGCGTCACTATGTCTTTGCTGCGTACTTGATCTTTAATTAATTTCATCTCTATATGTGATTGTTTAACTTATGATCTCGTGTTCCTCTTGAGTTAGCCTTTGCTAGAGTAAAAATACTCATAGATATACCCAAACTTACGATCAAAGCTACTAGGAGTATACTCCTAATGTAAACACATAAACTGAGGATGACTTACTCGATCACTGATTAGTCATAAGACTTAGTCAGTGTAACCCCAAGGACATTACATGAATGACTGGTAAACTAGAATATAGCGATTAGTCTTTTTCAAGTACTATGGTATATTCATTACCTCAATCAAAGTCCTTTGCCATGGTTAATATGATATATACTTGCTATGCAAAAGCACAACTAATATCAAACTTAGTACACATCATAGCATACATGAGACATCTATCTGCAGAACTAGTCTCATAATTCTTGTTCTCACTAAGCGTCAAACGACACTTATCTAGAGACAAGACAATTCCATCTTGAAAGGTAACAACCTTTTCATGGAATTTCCAATGCTAAAATGTTCCAAGCTATGTATAGATATAGGATTCCTAAGAGAATCTCAACATTCTTTCTAGCAATCTTAAAGACTTAGATGCTTAGAATGTAATTAGTTTCTCTTAAATCCTTTATCTTAAACTGGGTAGACAACCAGTTTCCTACGCTATATGTCAATCTTAGTTGTTTGCAACTTTTATAGATTTCATCATCGTAGAGTACCAATAATACCATATTTAATGCACTTTCAACTTCCTTGTGCATACTACACACTTAAAGAGCACATGTCAAATTCCAAATATTTGACAATCTCGACAAAACACTTATCTCTGATTTAGATGCTTGCCTAAGCTATGTATAGATATAGCTAAGCGTCAAACGTCACTTATCTAGAGACAAGACAATTCCATCTTGAAAGGTAACAACCTTTTCATGGAATTTCCAATGCTAAAATGTTCCTAGCTATGTATAGATATAGGATTCCTAAGAGAATCTCAACATTCTTTCTAGCAATCTTAAAGACTTAGATGCTTAGAATGTAATTAGTTTCTCTTAAATCATGTATCTTAAACTGGGTAGACAACCAGTTTCCTACGCTAGATGTCAATCTTAGTTGTTTGTAACTTTTATAGATTTCATCATCGTAGAGTACCAATAATACCATATTTAATGCACTTTCAACTTCCTTGTGCATACTACACACTTAAAGAGCACATGTCAAATTCCAAACATTTGACAATCTCGACAAAACACTTATCTCTGATTTAGATGCTTGCCTAAGACCACAAAGGTCTTCATAAGCTTCCAATCATGTGTTTCTTGCCCTCTATTACATACCTATTAGGATGTTCCATGTAGATGATTTCTTCAAGACTTCTATTAATAGAAAGTTGTCTTGACAATCATGATACATACATTCTAATTATGTGAGTGCTGATAGACAATAGGATCGAACAAATCTTGGCACAAAAACAGCGAGAAGATGATATTTCTCTTTGGGCATAGCCCATTGTCATTGTCTAGCCATTTAAGATCCACATTTACACTTGCAAATGTACTAGCTCCCACTGACTGACACAACTTGTAGGTAGTATTGCAAGTCTTGTTAAACATGTTGTCTATTTAAGATTGTTGTTTGGAATCTATCACCTTTCCAAGGATGAATATCCAAATGAACCAATTGTACATTGTAGTTATAGGGAATATGTTCAAGTTAATCTAAGACCGAGTCTTGCAACACTCTTAGACCCATGAATTTGTTATGTTCCTAGGAACGCTCCCACTACGATATGGTTCTTACAATCTTAGGGGTTGAAGTTGATTTTATTAGTGCAAAATTTCTAATGGTATGAGTCCTTGGTAATGTGGAAAATTCGATATCTCTCTCTGTCCTGAGAGTTATCACGATGTTAGGTTTTTAGTTCCATTCTTGATCTTCATACAAGAATTATATCTTTGAAGATTACAGAACTTATAATCTTACATCATTTGGGACAACCTTAAAACATACCTCAGTACTCAACTCCAATTACTTGGATACCTTTCCAACATGCGTTGGAACAACATTACACCTTGAGATGTGCTAGACGAGAGTCACTGTAGTCCACAACTCGTGTTTTGTAGAAGGTACTGATGATGGTAGTTTTTTTAAGGTGTATCTCGTTATATCTAACGCTTATCCCATCAATGATAAGATTTTCATGAGTACAACTCATCACTTGATCAAACTTGTCTTAGAAAGACTTCGATTCCTTCTTACATAACTATCCCATTCTTTGAAAGAATGCTTGGATTCGTTAATGGAGATTAGACTCCCACTACTGATCATAACCCATTGCTCGTCTTCTTATGGTGTAAACCATTAAGACTTGCTAGTCTTTCTATGTCGCACTTGTATAAGTTTTCTGAATCATAGAATTCTAACTCATAGTGCATCAGATAGACATTCTTGACTTTCAAGCTATTTAACAAACAAATTGTTAAAAACTTGATAGTCTAGATCAGTTTGAACAATAACTAAGTATTTTCTTGGCCTTAAGACTAAGAGCCATAAACACTTTATCATTCATTGTTTAAGAAGTCGATGTGTTGTTTATTACTCAATCTTGTTGCATCTATATTGTTTCAATACTATGATGCCTTAAACATCAACCATAAAACAATAATTGAGCATTAAAAGCTCCCACTGCAACAAAATCGTAACTGGATCAAGATCTCTTACTTAGAAGTTGCATTGTCATGTAAGTCATTGTCCTTCTATAAAAGAGGTCAATCCAACTTACAAAGCATCTTCACTCGCTTTAGACAAACTTTGATGACAATTCAGGCTCTCCCATTTCTATATCTAGTCTTTTGTTCAAATGAACTAGGACTTAGGAAAAATGCAGCCTTCATGAATTCGTCATCTATCATGTTACTTTCCTCTAACAGTAGTATAACGACTAATATTCTGAAGGTTTTCTACTTTTCAGTTAAACCTTCTTGTAGTCATTTCTTATTACTTTAGGCGATGACTTGAGTCAGAAAACTATTTGAGTGATCAAAAGATTCCTCAAAACATTTTGTCCCTCTAGGATATTCCAATAGAATCATCTTAACAGATTCTATTGATATCAAACTTTCATCGTCACTAACCAAGACTTGTCGTGCTACTTAAAAGAAAATAGCTTGACCTTATTCCTCAAAGAACTTGTCAAGTACATGCAAAAAGCATTCTCGAACAATCTTCGTAGAATTATGTTGAGGAAATGGAGGACATGAATTATTGAGTATAAACTCCCAGTTTTAGCGATGAGAATCTTATCCATTTACATTTCCAGTCCACATAATTTTGGCATTCGAGTTTATTCCATTAAGATCGCAGACAAAATATGAATGACATAATGAACATTTGGCAAATAAACTTATTATCACATACTTATGCTCAATACATAATCGCAAATAACCACAAAACAATTATGTATCTTGCAACTGTAAAATTAAAATTTTGTACCCTCCAGAGGAAGTCAATACGCATTAAAATTTTACAATTTTACTGGTCACAACACCGACGAATAGTCCAGAGACCACAGAGTGGCATGGCCGCCTAATGTTGCCTAAGCAAGACCACCGAATTTAGCATTACAGAGTCTCATTTCTACAACACACTCCCATAACAATGCTCATGTGCTGCTAACAAGATCAAGCTATCTCATAAATTCTGTGTGAACTTCTGAATCTCGCAGTTTCTTAGGATTATTGTCCTCATAGAGCAGGTGGCGATAATATTGGAAACCACATTCTAGTTCATACTATTTATTTTCGAGAAATCCGCCCTCATGAACTCGCTATTTCTTAGGATTATTGTCCCCACAGAGCAGGTGGCGATAATATTAGAAAAAAACTTCATAAATTGCAGACCAATTGATGGAGACCATATACAACGCACTTGTTGTAATTATCGCTTAGATATTTTATATGGTTTTTGCATAATTATCACATAAGCAGATAAAGCAGATAATCCACTTACAAAGATAAACATCAAATAAACAGATAAATCCATTTAATGCATGGCATTTAAACACACTGGATAATTAATGATAATTATTTAATCTAGTCAAGGGAGAATCAATTAAATAATTATGTTTTATCTTGGATAATTATCATCCTTAATCATTTAGGATTTATCAAGATAGTGTTAACTATCTAAATCCATTTAGGATCATTCTAGATTTTATTTTGATAAAATCAAATCCTTCAATTCAAGATAACGTTGATCTAGGATTATCATTATTTAAATCGTTCTAGGATACTACTAGATAGAAACGATTCCATCATAATTCATACGATAAATAAAATCCAACCAACCAAGATTTATACAAATCTTAATACTATTTAGAATAGATATCTAGAATATATCATACATTACTTAGGATTTCTTAGATAAATAAGTTTATCTAAATCCAATTAAATAAGAATTTTCTTATATATCATCTTTATCCTAATCCATCCAGGATATAAATCCAAAAGATAAGGATAACTTGGATTAATGTTTATTTTAATCCATCTAGGATTTGTCTTTAATAGAATTAAATCTATTAAAATCCATTGAATAAAATAAATTAATATAAATATTAATCCTAATCCATCTAGGATTTATTCTTGGAGTAAATCCATATAAATCCAAAGAATTAGATAATATTATATTATAATTATTCATATCTATCTAAGATTCATCTAGGATTAAATCCACATAAATCTATAAGATAAGAATAAAATATTATATTATTTCTATCCAAATCCATCTAGAATTTATCTATGAATAAATTCATATAAATTCATAGGATAAGAATAAAATAATATTATCATTATCTAAATCAAACTAGGATATATCTAGGAATAAATCCATATAAATCCATATGATATTAGATTATTACTTTCCAAATATAACTAGCATTCATCTAGGAATGAAATCCATATAAATCCATTAAATAAGGAAAGAATATAATTAATCCATAATTTGATTCATAATCAAATCTCATATAATATATAAAATCCACACAAGATAAATTCAAATCTTATTTCCATATTTATCTTGAATTATTTCCAAAATTGAATCCAAGGTGAAACCCTAATCAATTTTTGGAAATCGAAGTCACGGAACGAGGCGTCTCGACGTCACGCATAGGGTAAACCCTAATCTTGCGCCATCGTACTCCCACTCGAAATTCGCCGCTGCGGCCTGCGTGAAGACATCGCTAGTGCGTCGTCCTCGTCACCGCTGCACGCACCGCACTCGTCTCGCGAGCTCGGTGAGCCTGACGTCTGCGACGCTGCTGCGTCGACGTCGCTCGTCGGCGCTGCTTGCTTATGCTCGCTGATCGCTTGCCCAGCGTCACAGCTTGCCTGACAGCGCTGCCAGCCTTGCTCCGTCGTCGTCCAATCGCCGGCGCTGCACTGCAGGATACCGACGCTGCTGTCGCACCCGCCGCCGCCCGATCGCCGCTGCTGCTGCGTCATCTCTTCTGCGTAACTGCCGCGTCGGGGCTGCTGTGCTGCGTTACGCAAGGTGCCCAGCTCGAGAGCTTGGGCTACTTGATATCTTGCCCGAAGGCGAACGGGAATCGCCTCTGTTGGTTGATCTGATGCTGCCCGAAATCCGCTGCAGCAGCCTGCCCAGCTCGCGAAGGTTCGCAAGGGCGCTGCTTCCCCAAGCCGCGAATTCCACAAATCACGCTACCAACTCCATACTCTCTTACGAAAGATTTCTTATATGTAATCATTACCATTATCATGAATGCAAACATAAATTGTATTCCATCATTCACGTAGCCAGGAATTGATTACGTACATGGTGAGAATTAATTCTCCACACAGCCCTTTCCCTCGTCGTGAAGGATTCGTTCATTCGCACTATTATTTAAATAAAACATGTAACGAAGAACAATATGCAATCAAGCAATTCACATAACATGAAATTAATCCACATAATCAGAGCCAAAAATTGGCTCTGATACCAATTGTTGGGGTTTGGAGCCCCTTGCACAGCGGAAGACTTGTACAAAACAAATAAATCAGACATAGGATATATTTGACAGATTACGGGATTAATCAATTCACATGTTAACACAGAATTGCATGCTAGAACGCAAATAATTCATGCTCATAGAATATAAATCCTAAACATGAATTATACGGTTTAGAGTTACCGATTTGATTCTCCAAAGAATCGTCGATTGCTCGCGCCTTCTCCACGATGATCTTCATTACTAGACCACGGATCTTCTGACTGGTGTCCGGAACTGTATTCCGAAATCAGTGTGGGCTGATCTTATCGAAACACTAGGACTCGAATAAAGAAGACAGAACTTTCTCACGGAGGAGGAGCTGAAGATCTCACGGAGGAGAAATTCAATGGAAAAATCGTCCCCCTCTTAATAATTAGAAGGGGCAAAAATTTTCATAAAAAATTGTGTTTTCTATCTCCTTTATTCTCCTATTTATAATAGTTACATATTGGGCCCAGTCAGGGATCTATGGAAGGTTTTGGATATGGGCTCCCCCAATTAGCCTTTTACTAATTAAATTGAACCCACAATTTAATACAAGCTTATATTGGAATATTACGAGCAGCCACTACAGACGTAATATTGAACTCCCCATCCAAATCCGAAATTATAAGTAATCCGGGTTTCCATTTTATTTATTATTTATTTCCCGCGCTTAAGATATAAATGTCCATTAATTAATTAAAGTCTGCTATTGACTTAATTAATTAACATCTTATTAATTCCAAGAGTAGACTTAGCAAGAAACACTTATTTATTATTCATAGAGTAATGAAACTCCAACTGGCCAGTTTCCGAATAATAAAACCTTGTTCAAGCTCCTCTTGAGGACATTATCAAACGAGACTCACCTCGTGCACTAATAGCAATCCTAGCACCACTAGATAATGATCACCACTACCCAATATACCTGGATCGTTGGGTGACGAAAAACCCGCACCTTTGGTAAGTCAAAATAGTAGATACTCAATGTCGTATGCTCAATGCTAATGTATGTAGATTAAGAAATTAATTATCAAGACCTCGTCTTTCAGTAGATATCATAAAGACTCGTCTTGTTGTTAGATCCATTCAGTGCTATACCACACCAACGTCATCTTATTTCAATAAGGCTTAGAAATAATCGGACTGACATTGCAACCTTTCACGATAGGTAGCCAAAGCCTATCTAGGTTGTGAAATTCTTCTTTTTCTTTTGCAAAGCATTGCATAGAACCGACTGTAGTTACCTTAAAGTGGACGACGCCCACAACCAGTCTACTAAGCAAAAGACTTAGGCTTTGTTTACTTCTTATGCATTTAAATGTTTATTAAACATCTTATAAACGCACAAGCAAACACAATGTAATAATATATTGATTCTATTCGTGCAAACTGCTTGAATGATACTGAATCGGGTCAAAAGTGAATTGTAGAGTTTTTTCGTACACAAGCAAGATTCTATTCGTGCGAACTCGCTCGAAACATGCTTTTCAGTATACTAAACCTAACAGCAAGGCAATAGACGAAATCGATACACTAGTAGCATCCGAATTAGAAGCATCATGGCCACATACATCTTCCACATCTGTCTCGGATTTAGAGTCCATTAAAAGCATACTGCCCAAGTTTTCACAATGCTCCTCTTCCACCGTCCTGCGCTTAGAATAATAGTCAAAATCTCTTGTAACCTCACATGAATACCCAATCGACGCAACGAAACTCGATGAAGAAGAATCGTCTTCATCTTGGTTTCTCAATTCATGTGCATATCCACACACATAACTATCCAAACACTCGTCAAGGTTTGGTGAATGTGTATGAGTAATGACTTCTCCAATGCATCTTTCCTCATCTGCTGCATTCTGACAGCAATGTGGTTGTGGTGGCTGCGGCAGGGGTTGGAAAATATAGTCCAGGGGCTCCATACGCGCTGGTGGCTCATGTGGCTGGTATTCGGCGTTGGGATTTTGCAGCGCCGCGTCTGAAAGTGTGCAGGTGTACGACGAATGCTCAAAGACCGGTGTTGGGTTTGATTGATGTCGAGGTCGGGAATAACCGATTGAGGGGCTCTATATGTGCAGCAACAGGTTGGTGTTGCTGCCTATAGGCGTGTGTCTGCTACTGCTTCCCGTAGGCGTGCCGACGCTGCTGTGCGGGCCAGTAACTTGGGGGTGAGTGTTGCCAAGGTTGTGTGCCCGGGCGTGGGCTGCGCTGCTGCCGGAAGTGATCGGTTTGCCGCCAGGGTGTATCCCAACAATTAGGCGGACATGGTGGTGGCTGATCATAATCCGAGTATCCTTGCGATGCACGATGAGGCGGTGGTTCCCAACAAGAGGGCTGCCATGAACGTGGTGGGTCGTAGGGCTGGAAGCTTGGTAGTGGTCGGTGTCTGGGAGGATCCCAACAGGAGGGGCGGCGTGTCCGGACAGACCCCATTCGGTGAGCCGGCGGTAGCTGGTGGCCATTCTGTCGGTATTGTTTCTGACGAAGGTTGTCCACGCGCCGATCTACTGCGTCAATACGGGATTCCATCCTGTCCAGTAGGCAATCAAGTTTTGCAATAATAGGGTGTATCTGGTGCAGGGGCTGATATTGGTGGATTTTTGTTTGAGAAGTGGAGTTGGTGGTAGCCATGGTTTGTGAAAAAAATTTCGGCTTTGATGAAGGGATAAAAGTGGTGGTGGATTAAATTGTTTTTTTTTTGTGAGGTTTGGGTTGTGGTTGATAGAAGATGGAGGATGAGCAAGAGATGCAGCGGTGATGGTGGTGCTGCGGAGGGTGTGCGGAATGATTCCGTCGGGCAGCGGTGTGGCTAGTTACTGTGCGCGGGTGGATTCCCATCGGGCAGTGACGTAGCTATGGTTCGATCGGTGTTGTGGAGGGTGAGCTCACGATGAAAGCACCAGTTGTTAAGGGATAGCGATCCTCAACGTCGGAATTCCACACACACAAGAAACAGAGACCATAGTCGTCGAGCGCCCAAGAGGTTTGGGTCGGTGAAGACTTCCGGCAGAGGGGGTGCTGGGCGCGAGAGAGGTTCTCGTCGGCAGAGATAGAGAATTAGAGTTTTGTGATTCAAGCCAAGTTGGGCGAAATAATGATTTCATTAATTGGTTGAATGAATAAGATGATAACAACCTATCTCTATTTATAATAATAGAATACTAGCTTTTTTTCTTTTTTTAAAAAAATTAACTCATATATAAGGGAGGAAATTACAAATAAACTCCTATATTATAGATAGGAGAAAATTGCAACTGATGTCAAGAGGGCTCGAACTCGGCACCTCATGCAATAATGTCAAGAAAACAATATATGAAAAGATACTATGAATCAAAAGATAACTAAATAAAAGATATGGAAGATATGACATTAATGTCTCGTATCAACATGTCCCTCCTTTCAACAAGATTTATAGTTTCACACTAGTGCAACAAATATTACTAAGTATAAGCGGCAAGAGCGGGGTCGAACCATAGGGACTGGGGACCTACTCGAGATCGATTCTATGACACGGAGTTGGTGTTAGCCACCCCAATCCTTAAGCACTTGAGCGTGGACCTAAACACTAGAGTGGAAAACTTGAACTTTAAACATGAAAACTGAGTTTGAGAGCTTAAACTAAATCTAACTAAGAAAACATGAATGGAAGAGTGTTTTGAAAGCTTTGTGCGAAGCAATTAACTGGAGAAAGAGACTTAGGCATGGACATTCCTAAACTAATGGCAACTTGAGACAAAGAAATGATTGAAATCATTTCAGAAACATGAGTAATGGATTTGCAGCTTAAAACAATATCGAGATTGACTAGTTGCAGAAAGAAAATAAGCAAGCTTCGGAACACAATTTACTTCTAAACTAGAATAAAACAAGAACATCTACTCCATGAATCTTGAGCAAATCCTGCGCAACAACTAGATCTCAACATCTAAGCGACCAATTGCGAAAAGCATCCAAGAAACATGAGTAAATAACAACATCAACATGAAAATAAACCAAAGATTCATAAAACTGAAAATAAACCGAAATCCAATGACGGAGTCGTCAATTCTCCTGTTGAAACCATTTAATCTAACTAGGAAGCAAGGTGTGAAGGAGCTTCTAAGATGGAGGGGTCAATTCTACCGTTGAAACGGCCAGCACACTGTAAATCTACACCAAAGTCTTGAAACATGAAATGTAATCCCGACGTCGGAGTGGTCAATTCCTCCGTTGAAACTACAGAGCTAAGCTAAGAAGGCAATTAACTATCTAAACTAAGCTAAGATAGCGGTGGCGTTAAGCGCCTATAAGAGCTTCCTACCTAAACTACGATAGCGTTAAGTGCCCCCTCTTCATTGTGGAAAGCTTTTATTTATAGAGCAATTTCAACTTCAACCCTAAGGAAACTTCTCCTCCGATTTGACCATTTTACCCTTGCAGTAATTGAGGATCTTCATGTCAGTACGTCATTCTGTCTCCTTGACCAGTTAGGCAACTTTTCTGCATTTTTGCTCCATTTCTGCTTAATCTGAATCTGATCGGTTAGTTTGCACCATCTACTTGATCCAGCAGATACGTCTTCATGTGGTGAGCTCCTCTTGATCAACTATGCCATCTCATGTCTTCATGTGGTGAGCTCCTCTTAATCAACTCAGTCATGAGCAACTCAGTCATATCATGTCTTCATGTGGTGAGCTCCTCTTGATCAACTCAATCATATCATGTCTTCATGTGGTGAGATCTTCTTGATCAACTTGATAGCTAGCCAGGCTCCACTGCCCCGCTTGTCTCCAACTGATCAATTTGTCTTCAGCTCTGGTAATTTTTATCTCCTTTTTCGAGTTGATAAAGTTGTTCCTACACTCTGCCGCTTCAACTCTTTTTATCTCCTGCACACTTAAATTCACCACTTTTTCGCACATTACCAATCTTATTAGTGTAATAAACCCTATTAAACCATGCTTGGAACGAGCCCTATCACTCTCTCAGTCTCAACTAAGTTGAGTAAAACTTTTGGGCATGGAAATTAAGAAATTATGTTGAAAAGTAGGATAGAGGAATAAAGTAGGAAAGATAAAGAGAGAGTAAAGTATATGATAGAATAAAATAAGAGTGATTAGATGTTTTGTTTTTTGTAAAAAAAAGACTCAATTTAATTGGGACATTCCAAAAAAGAATACGATTCAACTTAGTTAGTATGGAGAGAATATAAAACATAGTTTTAACTTTTTAGAACACATTCACAAAAACAATGTCAATGGTGAAAGATTACAAAGAATGGAACTAACTATAAATTAACTTTTGGCAAAATATTATAGAGTTCCTTGTATTAATAGTCTTTATTATTAGGCTATTTTACAAATTTTTGGTTCAGGCCCTTGTATTATTGCATATTGTTTCCCAAAAAGAAGAGGTTTGCAAGTGTGGGTTGCGTTAGTGTGCTAACTATTTTACAGTAATAACTAATAGTAATTTTTAATTCTGTGTATTAAAATTATCAACACAAAAATATAATTATATTAATACAACATGTAAATTTAAATATCAACACAAAGACATAAGTTTATCAATAAAAGAAGATTGATAAATTTATATCTTTGTGTTGATATTTTAAAAATACAAAATTGATATTTAGTTATTAGTTATTACTGTAAAAAGTTAGTATTTGATCACACACCTTGCACGTGTTCCTCCTTTCACCAATATTTATAAGTTCCTATTTTCCAAAACACTACTCCCTCCATTCTACAGTAGTGGAGGAGTTTCTTTCTGACACACGATTTTTTTAAAAAAAATATGTTAATTGAGTTAAGTAAAGAAAGAATAAAGTAAGAAATGAAAAAGGTTGATAAATGAAGAGAAAATAAAGAGAGAGTAATGTAAGAATGAAGAAATGTGTTAACTTTTGCTAGAAAAGGAAATGATTCCACTTTCATTAAACATACCAAAAACTCCACTACTTTGGAACGGGTGGTAAATTAACTAGCAAGTGTATGGTAAGTTAGGGTGTCAAACCAAAAAACGGTCGTATTTGTTATGGGAAAGCAATTAAAATTAAATTATAGGAAAGCAATTAAACTGGAATACAAGATGGACATTTTGATAAACTGGGCAACTCAAGCATAGTGGCGAGAAATTTTTACATCTAAAATAAGAACTTTTCTGAAATAGAAGAGTAAGAAGAGAGGATGTGGAATATGCACGAATATTCTCACCTAAATTATGCAAAGGGAACTAAGATAAAAAAAAACTATTCAAATTTAGTCGATATTGCAGTTGAATATCTGGTTTGATCTTAATTTGGCGAAGTTCGAAATTTAATTAACTTTTCTTTTGCTAATTAAATTTATTTATTTTTCCTTTTTCTATTATCTATTTAAATTGAGTAAACTACATGAATGATCCCGGTCTTTAGAGTTTGACCAAATTTAATCTCTGGACTTTAAAAATATTATGAGATATCCCTGAAAATTATGGTGTAATCACATTCTTGGTACTTTTTCACTTTTTTTTGTTGCGATTTTGGGACTGGAATGCCTGCCAAGGTATGAAGGGAATTTTTGGGACCGAAATGTTCATCCATGTCTCATGATATTTTTAAAGTCCAGAGACTAATTTGTTCAAACCCCGAAGATCATGAACCATTTATGTAATTCACTCTTTAAAATTAATTCGACTGCAATTCGACTCAAGAACCATCGAAACAATGAAAATTTATGAAATGCAACAAACAATATCAATAAATTTATTATTTTTACAATGATTCTTGAGTCAATATTTTAGCTGAATTAGTTTTAACATATATAAGAGAAAAAAAAATTAATTAACATATGAAAAGTTAATTACATTCTTAAGTCAGTTAAATAAATATCCAACCAAAGAACCTCTTAAATTTAAAATACATTAATACAGTGGCGGACACAGGTGGAGGAGGTGAGGGGCTTAAGCCCTTCCCAAACTTTTTATTTTTAATAAATTTCTATTATAATTTTTTTCAAAATTAAAATACTCTATATTCAGCCCTTCCCAAATTTATATCTTTTAGGTTTCATGGGAAAGAGATTTAGTGGAAAGGAGGGGCTGAAAGATAAAATTACAGAAAAAACTTAACTTCTTGAAACAATGAGAATTGGGATGAGGAAGAAGATAGAAATAAATAAAACTTCTTAAAACTTAAATGAATATAATAATAACAGTTGAAAAAGTCAATCCCTACCCCTACTTAAATGGTTGCACGATCTAACTTTTAGCTCTCCAAATATTATGAATAGTATAACTAAGTTTTAAATACTTATAGTAACATTTTTTAAATTGTTTCCTAAATTTAACGTTTTTATTCAAACGACAATTACAACTTAGTAATTGGTGAGGTGATAGTCAATTTTTTCTTTTTCTTTTTTTTTCATTCTCTCTATTTTTAAAAAATAAAATTTTTAGAAATAATACGAGTTTTAATCCAAATTAGTCTATTAAAAAAAAGTAATGAAATTAATACTAAAAGGTCGTGGGATCCATTTCCTGAATGGAGGGATTCTATTTTTAGAAAACAAATTAAAAGTAAAGAATTTCTATTTTTAGGAAATGAAGGAAGTAGTTTACAAAATCACAGTGTATTAGATAATTATGCATTTTTACGTATTAAATATTTATTGTTTTAGCAAAACAAACACAACTAGAACATGAATTATATTATTCTTTTTGTTAAACTTGTACTGGATTAATTTTATATATTAGATATTTATGCTTTTTTGTAATTTTTACTTCATTCGTCTCAAGATAGCTGGTGTGTTTTTTTTTTGGCACATGATTTAAGAAATTGATGTGTTAAAGGTTAAAGTGGAGATGGTAAAGTAAGAGAGAGAATAAAGTAAAATAGATGAAGAGAGTAAAATATAAGAGATGACGGAACAAAAAAATAGTCTAATTTGTGGACAACAAATAAAGTAAGAGAGAAGAGAAAAAATAGGTAAAGTAAAATAGATAGAAAGAAAAGTAGATAAAAATATGAGAAAGAAACTTTCCATTTTTAGAAATGGGACTAGTCGATATCCAAAAATGGTAAAACAAGACTATTTTTTATAGACGAAAGAGAGTATGAGAAATTTTAGTAAAGCCCTGCCAAACTTTATTCTTGCGTCCGCCTCTGCATTAATACATATAAAAATTTAACGAAACAAAAAAATTGTGTAATGAAACAAATTGATACAAGATCCTAATAAACTAAAAAATTGTAAAAGAATATAATAAAATAAATAGATTCATATAAGAAACTCTAAATGTGTTTTGCCAAAATACTTTTAGGGTTGTAAGATGGAATTTCAAATAAATAGGTGTGCATCAACAATTACATATATTTATCATTTCTGAATCCGTTAATAACATAATATATCAACTACATTAATTAGGCGTGAACCATTATATTGAAGTCGTGGAGAACATAAACACGCATTACATTATAATTATACATGTAATAATCGTAAAACATTTCTTCTTTTATTATAATGGTATGTGTACCGTTCTTATTATGGATATACAGAATACATACAGCAAAAATGTTGGCCAATTTAAGTTAATAAAAAAGTTTACACTTAATCAACATACTCTAAAATATTAGCATACACATTAAATGTGTTAATTTGTAGTCATGGACAATAAATTATAGTTTATATTTAACGTTCTATATAAAATTAACGATTAAACAAATTTTAACATAATAATTAATAAGTTAAATATAAATAAAAACATATTGTGTAAGAAGAGAACCAACACAGTTTAATGTTTGAGACTGCAGGCAAATTTAGACTTTAAAACACGTTGATCATTAAATGTTGAGAGAAGCGGCGGTGCTCGGAAATTCAATTACACCATCACAATATTACATCCAAAAATAATAAATTAAAACCGCTATATTCAATCTACAGAAACACAAATCCATGGCTGAAAACAGAGGATCCACGATTCCTCCTCTGTTTTTCCGGAAAAAAAATGCTACATATGCTGTAAGTTTTGTACAATCAAATTGACTGACCGTCGCGGTGATTAGGATGTGTAGTAGAAAACCGGCTGCAGCATGAGGTGGAGACCGAGGAAGCAAGCGGTGGAGAAAGAGAGAAACACCAATCCGTATACAAGCCGGAGACTCATTTTTCTATGCGATTAAATTCACAGATTTGTGAAATTAACAAATTTGGTGAAGAGAAGAGAGTGTGTGTGGAGTGAGATCCAAGTTTTCAGATCTCAGTTTATAAACTCGGAAACCAAATTATATCTAATATTTTAAAATCAATTCAATTTACTATTCAACTACAAACCCTATATTTATTGAATTGGGTGGTTGGATTAAATCCTTCTTTCCTATATATATTAATGACCATACGTATAATCTTTGAGCTGTTATGTCAAGGGATGACTGTTTATTTAATCATATTTATAAATATTGGGTTATTTGTATGTAAATACATAAACTTTCAACATTTTCTGTTTTTTCCCTAAACTTTAATTTTTAAATATAAATGCATGAACTTTACACTTTTTTTATTTTTCCCCTAAATTAAAAATCAAAGCTGACCTGGAATATTCAAACATGTGTGGCAATTGAAACTATATTTTTTTATTTTATCAATTGAAAAAAATTGAAATTAAAATTCCATATCATCAAATGAGCTTCTGTCGTCTTTTCTTCATTTCTTGCTATCTTCATTCTTCCCAAACATTTACCATTTTCAAATCCCTCATTTGAGTAAATGGATTTATAAAAAAAAAACCAAAATAAGCATAAAAAGCTACTCCAAATGCTGCTTGCATAATTCATCAGTTTTCTCAATCGATTTCCACAATGGCACTGAGACCCTCCATCATTTTCTTGAACTCCAACCTTTCTTGCTTCCCAAACCCTCACAAACAAGCTTAGAAATTGTAAGAGAAATATTGTTTCTTTTGAAATTTGAAATGAAATTCGGGAAGAACAAAGTGAGAGCGAGAGACAAGTTTGATGGCAGAATGATGATATGGAAGTTTAATTTCAAGTTTTTAATTAATAAAATAAAATAAATGCAGTTGTAATATGCCACATAAGTTTGAATATGCCACATCAGCTTTGATTTTTAATTTAGAAAAAAAATCAGAAAAATTTAAAATTCACGTATTTGTATTAAAAAAATAAAGTTTAGGTAAAAAAACAGAAAATGTTAAAACTTCGTGAATTTACAGGCATATAACCTATTTATACATAACTAAACTATTAAAATGTTTTATCTATATTTACTTTTTTTTATAACTAGGAGTAACTTGTTTTATAAATCACACTAATCGAATCACATAGTTATAGTACTTTGTTTGATCAATATTAATATTATCATTTCCAATTATACGATCATATTTCATATTTAAGAAAAGTTAAGGAAACAATCAAGGAATAATAATTTAATTCTTATTATTCATTTCATTTTCATTTGTATTTTATTCTCTCTTTATTCCATTTCATTATAGCAATAATGGTCTTAGTCTCGACAAAAAAAAACGAAGCAATCTTCTTTAATTTAATTTGTTGAATAGTTAAGTTAAAAACGAATTAGAATATTTGACCTATTTTGTAAAATTAGTTAATTAGGAGGCTTCGAACTATGTAATTGATCGATTTATTATAGTTTAATTAAAGGTAATTCTGTTTATACTTTTTCATTTATTTAAAATAATCTCATTTTCATTCTACTTCATTTTTTCAATTGTTGATAATACACTAATTAATATTTAATTAATAGAGTAAAATCATGAACTTACGATTTTACTTTTAACAATTTTAATTTTTTTGCATTGGTGAAAGAAGAAATAAACATTTTTCTAATGCTGAAAATTGAGAGTATTTCAAAATAGATTTGCCAAATAAAAGAGAGGTGATTACATAAAAAAATATATCGATCAAGAAGTTTTCGGTATAATTTTAATAAATCAATTTTGAATTGTTTTTAAGATATGAATATTCATAGTAATTTAGCTAGGATTTCACAAAATAGAAGAAAGTACTACTACTACATACTATTATAACCAATAATTATTAGAACACACCCTCATCTTCAAAAATAGATTAGTTTTGTACGACTATTTTTTTTATCTTTTATCGTCCTTCAAAATTAGATCTAAGTCTAAATATGAAATTTTTTTAATCAATTGCACACTTATAGTAATGTGGACCTCACAATCAACGAACACTATTCAACTACATTTTCTCTTTCTTTCACCTACTTATTTCCATCTCTTTTTTTATTTTATTAATTGCACATTAAAATTTGTATCATTTACAACTTTATCTATTTGTTGAGGACTAAAGAAGTAAGCGCAAATTATCCCAAATGTCCGGTCCCATGATTTTCATTCCTGCATCCGATTATAAAACCTAAAGTTTATCTACAGAAAGAACAGAAGTGGATAAGCAGAAATGGCGATGAGATCGTTGGAAAGGTTTATAAGAGCACTAGCAATGGTGGCCTATCTCCGGAGCCCATCTCAGAGTCTATCTCCATTTTTTCCTGTCACGTCAGCAGGCTCATCTCAGAGCTTATTTCCCTGAATGAGAGTCTATCTCAGAGGCCTATCTTAGAGCCCATCTCATTTCCACATCATCACTATTTTATTTCACTTTTAATTATTGATGTAAATTAAAGACAACGTAATATACGGCAAAAAACATATTTCATTTTAAAAACTAAATAAAGCATAAATGTCTAAATAATATAAATAAAATTACATAATAAATTCATTCTTTGATGTATTGCAATATTGAAGTGAAATTAAAAGACATTTCTAGTGAGAAAAATGTGAAGTAGAGATGGATGTGAGTGTGTGAAATGAAGGAAAAGAGATTGAGGTATTTATAATAGGTGAGGAAAATTTAAAAAATAATTTAAAAAAATGAAAATCGGCTACGCCATCAGGCCGAGCCTCCGTAATGGAGGCCCATCGCATGGCCGATGCGGAGCCTATATGCCATCGGCTGGGGCGATTGATCGGGCATGGGGCGGAGCCGAAAGGGATGAGAGATAGGCCTCCTCCCCACAATGGAGGCCTATGAGAGACGATGGAGGGGCCGATCGCTCGGCCCTTGCGATCGGCCCCATTGCTAGTGCTCTAATAAATAAACCGTTAATTGGATAATTTCCCCCTTTCTCCCACATTTCTGCATCTGATTTTTCTTTATTTCAAAAACATTTTCTAATGGAACAATTTTTTAGAGATCTGGAGAAAGCATGCATGTATTAGCGTGGATATTTGTTTGGAAAACTAATTTGCCTTTGTGTAGATGTTGAAAAATATCGGTTTGTGAGAAAAAAAGAGTAATTAAATTTCTTTAAGTGGACCAAAACTCGAACTTGAGTTCAGGTGAAACCTCATGTATCTATCATATAGGAGTAGTATTTTTTTTAATAGTTTCTAACATATACTTCAGAAAACAAACATAAACTTTGAACAATACTTGTATAATTGCTGATCCATTATGTAAACTGTAAACCACAGACAACAATTTAATTTCAAAGCGAAAACAACCTAACAAAATTCTAAAGTGGGTCCAGGAAACTTCACTGTCATCACTAATCTCTACAGCAGAAGATTCGTCAATTTACTTTCTTGCATTGATACATAAATTTACACAAACTGAACAAAAACAAACATACTACTACTCTAGAAGTATTTATTTCTAAGAACCCTTCATTCCCAAGCTCATGCTACTCTGTATTACCTTGCTCCCGAAACTGCTGTCCTGCATCATCGCCACGAACTCGCTGTAGTCGATGCGCCCATCCTAAAACAATCAAACAAACAACACAAGTTTAATCCAACATTAGTTTATCCAGAGCTTGTATGAGTCGAGAGAGTGGGAGGTACGTTGTCTTTGTCGACTTCCCCGATGATGTCGTCCAGGTGGACATCTTCTATTCCGAATTGCTCGCAGACCTGCTGGAGCTCATCCCTTGTGATGTAGCCGCTGCCATCTTTGTCGAAATACGAGAAGGCCGCGTATACATGATCCTCTTTCTGCACCTTATTTAGGTGCAACATTGCTGCCACAAACTCCCGATAGTCTATCGTGCCACTGTTGTCGAAATCAGCCTGTATTGTCAACAAAATCTAGTTAGATCAAAACAACAACCAACCACTCTAACCTGGTTACTAATGTAGATGATCAAATCAACTTACAGCTTGCATAAGATTCTCTATTTCTGAGTCTTTGAGGTGGGCTCCAACTCTGGATAGCCCTTTCTTGAGTTCTTCAAGGGTGATGTGTCCACTGTTATCTACATCGATCATTTTAAACATTTCCTTTAGTCCCGCAATTTCCTCCTCAGATAGGCTCTCGGCAATAACCTGCAGAGTTGAATGAAAGGAATGATACATATATCTATCTGATGAAGATTGTATCGGTTCAATTAAATAATGTTCTCCGTGAGATGTGAATAAGTAACACATTCATCCCCAGAGAAAGGGGAGGGGAAGAACCAAAGAACTCACTCTGATGGCAATCTTCTTGATCTTGTTCATCGCAGAGAATTGCTTCAGACGACTTAGAACAGCAGAATCAAGAGGTTTATCAGGAGCAACGCCACCGACTTGTACCCATGGATGGCCTGAACACAACATATTCTTACTTTAATGTGGAAAATCTTATTAGGTGCTAGCATGTAGATAGCCACATTTCTTTGGAGCCTATTTGTATCTTCACGAGCAATTCAACAGTTTCAACATAGATCAGAGAATAGTGACTTTATATACTTACAAAGAACTTGATGAGCTGTGAGCCTCTTCTTTGGGTCTCGTACAAGCATTTTCCGGACAAGATCTTTTGCACTTTCAGATATGTTAGGCCAG
Source organism: Salvia splendens (assembly GCF_004379255.2). Classification (NCBI taxonomy): domain Eukaryota; kingdom Viridiplantae; phylum Streptophyta; class Magnoliopsida; order Lamiales; family Lamiaceae; genus Salvia; species Salvia splendens. Next base: position 21,750,889 of record NC_056035.1, read on the forward strand.
GGTTCCGAAACAAAGTCAAGTTCACCTTTCAAAACCTGCTCGAAAATTCCCTGTTCCGATTCTGAAACAAAGCATACATTAGCATGCTAGAAACCAGATTGCAACTATTAATGGGGATCAAGAATAAATGCTTACCATCCCAAAATGGCGGAACTCCACATAGCAATATGTAGATGATAACTCCCGCACTCCAAACATCACATTCTTGGCCATAATGCTTCCTCAGTACCTCTGGGGCAACGTAGTAAGGGCTTCCGACAACATCAATGAATGTTTCCCCTAAGTAAACAAATTAGAACTTCATCAGGCACATGATTAAGCATGACTAGTCGTTGATGTATAAACGCAATAGTCGTTGGATTTAACGCTAGAGGGTCAAGTCAGAGCAATGCATAGGCACATCAAGATATTGTTCAAAATGCTACAATGAAGACAACAATTATAACTCAACCTCAGAAAAAAGAAGTTGGTAAATGAGCACCTGGCTTGAAGAAAGCAGAGAGGCCAAAATCAATGGTTTGAAGCGGCGACTCCTCCTGCTGATTAACAAAGAGGAAATTCTCAGGTTTCAAGTCTCTATGCATAACTCCAAGAGAATGGCAAGCTTGCACCACACCAACTATTATCCTAGCCAGCTCAGCCGCCTTCCTCTCGGTGTAATGCCCCCTCTGAATGATCCTATCGAAGAGCTCCCCCCCAGAGCAAAGCTCCATCACAACATGAACCGCCACAGCATCCTCGAAGGCCCCCACGATCGAGATCACATTGGGATGCCCCGCCAAATGGTGCATGATCTGAATCTCCCTCCTCACATCCTCCACGTCCTCAGGCGTCGTCAGCTTCCTCTTAGCAATGGTCTTGCAAGCGAACTCCTTGTTCGTCCCCTTCTCGATGCAAAGGAACGTGGTCCCAAATTGCCCTTGGCCTAGCTTCCTCCCAAGAGTAAACTTCTCCTTCATATTCTCCGTTTTCCGCTGCAGAACTGACTCCACCTGCAGTCCTGCACTGGCCACTCTCTTTATTTGCGTAGGCTTGTTCTGCTGTTTCGCCGCATCGCCTTGCTTATTATTATTATTATTATTATTATTAGTAGTAGTAGTAGTAGTAGCAGCAGCAGCGGTCGTAGTATCATTGGTGTTGGTTGGCTCTGGCTTTGGCGGTTGAGTTTCCGGCTTCTTAGGCTCCTCGGGGGCGATGACCATCTGCGTGGGAGGGGTGCTCTGGACGGCTGAATCAGATTTGACGGAGTTTTCCTTGTTATTGTTATTGCTGCTGCCGACGGATTCCTGATCCGGCGGCGGAAGGCCCTGCTTAGGCTTCCAGATGGCGGCGGTCATGGATTGGAAGAATCCATTCTTCCCTGTGTTTGGGCCTGCGCATGTATTCCCCATCCAAATGCTATACCACCACCGATCTATGGAGATCCCTCACCATTGAAACGTGCCCTAATTGATTCCATCCGAATCCAATTTCTGGGGAATTGGATCAATCACCCCCTCCCAATTCGCGACGCCGATGGAGATGAAGAATCCCAATCGAGGAGATTCACTGCGGCTGCCAAATCAAAATTGAAAAATCAAACACGTTTACGGAAAAGGAAAATCTGAGGGATTGGATGAGAGAAACGGCGAAAATGAAATGAGAGTAACGGGGTGAGTCAACTCGGATCAGAATTGCAGCTATGGAATCAAATTGAAGCTTCGATTTCTTCTCTTCTGATTCTCCCAATGCATGCATGTATATTAATCTCCAGACGGATAAAAATCATTTTTTTGTAATGGTTATACTACCATATAGTTATATATTTTTACTCAAATGAAATGCTTACTTAAATTAATTAAATATTAAAAAACATATGAAACCTCATTTAACATAGGGCTAAAATTAATTATTTTTTGGGAATTTTTGTAATTTTACATTATCTTATTCAAATAAATCGAGCTCTAGCCGGACTTAGTTTTGATATAAAAATTCCATAACCTATTTATACATGAAAAAGAGGGAAACAAATAATTCAAATCAATCCAAACATATTCGCCAAATTCCCGTTTCTCCGCGATCACCCGAACATTCTTCGAAAGATTTATGCAAAAATCTGATTCGCTGTCGTTGTTGTTCATCTCTAACTGCGACTATCCACGTCAATAATCCTCATTTAGTTTGATACTCATTGTTTTTTTTTCTGTAATTGATCCCTAGACTGAGGACGAGTTTGTCTGAGTTGTGATTGTGTGCGTGGATCTTAATCATTGAATTTCGTATTATTTGCAGATAGGATGAGTAATGTTGGTCAGTTGCCGATGCCTAATAATCTTCACTCTGGAGGAGTTCCGAAGAGTAAATTGAAGCGGAAAACTCCCTCGGAGTTGAGGGTAACGTCTCCTTCTTTCAACGTCGTTTAACATTTTTGCATAAGATACTGACTTCATTTATCAGATATGTTCGATTATGTGATGCCAATCTTTAAATGCTTATTTTTTAATTACACTCTACATCGCTGCTGCTGGTGCCCTTGAGGTATTGAGATAATACAATTCAACGATTGCTATTTAGAGGCTGGATTGGGATAAAATAATACACATAGGTGGTGTTCGGTTTTCAAGATAAAATAATACTAAGATATAATCTAGGATTGAGTTGTGAGATTATTTTAGTCATTGGGGGATAGCTATGACTAATTATCTCATGATTATCCATCTAAGATTGAGTTGTCGGATTGAATCTCATTATCCAAACACACTACATATTTAATCCCGGAATACAATCTTGCAAACGAAACACTCCCATAGGTGTTGTTCGTATTATCATATAAGTAGAATTAAGTTGTGAGCATTTTAGTTGGATGGAAGTGGTTATGACTCATTACCATATGATTATGCATCTAGGATTAAGTTGTGAAATACAATCTCATGAACCAAACATAATACGTATTCAATCATGAGATATGATCTTTCAAACTGAACAGACACTATATATAAATGCGGTGAATGGTGGAGGAGTAACTTCCAAGTGTTTCTTCTCATTTTTGTAATTAATTAGATATGATTGTGGCACCTAGCTTCAATGTTATCCCATTCCACTTGTCTTTTCATGGTTCATGTTTGGCCTTTAGGATTGATATTATAGTGAAACTAAAAGGGTCCTGCATCCATTTCTGAGCAAAAAACAGGAATACTGTGCTGTTGGATATATGTTAAGAAGCAAGAAAATAGATGGAGATTGATATGTGATCATGGACAGAATTTCTTTGTACTCATCATTGGTTGCTCTGCACTCATGTACACTGCCAAAGAAATGATCTTACATGGTTCTAATTTCTACATCTGTGTTTCTCAAGATATGCACAATGGGTCCAAAATCCTTCATATAGTATGTATGATGTATCTGTTAAAAACCAAGAAGCAATAACTAGCTATGAACTGTAACTTAATACTCTTCCTTTACTCAACAGGGGGAACTACTGAAGAAAAAGAATTTACTGGAGGGTTCAAATGATTCCGGAACCTCTACTAGTTCCATGTGGTGGATGCATTCCCTATTTTTCTTTTATTACCATAGATACCTTGAAGTCATTTCTTTCTTTCTTCAGGAATGCTGATGGAGCAGTTTCTGAGAGCAACAAATCTGATCCATTAAAAGCGTTGCGATTGAGAACATTGGATGAACACTTTCCCGTCACTAAATCGAGTAGGCTATTTTGCAGAAAGGAAATTCTCAAGGTTACAAAATTTTGGTCTAGGTCAAATTTCTGTTTCCTTTTGCTGATGTCGTTTACATCATAATTTACTTCTCCCACCTTCCACAAATATGAGACTCCTGTTGCCGGATGGAGGGAGTATTTTGTTATGAGATGGTAGAGACTAGTATCTGCCTAGTAATGTTTCAAGATATTGTCTGTTGACAACTGCAGGAAAATATTCCTAGAAAGTGTGTTGGAAGCATGAAGAATTCAAGTCACTTCAGATTCAAATGATAAACATGAAGTGCAGAACTCATGGTATGTAGTATTCTGAATGAATCATTATCATCCAGTTATATCTTTGCTTTTGTGATCGATAATGTTTGTTTTCTTCATGTACTTGGAAGTTTGGAGGGCACTGTTGCTTCAGAAGATGGCAATGACACTTCAAGACAAATTAACAACTCATCCGACAAATGTATTACTAATACTTTTAAGAGTGTTCGAGATTTATCCTTTGGGGGTGGGATGATATACAACTCCACTTTAGTAGACATGATTGGAGTTGATAATACCCCACAATCTTTGTTAATGTTTGCTGGGAGGAATGTCCATTCTTTGTATGATTTTTTGTTAAATTATAGGTTAGTATCTGACATTTTTTTGTTCATTTACTTATTATATGGCAAAGAAGAAAAAAAGCTGCATATTATAAAGTTTTATCTGATTTTTTCATCATCTCAAATCTCTTCATTTCTTTGGTTCCAGATCCCTTTACACTCCTTTGAGTAGTGATGTACCTGTTCTATATTCCCCAGTTCCTTTTGAAAATGCTGCACTGTGTGCTCCTGAGGTAGGTTCTTAGTTATATATGTTTTCCTAGAGAATGCATCATGATTCATTAATAAGGCAACACCATATCAATTACAGTTGCTTGTTTGAATGTTTGCAATGAAGAGCATGCCATGATAACTTCTAGAAAAAAGTTACCTCTTGATTTCCACTTTAAATTTTACAAGAAAGGAAGTTAAAAAGAAAAATACAGACTCTTGGTGAATATTTTAATTTCCATGGCATTGCTCTCTGTCTCAGCATTTGCTGCACATGTGAATTGTGCAGGTCAGATGCAAACAGGTTAGAAGGGTTGAGCACATGTCTTCTCAGGTAAAGGACTCTAATATGTATAGTGAACCCATGAGAAGTTCATCTCCAGGCATTTGCTATAATATTGAAATTAGGGATGCATAAATACCGCCTTGGGTAATTTCTGGAGTTTGCGATACTTTGCACGCTAATGGGGGCGACTTTCAATCCAGGTATCTCAACCTCCCATTTTTATCTGTTTGCCTGCCTAGTTAGCTCTTCTACAATGTTGATTAGTTGATGTGATACACATGCAGTTTCGTGACGGAGTCCACATCTATTGGCTTGAATGTTGGTCTAGACGCAGCGAATAACCAACCTCCCCAGCAAGCCGAGGCAGGTATGCAAATCGAAGAGAATGAATTTTCTTTTGGCATTCCGAACACCACTCTTTCCCTTCAAAGACATTCTGCCTTTTTAAAAGGACTGAAGTATGGTGATACTTATTACACAGCCTTGCTATCACCGATTGATCAAGCTCTTTCATATCTGAGTATGGAATTGCTTGTTTGTAGATTCTGGTCAATCACATTTTGTTTTCGATTTCTCGGAGAAACACTTCACTTTTTTCAGTGTTAACCTAATAACCTATCATTTTATGGACGAAATGTGGAAAGAAAATAAGATAAAAATGGTTAAACAAATAAGGCTTTGCAAATCAGAAGAGTCAAATTTAAACAAAGGTGGAAAAATGGTTTATTAAGCAAGTACTAATGAACTTGAGAGGTCATCCAAAAATGAAATATACACAGATGTGGAGCAGCTAAGAGAGACGACATTGCTAAGGAGAGAGAGTATTCATATACTATTTGACAACTAACAACATCACTAAAAGAATGCAAGTAAAGTTGAACGATGGCTACCAAGCACCCGATCAATCCAGCTGCAACTAGGACTTGAAGAAAAAACTACATCCATTTTGATGATCTCCATTTAGTTTTGCGAATTTGTAATGAAATGATGCCTCCATAACCCCACACGAGGACTTCGGTCTAAAAGCACTAACATGCCAATGTTGTTGGCTGATAAACCGAACATATACCTGAGAAAATAAGAACAACTTTCATAAGCACAAATGCTCCCTAAAATCAAGTGCACCACACTTTTTGGAGCATCAGTGCAAGATTTGTTTTAATCCACTTGTAATGTTTCCTTGTTTTATCTTCAAAATCCGGTTGGCTTAGAATTAAAAGCTCTATATATAGAGGTTGTCATCCGGACATAATTGACTTATACATAATGTCAGGTGATATATAATCAGCTTTTTAGCTTAGGGGTGAATAATTTCAATGGGTAAAGTGAAAAGTAGCCTTTAAGCAGCAGCGCATGCAGCAAAAAGTCAATCGTTTAGAGTTTGATGGATATGCACTTACCTGGCTCTTCGGCCTCTTTTCCTCCAGCTAAAAAAAGGAACAATCCACTGAAAATGACGAGTAAACAATGGTCAGCAGCTAATGAGATAACATATCATCGGGGTGAAAAGAGAAACTAATATTTAAAAGGCAAAGGCATTAGCAATATAAGATGAGGCAAATAGTAATCACTTCTACACTAGTGAATGTAATTGAAACTTCTTAACATGGTCCAAACTCCAAAGAGCTTTATACTATAACAGTGTGTGAACTCTTGTATTCATCAAAATGTTGTAAATATCCAACAAGCCGAGCTGTATAACAAGCCACTGATGAGATGAAACCAGGCATAGCAATATGATAACAGCAAATAAACGAGAAACTGTTATTTTTTCTGGTGATTGCCCCAACAATTGAAAACTGATGAAGTACTGTGCTACTAATAGGCAACAAGGAGCAAATGTTTAGTAAAGAGCAGAAATATATAGAATGTACTGCACAGCTGCGCTATTAGTTGGGCAAAGATTATATTACGGACAGTTCGGTAGAGAAGATAAATAAACAAAACATGATAAGAACATAACATTTTAGGTCATTTTTTGTCATATAACTCCAAGATAGATTATTCATCTACCCTACCAAACTGCCCCTAAGAGCATGATAAAAATCTACATTCTACTGGAGGGATAGAGCCTATGCCTTACCCTGAAGGGTATACAATCAGATCTACTATCTCATTAAGTGCATATTTAACCAATGGGGGTAACAGAAGACAATGCAGCATAGCTGGCAAGTCATGCCAAAAACATAGAGTTACATTATGGGGAGACATGAACGAACAGAAATATTGCCAAATATTGTAATCAGCATTACCTTGAATATTGACAAGAAGGAAAATTTCCTAGTCTCCAATTGCTTCCTCAAGGGCGTATGCTTTGGAGACATTTCTTTGCATAAGTTTTGTGCTATCTCCTTCAACAGTACTACTTGTGCTTTTTCAGTCCCCATGGAGATAATGGCTTGTCTCATAGACTCTCTATCAGCCTCAAGAGAATTAAGTCTTGCATATAACTTTTGAATCTCAAGGTCTCTAGAACTGGAAATATTCATCTCCTTCAGAGTTCCCATATATTCATCACCACCAACAAGAGAAGCATTGCAACTCATTGCTCGATTGTTGAAAGGTCCCTGTTGAACAGAATCAATTGTGCAGACTCTGTCGCACGATTCATCTCCATATTCTGATGCAGAATCTGCCTTCCTGGGATTCTCCTCAATATAGGAAAATACAGATTTCTTGAAGCTGTTGGCAAACCTTGGAGAATAATACCTGGAAAACTCTGGGCCTTTTTCTTTAGCCATTGCAAAAGGTGACTGTGGGCCATTCCTGGCGCTCATAGCTCTTGGAGAATGGCCAACGATTACTTTTTCAAGCACAGTCTTTGAATTAACTAGTTCCCCATCAGGATAAATGGCTCTTGGACTTTTCTCCAATTGATTGATTCGACACTCCAAATCCTTCAATTGGTCACTTGAATGTGGATTTTCCCCAAATGCGTATTTCTCAATATCAGGCATTTCATCATCACCATTTGGACAGGTTTGTGATTCATTCACATTGCACCTGAGAGGAGGGTACATCTCATTTACATAGTCAAATTGACCTTCGATGTCCTCAATCATGCTGAAATTCCGGCTCATAGCCTGGACGACTCCATCAACTTCAGTTTCTGAGAGCCCATAACTCATCATCTTCTGTCTATAGGCCTCAATCTCACATGAAAGTGACTGTATGGCCTCCTCCCTCTTATACAACATATCCTCCAATCCCAACGTCTCCTGCTGATCATGAGCCATTTTCTCTTCTGCAAACCTCTTGAACTGCCTTAATTCCATCTGAATCTCTGCTTTATCCTTCTGAAGCCTCAGGATCATCGAGAGAGCTTCATTGGCAGCCGTGGACGCAGCATTCCTCTCCTCCTCCAACTCAGAAATTAGGTCGTCAATGGTCTGCTGCTGGTTGATCACCATCTCACGGAGTGCTGTACACTCATTTCCTAGCTCTACACGGGCATTTTGCGTGATAACCCCTTGGGCGGAGAGGCAGGTTTCTTCCTCAAGCTCATTACATTTTCGCTTCTCCATCATCAAAGGATCGTTGCAATCGAAGTCGCGGTCACACCATTTTATCTCGCCAGACTCCATTGACCACCAATACGGGTCTAGTAAACCCTCAATTCCACCATACTCGACAAATAAATCGAAACACCACTACTTCCCTAGGTGAATAAAATAAAAAAAGTAAACAACAAAACACAAATTTCTAGCAGGTTATCGGTTCGTTGCTGCAAAACAGAAAAACATGTAGCGTTCTAGGTCAAATATTATCCCTAAAACAATACAGTATCCCCAAATTTTCCATAAGAATGATATAAGGCATTAAATCCGAATTTAATCGTCCCAATCAGTTCCCCGCAATCAAAGAAATAAATGCATTTCAATTACCTAGCAGCTCTGTTATAAAAAAAAACTTCCAGGAAAATGCCTTCCACTGCGAAATCAATTAGGTCGGAAAGTGGCTGGTAAAAGAAATTTTCCGGCAGAAAAGGAGATTAGAGGTAAAGAGAAGGGAGCGGAGAGGAATTCGCAGCCGTAGAAGCGTTGTGCGATGTGTGCTTCCGGTATTTGTTTCAGATTAGCTTCGTGTTCCGTGGAAATCTGTAGAGAGAGAAAGAGGATTAATCGCTGTATCCTAATTTTAGAGAGAAATCAAAACTGGGAAGAAAGGAGGGGAATGGCAAGAAATGAAAATTTCAACTTGAGCCGCGTAATGACCTTTTTGCCCTCCCAAATTTGAAAGTTGCCCGACCGATTACTCTCTATCTTTATTGGTCTTGCTCTTTATTTTGTAGTATCATTTTTTGTATCGATAAATTACATTTTTTATACTTATCCAATTTTCATCTTGAAATATCATTTAAACAAATAATATATTTCTCATTTGTATCATAGAGAATATTTTGAACATACACAAAACTAGTACCAAAAGTGATAATATCTTTTTTCCCATTCTCCTCACTCTTTATACTATTATTATTAATCCATATTAATATTATTTTTTTGATTTTATAAATTAATAATTAATTTATTTTTAATATCATTCAAATATACTTAGTTATAGATGAAATTATAAGTATATTTAATTACTATAATGATATTATTGTTATAATTCTTAAAAACTAGTAGTAATTAATAAATTTTTTTAGTTAGGTGTTTCAACGAATATAAAATAATTTAATGAAAAATATTTAATTAATTTAATTACTTTAAATAATTAATTTAATTAAGTGTTAAGTTCTTGATTTATATTATAAATGTAATTAGATATATATTTATAAAATACTAAAAAGAAATAAGAAAAGAAGAGAAAAGAAAAAAGAGGAAATATAAACTAAGGAGAAAAAAGAAAGAAGAAAAGAAGATAAAATACTAAAAAGAAAGAAGAAATTAAAGAAGAAAAAATGAAATAAGAAAGAAAAAAAATCAAATGTTTGGTATTATTTAATTGAAATTTCTTAAAATGTCATCCATAATAAAAAATCAAATGTTTGGTACCTAGGATTATTTTTGTAACGGGTACCAAAAACAATGTAAAAAAAATCAGGTACTTCATTGTTCTCTTTAATCTCTCTTCTTTGTCTCTATAAATAGATAAAATCACATTATAATTTGCTAGTCACAATTTTGGACATTTCCATTATCACCTCACGAAAATTTGGGGCACGTTAACTTAAGCGCATATATTACTCATGATTAGCTTATTTTCCGACAATTTGGCTACTAACTTTTGACTATAATATTAATGTTTTTCATTTAGATATATAGTATTTATCACTACTCATATAATCCACCACCACCATCATTGTTTTATTCCCTAACATATTAATGTGTTTTAATATTCTTTAAAAAAATATATGAACTAATAAGGGTATCATTATACATTAAGGTAGCCTATTTCATGTAATTCAGTGGAAGAGTCATTTTCTTGAAAAAGGAAGAAAAAAGATTATCTTTATTAATAACAACACATGAAATCGTTGGTTCCTCTCCTTTTGTGTTCCTACTTCAAGGACTTATCCAACTAATAATCGCTATATGCAATTGTCACAATGATTTCTTCACTAATGCGATGATGCTACGTTACAGATATGATTCTGAGATTCATGATTTTTTGTTGGGTGTAACTTTCTTAAAATAAAAAAAAAACTAGTAATAACAATGCATAGTTTAAAACCATGAGAGTCGCCTGAAGCCCGTCCGCCGCCTACCGCCCCCATTTCGGTGTCCGCCCCGGGGGCGGACACCAACGCCACTATAAGCCTCCCCGCTTCCGCCCCAAACCGCGGCTATACCCTTACTTAACTTTGGCTTGATCGATACATTTTGGTCCTGTCTTTTGTCCCTACAGCAACGATCAAAACACATGAGGCTCACGTTTATATTTCGTTCTTACTCACTCTTTTTCACCTCATCATCAAATATTTCATTTTGTCGTAAATGATAAGTAAGTACTTTCATTATCTCCAATAGACAATAGTACTGCTAAGCATAAAAGGGAGTAGAGAAACAACTCCAACAGTGCAAAACCAATCCTTCAAGCCCAAATCAATTTATATCTATAATAAAAATAGAATAAGAAAGGAATAGAAATTAAAATCCTACGACGGAAAAACTTACATGAAGAAGCGGCGTGGAGAAGAAGATATGAATAATAATCTAATTTAATTGGTTAGTTATTAATTAGTGGGCTGGAACCATATTCGTTAAATTGGAAAAAAGTTAAATTAATATTATAAGTTAAATTACACACACGTACACATTAGTTAAATTAATACTACATGTACATTAATATTTGAGAACTTCTACACGTTCATAATTTTAAATATTAAGGATTGTTTATTTTAATTTAAAATTGACAGAATCATTAATCATTAATTGTCAAAATAAATTTCATATATAGTTGTATTAATTAATAAATCTTATATTTAACTATTTAATTTAATTTCAGTTATTGACAAAGTGTCATGGGATTAGTGTGCAATTTAGATAAAAATATATATGTATGATAGAAAAATATAAAAAGTAGGTGAGGGGAGAATATTCTTTTGGATTTGAGTTTGGTATAAATGGTTGGAGTAAAATCAATGTGTAGTGTATATTTACACTAAAACGGATTTGAGTTTAATATAATGATTGGAGATACTTATAAACTTAATATATGAATGATAGATTCCACTAACAATTACAACTTACATTTCTTAGAACTCGTAATAAGAAAAAACTCATAATAAGAAAAAAGAAAAAGAAAAAGGTAATGGGACTCTTCTAGTAAATAAACTCCGAGAGTCAGTGGTCATAAAGAAATGCGAAAATCTATACAAATATAAAGTGTCAATTCTTTGGCATGCCACATGGCACTGATTTGGGCGGGAAAATGAAGTCTCATTTTGTTTTTTTTTTCTTATTTCATGTATTTTTGTTTTTGTTTTTGCACTCAATATAAAAGTAATTTATGGTTCCAATGTTTGTATTCTGTTAGTAGTATTTTTTTTTTATCTATAGGTTTCTTTGGTTTGTGTAGTTAACCCTATTCTATTACAAATAAATAGATATTATAGAAAATTACATATATACATAATTACACCAGGATGCAGTGCAATTCCAATCCTGAACACACAAGAAAAATATACTAGCTTTCATACATATATGACATGAACCATATCAAAAAATAATATAGCTTCATTTTCACAACTAAAATATGAATTGGAATTTAGGTAGCTGCATTTGTATAAGTATAATATGAACAGCCTAATATAAACATTATGTACATATGAATTTTGAAAGCCGTCTAGAGATATTGCAAATATGATATGCATATGTAAAAGTCATACATGAAATCCATACAAGTTTGTTTATCATATAGCAAAGATTAAAATAGGAAAGAGAGGATGAGTAGTATGTCAACATTGAATAGAAAGCATCAACAAAGTTAATTAGTTTGGAAGTCATCTAGAGTTATAGCAAATCTGAAATGTTTGATTAAAAGTCATATAAGAAGTATGCAAACTTGATTATCATGTAGCATTAAGAGAAATTGCAAACACCGAATGAGGAGTATATCAACAATCTATGAAAAACTTTATCTAAATTAATGAATAATGTTATTGGATTTGATGAGGAGAATCATGCATGAAAGTATCTGTACAGTATGCCTTTTTATTCTTATATTGTAATGGTTTTATGTTTATAATGTATAGATCATAGGTCAGTTATGTTGCATCTATACTTTTATTATTCATTCATGTGCAACTAATAAAAAGAAAAGAAGTCCATACCTCTTATAGAATTAGATGGACTGAGAATCCAAAGTAGCACTTTATTGGCCACTGGACTGTTGCATAATTCGAAATCTGCTCTGTAATACATAGATGTCAGTGCTAATTTTAAATATGTAATCTTGAACTTCTCTTTGTAGAGTAATATATTAGATTCATACCTTTTCTTGGAAAAATGATGTTATTAGTTGCTATAATTCTTTTTTTTGTCTTGCAAATGTTTTGAAAGATTTATCCTGCAAATGAAATCATTTGTGTATTAGTATCTTAATAGCAAAAGAATGTAGTGATTAATGGTTTTTAAAACCATCTAAAGTTGAACTTGAATTGTGTAGATCTAAAACAGTGTAGTAATAAAGAAGTATAGTACCTATTCTGATTGAAGAGTGCTGATATTATTCTGGATAATACTTCTCTTGGTTGTTTAAAAGTTTTTGGTATTTAAATCCTACAAATAAAATCATATGTTGTTAAGTATGTTAATGTAAAAATGATTTATATGGTAAAGTATAATCTATAAAATGAAGTTACCTTTTCGAAGTAGTGCTTTCTTCATCTTTTGTTATCTACTTTGTAGAGTATAGAAGCAAAAAGGTTCAAGCGTGCATAAGCAATTGTGCCTTCTTGCTGTAATGATTGCATCCTTTTATTCTCTCTCATTCTCCTTCAATATGAGATGTATTTGGTATCATTTCTTCTTCCTCTTTTTTCTGACATATTCTGGTGTTATCTTGCAGATTTGAAGAGGTTTATAGGCGTGCAACCTCTAGATGTCTTCTTTTGTATTGGTTGCAGCTATAGTTCTCTCTCCTCTATCTTGATAATGAGAGGCGGCTGTTATCTCATTAGGTTTTCTTCTATTTATTGTTGATACTCCTGCAAAATAGGGTTGATATTAATAGGGAAATACATTTTATTACTCATTTATTATGGCTGTCAGGAGGCCCAATTAATGGGCTCTGTATTTAATACAGAATGCATAAAAATTCACAATATTTTTATTCCTGTATAGAAGTCCCAATAAATAACCTATATAAGAATATAAACATGGTTTTATGATTCGTTGTATAATATTTTTTTTAGTTAATTCTTTGTTTTCTCTGTTATTTTCTATTATTTGTTATATGAAAGGTCTTACTAATCATTACATTTGTTTTCCAAAGCTGATTTGTTTATATTCTGCAGTGTTTTTGCAAACATACTTCTATAAATATCATCTTCTACTTCTTCTTTGCTCACCCTGCAACATATTTCAGACCATCATAAACTTCCATTCTTCTTTTGGTATATGACTCTTCCATTATTTCTGATTCTTTCTTATTCTTTCTCAGTTGCAAATCTCTTTTATAGTTGAAATAATTCTGTTTGTACTCTGGATACTCTTTGATGTATCAACATGTTAGTTTCTATTAGTGTAATTCTTCTATACATTTCTCTAATTTCATTATTAAATGGATCTTCTATGCTATAAGCAAGTATTTTCATTAAGTGGAGTTTTAGTGTACCTTCCATGTTTAACTATCTGCAAGCGTCTGCAGTTTAGATCAGTTGCAAAACCATTTTATAGTTGAAATATTTTAGTTTATACTCTCTGGATACTCTCTGATTTTTCTATAGATTCTTCTAATTTCATCATTAGATGGATCTCCTATACTATATACAGTTATCTTCATTAAGTGGAGTTTTAGTGTACCTTATATGTTTATACTCAATGTTTATACACCAAAGAATCAACTGTATTATAGAGTTGATTAGATTGCCTGTTTGGGAGCTTTCTTCTTTCCAGCACTTCTTAGATGTCATTGTTCATTATTATTGGACTGCTCATGTTGTGGAATCATGAGTATCTGCAAAAAAAAAAGTTATTTATAATGTGTCTGTTATTGCAAAAAATCTTATTTATTACATAATAGCTCTTAATATTTGGTAGTATTTTTAGTTTAGTTTATTGAAACTGGCCTCTGCTGTAGTATCATGTTCTCCTTTACATCTCCTGCCTCTTTTTGAATCTTTTGGACCTGCATTAGATTAGAGTTATTAATAATTTAGATATATGACTAATTTAGATAAATGTAAATGTTACTAAAATCTAGATGGTTGTTTTCTAACAGTGTCCTGTTGAAGTATGGCTCCCTATGTTACCTTGGTGTAAAATCTTCATATTGTCATCACAAACTCTGTCATAAAAGTCCGTTGTGTTGGTGTCTTTGAAGGTCTTCCTGATGACAACAAAGATATCAATTCAGAATGTGTTTTTCATGATTCAAAGGTATAAATGACTAACACAATATAAATCTTTACTTATCTTTAATTAAATTACTTTCTATATCTCTATGTTTCTATTAATTAAAGAGTTACACATATAATCTTTTATTTATCATATCACACATATCTGATTGCTTATTTCCTTCATATTCAGGGTACATACATTCAAGCAACATATCCAAAAAAAGTGCTATAGAATCTAGAACATAAACTTTATGAATGAGGCATTTATTATATGAAAAATTTCTTTGTTAGGGACAACAGTCTCATAACAAAGCTACTAATCACCTTTATAGACTCATTATGAATTTCAGAACAGAGATGTATGAGGTCAAAGATCCTGACAGCAATTTCTTTTCATTTAAACCATTTGGTGATATAGCAAGCAATGAGAATGAAGAGCAGCCATCATTTTTTGGTATAACATCTATTATATCTTTTGTTTGATAAACTTTAGTTTACAATCTTCTGGTTCATTAATGAAGTCTATAACATGGCAGATATCATTATTGTTATCACTGTACCTGGAAGAATTGTGAAGCAAAGTAGATATAGGTTGATTGAAGTGGAAATAAATGATGAGCAGTAAGTCTCACTACCAGATTCTAAATGACCTTTTATTTTTTAGTCTGTTTTTTAAACTAGTTTTATTTCTTTCTCAACAGCCATAATAAGATATTGTGTACAATTTGGAATTCCAATGTGGATTATTTTTTGTCTCAATTGAAAAAGGCTGAAGGGAATGTTCCTATAATCATAGTGCAGTTTTGCTAGGCTAATGTTTTCAAAGGTTGTGTTTCCATCTTATTTATATTCTGTTTGATATTTTGAAACTTTACTTATAAATTTTGTTTGCCATATATTTAGGTGAGATTGGTGTGTCCACTCATTTTCAAGCATCCAAGATCCTAATTAATGCTGATGTGGATGAATTCAAGGAGTTTAGGCAGAGGTAGTATCTTTTTCAAAGTTTATTTTTCTGTCTAATTGTCTGAATATTATACACCTTTGTAGTGTTTATGCTTTTTATCTTAGAGATTATACTTGGATGTATATTGCTTCTAACAAATATTAATTCTAATTTTTAGGATTAAAAATGATGATACCTTCATTGCACAAGGGTCAGTGGATCAAACTGGAGTGAAGCATAGTAGGGAGTTCGGTGATCTTGATGTCAAGTCTATTAGTGATGTTGTCTGTTTGGAGGTATTGAAGGGTTTAGGTTTAAAAATTATACATCTATAAATATTGATGAGCTACTCTGTCACCCAAAATGTTCACTTTTTAATTGTTGAATAGTTTATTTCTGATGTTGGTAAACCGGATGGCTCTTATTGGGTCTTTGGTAAAGTTGAATCAATTGAGCCTCATTTTGGAGAGTGGTACTATCTAGCATGTAAAACCTATGTTAAGAAAGTTAGAGTGTTGGATGACAAGAAGTTTAGATGTGATTTTTGCATCAAGAATTATGATGTTGTTGTTAAAAGGTATATTAAGCTTCCTGTTTTTTCACTGACTTAGTTGTTGTTTATTATTTAATGCAAGAAGTTAATTAATTTAACCTTCTCTTTCTCTTTCTCTTATTTAGGTTCAGGTTTGTAGTCAACATTGTTGATGACACAAGTAATGCATCCCTTTTGTTGTGGGATAGAGAAGTTGTTTAATTAATTGGTAAAAGGGTGACTGACTTGATTGGAAGCAATATGGAGGTAATAAAAGAATGAACTCAAATATGTGTAATAATTATACATCAGAATAATAGGGTTTTATTTTTGTATC
The DNA here is from genome assembly GCF_004379255.2 of Salvia splendens. NCBI lineage: Eukaryota > Viridiplantae > Streptophyta > Magnoliopsida > Lamiales > Lamiaceae > Salvia > Salvia splendens. The sequence continues at coordinate 21,767,502 of NC_056035.1, forward strand.
ATTAGTGGCTGTTTCTTTATTACAGAATAATGTTATGGAATATATTCCTAAAAAATTTGAGGAGCTGCTTTTGGGTCAAGAGGTATTGTTTAAGGTTCAAAGCGGGAATAGCAAGGAATATTATCGTAGATATCCGTACGGTTAACAAAATTTTCAACATCCCGAAGCATGTTCCTCTGAATATTGGATCACAAGTTTTCAATTCTGATGTGAAGTTTGTTGATTTACTCTTTGGTGCTGATATTGTAGAGGTATTTTTTTAAATATTAAGTTGACCTATTGTTCCATTTTGATTGTAGTGGTTTGTAATTCTGTTTTAACCTCCTTTTTAGGTGTCTGGTAAGGGCTTTGTCACTCCTGATTTATCTGTGGTTACTAAGGCAAATGAGATTGAATGGATTGCTAAGGGAAGTGTGAAGAGGTGTTTGGAAGATGAGTTTGATAGTTGTGATGATGTGTCTTTTGGAAAGATCAAGAAGAAGATGAAGAAAGTAAATGTGATTGAAGAAGATGATGAAGCTTTTGTCAGCTATAGTCAGGACATCTCTCTTGGTGATTAGTGTTGGAAAAATTTATGAATCTATGTGTTTTTTTTTATTTCTGCCTCATCTTTTTGAACTTATCAGAATCTTCATCTTTGTCTTTTGGTTTTATTTAGCACTTTTAAGATGAATGTTATCTGTATTCATGTGTTATGCCTTTTCTTAATGAATTCTTCTTTTGGGTTACTCTTCTGTGTTCATAATTTGATGTTTTTGTTGTGTTTTTGCCATGTATCAGATTTATTTAAGAAGAAATTTAAATCTTAGAATAGATAACAGAAAGGGAGTTATGGCTTTGACATTAACTGAGGCTCTGTGTCTTAGTTCTACATATTAGGAATATATACTTTGTTCTACAGATTAAGAAGTTATTTAAATCTTAGAATAGATAACAGAAAGAGAGTTATGGCTTTTGACATTAATTGAGGCTATGTGTCTAGGTTCTACAGATTAGGAATATATACTTGGTTTTTTTTTCAACACATATAAATTTAGCCTTATGTTTAATTTTTCCTAAGTCTTAAAAGCTACATTCATAGAATAATAAAGATACATGCATAGTATATGATCTGGACAATTTCTGCATTAAACCTTTTCAACTTTTACCTTTTCTGATTACATTTAAGTATAAAATGGTGTAAAATCTTCTATAAAATAACAGATAGTGAGTTATGGTTTTGATATTACTGGAAATGTATTTAATTACTACAGATTAGGCATTAGGCTTGGTTTTTTTGTTTAACACCTATAAATTTAGCCTTATTTTTAATTTTAATTTATGCTAAGTCTTCAAAGATGGTCAGTTCAGTGAATGAATCATAATTTGCAGGGATTAAAATATCACAGCAATTCTATCAGGCAAGGCTTGAAATTAGGAAGTTATTTGAGGCTATTCTTCATACATGTATCACTAATTATTAATCCATGAATGACAGCCTTAGTATACATGCAGATTGAGTCTATAGAACTTTTAAATATATGTAATCCATTTAAGATATCTATTAGACATTCTGTGTTTTAACTTAGTATATGCATTAATAGTCAAAGAGTGGATTAAATCTTCCTTGAAGCAAAACTATGTAATTACTTAGTTTTGATTCCTAACATGCATAATTAGTTAACTGTGATGATCATTATTTCATAGTAATACCTTAAATCAAACATGCCTCTTTCCTCCATATTCATCTTCTTCAAATTCTACTTGATATGGTGTCTTCCATCATTTAGGTACCTATTCAAAATAAATAACTATCAGTATGAATAAAGGAATTGCATTTTGAACCTTTGTACATATGCTTAAAACCTATTTCTTCCTAGAATTATACTTCATTTTAAAACTCTTTCTAAATGCACATAAGCAGTTATTGTTACATAGAAATATGTAAATTTTTCTGTCCTTTTGATAATGTTTAGAAGTATATTAGCCCAATTTAAACTCATTCCAGTTCCCAAACCCCAGGATTAGGTATGTGAAAGGTCATTTTGGAATCTGTGATACTTTTTAACTTAACACCTTTTTAAGAACACATTTCTTTAAGTAATTCATTCTACTCTTTCTAGACAGTGTTGTTTACATATTTAGGTGTTTTCAATGAAAAAATTGAAGAGGTCTACAATATTAAAGAGTTGTTCCTATGAAGGATTATCAGCTGAAGTTTCAGGTATGGATTATACCTTTGATATTTTTGATTAGTTTTCTGATATAGCTATCTTTCCTACCTCTTTGTGGCTGTTCCATTGGTTTTCAATGTTCATTATGTCAAAACCAAGTATAAGCACAAGTTTTTGTAATAAAATTTGCATTTTATGTTAATAATCTCAAAGAATCTGTTTTTTTATTATTCTTCTTCTTCATTTGAGGAAATAGAATGCAAATCAACAATTGCAGTCTTTTTATTTTGCCAAAATAGAAAAAGTGTATGATGTGAATCATATATTCCATTGCTGCTTGAAATTTTCTTGGCAAAATCTACAAAATCCCCATAATTTTGTACTGTAAAATAAGTTCAATCCAAAATTTGAATCATTAATATTCCTGTTATCAATTCCTATCATTTTCCACTATTTTTCTAATTTTTTTGGTCAAAATTTGTAAAATTCTGTGTAGGTAACAAATTTGCATCAATCTTGAAAGCTAATATTGAAAATTTTTAGACAAAATTCATAGTCACAGTCTAGATCTCATAAAATAGAGTCTGTCAATAACATCTATCATGCAAATATACCCAGGCAGAGCATAATTCGATTGTAAAATTAGACTTATCTCTTCAGGCAAGCAATCCTAGGGTTTGGGTCTGTTTCTGCAATTTTTTTGGATTTCATCCTTGAATCCCCCGAATTTTTCACTGTTTCTCCGATTATGAGAAATAACTTATGAAAAATGTCAGATTCGTTCCAAATCTTATACCTTTTTTCAAAAAATTTGAAATATATGTAATATACCTGTAATCGAAAGCTAAATCCTTCAATTTGTGTACCATCTGCTAAGATTCATTGAGGTTATGGGTTTCAATCATTCCGTCGTCGATGAGGTTGGCCAAATCGTTGTCGAATGGAAGGAATCGCGTCGAGAATGATTGGATCCGCTTCTAGGGTTTCAGAACGAAAACTGGGGTAGATTAGTTCCAAATGTTAGGATCTTCGTCGGTAAGTGTAGATAGCGTGTGTATTGGCATCGCGATGGCGGCGATTTGGTGGTCGGCACCGGTTTTCCGGCGGGATGAAGTGTAGGTTTCGATTCTAGGGTTTTGTCTACCAAACGGCGCCGACAGTGGAAAGTGAAGAAAAAGGCTTTTATATGCCTGTATAATCTATGGTCTATTTCCTAAGTGTAGTAATTTGATTAGTTAAAGTGTAATTAATTGAATTAATTTGCTACTAATCTAATGCCATATATTTGCGCTGGCTCTTTGGGCCTTTTTAATGTGGAATGGGCCACTTTAATAAATCCGTTTGGGCCATTCATTTTCTATGTTTGAGAATGTTAATTTTTATTAGCCCTTAGTTTATTGGCCTTTATAATTATTATGTAATTATGTAATTATAATTATTATATTTGCATTAAGCCTTAATATTTTAGATGTATTGTATAATTTGGAACGTATGTATTTAGTATTTTTAGTTTGAAATGAGTAAATTTTATGTTTTAAAGAAGATTTTTTTGTATGATGGTCCAATTTAACAAATCCGATTGGGCCACTTTTATTCTTTGTTTGGGTATGTGTTTTAATTTTTATTGGAGTATTTATTAGTGTATTGACATTTATAATTATTGTGTAATTTTAATTAATTTTTTTTTATTTAAACTATAATATTTTAAAATTATTATTTATTTTGCAATGTATGTATTTAGTATATTATTTTAATATGAATAGATTATGTCTTTGTGAAGTTATTTTATTCATAATATGATTTAAAAGAATATGGATTAGTTTTCATCATTTTTGTTAAAGTATATGACATATTTTTTATTATTCAAGTTTTTTATTTATTACGGAGTATATTCGAAGAATAATATGACACTTCTTTTTTATTCAAATTTTTTTCTATTTAAGGAGTATTTTCTAAAACCTTATAAGAATATCTTGGTATTAGTTAGAGTTTTGTTTGAACTTTTATATAATTTTTTTATAGTTAATAGGAATAATTTGGTTTGTATGTATACATAATAGTAGTCTAATTTTGTACTCCCTCCGTCCCCGAATAAGAGTCGCTAATTTCCTTTTCGGGATGTCCCCCATTAAGAGTCACTCTACCACTTACCATTTTTGGACATCAAAATTACCCTTAATGTTTAGCAAAATTTACAAAGAATGCCATTATTTACACTAAAAAAAAAGAAAATGCAACCCCTCATTCTCGATTAAACTCACTCACTCTCGACCCTCTCTCACTGTCGACCCTCTCTCATGAATCCTCTCCCCCTCCTGGATTCATCGACGACGTGAGCTCCGCCAGGCCTCCAGCTGCTCCGATCTCAACACCACCTCCTTCATCCGCCGCTTGATCCTCGCCGAGAAGCCGAATCTCATCGTCTTCACCGGTCTGTTACTTAATTAACCCTTGCTGCTTTTGATTTTGCCGACAGATTTGCTGAAATTAGCTGTTGGTTGCAGGGGATAACATATTCGGATTCGATGCGAGCGACGCGGTGAAGTGAATGAACCAGGCGTTTGGTCCTACAGTTAACTCCGGCATCCCGTGGGCGGCGGTGCTGGGGAATCACGACCAGGAGTCGACTCTGTCGAGGGAAGGTGTGATGACGCATATAGTGGGGATGGAGAACACGCTGTCACAGCTGAATCCAGGCGGAGCTCACGTCGTCGATGGAATGAAATTGGCTTTTTCCCTCTCTATTTTTGGGAGGAGTTTGAATTTGTGACATTGTTTTTTGATTTAATTTGCAATTACAGTGCAACTTGCTGATGTGAAATTAGAGTGCAAGTTAACAGTGAATTTGTGAGTGGTTTTCGATTCAATTTTTGGCATGAAATTGGATTTTGCACCTTTTTTTCATTTAATTTTGGTAAGACAAATTTAATTATGGAATTTAGTTAATCACTACACCATTAAATTTAATTGAATTGATTGAGGCAGTGAATCTGCATTTGTAAAATTAAAATTGAACATTGAATTGATTTAATTAAATTTATTATACCAAAAGTCAAAGAGGTCCCACATTTCACTACCTACCTCCATTTACTGCACCAACTATTCAAACACTTCCTTAAAACCCGTGCCGAGTCAAACAACGACTCCTAATCGGGGACGGAGGGAGTACTTTTTAGAATATGTTGGTATTGCTTAGAGTCTACTTTAAACTATTTTATAAAAAAATTTTATAGTTAATTATAATAGTTTGGTGTTTCTATATACTTAATAGAAGTATTTGTTAAATTATTTTTTGTTTAATTCAATTGTACAAGATATTTGTGTTTTTGAATTTACGTATTTAGTATTTGTAGTTTATAATGAGTAAATTATGTATTTACTAAATAAGGAGTACTTTTTAAAACCTTTTAAGAATAACTTGGTATTGCTTAGAGCTTTTTTTGTACTATTTTATAAATATTTCATAGTTATTAAGAATAATATCGTTTATATATATCAATGATAGAAGTGGGCCCATCTGGTGCCAGGCCTGGTTGGTTTTGGGATGGGCTATAGGGCACAGTTTCATTTATTTCATATACAAATATAAATGGTAATTGTTGATATTAATACTAACATCAGGTAGTATAGCTCATACTTAGAAAGAGCAATGTCAATAGAAAAGCCTTCAATTTTCAAAATTTTTGCCACCTTGGATCTCACAAAGCAACTGGAAAGCCATTATTATAATTAAGTATATATATATACATATATTGATCGATCAGTTGTTAAATATATTTTTTTTGAGCAATTACTAAATAAGGAGTGTTTTGTAATATATTTTCTGCTTAAAATAAAAAATGTTAATAAAAACAAACCCGACCATTATTTTGAGCAATCATCTCTAAAAATATATTTTTTGTCAGGGGCATGCTCGTGGGCTAATAAGAAAAATTTTGTTTCTAATGATACTTAATAGAATAGTTTTTGAATTCTTTTTCGTTTATTCAATTGTACTAAATATTTTTTTTGAAGCATGTGTTGGTGGATCCGTTGAAAGTCCTATTATTATAAGTGATGTTGTACCAGTTAAACGGAATATATCTCTTATGAAAGGGAGCATTATTGTTTCGTCTCCGTTGTATCAATGTGGAGGTAATCTTTTATCACTATTGAGATGGAATTTTATTAATTTAATGTTTGCGTAAGATTACGAAGTGGGTATACTACATTGATAACTATTTTTATTGTTATTTTTTTAATATTATTATATTAACCATTAATTAAAATTATTATATTTAACCAATTATTTGATCATAGCGCTTTTTAGTTTTTGTTTTTTATATTCATTTGTAAATGTGTTAATAAAAATACTAATAAACTGATTTTTAATGTTTAACTGTAGATTATTGGGATATTGGTGACGCATTGTTCTCATGTTCGCATTGTGGTGCGTAGTTTTGGTACGAGGAACGTCTTGGAAAACCGAATAAACCGAAGAGTCCGAGATATTCCCTTTGTTGTATGAATGGGAATATTGAGATTCCTCTAATGATCAGACCACCTGATGTTTTATTGCATTTGATGTTCTTTAACGATGCCAAAAGTAACCACTTCTTGAAAAACATTTGTTCATATAATTCTATGTTTTGTTTTACTTCTTTAGGAGGTAAAATTGATAATAGTGTGAACACCGGTCGTTCTCCTCCTGTTTTTCGATTACACGGTCAAAATTACCACTTAATTGGTAGTATGCTCCCGTTGCATGGTGAACTTCCCAAGTTTGCTCAATTGTATATATATGATACAGATAATGAGATCAATAATAGAACTGTCTCAGTGAGGTATGTCTTTTTATTTAAATGAATTCTGCGTTAAATTTTAGTTAATTTTTTTATATTGTATTTTGATGTAGTTATTATTTTTTCAGGGATAGAGATGATGCTAATAATCTTCATTCTGATATTGTATGTGACCTACAATTTATTTTGGATGAGTATAATGTGTTGGTGAAGTCTTTTCGTTTGGCTAAAGAAATGATCAATCAAGATAATCCACCAAATGTGAAATTGAGATTGCTTGGTAAAAGAGGTAGGGATGGAAGGACTTATAACCTACCTTCTGTTTTTGAGGTATCCATGCTTGTGGTTGGCGATTTTGACCACGCATTGGGTGATAGAGACATTATTGTTGAAAAACGGTCAGGAAAGCTTTAAAGGATTGGTGAACTTCATCCTTCTTATCTTGCATTACAATATCCGTTGTTGTTCCCATATGGGGAGGATGGATATACAGAATTTATAGGTTTTTCTGATTCTTCCACCTCCGTATCGAGCAATAGAAAGAGAGTTAGCCCTAAAGAGTTTTTTTCGTACCACATGCATGATAGAGTTGCTGAGTGTTCTATTATTATGTGTTCGAGGCGATTGTATCAACAATTTATTGTGGATGCGTACACTATGTGTAACACCCCGATTTTTTCTACCATTTTTATTGTGTTTTTGAAAGGACCGTTGTTTGTGCACTTGAAAATTTTTCGACCTTGTTTCTTTTGTCAAGAGAAGAATTTTACTTTTTGAGCCAAACAATTATTCTTTCCTAGCCCAATTCCAAACTCAATTGTTATGAGCCCAAAACACATTTTATTTATTTCTTTTGAGCCCAGTTTTGAGAAGCCCAAAAATCAATTATTTATTCCAAATTTGCAGTCAACTACTCGGTCAAATATATTTCTCCCAAATCCCATTACCAAACGATTTACCCATACCTCCATCTTCCCTAAAATCTCTCCAACCACCAAATCCATCAATATCTATCGGTTTTGCCTATATATATCCAATCAATCCCACGATCTTTCTACACATAAATTCAATCCATTCCAAGAAAAAAAAACAGAGAGTTAGAAATTTAGAGAAAGAGAGGGAGAAGAGAAACGAAGTTTGGGAGAGAAAGATCAATTGGGAAGAGATTGGCGCTGAAGCGGGCTGAAGAAGCTCCGACAGTGCAGCGGCGACGAGTTGTCGGCAACAGCAACTACGACTCACGGCACTGCTGCAATGCAAGAGAGAAAAGAGGAAAGGCGAGTGACAGCGTCCCGGCGAAGAGAGATAAGTCAGCAGCGGCTATTATTCCTAACAGTCATGGCAACAGCGGAATGCCGCTGGGCTAAGGAGCTGGAGGCAGCGGCGATGAGCAGTTGGGTTGGGCGGGACCGAGAGAGTAGCGGTGAGAAGAAGCGAGGGAGAAAAGAAAATTGCTGCTCAAATCTGGAGATTTGTTCCTCTAAATGTTAAGATAGAAGAAATGGAAACAGAAAGAGAGGTGGAAGAGAGAAGAAGAAGGAAAAGAATTTGGAAACTTCAAATCCCCTCTTTGGATTTCACGTGAGATGAGAAAAAGTTGAAGAAACTATGTGCCTTGTTTATTTAAATGTTTATGTGAATTAATTTATAGATATGGGCCTATTGTTTTTAGTAAAGGAGATGATTGGAGTTAATCTAGTCTTTGGGCCGTATTAATAAAATGGAAGATTGGGCCGGGGTACATTAAATCAATGGGCGCCTTCACACACGTTTTCGAGAATGCAAGATAAGATTTTATGCAGACGAGGTGGGCTTTCTTTTTAAATAAGGGTTATGCCCTAAGTATATTTTTATGTGAAAATGTTGTGAATATTTGTCATGCCTTGTTTTGTTTTATCTATGGAACCTATCTGATGTGGCTTTTGTCATCTATGGATAATCGAATTCGGGTCTGACTAGGGAGTGAGTCCCTAGTCAGGCTAGTGTGCACCAATGGGGATCGTGAGCCATCTTTTGGGTCGGCCGGTCTAGTGACTTGGAATGTGGCCACATTCCTTGTCATCAATGGATCAGATATGGTAGATAGCTATGGGAAAATGGTTGATCAACCGAATTTTTACAATGGAAATGATTTTAGTGTCTCGGGAATTTCTAAAGTTAAAACCCCGAGGTCACTCAATGGTGGCATAATAAATACTTTTTATAAATTGTTTTCGGCATGAGTCCACTGAGTGCATCAAGTACTCAGCCCTACATTTCTTTTAAAAATTTGCAGGTTGAGCGTGACGAGTGCGGTGGGTGTTGAGCAAGACCGTTGAAGAAATTTAAGTGTTTAGAATGTGTCATGTCTTCACACGTGGCATATTCCTTCTCTCAAATGCTTCCGCTGAGTAGTTGTCCTTCTTTTGAGTTCTTGTATCGCTGAGATAATATTCATTTTTGAGTTGTTGATTGTTGAGATACTCTGATTTTATTCGAGCTATTCCCATTTGTTTCGAGCTATGGTCGAGTTATGTTGTTTTTCCCTTTCTTCCCGCTTCTTTAATCCTCCCCTAGTCGCGATCAACCGTGTTTTCTATCCTTAAAAAATGCGGGCGTGACACTATGATTGAATTTGTGCGATTAACGTTTGTTTGAATGCAACAGAAGAAATTGCGTGCTGAAATCTACAGCGGGTTAGAGGATGTCGTTCTACGTGGTGAAACCGATAGTTCCAGACATGGAAAACGTGTTATATTGCCTTCCAGTTTTGTTGGTAGTGCCCGGTATATGATTCAAAATTATCAAGATGCGATGGCTATATGTAGATGGATTGGATATCCAAATCTTGTTATAACATTTACCTGCAATCCTAAGTGGCCTGAGATTCAAAGCTTTGTTGGGTCGAGGGGTCTAAAATCAGATGATCGCCCTGATATCGTCAGTAGGATGTTTAAAGTGAAGTTGGATGGTTTCATAAGGGATGTTCAGACTAGGAAAATATTTAGAACCGTTAAAGCATGTTCATTTTTATATTTTTTAATTTCACTTTAAAGATGAATTTATGGATTTTATTTTATAATTTAACTATATTCTTTATATTTTTTGTGATGGAGTTATTTACACCATTGAGTATGGATTTCCTCAAGCATATATTTTGCTTTTTTTAAGCAATGAGGATAAGCAACCTCATCCACGATGCATTGATGAAAGTATATCTGCTAAAATTCATGATCCATTGATTGATCCTTATTATTATGAGTGCGTTAAAGAACTTATGATGCATGGTCCGTGTGGTGTGGTTCGAAAATCATCTCATTGCATGTGTGATGGACGTTGTACTAAGTATTATCCGAAGAAATTTGTTTCTGATACAGTATTTGATGATGATGGTTATCCCATTTACAGTCGTAGGGATAATGGTCGGGTTGTGTTGAAGGATGGTGTTTGTTTGGATAACAGATATGTTATGCCTCACAATCATTTTCTCCTTGTGAAATATGGTGGTCATATTAATGTTGAGTGGTGCAATCAGTCGCGTTCAATCAAGTATTTGTTCAAATAGGTACATAAGGGTTATGATAGGGTGACGACATCTTTTTTCCAATCTGGTGTTGATGGTGCTGAGAGGAATCTGGATGAAGTTAGTTTGTATTATGATTGTAGATATGTATCTGCACGTGAAGCTGCTTGGAGAATTTTTGGATTTGAAATTCAATACAAGGATCCTTCGGTTGAACGGTTGAGTTTTCATCTCCCTAATGAACAGCATGTCATTTTTTATGAAGCCGATTCTTTGGATAACATCTTCAATCGTAGGACTATTCATGAGAGTAAGTTCTTAGGTTGGATGGAGCCAAATAAGGTATATTCTGAAGGGAGAAATTTGACATATGGTGAATTTCCAACCAAGTTTGTGTGGAGGAAGGATCATTGGCAACCTTGAAAACAATGTTATTCGGTTGGGAGGTTGTTTTATGTTGCTCCTGGATCTGGTGATATGTATTACCGTTGAATGTCGTTAAGGGAGCTACATATTATGAGGATCTTAGATGTGTTAATGATGTTCAGTATGACACATTTAGAGATGCATGCTATGCTTTAGGATTGTTGGATGACGATAAGGAATATATTGATGGAATTGTTGAGGCTTCTTTTTGGTCATCTGCGCATTCACTGAGATTGCTATTTGTAAGTCTGTTGTCATCAGAATCTGTATCTCGACCGGATGTTTTATGGCAAAAGTGTTGGAAACATTTATGTGATGATGTTGTTTATAATCAAAGAAAGTTAAGGAATCTACCATGTATTTCTGAACTAAAATATTTTTGTTGTATTTTTTAAACATTTTTGTTTTATATACAAAATATTACATACATATTTTTTGTTCTCCAGATTTGGTGCTGAGTGATGATGAAGTTCATAATATTGTGTTGGCCGACATTGAGAAATTGCTACTGAACGTTGGTAAAAGTTTTCATGACTACCATGGTATGTCGTATCCAGAACTGCAGTATTTTGAATCATTTTAGAAAACTTTGATTAGCGATGAGTTGTCTTATGATCGTGAAGCTTTAGGGAGAGAACACTTGGAATTTCTATCAAAGTTCACGGATAAGCAACTTAATGTTCATGATACCATAATATCGTCTGTGAATTCGACTGAAGGAAAAATGTTTTTTATTTATGGTTATGAAGGTACTGGAAAAGCATTCATTTGGAGGTCTTTTTCAGCAGGGATTCGTTCGACATGAGGTATTGTGTTAAATGTGGCGTCCAGTGGCATAGCTTCTTTATTGTTACCTGGGGGTAGAATAGCTCACTCACGCTTTAAGATTCCTATCAATGTTAATAAAGATTCTATGTGCAATATAAAACAAGGATCTGATATTGCTGAGCTTATCATAAGGTTGAAACTTGTCATATGGGATGAAGCACTGATGATTCATAAGCATTGCATAAAAGCCGTTGATAGGAATTTTAGAGATATTCTTCGTGTGTGTAGTGAGTCCAGTATGCACAAACCATTTTGTGGAAAAACTATAGTTTTTGGTGGTGATTTTATATAAATTTTGCATGTTGTGCTTGAAGGAAGTCGGCAGAATGTTGTGAATGTCACCATTAACTCATCATATCTTTGGAGTAGTTGTACAGTTTTGAGGTTGACTAGGAACATGAGACTGTTGAGTGTCGAATCTTCTGTTGAAGCTTCTAAGTTGAAGGAATTTTCATCTTGGGTTGCTTCTGTAGGTGATGGAGTTGTTGGTGGTCCGAATGATGGTGAAGTCGTTATAGATCTTCCTTCTGACATTGTTCTGTCAAATTCTGGAGATCCTTTTAAAACCATTGTTGAAAGAATATACCCTTCCTATATGGATCCAGAAGAGTTGAGCAATTGTTTGCATGATCGTGCTATACTTTCTCCCACGCTTGATGTTGTTGATGAGGTTAACCAATTCATGATTTCGGTGGACCAGTCTCCAGGGCTGGTATATTTGAGCTCTGATAGCATTTCAAATTCAGATTCCACTTCGAATGGTTCTGTTGAGATTCATTTTGTTGAATTTCTGAATAGTTTGAAATGTTCGAGTACCCCTAATCATGAATTGATGTTGAAAGTTGGAACTCTTGTGGTGTTGTTAAGAAACATAGATCATTCTAATGGTTTGTGAAATGGCACTAGATTGATCATTACCCTTTTAGGTGATTATGTTTTGGAGGCGCGTGTCTTGGGGGGTCATAATATTGGTGATAAGGTTCTGATTCTGCGCATGTCATTGATACCGTCTGATCCAAGGCTACCTTTCAAATTCCAACGACGCCAATTTCCTCTGGCTGTGTCATATGCAATGACCATTAATAAAAGTCAAGGCCATTCATTGTCCCATGTTGGATTATTTTTGAAAAAATCGGTCTTCAGTCATGGATAACTTTATGTTGCTATATCTAGAGTCACAAGTCGTGAAGGATTGAAAATTTTAGTTTGTGGGGATGAGATTGACAGTAGAAGTGATTCTACTCTTAATGTTGTATACAAAGAAGTCTTTCAAAATGTATGAATTACTTGTGTTAGAGAGATATTTGTAACGTTTTTGTTAAGAAGATGTTTGAATTCTATGTGTTGTTGTTTGAATTTATAATGAAGTATTTAATTTAGTTTAGTGTTTAGTATTTATCTATCTGTTGTTTGTATATCCTATTATATTTCTATTTCTTTCCCTCGTATCTTTCTGTTATAGTGGATCGATAGATTAATAGATGTAGTAATAAGAGTATGATTTTGAAATGTTAATAATCATATTTATACAATACTTCAATAGTTTTTATTGATGAATTTCAAAAAATTCAACAATATTTTATTTTAAAAAAAACATATTTTATTTTTTCCTGAAGATAATTTGGCCCGTGCATAGCACGGGTGGTAAAACTAGTTATTATAAATACAATAGGACTAGAGCATCTAACCATTTACACTAAACTCAAACCTATTTTAGTGTAAATGTTACACCAAATATGATTTTACTCCAATTATTTACACTAAATTGAAACTTAAAAGAATATTCTTTACATTATGCCTTTTTTACTCACAAAATTTGAAAAAGTTTTTTATTTTGGTTTAGTGTAAACCTAAAGATATGTATTTTTCACTTAAAATCCAAAAATGGGATTGATTTTTGAGTACTATTGTAACTAATTACCTATCTTATTTTAAGTTTTAGTGTACCATTGGAGATGGTGCTAAGAGTACCGCGCATTTGTATTATTATCCGACCCAACCTACAGCTTTAAATATTAGAAACTAACCGAAATAACTTATCGGGAAAGTTGTGATAAAAAACATGCTTGTGTTTAAAGGAATTTTTATGAGTAGAGGTGATTTAGTGGCAGATCTTCGCAGTAGACTATGATGATTCGGGCTGAGTTGCACCAAAGGCTTTGAGAGCATCCACAGTGGGGCGCTCTAAAGCTCGCCCTATATACCGACATGTCAGCATTTTATCCTTCTCCTCTTCCACCTGCAGTGGGGCGTCCTAAGGCGCGCCCTAAGCATTTTATTATTGTTTTGTTAATTAATTTAAATGTTTTCAAATATATAAATTCAAACTTAGAAAACACACAACGATTAACTAAGAACGACAAAAAATTCATTGATTATAAAAAAAAGTTACACGGGTTAGAAATAAAAAAAAAATTGACTATCCTAAAAAGCCCCAACTTCCGGCTCAACTCATCGATCAACCTCTGGAGGAATTCGGCTCTGGCCGGATCCGTACACTTCATAAGGGCGTTGTGCGTATCCAACAATGGGCTACTAGGACTTGAGTATCCACCGGAATCCATTTTATAGCGTAATTTGAGAGTTTAAAAGTTAATCGAAAAGTTACAAATGAAAAGTGAAGTTGGAGTATATATATAACAAAATTTTCGAATTAAAAAAAAAAAAAAAAAACTAAAACGCGTTGCATCGTCCGCACCATCGTCCGCGTCGCCCACAGTGGGCAGACGATGCCCTATCGTCCGCGCTTCGTCCGCGGACTAAGCGTCGGGCGCGGACGACGCATCATCTGTAGTCTGCGGAGCCATAATGGCGGACGATAGCGCGCCCGATCTATCATCCGCCCCACTGTGGATGGCCTGAAGAAGATACAGCGGTTTCAAATATTCATGGAGTTTTTCCGTTTAGAATAGGAGAACTTTGGTTAACCAAAATAGTAACATAAAATATGAAGAATTCTTCAACTGTTATACATTATAAGTCTCAAGTAATATATATTCTTAGATGAAAATCAAAATGAATAATTTTACCAGAAGACAATACTAGATTTACAAACACGCAGTCCAGGGGGAGAAGAGAGCCGCAAAGTTCAATCGACACACTTAAACGCAGAATTACAACAAGAAAATGTACAAGCATTTGAAGCGCCGCAATTAGAAGAAACTGTTGTATTGACTAGTGAGAGAGTCCTTTAGATTGGAATAGAGGCCGAACAGAGAATATTGACGGAGGTTCTTAACCTCATACCACGAGTTGAAAACTGATTCGTGCTTGTCTGTGCCAGAGAACGCCACTTGAATCCCGATGCTGCAATCTACAGCTCCTCCTCTGTTCTTGCAGCTGTTAGTTCTGATGGCACAGTCTTGATTGTTGAGGCAGACGAAGTTCGATTTTACTGAGCATGAAGCGCAGCCATCTCTTTTCCAGTACAAGTTTTGAAGCCTCCCCTTTTTAAATTCGTGAACCTGCAGTGTCACGATTATAGCCAGCTTAGACATGGGGATATACAATCCTAAGGGAAGGCAACTGTGCTGCAAAAGTTAACTTCTTACCAGAGTGAAACTGGTCACGATATATGAAGTATTCGCAACAAAGGCAGGAATGGACCTTGCAGCATACTTTCGGCCAGCAAATGCTACCATATAACCACCTACAGAATCCTGGTGAGGATAGAACAAAAATATTATAACAGATTTTAAATCACGCTAACCTGCTAGAAGTCCAGTATCGAAAGATCTATGGCAGATTAGATTAATAAAAATACTCCAATATCGTAATAATTTATTTTAAAAAGCACACTCCAGATATCTTAAACACCATTGCTTGGGAACAAGATTATAGAAAAGCTTTGGTGAAAGCTTTAAGAAGTACGTTCATTTTAGATGCAGTTAATTCAACAGCATCACAAAAAACCTAAATAAGAATGTACTCTGAGTAAACTTATATTGTACAAAATACCCTTTGGTATGCTGTTCATAAGTAACATACGAGCATAAAAAATTGATGAATATGATAGTACTGAGACAACTTTATCTTTCATTTACTCGATCAATCTATCGATATAATCAGAAATACGTTAATATGATGCATAAATCAGAATTCAGTTACCTAACTGAAAACTAGCAGTTTTAGGATCATTGGGAAGATGGTAACCTAATGGTTCCTATCTTGATTAGGTGCAGTAGTGTAGTTTTCTGTAACAGAAACTCAATAATTAATACACAGTTGCAAGCGCATACTTAAGAAGCCTTTGTACTGCCATCTTTCTGATTAAATTTTACATGAAACCAGGTAGGTACTATAAAATTCTGAAACTAGGTTCATTACGAAGTGCACAACCATATCTTGACCTCATGGCTTCATCAATTTCAGAAACTGCAGTATTATAAGTTGTAGACATAAAGTAGGCTTCTCAACATAGTGGAGCTAATGCAGATGATGTAAAAGAAACTAACAAGTAGCAGATAATTGATGGTCTTAGTCATAGTAAATCACTCAAACCACTAAAGTTGGATGCAACACAAACTGCACCATGTAGGCACTAGGTAGGTAACGAACTGTTTCTAGAGGATACGAAAAAAAATCAAAAACTACTACCAAGTAAATCAAAATATTTGGAGCTATGAAGGTCAGGGCCCACAAAACTAGGTTTTTCCTTTACACGGTAAAATGACCAATTAATACAAAGTCCGAGGTATGAAAAAAGTTGAGGGCTAATATTGGACTCCTAAAACCAAATTAGATTTCTAGCACTACATAGTCACTCGACCATCTCTTACGACAAGTTAAAGATCATAAGATAAGTGTTCAAAACTCGGGGAAATTTGTTACAGGTTTAGTATGAATTCTTTTTCTACCTCTACCATTCAGATAAACAAAATAAACATGAGTCGGAAATAAACATCAGTTCCAGTCCCCTTTAATAGTACCAAAAATCATATCAAGTATACTCACCAAATTTTACATACGAGTGAGATATCAAAATCCTATTATATGTATAAAGGCATATGCATATACAAATATCCGACACAGTAGCACTCCATGTCTCATTAATTAGGTCACACTGAACATTTCCTTCCTCCGACCAAAGCATACATAGTTTTTACAAGGCATCGGTTCCAAATCTGATTACACCCACATAAAACCCATCTTGTATGTTATTACTGCAAAGTTTCTCTAAAGAAGACATGTATGTGACATATTACCCGCTGTCATAGGGTAGAGTTTCTCTAAACCATCATCAATTTTATATTCCAATCAGTAATGTATATTTTTTTCCGTGATGAAGGCCTAGATGGATACACAAATGCCAATAACGAAGAATCCGCTTTTTTTCAATTATCATCATCAATCTAACAACTTCCAATTCCCCAACGGTAATGCGAGTAAAAGAGATGATATAAGACCAATTTCCCAAGCCAGAAGAGTAAACCAAACAAGGAAAATCGAAATAATTGGGCGAGATAAAATCGTGCTATGATTCGACTAATTCTACATCCAAATCACAAGTGAGTTAATAGTACCGGGAAGAAGCTGGAGGTGTTGACTGTGAGGAGCGAGATCTCATCCACTTTCGGGCGGAAAACCGCGAGCTGAGCGCTGGAGGAAAGCCCGAGGCGGCGGTCGCAGGGAGACAACTGGACAGAGGTGTTGAAGAAGAAGGAGTTTCTGGAGGAGAAGGCGATTCCGAAGGTGAAGCCATCGGATCTCTGCACCGCCGCATCGCCGCACGGTGAGAACACGCGGTTCGTGTCGCTACTCGATTCGCACAGCCAGATTGTGCTGAATACAGCTACGAGCAGAGCAAGCGATCGCCTGGGAATCGCCATGTTCGAATTGGGGAAGCGATTCAACTATACCAGGTGAGCTGTGAATTTGCTATGATTGTGATTTGGGGTTTTTGTTTTGGACTGATAATTAGAAAAAAAAAAATAGAGGTCGAATAGCAGTTCAGTCCTTCAACAATGTATATATCTCAATTAAGGCATCAAAATTATCAACAGCGCGTTTTAGACAGCCAATTTTTATTAAGAGATAACCGCGTCCCTGTTTTGATATCTAAACTTTATCATAATATCAAACGCAATTTCTGTTTTCTAAAAAATATCCCTACAATTAATCCTGTTTAATTGATATGAATTGTGATATACGAAAATAATCTGATTCCAATTATTAAAATCATGGTTTTGGTTCAATGATAAAAAGTAGAAAAAGTAATATGATTCCTAAAAATAAAATAGTTGGGTCAAATTACCATATTTTGGTTCTCCCGACTTCAGTAAAACCCAGTCTATCTTTTATGTGAACTTAAATATTTTAAGAGATACGGAAAAATACTCTTCTCTTCTGTTCGGAAAAAATATCAAAATTTAAATTCTATATTTGATTTAAATACTAAAAAAATACAATAATTGATTTATTATATACAAGTGTTGAAACATATGCCATATTATCACCTTTATACTAACAATAATGCTAATTTTATTATGATAACTTCAATATATTTTGTTAATATAAAATTATAATTTTATTTATTCATGATAATCTAATAAATTAGAAAATGTACAAACACAATATTATCGATTGCATTTAATTAATATAGATATCAAAATAAGCTACGAATAATCACTAAAAAGAAATAACAATAGATAAAGTTAAAATTGATTTCATTCTAATAAATTACTTATCATTTGTTTGAAAATATCAAGTAAACTCATAAACAATTAAATTCAATTAAGTAATTGAATTAATGACTCAATTAACTAGTTTACATAATAATTAAAATTTTTATTAATATAATAATAATAATAATAATAATAATAATAAATTTAATAATTTTAAAATATATTAAGATATTTTGATAAAAATATGTAATTAAAAGTATAATGATAATACTAATAGGATTCATAATTTCAATAATTATATCATAAATATTTATAAATTACTCCCTCCGTTCATGAAAAATAGAGCACATTTGCCATTTTTGGTTGTCCACAAAAAATAGAGCACATTTATAAAAGGAAAGTTTTCTACTTTTTTCCCTCTCTTACTGATATTATGGACCCCACATTCCATTAACACTACTTCTCTCTTACTAATAATATGGATCACACATTCAACTAACACTATTTATCTCTTACTTTTTTCATTCTCTCTTACTTTACCAATTCCACATTAAAACTCGTGTCATTCACAATGTGTCCTATTTTTCGTGGACGGAGGAAGTATTAATTAATACTTTAATAATGATAATAATACTGCCTCCATCCCAGTCTAAGAGCATCTCAAGAAGAAAAGGTATATAATCTATTCACCTACTCAAAAATGAAAAATACCTTTCTAAAAAGTAACATAATCCAAAGAAAAAAAAGGTAGTATATAAAAAAATAAATTATTTTTTAAAAAATAAAATAATAGTCCAAAATGCATTCAAAAACATAAAGTGTAATACCTTCTCATTGGAACATTTTTTTCATGAATAAAAGACAAATATGGTAGTTATATGACTTTATCTCTCCATTTACCTCTCCATTTGGAGATGCTCTAAGTGGAGCATTTCTATTCCAACAAGGAATTTTATTTAGTGTTGTTTTGTTAGTTAAGTGAGAGAATAAACTAAGAGTTATGGAAAGAAGAGTAATGTTTCTAATTTTAGAAATATGTCATTTAGAGTGTGACATCTCAAAAGGAAAAAAGGTTAACTTAGAGTGGGATGGAGGGAGCAACAATTATAAATGTTATAATTATAGTTATTTACTATTATTATTATTATTATTATTATTATTCATAATCCTATAAAGTTGTATAACTTTAATTGTTTTTAGAATTTTAATCACTTTTCCAGTTTAATTAAGAATCAAGCAAGCATCAAAATTTGAAAATTAAGGAATAAAACTACTTTTACGGACAATATCCTGACAAACAAAATGCAGACACGTCTCTAGATTTTGATGTAATATTGCTTGAAGGTTTTGCACTTATTAGACTCTTTTTTATCCAAAATACCATCAAGCTCCTAAAGAATATTTTATTTCATCCGTCTCTGAAAAATATGAACATTTGGTTGTGCGCGGATTTTAATGCATAATTGAAAAGTAAGACAAATATAGAAAGAAAAAATTTGTGAAGTATTGCTAATGGAGAATGGTCTCACTTTATTAGAGAGAAATGAGTTTTCAACATTCTATGTTTACTTTTCAAGACGGACTAAAAATGAAAGAGTTCTATCTAACAGGCATAGAGAGAGTCGTTTTTTTTGTCTAGAATAATCTTTTGATATTATGACAAAGTTTAGGTACAAATAATATAGTTCAATGAAACTACATTTTAAAGAATATTTGTGTATATTAATTTATATTTTAAATAATAAAAATATGTTAAAATATATTAATAATTATTTATTACTCCTTTAGTTTTAAGGAAGATGACTTTTTCCTTAGGTGGCATGGGATTTTATGAAACTTTTTTTGTGTGTTAAGTTGAGAAAATAAAGTAAGAGGAAATAAAGTAAAGAATAAAGATAATGATGTTTTCATTTTTAGTAATGATTCATCTTGATTGGGACAAATTAAAAAGGAAAGTGAGTCATTTTCGATGGTATGGAGGGAGTATTAGTTTTTATTTTAATTATTTAATTTTAAGTTGCAAAATTTATTAAAATCTGTATTTTTGATCTTATTAACCAAATTTAGTTTTGTTTAAGAAAATTAAACCTCCATAGCTTTCTTATTAATAAATTATTATCAAAATTTGAAAATTGTTGTATATATTTAATCGAATACTTCTAAGATGGAATAAAATTGTATAATGTTTAAAAGTAAAATCTAGTACTCCGTTCGTCCAAAAAAATAGATTAATTTTATCATTTAGACCGTCCATCAAAACTAGAACTATTCTAAATATAGAAAGTTTTAAACAAATACTAATTTTATATATCATTCTAAATATGAACTTCAAAATCTACTAACACTACTTCTACTAACACTACTTCCACCACCTTTTCCCTTCCTCTTTATTACTTTACTATCAATTGTGTATTAAAACTTGTGTCATTTACAACTTTATCTTATTTTTTGGACGGATATAGTATTTTAAAGCATATATTTTACTTCCTAATTCTTAATTCCTAATACCAAATTTACTCTTTGTTGAGTTTCAGTCCAAAATAATTTTAGTATATGTTGTGTGGAATCTATTTTAATATTTTTTTATATGGTTTTCTATGTTTATCAATAATTACTCAAGCTAACCTAACCAATATATTATTATAGAGAAATGGTGAATGAATTATGCCCATGAACAACTAGTATCCACAAAAACAAAATCGGAACAATAAAAAGACAAAAAAGCATTTTAAGAAAATGTATTTCGTTACAATGGCCCAATTTTATACAGATGTACCTTCGGTGGGATACCATACTTGGGCCAAGATACTAATTGGGCTTATATTTAATCTTGCCCTAAAGTTTAAACTTATTTTCTATTGGAATTTTTTATTGCAAATAATTTATTTATAAACTTTTCTACGCAAAAGGCAATTTCCATCAGTAGGAATACTACTGGTAATATCAAGATTCTTTTCGATCAAAACGTAACCCTATTTTTAAATTTTTTTATTTATACTCAAATTGCTTTAATTGTTTAATAACTAGCATTTTGCATCTTTTAATAAATAAAAAACAGAATTCATTTGTTTAGTAAACCAAATAACTAACACTTTGAATCTTAATAAAAAATAAAAAATAAAAATAGAATCCATTACCATTTGTTTAGTAAGCCTAGGCTAGGCCTATCCCAATTCCCTCTCCTCCACCTCTGTCTCTATTGTCACAGAACTCATCCCCTTTTTTGTTATATTAGACTCTAAGGAGTCGTTTGGTTGTTAACATGGGTTACGAAGATGTTCGGGCCACCATTTGGTTTATAATCATATAGTGACATACTGTGTGATTGATTGAATTATATAGTGACATACTGTGTGATTACTTTTTTGCCCCTAGGGTTTTCTCATTATTTCAATACTTGTAACATTATTAAAAGGTGAACATCAAATTTTTAATAATCTTATGGAATCTTTATATTATGTGATGTAAATATATATATATATATAGGGTAGTGATCAAGATATAACTAATCTTAAGTGTATAACTAGAGAACAAATCTCAGCCACACATCTTAATGGAACAAATATTATTTATTTTAATTATATAAAATAGGCCAAGGGTATTTTGGAAATTACAATATGAAATTTAAATCTGCGTAGGTTTCCTTTCTTTCTCCTTCAAATCTGCGATCAAATATCCATTGATTTCCTTCCAAATCTGCGTAGGTGCAGCTGCTGGCGTAGCCGCAATGCTCGCCTTGCTTCCGCGATCGCGGGGGTGGAATTCGTGCGTGGAGAGCATGACGGCGGGGTGGCGATCGCGGCGTGGCCTATGCATTCCGACCAGCCGAGCAACGTCGCGCTGGTTGCAGATGTTTTGAAGACGGAGATTGTGGTGAGGGAGTGGAAGGATAGGGCGGGAGTAGTGAAGGCGTCGTTGATTGAGAGTGTCGTGAGGAGATTCATGGCGTCGGAAGAAGGGTGTCGGATTAAGGAGACGGCGGAGAAGCTGGGCGCCGCCGTGAGGGAGGCGACGGAGGCGGGCGGCGTTTCGAGGATTGAGTTGGATTCGTTCATTGCTCATGTCATTAGATAGGATGCATGCCCCATTACATGTCTAAGTAAAATCTGAACAAGAGTGATATGTTTTGTAAACAAGAGTGAAGTAAAATCATAATAAGAGTGATGTGTTCTGTGAACAAGAGTGAAGTAAAATCATAATAAGAGTGATGCGTTTTGTAAACAAGAGTGAAGTAAAATCATGGTAAGAGTGATGTGTTTTGTAAACAAGAGTGAAGTAAAATCATGCTAAGAGTGATGCGTTTTGTAAACAAGAGTGATGTGTTTTGTAAACAAGAGTGAAGTAAAATCATAATAAGAGTAATGTGTTCTGTGAACAAGAGTGAAGTGTTTTGTGAACAAGAGTGAAGTAAAATCATAATAAGAGTGATGCATTTTGTAAACAAGAGTGAAGTAAAATCATGGTAAGAGTGATGCGTTTTGTGAACAAGAGTGAAGCGTTTTCTGAACAAGAGTGAAGTAAAATCAGAATAAGAGTGATGTGTTTTGTGAACAAGAGTGAAGTAAAATCAGAATAAGAGTGATGTGTTTTGTGAACAAGAGTGAAGTGTTTTCTGAACAAGAGTGAAGTGTTTTGTGAACAAGAGTGAAGTAAAATCAGAATAAGAGTGATGTGTTTTGTGAACAAGAGTGAAGTGTTTTCTGAACAAGAGTGAAGTGTTTTGTGAACAAGAGTGAAGTAAAATCAGAATAAGAGTGATGTGTTTTGTGAACAAGAGTGAAGTAAAATCAGAATAAGAGTGATGTGTTTTGTGAACAAGAGTGAAGTAAAATCAGAATAAGAGTGATGTGTTTTGTGAACAAGAGTGAAGCGTTTTCTAAACAAGAGTGAAGTAAAATCAGATTGATCAAACACCTTCTAGCATCAGCATTTACAAATTTCTCTCTGATCAAATAAATAATTAAGAATGAAAATTTAGCCGAATTAGAAGAGGATGAACTTCAATTACTATTATTACAAGAATTTCCGTAGCTCAATTCGCCGTATTTATAGCTGAAACCGATCGCCGCCTTTGCTCGGGCAAATTCTAGCTTTGATGAACAGAGCTCCGAATTCTTCAATAATTCTTGAATTCACATACAACATTCAGCAACCTAAGAGTAATTAAACTCAATTTCGAGCCGGAATTCCCATACCGGATGATGATTCCGGCGAGCAGCGACTTGTCGATCACCGTCTTCAGCTTCACATTCTTCGGCCCGGTCAGCTTCTGCGCGCGCTTCGCGATCTCCGCCAGATGCTGCGGCTCAGCTCCACCACCGACGCCACTGTCGCCACCTCCGTCTCCGACAGCCGGTTCGCGATCAGCTCGAACTCCGCCGCGATCTCCTTGATCAGATCCACTCGCTTCATGTCCGTGAAGTTAACCTTCAAATGAAGTAAAAATTTACATAATCTAATTTTTTTGTGCAATGACAATAATACCCCTGACTTGTTATTATGGAGTAAATTTGTGATTGAGGGAGCTAATATCTCATTAAATTTGAAAATTAATATTAGCCCTTGATTTTTTTGATCTTGTGGCTATTATTTGTTCTCTAGTTATATGGTTAAGAGGTGTTTGCCATAGATCACTACTCTATATATATATATATATATATATATATATATATATATAGAAATAAATTAAAATGGCAATTTACTGATCTGTTGAATTAAAATAAAAGAAGGAAATAATAAAATTAGGGAAAAAAAGAAAAGGAGGAAAAGAAAAGATAATAACATTTCTCCTTAAACCTCCACACCTCTTCTCCGTTTACCCCTACAAAATCCGCCGCCACCGCCGCCGCCTCCATTCTCCGACGAGGCAAAGCTTAGCATCCATTCCCTCCCCCAATTTCACTACCCCATCAATTTCACCACGAATTGCTTGATTAATTTAACAGTGATGCTGAAGCTCAGAATCGCAAGGCAATCCAGATCCCTAATTCACCCTCCTCCCTCATGCATATCGAACCTGCCTACAGTAAGGGCAAGAATGGAAAATAGAGGACTTAACTTACTCGTACAGCTCATGCATGTTTATAATCGGCACCCCAATGGTGAGATAGATATCTTGTGCAACTCTGTCTACAGTGCGGGCCGACCGGGCTATCTGCGGGCCAAACATGGAAACCAAACACTCGGTTAAAGTGTGTTATGAGGCTGAAACATGAGATAACATGGGAACCAAACGACCCCTAATGAGTTCTGTTTCGTGAATTATCACTTCAAAATAATTAAATATGTATAAAAATATAAAATTAAATAACTTAGATTCAATTAAACACGGCATGGTATTTCAAACATCATTTGTCCCCTCCAAAGGGAGATTGAAGGGGAATGGGATCACTAATATAATTGTCCCCACAAATAGAACCACATACTTTTTTTATAATATTTTTGTCCATATCTAACGGTTTCATCCAATGATCAACCACAAGTTAACTTGATTAATGAATTAGTATAAACAAAAAATATTGTATAAAACAAAACCCAACACATTTAAACTAAATAAGTTTTTAAATGTTTTATTTATCATATTGAACCTTAACCATTATTACAAAACCCAACACATTTATCATATTGTATAAAACAAAACCCAACACATTTAACCATACCACTAGAATTGTCAACTGGATCAGACCGACCTAGCCCAACACGGCCCATCAGTGAAATGAAGCGGTCATAAGCTGGACTCATAGGTTGAAATGGACTCTAACCGGGCCATTTTTCAAACCCATGACCACTAGAAACCTAGCCCACGCACATTCTAGTCAAGGCCCAGGACCAACATGTCATACCCAAATCAGCCCACAACTACAATCCTATACTCCCTCCATCTATGAAAACTATGAACATTTGATTCGATACGAGTTTTAATTTATAATTGGTAAAGTAAAAGAGAAAGAGAAAAGGTAGTGTAAATAGTGTTAGTGTAGAATGGGCTCCATATAGTGTATTGTAATGGTATAAGTTATAAATAAATGATATGTATGGCTAATGTGTTGTTTAACTATTCAAAAATTAGTATTTCATACTTTTCAGGAGACAGCTGGAGTATAAGAATTATTCATCTTCTAATCATAATATAATTTTAATTATATTTGTTCTAAAGTTTTATACACTCTTCGTCCAAGGTAGTTGAGGTGTTTTTTTGAACATTAGATTTATGAAATTAATATTTAAAAGTTAAAGTGAGAAGAGAATAAAGTAGAAAAGATATAAGTATGAGATACGAACTGAGAGTAAAGTGTGAGAGAATATTTTTTTTTGTCAAAAATGAAAACGACTCAACTACATTGAGACGATTCGAAAGAAATACAAACTCAACTCTCTTGGGACCGAGGGAATTTTAGCTTATACTCCATCCGTCCCACAAGAATATGCACTCTTTCCTTTTTAGTCCGTCCCACAATAATATGCAATTTCCAATTTTGCAAACTTTTTTCTCTCTAATGAGATGAGACTCATTCTCCACTAACAATACTTTAATTACTTTTTTTCTCTACCTCTCTCTTACTTTACCAATTTTGCATTAAAACTCGTGTCGAACCCAAAGTGCATATTCTTTAGGGACAACGGGAGTATTTTTAAAAATTCCTACTTACATCATTTAAAGAGATATTTTAACTTAGCATAAGTTTTAAGAAATTGCTTGATTTTGTGAAGAAAAGTAAATGGAGAAAGTAAGTGGAACACGAGACATATTTTTATGTTAGTTTTATAATGGATTGTGTGTGTAAAAAGTTAGTGGAATGTGGGATGAGTATACTAAAAGTGAAACAAGTAAATGATTCCTTAAAGCGTGAACAATCCAAAATGGCAAAATGATTCTTTAAATAGTGGACATAGGGAGTAATCACTAATATAGTACTTATTTCATATAATTTTAAAATCACCGAATAAATATATACTACATTCGTCCTTAAAAAATAGAAACTTTTGAAACGACACGAATTTAATGCATGATTGGTGAAGTAAGAGAGGGAGAGAAAAATGGCTAAAGTAAAGAGAGAGTGAAGAGAAAATAGTGAAAATAGTTATAGTGGATTGTGTGGCCCACTTCCTAAAACATAAAATTTAGAAAGTTTTAATTTTTAAGGACAGATTAAAATGAAAATAATTTTTATTTTTAACAGACATAAGTAGTATATGAATTATAAGTAAAATTTTAAAATTTATAAATATTTTAATCATTTAAATGTAATTTTTTTTATTTATAGTAGTATATTCTATCGTCCTCAAAAAATAGACTGATTTTACCATTTTGGGTCGTCCCCCAAAATTAGACAATGTCTATACATTGAAATTTTTTAACTAATTACACACCACTGATAATGTGGAGTCCATAACCCACTAACACTATTTTCACTACCTTTTTTCCTCCCTCTCTTACTTTGTCTTATCTATTTCCTACTATTTTCATTTATACATTAAAACCCTTAACATTTCAAGTTTGTCTACTTTTTAAGGACGGAAGGAGTATAACATAAAATCTAAAACACGTAAGAAAAAGGTAAAAGAAAATGAAAAAAGTACTTTCTATAAAACCCGACCCAGTTCACCTATATTAACTGAATTTATTACAGTTGTAGGAAATTAATACTAGTATACAAAATAACATGTAGTTTAGGATTTTTTGCCCACAAAACCAGACCATTTCACCAGTGAAGCTATAAACATCAAATAAAATTAACGCATTGGAGATTTTTTATGTTAATATGTCACGACCACAACTCCCTAGTAATAGTGAGTGTAGCTATTTCGCAACTAAATTAAACCCTTTGGTCATAAGCTTGTCATAAAGAAGTACTTAATTCAAGGGAAGACGTCTTAGAAGGAAAAGGTACAACCAAATCGAAATCAGAGTAATTAACCAAGTGTGTTGTCTTGCTAGAACAATGCTTAAACATGCAGCGGAAGGTTCCAAGACGAAGAAGTAATATGCATGGAGACATATTAAATCAGCTACCTAGCTACTTATTTATGAGTCTCTCCCAGTACCTTCTCGCTTCGATCACGATCAACCTGCACGTTAAGAAAACAACATGCAGGGCTGAGTATTTGATATACTCAGTGGACTTAGTCCCAAAAATATTTTTCATTTAGTTGTCAGCCATACTTGAGTGAGCGCGGGATTTTTCTTTAAATAAATTCCCCGGTCACTAAATCCTTTATCTTTCATAAATTTGACAGCGCAGTCACATAACATATCATAACATACCATATCTGATCTTGTGCGAACCGGGAATGTGGCCACATTCCACAACGGTCACTGGACCGCCCAACTCGAAAGCTAGCACACAGTCCCATATGTGTACACTAGTCTGAGTAGGGTTTTCGGCCCTACTGGGACCCGAATTCGATTTAACATGATTGGCATAGCCAACAGATAGGTAATCATAAACAAAACATGACATGACAACTCATTCAAAATATTCACGTTTTCACATAAAATCACATTTTGAAAGAAAAGCCCACCTCGTGTGCTTAAATTCTCAAACGAGTGTTCCTCGACTTGCTTTTACTTGTCTTGCGACGACGCCCCTTTTATAAGCAAATAATACTTGAATTAGACCTAAGTAATTATTTCTAGCATGTATGCACTTCTAAGCATGTGATCATCTTTATTTCCTTTCTTCCTAAAACCATAAAATCTTTAATCATTAATTAAATCAAATGATTCAATTATTTGGGCATTCGTCGGATTATTCGTGCATTGGTTAAATTCTACATATCTTAACTGGTAGCTAACCAACCGCTCCCAGAATGTCATCGCAAGTGTATCTCGCCTACATCCATCTCTGTGGGATTCGACCCTTACTCCACTATACTAGCCAGTAGAAGTGGGTTGAGGTATTATTTTTGTTGATAGGGAAGATAGACACAGACCCAACGACACAGCTAGGTCTAGGTGCCCTCCTAGCCAGTTGACACGCACACACAGAGTCAGTCTCATCTTTTCCCTCCATCACAACTCAACCCGAATACATCGGGTTTGATGGGTCGACCAGATAAGAACACAAACCTAATAAGACTTGACTCATACCCATTAATTATTTCGATGTGTATTTGTATCATGTCAAAAAATGACAACAGTATACATATTCTTTACAAAATTTCTTTAAAAATGACAACCATATACCTATGCATTACAAAAAAAAATTTAAATTACTCCCCCCGTCCCACAATAGAAGTCACTCTTGTTGTGGGAACGAGTTTTAAGAAAGTAAAGAATAGTGGGTGGGAAATGTTAGTGGAATATGTGGTCCACTTTTTTATATTGGTTTTATAATAAAATGTGAGTAAGTGAGTTAATGGAATGTGAGACATACTTACTATTTATGATAAAAAAAATGAAAGACTCTTATTGCGGGACGGACTAAATGGCAAAATGTGACTCTTATTGTGAGGACGAAGGGAGTACTAAGTGTAATAGATATCTCTTTAAACATAATACTCCCTCCATCCATGAAAAATAGAGTACATTTGTCATTTTTGGTTGTCCACGAAAAATAGAGAACACCAATTTCTCTCTTACTTTTTCCATTCTCTTTTACTAATAATATGGACCCGCATTCAATTAACTCTAGTCCTCACTTTTCACTTACTTTTTCCCCTTTTCTCTTACTTTACCAATTTCACATTAAAACTTGTGTCATTCACAACATGTCCTATTTTTCGTGGACGGATGGAGTATATATTAGTACTACGATATATGACCACTATGTAAAATTATAAAACTGAACATGGGAAAACGATATGTATATAAAGATGGGGTAGCATTAAGGTCCTAATACCTCATTAGTGTTAAAAATCAAACAGGTCACAACCCTTGGATCCTTGGATAGGATGGTTGTGATAAACTACATTATTAGACTAAGATGCTACATTATTATACTAAAATGCTATATTATTTTAATGAATTAGTACTCCATTATTAGTCAAAGCTAGAATATTATTAGACTAATAATCTACATTATTAAATGACACGTGACATTAATCTAATCGTTGGATCATAACATTCAATGGATAACAAGTGTTATTTTTTAACAATATTTACCATATGAATATGAATACATCCCTTGAATAATTGTTGTTTTTTTTACATAAAATGCATTAACAAATTTGATTTTATACGTCCAGCTACATATAATTTAAAAAAATTATAATATTTATTTATTTATAAATATTCAAAATAGTTTTTATTATTTCAAGAGTTATGGAATCCTGCAATTAAAAAAAAACATTGCTACAATGGTCCTCAATCCGAAAAATTCCGACGCGAGCTCGTAGCGAAGACGAAAATTGGTAGCATCTTATATGAAATGTTGAAGAGTGGATTACTTAATCATAAATGTCACCTTTGGAACTAGTGTCGACACATTAATATAGTATTATCACTAATACTATACTATAGAATAGCAATTATTATTTATAAATTAATGATAGGGCTGCCTAGATCATGCTGTTGAAGAGTGACAGATAGACGGTTGAATTCATGGCGTTGATTACCAATTAATTAATACTCGTAAAGAAAACGAAACAAGAAAGACGTTACTCACATGATCAGATCATACAACGAACATGTAACAAAACGTAAACGATGGATATCTACAAACCGTTGACAATTCGTTGCCCACTTTATACTACATATATAATTTCTCAAAAATGGTTTTCACCTCCAAGAAAAAGACAAAAACTAATAAGAGTAAGATGAGAGCCAGATAATAATAATTCTCCAATTCTGATTTCCTTGGAATTGCATAAGCATTTCCTTGGAATTGCATAAGCTAAACTCGAAATGAAACGTTTCCTAAAATACTTTATCTCTACTTTTCTCTTTCTCTCTCTTATTTTATTTTTTTTCTTTAACTCATAAAACAACACTACATATCCGTATCGAAAAACAAACGTTTCATATTTATTGGGACGGAGAGAGTATATAAAATTAGGACTTACATTCCACTATTTTTTTTCACCAATTTTTTTTTACATTTCTTAAAACTCGTACCGAACTCAAAATGAGACTTCTAAAATGGGATGAAAGAAATATAAAATAGGTTGTTAACAAAGCTAATACTCCCTCCGTCCCTAAAAGTTTGTCCCATTTTTCCATTTCTGTCCGTCCCACAAAGTTTGTCTCATTTCACTTTTTACCATTTTTGGTAGTGGACCTCATATTTCACTAACTCATTCCTACTCACATTTTATTATAAAACTAATATATAAAAGTAAAACCCACATTTCACTAACTTCAACTCACTTTTCATTATATTTCTTAAAACTCGTGTCGGGTCAAAGTGGAACAATATTTGGGGGACAGAGGGAGTAGTTAGCAATTGATCACATAATAAATACTCCCTTCGTCCCATTAAATATGTAACATTTGCTTTTCGGCACATGATTTTACGTAGTATTGTTTTGTGAGTTAATGAAGAGAGAGTAAAGTAAGAGAGAAGAAAAAGTAGAGAGAGTATTATTTTCATTTTTAGAAACATTTTATTTATAATGGGACAAACAAAAAAAGAAAACGTTTCGTTTGTAATGGGACAAAGGGAGTATACAGGGGTATGTAGTTTTAACTAACTTCCCTAAAAGGATAAAATAAAATGATCCAATAGCCAGAAATAAGAACATAGAAAATCCGGCGTCAACCAGGCATCCCACAATTAATAAAGTGCTAAATCTAAACCGAAATGCATCCTTCTTCCCAAATAAAACTTCCCCTCATTGGATTATGAATCGTTGACTTCCCAAACAATCAAAATCCAATGAACTCCACGACCGACTCCGGCGGGTTCCTGGGGTCGGAGAGCATCGGCGGGTTCGGGTACGGCATCGGCGTGTCCGTCGGCATCCTCCTCCTCATCACCACCATCACCCTCGCCTCCTATTACTGCACCCGCAACACCAACACACATACATCCCTTCCCCGGGCCCAGCGCCACGACCCTGTGGCCATGCCTGGGGAGGGCGGCCTCGACGAGGCCACCCTCACCGCATACCCGAAGCTGCTCTACTCAAAGGTAAAGCAGCACAAGGACTCTAGTACGGCCGCCTGCTGCTCGATCTGCCTCGCGAACTACAAGCCCACCGACATGCTAAGGGCTCTCCCCGAGTGCGGCCATTTCTTCCACCTCAGGTGCGTCGATCCGTGGCTGCGCCTCCACCCCACCTGCCCCCTCTGCCGCACCTCCCCGCTGCCCACGCCGCTCGCGGAGGTGGTGCCGCTCGCTACTAGACCCGGTGGATGAGTTCAATTCAATTTTTAACATATTATAATTAGTTAGTTAATTACTACTATTACTACTTCAATTGTAGATTTGCATCACATTTTTCGGTTTCATATATACACGGTTTTTGTTCTCGCTGCGGATTGTATACATCTTTGTTAACATGCATTGTCATTTAGTTTCGATTTATGTTTGTCGATACTGTAATAGAATGGCAAAATCATCAGTTTTTTATGTGGTCCTTTCTAGTATTGCTCATAATCACAAAAATAAATTTAGAGTAAATTAAATTGTACAGGATGATTGATTATGATCATAATTAACTTTAAATTGAATTAATTGCTCATAATTTGTTGTTTTTCTAAATACAACACTTTAACCACTTTTTCTATATGTATGAGAAAAAAAAACTCATAGAAATTGAAGTATGGTGGATGTGTGCATGGATTTATAATGTACACAGTTGGCGATGATGACCAAAGGCTATTCACATCCTAATTGTAAGCAATTATATTGTCTTTCCATTAATTGCATCCATGTGCCTCCCGTGATATTACTAGTATAACTATGTGATGAATATGCATATTCTTAACGATGGTAATCGAGAGAGGTAGGGCAAGAAAGGCTAGACATTTTTGTGGGTAGAGAATGATCTATAGAGAATGATATGCTTGTTTTCTAATTTCAGTGTGTTTTGAATGTGTACAATTCCTCCCTCTTATATAGGCACACTTTGAATGTGTACAGTTCCTCCCTCTTATATAGGAGACGAGGATCACTAATTAAGGAAGGAGATCAATCACTAATCATTCTATTCTAGGGGCTATATTACACAATATATTATATTCTAAACTGCATCAGAATCAATTATGTATTGATTATGCCTCAATCACACCTTCTTTCTATGTTCGACACATATGATCCTCCTCCCTTTATTTATTAATCTATTTCATATATTTAAGTACTCACCACTGAAAAAAAGCGGCCATTTGCGAGTAGATCCAGATTATAATGGCATTTTCCTTAACTTTTTTGGGAAGAAGAAGAGAAAGCAAATTCTCGGAGCCGGACATGCAACAAGCATTTATGTTCCAAATGCTAACGGTTCATCCGCGTTAGCACGGAAGAGGTCAAGCGACAAGTACAAGCAATCCAAGAGCAAGTCACTGTTGAGGTAAAAGAGAAAAATGAGATTAGGATGCACGAGGATATTGCGGAGTTGGAGAAGCAAAATTCGGAAGCACGCGTGGAGTTGTGCACGGATTTAGAGAATAAAAATGAGTGGTTGTTTGAACATTTGATGGACCTTAGTCAACAAAAAAAGCCAAACCTATAGATTAGTCTTATGAAGAGCAAAACAATATTATTAATTTTATGTAATTTTGTTACTTTTTATTATTATTTTTATTTAATATATTATCAAGATATTACTTTGAAAAAAAAATAATTAAAATATAAAAAGTAATACTATAATATGTAATGAAAAATACCAATTTTGCGAGCACTTTATGTTATGGAATTTGGGGCAAAACTAAACTATCATTCTTGCTTCTACAAACTATCATTCTTGCTTCTACAAATTATCATTCTTGGTTCTACAAACTATCATTCTTGTAGTTGGAAACTATCATTCTATGAGTTTCAAGCTATCATTCTATGGGTTGTGGACAACTAATGAAGTGATCAGGGACTGATGTGTAAAAGCTCAAGGTCTAATATGCAAATTCTTGTAATTTCTGTTTGAATTTTCCCTTCATAACTTTGTATATAGAATGAGAGGAATTAGTTAGAGTCTCGGCTTCAGGGGATCGAGCTGTGTAACTAAAAAAAGTAAAAGAGAGTTCTTCATCTTGAGTTAGTTGGAATTCTTCCAGAGATTCAATAAAAGTTCTTCACCGTTTCTCCTTGAGTTCATAAATTCTTGGTTACTCATTTTCAATCAGCATTGCGTGTGTTGTTCTTATTCGTTCAAGTATTGATCTTGATTGTGCTCGAGATCTGAAATTGATAGCGTTGAGCTGCTGTTTACAAATTGGCGCCGTCTGTGGGAACGAGAGAAGACGACGCATTCAAGTATGCCTACCGCAAAATTCGATGTTGAGCGTTTCACCGGCGAAAATGATTTTGGCCTTTGGAGATTGAAAATGAAAGCTGTTCTGATGCAGCAAGGTGTCTGGGATTATGTCAAATCCAAGATGGACAAGAAGGAACTTCAGGGGGTGGATGCGGGGAAAGCGCAGGAGCTGGAATATAAGGCTTATAGCTCAATCGTATTATGCCTCAGTGATAGGGTTTTGAGGGAAGTCCAGAAAGAAGATGATGCCGCAGGAGTATGGGAAAAATTGGAGAAAATCTACATGGAGAAGTCGATCTCCAATAGGTTGCATCTCAAGCAAAGATTGTTCAACTTTAGATTCTCGGACTCCAAGAATCTGGCGGATCAGCTGGAAGAATTTCGAAAATGCATAGATGATCTTGAGGGTGTTGATGATCCTATGAAGGATGAAGATAAAGCGCTGATGTTGCTCAATGCTCTGCCCCCGAATTTTGAACAATTCAAGGACTCCATACTTCTAGGGAGAGATTCCAAGGTGACTTTGGAAGAAGTTTATTCTGCATTAAAATTGAAAGGAATGCAGAAATCCATCAACAAACCGATTGATCAAGCAGCTGAAAGTCTGAATGTGAAAGCAACCTCAAAGAAGCCGTTCAAGTTCAAGAAACAATCATCTGATAAGTGGAAGCCAAAGTTTGCAAAAGATGGAGATCAAAAGGAAACAAGAAGCTGTTTCTGGTGTAAAAAACCAGGACACATCAAGCAGAATTGCTTTGCTTGGAAGAAAAAGCAAGCTGAAAATCATAAGGAAGAAGGAACTGCGGCAATCACTGAAGAAATTGAAGAAGCTAGAGCTCTAAATGTGGTCCAGAGAAGTCCTATATCCAAGTTATGGATCATGGATTCTGGCTGCAGTTTCCATATGTCCTCAAATCTTGAATGGTTTATGGATTTCAAGGAATCTGATGGCTCGGTGTTGCTGGGAGATGATCACGTTTGTGATGTTAAGGGTGTGGGGAAGATATGTTTGAGGATGGATGATGGATCTATGAGAACTCTCACTGATGTGAGGTACATCCCATCCATCAAAAGGAACCTGATATCCTTGGGGCTTCTTGAGAAGAATGGCTATCGATTGACTCTTTTTGGTGGAGAGATGCTTGTTACAAAGAATGGGAAAACGATCATGAAGGCTATCAGAAACAATGTGCTCTATTATCTACAAGCTGAGGCAGTGGCTGGTTTGGCTAACTCTACTTCACAGATCATCAATTGGCATGCTAGGCTGGGCCATGTGGGAGACACCGGGCTGACACAGCTGGTAAAGCAAGGCATTATTCAGATGGATGAATCTGGGATACAGAGAGCCATTGGATCATGTGAAGAGTGCATTCTTGGATAAAGCAAGAAGCTACCATATGGAGTAGGCACACACAACTCAACAGAGCCTCTCCAATATGTTCACAGTGACATATGGGGCCCTGCACCAGTGAATAGCATTGGAGGAGGCAGGTATTTCTTATCCTTTGTGGATGATTTTTCAAGGAAGGTTTGGATTGTGATCATGAAAGATAAATCAGAGACATTTCAAAGATTTAAAGAATGGTGCACTGAGGTTGAGTTGGAGAAAGGAAAGCCATTGAGATGTCTAAGGACTGACAATGGGCTGGAGTTCTTATCCCATGAATTTGATGAGTTCTGCAGAGCCAAGGGTGTGAAGAGACATAGAACAGTCCCACACAACCCCCAACAAAATGGGGTTGCAGAGAGGATCAATAGGACCATTCTTGAAAGAGTCAGATGCATGTTGATAGCCTCTGGAATGTCAAAGCCTTTCTGGGCTGAAGCAGCCTCCACTGCTGTTGTCCTGATCAACAAATGCCCATCAGCTGCTATTGAGAATCAAACCCCAGATAGTAGGTGGTATGGCTCTTATGGAGATTATTCCATATTAAGACCATTTGGGTGTAGAGCATATGCCCATATTAAACAAGGAAAGTTAGAGCCAAGGGCTCTCAGATGTGTGATGATAGGCTATCAAAAGGGGGTTAAGGGCTACAGATTATGGTGTTGTGAGGAAGGAAATAAGAAGGTGGTGATCAGTAGAGATGTCATCTTCAGGGAGTCAGAGATGCCTTTCCTCAGTTCACAAGTCCAGAGAATTCAGATTGAGGTGGAGAGTCAGAAAAAAACCTCATCAGACACATCAGACAATAGCAGATCTCCTGAACCTCAAACTGACAGCAAGACTCCAGAAAGATTGATAGCTAGAGACAGGGCCAGAAGAAATATAAAGCTGCCCTCAAGATTCAATGATTTTGATATGATGCATTATGCATTGGCTATAGCTGAGGAGATGGAGTATCATGAGCCCTCAACTTACAAAGAAGCAATAAGAAGCCCAGAGAAGGACCAGTGGCTATTGGCTATGCAAGAGGAGATAGATAGTCTGTACAAAAACCACACCTGGATCTTGGTATTAAGACCCACTGATCAGAAAACAGTAGGTTGTAAATGGATTTTTAAGAAGAAAATTGAAGCTTTCAACAACAACCAAGTCAGATTTAAGGCTAGGTTGGTAGCCAAGGGGTTTACACAGAAGGAGGGAGTGGATTACAATGAAATATTCTCCCCCGTGGTTAAACACAGCTCCATTAGAGTTCTTCTTGCTATAGTTGCCCACAGAGATTGGGAATTGGAGCAACTTGATGTTAAAACCGCTTTTCTTCATGGAGAGCTTGAAGAAAAGATTTACATGGAGCAGCCTCCTGGTTTCATTCAACCAGAAAACGAAGGAATAGTGTGCTTGTTGAAGAGAAGCTTATATGGTCTCAAGCAAAGCTCAAGACAGTGGTATCTGAGATTTAATGCATTTATGCAGAAAATTGGTTTTGAAAAATCCCTATATGATCATTGTGTTTATGTTAAGAGAAGGGATGGAGTTGCTGTGGCATATCTGTTGTTGTATGTGGATGATATGCTAGTCTCAGCCAAGTATAAGGAAGAGGTGGAGTTAGTGAAGGCAGATTTGAAGGCTGAATTTGATATGAAAGATCTTGGGAAGGCAAAGAAAATTCTGGGCATGGAGATCATGAGGGATAGAGATCAGAGGAAAATATGGCTGACTCAGAAAGACTACATCAAGGGTGTTGTTCATAAGTTTCAAATGAACAACAGTAGACCAGTGACTATTCCCTTGAGTCAGCAGTTCAAGCTCAGCACAAGTCAGAGCCCTGAGAATGATGGACAGAGGAGACAAATGGACAAGATCCCATATGCAAATATAGTTGGGAGCATCATGTACACCATGGTGTGTACAAGACCAGACATCAGCCATGCTGTTAGTGCTGTTAGCAGGTACATGGCAGATCCTGGCCTAGATCACTGGCATGCTTTAAAATGGATACTCAGATATCTGAATGGAACTCAGAACTATGGAATTTTATTTGATGGAAGTAAGGGAGTTGAGAAGCAACCTATCATGGGGTATTGTGATTCTGATTTTGCAACAAATATAGATACAAGGAAGTCCCAATCAGGCTACATATTTTGTTTGTTTGGTGCTGCAGTGAGTTGGAGATCAAATCTGCAATCGGTAGTGGCACTCTCAACAACCGAGGCTGAGTACATATCCATGTCTGAGGCTGTGAAAGAGAGTATTTGGCTGAAAGGCATTTGCTCTGATTTTGGTGTTGATCAAGAAGCAGTAACAGTGCTATGTGATTCAAATAGTGCTATTTGTCTATCTAAACATCAGACATTTCATGAGAGGAGCAAACATGTGGATGTCAAGCTGCATTTTGTGAGAGATGAGGTTGAAAGAGGTTCAGTGAGGATTGAGAAGGTGGCTACTGAACACAATGCAGCTGATATGCTTACAAAAGTGTTACCCGGTTCAAAACTGAAGTATTGTATGGATTTGGTGAATCTAATCCAGCTAAAGTGAATGAAAGAAGTTGGAAGTGTTTGGAAGATTGTTCAGTTGTGTCCCAAGGTGGAGATTTGTTATGGAATTTGGGGCAAAACTAAACTATCATTCTTGCTTCTACAAACTATCATTCTTGCTTCTACAAACTATCATTCTTGGTTCTACAAACTATCATTCTTGTAGTTGGAAACTATCATTCTATGAGTTTCAAGCTATCATTCTATGGATTGTGGACAACTAATGAAGTGATCAGGGACTGATGTGTAAAAGCTCAAGGTCTAATATGCAAATTCTTGTAATTTCTGTTTGAATTTTCCCTTCAAAACTTTGTATATAGAATGAGAGGAATTAGTTAGAGTCTCGGCTTCAGGAGATCGAGCTGTGTAACTAACAAAAGTAAAAGAGAGTTCTTCATCTTGAGTTAGTTGGAATTCTTTCAGAGATTCAATAAAAGTTCTTCACCGTTTCTCCTTGAGTTCATAAATTCTTGGTTACTCATTTTCAATCAGCATTGCGTGTGTTGTTCTTATTCGTTCAAGTATTGATCTTGATTGTGCTCGAGATCTGAAATTGATAGCGTTGAGCTGCTGTTTACACTTTAGGCTCACAAAAGAGCCGAGAATACCAAGAATAGGTGCTCAAAAAAATGAACAGAGGCACTGGGGGCTCAAATGTGCTCGCTAATAGGTTTTAGCGAGCACCATATAACCTTGTGCTCGCAAAAGATCTCCTTTTTTGTAGTGTATATACGAATACTAGCAGGTTGCTTAGTGTCGATTTTTTATCAATGTATTCACAAATTTTATGTGCCAAATCATTCTTACTGTACTATATTAGGAATTATAGGTGTCATAAAAGTTTGTTATAATATGTTGTGTGCATACTTTTGTAATATTGATTGAGAAATAGGTAAATACAGGAGTAGATCATATTACTATTATATTATCTCTGAATCAAACATATACTCCATCCATCCCACATTACTTGAGGTGCTTCTTTTTTGCACGAGATTTAAGAAAGTGGTGTTTAGTGTGTTAAACAAAGATAAAATAAAACAGATGAGATAATAAAGTATTATTATTATTATTATTATTATTATTATTATTATTATTATTATTATCTTCTTTGCAATTTGTAGAAAAGGGGAAAGTATTAAGGGGAATATTTACGATGGTATCTAGTAAGTCGGCCCGTACTTGTACCTAGGGATGTAAATCAGGCAAACTTGCCGGGGAAATATTTATAAGAATGCATTTTTTTCCTAAATAATGTCATTTTATAATTTTTTTACATATAAATTTATATGGTAAGTGTAAGGGTATGATAAAATAATGAGAATACTTTCAAATGATAAATCAAAATATAGTTTCATATACATTAGAAAAAAATGATTTATTTTACTAACTTTCAAAAGTTTAGAAAAAGTAATATTCACTCAACTTTAACTATTTATTATCATCTCATCTTTGCAAAACAACGGCAAATAAAAACACTGTTCACTTATTTTGGGACGGAGGGAGTACTAGTTCGTTTCAAATCACAAAATTTAAATATGATCAACTCTCACAAATGACAAAGCACATTTCAAATCCAAGCAGGCGTATGATACATTTTAGCCAATAGTATAATACTGAAAGAAGAGTTTTGAAGTTGAAGTGGAAGTTGAAGTCAAGGTTAACTAATATCCTAGTGAAAAAAATAAGAAAAAAAAGCGTCGGCAATCGGTACAGCTTGCTCGCTGCAACTTGTTAGGTAAAAACAAAAGAGAATAATACCGATGTGAACCGCTACTTGACCGTGACTCTTACTACTATATTTTCTGCACTTCTCATTTCAACATTCCAATCCTTTACTTCTCCAAAAATAATGAACAAAATATCCATTTTTGAGGGGGGTGGAGGGCAAATTGGAAGATCCATTTGTGCTTTCGGTATGGGAGGTATTGGAAATAAACTTCATTTATTGATCACGCACGCCACAGATTGTGGAGCGCGATTGTGTTCAAATAGGTACTGTGTCTTAATTAAAACCAGCTGCTAAAAGGCTCCCATCATCTGATGGTTTTGATTCACAAATATGATAGGCTAATACCCCTTATTCTTTTATGTAATCTTGCAGGGTGTAAATGACTTTCAAGAGCACTTCATCGGTATGAACCGTGTAAAAAAATAAGTTTATTTATTCGATGTTCAGAGTTGTTGCATGATATTATACCGGTTTCCAATCATTTGTAGGAAAGAAGTCGTGAACAACAACTTAGACTTGTTGCGATTATCGTAGGTCATTGTTCATCACTTCTCAAGTCATGCTTCCTCCATCATACTATCAACTATCAAGTAGTATCAAGTGTGTCCTTGCTCACCATCTAAGGGTTTAATGTCATGGTAGTTATTTTATTACATTTTCTTTTTTTTATTACAAAGGTGCAGTGGTTCGAGATTAAAAAAAACAGCAGTTGAAAATATCTATTGGTGTAGAAAGTGTTAATGTTGGTTGATGCCTTAATTAGCGAATAATGACTTATATTGAAGGGTTTAAATCTATAGCTTTGGTTTGTTGTAAAACCTACATGAAGAAAGTGAATTAGAAAGCAAGTCGACATGTAAAGGCTGCCATCAGATTAGATGATTTTTCATTTTTGGCAGTTTGTTGCATAATTGTATTTGTGCCTTTGTACCGTTCTTTACCATTCTACTTTATCAATTTTTGCTTTTATTGAGTTTGATACAATTAACTTTACTTATGTCGCATAAGTACAGTACTACTTTTTTGCATTATACTGTATACGTTATTTTAAACTTGTTGAAACACTATAATTGACAAGAAAAGAAAATTCAAGAAGCTTTTGAAGTAACAACGTTATACCCCATTAGAGGTCCCTTATTAATAGTTCCATTTTATTTGTTCTAGTATTCTTTCTAGTGGAACTCTCATTCCACTAATTCATTTTTACTCACATTTTATTATAATACTAATACTAATACTAATACTAATACTAATACTCCCTCAATCCCATAAAAATATCGGCATACATAATGACACATAAATTAACACAAAATTGGTAAAATAAGAGAGAAGATGAGAATGATAGTTAAAATAGTGTTAGTGAGCAATGAAACTCTCATTATTATAAATGTTTTAATGATGGTATAAGTTGTAAATAACTTGATGTATAAAATAATAAATTGGAATAACTTTCATAAAGGAAATGTCCATATTTTTATGGGACAAACGAAATTAAAAAGTACACATATTTTTATGAGACCGAGTAAGTAAATAAAAGTAGAAAACACACATTCTACTAACCTTTTCAAATCACTTTTGTTTACATTACTTATAATCCGTGCCAAATCAAAGTAGGACATATATTGAGGGGGTGGAGGGAGTACATTTTAATCTGCAAAGACTATTCACACAAATGCATACTACCTATATCCATTTGGGTAGCAACTAACAACATTACATCAC
This sequence comes from Salvia splendens, assembly GCF_004379255.2. Taxonomy (NCBI): domain Eukaryota; kingdom Viridiplantae; phylum Streptophyta; class Magnoliopsida; order Lamiales; family Lamiaceae; genus Salvia; species Salvia splendens. The sequence goes on from NC_056035.1 coordinate 21,808,544, forward strand.
TTAATTTATTATGCACATATTGGTCTAGAACATTGTAAAGATACTTGATTCATCTTATTGTTGACTAAAATCAGTTCATAAATATCGAAATCAAATCAGTTCATAACAAGGTATACAATCATACATTTTTCTTTCTTCCAAGGCATTGTCAAATTGAATCAAGAGATCAAGACATGCAAGTAAATAATCCAGACCCAGTTCCAGTGCTATATTCTTAAATTAGCTCATGTTACACCCTAGCCTCACCTCAGACAATTTACTAAATCTCATGAAAATGGCAAAATTGATTGATTATTCACCTGTGGAGTCTGGAGATTCTCCTGACGGTGTATTCGAGAGCCACTTAGTTCCCAGTGCTCTCTCATCTTGATTTTCTCTTGCATGGCCCCTTCTACAACTCATTAATCCATTGCCAAAAGCATGAAATGCAGCAGGCAATGACATGTGTTTTACCATCTGAATCAGGTGGGAGTCTTCTCGCACCCCCTCACAAATTGTAGTGAATCACCTAGGTTGGACATCATTATTAACAGGGTGTACATCAGTATCAATAGATGAAGGAATATGTGCTCCTGGTGTGCTAATAGCAGCCATTTCCAACTCATCGTGCAGCATGTTTACATCATTCCACTCCACGCCAGCTGCAGAAGATTATAAAATAATTCAGCTTCAGGGTAAGTTTCTTAAAAACGAAAAATACAAGTATGAACACAATCAGCAGAAGGTTACAATCCGTCTTCCACAAGTCTGTCATGCTGATGCCTGCTGCATCAGATAAAAGCCAATAGTCTGCATCATTCTGTAACAACACAAACATCTTTAAAAAGAACACATATTTATTGAAGCATAGGTAGTAGATGCATCCAAACTGCAAAACTACATGCACAAAAGTAATCAAAAAATATGCATGCTTAGTTTGTTGGATAGGCAAGGACTTCTATTTAGTCATGTGTACCACCATGATCAATGTAAGACACATCAATAGAAAAACTAGCAAGAGGAGAAGTATGATCATTAAAAACTGCAGAGGAACTTGGTTCCCACTATCTTAGTTTGTGACTCCACAGAAGCTGAGTCAAATTAAATTTCTAAGTGAAGTAGCCAGATAGTGTTGAAATTCAGGTTGTTCACTTGCAAAAAGTATCGACCATATAAAAGGTAATCAATGGACATTTCAGTCTTAGTCATAGTAATACAATACATCCCAAAAAAGAGAGCGACAACAAAATGTTTAACAGTTTTGCAAGTCTCTTTTAGTCAACCTGCTAAAAGCCACATAAATGTGAGCATTCAAAAGAACCACACTTACATCAATATTTGAGGGGATAATCTTAGTCATTCCTCCGCCAAATTCTTGATGTGAATCATACACAGTGTTAAGTTCATGGCTATCTTGTGCCTGAGTTTCAACCTGTGGTGAACCATGTGCCATGGATGATCTCTCATGTGCCCCTGAACTTGAGGCAGCAGGGAAATTTGTTGAATCTTCAACTCCATTCACCTCTTCAAACTTTTCCTCAAATTGGCTAATTAAAAACAGAAATACATCAAATACGGAAAAGAGAAAACAATAATTTGTGAAGATTGAAAAGGGTCTAGCAGGTGTCAAAAGTTAAGACTGATACCTCACAAGGTAAACATCAATAGCACCCATTGCACTTCTAAGAATAATTCTATATCTCCTTTGTGGATAATCAACAGCCTATGTAGAGGAGTTGGAATTTCTATATTATTAAACAGCTGTAATGCATATTGACTATTGAGCAAGCTCATTAGTCATATATACATACCTCATCAGGATCTGGGACTTCAAGGGTGGTCCCGTGGGGTGCTTTGATTGCTATCAAGGTTTCATTCTGTCAGAATTAAAATTAAAGCGTTTAAGCATCACAAGAAAAGTAGTACAGTATTTGTTTAACTAAACAGCACTGAAGAACAAGATAAGAACCTGGAAGCAAGGTAAGTTTTTTATGTCATCCTCAGTCACAAAAAGCCATCTACAAAAGCCACAAATTAAGATATTACTTGAAACCTTTCACCTCTATTCAGGAATAGTAATTTAAAACTTTAGCCAATTACTACCTCTGATTATGTTCATCTTCAATAAAATCTCCCAACCTTTCCTGCATTTTCCTATAATGTTTTTGAAGAACCGCGATATTAGAAATAATGAGGGGCATCATCAAGTTCCTTAAAAGTTTAGTGATAGGCAAGAAAAAAACCGTATTCGGTCGTCCAAACTCCTTTCTTCCATTGAAAGGTTCTCAATTTCTGCCTGCAGAAGAAACAAGAGACAACCAGCATAAATACCAACAAAATATATATAAGAAATATCATTCAAGACAAGTTTTCCTTCTCTACATACATGCAGAAGAGTACCATCCTTGTCCACTTCTCCAGGTCTTGAAGAATCGAGTCCCCTGTCAAGCAACCAGGCTCATTAAGTTCTTGATGTTATTGCCATTCCCTGTATTGATTAGGAAACCTATTGTCTAGTAGTCCTCAGAGTATAAACTGACTTACTTCCAATGTATTCTGTTTTTCAGCTTCTTTTCAATAAGGCCAATCCCTTCAAGGACATTGGTTATGTCATATATACGTCTCTTCTGGACCTGCATAGTTAAAATTCGATTAAGTTTCTTAAGACTTAGCTAAGGGATGCTAGCTCAAACACAATCACCTGCAAGGTGTCAGCTGCCTTGTTTAGATCGAGTTCACCATCCTCCGCATGCTTTATCAAAGCAATAAATTTCTTAGTCAATAGACCTGAGAAGCATAGCGGATACCAATCAGCATTACAACTGTATGGCAACAGTCTAAAATAGTCGTGCAAATTTAGAGTATGATAGTACTCAAGGAGCTATCAAAGCGGCAGCCAGCAGGCGTGAGAGGGGAAGGAGCATCTGCAAAATTCATGCAATGACAATATTAATAGGGCTACTAGTACCAAAGAAATTATCATGAACTTCAAATGATTTGTTGAGAAGAGAAATTGCACCATTTCATTTGAGAAATGTTTTTTTGTCAGTCAGAAACCAACAATGACACTTGGAGAAAAATGGCTCACCAACAGTGGATATAGGAGTGGAAGGTACGGATCTATTGTTCTTGGTGGCCTTTGACCGGCTATTAGGCCTTCCCCCTTTAGCAGACACTGGTGTACGGAGTGGGTTATTAGCTATATCCCTATGCACTGTACTTGATGTCCACTCACTGGACTCAACTTCATTATTTTGATACGCATTCTTCCGCTTCAAAGGCTGGAAGAACCATTGTGAAAACTAAAATCAGCAATGCAAAACACATACAATGCACATGCTGTAAGCAATTATGTTGCTAGATGGTTTTTTATGTAGAACACTCAAACCAAAAGTAATGTGGATTTATTTAGAAGCATTCATGAATGGCTGCCACAACTTACACGGAGAAGAATTCAACAAATACAAAGTACATTTGAGGCATCAAATTGACAATATCCGCAGGAGCAACTCATATTCCATGTTAAGGATAGTAAATCATTTCCTCATTTTTCCGATTATTAAACGTACGGATCCAAAAAATAAAACACCAAATCTACAAATCCTAGCACCAAGGGATTTGAATCGCTTAAATTAAGCAAGTGCGCGTTCAATTAAAGCATATCCAACATTCACTCAAAAAATTAATAGCACAGCGCTGAGCGAAATTGAGAGAAATAACAAAAACACAGAGACAAAAACCGTAATCGTACAGGCGACTTGATGACTAGAGCTTCAGAGAGGTGATCGGTGGCGCGGCCGCCCGGGGTTGAGAAGCGGTGGTAGTCGTGGGGAGAAGCGAAGGGCGGATTCATGGAGGAGAACGGGAGATGGCACCTGATCGACGGCGGCTGGTGGTGGAGAATCTGGGCGTTCGAGGGCGGCGCGGCGGGAGGCGTCGCCGCGGCGTCGCGGCTGGGGGTAGCGCGAGCGGCCATGGGCAGTGTGAAATCGAATCGAATCGGATCGTAGGAATCGAAATTGAAGGGGGGGTTTAGAGAGGAGAAATGAGGGTTTTGATGAGTGTGTGAAGTGTGCGAGGTGGGTAGGGGGAGTAGAAAACGAGGAGAGGGGGGAGGGAGGGAGGAAGGGAGGGAGGGAATTTTGGTTCGGATAGATGTGGAGGGAAGTGGGAGCCAAATAAAATGTATTTTGCATTTTCCTCCTTTATTTTACTCTTATTCCTTATTTAACCACTTTAATGTAAGTCCATTAACATAACCAGTTTTCGCAATTATACTATCGTAATCTAGATCTACACTGTAACCGCCTGAAATTTCGAATTTTTTCTTTAGTTTTTTAAATCATAAAACGAAATTTATATATCAACGGTGCCTATCCTTATAAAAAATACTTCACCCACCTCATCCAAAATGATTCAATTTCATTTTCCATTCATCCCAACAAAAAATTACAACAATATTTTCTCCCATTTACTTTATTCATATTTTCTACTATGAACAATTAATAATTTTTGCTCTCTTTTTTAAAACTACTAGTTTTACCACCAGTGCTATGCACGAGCCAAAATTTTTTCAAAAAATATGAAAATATTTTTATCACGAATTAAACGAAATTAAAAAAAATATGTAAACATTATGAAAAAACTATTGAAAAATTATGTATATAAACTTCGAAGGTAGACCTTGTATTAATAAGATTGTAATGATTTAAAGAAAATATTTCTACTTCTACATGTATCAATCTATCAATATACTGTAATGAAATGAAATGAGGGAAACAAAGAGAAATATTTTGTGTGTATACGATATACACACATAATAAATAAAACTGTTTGAAAAAATAAATTGTTTCACACATCTTCTCAACAAAATAGTAACAAACATATCTCTAACACCAGTAACTCATACATTTTGAGAGACTTCTTTGTAGACAACATTCAAAGTTGAATCACATCTACTATCATTCTCATCCCCACAAACTAAAATCTTCAAACCTTCACGACTTGTCACTCTAGATACAACAACATAAAGTTGTCCATGACTAAACACCGGTTTTTTCAAAACTAATCCAACATGCGAAAGAGATTGGCCTTGACTTTTGTTAATGGTCATTGCATATGACACAACCAATGGAAACTGGCGTCGTTAGAATCTGAATGGTAGCCTTGGATCAGACGGTATCAAGGACATACATGGTATCAAAACCTTATGACCAATACTATGCCCCCAAGACACGACCCTCCAAAACATAATCTCCTAACCGGGTAATTACTAATCTGGTGCCATTACACAAACCATTAGAATGATCTATGTTTCTTAACAACATCACATGAGTTCCAACTTTCAACATCAATTCATGATTAGGTGTACCTGAACACTTCAATTTATTCAAAAATTCGACTGAATGTATGTCATCAGAACCATTCGAAATAGAATCAGAAGCTGAAATGCTATCAGAGCTCAAATACACTCGACCCTGAGACTAATCCAACGCGATCATGAACTGGTTAACCTCGTCAACAATATCAAGCGTGGGAGCAAGTATAGCACGATCATGCAAACAATTGCTCAACTCCTCAGGATCCATATAAGAAGGATAAATCTTCTCAACAATGGTTTTAAGAGGATCTCCATTATTATACAATACAACATCAGACATAAGATCAATAACGACTTCACCATCATTCGGACCTCCACCTACTGAAGCAACCCAAGAAGAAAATTCCTTCAACTTAGAAGCTTCAACAGGGGATTCAAATCCAAGCCCCTTGGCCTAGCGGTAAAGGGTGCTGGATACCGCGTCTATCCTGGAGGTCTCGAGTTCGAACCCTGGGTGGCGTAATTTGTCTTTCCTCCTTGTTATAGGAGTTGATTTGTAATTTCCTCCTTCATATATATGATATAAATATATGAAGTTAATTTAAAAAAAAAAAAAAAAAAAAAAAACAGGGGATTCAACACTCAACAATCTCATGTTTTTGGTCAACCTTAATACTGTACAACTACTCCAAAGATATGAAGAATTAATCGTGGCATTCACAACACTCTGTCGACTCCCTTTAGGAACAACATGTAAAATTTGTCTAAAGTCACCACCAAAAACTACAGTTTTTCCACCAAACGGTTTGTCCATATTGGATTCACTACACACACGAAGAATATCTCTAAAAGTCCTATCCACGGCTTCTATGCAATGTTTATGAATCATCGGTGCTTAATCTCATATGATAAGCTTGGACCTTATGATAAGCTCAGGAAGATCCGTCCCTTGTTTTATATTGCACACTGAATCTTCATTCACATTGATAGGAATCTTAAAGCGTGAGTGGGCGGTTATACCTCCAGGTAACAATAGAGATGCTATGCCACTGGATGCAACATTTAACACAATACCTCCCTGCGAATGAATTCCTGCTGACAAAGACTTCCATATGAATGTTTTACCAGTACCTCCATAACCATAAACAAAATACATTCTTCCTTCACTTGAATTGACTGACGACATTATCGTATCATGAACATTACGTTGCTCATCCATGAACTTCGAAAGATATTCCAAATGTTCTCTCCCTAAAGCTTCACTATCATAACACAACTCATCGCTGACCAATGTATTCTGAGATGTTTCAAAATACTGGGATTCTGGATACGGCGTACCATGGTATTCTCGCAAACTTTTACCAATATTCTTCAACAGTTTCTCAATCTCAGCCAACACATAATTTTTAATTTCTTCATCATTCAGCACCAAACCTGGCGTAATAAATATAAGTATATTATTAGGGCGACAAAACATATTTACTAAATGTAAAAAATATGAAAATATGATGTCAAATAAACATTACCAGGTTGATTCCTCAATTTTCTTTGGTTATCAACAACGTCATCGGACAACTGTTTCCAATACTTTTGCCAAACCACATTCGGACGGGAAACAAATTATGATAACAACATACTCACAAATAGCAATCTCTGTGAACGGGCAGAGGACAAAAAAGAAGCCTCAATAATTCCATCAATATACTCTTTATCATCATCCAACAATCTCATAGCAAAGCATGCATCGCGAAATGTATCAATATGACGCCCCGAAATTTCGTTCCTTTCTTTCGAGATAAATCGGATTTATTAGCTTAATTAATTTCTCGTTTGGAAGCCGTAGAATTTTCGTTGTAATTTCCGATTTTGAAAAAAATTAAGTATTGCGTTGGGAGAATTAAAGTGCAAAGAAATTTACTTCAAGGATAAAAGTAAATGAAATACTCTTACTAGAGAAATACGGAACATACATGTGAGTAGTAAAGTACAAAACAAACTATACATTTGGATGCATGGAGCTACAAGTAAAAGTCCCTTTCAAGCATGGGAAACCCTTCTCAAGAGGGGAATGAAGTAATAGCTAGTCCTACTCTATTGGAATTGTAGCAGCCAAAAACTTAGATAAAAGTTAAGGTTGCTTTGGTCAAGGGAGCTACAGTAAGAGATCTTCTTTCCTCCCTCTTCTCCTCTCCATCTTTCTCAAATTTGTGCCCCACAAGATTCCAAATGCGCAGCCAAAGTACCTACAATATTTACACCAAAAGGGGTATTGGATTTTGACACATAAGTAAAGGGGAGGAGGCACAAGCCAATTAAGAAGAGAGATGTAATAGGAAAGTAGAGCAGCCAAGAGGCTGCAGATTTGGCAATAAGATCAACCCCAAAATTGTCCCTTTCCAAGGCTGCATGTTTGAGAAACTAAACCAAGCTGAGACAAGGTAATAGAACTCAGCCACAAGCCAAAAATTGAAGGATAAAGTTTGCTTCATCGAGACTCAAGGGAGCAGCCAAGGGAGGGAACCCTTTTCCCCCAAAACTTGCACCAACTTAGTATGAATGACATAAACATAGAGCCCAAAAGGAGGCCAAGTATGCAGCCCCAAAATAGCATCACAACCTCCCAAAAATCAGGCACAAGATGCCAATAGTTTGAGGGCTATATAAACAAGCCCCCTCACCACTCCCTCCTTCCCAGATTTCGACATTACCGCAAGAAGTGCAGTGAATGGGAGGGAAGAGGAGCAAGGGCGGCAAGAGATCAGTCCATAACCGAGAAAGGCCACCAAGCAAGGTAAATCGATAATACACCATTTGCATCATGATAGGCAGCCAAGTGCATAGCTCCAAGAACATAGATTATCACAAGGGAAATCATAGACAACTCAAGGACATAGGGAACTAAATTGCCACAAAGCCTTAGCATACATACTGCAGTAATCGAGTTCAAACGCCAAGAATCTCAATATCTCATAGCTACTGCCCAGCTCACAATAAAACCAAAGAGCAAGATTAAACTGGATCACAACTAGACAAAGTTCTTAATCACCAAAATATTGCATAACTCGACATAAATCGAGTAAGAAGGGAAAAGGGGGGGGGGGTGAAGAATTAGCTTAGGAAGGGGACCAGTCCGGCGACGGCAGAATCCCGGAAACTCGGCGGGGTAGCTACGGGTCGCGGCTGAAAGAGAGAGGGAGGCGACGCCTCCTCTCCACCGCCGACTTCGCCGAAAGGGGGGAGTACTCGCCGGAGGGAGCGAGCGCGAACTCCGGTGCATGTTGTGGCTGCCTCGCGAAGGAGACAACGGCGAACGGTGCGGGACGACGACGGTAGGGGCTGCTGCTCACGGCGCGGGACGACGGCGGACTCCGAAAGTGCTGTCGAGGTGGCAGCGTTTTGCCGGAGAACAGAGATATCGAGAGAGAGAAGAAATCGCCGATGTGTTCTTCTCATTTAGGGATCTGAGATTTAATTGGAAAATAGTGAACTAAAAGAGAGAGATGCCCGATTTGAGGGGGGGGGGGTCGGACTCTCTCCGGGCATGAATTCACCGGAGAAGGTGAGAAATGGAAAGGAGGCGAGAGGAAGAAGAAGACGCTGCAATGCTGTAATTGGAGATTTTTAGAGAAATGGGAGAATGAAATTGAGAAGAAGAATCGATGGAGTGGGGGAGTTTATTGGGCTGTTCTCTCCCTCACTCAATTTGTTTAATCTGGGCCAAATAATAAAATAGTATGATGATGATAGGTGGGCCAGTGAATCATTCTTTTAAATTAGTGGGCTTGGAAATGATTTATTTTGGGCTAGCAATGATTTAAATGAGAATGAAGCATTAGCCAACTTCAATTGGCAGTTGGGCCGAGGGTAATCGTTGGGCCTGGGAATTTATTTTGTCTGGTTGGGAATTATTTAAGGAATTAAGCTTGGAGCTTAATTAATCCCGAATAAATTATTGAATTACCGAAGACGGAAACTATTGAAGTTGAGACGCGAAGGGCCAACCGGCGTCGCCCCGCGACGCCATGGGTGGCCTTAAGAAAAATCCGAAGAAAAAGGATTTAAGAAGGGAATTTCCAAGAACCCATATTTTAATAAATAAATGCATAAATAATTGTGCTAGAGAAAATAGAATTTTTCAAAATTAGTAAAGAGAATAATTAAACTCTGTAGAGCAGTGAAGTCGAGTTAGGATTTAGAAAAAAAATCCTATAAGCCGAGACTAAGAGATAGATGCTATCCTATAGGATGCATGCATTCTTTTTTCTCAGGAAAATATTTTAAGTACTAATTAGCGTGCTACGCTATTTATTTTCAAAGGAGAAATTATTCAAGGGCAAGTGAGGTCAGACGAGAGTTGTTAATTGGAGATAAGCGTACCAGATGGGCTTTCTTTTAAATATCCAACACTATAGTGTGGATATAAAGCAAATACTCTTGAAGTTATGAAATATCATCTTTTCTCAAAATGGAGATGTGATTATTTTAAAGTTGTTGTCATGCCATAAAATGTTTGTTTTCAAGGCCTGCCTGATAGGGCTATATGCCGAGAGTTGGCGATGCCAAAATTAAGTAACGAATTTGGTTCCCAATAGGACCGCAAATCCTGTTCGGAATAATGTGCATAAGAGCCGTGAGCCATCCTAGAGAGGTTGGCCGGCGAGGGTGTCCGTTGAAGGTGGCCACCTTCACGGCACGAGTTTCTCAGACATGGTAGGAAATTTGAAGAACTTAGACTGCAGTCGGACTTTTAAGATCACAAAAGAATTTAGTATGCTCGGGCATTTTAAGAAAACCCCTGTGTGATACTGTTGATGGATGACAACTATATAATGTATGTTTTGTTTTCGGCATGTGTCCACTGAGTACTCCTGTACTCAGCCATGCATATATTTATAAATGTGCAGGTTGAACGTCAAAGGGAAGGAGAGTTGATCGGAGTCGATGCTATAAATACATCAAGTGGATTGCTCGACGATTCGTGTCTTCATACACGAAGTCGTTTAGTCAGGACCTATTCCGCTGTATTTTTGTTCACTGAGAATATCAAAGTTTACCATCGAACTCTGATTTAGTTGATATGATGAATTATTCTATTCTGAGAACTTGTAATCAAGTATTTGGCTTCTAATTCGCGGTATCAATTGATTGGCCTTTCAGCAAGTTTTCCTCGAACTCTACCCCCTTTCTATCCTCGTTTCTTTAATCGCCCTATTAGTCGCGAAATACCCATTCTTGCTATCCTCAGCAAAAATAGGGTCGTGACAATCATACTGAACATCATTAACAAACCTAAGATCTTCAAAGCAAGTAGCTCCTTTAATGACATTCAAAAGACATCTCAAGTAATACATATCACCATAACCAGGGGCAACATAAAACAACCTCCCAATCGAATAATGTTGCTTTCTAGGTTTCCAATGATTTTTCTTCCACACAAACTTGCTCGAAAATTCCCCATATGTCAAATTTCTTCCTTCAGAATATATCTTATTTGTCTCCATCCAACCTAAGAACTTACTCTCATGAATGGTCCTCCGACTCATAACATTATCTAATGAATCAGCTTCATCAAAAATGATGTGTTGTTCATTAGGAAGATGAAAACTCAACCGTTCAACTGAAGGATCCTTGTACTGAATTTCAAACCCAAAAATTCTCCAAGCAGCTTCGCAGGATGATACATATCTACAATCATAATACAAACTTACTTCATCAAGATTTCGTTCAACACCAGATTGGCAAAAAGATGTTGTAACCCTATCATAACCCTTATGTACATATTTGAACAAATACTTGATTGACCGGGACTGATTGCACCACTCAACATTAATATGACCACCATACTTCATAACGAGAAAACGATTATGAGGAACAACATATCTGTTATCCAAAGGTACACCATCCTTCACCACAAACCGACCATTATCTCTACTCCTATAAATTGGATAACCATCATCATCAACCGCTATATTAGAAACAAATTTCTTGGGATAATACTTAGTACAACGTCCATCACGCATGCAAGGGGACGATTTTCTCACAACACCACATGGCCCATGCATCATTAATTCTTTGACACACTCATGATAATAGGGATCAATCAATGGATCTGGAATTTCAGCAGATATAATTTCATCAATGCGTCGAGGATGAGGTTGTTTATCCTCATTACTTAAAAACAGCAAAATATGTACATGTGGCAATCCATGCTTTTGAAACTCAATGGTGTAAATAACTACATCACAATTTATAAAAAAAATATGGTTCAATAACAAAACAAAAACATTAAAATCATGTTTAAAAATAAAATAAAAATATAATAGAAAATAAACCTGCTTTAACGGCTCCAAATTTTTTTTACTCTTTACATTCCTTATGAAACCATCCAATATCACTTTAAACATCCTACTGACGATATCAGGGCGATCATCAGATTTTAAACCCCTGGATCCAACAAACCTACTAATCTCAGGCATTTAGGATTGCGCGTAAATGTTATAAAGAGGTTAGGATAGCCAATCCATCTACAAATAGCCATCGCATCTTGGTAATTCTGAATCATATATCGGGCACCACCAACAAAACTGGAAGGCAAGATTATTCGTTTTCCATGCCTGGAACTATCAGTTTCACCATGTAGAACGGCCTCCTCCAACCCGCTATAAATTTCAGCTTGCAATTTCTTCTGTTGTGTTCGTACATACGCCAAACGACCAAACTCAATCATAGTGTACGCATCAACAATAAATTGTTGAAACAATCGCCTCGCATACAAAATAATAGAACACTCGGAAACTCTGTCATGAATGCGGTACGAATAAAACTTTTTAGGGCTAACTCTCTTTCTGTTGCTCAATGAGGAAGCGACAGAATCGGAAAAACCTATAAATTTAGTATAACCATCCTCCCCATAAGGGAACAACAACAGATATTGCAATGAAAGATAAGAAGGATGAAGTTCACTAATGCATTGCAGTTTACCTGACTGTTTTTCGACAATAATGTCTCTATCACCTAACGCATGATCAAAATTCCCTACCACAAGCATGGCCACCTCAGATACAGAAGGCAGGTTATAAGTCCTTCCATCCCGACCTCTTTTACCAAGCAACCTCAATTTAACTTTACCAACACATTATACTCATCCAACATAAATTGTAGGTCACATCAATCTCAGAGTGAATATTATTAACAACATTCCTCTCCCCACAAAAATAACAAATACATTATATAAATTATAAAAAAATCAACTGAATATTAAGAGTAAAATCACACACACACAGACACACACACATATATAAATACCTCACAGACCCCATCCTACAATTGATCTCATTATTAGTGTCATAAATATACAACTGAGCAAACTTGGGACATGCACCATCCGGCGGTAGCAAACTACCAATTAAGTGGTAATTTTGACCATGTAACCAGAACACAGGTGGAGAATGACCGGTGTTCATACTATTATCAATTTTACCTCCCAAAGAAGTAAAACAAAACATAGAATTATATGAACGAATATTTTTCAAGAAGTGAACACTTTTGGCATCGTTAGAGAACATCAGACGCAATAAAACTTTAGGAGGTGTTATCTTGAAAGGAATCTCAATATTCTCATTAATACAACAAAGAGAATGTCTTGGAACCTTAGGTTTATTAGGTTTGCCAAGACGTTCTTCATACCAAAACATCACACCACAATGCGAACATGAGAACAAAGTATCACCAATATCCCAATAATCTACATATAGAAAAATTAATTAATTTAATTAATTGGCAATAAAAATAATGTTTTATTAAAAAACTAAACTAATTAATAAAATGGAACATTCTTACATGATAAAAAATTGATACAACACAATGTAAATAATGATAGAAATATACCTCCAGATTAAAACAAAGATGACGATACAACAATGCTCCCTTCTGTAATAGATGTACCAAGTTCATCACCAATAACATCACTTATAATAATAGGATTCTCAACAAATGTCATCTTATCTTAATCAATAAAATACTTAAATAAGGAAAAAAACCTAAATAATTTAAATTTCATTCTACATGATATAGATAAGTACATGATATTATGAATGAAATAAATCAATTCTTTCACTTTTTAATTAATATATAAACTATTAAATAAAAACAACAACAAAATATAATATAATTTTTTTCATATTTATTTAAAACTACAAAACATAATTATTTTTAATTATTATAAAATATAATTATAATGATTATTACAAATAAATGGACCAACACATGGAAATATATCAAAGAAAAGAATATATAAGCCCTATCCGATTTACTCAAGCCCAAACCCAAGCTAATTCTACAAAGTTTAATAAAAAAACACAATTATTATGTTTATTATATACAATGAAATGAACCAACACATGGAAACTTATACCCAAGAAAAGAATATATAAGCCTAAACCGATTTATTCAAGCACAAACCCAAGCCTATTCTACAAAAAATTAATATATAATCTTAAATTTTGTAGAGTACATCTTAATTAATAAAATACTTAAATAAGGAAAAAAATGTAAATAGTTTTAATTTCATAGACAATGATATACCTAATTACATCATATTATGAATAAAAAATAAATTATTTTTAATTAATACACAAACTATTAAATAAATAAATTCAACAAAAAATAATAAATCATAAAATTTTCAAATTTATGTATAAATATTAAAGCCAATTATTATACAACAATTATAAAGCTCTAATTACACCATTAAATCGCCCAACACATTAGATTTTTAAAATTGGCACATGCTTCTAAAAAATGGAGGCCCAAAAATCACGAGCCCAATATCAACATTATCATTAGTGAGGAACTAATTAGCTTAATTAGACTATATCACAATTAATTAACACACTTAGGAAATAAAAACCATATTTTATACACCATATATAAGACATTCTCTCCTCTCTCTCCTCCCTCCTTGTCGGCGCCTACTCGAGAACCCTAAAAACCAACGCCCGATTCGCCGAAAATCCGTCGCCTACCACCAAATCACCGCCGGAGACGACACTACTACACCTTACCAAGTCCATATCAACTCCTTACCGTTGTTAATCCAAAGATTTAGACCTAATCAACTACCAAAACAATCTCAAACCCTAGTTTTCCAACATTCAATCGCCGACGAATGGTCTCCTCGCCGACGGCTTACCGACGCCTCCATAACCGATTTAACTTAGACGACGGAGGGTGGTGTAAAATTCGATTCACAGCAGCAAAAAACCATTGATATACTACTCAATTACATCAAAATTCGGTTTCGATTGAAGGTATAACTGTGCTAAATTTCAATTAATATTCAAATATGTCGAACATTAGACCTATTCTGACCTTTTCATTGGCTTTTTTTTTTCAGAATCGTCGAAGTGGTGGAACACTTTCTACGATTTAACAAATAGATCGAAAATATTGGACAAAAAGACCACAAAAATTCGAAAAACCCAAATTAGCATGCCTGATAAGATAAGTTTCTTCACACTAAGTTCGTTTCATAAATATTTTCAGCAATTACATGTTCGAATGTTGTTGAGAGACTCTATTAGGCATAGATCTAAAATTGTGACCAAATATACACATTTTATATCACTATCAGATTTCAGATTGATGCAAAATACTTGGACAAAAGAGGATTTAAAAAAATTTATGAATCTGTGTAAGTGTAGATGTCTATTATAAATTATAAGGATGTTATGAAAATTTACATGAATCAAATGCTTTTTCTACATGAATTTCACTGCTGAACAAAGATAGAATTCACCACTTTGTAACCTTCTAAAAATCATTTTCAAATTGCTCAAAAGAAGAAGTAGAAAATCAGATTCTGTGAATTTATGAATTATATTGTAATATACATTCTATACATGCTGTGAAAGGAGATTATACTATACTGCAACCTTTTTTCCAAAAAAAGTACTTACAATTGTTTAATGATAGGAGAAAGCTTGAAAGACAATGATATATGCAAGAAGAAGAAGAAGGATATAGAGAATCTGCAGTCAATTCATCAAGGCAATCAGAGGTATAATACTCACCTGGGGCTTAGGGTTTAGGGTTTAGGCAATCAAAGGTATAATAAACCTAAGGCTTCAGTTGATAAACCTTCATAGGAGCAACCCTTTATAGTTGTGGAACTCTTCAACTTTTTCATTGCATACTCGCAAAAATGTAAAACACATAATACTACAATAGATGAGGCATTTATTTAAAAAATTTTGTTCTTAAAAAGGTGTTTACTTATAAAGCAACATAGATTCCAACATGACCTTTCAATTGCCAAAGTATTAGGGTTTGTGATTCATTTTGGGCTTAAAAACTACTGGATACAGAACTCGAAACCCTGGGATAAATAGACAATGATCTATTTCTAAGAATGATAGAAAAATTTAGATATGCCTACTATGATATGTATATGACAGTTAGTTTCAGATCTAAAATGTAGTAAATTAGAGCAAGATCTGATTTAAAAATATGTATCTCTGCAGAAAAGGAAATAAATAGCTTTATCTAATAGTTGAATCTGATATTGTATGCATATATGAAACAACAGAATATCTATTAGTATCTATTCTAATACATGTAGAAGATGACTGTCACTAAGACTTACACTTTTGATTTAAGGAACAAAAGAGTGTTTACTTGCCTTCCAAAGACATTTGCTATGATTTGTAAATGAAATCTACACACGCTTTTGTAAATGAAATCTACACACGCTGCAAGTAAAGTGAAAGAATTGGATCATGATTAAGAAATAAGAATACATGATATTAGATTTGCAATTTGATTTTCAAACTATGGAATTCTAAGTTGATATTTAATTTTTATGCATTACATAAATCCTCTCTGCATTATTAAGTTGAAATGAATACTTATTTATAACTATAAGAACAGATAGCAAATAAGAATTAAAAATCCAGTAGAAAGCATATTATTCACATATGATCTAATCAGAACAGATAGTAAATAAGATCAGAAAGCATATAAGAACAGCCATCAAATAAGAATAGATAGCACATATGATATTATTCTTATTTCTATTGAACATTTTAAAATCATTATTCACATCTGATCTACTTAAAGGAAGAAAAATCCAGTAAAAGAGATTACAAAGAAGAAAGCAGAAGAGTCTAGCTAAAAAATAGAATCACTAAACATTATAATATAATTTTAATCATGAAATCAATTGTCTATACATATAACAGGAAAAGAGTTAGTCAATAAACCTCTATTTAATATAATAATGCAGTTGGAAAGATTAAAAAGAAAGAATACAATAGAGTCTAGCAAAAAAAACCAAATTAGTAAACCCTTTACTACTTTTACTAACTGGAATGATTATGTTCTTTTATCTTACTTAAGATTCAAATAAGTCCAGCGATGACTATGCTATATGATAGAAAACCAAAAGAAAGATAAACTAATAACTGATAAAACTTCAACCATATAAATACTTCAACAAAAACAACCATCAACCATCATTAGAAATAAAATTCAACTTAGAAATGTTTACTAATACCAAAATAGATAATGACCCCAACCAAAATCCAGACCTGCTACCTGATGTAACATAATCCAACTATTAAACCTCTAAAAACCTAAGATGACATTTCAGAAATGTTCAAAACACTTAAGCAAGAAATAAAAAACAGATAAACTTTTTAGATTTCTCAAATCTAATCAGCACCAGACAAATCTTGAGTGTAGCTGACAGAAGCCTCATCTTCATCTTCAATCACATCCACTTTCTTCATCTTCTTCTTCTTTATCTTCTCAAAACAAACATCATCACAGCTATCAAACTCATCTTCCAAGCATTGCTTCACACTTCCTTCAGCAATCCATTCAATCCCATTTTGTTTAGTAACAATTGATAAATCAGGTGTTACAAAACCTTTGCCAAAGACCTGAAAAAATCCATAAATGAGAAACTCAGTTGCCCTAAGACATATGTAACAGAGGTCAGCTTATTTTTCTTAAAAAAATACCTCCACAATTCAGATCCAAAGAGTAAATCAACCAACTTGACATCAGTATTGAGAACTTGTGATGCAATGTTATGAGGAACAAATTTCTCAACCACTTCTGGAATATTACAGATTTTGTTAACCATATATGGATATCTACGATAATATTCCTTTCTATTCCTACTTAGAATCTTAAACAACACTTCTTGACCCACAAGCAGCTCCTCGATCTTCTTAGGAACATACTCCATAGCACAATTCTAAAACAACAATAAGACACATTAAAATAGAAAATATAACTACTACTGAAGCTAAACTTTGATTTAAATAGGCAGATTACCTCCATATTACTCCCTATCAAGTCATTCACCTTTTTTCCAATAAGTTGAACAACTTCTCTATCCCACAGCAAAAGGGATGCATTACTTGAGTCATCAACAATGTTCACAACAAACCTGAACCTAGATAAGAGGAAAAAGGTATTGAATTTAAAAACTTCTTGCAAAATACTCCCTCCGTCTCACGTTACTTGAGTCGTATTCCTTTTTGGGTTGTCCCAAATTACTTGAGTCATTTCCTTTTTAGGTAAAAATTAGGAAATTTTAATAAACAATTAGCTCGAATTAATCTATCCCTTATTGTAATTAACAAATTAATCTCTCTGACACCCACTCACCCACCACTCACCCGTAACATTCATTTTACACATTCTTCTTTCTCACTCTTCAATCATCCTCTCCAGTTTCTCTCTCTATTCGAATATTGAATCCCTAAATTTTGCTTCATCTATGCAAAAAATCTCTACATTCCAGAGGTGAACTCCTATTTTTCTCCTCCATCTTCACGACTCTCTACATCTGAGAGGTGAAACCCTAAATTTTTATTGGGTTCTCTCTTTAGTCTCTCTCTTCCGCCTACTCTGCCCTCTTGGTTCTCTCGGATCTACCATGCCCGGCTAGAGGATTTGTCAAGGTGGATGGATTAATTCTTGTCTCCCACGCACGCCGATTATAAAAATTTACATCTAGACGTTTGGTGATATTTTTGGTGAGATTCTAAAAATTTGGTGAGATTCTAAAAATTTGCATCTAGACCTTTGGTGAGATCTTAAAAATCCAGCATAGATTGACATAATTGTTGGGATGGATACGAGTGTTAGATTTTGTTTGGTTATGTTCTTGTGTTGTTTGTGCTTGGATTGAATTATGTTATAAGCTTGGGTAGAATTGTGTTGTGAGCTTGGATGTGATTGTTAACAAAATGCATTCTTTACAAAAAAATATTCTTATCAGCAAATGCATTCCTTACAAAAAGAGCATCAGGCGTCTTTACAAAAACCAATATGCATTCATCACAACTCTGCATCTTTGCAAAATACCATATGCATGTTGACAAAAAAACCATTATGTCTCCTTTCTAAAACAGCTCCATAAAGCTCCTCTACCTCATTAAACTTCCATACCCAAAGCTCTGGCAATCATTTCAAGTCCATCAATGCATCCCTGGTCTTTCAAATATGAAATGCATTCAATGGCAAGCTCCTTTGGGATTTCTAAGTTATGAGGGAGTTATGCTACTCTTCTTAAAGCTTCCTTTCCCATATGGGAAAGTTTGTAGCTGTTATGTCCTCTAGCCTTCATGATCTCAACCATGCAACCTTGTACTGACAGGAACACATTGTCTAATGTTACAACAGATAGGTCCTCAAATGATTTCTCAATCGCCTTAACCAAATCATCAAGTGTCTTGCATGCAGTCTGCAATTGTAGTGATTGTATTGCTCTAAACCACCCTAAATCATTCACATTAGTGTCGGGTGAGTTTGGAGGTTGCTGCACAAGTTTCATAGTGAAACCATTTTGATTTGCAGCAGCCCTAAAATCAGGATCATCGTCCAGAATGTGTGACTTTGCATTGTCTTGTTGGATATATATGCACTTACTTGCACCTTCTGGCCATTTTTCAATTATTGCTGGTATGATCTCAATGCATGAATCACATTAGTCTATTCATTAAGATATTGATCAAATGCATGTACGTAGTGCGAAAATTAAAGGCATAAAAGTAATGCACATAGTATTACCTTATTGATCAAGAATTCCTTCGTCACAACCTTTGTTATGCTTTCGATAGGCTTAGTCTCTATAGTTCCTGCACTTCTATTTTTGCTTTTTCTCTTGGCTGGAACTTGTTTTGTGAAAGGAAAAATTCCAATCTTTCCGTCAAACAAAACCTCTCCATTTTCTGAAATTAGTGGTCTAGTAACAGCAGGCATGAACATAATTTTTTAAATGAACTTTTTGTTTTGACATGTCCTATGTGGCTCAACCTCTCCCGGTGCCAAGTAATATCGTTGAGATCCTTTCGTAATATAGAACCACTTTTCATCTATGTGGACAGTGTTGTGCATGTTCCTAAACTTGATTGTGTTTAAAACCCTGTCTAGTTCTAAAGCTTCTAGGGAGAACCTTAATCTTAGCAGCTTGTTAGGGGCGGTTAAATCAGGGCGTATAGCTAAAGTGTGAGATCTGATCAGCCCTGCTTTCACCCATCTCCAAACTGTTGATTTACTGCATCCTAGTCCAATAGCTATACTTCTAATATTGCATCTTTTAGAAAAGTTCAGACCTTGAAATAAAGTAAGATCAAAGTGAATGACTTTTGAGTATTGTCTAGACTTCTTACCATTTACTAACTGGATTGCTTTTCCACTTTCTTGTTGCTTCTTTGCAGCATTCCAATATCTTGTGCATGTCTGCCTTGATATCGAGAACTTAAGTTGAGCTTCTTTGAGTGTACCTCGTGGTGGTTTTCCTTTGATGCAACGTTCGAGGATGAATTGAACCACTTGGTTTCGTTGTTCCGAGGAGTATTCACGAGGCCTCATCCTCTCTTTTGTTTCTGTTTTGATCTTTCCAGTTTGACAGGATGCGTGAATATCAGATTATGTATTTATAGGCAGTAAATGCTTAAATTAGGCGCCAAGTCTGTAATTGTTTTGCTCTTTTAGTTCTGCCGCCATTTACAGAATTTGGGAGGTGGATTTGTAATCTATTTTTGGTTCTACCGCTAAGTAATGAAACTTTATTAGACTTGATTCGACTTTTGGTTCAAATAATTATGGATATATAAATTGAGTTGTAATCGCAGATTTCAAAAACGGCGCATAAAAATTAAATCGATATTATAATTGAAACAACTAATCTACTTAATTACACAACCCACTTAAAACACTAATCAATCTCCGTGTCTAAAAGAAATGCCTCAAATAACTTGGTGACGGAGGGAGTATAAGAAAAGAAACCAAAGACACACCAAGAAAAATAATGCCGAAATCCGAATATAATGCCGCCGTTTGTCATATTCATCAAGCAACCGCGTTTTTCATCTTAATTTAACTCTAATAAACTCAACACCAGTAACGCACCGCCGCGTGTCACTTTCAATCCAACCGCTCCCCTTTTACTAATTCTACTATTCACATTTACGCGTAGCGTACATCTAAAAAAAACCTATATGTATACCGCCAAACAAAATAAAATTCCAATATAAGAAATTCAGAATCCAATTCGAATTCGATACACCTTTTTCCCCCTTTTCTCTCAGAAACACTTTTGCGCCTTCCATGGGTGAAACCAAACAGCCGCACTTAAACGGGGCATACTACGGCCCCTCCATTCCACCGCCGTCCAAACCGTCGAAGAGCTACCACCGCCCCGGCCGCGGCGGAGGCGGATGCTGCTGTAACCCCTTCACCTGCTGCTGCGGCTGCCTCATGAACTGCCTCTGCACCTGCATCTGCCAGATCGTCTTCTCCATCCTCATCATCGTCGGAGTCATCGCCCTCATTCTGTGGCTCGTTTTCCGCCCCAACGCCGTCAAATTCCACGTCACCGAGGCCTCGCTCACCGAATTCAACATCAACAACAACACGCTCCACTACAATCTCGCGCTGAATCTCACGATCCGCAACCCGAACAAGCGCATCGGCATCTACTACGACCGGATCGAGGCGAGGGCTTTCTACCAGGGCCAGCGATTCTCCACCGTCGAGCTCCAGAACTTCTATCAGGGGAAGAAAAACACCACCGATTTGAGCGCTGAGTTCAAAGGATCGCAACTGGTGCTGCTCGGAGCGAACGAGATGTCGAAATACAACGACGATCGGAGCGCCGGCAGGTACGACATCGACATCAAGCTGTATCTGCGCATCAGGATGAAATTTGCGTTCGTGAAATCCACCAGAGTGAAGCCGAATATCGATTGCGATTTCAAATTTCCGTTGAGTTCGAACAGCACGGCATCGGAGGCTTACGAGCCGACGAGGTGCGATTTCGATTGGCGTTAAGCTTCTTATTACCTCTTCAATTGATTATCGGCGCGTTCATCGTTTCTGCTGCTTCGATTTTTTTTTATATTCTATGATTATCAGTGCTACTATTATTCTTTTGTTTTTTATGCACATTATATTTAGACGTATTTGTTCTTATCTTTCCATTTCTGCTATGTGAATAAATAATGAGTTTTATATTCTGTTAAGTGTTTATTGTTTTATTAATTTGATGCGTTGATTGCAATGGATTGGGATTAGATAGTAATTTAGTAGGAAAAACCTTAGTCAATAGTAGCTGGTGTTAATTAAGTGAGCAAGCAACGACCACAAATTGTTAAATTTGCCCGTTAGAAGGTTCCTAAGAGCATCCACATACGTGCTCTTGCCAACAAGCACGGATATGGGTCCGGCCTACTTTTTCTGCCTGCTCTTAAGCAAGAGCACAACACCCACATCCGTGCTCTTCTGCAAGGACGAGCACAAGGGTTCCACCATTTCATTATTCAATTTAAATAAAAACATTTCCACAAAATTAAAATACATTAAAAATACCTGGAATAATATTACAAATTACAAAAAAATTTAAAATTACATAAATAAATTCCTAAAAAATAAAAATTGCATAATTAAAATACTAAAAAAAAATTACATACTTAAAATCCTAAAAAATTAAAATTACATAATTAAACTCCTAAAAAATAAAAATTACGTAATTTAAGCGTAAAAATGCCCCCGGGGAAGACTAGTCATCATCCGGCAATACCCCCAACGTTCTTTGGAGACCCCGTATCATCGCCACATGCGATCAAAGTTGCTCGGGGGTCATATTTGACCTATGGCCAAATTGAGTTGGACCAAAACCCCCACAACGAGTTGGTGGGGGGTTGAGGTGGCACATAGGGAGCGGGAGAGGGAGCCGGTTCGAGAGCGGGGGCGGATGGAGTCGAGGCGCGACGGCGGTTGGCCGCCACCTTCTTCCTTCCTTGCGGTCGACGTTGGGAACCGCTCTGGCCGGCGTCGGGGCTACCCAAGTTAGCTCCGGCAAGTTGGCTAGCCACGTCTTAGGAGCCGGCGTCGGATAGGGATACCGACCTTGACCGTTTGGAGGAGCCGCTAGAGGATGATGTTACGCCTCCCCTATACTTCGGATGCGACCGCGTCTCCTGCCAAATATTGATGTACTTGAACGGCTTGTAGTTCATGGATTGGTAGGTCGACAAGGCGGAACTGATAATGTCGACCTCGCTCCGGCCGCTCCCCGCCGACCGCTCTTCCTGGAGGTAATACCCCTGGAACTTTTGGATTTTTTCGTTGGCTCTGTTTATGGCGTTGCGCACCATACTCTCGTTGCGCTCGATTGTTCCAGCCGGCCGGTTTTCATTGTACCGGCGACAGATGCTCCACCAATAATGATCGCCAGATTGGTTCGTGCCAACCTCCGGATCTTCGGAGATTGACAAGAACGCTTTGAACAATTGCTTCATCTCCGCCGGAGTGTACGGTGTGCGGACACCGCGAGTAGGAGGAGTTGGAGTTTGGGAGGGGTCGCTCAACCTCGTTCTAGGCTCGGGTGTGCATCCGTATTGCTCTTCGGGGCATCTTGGTCATCGATCGGGTAAGGCCGGTAGCCACCAGGAACTTCCGAACCTTGGGTTTGAGGAGGGCTGAATATTCCGTTTCCGGACTAGGAAACAGTTGTGAACCGAACCAATCAGGGTTCCAACCGTGGGAGCCGAGAGGGGTGAATCGCCCTGGCTGGACATTGTTTGGTTGTAAGAGTAAGAGTGAAAGAAAGATTGAGAATGGAGAATGAAAATGAGAGAATTTAGATGAGAATTGTGTAGTGTGGTGTGGAAGTGGGTGTATTAATAGATGAAAATGTGTATTTTTGGGAAAAAAATTTGAAAAATAAATTAAAAGTGGGTAGAAAATGGATATAATTTATTGGGAAGTGGGAAAATATTTTTTTTTTTATTTTTAATCATATTTTTTTAATTAAAATCCGATTTAAAAAAATTTTAAATTACCAAAGGCTATGCCATTGGCCAATAGGAAGCTGTCACGTCGCCTGCTCGTTGACACGGACATGCTCGATGCATCGAGCAGCGCCGTGCCAGCGGCAAGAGCGCAGCGGCGGACAGCTTATCCGCGCTGCTGGCACGGACGGACGGACGGACGAGCTTATGCTCGCCGATGTGGATGCTCTAAATCCTTCAAAATTTAAAATTTTGATTTCACTGACAAATTCAATTATGATGGAGAGAGAATAATACGTTTTATTCTTTGCTCAAAACATGTTGTACTGCGGACATTAGTAACTCATCCGAGAAAACAAAATCCTTATTACTTATCCACTTAATAATCAGATCAGATTTTTCAAAATAATATTTCAATTAGCTTTCCATAATTTTACATTAAAAATAGAATAAATTATCAGAAAAGATATGAAATTTAGTCAATTACAATTTACGATGTTAAAAATAGTTAATTATATCATAACTTAAACATATTTTCAATTATCTTAATAGACTTAGAACATCTCCAAGTAAAAAGAGGTAATTGGAGAGGTAAAGTTATATAACTACTATACTTATCTTTTTTCATGAACAATTATTTTCCAAAAGAAAATATATTTAAGAGGGTATTATACATTTTTCCATTTAGTTGAGGTATCTTTACCTCTCCATAAAATCTTATAAATACCATATTTACCTTCTTTCATGTAAAACTATTCTCCAAGGGGAAAGATATTTGAGAATATATTACACTTTATGTTCTTTAATGCATTTTGTACTATTATTTTATTTTTTAAAATAATTTACCTTTCTATATATTTTATTCCTTTGCAATGAGATACATTTTGAAAGAGTATATTTC
Organism: Salvia splendens; assembly: GCF_004379255.2. Lineage (NCBI taxonomy): Eukaryota > Viridiplantae > Streptophyta > Magnoliopsida > Lamiales > Lamiaceae > Salvia > Salvia splendens. The sequence continues at coordinate 21,833,052 of NC_056035.1, forward strand.
ACTTTTTAAAGAGGTAAATAAATGATATACTTATTTTATTTACCTTTCCTTAGTGGAGATGCTCTTAATTTAAATTTAGAATAAAATTATGTATGATTTTAAAGTCAAAATTTATATTTTTCCTGCAAATATATAAATCACTAACAAAAGTCATTTGCTTAGTATGAAATGAAATATATAAGCATATGACAGAGGCTCGGTACAAGTATTTCCGGTTTAGAGAGGATGCGAGCGGTAGACCCGGTCACTTGCCGATACAGAAATGCACCGCTGCAATCAGACAGTTGGCCTATGGAGGCGTGGTCGACATATTCGGCGAGTATCTTCACATATGCGAAATGACTGTCCGCAAGTGTCTGATGAATTTATGTCGGGGCATCATCCACATATTCAAGGTTACGTATCTTCGAAAGCCTACCCCTGACGACTGCCAAGTTCTGATGACTACGCACGGGAGGGTGCACGATTTTCCCCGAATGTTGGGCAGCATAGATTGTATGCATTGGGAATGGAAGAACTGCCCCGCCGCTGGGAAAGGAGGTACACGACCGGCTTCAAAGGCAAGAATCCCACGATGATCCTTGAAGCCATAACTGACTACCGACTGTGGATTTGGCATGCGACAACCAATACGATATGGGCTACTATTTGGGCCCGACCATTTTTAACGAGCAGTGCCTTAGCGTGGGCCCGACCATCAGTTTTGTCACCAACGACAACCAATACGATATGGGCTACTATTTGGCTGGTGGGATATACCCTAGGTGGCCCATATTTGTGAAGATGATCAGATGCCCAACAGATCCAAAGAAAAATTTACTTTGCGCAACGACAAGAGGCAGTGCGCAAAGATGTGGAGCAGACAATTGGTGTGCTCCAGTAGCAATGGGCTGCAGTGAAGGGTCCAACACGCCTGTGGTATGCGGACTGCATTGCTAATGTCATGTACGCATGTATTATTATGCACAACATGATAGTAAAAAATGAAGGTCCAAAACTCACTGATTGTGACGCTGAAGATGTTGCCGGCCCAAGCCACGGTATGGCCACCGCCTCCGTACGAATGGGGATACCCAGGGGGGGACGCCGAAAGGGTCCAAGCAGTTGCTGATATGCGCCAGCAAGAAGCCCATATTCGACTCCAGCATGACATAATTGAAGAGTTATGGGCACGTAGGATTGCACGTTGATATCGTTTCTAATTTGTTTGAATGGTTGTTTAATTTTTTTATTGCATTAGACTTTTTTTTCAATTTGTACTAGGTTAACTTTTTTATTTTACGAAATTATGTTTGCGCTTTCTCTGTATTTGTGTTCAATTTTAATTCCGTATTTGTGAATTTATTTGCTTGGCTAGGGAGTTAGCTAGCCTATTGTTGGGCTGTTGTTTGGTTAGCCTATGACTAGGCTGTGGGGAGTCCATGATGATGTGGCAGGAGGACTTTTTTGGCTAGCCTATGGATGCTCTAAAAAATGTAAAGAATAGTGGGTTGAAAAGGTTAGTGGAATATGAGGTCCACTTTTTTATATTGGTTTTGTAATAGAGTGTTAGTGAAGTGAGTTAGTGGAATGTGAGACCTACTTACCATTTAAGTGAAATGTGACTCTTATTGTGAAACGGACCGGAATGACAAAATGTGACTCTTATTATGGGACGGTGGGAGTAAATAGTACTTCCTCCATCCCATCATAGACGCGTCACTTTCCTTTTCAAAGTATTCTATCATTCGTGAATTATTTCCTTTTTTAAAAAAATAATATATTTTCATGTTATATCTATAAAATTATCAATAGCATATTATGATATTTAGCATCTTATATGTCTTAAATCATCAAGATAATCAAACGTTTCATGTTTAAATAACATCATATAGCATCAAGTAACATTACTAACCATATTAACGTGTTCGATAATAAACAGATGCACGTAAGACCGACAACCATTTAGCCCAATAATGGACGCATATAGCCTGGATAGGGTGAAAGTCACAATCCCACACCATATAGCCAATAGTGGGTACATATATCTGTACATGGCGAAAGTCACCACATCGTATCATATAGCCCAATAACGAGTGCATATAGCCTGAATAGGGAAGAAACTATCATGTCATACCATATGGCCTAAGGCCATCCGCAACGCTGTCTCTTATCCGTCTCTTAACCGTCTCATCTCTTAACTATTCATGGGCCCTACTGTACTTTTCACTCCATCTCTTAACTAAGAGACGACACCTGCAACCCTCCATCTCATATCCGTCTCTTAACCATCTCATCCTTTAACTATTCATTCAATTTCATTTTTTATTTTTATTTCCAACAAATTCAATTAATAAAAACACACTTCATTAAATAAAATAAAATTACAACTTAAAATCCTAAAAAAATATACATAACTAAATTTGTGGCAAAATAAATAAAAAAAAGACATAATTTCAAATACATTTTATAGAAATTATAAAAACTAATCCGCTGGCGAATCATCCCCCGAAGGCGGTGGCGGTCCACCGAATGGAGGCGGAATACCAAGTTGTCCCGCCAGATACACAATGCCGGCATGATGGGCTTGATATTGGGCGGGCGTCATCCGGGAAGTGTCCACCATCGTGGCGGTGAAGTACATGGACATTAGGGAGGAGGGCGGCCCTTGGGAACCCGTCTGGCTTGATTCGTCTCGGCCCCTCCTCCCTCTAGCCTCCTTCGCTGCCTTGGTCCCTTGCGGCCGACGGCGCACACGGGAGGACCCCCTGCATCGTCTGTCGTGCCCTCAACCTCCTGCGAGGCAACCTCTTGTGCGGCGCTGCCTGAACCGCCCCCATTAGACGAGTATTGGCCACCCGCCGTGTGCTTCAGGCGTTTCGAGGTCGAGCCCGTGCTGGACTGGACATTGCCGGCCAATCTTTTGACGTGTTTGACGGCCTCCCAAACATCGACATGTTTGAATTCTTTGTCGTTGTCATCGAAATAGACTCGAAAAGCCGATCTCAGAATCTCGGCTCCAGTGGCTCCGCTTTGGTAATGAGCCGCTTCATTCTTGTAGAGGCCGCAGAATTTTTTGACCTCTCTGTCGACTCGGTCAAAATGACTTCGGAGCTTCTTTAATGTGTGGCGGCGGGACCCCTTCGGCTTAATCTCGTTGTAGGCCTCGGTGACCTTTTTCCAAAAGCACTTCCGGGATTGTTGATTCCCGACGATGGGATCGTATGAGACGCTGATCCAGGCGTTGTACAGAGCCATCGTGTCCTTGCGGCTGTACGAATGACGGCCTACATCCTCCTCCTCCTCCTCCTCGGCCGCCTCCTCCTCTTCCTCCACGGCGTCGAATGCCCTGGAGCTTCCATCGCCTAGTCCTCATTCCGGATTGGGTTCATCCGGATAATCCTCTCTAATTTAAGATAATCCCTGCGAATACCTTGGGGCGGAGGGACGAGCGTATGCATCCACATCAAAATGGGGTGGTTGGTACCCCGCCGGGGTTGACGAGCCTTGGGTGCCCGGCGTCGACAAACCGGAACCGGAACCACCTAAGACATTGTACATGCCCCCATGTCGCCAAATGCGTTGATGTCAAACCCACCGGAGCCGCCAGAGTTTCCGTCGTCGGACATTTTGTGATGAAAATTGGAGAGGTTAGATGAAAATTGGAGAGGAAATGGAGATGATTTGGGAAGAATAGATGTGTGTTTGTATGTATAATGAGGATGAAATAAGAGTATTTATAGAGTAAAAAAAGAAAAAAATGGTCGAAAACGGTAACATTACCGTTTGAATTTTTAATTTTTAATTTTTTTTATTAAATTTGAATTAAAAAAATGATTTATTGCGTCAGCGTGACGAGCCCACTCGCGGGCCGGCGAGTGGGCGTCACGCCTAGCGCCAGCGCGCGCCAGCCGTTTCGGTGGGACGGGCGTCTCGGCGAGACCGGGATGAGACTGGACGCTGCAACGCGTCTCGCTGCCGTCTCGTCTCGGAGGGACGAGATGCGAGACACCCGTGCGACGCGTTGCGGGTGCTCTAATATCATGCACACATAGCTTGTATAGGGCGAAGACCACCACGTCACATCATATAGTCTAGTAGCGGGCGCATATAGCCCGTATGGGGTGAAAGCCATCACATCATACCATGTAGCCAAATAGAGGGCACAATACAGGGCGAAGACTAACTTGCCCGTTTCCTAACTAAATATTCATAAATTCTAACTTCAAAAATTTCTCATGTATATGTTTAACATGCCCGATTCCTAACAAACATAAAAACTCCATATTCATAAATTCTAACTTAAAAAACTAACTAGGATTATATAAATAATACTCCATATTCATACCTTGATTAAGCAATGAGCGGCGGTTACATAAATAATACTACCTCCGTCACACAATACAAGTCATATATAGTGTGGGAATAAGTTTTAAGAAATGTAAAGAAAAAGCCTCACTTATACGTATTAGTTTTATAATAAAATGTGAGTGGAATAGGTTGGTAGTGTTAACCTTGCATCTCAAAACTCTAAGTGTGTGTAAAGATAGTGTGTTGAATTCCACATGATCGTACAAAGAGCCACATCAACCAAAGTCTCCAAGCTGGAAGGATATCCTTATGAAACGTACTTGGATAGAATTGAAGAGCAATAAGTGTTGATTAAATATTGGAGAAACAATCGTTTAGGATACCCAGTGATCTGGCAGATTTGTCTTTTGCAATTCTTTTGAATTTACTTTATAATTCCAGATTTGTCTCTTTAGCTATATATATAGCCATTGTTGTATCGGTTGCCTCATCTCTTGGAGGCATAATGAATTCACTCAATACTAATGAAGCTACAAACCATAAAAAAAGAAGCTCTTCCCATGAGTGAATATTTGAGTAAAATCAAGACGCTATGTGATCTTCTTTGTGCTGCAAGTTGCAAAATCTTGGATGAAGACCAGATCTTACATATTTTGGGAGGACTAGGCAATGAATATGACTCTAAAATGGCAGCTATAACTTCCAGAGGAGATGTGTGGACTGTGCCGCAGGTGGCATCCCTTCTTCTTAGTTTTGAATCCAGACTTGAAACAACTAAGGAATCAGAGCCTTTGTCCTAGTGGCAAAGACCTTAGACTTTATAGTATGAGGTGACGAGTTAGAACCCTCTTGACGAGTTCAAATTTTTCTTTAAAAAAAACAACTAAGGGATCCACTGAAGGATCTCAACCCTTATTCAATCTGGTGCAATCTACTGCGAACAAGAGAGAATGCTATAGCCAACACAATTTAGGCTGTAGAGGAGGCCACTACAAAAAATACGACGGAGGTCGTGGCAACGGTTTCAAAGGGGGGGAGATGAGGATTTAGAGGTAGAATGTCCAACAATAGGCTCTCTTGTCAGTTGTGCGAGAAGCCTGGACACAATAGGCTCTCTACAAGTTCTTCCTGCACAAAACCTCAACTCCTTCCAGTTCAAATTCAGTCAAGAGCTCAAGCACCATTCCGACAGCTTGCTCAGTTAGCCTTGTACCTCAACCTTCTGTTTATTTGCTTCACCTTGTACTAGTCTAGAGTTATGGCACAAAAGGCTCGGTCACCGCGCTTTCATTCTTGCTGTTTAGCTAAAAGTCATTGCCTGCCATATTCTTCCTCCGTATCTACTTATACTTAGCCGTTGTAGCTCATCCATAGTGACCTTTGGAGGCCTGCCCCTGTGGCCTCTAGAAATGGCTTCTGACTATGTGACTTTTGTTGATCAATTTAGCCGCTTCACCCGGATTTATCTTCTGAAATTCAAGAGCGAAGTATATAATGTTTTTAAACACTTGAAGAGTATGGTTGAAACTCAGTTTAGTACCAAAATTAAAGCCATTCAGAGTGATTGGGGATATGAGAGTATCTAGGACTCTCTTCTTTCCTTCAAGATTTAGGTATTATTCATAGAGTTTCATGTCCCTACACCCCTCAACAAAACGGCATGGCTGAGAAGAAGCATAGACATATTGTGGAGATGGGTTTGGCTCTCTTAGTACAATTAGACTTGTGTTCTTCATTTTGGGATGATGCATTTATCACATCCACATTCATTATCAATCGTATCCCCTTGCAAACCATCCAGTTTTCCACTCCCTATTGAAAGTTGTTTCTAAAATATGGAATTTTAAACCAAAAATCTACACTACTCAATCTGTGTTGATCCTTCTCTCACCATTCCAAAATCTTTCCTCGTTGCTCTCCTTATTCCTCTCTGGAAAGCAGCTATGAAAGCTGAATTCTTAGCTCTCATCAAAAACAAAACATGGACTCTCACTGGCAAGAACCTCATTGGTTGTATATGTAGGGGTGAGCATTCGGGTGAAACCTAACACTATCAGACTTATTATTAATATTGTTGTGACTATGGTCTATCACGCACCTTGATGTCAACAATGCATTTCTCGATGGTAAATTGGATGAGGAATTTTACATGAAGCAACCACTTGGTTTTGAGCAAGGATCCATCTATGGTATGTAAACTGAACAAGTCTTTGTACGGGCTTAAGCAAGCCTCACGATCCTGGTTCCTAACAATAAAATCAGTGCTACTATCGTTGGGTTTCTTGCAGTCTAAGGCCGATACTTGTTTGTTCTTCCACAAGGTTAATTCTAAAGTTGTGTATCTCATTTTTTACGTTGATGATATGTCGATCACATGGAATTCTCCTTCAGCCATCAAGAAAGTTTTACATCAAATCAACTCTCACTTCTCATTGAAGAACTTAGGGGAAGTGACACAATTCCTTGGAGTGGAGGTTTCAAAGACAGCTCAAGGTCTTCACCTTTCTCAAGCAGCATACATCAGAGAATTACTTGAAACGGCTAAGATGACAGATGCTAACAGCTATCCTACTCCGATGCTATCTGACTCAAAGCTTAGCAAATTTGAAGGAGAGCCAATGTTGGATGGAAAACTATACCGAAGTGTGGTTGGGGATCTACAATATGCAACTATAAGTAGACCTGAAATCAGCTTTGCAGTGAATAAAGTGAGTCAATTCATGTCATCTCCCTTGGAGAGTAGTAAAAAGAATCTTGAGGAATCTTGCTGGATCTCTTGATTACGGAATTCACATTCAAAGATCAAACTTACTGCGTTCTTTGATTCTGACTGGGCTTCAGATCAAGATGATAGAAGGTCGACTACTAGTTATTGTTGTATTTCAGAAGCAACCTTGTGTTATGGTGCTCTAAGAAGCAAAAAGTGGTATATCGATCAAATACAGTATAGAAGCCTTGCCCATACAGTGTCAAAAGTTACTTGGCTTGGATACATTCTAACTGAATTAGGGATAAAGCTTCCAGCAACACCTATAGTTTGGGTTGACAACCTCAGCAAAATTGCTCTAGCATCGAATCCAGTACTGCACTCAAGGGCGAAGCATATCGAGATTGATCTACATTTTGTAAGGGATAAGGTGTCATTGAAGCATATAGATTTGAGGCATGTTCCTTCTCTCGGGAACCAATTCTTCTCTAGACTCCGAAACAAACTCGGTTGTCTTCGCTCAAATTGCGGGGAAGTGTTAACCTTGCATCTCAAAAACGATACATCAAGTAAATTGGTGCTTCTATTTTTGAGTTCGCGGTGCGTCGAGTTTTTGTTAATCTCCTCACCGCGCACTGTGTCGTTTTGGGTAAATGTTCAGTAACGAGTGTCTAATATGCCCAGCTTTGTTGATTTGCAGACTGAAATACACAAAACCAAGGCTTGGCATCAGTGAGTTTGGTTCTGTACCTGACGTCGTTGTGAGCATAGCTCTCTATGTACTTTTCATTTCGGGCATAGGGTTCACACTCGGTCACTAATCGACAGCATCGTTAGCGCTAAACATTTGGCCCTGTAATATACATCGTTGATTCACCAATATATTTCCCGTTTTTAACCGGGGACGTATACGTACTTAAGCTCTTGCGGATCGAACTCTCTGGTTGGGTTCTAGCCGCATATCGCCCGTCTACCGTAATTGTGCGTGCAGAGAATGCGAGTTAGAGGGAGTTCCTACTTATTGATGCATAATATGATTATATAGTCTTTCAGATATCAACGGACTTCCTTGTTTTGATAGCTCCTCGACAGTCTCTCTTGTTCTATGTTATTTTTTTGCCTATTATAAGACTACATTTGCCAAAATGACAAACGACCTCAGATGCAATTAGCTAGATGCTCAAGGTAGTGAGCAATTTTCCAATATTTGACTTGTAATTCAAAGTTCTAATGGTGTATAAAAATATTTATGTGGCTTTTTATCATTGTTCATCTTATTGTTGTCCAATATATGCAAGTATGAAATTGCCTTTTACTGAATATGAAGCAACATATAGCAGATTTACATAACCTTAGAATGATGCACATGGGTGCCACAAAGTAGATTAATACATAGTTCATGCCTAATGGCATAATCACCCTAAAGTCCGATTAATACAGATCAGGGAAAATACATATTACTAAAGTCATAACAAAATGTCAGCAATACGAACAAACTAGCGGTTGTCTTCGGTCAACATCAACAGGTACCCTAGTCGAGCATTAGCCGGCATACCAATGAACACCTCAAGTCGTTGGGGTTTATCACCCAAGATGTTACATAACTTATACCTCTGTTTCAGTGTTAGCTCCTCTACATCGCCCAGCTTATCGAAGACCTCCTGCCCCGCCTTTCCTAGATCAAACTCGTAGCTAATGTGTGCAGAAATCATCTCCAAACGATTGTTGGTTTCAGCATGAAGGTTAGAAAGGAACTCCATCGTAACAGTGCCAGGGCAATATTGTTTCCCTTTGTGAGAACTTGGTTTGGTAGTTGAAGCTTACTTTCTACCATTTCTGGAGCTGTCGTCGTTGAGGTCAAAGGGCTGGACGTATGGTTCACTAGCATGCACCGAAGTACCATTCTTATACGGAGGACGATAATCGTTCTCATTTACCTAGCTACCACAGGCTAGTTTGGCTTTTAAATGTTCAGTCGCAACATCTACTTGCTCGGGCCCACCACCGGAGGCACGGTCCTTGCCGAAAATGCTTTTCTAAGTCTCCCAAACGGGCCACGATTTTGTACGCATTAATTTGGCATCCTTGCCTGTCTGCAAACAACCATCAATAAAGCGAGCATTATGAATTAAGGACTTTGTTCAGTGAAAAATGGTACAACAACACAACACAACCTTCACAGAAGAGGATCATTACATGTACAATTTGCTCCCATTGATCGTCATCGCAATCAATTTTGTATTTGCCATGGGTATTGAAGCCGACACCACTTCTTCCCAAAATTCCTTTGAGTATGTCTTCTTCCACGCCGATATTTTCGATGTTATATGTGGAGTGCCTTTCAAGTCGGAATCGGGAAATTCAGTCCGGATGTTATCCTCGATTTTAGTCAAGTACCCAGCGCGGAAATAATTATCTGATTTCCAGCCCCTGGCAACAAGTTCGAGCAGCGTAGCTGCGAGGATCTCCTCCTCCCCCCCCCCCCCCCCCCCCCCGAATCCATATTCTTCTCGAACGCTCTCCCTTTCGGTACTTTTGTCTGGGGGACTCACCAATGCAGTAGCAACAAAGGTCACAAGCATTTTTCTAAAAAAAGCACAATTCAATAGTAGAACAATATCTAATTGGTCTTCAGCTAGAACAATAGACGCGCACCTTCACTGACTAAACTAGAGTTGTGGCTCCCCATTGGTCGTTTAGTACCACTGACATTACCTACAACAAATCGGCCAACTATTATCCACATCAGGGCACGGCACGACAACCATAAAACAATTAATTCTGTTTCATATAAAAATAGAACCCAGTAACATCACAGTCCAAAATATACCACAACAAATGCAATTTCACAAAACGGAATGAGAAATTGATCAAAGCGGTTTACAATGCAAAATTCTGCCCACTTCGACCTTAACAAACCTCAATTCATACAATCAATCACTAAATATTCACGACTATTGTTTCGACTTACGACATAAGAAATCGCCGGCGTAAAATTAGGCACAAACGAGAACCGAAGCAAGTTCATATCTTGTGGGAGAAGTAGATTCGATTGCAGTTTTGCTTGATGAGGGTTGAAATTTGCTCGTAGGATTTGCCCTTTTTTTTGTTAACCAGCTCTATTTATTGAAAGCAAAAATATTTGTCGCGATTCCAATTTCACAATTCGCGCTTGAAGATATAGTATTTATTAATTCATTGGGGGCAGTTATGTAAAATCACCTTATAAATATAAAAATCACAATTAAAACAATGTGGAAATCTGCATCACTGGACGCTGGAATTGGGGGTGTTATATGTGGGCTTCATCCACCGAAATCTATGCATCGTTTAATTCTGATCATCCCATATCAAACCCACTGAACAGGCCCTAAAGAACAATGTTTAGAGTATATTGTATATTTATCTTCTATGTGTGACGGAAGATTCTTGCTCCTCGAAATAAATACTATAAACATCTCATTTTGCCATTTTTTCAGTCCACCAATACATGGCTCATTTGTTTATTTACTATTTTTAGTAATAGATCTCATATTACATTAACTTTATTTCACTCACATTTCACTATAAAACTAATATATAAAAGTAGACCCATTTACCACTCACTTTCTTACTAGCATATTTTTTTAAATTCGTGCAAGATCTAAATTGGCCTTATATTAATGAAAGTAGGACCTATTTACCACTCACTTTCTCCAGGTCTTGAAGAATCGAGTCCCCTGTCAAGCAACCAGGCCCATTAAGTTCTTGATGTTATTGCCATTCCCTGTATTGATTAGGAAACCTATTGTCTAGTAGTCCTCAGAGTATAAACTGACTTACTTCCAATGTATTCTGTTTTTCAGCTTCTTTTCAATAAGGCCAATCCCTTCAAGGACATTGGTTATGTCATATATACGTCTCTTCTAGACCTGCATAGTTAAAATTCGATTAAGTTTCTTAAGACTTAGCTAAGGGATGCTAGCTCAAACACAATCACCTGCAAGGTGTCAGCTGCCTTGTTTAGATCGAGTTCACCATCCTCCGCATGCTTTATCAAAGCGATAAATTTCTTAGTCAATAGACCTGAGAAGCATAGCGGATACCAATCAGCATTACAATTGTATGGCAACAGTCTAAAATAGTCGTGCATATTTAGAGTATGATAGTACTCAAGGAGCTATCAAAGCGGCAGCCAGCAGGCGTGAGAGGGGAAGGAGCATCTGCAAAATTCATGCAATGACAATATTAATAGGGCTACTAGTACCAAAGAAATTATCATGAACTTCAAATGATTTGTTGAGAAGAGAAATTGCACCATTTCATTTGAGAAATGTTTTTTTGTCAGTCAGAAACCAACAATGACACTTGGAGAAAAATGTCTCACCAACAGTGGATATAGGAGTGGAAGGTACGGATCTATTGTTCTTGGTGGCCTTTGACCGGCTATTAGGCCTTCCCCCTTTAGCAGACACTGGTGTACGGAGTGGGTTATTAGCTATATCCCTATGCACTGTACTTGATGTCCACTCACTGGACTCAACTTCATTATTTTGATACGCATTCTTCCGCTTCAAAGGCTGGAAGAACCATTGTGAAAACTAAAATCAGCAATGCAAAACACATACAATGCACATGCTGTAAGCAATTATGTTGCTAGATGGTTTTTTATGTAGAACACTCAAACCAAAAGTAATGTGGATTTATTTAGAAGCATTCATGAATGGCTGCCACAACTTACACGGAGAAGAATTCAACAAATACAAAGTACATTTGAGGCATCAAATTGACAATATCCGCAGGAGCAACTCATATTCCATGTTAAGGATAGTAAATCATTTCCTCATTTTTCCGATTATTAAACGTACGGATCCAAAAAATAAAACACCAAATCTACAAATCCTAGCACCAAGGGATTTGAATCGCTTAAATTAAGCAAGTGCGCGTTCAATTAAAGCATATCCAACATTCACTCAAAAAATTAATAGCACAGCGCTGAGCGAAATTGAGAGAAATAACAAAAACACAGAGACAAAAACCGTAATCGTACAGGCGACTTGATGACTAGAGCTTCAGAGAGGTGATCGGTGGCGCGGCCGCCCGGGGTTGAGAAGCGGTGGTAGTCGTGGGGAGAAGCGAAGGGCGGATTCATGGAGGAGAACGGGAGATGGCACCTGATCGACGGCGGCTGGTGGTGGAGAATCTGGGCGTTCGAGGGCGGCGCGGCGGGAGGCGTCGCCGCGGCGTCGCGGCTGGGGGTAGCGCGAGCGGCCATGGGCAGTGTGAAATCGAATCGAATCGGATCGTAGGAATCGAAATTGAAGGGGGGGTTTAGAGAGGAGAAATGAGGGTTTTGATGAGTGTGTGAAGTGTGCGAGGTGGGTAGGGGGAGTAGAAAACGAGGAGAGGGGGGAGGGAGGGAGGAAGGGAGGGAGGGAATTTTGGTTCGGATAGATGTGGAGGGAAGTGGGAGCCAAATAAAATGTATTTTGCATTTTCCTCCTTTATTTTACTCTTATTCCTTATTTAACCACTTTAATGTAAGTCCATTAACATAACCAGTTTTCGCAATTATACTATCGTAATCTAGATCTACACTGTAACCGCCTGAAATTTCGAATTTTTTCTTTAGTTTTTTAAATCATAAAACGAAATTTATATATCAACGGTGCCTATCCTTATAAAAAATACTTCACCCACCTCATCCAAAATGATTCAATTTCATTTTCCATTCATCCCAACAAAAAATTACAACAATATTTTCTCCCATTTACTTTATTCATATTTTCTACTATGAACAATTAATAATTTTTGCTCTCTTTTTTAAAACTACTAGTTTTACCACCAGTGCTATGCACGAGCCAAAATTTTTTCAAAAAATATGAAAATATTTTTATCACGAATTAAACGAAATTAAAAAAAATATGTAAACATTATGAAAAAACTATTGAAAAATTATGTATATAAACTTCGAAGGTAGACCTTGTATTAATAAGATTGTAATGATTTAAAGAAAATATTTCTACTTCTACATGTATCAATCTATCAATATACTGTAATGAAATGAAATGAGGGAAACAAAGAGAAATATTTTGTGTGTATACGATATACACACATAATAAATAAAACTGTTTGAAAAAATAAATTGTTTCACACATCTTCTCAACAAAATAGTAACAAACATATCTCTAACACCAGTAACTCATACATTTTGAGAGACTTCTTTGTAGACAACATTCAAAGTTGAATCACATCTACTATCATTCTCATCCCCACAAACTAAAATCTCCAAACCTTCACGACTTGTCACTCTAGATACAACAACATAAAGTTGTCCATGACTAAACACCGGTTTTTTCAAAACTAATCCAACATGCGAAAGAGATTGGCCTTGACTTTTGTTAATGGTCATTGCATATGACACAACCAATGGAAACTGGCGTCGTTAGAATCTGAATGGTAGCCTTGGATCAGACGGTATCAAGGACATACATGGTATCAAAACCTTATGACCAATACTATGCCCCCAAGACACGACCCTCCAAAACATAATCTCCTAACCGGGTAATTACTAATCTGGTGCCATTACACAAACCATTAGAATGATCTATGTTTCTTAACAACATCACATGAGTTCCAACTTTCAACATCAATTCATGATTAGGTGTACCTGAACACTTCAATTTATTCAAAAATTCGACTGAATGTATGTCATCAGAACCATTCGAAATAGAATCAGAAGCTGAAATGCTATCAGAGCTCAAATACACTCGACCCTGAGACTAATCCAACGCGATCATGAACTGGTTAACCTCGTCAACAATATCAAGCGTGGGAGCAAGTATAGCACGATCATGCAAACAATTGCTCAACTCCTCAGGATCCATATAAGAAGGATAAATCTTCTCAACAATGGTTTTAAGAGGATCTCCATTATTATACAATACAACATCAGACATAAGATCAATAACGACTTCACCATCATTCGGACCTCCACCTACTGAAGCAACCCAAGAAGAAAATTCCTTCAACTTAGAAGCTTCAACAGGGGATTCAAATCCAAGCCCCTTGGCCTAGCGGTAAAGGGTGCTGGATACCGCGTCTATCCTGGAGGTCTCGAGTTCGAACCCTGGGTGGCGTAATTTGTCTTTCCTCCTTGTTATAGGAGTTGATTTGTAATTTCCTCCTTCATATATATGATATAAATATATGAAGTTAATTTAAAAAAAAAAAAAAAAAAACAGGGGATTCAACACTCAACAATCTCATGTTTTTGGTCAACCTTAATACTGTACAACTACTCCAAAGATATGAAGAATTAATCGTGGCATTCACAACACTCTGTCGACTCCCTTTAGGAACAACATGTAAAATTTGTCTAAAGTCACCACCAAAAACTACAGTTTTTCCACCAAACGGTTTGTCCATATTGGATTCACTACACACACGAAGAATATCTCTAAAAGTCCTATCCACGGCTTCTATGCAATGTTTATGAATCATCGGTGCTTAATCTCATATGATAAGCTTGGACCTTATGATAAGCTCAGGAAGATCCGTCCCTTGTTTTATATTGCACACTGAATCTTCATTCACATTGATAGGAATCTTAAAGCGTGAGTGGGCGGTTATACCTCCAGGTAACAATAGAGATGCTATGCCACTGGATGCAACATTTAACACAATACCTCCATGCGAATGAATTCCTGCTGACAAAGACTTCCATATGAATGTTTTACCAGTACCTCCATAACCATAAACAAAATACATTCTTCCTTCACTTGAATTGACTGACGACATTATCGTATCATGAACATTACGTTGCTCATCCATGAACTTCGAAAGATATTCCAAATGTTCTCTCCCTAAAGCTTCACTATCATAACACAACTCATCGCTGACCAATGTATTCTGAGATGTTTCAAAATACTGGGATTCTGGATACGGCGTACCATGGTATTCTCGCAAACTTTTACCAATATTCTTCAACAGTTTCTCAATCTCAGCCAACACATAATTTTTAATTTCTTCATCATTCAGCACCAAACCTGGCGTAATAAATATAAGTATATTATTAGGGCGACAAAACATATTTACTAAATGTAAAAAATATGAAAATATGATGTCAAATAAACATTACCAGGTTGATTCCTCAATTTTCTTTGGTTATCAACAACGTCATCGGACAACTGTTTCCAATACTTTTGCCAAACCACATTCGGACGGGAAACAAATTATGATAACAACATACTCACAAATAGCAATCTCTGTGAACGGGCAGAGGACAAAAAAGAAGCCTCAATAATTCCATCAATATACTCTTTATCATCATCCAACAATCTCATAGCAAAGCATGCATCGCGAAATGTAACAATATGACGCCCCGAAATTTCGTTCCTTTCTTTCGAGATAAATCGGATTTATTAGCTTAATTAATTTCTCGTTTGGAAGCCGTAGAATTTTCGTTGTAATTTCCGATTTTGAAAAAAATTAAGTATTGCGTTGGGAGAATTAAAGTGCAAAGAAATTTACTTCAAGGATAAAAGTAAATGAAATACTCTTACTAGAGAAATACGGAACATACATGTGAGTAGTAAAGTACAAAACAAACTATACATTTGGATGCATGGAGCTACAAGTAAAAGTTCCTTTCAAGCATGGGAAACCCTTCTCAAGAGGGGAATGAAGTAATAGCTAGTCCTACTCTATTGGAATTGTAGCAGCCAAAAACTTAGATAAAAGTTAAGGTTGCTTTGGTCAAGGGAGCCAAAAACTTAGATAAAAGTTAAGGTTGCTTTGGTCAAGGGAGCTACAGTAAGAGATCTTCTTTCCTCCCTCTCCTCCTCTCCATCTTTCTCAAATTTGTGCCCCACAAGATTCCAAATGCGCAGCCAAAGTACCTACAATATTTACACCAAAAGGGGTATTAGATTTTGACACATAAGTAAAGGGGAGGAGGCACAAGCCAATTAAGAAGAGAGATGTAATAGGAAAGTAGAGCAGCCAAGAGGCTGCAGATTTGGCAATAAGATCAACCCCAAAATTGTCCCTTTCCAAGGCTGCATGTTTGAGAAACTAAACCAAGCTGAGACAAGGTAATAGAACTCAGCCACAAGCCAAAAATTGAAGGATAAAGTTTGCTTCATCGAGACTCAAGGGAGCAGCCAAGGGAGGGAACCCTTTTCCCCCAAAACTTGCACCAACTTAGTATGAATGACATAAACATAGAGCCCAAAAGGAGGCCAAGTATGCAGCCCCAAAATAGCATCACAACCTCCCAAAAATCAGGCACAAGATGCCAATAGTTTGAGGGCTATATAAACAAGCCCCCTCACCACTCCCTCCTTCCCAGATTTCGACATTACCGCAAGAAGTGCAGTGAATGGGAGGGAAGAGGAGCAAGGGCGGCAAGAGATCAGTCCATAACCGAGAAAGGCCACCAAGCAAGGTAAATCGATAATACACCATTTGCATCATGATAGGCAGCCAAGTGCATAGCTCCAAGAACATAGATTATCACAAGGGAAATCATAGACAACTCAAGGACATAGGGAACTAAATTGCCACAAAGCCTTAGCATACATACTGCAGTAATCGAGTTCAAACGCCAAGAATCTCAATATCTCATAGCTACTGCCCAGCTCACAATAAAACCAAAGAGCAAGATTAAACTGGATCACAACTAGACAAAGTTCTTAATCACCAAAATATTGCATAACTCGACATAAATCGAGTAAGAAGGGAAAAGGGGGGGGGGGTGAAGAATTAGCTTAGGAAGGGGACCAGTCCGGCGACGGCAGAATCCCGGAAACTCGGCGGGGTAGCTACGGGTCGCGGCTGAAAGAGAGAGGGAGGCGACGCCTCCTCTCCACCGCCGACTTCGCCGAAAGGGGGGAGTACTCGCCGGAGGGAGCGAGCGCGAACTCCGGTGCATGTTGTGGCTGCCTCGCGAAGGAGACAACGGCGAACGGTGCGGGACGACGACGGTAGGGGCTGCTGCTCACGGCGCGGGACGACGGCGGACTCCGAAAGTGCTGTCGAGGTGGCAGCGTTTTGCCGGAGAACAGAGATATCGAGAGAGAGAAGAAATCGCCGATGTGTTCTTCTCATTTAGGGATCTGAGATTTAATTGGAAAATAGTGAACTAAAAGAGAGAGATGCCCGATTTGAGGGGGGGGGGTCGGACTCTCTCCGGGCATGAATTCACCGGAGAAGGTGAGAAATGGAAAGGAGGCGAGAGGAAGAAGAAGACGCTGCAATGCTGTAATTGGAGATTTTTAGAGAAATGGGAGAATGAAATTGAGAAGAAGAATCGATGGAGTGGGGGAGTTTATTGGGCTGTTCTCTCCCTCACTCAATTTGTTTAATCTGGGCCAAATAATAAAATAGTATGATGATGATAGGTGGGCCAGTGAATCATTCTTTTAAATTAGTGGGCTTGGAAATGATTTATTTTGGGCTAGCAATGATTTAAATGAGAATGAAGCATTAGCCAACTTCAATTGGCAGTTGGGCCGAGGGTAATCGTTGGGCCTGGGAATTTATTTTGTCTGGTTGGGAATTATTTAAGGAATTAAGCTTGGAGCTTAATTAATCCCGAATAAATTATTGAATTACCGAAGACGGAAACTATTGAAGTTGAGACGCGAAGGGCCAACCGGCGTCGCCCCGCGACGCCATGGGTGGCCTTAAGAAAAATCCGAAGAAAAAGGATTTAAGAAGGGAATTTCCAAGAACCCATATTTTAATAAATAAATGCATAAATAATTGTGCTAGAGAAAATAGAATTTTTCAAAATTAGTAAAGAGAATAATTAAACTCTGTAGAGCAGTGAAGCCGAGTTAGGATTTAGAAAAAAAATCCTATAAGCCGAGACTAAGAGATAGATGCTATCCTATAGGATGCATGCATTCTTTTTTCTCAGGAAAATATTTTAAGTACTAATTAGCGTGCTACGCTATTTATTTTCAAAGGAGAAATTATTCAAGGGCAAGTGAGGTCAGACGAGAGTTGTTAATTGGAGATAAGCGTACCAGATGGGCTTTCTTTTAAATATCCAACACTATAGTGTGGATATAAAGCAAATACTCTTGAAGTTATGAAATATCATCTTTTCTCAAAATGGAGATGTGATTATTTTAAAGTTGTTGTCATGCCATAAAATGTTTGTTTTCAAGGCCTGCCTGATAGGGCTATATGCCGAGAGTTGGCGATGCCAAAATTAAGTAACGAATTTGGTTCCCAATAGGACCGCAAATCCTGTTCGGAATAATGTGCATAAGAGCCGTGAGCCATCCTAGAGAGGTTGGCCGGCGAGGGTGTCCGTTGAAGGTGGCCACCTTCACGGCACGAGTTTCTCAGACATGGTAGGAAATTTGAAGAACTTAGACTGCAGTCGGACTTTTAAGATCACAAAAGAATTTAGTATGCTCGGGCATTTTAAGAAAACCCCTGTGTGATACTGTTGATGGATGACAACTATATAATGTATGTTTTGTTTTCGGCACGTGTCCACTGAGTACTCCTGTACTCAGCCATGCATATATTTATAAATGTGCAGGTTGAACGTCAAAGGGAAGGAGAGTTGATCGGAGTCGATGCTATAAATAAATCAAGTGGATTGCTCGACGATTCGTGTCTTCATACACGAAGTCGTTTAGTCAGGACCTATTCCGCTGTATTTTTGTTCACTGAGAATATCAAAGTTTACCATCGAACTCTGATTTAGTTGATATGATGAATTATTCTATTCTGAGAACTTGTAATCAAGTATTTGGCTTCTAATTCGCGGTATCAATTGATTGGCCTTTCAGCAAGTTTTCCTCGAACTCTACCCCCTTTCTATCCTCGTTTCTTTAATCGCCCTATTAGTCGCGAAATACCCATTCTTGCTATCCTCAGCAAAAATAGGGTCGTGACAATCATACTGAACATCATTAACAAACCTAAGATCTTCAAAGCAAGTAGCTCCTTTAATGACATTCAAAAGACATCTCAAGTAATACATATCACCATAACCAGGGGCAACATAAAACAACATCCCAATCGAATAACGTTGCTTTCTAGGTTTCCAATGATTTTTCTTCCACACAAACTTGCTCGAAAATTCCCCATATGTCAAATTTCTTCCTTCAGAATATATCTTATTTGTCTCCATCCAACCTAAGAACTTACTCTCATGAATGGTCCTCCGACTCATAACATTATCTAATGAATCAGCTTCATCAAAAATGATGTGTTGTTCATTAGGAAGATGAAAACTCAACCGTTCAACTGAAGGATCCTTGTACTGAATTTCAAACCCAAAAATTCTCCAAGCAGCTTCGCAGGATGATACATATCTACAATCATAATACAAACTTACTTCATCAAGATTTCGTTCAACACCATCAACACCAGATTGGCAAAAAGATGTTGTAACCCTATCATAACCCTTATGTACATATTTGAACAAATACTTGATTGACCGGGACTGATTGCACCACTCAACATTAATATGACCACCATACTTCATAACGAGAAAACGATTATGAGGAACAACATATCTGTTATCCAAAGGTACACCATCCTTCACCACAAACCGACCATTATCTCTACTCCTATAAATTGGATAACCATCATCATCAACCGCTATATTAGAAACAAATTTCTTGGGATAATACTTAGTACAACGTCCATCACGCATGCAAGGGGACGATTTTCTCACAACACCACATGGCCCATGCATCATTAATTCTTTGACACACTCATGATAATAGGGATCAATCAATGGATCTGGAATTTCAGCAGATATAATTTCATCAATGCGTCGAGGATGAGGTTGTTTATCCTCATTACTTAAAAACAGCAAAATATGTACATGTGGCAATCCATGCTTTTGAAACTCAATGGTGTAAATAACTACATCACAATTTATAAAAAAAATATGGTTCAATAACAAAACAAAAACATTAAAATCATGTTTAAAAATAAAATAAAAATATAATAGAAAATAAACCTGCTTTAACGGCTCCAAATTTTTTTTACTCTTTACATTCCTTATGAAACCATCCAATATCACTTTAAACATCCTACTGACGATATCAGGGCGATCATCAGATTTTAAACCCCTGGATCCAACAAACCTACTAATCTCAGGCATTTAGGATTGCGCGTAAATGTTATAAAGAGGTTAGGATAGCCAATCCATCTACAAATAGCCATCGCATCTTGGTAATTCTGAATCATATATCGGGCACCACCAACAAAACTGGAAGGCAAGATTATTCGTTTTCCATGCCTGGAACTATCAGTTTCACCATGTAGAACGGCCTCCTCCAACCCGCTATAAATTTCAGCTTGCAATTTCTTCTGTTGTGTTCGTACATACGCCAAACGACCAAACTCAATCATAGTGTACGCATCAACAATAAATTGTTGAAACAATCGCCTCGCATACAAAATAATAGAACACTCGGAAACTCTGTCATGAATGCGGTACGAATAAAACTTTTTAGGGCTAACTCTCTTTCTGTTGCTCAATGAGGAAGCGGCAGAATCGGAAAAACCTATAAATTTAGTATAACCATCCTCCCCATAAGGGAACAACAACAGATATTGCAATGAAAGATAAGAAGGATGAAGTTCACTAATGCATTGCAGTTTACCTGACTGTTTTTCGACAATAATGTCTCTATCACCTAACGCATGATCAAAATTCCCTACCACAAGCATGGCCACCTCAGATACAGAAGGCAGGTTATAAGTCCTTCCATCCCGACCTCTTTTACCAAGCAACCTCAATTTAACTTTACCAACACATTATACTCATCCAACATAAATTGTAGGTCACATCAATCTCAGAGTGAATATTATTAACAACATTCCTCTCCCCACAAAAATAACAAATACATTATATAAATTATAAAAAAATCAACTGAATATTAAGAGTAAAATCACACACACACAGACACACACACATATATAAATACCTCACAGACCCCATCCTACAATTGATCTCATTATTAGTGTCATAAATATACAACTGAGCAAACTTGGGACATGCACCATCCGGCGGTAGCAAACTACCAATTAAGTGGTAATTTTGACCATGTAACCAGAACACAGGTGGAGAATGACCGGTGTTCATACTATTATCAATTTTACCTCCCAAAGAAGTAAAACAAAACATAGAATTATATGAACGAATATTTTTCAAGAAGTGAACACTTTTGGCATCGTTAGAGAACATCAGACGCAATAAAACTTTAGGAGGTGTTATCATGAAAGGAATCTCAATATTCTCATTAATACAACAAAGAGAATGTCTTGGAACCTTAGGTTTATTAGGTTTGCCAAGACGTTCTTCATACCAAAACATCACACCACAGTGCGAACATGAGAACAAAGTATCACCAATATCCCAATAATCTACATATAGAAAAATTAATTAATTTAATTAATTGGCAATAAAAATAATGTTTTATTAAAAAACTAAACTAATTAATAAAATGGAACATTCTTACATGATAAAAAATTGATACAACACAATGTAAATAATGATAGAAATATACCTCCAGATTAAAACAAAGATGACGATACAACAATGCTCCCTTCTGTAATAGATGTACCAAGTTCATCACCAATAACATCACTTATAATAATAGGATTCTCAACAAATGTCATCTTATCTTAATCAATAAAATACTTAAATAAGGAAAAAAACCTAAATAATTTAAATTTCATTCTACATGATATAGATAAGTACATGATATTATGAATGAAATAAATCAATTCTTTCACTTTTTAATTAATATATAAACTATTAAATAAAAACAACAACAAAATATAATATAATTTTTTTTCATATTTATTTAAAACTACAAAACATAATTATTTTTAATTATTATAAAATATAATTATAATGATTATTACAAATAAATGGACCAACACATGGAAACTTATACCAAAGAATATATAAGCCCTATCCGATTTACTCAAGCCCAAACCCAAGCTAATTCTACAAAGTTTAATAAAAAAACACAATTATTATGTTTATTATATACAATGAAATGAACCAACACATGGAAACTTATACCCAAGAATATATAAGCCTAAACCGATTTATTCAAGCACAAACCCAAGCCTATTCTACAAAAATTAATATATAATCTTAAATTTTGTAGAGTACATCTTAATTAATAAAATACTTAAATAAGGAAAAAAATGTAAATAGTTTTAATTTCATAGACAATGATATACCTAATTACATCATATTATGAATAAAAAATAAATTATTTTTAATTAATACACAAACTATTAAATAAATAAATTCAACAAAAAATAATAAATCATAAAATTTTCAAATTTATGTATAAATATTAAAGCCAATTATTATACAACAATTATAAAGCTCTAATTACACCATTAAATCGCCCAACACATTAGATTTTTAAAATTGGCACATGCTTCTAAAAAATGGAGGCCCAAAAATCACGAGCCCAATATCAACATTATCATTAGTGAGGAACTAATTAGCTTAATTAGACTATATCACAATTAATTAACACACTTAGGAAATAAAAACCATATTTTATACACCATATATAAGACATTCTCTCCTCTCTCTCTCCTCCCTCCTTGTCGGCGCCTACTCGAGAACCCTAAAAACCAACGCCCGATTCGCCGAAAATCCGTCGCCTACCACCAAATCACCGCCGGAGACGACACTACTACACCTTACCAAGTCCATATCAACTCCTTACCGTTGTTAATCCAAAGATTTAGACCTAATCAACTACCAAAACAATCTCAAACCCTAGTTTTCCAACATTCAATCGCCGACGAATGGTCTCCTCGCCGACGGCTTACCGACGCCTCCATAACCGATTTAACTTAGACGACGGAGGGTGGTGTAAAATTCGATTCACAGCAGCAAAAAACCATTGATATACTACTCAATTACATCAAAATTCGGTTTCGATTGAAGGTATAACTGTGCTAAATTTCAATTAATATTCAAATATGTCGAACATTAGACCTATTCTGACCTTTTCATTGGCTTTTTTTTTTTCAGAAACGTCGAAGTGGTGGAACACTTTCTACGATTTAACAAATAGATCGAAAATATTGGACAAAAAGACCACAAAAATTCGAAAAACCCAAATTAGCATGCCTGATAAGATAAGTTTCTTCACACTAAGTTCGTTTCATAAATATTTTCAGCAATTACATGTTCGAATGTTGTTGAGAGACTCTATTAGGCATAGATCTAAAATTGTGACCAAATATACACATTTTATATCACTATCAGATTTCAGATTGATGCAAAATACTTGGACAAAAGAGGATTTAAAAAAATTTATGAATCTGTGTAAGTGTAGATGTCTATTATAAATTATAAGGATGTTATGAAAATTTACATGAATCAAATGCTTTTTCTACATGAATTTCACTGCTGAACAAAGATAGAATTCACCACTTTGTAACCTTCTAAAAATCATTTTCAAATTGCTCAAAAGAAGAAGTAGAAAATCAGATTCTGTGAATTTATGAATTATATTGTAATATACATTCTATACATGCTGTGAAAGGAGATTATACTATACTGCAACCTTTTTTCCAAAAAAAGTACTTACAATTGTTTAATGATAGGAGAAAGCTTGAAAGACAATGATATATGCAAGAAGAAGAAGGATATAGAGAATCTGCAGTCAATTCATCAAGGCAATCAGAGGTATAATACTCACCTGGGGCTTAGGGTTTAGGGTTTAGGCAATCAAAGGTATAATAAACCTAAGGCTTCAGTTGATAAACCTTCATAGGAGCAACCCTTTATAGTTGTGGAACTCTTCAACTTTTTCATTGCATACTCGCAAAAATGTAAAACACATAATACTACAATAGATGAGGCATTTATTTAAAAAATTTTGTTCTTAAAAAGGTGTTTACTTATAAAGCAACATAGATTCCAACATGACCTTTCAATTGCCAAAGTATTAGGGTTTGTGATTCATTTTGGGCTTAAAAACTACTGGATGCAGAACTCGAAACCCTGGGATAAATAGACAATGATCTATTTCTAAGAATGATAGAAAAATTTAGATATGCCTACTCTGATATGTATATGACAGTTAGTTTCAGATCTAAAATGTAGTAAATTAGAGCAAGATCTGATTTAAAAATATGTATCTCTGCAGAAAAGGAAATAAATAGCTTTATCTAATAGTTGAATCTGATATTGTATGCATATATGAAACAACAGAATATCTATTAGTATCTATTCTAATACATGTAGAAGATGACTGTCACTAAGACTTACACTTTTGATTTAAGGAACAAAAGAGTGTTTACTTGCCTTCCAAAGACATTTGCTATGATTTGTAAATGAAATCTACACACGCTTTTGTAAATGAAATCTACACACGCTGCAAGTAAAGTGAAAGAATTGGATCATGATTAAGAAATAAGAATACATGATATTAGATTTGCAATTTGATTTTCAAACTATGGAATTCTAAGTTGATATTTAATTTTTATGCATTACATAAATCCTCTCTGCATTATTAAGTTGAAATGAATACTTATTTATAACTATAAGAACAGATAGCAAATAAGAATTAAAAATCCAGTAGAAAGCATATTATTCACATATGATCTAATCAGAACAGATAGTAAATAAGATCAGAAAGCATATAAGAACAGCCATCAAATAAGAATAGATAGCACATATGATATTATTCTTATTTCTATTGAACATTTTAAAATCATTATTCACATCTGATCTACTTAAAGGAAGAAAAATCCAGTAAAAGAGATTACAAAGAAGAAAGCAGAAGAGTCTAGCTAAAAAATAGAATCACTAAACATTATAATATAATTTTAATCATGAAATCAATTGTCTATACATATAACAGGAAAAGAGTTAGTCAATAAACCTCTATTTAATATAATAATGCAGTTGGAAAGATTAAAAAGAAAGAATACAATAGAGTCTAGCAAAAAAAACCAAATTAGTAAACCCTTTACTACTTTTACTAACTGGAATGATTATGTTCTTTTATCTTACTTAAGATTCAAATAAGTCCAGCGATGACTATGCTATATGATAGAAAACCAAAAGAAAGATAAACTAATAACTGATAAAACTTCAACCATATAAATACTTCAACAAAAACAACCATCAACCATCATTAGAAATAAAATTCAACTTAGAAATGTTTACTAATACCAAAATAGATAATGACCCCAACCAAAATCCAGACCTGCTACCTGATGTAACATAATCCAACTATTAAACCTCTAAAAACCTAAGATGACATTTAAGAAATGTTCAAAACACTTAAGCAAGAAATAAAAAACAGATAAACTTTTTAGATTTCTCAAATCTAATCAGCACCAGACAAATCTTGAGTGTAGCTGACAGAAGCCTCATCTTCATCTTCAATCACATCCACTTTCTTCATCTTCTTCTTCTTTATCTTCTCAAAACAAACATCATCACAGCTATCAAACTCATCTTCCAAGCATTGCTTCACACTTCCTTCAGCAATCCATTCAATCCCATTTTGTTTAGTAACAATTGATAAATCAGGTGTTACAAAACCTTTGCCAAAGACCTGAAAAAATCCATAAATGAGAAACTCAGTTGCCCTAAGACATATGTAACAGAGGTCAGCTTATTTTTCTTAAAAAAATACCTCCACAATTCAGATCCAAAGAGTAAATCAACCAACTTGACATCAGTATTGAGAACTTGTGATGCAATGTTATGAGGAACAAATTTCTCAACCACTTCTGGAATATTACAGATTTTGTTAACCATATATGGATATCTACGATAATATTCCTTTCTATTCCTACTTAGAATCTTAAACAACACTTCTTGACCCACAAGCAGCTCCTCGATCTTCTTAGGAACATACTCCATAGCACAATTCTAAAACAACAATAAGACACATTAAAATAGAAAATATAACTACTACTGAAGCTAAACTTTGATTTAAATAGGCAGATTACCTCCATATTACTCCCTATCAAGTCATTCACCTTTTTTCCAATAAGTTGAACAACTTCTCTATCCCACAGCAAAAGGGATGCATTACTTGAGTCATCAACAATGTTCACAACAAACCTGAACCTAGATAAGAGGAAAAAGGTATTGAATTTAAAAACTTCTTGCAAAATACTCCCTCCGTCTCACGTTACTTGAGTCGTATTCCTTTTTGGGTTGTCCTAAATTACTTGAGTCATTTCCTTTTTAGGTAAAAATTAGGAAATTTTAATAAACAATTAGCTCGAATTAATCTATCCCTTATTGTAATTAACAAATTAATCTCTCTGACACCCACTCACCCACCACTCACCCGTAACATTCATTTTACACATTCTTCTTTCTCACTCTTCAATCATCCTCTCCAGTTTCTCTCTCTATTCGAATATTGAATCCCTAAATTTTGCTTCATCTATGCAAAAAATCTCTACATTCCAGAGGTGAACTCCTATTTTTCTCCTCCATCTTCACGACTCTCTACATCTGAGAGGTGAAACCCTAAATTTTTATTGGGTTCTCTCTTTAGTCTCTCTCTTCCGCCTACTCTGCCCTCTTGGTTCTCTCGGATCTACCATGCCCGGCTAGAGGATTTGTCAAGGTGGATGGATTAATTCTTGTCTCCCACGCACGCCGATTATAAAAATTTACATCTAGACGTTTGGTGATATTTTTGGTGAGATTCTAAAAATTTGGTGAGATTCTAAAAATTTGCATCTAGACCTTTGGTGAGATCTTAAAAATCCAGCATAGATTGACATAATTGTTGGGATGGATACGAGTGTTAGATTTTGTTTGGTTATGTTCTTGTGTTGTTTGTGCTTGGATTGAATTATGTTATAAGCTTGGGTAGAATTGTATTGTGAGCTTGGATGTGATTGTTAACAAAATGCATTCTTTACAAAAAAATATTCTTATCAGCAAATGCATTCCTTACAAAAAGAGCATCAGGCATCTTTACAAAAACCAATATGCATTCATCACAACTCTGCATCTTTGCAAAATACCATATGCATGTTGACAAAAAAACCATTATGTCTCCTTTCTAAAACAGCTCCATAAAGCTCCTCTACCTCATTAAACTTCCATACCCAAAGCTCTGGCAATCATTTCAAGTCCATCAATGCATCCCTGGTCTTTCAAATATGAAATGCATTCAATGGCAAGCTCCTTTGTGATTTCTAAGTTATGAGGGAGTTATGCTACTCTTCTTAAAGCTTCCTTTCCCATATGGGAAAGTTTGTAGCTGTTATGTCCTCTAGCCTTCATGATCTCAACCATGCAACCTTGTACTGACAGGAACACATTGTCTAATGTTACAACAGATAGGTCCTCAAATGATTTCTCAATCGCCTTAACTGTAAAAATCATGGATTAAATATGCCCGGTCAATGGATTTTGACCAAATAATAAATGTGACGAGACATTTAATTTTGTGAAATTAAATGACATAGCGTCGATCTACATTTTACGTAGGTAAATGTAGTATATTCACTTTCTCAAATCCGATTTCCGGTGAGTGAGAAATAGTGGATTAAAGTTGGGCATAATTAGCTTTTAATTAAAGCTTGGAGATGGAGCTTAGGGAATAATTAACTAGTGTTAATTATCCCACATTGGAGGATTAACACATCTTTAATGTGCATAAATTAAGTGACTTTATGTTACTTAATAATTATAGTGGACCAAGATGGGTGAAAGAGCCCACACGCGCGCGCCGCCGCCGCCGCCTGCCCGCCCGAGCCCGAGCCCGTGCCCGTGCACGTGCTCGCGGTCGCGGTCGCGGGCCGCGGGCCTCGGGCCCGAGCCCGAGCCCGAGCCCAATCTCGATCTCGATCTTGATCTTGATCTTTATCTTGGACTTGGACTTGGACTTGGATCTTGGCAATTGGTCTTTGGGTGGTCTTTGGGCTTGGTGCTTGGCCCAAACTATTCTTTTTAGACCACAGCCGAGTCAGCAATCCAAGTGGCTTGACACGTCGTCAAGCGAGGCACAGTCACGGTTGCCACGTGACAAATCCACACGCTCCACACACGGGTGGCACATTCCAGCCACACGCCTGTAACCGACGTCGGTTACGTTTTTGCCATGATGAGCCTTCAATGGCTGGTTGACCCTGCATGGTGGTTGGCCTATAAATAGGCTAGCTATACCACTGCATTAACACACACATCTACAAGCATCTGCATAAGCTCTCTCCCTCTCTCTGCATTGTCCTTCTGTCGAAGCTCTGCCCTCTCCTCCATCCAGTTCGCCGGAGCTCTACTGATTGCGGTGCTGCATCAATAGAGACGTAGCCGTTTTACCTTTGGGGACGACACGCCAAACCGAAGAGCACTACCGGGGCGTATCTCGTCTTGCGGGAAGAGGCCTCCTCGACTCGGCTTTCATACTGGTTTAGTTGTTTCGATTTCTATTGTAATTTCTTTAGTTCAGCTTCTCCTTTTCTTTCTTTTGGGTTGTATTACGCCCGGTTTTGTTATCTTGTAATCCCAGAAACCAACAATCGCAAGACGAGATAACTTGCCTTTGAAGGAATTTGAACTTCTAAACTGAACTAAAACTTCCGAAACATTAACACCTTTTGCTGGAGATGTAGACGGAATCCAACACTGATGCTGCCAACGCCACCGCTGCCATTCCCTCCACCATGGCGACCACTGGACCGGTCAACACTTCATCGGCTCCCTCGATGATGCCAACTCCCGGCTTCCCAGCTGCCTCATCCACCGTCCCTTGGGTTTGGGACAACCCTTTCGGGGCGTCCACTGGTTCCACCTTTGGTGGTTCGGTTGGTTCCACTTTTAGTGGTTCCTTCGGATCCTTTAATGGATCGAGTGTTGGTGCCTTCGGGCTCAATACTAGTGTTGGATCTTTCGGGATCAACACGAATGCTGGGGCCTTCGGGTCTCATGCGGGTGCTAGTCCCTTCGGGGCTGGTACGACCACGGCGGGCTCTATGCCCAACATGAATGGTGGGGGCTCTATGCCCAACCAAGTTGTTGGCTCCTTCGGGGGCAACAGAATTGGTTCCTTCCAAGGACCAACTGCGGCACCTTTGGCACCAAGAATGATGCCACCTGCCGAGAAGCCACCAAAGTTTGGAGGATCTGACTTCAAGCGGTGGTATCAAAAGATGTTGTTCTACTTGACAACATTGGGCGTCGCCAACTTCCTCACGGAGAACGAGCCGCCCGCGCCAAGCGACCAAGAGACTAGGCTCGAAGTCATGGCGGACTATGAAGCTTGGAGAAAAGGGGATTATCTATGTAAAAACTTTATTTTAAGTGCATTAGATGATAGCCTCTATAATGTATACTCCAATGTAACCACATCTAAACAAATGTGGGAAAGCCTAGAGAAGAAATATAGCATAGACAATGCTGCAGGGACTGAACAGGTTGTAGCATCCAAGTTTATGGACTACAAGATGGTCGACTCTCGACCCATCATGGAGCAAGTCCAAGAGCTCCAAATGATCATCCACTCCTTAGTGGCTGAAGGGATGACCTTGCCCGATAAGTTCCTAAGGTGCACGATCATTGACAAGCTCCCTCCAAGTTGGAAGGACTTCAAGAGTTATCTCAAGCACAAGCGAAAGCAGATGACCCTTGAAGACTTGATCGTGAAGTTGCGCATTGAGGCCGACGTGCGCAAAAGTGATCAAAAGGCTAAGGGCTTCACCCCAAATGAAGCCAAAGCCAATCTGTTGGAGCGGGGCGGTCCCTCTAACAAACGCCCTCGCCCAAACCGTCCAAATGACAAAGGGAAGGGAAAGCAGCCTTCAAGGAAGTTTGAAGGCGACTGCTACAAATGTGGCAAACCGGGCCACTTTGCCAAAGACTGCCGCAGCAAGAAGAAGAAGCCGGCAGCCCACGTCGTTGAGAAGGAGTTCAAGGACTGGGATGAGAACGACCTCATTGCAGTGGTCACTGAAGAGGTTAACCTTGTTGATAACAAGGGAGGCTGGTACATCGACACCGGCGCTACTGCTCATGTTTGCTCCGACAGGAGCAAGTTTGCCTCCTACACTGCTGTTGAAGGGAGGAAGATCAACATGGGGAATCAAGCATCGTCCGAAGTCCTCGGCGTTGGCAACGTGATTCTCATGATGACGTCTGGCCTAACTATCACTTTGAAGGATGTGCTGCATGTCCCGGACATCCGCAAGAACCTAGTGTCAGGATCAATACTAGTTAATAAAGGGTTTAAACTTGTATTTGAGTCCGATAGGTTTGTCTTGTATAAGTTTGGAAAATCCATCGGAAAAGGTTATGTAACCGATGGGCTTTTCAAGCTTAGTGTAGCAACTCGAAGTGTTGCAAAGCCATTGACTAATAATAATAAAGCATCTACTTCCTCTTACTTGACTGAGTGTTCAAATTTGTGGCATTGTAGATTGGGACATGTAAATTCAAAAACCATTAAAAGATTAGTAAATTTAGATTTACTAAAGGCTAATGAATTGGATATCCAAGATAAATGTGAAATTTGTCTTGAAGCAAAAATGACTAAGTTGCCGTTTCACTCGGTTGAACGAAGCACAAAACCCCTTGAATTAATTCACACGGATGTATGTGATTTAAAGATGGTGCAAACTAGAGGTGGTAAAAAGGACTTTATCACTTTCATAGATGATTGCACAAGATATTGCTACATTTATCTTTTAAAAAGCAAAGATGAAGCAATAGAGGCGTTCAAAAATTATAAGAACGAAGTTGAGAATCAACTTGGTTGTAAAATCAAAATGATTCGAAGCGATAGAGGAGGCGAATATGTAGCCCCGTTTGAGGAGTTATGCAACGCAAGTGGTATAATTCATCAAACAACTGCTCCATATTCACCACAATCTAATGGTGTTGCAGAACGCAAGAATCGAACTCTAAAAGAGATGATGAATGCACTGCTACTCAGTTCAGGATTACCACATAACATGTGGGGGGAAGCTGTTTTGACAGCAAACTATATCTTGAATAAAATCCCTCTCAAAGGAAAAGATGTTACTCCTTATGAGTTGTGGAAGGGAAGGAAGCCATCTTACAAATACCTCAAAGTGTGGGGGTGTTTGGCAAAGGTGATGGTTCCTCCGCCCAAAGAAGTTACAATCGGACCTTAGACGGTTGATTGCATCTTCATTGGATATGCACTTAACAGTAGTGCATATCGATTTGTTGTTCACAAGTCTGAAATATCGACTATCACAGTAGGAACAACAATTGAGTCGAGGAATGCTGTATTTCTCGAAAATACCTTTCCTTGCAAAGATAAGGAAAAAGTATCAACCAATTCTGAGACAAGAATTGAAGAAGCCACTAGTTCTAAACAAGTGGAAGAAGAAGCCACTAGTTCTAAATCAACAGATGCGGAACCTGAATCGCGCAAGCGTGCAAGGCCCGATCCAAAAGATACAATACTAAGACGTGGTAATAGAGTCAGAACACCAAAAACTTTTGGTACTGACTACATTGCTTTCATGTTGGATGAAGAACCAACATCGATAAAAGTAGCCTTTGCTGGCCCAGACGGGCTGCATTGGAGAGAAGCTGTTCAAAGCGAAATTGATTCAATTTTGCTAAACCACACATGGGTGTTGGTTGATTTGCCCGAAGGTGCTAAACCTTTAGGATGCAAATGGGTTCTTAAAAGAAAGTTTAAGGCCGATGGAACAGTTGATAAGTATAAAGCCCGATTAGTAGTAAAGGGTTTTAAACAAAAAGAAGGACATGACTTCTTCGATACCTATTCACCTGTAACAAGGATTACATCTATCCGGGTGCTTCTCGCTATTGCTGCATTGCACAATCTCGAGATTCATCAAATGGATGTAAAGACCGCGTTTCTGAATGGTGAACTAGAAGACGAAATCTACATGGAACAACCCGAAGGGTTTGTAGTACCTGGACAAGAGAAAAAGGTATGCAAGCTCGTGAAATCCCTATATGGATTGAAACAAGCGCCATTGCAATGGCACTTGAAGTTTGATAATGTGATGTTATCAAATGGGTTTAAAATCAACGAGTGCGACAAATGTGTCTACATCAAGAGCACTAATAACGGTCATGTTATAGTGTGTCTCTACGTTGATGATATGTTAATCTTGGGTAGCAACACTCAAGTAATTAACGATACAAAGGCCATGTTAAAAAGAAACTTTGACATGAAAGACATAGGTCTAACCGATGTAATTCTTGGAATGAAGATTCTAAGAACGAATGATGGAATCATCTTAACACAATCACATTATGTTGAGAAGATATTGAATAAATTCAAAGCCTATGATGGCGCGCCGGTTAAGACTCCAATTGAACTCGACGTTCACTTGAGCAAAAACAAAGGCGAGCCCGTTGCACAAGAAGAGTATGCACGGGTCATCGGGTGCATTATATACTAGACTAATTGCACTCGACTTGACATTGCTTGTGCCGTGAACAAGTTAAGTCGTTACACGAGCAATCCAAGCAAAGAGCATTGGAGAGCTCTTGTGAGGGTTTTGAGATATTTAAAACACACTCAAAATCTTGGGCTACACTTCTCGAGATACCCCCCGGTACTTGAAGGGTACTGTGATGCCAATTGGATATCCGATAATAGAGACTCACTTTCGACAAGTGGATACGTCTTTACTATTGGGGGTGGTGCTGTATCGTGGAAATCCACAAAACAGACATGTATAGCCCGATCAACAATGGAATCGGAGTTCATTGCCTTGGATAAGGCTGGTGAGGAAGCCGAGTGGCTTAAGAACTTCCTTGAAGACATTCCATGTTGGTCTAAGCCAGTGCCACCAGTGCTGATTCATTGCGATAGCCAAGCGGCTATTGGAAGGGCAAACAATGGTTTCTATAACGGTAAGTCTCGACATATACGTCGACGACATAACACCGTGAGACATTTGATCACAACAGGGGTGATTACAATTGACTATGTGAAGTCAATAGATAATCTAGCGGATCCGCTAACCAAAGGGTTAAACCGTGATCAAATGAATAAGTTGCTAGAGGGAATGGGTTTGAAATCCACAAACTAAAGAATTGTCATAGTGGTAACCCAACCATGATGACTGGAGATCCCAAGAACTTGGTTCAAAGGGACAACTAAGCTATGAGAGTTCATGAGAAACACTCAACTATATCTATTCCCTAGAGAGCAATAGAGTGTTGGAGAGCTTGCCTAGTGGTAAAGGCTAAGTCTATGACTTTTAATGGTTCTTAAGGATCTCAAAGAGATGGAATTCTCAAAGAGACCAAGTATGGCAAGGTACTTGACTAAGAATCACCTATGTAAGTGCGAAGTGTGGTCGCTTCATAAAAAAATGCACTTATGAATCCAAAGTGGTGTCCAAGACCGCAATGGACACAAAACGTGAGAACGGATGAGGTTGAGGTGTTTAAGCGTTAACACCATTGTCTCGGTGCACGCCGTGGGGGATTAGTTCAAAGCATCGCGCTACTAAGCCGCCTGTGTATCCGATGGTGTCGACTATGGAGGGTTCAAAGTCAACAACTACCTATCCTTATGCTTATATACCTCGCGAGGGTTGAGCTTGTGTCTGCATGCATATGCATTCGGCTATTTCCACTCATGTGGGGGATTGTAAAAATCATGGATTAAATATGCCCGGTCAATGGATTTTGACCAAATAATAAATGTGACGAGACATTTAATTTTGTGAAATTAAATGACATAGCGTCGATCTACATTTTACGTAGGTAAATGTAGTATATTCACTTTCTCAAATCCGATTTCCGGTGAGTGAGAAATAGTGGATTAAAGTTGGGCATAATTAGCTTTTAATTAAAGCTTGGAGATGGAGCTTAGGGAATAATTAACTAGTGTTAATTATCCCACATTGGAGGATTAACACATCTTTAATGTGTATAAATTAAGTGACTTTATGTTGCTTAATAATTATAGTGGACCAAGATGGGTGAAAGAGCCCACACGCGCGCACACGCGCGCGCCGCCGCCGCCGCCCGCCCGCCCGAGCCCGAGCCCGTGCCCGAGCCCGAGCCCGAGCCCGAGCCCGAGCCCGAGCCCGATCTCGATCTCGATCTTGGACTTGGACTTGGATCTTGGCAATTGGTCTTTGGGTGGTCTTTGGGCTTGGTGCTTGGCCCAAACTATTCTTTTTGGACCACCGCCGAGTCAGCAATCCAAGTGGCTTGACACGTCGTCAAGCGAGGCACAGTCACGGTTACCACGTGACAAATCCACACGCTCCACACACGGGTGGCACATTCCAGCCACACGCCTGTAACCGACGTCGGTTACGTTTTTGCCATGATGAGCCTTCAATGGCTGGTTGACCCTGCATGGTGGTTGGCCTATAAATAGGCTTGCCATACCACTGCATTAACACACACATCTACAAGCATCTGTATAAGCTCTCTCCCTCTCTCTGCATTGTCCTTCTGTCGAAGCTCTGCCCTCTCCTCCATCCAGTTCGCCGGAGCTCTACTGATTGCGGTGCTGCATCAATAGAGACGTAGCCGTTTTACCTTTGGGGACGACACGCCAAACCGAAGAGCACTACCGGGGCGTATCTCGTCTTGCGGGAAGAGGCCTCCTCGACTCGGCTTTCATACTGGTTTAGTTGTTTCGTTTTCTATTGTAATTTCTTTAGTTCAGCTTCTCCTTTTCTTTCTTTTGGGTTGTATTACGCCCGGTTTTGTTATCTTGTAATCCCAGAAACCAACATTAACCAAATCATCAAGTGTCTTTCATGCAGTCTGCAATTGTAGTGATTGTATTGCTCTAAACCACCCTAAATCATTCACATTAGTGTCGGGTGAGTTTGGAGGTTGCTGCACAAGTTTCATAGTGAAACCATTTTGATTTGCAGCAGCCCTAAAATCAGGATCATCGTCCAGAATGTGTGACTTTGCATTGTCTTGTTGGATATATATGCACTTACTTGCACCTTCTGGCCATTTTTCAATTATTGCTGGTATGATCTCAATGCATGAATCACATTAGTCTATTCATTAAGATATTGATCAAATGCATGTACGTAGTGCGAAAATTAAAGGCATAAAAGTAATGCACATAGTATTACCTTATTGATCAAGAATTCCTTCGTCACAACCTTTGTTATGCTTTCGATAGGCTTAGTCTCTATAGTTCCTGCACTTCTATTTTTGCTTTTTCTCTTGGCTGGAACTTGTTTTGTGAAAGGAAAAATTCCAATCTTTCCGTCAAACAAAACCTCTCCATTTTCTGAAATTAGTGGTCTAGTAACAGCAGGCATGAACATAATTTTTTAAATGAACTTTTTGTTTTGACATGTCCTATGTGGCTCAACCTCTCCCGGTGCCAAGTAATATCGTTGAGATCCTTTCGTAATATAGAACCACTTTTCATCTATGTGGACAGTGTTGTGCATGTTCCTAAACTTGATTGTGTTTAAAACCCTGTCTAGTTCTAAAGCTTCTAGGGAGAACCTTAATCTTAGCAGCTTGTTAGGGGCGGTTAAATCAGGGCGTATAGCTAAAGTGTGAGATCTGATCAGCCCTACTTTCACCCATCTCCAAATTGTTGATTTACTGCATCCTAGTCCAATAGCTATACTTCTAATATTGCATCTTTTAGAAAAGTTCAGACCTTGAAATAAAGTAAGATCAAAGTGAATGACTTTTGAGTATTGTCTAGACTTCTTACCATTTACTAACTGGATTGCTTTTCCACTTTCTTGTTGCTTCTTTGCAGCATTCCAATATCTTGTGCATGTCTGCCTTGATATCGAGAACTTAAGTTGAGCTTCTTTGAGTGTACCTCGTGGTGGTTTTCCTTTGATGCAACGTTCGAGGATGAATTGAACCACTTGGTTTCGTTGTTCCGAGGAGTATTCACGAGGCCTCATCCTCTCTTTTGTTTCTGTTTTGATCTTTCCAGTTTGACAGGATGCGTGAATATCAGATTATGTATTTATAGGCAGTAAATGCTTAAATTAGGCGCCAAGTCTGTAATTGTTTTGCTCTTTTAGTTCTGCCGCCATTTACAGAATTTGGGAGGTGGATTTGTAATCTATTTTTGGTTCTACCGCTAAGTAATGAAACTTTATTAGACTTGATTCGACTTTTGGTTCAAATAATTATGGATATATAAATTGAGTTGTAATCGCAGATTTCAAAAACGGCGCATAAAAATTAAATCGATATTATAATTGAAACAACTAATCTACTTAATTACACAACCCACTTAAAACACTAATCAATCTCCGTGTCTAAAAGAAATGCCTCAAATAACTTGGTGACGGAGGGAGTATAAGAAAAGAAACCAAAGACACACCAAGAAAAATAATGCCGAAATCCGAAATAATGCCGCCGTTTGTCATATTCATCAAGCAACCGCGTTTTTCATCTTAATTTAACTCTAATAAACTCAACACCAGTAACGCACCGCCGCGTGTCACTTTCAATCCAACCGCTCCCCTTTTACTAATTCTACTATTCACATTTACGCGTAGCGTACATCTAAAAAAAACCTATATGTATACCGCCAAACAAAATAAAATTCCAATATAAGAAATTCAGAATCCAATTCGAATTCGATACACCTTTTTCCCCCTTTTCTCTCAGAAACACTTTTGCGCCTTCCATGGGTGAAACCAAACAGCCGCACTTAAACGGGGCCTACTACGGCCCCTCCATTCCACCGCCGTCCAAACCTTCGAAGAGCTACCACCGCCCCGGCCGCGGCGGAGGCGGATGCTGCTGTAACCCCTTCACCTGCTGCTGCGGCTGCCTCATGAACTGCCTCTGCACCTGCATCTGCCAGATCGTCTTCTCCATCCTCATCATCGTCGGAGTCATCGCCCTCATTCTGTGGCTCGTTTTCCGCCCCAACGCCGTCAAATTCCACGTCACCGAGGCCTCGCTCACCGAATTCAACATCAACAACAACACGCTCCACTACAATCTCGCGCTGAATCTCACGATCCGCAACCCGAACAAGCGCATCGGCATCTACTACGACCGGATCGAGGCGAGGGCTTTCTACCATGGCCAGCGATTCTCCACCGTCGAGCTCCAGAACTTCTATCAGGGGAAGAAAAACACCACCGATTTGAGCGCTGAGTTCAAAGGATCACAACTGGTGCTGCTCGGAGTGAACGAGATGTCGAAATACAACGACGATCGGAGCGCCGGCAGGTACGACATCGACATCAAGCTGTATCTGCGCATCAGGATGAAGTTTGCGTTCGTGAAATCCACCAGAGTGAAGCCGAATATCGATTGCGATCTCAAAATTCCGTTGAGTTCGAACAGCACGGCTTCGGAGGCTTACGAGCCGACGAGGTGCGATTTCGATTGGCGTTAAGCTTCTTATTACCTCTTCAATTGATTATCGGCGCGTTCATCGTTTCTGCTGCTTCGATTTTTTTTTATATTCTATGATTATCAGTGCTACTATTATTCTTTTGTTTTTTATGCACATTATATTTAGACGTATTTGTTCTTATCTTTCCATTTCTGCTATGTGAATAAATAATGAGTTTTATATTATGTTAAGTGTTTATTGTTTTATTAATTTGATGCGTTGATTGCAATGGATTGGGATTAGATAGTAATTTAGTAGGAAAAACCTTAGTCAATAGTAGCTGGTGTTAATTAAGTGAGCAAGCAACGGCCACAGATTGTTAAATTTTCCCGTTAGAAGGTTCCTAAGAGCATCCACATACGTGCTCTTGCCAACAAGCACGGATATGGGTCCGGCCTACTTTTTCTGCCTGCTCTTAAGCAAGAGCACAACACCCACATCCGTGCTCTTCTGCAAGGACGAGCACAAGGGTTCCACCATTCCATTATTCAATTTAAATAAAAACATTTCCACAAAATTAAAATACATTAAAAATACCTGGAATAATATTACAAATTACAAAAAAATTTAAAATTACATAAATAAATTCCTAAAAAATAAAAATTGCATAATTAAAATACTAAAAAAAAATTACATACTTAAAATCCTAAAAAATTAAAATTACATAATTAAACTCCTAAAAAATAAAAATTACGTAATTTAAGCGTAAAAATGCCCCCGGGGAAGACTAGTCATCATCCGGCAATACCCCCAACGTTCTTTGGAGACCCCGTATCATCGCCACATGCGATCAAAGTTGCTCGGGGGTCATATTTGACCTATGGCCAAATTGAGTTGGACCAAAACCCCCACAACGAGTTGGTGGGGGGTTGAGGTGGCACATAGGGAGCGGGAGAGGGAGCCGGTTCGAGAGCGGGGGCGGATGGAGTCGAGGCGCGACGGCGGTTGGCCGCCACCTTCTTCCTTCCTTGCGGTCGGCGTTGGGAACCGCTCGGGCCGGCGTCGGGGCTACCCAAGTTAGCTCCGGCAAGTTGGCTAGCCACGTCTTCGGAGCCGGCGTCGGATAGGGATACCGACCTTGACCGTTTGGAGGAGCCGCTAGAGGAGGATGTTACGCCTCCCCTATACTTCGGATGCGACCGCGTCTCCTGCCAAATATTGATGTACTTGAACGGCTTGTAGTTCATGGATTGGTAGGTCGACAAGGCGGAACTGATGATGTCGACCTCGCTCCGGCCGCTCCCCGCCGACCGCTCTTCCTGGAGGTAATACCCCTGGAACTTTTGGATTTTTTCGTTGGCTCTGTTTATGGCGTTGCGCACCATACTCTCGTTGCGCTCGATTGTTCCAGCCGGCCGGTTTTCATTGTACCGGCGACAGATGCTCCACCAATAATGATCGCCAGATTGGTTCGTGCCAACCTCCGGATCTTCGTAGATTGACAAGAACGCTTTGAACAATTGCTTCATCTCCGCCGGAGTGTACGGTGTGCGGACACCGCGAGTAGGAGGAGTTGGAGTTTGGGAGGGGTCGCTCAACCTCATTCTAGGCTCGGGTGTGCATCCGTATTGCTCTTCGGGGCATCTTGGTCATCGATCGGGTAAGGCCGGTAGCCACCAGGAACTTCCGAACCTTGGGTTTGAGGAGGGCTGAATATTCCGTTTCCGGACTAGGAAACGGTTGTGAACCGAACCAATCAGGGTTCCAACCGTGGGAGCCGAGAGGGGTGAATCGCCCTGGCTGGACATTGTTTGGTTGTAAGAGTAAGAGTGAAAGAAAGATTGAGAATGGAGAATGAAAATGAGAGAATTTAGATGAGAATTGTGTAGTGTGGTGTGGAAGTGGGTGTATTAATAGATGAAAATGTGTATTTTTGGGAAAAAAATTTGAAAAATAAATTAAAAGTGGGTAGAAAATGGATATAATTTATTGGGAAGTGGGAAAATATTTTTTTTATTTTTAATCAGATTTTTTTAATTAAAATCCGATTTAAAAAAATTTTAAATTACCAAAGGCTATGCCATTGGCCAATAGGAAGCTGTCACGTCGCCTGCTCGTTGACACGGACATGCTCGATGCATCGAGCAGCGCCGTGCCAGCGGCAAGAGCGCAGCGGCGGACAGCTTATCCGCGCTGCTGGCACGGACGGACGGACGGACGAGCTTATGCTCGCCGATGTAGATGCTCTAAATCCTTCAAAATTTAAAATTTTGATTTCACTGACAAATTCAATTATGATGGAGAGAGAATAATACGTTTTATTCTTTGCTCAAAACATGTTGTACTGCGGACATTAGTAACTCATCCGAGAAAACAAAATCCTTATTAGTTATCCACTTAATAATCAGATCAGATTTTTCAAAATAATATTTCAATTAGCTTTCCATAATTTTACATTAAAAATAGAATAAATTATCAGAAAAGATATGAAATTTAGTCAACTTTTCTGAAGTTTGGTCAATTACAATTTACGATGTTAAAAATAGTTAATTATATCATAACTTAAACATATTTTCAATTATCTTAATAGACTTAGAACATCTCCAAGTAAAAAGAGGTAATTGGAGAGGTAAAGTTATATAACTACTATACTTATCTTTTTTCATGAACAATTATTTTCCAAAAGAAAATATATTTAAGAGGGTATTATACATTTTTCCATTTAGTTGAGGTATCTTTACCTCTCCATAAAATCTTATAAATACCATATTTACCTTCTTTCATGTAAAACTATTCTCCAAGGGGAAAGATATTTGAGAATATATTACACTTTATGTTCTTTAATGCATTTTGTACTATTATTTTATTTTTTAAAATAATTTACCTTTCTATATATTTTATTCCTTTGGAATGAGATACATTTTGAAAGAGTATATTTCACTTTTTAAAGAGGTAAATAAATGATATACTTATTTTATTTACCTTTCCTTAGTGGAGATGCTCTTAATTTAAATTTAGAATAAAATTATGTATGATT
Source organism: Salvia splendens (assembly GCF_004379255.2). Classification (NCBI taxonomy): domain Eukaryota; kingdom Viridiplantae; phylum Streptophyta; class Magnoliopsida; order Lamiales; family Lamiaceae; genus Salvia; species Salvia splendens. The sequence continues at coordinate 21,873,352 of NC_056035.1, forward strand.
TTAAAGTCAAAATTTATATTTTTCCTGCAAATATATAAATCACTAACAAAAGTCATTTGCTTAGTATGAAATGAAATATATAAGCATATGACAGAGGCTCGGTACAAGTATTTCCGGTTTAGAGAGGATGCGAGCGGTAGACCCGGTCACTTGCCGATACAGAAATGCACCGCTGCAATCAGACAGTTGGCCTATGGAGGCGTGGTCGACATATTCGGCGAGTATCTTCACATATGCGAAATGACTGTCCGCAAGTGTCTGATGAATTTATGTCGGGGCATCATCCACATATTCAAGGTTACGTATCTTCGAAAGCCTACCCCTGACGACTGCCAAGTTCTGATGACTACGCACGGGAGGGTGCACGATTTTCCCCGAATGTTGGGCAGCATAGATTGTATGCATTGGGAATGGAAGAACTGCCCCGCCGCTGGGAAAGGAGGTACACGACCGGCTTCAAAGGCAAGAATCCCACGATGATCCTTGAAGCCATAACTGACTACCGACTGTGGATTTGGCATGCGACAACCAATACGATATGGGCTACTATTTGGGCCCGACCATTTTTAACGAGCAGTGCCTTAGCGTGGGCCCGACCATCAGTTTTGTCACCAACGACAACCAATACGATATGGGCTACTATTTGGCTGGTGGGATATACCCTAGGTGGCCCATATTTGTGAAGATGATCAGATGCCCAACAGATCCAAAGAAAAATTTACTTTGCGCAACGACAAGAGGCAGTGCGCAAAGATGTGGAGCAGACAATTGGTGTGCTCCAGTAGCAATGGGCTGCAGTGAAGGGTCCAACACGCCTGTGGTATGCGGACTGCATTGCTAATGTCATGTACGCATGTATTATTATGCACAACATGATAGTAAAAAATGAAGGTCCAAAACTCACTGATTGTGACGCTGAAGATGTTGCCGGCCCAAGCCACGGTATGGCCACCGCCTCCGTACGAATGGGGATACCCAGGGGGGGACGCCGAAAGGGTCCAAGCAGTTGCTGATATGCGCCAGCAAGAAGCCCATATTCGACTCCAGCATGACATAATTGAAGAGTTATGGGCACGTAGGATTGCACGTTGATATCGTTTCTAATTTGTTTGAATGGTTGTTTAATTTTTTTATTGCATTAGACTTTTTTTTCAATTTGTACTAGGTTAACTTTTTTATTTTACGAAATTATGTTTGCGCTTTCTCTGTATTTGTGTTCAATTTTAATTCCGTATTTGTGAATTTATTTGCTTGGCTAGGGAGTTAGCTAGCCTATTGTTGGGCTGTTGTTTGGTTAGCCTATGACTAGGCTGTGGGGAGTCCATGATGATGTGGCAGGAGGACTTTTTTGGCTAGCCTATGGATGCTCTAAAAAATGTAAAGAATAGTGGGTTGAAAAGGTTAGTGGAATATGAGGTCCACTTTTTTATATTGGTTTTGTAATAGAGTGTTAGTGAAGTGAGTTAGTGGAATGTGAGACCTACTTACCATTTAAGTGAAATGTGACTCTTATTGTGAAACGGACCGGAATGACAAAATGTGACTCTTATTATGGGACGGTGGGAGTAAATAGTACTTCCTCCATCCCATCATAGACGCGTCACTTTCCTTTTCAAAGTATTCTATCATTCGTGAATTATTTCCTTTTTTAAAAAAATAATATATTTTCATGTTATATCTATAAAATTATCAATAGCATATTATGATATTTAGCATCTTATATGTCTTAAATCATCAAGATAATCAAACGTTTCATGTTTAAATAACATCATATAGCATCAAGTAACATTACTAACCATATTAACGTGTTCGATAATAAACAGATGCACGTAAGACCGACAACCATTTAGCCCAATAATGGACGCATATAGCCTGGATAGGGTGAAAGTCACAATCCCACACCATATAGCCAATAGTGGGTACATATATCTGTACATGGCGAAAGTCACCACATCGTATCATATAGCCCAATAACAAGTGCATATAGCCTGAATAGGGAAGAAACTATCATGTCATACCATATGGCCTAAGGCCATCCGCAACGCTGTCTCTTATCCGTCTCTTAACCGTCTCATCTCTTAACTATTCATGGGCCCTAATGTACTTTTCACTCCATCTCTTAACTAAGAGACGACACCTGCAACCCTCCATCTCATATCCGTCTCTTAACCATCTCATCCTTTAACTATTCATTCAATTTCATTTTTTATTTTTATTTCCAACAAATTCAATTAATAAAAACACACTTCATTAAATAAAATAAAATTACAACTTAAAATCCTAAAAAAATATACATAATTAAATTTGTGGCAAAATAAATAAAAAAAAGACATAATTTCAAATACAATTTTATAGAAATTATAAAAACTAATCCGCTGGCGAATCATCCCCCGAAGGCGGTGGCGGTGCACCGAATGGAGGCGGAATACCAAGTTGTCCCGCCAGATACACAATGCCGGCATGATGGGCTTGATATTGGGCGGGCGTCATCCGGGAAGTGTCCACCATCGTGGCGGTGAAGTACATGGACATTAGGGAGGAGGGCGGCCCTTGGGAACCCGTCTGGCTTGATTCGTCTCGGCCCCTCCTCCCTCTAGCCTCCTTCGCTGCCTTGGTCCCTTGCGGCCGACGGCGCACACGGGAGGACCCCCTGCATCGTCTGTCGTGCCCTCAACCTCCTGCGAGGCAACCTCTTGTGCGGCGCTGCCTGAACCGCCCCCATTAGACGAGTATTGGCCACCCGCCGTGTGCTTCATGCGTTTCGAGGTCGAGCCCGTGCTGGACTGGACATCGCCGGCCAATCTTTCGACGTCTTTGACGGCCTCCCAAACATCGACATGTTTGAATTCTTTGTCGTTGTCATCGAAATAGACTCGAAAAGCCGATCTCAGAATCTCGGCTCCAGTGGCTCCGCTTTGGTAATGAGCCGCTTCATTCTTGTAGAGGCCGCAGAATTTTTTGACCTCTCTGTCGACTCGGTCAAAATGACTTCGGAGCTTCTTCAATGTGTGGCGGCGGGACCCCTTCGGCTTAATCTCGTTGTAGGCCTCGGTGACCTTTTTCCAAAAGCACTTCCGGGATTGTTGATTCCCGACGATGGGATCGTATGAGACGCTGATCCAGGCGTTGTACAGAGCCATCGTGTCCTTGCGGCTGTACGAATGACGGCCTACATCCTCCTCCTCCTCCTCCTCGGCCGCCTCCTCCTCTTCCTCCACGGCGTCGAATGCCCTGGAGCTTCCATCGCCTAGTCCTCATTCCGGATTGGGTTCATCCGGATAATCCTCTCTAATTTAAGATAATCCCTGCGAATACCTTGGGGCGGAGGGACGAGCGTATGCATCCACATCAAAATGGGGTGGTTGGTACCCCGCCGGGGTTGACGAGCCTTGGGTGCCCGGCGTCGACAAACCGGAACCGGAACCACCTAAGACATTGTACATGCCCCCATGTCGCCAAATGCGTTGATGTCAAACCCACCGGAGCCGCCAGAGTTTCCGTCGTCGGACATTTTGTGATGAAAATTGGAGAGGTTAGATGAAAATTGGAGAGGAAATGGAGATGATTTGGGAAGAATAGATGTGTGTTTGTATGTATAATGAGGATGAAATAAGAGTATTTATAGAGTAAAAAAAGAAAAAAATGGTCGAAAACGGTAACATTACCGTTTGAATTTTTAATTTTTAATTTTTTTTTATTAAATTTGAATTAAAAAAATGATTTATTGCGTCAGCGTGACGAAGCCCACTCGCGGGCCGGCGAGTGGGCGTCACGCCTAGCGCCAGCGCGCGCCAGCCGTTTCGGTGGGACGGGCGTCTCGGCGAGACCGGGATGAGACAGGACGCTGCAACGCGTCTCGCTGCCGTCTCGTCTCGGAGGGACGAGATGCGAGACACCCGCGCGACGCGTTGCGGGTGCTCTAATATCATGCACACATAGCTTGTATAGGGCGAAGACCACCACGTCACATCATATAGTCTAGTAGCGGGCGCATATAGCCTGTATGGGGTGAAAGCCATCACATCATACCATGTAGCCAAATAGAGGGCACAATACAGGGCGAAGACTAACTTGTCCGTTTCCTAACTAAATATTCATAAATTCTAACTTCAAAAATTTCTCATGTATATGTTTAACATGCCCGATTCCTAACAAACATAAAAACTCCATATTCATAAATTCTAACTTAAAAAACTAACTAGGATTATATAAATAATACTCCATATTCATACCTTGATTAAGCAATGAGCGGCGGTTACATAAATAATACTACCTCCGTCACACAATACAAGTCATATATAGTGTGGGAATAAGTTTTAAGAAATGTAAAGAAAAAGCCTCACTTATACGTATTAGTTTTATAATAAAATGTGAGTGGAATAGGTTGGTAGTGTTAACCTTGCATCTCAAAACTCTAAGTGTGTGTAAAGATAGTGTGTTGAATTCCACATGATCGTACAAAGAGCCACATCAACCAAAGTCTCCAAGCTGGAAGGATATCCTTATGAAACGTACTTGGATAGAATTGAAGAGCAATAAGTGTTGATTAAATATTGGAGAAACAATCGTTTAGGATACCCAGTGATCTGGCAGATTTGTCTTTTGCAATTCTTTTGAATTTACTTTATAATTCCAGATTTGTCTCTTTAGCTATATATATAGCCATTGTTGTATCGGTTGCCTCATCTCTTGGAGGCATAATGAATTCACTCAATACTAATGAAGCTACAAACCATAAAAAAAGAAGCTCTTCCCATGAGTGAATATTTGAGTAAAATCAAGACGCTATGTGATCTTCTTTGTGCTGCAAGTTGCAAAATCTTGGATGAAGACCAGATCTTACATATTTTGGGAGGACTAGGCAATGAATATGACTCTAAAATGGCAGCTATAACTTCCAGAGGAGATGTGTGGACTGTGCCGCAGGTGGCATCCCTTCTTCTTAGTTTTGAATCCAGACTTGAAACAACTAAGGAATCAGAGCCTTTGTCCTAGTGGCAAAGACCTTAGACTTTATAGTATGAGGTGACGAGTTAGAACCCTCTTGACGAGTTCAAATTTTTCTTTAAAAAAAACAACTAAGGGATCCACTGAAGGATCTCAACCCTTATTCAATCTGGTGCAATCTACTGCGAACAAGAGAGAATGCTATAGCCAACACAATTTAGGCTGTAGAGGAGGCCACTACAAAAAATACGACGGAGGTCGTGGCAACGGTTTCAAAGGGGGGGGGGAGATGAGGATTTAGAGGTAGAATGTCCAACAATAGGCTCTCTTGTCAGTTGTGCGAGAAGCCTGGACACAATAGGCTCTCTACAAGTTCTTCCTGCACAAAACCTCAACTCCTTCCAGTTCAAATTCAGTCAAGAGCTCAAGCACCATTCCGACAGCTTGCTCAGTTAGCCTTGTACCTCAACCTTCTGTTTATTTGCTTCACCTTGTACTAGTCTAGAGTTATGGCACAAAAGGCTCGGTCACCGTGCTTTCATTCTTGCTGTTTAGCTAAAAGTCATTGCCTGCCATATTCTTCCTCCGTATCTACTTATACTTAGCCGTTGTAGCTCATCCATAGTGACCTTTGGAGGCCTGCCCCTGTGGCCTCTAGAAATGGCTTCTGACTATGTGACTTTTGTTGATCAATTTAGCCGCTTCACCCGGATTTATCTTCTGAAATTCAAGAGCGAAGTATATAATGTTTTTAAACACTTGAAGAGTATGGTTGAAACTTAGTTTAGTACCAAAATTAAAGCCATTCAGAGTGATTGGGGATATGAGAGTATCTAGGACTCTCTTCTTTCCTTCAAGATTTGGGTATTATTCAAAGAGTTTCATGTCCCTACACCTCTCAACAAAACGGCATGGCTGAGAAGAAGCATAGACATATTGTGGAGATGGGTTTGGCTCTCTTAGTACAATTAGACTTGTGTTCTTCATTTTGGGATGATGCCTTTATCACATCCACATTCATTATCAATCGTATCCCCTTGCAAACCATCCAGTTTTCCACTCCCTATTGAAAGTTGTTTCTAAAATATGGAATTTTAAACCAAAAATCTACACTACTCAATCTGTGTTGATCCTTCTCTCACCATTCCAAAATCTTTCCTCGTTGCTCTCCTTATTCATCTCTGGAAAGCAGCTATGAAAGCTGAATTCTTAGCTCTCATCAAAAACAAAACATGGACTCTCACTGGCAAGAACCTCATTGGTTGTATATGTAGGGGTGAGCATTCGGGTGAAACCTAACACTATCAGACTTATTATTAATATTGTTGTGACTGTGGTCTATCACGCACCTTGATGTCAACAATGCATTTCTCGATGGTAAATTGGATGAGGAATTTTACATGAAGCAACCACTTGGTTTTGAGCAAGGATCCATCTATGGTATGTAAACTGAACAAGTCTTTGTACGGGCTTAAGCAAGCCTCACGATCCTGGTTCCTAACAATAAAATCAGTGCTACTATCGTTGGGTTTCTTGCAGTCTAAGGCCGATACTTGTTTGTTCTTCCACAAGGTTAATTCTAAAGTTGTGTATCTCATTTTTTACGTTGATGATATGTCGATCACATGGAATTCTCCTTCAGCCATCAAGAAAGTTTTACATCAAATCAACTCTCACTTCTCATTGAAGAACTTAGGGGAAGTGACACAATTCCTTGGAGTGGAGGTTTCAAAGACAGCTCAAGGTCTTCACCTTTCTCAAGCAGCATACATCAGAGAATTACTTGAAACGGCTAAGATGACAGATGCTAACAGCTATCCTACTCCGATGCTATCTGACTCAAAGCTTAGCAAATTTGAAGGAGAGCCAATGTTGGATGGAAAACTATACCGAAGTGTGGTTGGGGATCTACAATATGCAACTATAAGTAGACCTGAAATCAGCTTTGCGGTGAATAAAGTGAGTCAATTCATGTCATCTCCCTTGGAGAGTAGTAAAAGAATCTTGAGGAATCTTGCTGGATCTCTTGATTACGGAATTCACATTCAAAGATCAAACTTACTGCGTTCTTTGATTCTGACTGGGCTTCAGATCAAGATGATAGAAGGTCGACTACTAGTTATTGTTGTATTTCAGAAGCAACCTTGTGTTATGGTGCTCTAAGAAGCAAAAAGTGGTATATCGATCAAATACAGTATAGAAGCCTTGCCCATACAGTGTCAAAAGTTACTTGGCTTGGATACATTCTAACTGAATTAGGGATAAAGCTTCCAGCAACACCTATAGTTTGGGTTGACAACCTCAGCAAAATTGCTCTAGCATCGAATCCAGTACTGCACTCAAGGGCGAAGCATATCGAGATTGATCTACATTTTGTAAGGGATAAGGTGTCATTGAAGCATATAGATTTGAGGCATGTTCCTTCTCTCGGGAACCAATTCTTCTCTAGACTCCGAAACAAACTCGGTTGTCTTCGCTCAAATTGCGGGGAAGTGTTAACCTTGCATCTCAAAAACGATACATCAAGTAAATTGGTGCTTCTATTTTTGAGTTCGCGGTGCGTCGAGTTTTTGTTAATCTCCTCACCGCGCACTGTGTCGTTTTGGGTAAATGTTCAGTAACGAGTGTCTAATATGCCCAGCTTTGTTGATTTGCAGACTGAAATACACAAAACCAAGGCTTGGCATCAGTGAGTTTGGTTCTGTACCTGACGTCGTTGTGAGCATAGCTCTCTATGTACTTTTCATTTCGGGCATAGGGTTCACACTCGGTCACTAATCGACAGCATCGTTAGCGCTAAACATTTGGCCCTGTAATATACATCGTTAATTCACCAATATATTTCCCGTTTTTAACCGGGGACGTATACGTACTTAAGCTCTTGCGGATCGAACTCTCTGGTTGGGTTCTAGCCGCATATCGCCCGTCTACCGTAATTGTGCTTGCAGAGAATGCGAGTTAGAGGAAGTTCCTACTTATTGATGCATAATATGATTATATAGTCTTTCAGATATCAACGGACTTCCTTGTTTTGATAGCTCCTCGACAGTCTCTCTTGTTCTATGTTATTTTTTTTGCCTATTATAAGACTACATTTGCCAAAATGACAAACGACCTCAGATGCAATTAGCTAGATGCTCAAGGTAGTGAGCAATTTTCCAATATTTGACTTGTAATTCAAAGTTCTAATGGTGTATAAAAAAATTTATGTGGCTTTTTATCATTGTTCATCTTATTGTTGTCCAATATATGCAAGTATGAAATTGCCTTTTACTGAATATGAAGCAACATATAGCAGATTTACATAACCTTAGAATGATGCACATGGGTGCCACAAAGTAGATTAATACATAGTTCATGCCTAATGGCATAATCACCCTAAAGTCCGATTAATACAGATCAGGGAAAATACATATTACTAAAGTCATAACAAAATGTCACCAATACGAACAAACTAGCGGTTGTCTTCGGTCAACATCAACAGGTACCCTAGTCGAGCATTAGCCGGCATACCAATGAACACCTCAAGTCGTTGGGGTTTATCACCCAAGATGTTACATAACTTATACCTCTGTTTCAGTGTTAGCCCCTCTACATCGCCCAGCTTATCGAAGACCTTCTGCCCCGCCTTTCCTAGATCAAACTCGTAGCTAATGTGTGCAGAAATCATCTCCAAACGATTGTTGGTTTCAGCATGAAGGTTAGAAAGGAACTCCATCGTAACAGTGCCAGGGCAATATTGTTTCCCTTTGTGAGAACTTGGTTTGGTAGTTGAAGCTTACTTTCTACCATTTCTGGAGCTGTCGTCGTTGAGGTCAAAGGGCTGGACGTATGGTTCACTAGCATGCACCGAAGTACCATTCTTATACGGAGGACGATAATCGTTCTCATTTACCTAGCTACCACAGGCTAGTTTGGCTTTTAAATGTTCAGTCGCAACATCTACTTGCTCGGGCCCACCACCGGAGGCACGGTCCTTGCCGAAAATGCTTTTCTAAGTCTCCCAAACGGGCCACGATTTTGTACGCATTAATTTGGCATCCTTGCCTGTCTGCAACAACACAACACAACCTTCACAGAAGAGGATCATTACATGTACAATTTGCTCCCATTGATCGTCATCGCAATCAATTTTGTATTTGCCATGGGTATTGAAGCCGACACCACTTCTTCCCAAAATTCCTTTGAGTATGTCTTCTTCCACGCCGATATTTTCGATGTTATATGTGGAGTGCCTTTCAAGTCGGAATCGGGAAATTCAGTCCGGATGTTATCCTCGATTTTAGTCAAGTACCCAGCGCGGAAATAATTATCTGATTTCCAGCCCCTGGCAACAAGTTCGAGCAGCGTAGCTGCGAGGATCTCCTCCCCCCCCGAATCCATATTCTTCTCGAACGCTCTTCCTTTCGGTACTTTTGTCTGGGGGACTCACCAATGCAGTAGCAACAAAGGTCACAAGCATTTTTCTAAAAAAAGCACAATTCAATAGTAGAACAATATCTAATTGGTCTTCAGCTAGAACAATAGACGCGCACCTTCACTGACTAAACTAGAGTTGTGGCTCCCCATTGGTCGTTTAGTACCACTGACATTACCTACAACAAATCGGCCAACTATTATCCACATCAGGGCACGGCACGACAACCATAAAACAATTAATTCTGTTTCATATAAAAATAGAACCCAGTAACATCACAGTCCAAAATATACCACAACAAATGCAATTTCACAAAACGGAATGAGAAATTGATCAAAGCGGTTTACAATGCAAAATTCTGCCCACTTCGACCTTAACAAACCTCAATTCATACAATCAATCACTAAATATTCACGACTATTGTTTCGACTTACGACATAAGAAATCGCCGGCGTAAAATTAGGCACAAACGAGAACCGAAGCAAGTTCATATCTTGTGGGAGAAGTAGATTCGATTGCAGTTTTGCTTGATGAGGGTTGAAGTTTGCTCGTAGGATTTGCCCTTTTTTTTGTTAACCAGCTCTATTTATTGAAAGCAAAAATATTTGTCGCGATTCCAATTTCACAATTCGCGCTTGAAGATATAGTATTTATTAATTCATTGGGGCAGTTATGTAAAATCACCTTATAAATATAAAAATCACAATTAAAACAATGTGGAAATCTGCATCACTGGATGCTGGAATTGGGGGTGTTATATGTGGGCTTCATCCACCGAAATCTATGCATCGTTTAATTCTGATCATCCCATATCAAACCCACTGAACAGGCCCTAAAGAACAATGTTTAGAGTATACTGTATATTTATCTTCTATGTGTGACGGAAGATTCTTGCTCCTCGAAATAAATACTATAAACATCTCATTTTGCCATTTTTTCAGTCCACCAATACATGGCTCATTTGTTTATTTACTATTTTTAGTAATAGATCTCATATTACATTAACTTTATTTCACTCACATTTCACTATAAAACTAATATATAAAAGTAGACCCATTTACCACTCACTTTCTTACTAGCATATTTTTTTAAATTCGTGCAAGATCTAAATTGGCCTTATATTAATGAAAGTAGGACCTATTTACCACTCACTTTCTTAGTAGGATATTTTTTTAAATTCTTGCAAGATCTAAATTGGCCTTATATTAATGGACGGAATGAGTACTACTATAAGAGTAGGATCACTTAATTCCCCCTAATTAACCAATAACTACTCCCTTCGTCCCACAAAAATATGTGTTCTTTCTTTTTTAGTCCGTTCCACAAGTATATGCACTTTCCAATTTTGGAAACTCTTTCATCTCTAATGAGATGAGACTCATTCCCCACTAATAAATCTTTAATTACTTTTTCTCACCACCTCTCTCTGACTTTAGCGATTTTGCATTAAAACTCGTGTCGAACCCAAAGTGCATATTCTTTGGGGACGAAGGGAGTATTCATATGGTTATCAACAAAACACGTGGCATAATTCAAATTGAAGCTAGTGTTTTAGATTTAAAAAAAATTAAATTAGTCGTTCGTCCGGTCTATGAAAAATAGTCTCATTTTGAAAATATAAACTTTCTTTCATATTTCATCCACTTCTTTCTTTTACTCTACCCATTTTTCCCCTTATCTTTTACTTTACCTATTTATTACGATTAAAATTCGTGTTGTTCATATATGGAACTATTACCTTCGTATGCAAATAGGTCCCAGTTTATTTTTTCTAAAATTAAATGGAATTAGGGTCCCAAATATCACTAACTCAATTCACACATATTTTATTAAAAACTTGTACTATATACTCCCTCCATCCCATTAAATATGCAACATTTGGGAATCAACACATGATTTTATATAGTGTTGTTTTTTGTGTTAATGAAAAGAGAGTAAAGTAAGATAGATGAAAAGTAGAAATAAAGTTGTTTCCATTTTAGGAAACGTTTCATTTTTAATGGGACAATCCAAAAAGAAAAACGTTTCATACTCCCTCCGTCCTATTGAAGATGACCCACTATTCTTTTTGGTTTGTCCCAACCAAGATGATGAAACACATTTATCTATATTTTATTCCTTCTCTCTTATTTTACTCTCTCCATTTAACACATATAATAAAACTGCATAAAATCGCGTGCCATCTAAAAAAAAAGGGGTCATCTTTCTTGAAACGGAGAGAGTATTTAATAGGACAGAAAAAGTATTTGTGTGATCTATATATCACTAACTTTTTCCCACGTATTTTTTCCTAAAATTTCTTAAAATCTATTTCAAAAAATTGGGTGTCTATCAGTACACAGGGAGAGTATTTTTTATGGTCGGTGGAGTATTAAAAAGCTAGTCTACCCGTTCGCACATGTTATACACGAAATATAACAGAGGAGAATATTTAATCAAAAATATCATATCGTAACAAGTGTCACAATTTAATTAGTACAAAATTTTTCTGGATTATTCTATACTTGCCTACTTTAAGTATAACTCCAATATATTGTGAAGTACACGGCTAATTCATTAAAGTAGAAAGAACATGATATAAATCTTTTGAGAAATGATAAACTACCCTTTTATTTATTATATTATGATATTAATACAAATATTTGCATTCATTACTATTGGTTATACACAAAAATATTTACTTATTATAAAACTATAGTCATACACGAAAACAAAATATTCAATTTTATCAATTAATTAATTCCTTTCTACGATCAATATTTATAAATAAAAACAACAACATATTTCTATCTGAATATAATGAACTCATTATCTCACATCATACTTTATTCACCTCTTTAAAACTAAACAATAATAGACTTGAGATACAACTTTATTTGTGTTATATTCCTAAAATTTATTTTTAATAATTGCTAATTATAATTTTATTTATTATTAAACCACATTATTCCACCATTCTAATTTTGGAGTAGTTACTTTACTTCTAGCCTCTAGGCGACTTTTGGAATGTTACACGTTTTGATCGGTTATTTCAGTTGATTATATCTAAAACTGATAATCGTAATCTAACCGAAATCGGTAGTTAGTGATCGATTAACTAAGAATCGGTCTTGTCGGTTCAGTTACCGGCTACCCGATAACCGAGGAATCATTTACGCAACCCTATCTAAATCAATGGAATAATTGAGAAAAATGTCAAAGTTATGATATACTAATTGACTATTTTTTAAAGTTGTGGGATTGATTAGAATTTGACCAAACTTCATCATATTAATTTATGGCAATTTTTCCTTAATTATAGTATAGATTAAAAAATGGTTAATATCCAAGTTTAGGATAAACACAAATTTTACACTTAGGTAGGAATTAGATTTGACATGTTTAATTTATTATCATATTAGTTAATTAGTATGTTATGAAAATTTATGATTTTACGTAATTATTTTAAAAGTTATAAGATTAATATATAAATTATGATTTAAATAATAGCTATCTCAAAAATAAAATTGTAGTAATATAATTTGAATATGGATTGGGGCTTAGTCTGAGTGTGCATATTTTACCAAGCATGTGACAAGCTGTTATTTAAGAAGTGGCTCTATGATTAATCCATGTAAAACTGTAAATGTTATAGTCGGTTGCGCGTGTGTTAGTAAATAGTGGAGTATATGATTTTCCACTAAAATCTTTTGATAAAGAGACAATTAAAGATACACGTTTTTCTTTAGTCTCTTTCTAGTTTCTACAATACAATTATTAGGTAGGTTGAAGACAATGGACACTGAAAACGACCCCACCATTCACTCTTCTTTTACGTATATGCCTAATCAATCATACACACACCACAAAAGTTTTGGTTTGATGGATAAACTGTGATGACTCTACTCACCCCATACTTTCTTGCCCATCCAAATCCAAAAATGATAATGACCTAAACTTGATTTACCCAATTTGATAAAAAGATTAGCCTACTCAAAAGCATATGCTTTGTTAGATATAAAAATCATGATCCAATTAATTTTGACATTAATTTACTCATATATACTTGATATATGAGAGTTTTGCCTTGCCAATTGAATTACTCACACATAAAACTCAAATGGAGGCATTTCATTTATCATTACATAATTGGATAATCAATCTATTACTAATTTGCAAATTAATGATAGCCACTTGGAGAAATATAAGTCCTTAAATTAATTATTGTGCCCTGTTAGGTCTCAATTCGCTATAATTGATATGTCATTACATCTTTTATGTAAAGTTGGTTTTATTTCTTTTTCATGTTTTTTTTTCTTTAAGGAGACATATTTTTAGTAGCCGGTAGGAATTTTAGTGTTGCCTTTAGATAAGGCACTACTGGAGGAATATATCGACAAGTTGAATTAACTGATTCGATTCATACACTAATTAAAAGCCACCAATCCTACAAAGTCTCATCAACAAAATTGACCTCAAAACTTTTTAATGTCGGTCACTATATATCCATGCCTTGAATTTTGAACAATATTGAATAATTGCGAGCAGTTATACATTCACCAACCCTAAAGCACGATCATTAATTGATAATAAATTAATGAAATGAAAATTCATTTCCACACTATTTGTACATGAAACGAAATTTCAATGATAGAACAACATCACATGGCTTGCCCACAAAAACAGCTCATACGTGGACGTATACTGTATTGATTATTACGACATAAATAATTGAAAAAGTTAAACCCACTAATTGAGAATATTAATCTATCTTAAATTTTATATACTTTTTCCTCTGTAGCTGAATCACAATCACAATACTCCTTCTGTCCTATTAAAAATGAAACATTTTTCTTTTGGAACGTCTCATTAAAAATAAAACTTTTTCTTAATTGAAAACAACACCTTTTCTACTTTTTTATCTTCTCTCTTACTTTATCATCTCTTTATTAACTCACAACAAAACACTACATAAAATTTCTTGCTAAAAACAAATGTTTTATATTTAATATAGGGCAGAAGGAGTATTTCTTTTTAGATTGTGTGTTCTAGAGTGAAGAAGAAGGCAGTGTATAAAATGGTCAATAAATAGTAAGAGATTCCTAATCCTAATGAATTATAATTAGCCTCCATTAAACACCCACTAACCAAGAGCCAATAATTGCATGAATTAAACCCAAAGATGTGGAGTAATTCTGGTGTTTTTTCCAATTCACAGTAGTAGTACGAAAGATAAAAATGTGCACAATATAGTTAAAACACAGACAACAACATTATTAAGGATATAATTTAAGTAAAAGTATAGGCGTATGTCACACACTTACGCTACAGCTGAGCGAGAGCTGATACTTAACTCCGGCACCAACCACAATTCCGTTGGCTTTAGAATTCCCAAGCGGGATGTAGGCGGGGCAGGAAACGTGGAGGTGGTAGCGCCCGGAGACAAACGACCCGACCTTCCATTTGACGCGGCCGTTAATTTTAACGGTGAGCTTGATGGCGCCGTTGGACTGGTCCTGGGCGAGGGCGAGGCCGTTGTAAGGGGCGACGGGGACGGAGTTGCCGTAGAGAAACGGGGACCAGACGTTGACGTCCTTGTGGCCCTGGTAGACGGGGGGGATGGCGGTGTAGTAGGTGATCTGCTGGCTGTGGTATGTGGCGAAGGAGTCGAGCTTGTCGTAGTAGACGCCGATGCGGGAGTTGGGGTTGCGGGAGAGGATGGTGATCTGGACGGTGGTGGAGATGACGTTGGCGGCGGAGACGTTGAGGGCGAAGATGGTGGCGTCCTGGAGGAGGAACCGGGGCTTTTTGGGCTGGAGGATGGCCCACACGAGGAGGATGACGAGGAGGAGGAGGAAGTTGAACACCAGGAGGGCCGCGCAGCACTTGCGGAGGACCTTCCGCCGCTTGCTCTTGTGGTGGCTGCACACTTTCTCTGACGACATCTTTTCTTTTCTTTTCTTTTCTTTTAGGGGAATAATGGGGAATGTGTTTGTGTGCTTGGTTATATTGATGAGATGAGGTGTGATTGTGTGTGTGTGTGTTGAAAATGGGTGTACCTTTACAAAAGGATGTGTCACTGTTAATTTCTACTACTAATGTGTGTGTGTGTTGGATTTTATACTACTAATGTGTGTGTGTGTGTTGGATTTTATTTTTAACTGCTCTACCGTTGGTGTTTTTTAACGAATGTACTGAAATAATACGAACAATCGCAAATATAAAAGTGATAAACACGAGGAATTATTTACTTAAACGATTTCACTACATAATTTCAAGGTTAATAGCATAGCACCTCTATTTAAGTAAAATATAATCCTAACTTTTATTTCTTTCGTCCATAAAAAATAGTTACTCTCTCCGTCCGTGAAATATTGTCCAGTTTTGCCATTTTAGTTCGTCCGAAAAGTTGTCCACTTTGCTTTTTACTATTTTTGCTAAATGGATCTCACTTTTCACTAACTCTTTACGCTCGTATTCTATTATAAAACTAATATATAAATGTGAGACCCTCATTCCACTAACATTTTAAATTCACTTTCCTTTACATTTCTTAAAACATGCGCCAGTCAAACTTTGACAAACATCTCATGAATGGATGGAGTACATTTTTATACAACACGAGTTATATAAGAAATTGGTAAAAAAAAAGAAAAAAAAAATAGATAAAGTAAGAAATATGGCACAAGTTATAATAAGAAAAAGCAGAAAAAAGAAAAAAAATAGATAAAGTAAGTAAATACGAGAAAGTGGGTGAAATTGAGAAAAAAACTTTTCACTTTTAAAAATAGAACTATTTTTATCAAAAATCTCAAAATGATAAAATGAAATTATTTTTGGACAGTAGGGAGAATTAGTAGGAAATACTAAATCTCACAAGCAAATATATTGGTCATAATTATTTCCTTTTAGAATCCATAATCAACAGCAAATTACTAAGTTTTTATAATATTAATTTTAGTAGTGTTTTGAATAATGCTTGAACCAACAAGTGTACTTTATTAGCTAAGTTAGGTTTAGATTTTAATACTAATTAATAAATTGAATTGATTTCAATTTTAGATTAACCAACTTGGACAGGGAATATTTAGGAGTTGATATAGTAAATCAGATCAGCAATTTACGACCGTTTGATTGAAGATCACGCATTTCAACTTGGCTCCGATTATAGTTTGCACTGTTTGTCCCACAAATTTGTTGATTATATATAGATAAGTAGTGAGTTTATAATTGATTATAAATTTGCATATTGAATGTCGGAAAATACATTTGGTTTTGCATGGGTTGCTTTACTTTTATACGATGCTTTAAACTAGCAAAAGGAAATTTCTAGGCTCTTAACTTTTTGGAAAAGACTCATTTAATGGACTGACTAGTTGCACTACTTTAATACTACTACCAACTAAAAAGATTATGCAAATGTACTAAGGTCCACATCGCTGATTTTGAGGAAATCACTTTTGAAACCCTTCTTTCTCATTTATAAAAACCATTTCATTTTTAAAATTCATAGTAAAACTGAATAAACTCAACTCTATACGGAGTATTATATATATAAATGTATGATGTAAAGAGTAAAGGAAAAGTGGAATCTGTTAAGTGAGAAGCAATAGCCAAAAGCTAACATAATTAATGAAGAGAAAATTACGATAAAGTATGTTTATGATGGGGATTGGACTTAGAAAACGTGACACGTCATCCACATCAATAATTATATACAGTACAGTTTTCTTACCATTTTAAAAAATTTCATGAAAAACTTGAAGATATTATCCTACCGACTCAATTAATTGTAAATATACTGTAATTGATTTTTAATTTATTTTTTATTTAGTGCAAGGCAAAATATATGCAATAAATGAAATTTGTGCTCGTTTAGAATATGTTTCTTTGCAAATGATCTGAAATTTTAAACAACTACAACTAAGAAGCCGTTCACAGTGTCTCGAATGACAAAAATGACGACAGAAGTATCAACATTGGAGTAATAGATGGAAGAGTTGATTTTATTTGGTACAGTAATCCTTTTGTCCCAAGGAAAGATCACCAATTTCTTAGTTAGTATAGAATTTTATGTAATTTCATTTTGTATGTTAAAGTGAAAAGAGTAAGTAAACGTAAGGGAATAAAATAGAGATAAAAAGTGTTTCTATTTTTAATAATAAATCATTTTTATTGGAATAAATAAAAATAAAAATGAATCATCATCAGTGGGGCGAAGGGATTACAATTTTTAATAAGATATGCACAAATACCACTCCTAGGCATGTACACCATGCGCATACACATAAATATGGAAAAAAATTACTCCGTCTGTCTCACCGTAAGCGAGTTTGTTTGAATACGAGATTTAAAAACTGATGATTAAAGAGCTAATTGACAAAAAAAAATAAAAAAATAAAGAGGATAAAATACGAAAAAAAATACTAGTACTCCACTACAAATCATTTATGATCTGTACGATTTTGCTTTGGCTTTTGCTATGGATTTTGCTCTGACATTTTTTGTGGCCTTCCGTTTGATGAATTTGGAATTAAATAAACGGCCGTCCCAATGAGGTTTGGAGATTTCGTTTGTTACATTACATGTGATTTGTTGTAATGTGTCGGTTACCTATTGCATTAAGCCTTCAACTTCGCCTTCGTCATTGAATGTGTGAACCCAAATAGGTCAGCAAAAATTAAAGTTATTATTAGACTTATTTGTTCCCACACGTTGAAACAAATTTACGAATAATTAGTCTAGGGGGTGGAAATAAAAAAATAATCCCCCTTTTCAAATTAATTTTGTTTACTTTATTTTGAGTAAAAAAGCAAACCTAGATTCTTTAATAATATATTTCCGGCTTGATAGATGATGATTACATGCCACAATAATATGGGCTGTGAAATACTATGAAAATGGCGTTTTCTTTTTCATGAGAATAAATTATTGAAAAATAATGAAGATAGGGTGGGATAAGATAAGCCAACGATACTTTTTCACCCACTCTTAAATATTTTATATTAGCATTTTCTAAATATCCATTTTACTTTTATTATTTTATATTTCATTTACTTTTCTATTACCATCCTTTATGTTTATTTTTAATTTCATCAATAATTTCAATTCACTATCTTTTATTTTAAAATTTTGTTGCCGAATAAAATACTATCTCCATCCCATTTTACTACTTCTCACTTTAGGAGTTTCAGTTGAAATATTCTATAAATGACAATAGGCTTTACATTCTACAAATTTTTTCACTAACATTTTATTATAAAATTAATATATAAAAGTAGGAGCCATCCACATTCCATTATCATTTTTACCAACTTTCCATTACATTTTTTTAAAACTCATGCCGAACTCAAACGAGACTCCTAAAATGCGACAACGGAACTAGTATTTAATTTTGAACGAATGGAGCAGTATGACTGAGTTGTACTGATCAAAAGTAGAATGTCCCTCCGTCCCTGAAAAATATGAACTATTTCTTTTTAGTTTGTCTTTAAAAAATACTCCCTCCGTCCCCGAATAAGAGTCGCTAATTTCCTTTTTGGGCCGTCCCCCATTAAGAGTCACTCTTCATTTTTACCATAAATGGTAGTAGGTCCCACATTCCACTAACTCACTCCACTCACATTTTATTATAAAATCAATATAAAAAAGTGGGTCCCACATTCCACTAACTTTTTCAACCAACTTTTCTTTACATTTCTTAAAACTCGTACCCGGTCAAACAACGACTCCTATTAGGGGACGGAGGGAGTATAAACTTTCTAATTTTAGAAACTTCTTTTTCTCTAAATGAGGTGGATCCATTCTCCACTAATAATACTTTAAAAACTTTTTCTTTCTATCTCTTACTTTTTCAATCATACATTAAAATTTGTGCCAAACTAAATATTGAACCTTTTTACGGACGGAAGGAGTATAATTTTTTTAAAAAATAAAATAATGTTAAGAAGAATATTGTAGGAAGGTGGATGTAAATAAGGCATCTAGGGAGGGGAGAAACTAGGCTAGGATGCCCGTACATGTAACAACCGACAAAAATGGCGGCTTACCCACATTACAATTTTACCTTAGACAATATAAACCACAACCTTTAGTTCTACAAAACAAACAGAATAACAGATCTTAATTAAATATCTAATAAGGGATTAGTGTAGTCACATTAACATCATGCCTGTAATCAACTTGTTTCTACTATTGTTGTACACCTTTTCCTTCCAACTATGATTGCAGTCTGTGAATTATAGACCTGGTTAGGTGCTATGAGAAATCACCTTAAATACTTGCTTTATTAAAGCAATCACTCAATGATCCAATAATATTATCTTCAACACAATTCAGTGATAATTATAGAGTAAGAATCAATTAACATCATGAACTACTAAAGTACTAATGTGTTAAGGGCTTTTCCCTTAACGATGATCGGCGGCTATTGCTCGTCAACCGAAATTGCCCGGCGCCCTTACGTAGGGTCGGCGGGAGTCTTAGTTTCAGGCTGTGCGCAAGTATTTTCCGTCAGGCAGTCTGAGAACTAGGGTTGTGGAATAATTCACGATAATTGTGGGCAAATAATATTTTCATTCATAGTTTGAGAATATGACCAAAAGCCCTATTTATAGACTAAGGACCCTACGGTTGATTCGACCTTCTAGTCATCTCGGGAAAGAATCAACAAAGAAAACCCGAAACGGAGCATATAATTACGCTCGACTCTTACGAAAATTAAATAATAATATAAGTACTAATATCCCAAAAATAATAAACATAAAAATAACTATCTAACTAATGAATTACTTGGGAACGAAGTCGCCCAACTTCTCGGGCGGACGCACGTTCCTCTTGGGCTTCGACTACGCGATGGATGGTTGTTGAAGCTGCTGCTCCTCACGATCTTCCTCTGTTACCGGCGACGCGTCCTTGGTTATCCCGGGAGCCAGCTGGTTTGGGACTGTATCAACCTCCCCTCCGATAGCAAAATCCTTGTCCTCAAGGAGTACATTCGGAAACTGTCGCTGAATCACCTCCAAAGGCTCCCACGTCGGCGAATCCGTGCCATCCGACCAACGCACCAACACATGGTCTCTTGGCTGACCCTCGTGCCACTGAACCCTCCGGTCTAATACACATACACCACTGGTTTATCACCAAAAAACTCCGACGGCAAAGCCACACTCTCATCCGTCACTTCCCCTGCAATAAACGCCTTTAGGAGACTCACATGGAAAACATTATGTATCCTACTCCCTTCCGGCAGTCGCAGCCGGTAAGCCACCTGGCCTATCCGCTACAACACCTCAAACGGCCCATAGTAACGACGCGCCAACTTGGGCAGATTGTGGCCGCGCTACAGAGCTGCAACTTAAGGAGCATCATGTCGCCTACCTCAAACTCCAAATGGCGACGGTGTTTATTAGCTGAGTTGCGCATACGCTGCTGCACCCGCTCTAGATTCCGGCGCAACTCAACCAGTAATTTGCCCCTTTGCGTGATCAGCTCAGCAACTGATGGCGGAGTCGCGGCCGACGGCTGGGCAAAGATCAAACTTGGAGGTTCGCGCCTCTAAAGTGCTTTAAACGGGGACATACCCAACCCCGCATGGTGAAAACAGTTCAGGGCCAACTCCGCCCAAGGCAAGAAATTAGCCCACTTCGACGGGCGATCAGCAGTGAAAGCTCGCAAATACTGCTCCAAACCTCGATTGTGGACCTCCGTGTGTCCGTCGGACTACAGATGATAGGCGGTAGAAAAATTCAGCTTCGTGCCGCTGAGGCGCATCAGATCTTCCGATACTTGGTTCAAAAAAATCGAGTCCCGATCCGAGACCAACGTCTTAGGGAAACCGTGGTGACAGACCACTGTATTGACAAATAAATGAGCCACCTTCAAAGCATCAAAATTGGTCGGCAAAGGGGCAAAATGTGCGTACTTAGATAAACGATCCACCACCACCATGATCATGGTATAACCCCTCGATTGTAGCTGACCCGTGATGAAATCCATTGATACATCCTCCCATACCTGAGTCGGAATCGGTAAAGGTTGCAGCAACCCTGAAGGCTTTTGCGTAGAATATTTGGTTGTCTGGCATACTACGCAAGCCTCAACAAATTTCTTTACCTCTTTCTTCATATTACGCCAGTAAAACCCCGCGGAAACCCGCCTGAGGGTTCGCTCAAATCCCGGACTGCCCGCCGACAACGAACTTGTTGAGGTTTGTATACTAAAAGATATTTCGAGCGTACATGCCTTTATACAGTCAGCTTGTGCATGTATACGAGAAACGCCACGTCCACTTGTTTACCTAATTATGAGAATAAATAATATAATATACTGGTTTATTTATTGAAATTTAATAAACATGTCTAAGGCTTCTTACTAAGAAGGTCAAAGTAGAGAAATTCGATGAATCCTCATGAGTTTTCCAGTAGGGGACTTGGCCAGATCTAGTAATAAGAAAAACGTATTCACAACCTAGATAGGCTTTGGCTACCTATTGGTATGGTTGCGGTGTTTGTGATTATTCTCTCTTACCTAAGAAGAGATTAGTAACACCGGTGTGGTAAAGCATTGAAAAGATCTAATACGAAATGTATTCTTTATTGCTATCTACTGAAAGAATATATTTCAGAAATTTTAGTATTTTCTAGTCTATGAAATTAATATCAATATTGTTTATTTAATCAGACGCCACTTTGACTTATCAATATGGGAGAGTTTGTACATAACTCAAACATGATATCTTGGGTGGTAGTAGTTGAATAACATGTAGATATTGGAATATCATTTCATAGAATTCGCGTGCCCAATGGGTTTGATTAAATCCCCAAGAGGTGTTTGAAAAAGTAATTTATTATTCAGAAATCTGCGCAGTTGGAATTTTATTCCACGAGTAATAAATAAAGTTTCAAACTAGAAAACTCTTTGGAGAATTAATTTAATACAAGTCATATAGCAGACAAAGAATTAAATTGACGGATTAAGATAATCTTAAACGCGGGAAATATTATAAAATAAAATAGACCCAAGTTATTTGTAATTTGGTGATTTAGATGGAAGTTCAATATTATCCTTTAGTGGAAGAAAATAATATTCCATTGATAATATATTGAATCATGGGTCATTAGATTTAATTAGATATCTATCTAATGGGTGACCCAACATTTATTTCATTCCATGGATCCCCATCCTAGCCCAATAAGTCCAAGCTTATAAATAGTGAAGAGATGGGAAACCCTAGAATGCACAACACCACACAACTCCCCCTCCTAACCCTAGCCGCCGGCGCCGGCACCTCGCTCCCCCTTGCCTCGGTTTTTGTGCCCTAGCACGTGGAAGAATTAGGGTTTTGGTTTTTGTTCTTGTTCTATCCTAATTCATAGGAATAGATCAAGACAATTTCGTGTTTGTGATTGATTTTCCCTAGATCTCATATCACTTTTATTTGATTGTTCGAGATTCGCCTACACGGATGAATAATCAAGGACGTGGGAATAGTATGGAAGATTCGTGGTCGATAAATCAAGTATCTCCGGGTGGTGCAGCTAGCAACGTCAATCCTATGATGGATCATGAGGTAACAATTATATATATACGTCAAATTGCATGTCTACGTGTTTATTTGATGTATTAATCTATAGATCTAAGTTAATTGCATGAAATTGGAATCGAATGCATAATCACCTAAACAGATCCGTAAGGACCTCCAAGTTAATTGCATTTTTTAGGTTCTGATTATGTATTTGATTAATTGATTTTTTCAAAAATTGTAGTGTAAAAACTTGGGATTTTAAAAAATAATGCAATTACAAGTTATATGTTTATAATATGAGTTGGATCTATGTTTTTCTTGATTTTATTTTTGGATCTATGATATGATGTTCTAGATCGATGATTGAATATTGAGATTATTGGATTTAAATCCTAAGATCTACAAAATATTCTAGATCTATGATGAACATCATTAGATCTATATATTCTAAGTAATATATACTAGATTATATGTTTGATTGTTACATATATGTATGGGGGA
Organism: Salvia splendens; assembly: GCF_004379255.2. Lineage (NCBI taxonomy): Eukaryota > Viridiplantae > Streptophyta > Magnoliopsida > Lamiales > Lamiaceae > Salvia > Salvia splendens. The sequence goes on from NC_056035.1 coordinate 21,896,721, forward strand.
GCATTACGGTCCAAGTGACCCTTAAGTGTTGAGTTCAAATGTATTTCCAGTCTTAGGATTAACTTGATGGACAGTTTAGATTTATAATGTACATCCTTCTCCGTGTTACATTATTATGAGTTCCGAATTACATTATAGGGGTATATTTGGAACATCTACTAAATCAGAAGGTTTTCAAAATGGAAGCTCCAAAATAAGCGCTAATTAATTTCAACCAACCTCCCACATTCCACTCACTCTCGATTTCTCACTCCAAAGCAGCCCAATCGACACAAAACCTAGTTCCCTAAAAATCTCTACACATTCAACCCTAGTCTTCTTGTTATCACTACATTCCTCACTCTCAAATTATCAACGCTGACCCAGGCGATTCCTTCTCCACTTTGCACGACCATGGCGGCGGCGGGACAATCGACCCTAGCCTTTACAATCGAAGCGGCCACGGCGGCTGTACAATCCACCCAAAACCCTTTAGAGACTTGGCGCAGTCAAAAATTGGACGATTACAGTTTTGAGGTGATTGAGGTGGGTTTTTTTGCATTGTATTGCATTGATTCAACTGATTTAATACAAAGTTCGAATTTTCGGTTTACATTATTGAGATTAATTGTAGTATTGTGGTGTAAATTATGAATTCTATTGGTAAAGCTTCTATTTACTATTTGTATAAGCAAACGTTTGTCTATGAAGATTGATTACATTATTCAGTATAACTGTGGATTCATTGCTTGTTTGTTTGTTTGATTTGTTTTTTTTTGAATTCTACTGATCTCGGTTATAATGTTGTATTCATTCAGCTCTAACCGATGCAAAAAGGGAAGAACGTGGTCAAAAGAGGGCTACCCTTCAAGACCAATTCAAACATCGGAGATGGTAAGCTTGTCTCTCTGTTTTTATATTTTTGATAAATTAATCTAATTGAAGTAGATTACTATAATGTAATCTTGAACTTTGAATAATGTAACATATTAAGGCTTGTGTTGTCATTTTTTGCATGCTCTTTGTTTCATTGTTTACAACTGACTGATACATTATGCAAGAGGAAATCGAGAATAATGTATAGCATGTTTGTTAACATTGTTGTCATTTGTACGAGGTCTGGTATGCAAAGTGTTTGTACTATACGTTACATTATTAAGCCCAATCAGTACATTAAAATAGTTCTTAGAGAGTAATGTATGCTAATAAAAGCAATAATGTAAACATGATGCGTCTTCAGGTTGTTATGTATATACATTATGCAGTTTGTGCTGCAACATTATGCGTTTTGAGCATAATTATTTATTAACTACCTGTGTGAAATACTGTACTCCGTAGTTGATTTTTAATCGTACATATTTTATGTACTTATATATAGGGTATTAGAGGGAAAGAGTAGGTGATGGTACTAATGATTCTTGGGAAGATTTTATTCCCATAGAAACAACTAGACATTAGTTGATAATGTGTTTTATATTATTTTACAGAGACATAGCTTCTCTGAAATGCTGTTGACATACGGACAACCAAAACTAGGAGCCATTATCAAACGGGGCGCAACGAATGTCGTGGAAATGCCCTAGAGAAACAATGATAACCAATTACATGACAACTTTTACTTGATGGGGCACATGGAGACGTTCTTTGGATCCAAGGAGAAGGAATGGAGTTGTGGCCTGACAACAAAGGGCACTAAAAGTCTAGAGACAATGAGAAATTGATAATGAAGGTGAATAGCACCTTGATTCTGTCTGAGCACAACGTCTTGGCGAAGGTTATCCAAAATTTAGCAACATCACACTAGAAAGTGAAGAAGATCAAAGGCAGTCTCGAAAATTGGCTCCAGAGTTTTGGATTGTGAATCCCTATTTTATTTTTAATGTATGTTTTTGTTACTAAGGTTAGAGACTTGGATTTAGATAATATAATTATTGTTTTATCATACTCAGAGTTTATGCGAAACCCCTTAATCCACTTATTCTTATTTCAGCCTAGTGATTCAGCTTATAATAATGTAAGGATGCAACTCTAATAATGTAATGATGCAGCTGTAATCATGAGATGATGCAACACGTATAATGTAATGATACAACACATATAATATAATGTATCCGTACTTGTTAAATAATGTAAAGGGTATACACGAAAATTTGCGACTCTTATCTTCAATAATTTTGCAACTCTTTATCTTCAATAATGAAAACTCGTTCTGCCAAATAATCTACAACGTATGTTCATTACACTCCATCTAGACAAACATAATTCGTGCTTATTGCAATATGTCTAAAGCAAAAAATGATGCTCAATTTAAATAATGAAAATAGTCACAACCCATAATGTGCGTTAACTGTGAAGGTAATGTAAAATTAAAAAAAACAAACAGAATCAACATTTCCTCTTGCCCTTATGCTTCTCCTTTCCTTTCTCCTTGCCTATATCCGGGTCTTTTTCTGGGCATGTTCTTGAATCATGATGAACCATGTAACCACATGTCCTACACTTTTGAAGGGGTCTACTCGCTTACTTTATAATTTTTCCCTCTGGGAAATCAAACGACTATTATGGTCACTAATGTATGCTAATAAAAACACTAATATATGCTAACAAAAACACTAATGTAAACAGGATACGTCTTCGTTGTTGTTATTATATACATTATTCAGTTGGTGCTGCAACATTATGCGCTTTCAGCATAATTATATTTTAATACGTTTGTGAAATACAGTACTTTGAAGAAACATTATGCACTCCATCTCTCTCTCTCTTCCACTAAATTTATCTCACGTCCCATCTCTTTCTCCCATATTTTACTTTTTTTGCCTCAGTCTCTGTAAAAATGGTAAACATCTAGCTTGCATCAACCTCATCAATAATAATTTCTACACGTATAAGCTCATTTCTATTAGCTGAATTTCACTCGAAAGAAACAATTTAACCGTCGACTTCTTCTTCTTAGGGGCGGCGCCGGCGCGACGGAGGGGGCGACCACCCCCTCCTGCCTTCCCTTCATCCGCCACTACTTGAGATGTTGAAAGATGGCGCAAGAGTTCTTACTGTGATTGTTTGATTTTGTTTCATTTACGGAAGGGAGACTAAATCTTGTTTAAAAAAAGAAGAGTGAAACATGGAAACTTACTAACTATCAAATATGTCAATACCATCCTTACCCTTTTATGATTATTATAATTATTAAATAAAAGACAACTGACAGCCACATAAACCGTTAGATTAAGAATTGAATGGATGAGATTTACTTGGATATTTGACATAAAATCAATTATGGACCTGAACACTCCCCTGTATGTATATGTTTAAGTGAATATATGTTTGAATCAAGAAATAAAGTGGTCCATGATTGAATACTTGGATCGATGAAAAAATATTATGAATCTTGAATTTTTATCCAAGTTTTTCACAAGAATATTCTAGATCTAAGCAAGTATTCATATATCTATAGTTTTATGTTCTTAATATGCTAGAACATGTTAAAATTGCTAAAAAGCTTGAAATTTAAATGTGCATATTGGTGTGAACATAAAAAATTGTTACAATGGAGAAACGATTAAATTAAGATTTAAGATCGCGATCAAGCGAAGCGACCGCGATGAATCAAGTTAATTAAATGGAAAACGAACAAAGGAACACAAGGATTAAAATCTTGTTGTGTTCAAAACCGGGCTGTGGATCTTGCCTTGTCGGGGTTCGTCGATCCAGATCCGGCTGAGCGAGGCAGCGGCGGTGACTGACGACGTCGTCTTCACCGGGCAGCAGCCGTCGTCTTTGGATAGCGGCAGTGTGTTTTCCGGGCAGCCAAGGCAGCGGGGAAGGGCTGACAGCAGCGTCTCCGAGAAACAGCAGCAGCAGCTGCGTCGTCTTCGGGCAACTGCGGTGAGGCTGTTCTCGTCGGACAGCCACGTCTCCGAGCGGCAACAGCGGCATCTTCAAGGAGTCAGCGGCAGATCTGTCGTCTCCGGGCAGTCACGGCTGATCGGGGTGGCGACAGCTGCTCCATCTCCGGTCGTGGACAGCAGCGAGCAGCTCCGTTGGAGAGCGGCTGCCCTGACTTCGGTTAGGGCAGCAGCCCGGTGTTCCAGGTGACGGAGCGGCAGAGACGGCGGCCGTCAGAGGCGGCGGCGCTGATCCAGTGGAAGCGACTGCGGGCAGCCGTGCAAACGAGGGCAGCAACGGCGGCAGCAGCCTCGGCTGTGGGATGACGACCCAAACCCTATTTAGGGTTTTGGGCTCGTCTTTGTTCGTCTCGTCATTTCGTTTTCAATTCGTTTCTTAATGCACAAGTTATTTATAATTGTGGTTTAAAATCCTAAACCTAGAATAATTCTATAACTTGTGGTAAATTGGAATGAATAATTTGTTTAATTGAGATTCCAATTTAAAAGAGATTTGTTGCCTTCTTTAAAATTGCCAATTAGAATAATTAGTTCAATAATTGATTTAATTTGTTGATTGGTTGATTTTGATGGATTCTTTCCATCTAGACAATATCATGATAATTAACATGAGGAAATTCATTATTTGATTGATCTAATTTTTGGCTTTTCCATAATCGGATGAAATTTTAAAGAATATTCACTCTATATCTTTTATGTTTTATTTTAAGGTTTAATTGAAATTTTCTTTATTTTATTTGGTGTGTAATGGAATTATTTCCTAGAAATATATCTTGGTAAGAGTCATAAGTTTTTCAATTGTTTAAAAACCTTAAAATTTCGAAAATTACATAATTAATAATTGGATGGATTTTAATTGGAATCCAATTCCTAGTTTGAATTTTGTCTTTAATTTGATGTAAGGTGAATTTTGTTTCATCTAGATAATGTCAATTTAATTAAAGAAGTGAGAAATTCATTTGGCATTGACATGCTACTAAAATCGTAAATTATTAAAGTGTGAAATGATTAATTGGATTTTAATTGGAATTCAATTCCTAGTTTAAAAATTTGAATTTTATCTTTAATTTTGATGTAGGTGGATTTATTTCATCTAGATAACATCAAATTTATTTAAAGGTATGAGAAATTCATAGAGCATTAATTTTGCTATTAAAATCCTTAATTTTTGCTATTAAAATTCTTAATTCATGAAGGTGAATTTTGTTTCATCTAGAAAACATCGTTGTAAGTTAAAGATGTAATAAATTTCTTCTTATCATGTGATTTTATGAAAGCTATGAGAATTTTAATTCTTGAATTTAATTGGTGTTTTTTAAATGGATTTAGTCTTAATTGGATAAATGCGGATTTATATATCCAAGTGAGCATTTTAAATTATGACTTGGCTAATCTTTTATGATATACACCTAGACATTAATTTTATGATAATGATGGATTAATTCTATCTAAGTAAATCCTAAGTATATTAAAAGGTAGTTCTAATAATCAAGATACGTTGTTTTAATTGATAACGTATGATTATTTAAGATTAGACTTAATGTCTAGATAATCTTGTTTATATGAAGGTAGAATTCTAATTCTATCTATATTAGATGCTTAATTAAATAATCAAGTTTCGTCATTATGGTTATGTGAACTACTTGTAAATTTGTTTACATGTTTTAATGATGATTGATGGATATTTAATTTGAGTTATGATTTTATTTGTTAAAATCTAGTTTAACTCGGACATCGCCTATGTACTTTTTGCATTGCATGCATAGCTAGTACATGTTTAATTATACTTTGAATGTGGATGTATGTCTAATCTGCTTAAGTGATAATTAAACTATTAAAACCACTAACAAGAAAATATGAAGCGATAGTTACAACATGTTTGTATATGGCCTCTATAAAATTGATATAAGTACGAAGTAGTGACCGGCCTGTCTTTACGGGAGGAACATTACCAGTTTGTATGTTTAGATTTCTCTAGATAAAGGTTATTAAAATCGTAAAATTAGTTTTTCAGTAATATCGCGACTGGTCTTTACCGGAGCAATATTGTTGCGAAATTATAAGGACTTGAATTTTAATAATGCTTAGAGGGAGCTATAGGAGGAGGTGCTAGTCCGGTTCGACCTTTCTTTAGAGGAGTTCACGCACAAGTAACGAATCCTTAGTGCTTAATTTTATGGTTTAAACGCTTTAGCAATGCTAGTCAGCCATGCCATTCTTATGGTCTCTAGACTATCTGTCGGCATTGTGGCCAGTAAAACTAATGAATTTCTTGCATGAATATGACACGGCTTACTCGTTGAAGAACGTTTGTGCTTGATTTTTGTGGATGTAAAATGGATGAATTGATTTGTGGTTATTTGCAATTCCATGAAATTTTACATGTTTATATTATTTGTGTTTATTCTCAGCTTGAACGAAAGATGATTGATACTTGGGATGTTTACTATGTAATACTTAGTTCAAGGAAGCATGACTCTGAATTATATAAGGGATGGACGAATAAACTTGATGTTGACCTTTTGGTCAATGACTTGAAGTTAGTTCTTAGTGAGGACTGTCCTCCTACATTCCATCTACAAGGTGGGGACAAGGAATTGAACGCTCGGTAGCATACCGCAGATTGTCATATCAAGGGGTTTCTGTTGGCCGCTATTGGCAATGCCCTTGAGAGGTTTGACGAACCCAATAGGCCATTGATGAACAAGCCTAAGTGGTTTGAAGAAGTGTCCTCCAAGGAAAGAGCTGGACTTGCTGTGAAGCATTTAAGGAGTGAAGTATTGGAAGATGGCCAAGACGTGGGCAAGTATGTCCTAGTCATGCATGGCTACTTCCATGAACTTCTCTTGTCGGGTGGGAAAGTTGACCCAGAAACCCGGCAGATAATGATCCTTGATGGGCTTCCAGATAGCTTTAATGAAGTCAGAGATGAAATTTTGTTTAGCGACAAAACGATTTCAATTCTGGAGCTTTATAACAAGCTGGTAAGTGCTCAAGCAGAGATGAAGAAAAGGGGTGGCCTTTGAGATGACCATGTTCAAGTCAGAAAAAGTTTATTTTTGTTTTTATTTACGTTTGTTGAATTTATAGTTTTTGATATTTATACATTGTTGGTTTTTGATATCATATAGGATTATTGATCTGGAATTATATTCCTAGATTATCAATTGTCGTTTTGGATTATCAATATCGTTTTATAATGCTTGCATTATTAAAAAAATGAATTTTGATTATCCGATTATTTATGACATCAAATGAAATGAGGTTTAATATCAAAATGTTTACTTATGGTTAAACTTGTTGATTCAATTATTAAGAAGTTTCACTTCTAGTTATGTTGATTATTAAGTTTCTTTAATCCCTAAGTTTTGAACCATTATTTTGTCAATGAATCAATAGAACAATTATGTTCGACATGGATAAAATGATCTTACGATCGTGTTTGTTTCTAATAAAGATATAAGAAAAATAATTGCAATAATTGTTTACAAGACAAGTGAATTAATTCAACTAGTCACAAGATAAGTATTTATTATAAATACTAGAAATTCTTGTATAGTAAATATAGTGTGCACATTAAATTTATTTTAATGTTCCAAGCCAAGAGTTAACTATTTGAATAGTTGATGTTTTATTTATTTTGTTGTGAAAGTGATAATTAAAATAGTGTGAGCTTTTCTTAGGAACGATTAAATTCTAAGTGTTTAATAAGAGCTTTATAGCTCGTTTTATTAAACTAGGATGAATTTAACTCCAGACACTATTTAAATTGTTTTAATAGCTTAAAGAATATTGAGATTTAATTTTTCTACTTTTAAAAGTGGGAGCTAAATTTTGTCTCATAGAATATTCATAAATGAAATTAAGGTAATGTTCGATAGAGTTAAAATGACTCACACCCTATAATAAAAGAAGTGGTGATTTGCACAACTTTCAAAACTCTAATAACATTAAAAGGTATTTCCAAGTTAACTATTGAAATTAAAAATACTTTTGGATTTCCAAAGAAAGTATTTCTAGAGAGCACAACAATGGTTAAATAATGAACTCTTGGAATATTATGACTATAAAACAAAGAATGCAATCATTCAGTTTTATTTTGTCGTAAGGACTAATTTCCAATTAGTCATTTATTTTGTCATAAGGACTAATTTCCAATTAGTCATTGTGGTGAGATAATTATGTTCGTACATATATTTACATCACAAATTATGTGGCAAGGATAATACCAAGTTAAATTGGGATTATACAATTAAAGTTTTGGGAATCATATTCGACATGATTAAAACTTTATATATTGCAATAAGTTTTCTACTTTCAATTAGTAGAAATTCAGAAGGATCAAGAATATTGGATTTTGATTCATGAATATATAAGTGCACTTGAGAAAGGCACATAAATTATTGCACTGGATCAAAGGACCTAGAAATATCTTGAACAATTAAACGTGCTCCTAAGCAAAAATTAAGGATATGAATTACAAGTATATTTTCATTTTTATGTACTCTAGCAAACTATGTTGGTAGATTATTTTATGAGAATTATAGTTTTGAGTACATAGTGGCCAAATCCTGCTTTGAGTATAAGTGGGAGAAAATGTGTGTGAATGTGTAGTACAAGGTCAATAAAGTGGTTGGTATACTCGAAAGCATTCTTTGAGTATAAGTGGGAGATTGTTGGGGTTTGTATACTAAAAGATGCTTCGAGCATACATGCCTTTGTACAGTCAGCTTGTGCATGTATATGAGAAACGTCGCGTCCACTTGTTTACCTAATTATGAGAATAAATAAAATAATATAATATAATGGTTTATTTATTGAAATATAATAAACAAGTCTAAGGCTTCTTACTAAGGAGTTCAAAGTAGGGAAATTCGATGAATCCTCGTGAGTTTTCCAGTAGGGGACTTGGCCAGATCTAGTAAGAAGAAAAACGTATTCACAACCTAGATAGACTTTGGCTACCTAATGGTATGGTTGCGGTGTTTGTGATAATTCTCTCGTACCTAAGAAGAGATTAGTAACACCGGTGTGGTAAAGCATTGGAAGGATCTAATACAAAATGTATTCTTTATTGCTATCTACTGAAAGAATATATTTCAAAAATTTTAGTATTTTCTAGTCTATGAAATTAATATCAATATTGTTTATTTAATCAGACGCCACTTTGACTTATCAATATGGGAGAGTTTGTACGTAACTCAAACATGATATCTTAGGTGGTAGTAGTTGAATAACATGAAGGCATTGGAATATTACTTCATAGAATTCGCGTGCCCAGTGTGGTATGATTAAATCTCCAAGAGGTGTTTGAAAAGAGAATTTATTATTTAGAAATCTGCGCAGTTGGAATTTTATTCCACGAATAATAAATAAAGTTTCAAACTAGAAAACTCTTTGGAGAATTAATTTAATTCAAGTCATATAGCAGACAAAGAATTAAATTGACGGATTAAGATAGTCTAAAACGCAGGAAATATTATAAAATAAAATGGACCCAAGTTATTTGTAATTTGGTGATTTAGATGGGAGTTCAATATTATTCTTTAGTGGAACAAAATAATATTCCATTGATAATATATTAAATCATGGGTCATTTGATTTAATTAGATATTTATCTAATGGGTGAGCCCAACATCTATTTCATTCCATGGATCCTCATCCTAGCCCAATAAGTCCAAGCTAATAAATAGTGAAGAGATGGGAAACCCTAGAATGCACAACACCACACAACTCACTCCCTCCTAACCCTAGTCGCTGTCGCCGGCGCCTCCCTCCCCTATTGCCTCAGTTTTCGTGCCCTAGCACGTGGGTGAATTAGAGTTTTGGTTTTTGTTCTTGTTCTATCATAATTCATAGGATTAGATCAAGACAATTTTGTGTTTGTGATTGTTTTTCCCTAGATCTCATATCACTTTTATTTGATTGTTCGAGATCCTCCCACACAAATGAATAATCAAGGACGTGGGAATAGTATGGAAGATTCGTGGTCGATAAATCAAGGATCTCCGGGTGGTGCAGCTAGCAACGTCAATCCTATGATGGATCATGAGGTAACAATTATATATATACGTCAAATTGCATGTCTACGTGTTTATTTGATGTATTAATCTATAGCTCTAAGTTAATTGCATGAAATTGGAATTGAATGCATAATCACCTAAACAGATTCGTAAGGACCTGTTTGTTTTCCGTGTCTTCCGTTGCGGTAGTCCCAACATAACAATGGTACTCCGTCAGAATAGGCGTGCGGCCTGACGAGCGTGACCCCACATAAATCCTGCGTCTATAGTAAACCAGGCTGTCTACAAAAGTCAGGTGAGGCGGTGCTCGGCCTTCGTTTATTCCCTTCACAATTTCGTGCATCTCGGGAGACGACATTGTCTCGTTTCTCAACAAATCGAGCAATTGCGGAATAGGGTGGGCAACAGCCGCAAGGAGAGCACAGCTGTGACCTGCATCAGCGTCGGTACCCGCCTCCGCGTTGGTCCCGAACCCGTCTGTCACAAACGGATCGTCGCGGCGAGACAGAGCATCGACCGCCTTGTTCGCCCTACCCTTCTTGTACTCTATCACGAATTTGTAACCCATAAGCTTGCGCACGTACAACTGTTGGACCACTTGTTGGAGCAACTCTTTCAAACTCTTCTGGTCACTCCGAATGATAAACTCCCGCCCTAGCAAGTACTGGCGCCATTTCTGAACTACCTCTACTCGGCGGCGTGGTCCCAACTTTTTGCTAAAATAAGCTATTGGGTGATTATCTAGTAACAATACCGCACCGATACCCAAATCAGAGGTGTCGGTCTCGACACAAAAAGGCTATCAAAATCGGGCAGGCGGAGAACAGGCGCACTGGTAATTGCCTTCTTCAAGTCCTCGAAGCTTTCCTCTGCCGATGCGAACCATTCGAATGCATCCTTTTTGAGTAAATCAGTCAATGGGGCTGCTATTAAAGCATACTGCGCTACATGTTAATCCCACAAATCCCTGAAGTTGCTTCACATTTTTCGGCTGGGCCACGTAGTCATTGCGTCGATCTTTGTTGGGTCGGCCTTAAGTAGCCCGTCACTGATTAAATGGCCCAGGTACTCCACCGTTGAGCTACAGAAAGAACATTTGGATAACTTGACAAAGAAACTGTGCTCCTGCAGAACCCCGAGAACTGCAGTTAAATGCTGGCTGTGTTCTTCGGGCGATGGGCTGTCGACCAAGATATCGTCAAAGAACACAATCGCGAACTTCCTTAGCAAAGGATGAAAAATAGCATTCATGGCGGCGTGAAAGGTAGACAGAGCATTCGTCAGGCCAAAGGGCATGACTAAAAACTCGAAGTGTCCATCATGAGTACGAAAAGCCGTCATAAAAACATCCTCCTCGTGCAACCGGATATGGTGATATCCCGAATGCTGGTCCAATTTGGTGAAAATCCGAGCCTTGCCAAGTTCATCAAAAAGCTCATCAGCCTTCGGGATCGGAAAATGATCAGGGACTGTTGCGTTATTCAACGCGCGATAGTACCCGATGGTCGTAGGCAAGTGCGGGCGTCATCCCATTGGGCAGGCTGAAAACTGGCCAAAATTTCTCCAAAACTGCTAGTAGCTCCGGCGGAAAACCCGTCGGAAATTCCTCCCGTCCCGGCGGAAGGGTCGACATCGACTCTGGTTCTAGGAGCATGATCTCGTAACATTCTAGATGCTCATTGGTCGGTAGTAGAACCGCCAAAGATTGCTGGCTGATCCGGTGCGGAAGGGGCAAAATTCTCTTAAGTGTGATCGGTGTGTCCCCTTGAAGGAATTCCAGAGTTTTGCATGGGAAATCCGTGGTGACCTTTCCCAAAGACTCGAGCCAATCCATTCCCAAGATTATATCCGGTCCGTGCACCGGCAAAATGTGCAAATCCACCATGAAGACTGTGCCCTGGACCTCCAACCTCGTCTGCCATGATACATGGGTGCACAACAATGCCTCCCCATCCCTACGTATACCCGGAAAGGTCGAATAGTCGACAGTGGGAGATGCAATTTCTCTACGATCTTGGGATGCATCAAATCCAAGTCACTACCTGTATCGATGATGATGCAAACATCGTGGTCTTGAACCAAACCCAAAACTTTCAGAGGGCGAGATCTGCGGCCTCCATCTATGGCCTGAATATGTGAAATATCAGCCGCGACGGGTTCCTCCGACTTGTATTCCTCCAAAATCCCTTTCTCTAATTCTTCTTCGTCATCCGCGTAACAGAGTATACGTTGCTTACACACATGCCCTACTACCCATTTCTCCGGGCAGTGCCAACAGAGACCCTTTCGAGAGTGCTCTGACTTCTCTGCTTGTGAAACCCGAATTCCAGGCAGTCGCGTCTGCTCTGGACCGCGAACAGGCTGACTGGATGTGGGGCCTGACCCCGATGTGAGCTGTGTAGGGGGCTGAGATGGAAAGAACCCGGACTGCCCTCGGCTTTCCTGATTCTGCAAAGGGCGACGTGAACTAGCAGGCGACACTGACGGTTGGCCACGATCTGCCAACTCCAAAGTCAGGGCCATTGCGGCCGCTAGTGACGAAGGACGATGCAGCTACAAACATTCCTGCATGTCTGGTTTGAGACCCGTGACAAAAGGCGTGAATAAGTCTTATTCCGGGACCCCTTGTACCCAGTTGAGATATTTTTCGAAAGTATCATGATACTCCAACACTGTGCCTGTCTGAGTAAGCTTGGCAATGAGGCCATAATAGTTCTTAAAACTCTGCCTGTCAAAACGAAGCCACACATCCTCCGCAGCCAGCCGGTCGAACAACATCACGACGTAATGCAAACGTTGAGCGTCGGGCATCATGACTTGGTCGAAGTAGTACTGTACCCTGGACACCCAATTAGTGGCGTTTATCCGTCAAAACGGGGCGGATGCATCTTCACCCGTTGCGGTTTCTCATAGCCCGTAACATGGGACTAGTAACGTTGGGGTGGGTCCCAACACGAAGCGGGGCGGTTGAAGGATTGATCGAAACCCCCAACATACAGTCTCTGATGCCTATTCCCTGGGTTATCCCAGCCAGAGCCGTTGCGGCCCCTTTCGTCGCGACGCCCCCTATCCTCCAGCGGCCCATCGCGGAGGCCATAACTAGGGTTTCGTGTCTGATACCCTATCTCCCCAGGTCTTCTTCGTCGGTTCTCGTCCCAATCCAGGTCATCCCCTTCGTCAAACCCCGACGGAAGTTCTGGCTCATGAATAGAGTCAAGATTGTCGAATTTGTGATCAGTTTCTTCCTTCCACATGTTGAATTTGTCAAATCTCTCCAATAACCGATCAAGTTTGTTGCTGATGTGATGGTCATGGTGGTGATCGTCCGTCGGGCGACCCTCGAAGTCGCCATCGTCCCCTGATCATCGGTGATACCCGCCACCGTCGCGGCGGCCTCCGGTGGGTGGGCGACCCCCAAACCTATTAGCCGGATAGGTGTCCTGGCGGGGCTGCCCCCATACTGACTTGCCATTGTTGTTGTTGAAACGCTTCATGAGTAATGGATGAAAGCACCAGATGTTAAGGCCTTTTCCCTTAACGATGATCGGCGGCTATTGCTCGTTGACCGAAATTGCACGGCGCCCTTACGTAGGGTCGGCGGGAGTCTTAGTTTCAGGTTGTGCGCGGGTATTTTCCGTCGGGCAGCGTGAGAACTAGGGTTGTGGAATAATTCATGATAATTGTGGGCAAATAATATTTTAACTCATAGTTTGAGAATATGAACAAAAGTCTTATTTATAGACTAAGGACCCTAGGGTTGATTCGACCACCTAGTCATCTCGGGAAAGAATCAACAAAGAAAACCCGAAACGGAGCTTATAATTACGCTCGACTCTTACGGAAATTAAATAATAAAAAAAGTACTAATATCCCAAAAATAATAAACATAAAAATAACTATCTAACTAATGAATTACTTGGGAACAAAGTAGCCCAACTTCTCGGGCGGACACACGTTCCTCTTGGGCTTCGACTTCGCGATGGATGGCTGTTGAAGCTGCTGTTCCTCACGATCTTCCTCTGTTACCGGCGACGCGTCCTTGGTTATCCCGGGAGCCGGCTGGTTTGGGACCGTATCATAATGCTTACGATCGTTTGTTGAATTATCTTGGATAAAGATTTTTATGGGAATAATTTAGTCTTCGACTGTCTCTCTATTTTCAATTCATAGTTCCCTATATATTCAATCGTCATATATAAATTCCATTGTAGTTCCATTTACTGCCTACTTACGAATAAAAAAACGTAGCATTTTAAAGAAAGAGATGAAATAAATTTAGAGATGAAAAGGAGTTAGAAACATAGTGGTGATGTGTATGATGGGATTTATACACCAGAAAGTGATGAATGAATGACATAAAAATACAAAATCAACGAGGACCAGATATTAAATGAGTGGACTGCAGTAATTTACTTGTTTCTTTCACTATACATCAAACCGAAAGAGAATTCCAACACTTCTTAGAGCATCTCCTATGGCGCCCCTCCGGTAGGACGTCCGGTCGGACACCGGGAAGGGCGACGGGACGTCCGCCGTTGGGAGGTCGGAGGTCGGATACGGACGTCCCGTGAGGACGTCGGGTGTCCTCGGACGTCCCCGGGAAGGGCGGGTGGACGGGCGCCACTGTGGCGAAGGTCGGACGTCCCGGTCGGACGTCCGATATTTGATTTTTTTTTTTTTTTTTTTTTTAATTCTATATATACGGCTCGTTGAACTTCTTTTCATTTGCACCACTTGTGTTAACAAGTTTCTCTCTTCTTTTACTACAAATTTCATTTCTACTTAATGGAGAACGATAGGAACTCCCCGGCCACGAGCGAGTCGCAGACTCCGGCGTTTCCCATAGATCTGGAGGGAAACGTTAGCGGAAGTGCGTCAACGGTTCCGGGAATGTCGGGGATGGGTGGGATGGGTGGAATGGGTGGAATGGGTGGAATGGGTGGGATGATGTCCCCTTATATGTACAATTGGATGGGTGGTATGGGGGGTATGACCCCAAATATGATGATGCCGGGTATGAGGATGGGGGGCTTGACCCCAAATATGATGGGTATGGGTGGGATGATGCCGGGGATGATGCCGGGGATGATGCCCGGGATGATGCAGGGGATGATGCCGGGGATGATGCCCGGGATGATGCCTGGGGGAGGGGGTGGCAGGGGTCATGAACCAGTAGCGGACGATGTGTATCGCCCGGTGATGGCTACGCTGTCTACGGATACCCCCTCCACTTATGTTCCGGAGACTCAGTTCACCGGCTTGGAAACTTTCTCTTTTGAGGAGTTGGGGCTATCTCCAATCAGGGAGACTCCCGATGATGTGGGGGCAGCAGCAAGGGGCAGGGGCAGGGGCAGGGGTAGGGGGATGGGACGTGGCAAGGACAAGGGGAAAGCCCCGGACTCTTCCTCTCGAACGGTGGCAGAGGAGGAGGATGAGGAAGAGATGGGAAAGAGGACGGTCTGGAGCCCGTGGGAAAACGTTGCGCTTGCAAAGGCTTGGGTGGCAATAGTCGAGGATCCTTATGTCGGTGCCAACCAGCATATTGACAGACTGTGGCATCGTATCGCTGAAGCCTACCACACACACAAACCGGCTGGGG
The DNA here is from genome assembly GCF_004379255.2 of Salvia splendens. NCBI lineage: Eukaryota > Viridiplantae > Streptophyta > Magnoliopsida > Lamiales > Lamiaceae > Salvia > Salvia splendens. Next base: position 21,912,230 of record NC_056035.1, read on the forward strand.
CGAAGCGTCGCGTTCCGGAACAGTGCCGGAAACAGTGGGAGCGGTTGAGGCCTAAGCTTAGTCGATTCGCTGGTATCTACCAAAACAACCTCCGCCAGGCAAGCAGCGGTATGTCCGAGGAGGATGTCCGGAGCCGTTCCTTTTCTCAGTACCCCGACAGAGCCTTGAAGTTCAAACAATTCGACCAGTGGGAGGCCTTTCTCGTGGTGAAGGATTCCCCAAAGTTCTGTGGGGGTGTCGAATCGGGCTGGAAGCGGACGAAGATCAACGCTTCCGGTGAATACAGCAGCAGTGCTGGTTCGCACGAGCTCCCAGAAGCCGATGAGGTTTCCCCGCTACCTCAATCAGACGCTCGCCGTCGTCGTCGCCCGGTTGGGCAAAAAGCAGCGCAGCGGAGGGGTCGGGGAAGCAGCAGTGGAAGCGGGTCGTTCGAGGTCGAATCGGGGGCCCCTGCTGAATCGGAAGATTTCAACCGCCTCGCCCGCGCACAAATAACCCAAAATTATATCCGGACCATGCATAGGTGGCATGGCGCGACCGATGCGACGTACAAGAGGATGCTGAAGGAAATCATCGATGGATGTCGGCGCGATTTGGGGATGCCACCCATTGGAGATGATGGCGCCGAGATAAGCGGAGGGGACGACGGGCCAGGCACGGGCGACGGGGGGCGGCACTGGTAGCGGCGACGGCACGGGCGACGAGGACAGTGCGGAGTGAGCCGGGGATGTTGGACTATGTATTTTTTTTTCATGATTAAGTATTTTTTCTTTTTTTCCTAAATTTGTTTTTTTTTTTTATGTTTTATGACTTTGTATGTTTGCCCTTTTCAAGTATTTCCCGTAATTTTTCCGTATTTTGCTTTCCCGTACTTTTTGTTTATGTTAAAATTAAATTATTGTGATTTTTTTAATTGCGGGATGTCCTAGTGGGAAGGGCGATGGGAAGGGCGGATATGCAGGGGATGTCCTAGTGATGTGGCAGTGGGGTGGGATGTCCTAGTGACGTGGCAGGAGGTGTTTTTGGGATGTCCTAGTGGATGTCCGAGTGGGATGTCCGCCCACTGGAGATGCTATTAGCCACCCACAACGCTGTCTGTTATCCGTCTATTAGTCGTCTCATCTTTTAACTATTCATGAGTCCCACTGTACTTTTCATTCCATCTCTTAACCAAGAGACAGCACTTGCATCCCTCCATCTCTTAACCATCTCATCTCTTAACTATTCGTTCAATTTCATTTTTTTTATTTCCAAAAAATTTAATTAATAAAAACACACTTCATTAAATAAAATAAAATTACAATTTAAAATCCTAAAAAAATAAAAAAACACACTTAATTAAAAAAATTACATAATTAAAATCTAAAAAAATAAATAAAAAGACATAATTTAAAATACTAGAAATTAAAAATTACACACTTAAAAACTACTCCGCCGGCAAATCATCCCCCGAAGGCGGTGGCGGTGCACTCAAGCCACCTGTAGGCGGAATACCAATTTGTCTTGTCATATACTCAATTCCGGCAAGATGGGCTTGATATTGGGGAGACGTCATGCAGGAAGTGTCAGCCATCGTGGCGGTCAAGTACATGGACAATAGGGTGTTCGAGCCCGCCTGGCTTGATTCGCCTCGACCCCTCCTCCCTCTAACCGACTTCGCCGCCTTGGTCCCTTGCAGCCGACGGTGCCCACTGGAGGAGCCCCCTGCATTGGTGGCCGTGCCCTCAACCTCTTGTGAGGTGTTGCCTGACCCGCCCTCACTAGACGAGTATTGGCTATCCGTCGTATGCTTCGTGCGTTTCGAGCTCGAGCACGTGCTGGACTGGACACCGTCAGCCCACCTTTCAATGTCTTTGACCGCCTTCCAACCATCGACATGTTTGAATTCTTTGTTGTTGTCGTCAAAAAAGACTCGCATAGCCGCTCTCAGAATGTCAGCTCCACTGGCTCCGCTATGGTTATTCGCCGCTTCATTCTTGTAGATCCCGCAAAAAATTTTGACATCTCTGTCGACTCGGTCAAAATGACTGCGGAGCATCTTCATGGTGCGGCAGCGGGACCCCTTTGGCTTGTTCTCGTTGTAAGCGTTGGTGACCTTTTCCCAAAAACACTTGCGGGTTTGTTGATTCCCGACGATGGGATCGTACGAGACGCTGACCCAAGCGTTGAACATTGTCATCGTGTCCTTGCGACTGTATGGATGACCCAAGTGTTGAACAGAGTCATCGTGTCCTTGCGACTATATGGATGACGGCCTACATCTTCCTCCTCCTCGGCCGCCTCTTCCTCCGCGACCCCCGGAGCTTCCACCGCCTCGTCCTCCTTCCGGATTGGGTTCATCCGGAAAATCCTCCCTAATTTGGGATAATTCCTGCGATTGCCTATACCTCGGGGCGGAGTGATGAGAGTATGCATCCACATCAAAATAGGGTGGTTGGTACGCCGTCGGCGTCGACGAGCCTTGGGTGCCCGGCGTCGACGAACCGGAACCGGAAGCACCCAAGACATTGTACATTCCCTCAGTCGCCAAATGTGTTCAAGTCATAGCCGCCGAAGCCGCCAGAGTTTTCATCGCCGGACATTTTGAGATGAAAATTGGAGAGGTGAGATGAAAATTGGAGAGAAAAGAGAGATGAATTGAGAAGAATAGATGTGTGTTTGTGTGTATAATGAGAATGAAAGAGGAATATTTATAGAATAATAAAGGAAAAAAATAAAAGATTAAAATATTACCGTTGAACGGTAATATTACCGTTTTTTAATTTTTATTTATTTATTTATTTATTTTTATGAAAATCGAATTTAAAAAAAATATTTATTGCGTCAGCATGACGACATCCACTCGCGGGCCAACCCACCCTCCGGGCCGAGACGCCCCCCGAGACGAGACCGAGATGGATGTCTACATCGCCGTCTCGCTGCCGTGTTGTCTCTCCGAGACGAGACCGAGATGGGGGCGAAACGCGTTGCAGATGCCCTTACTACTGCTACTTTTACTCCTTCCATCCCACAACCACAATAAGAGTAACTCTTATTGTGGACACGCATTTTAAGAAATGTAACAATTAGTTAGTTGAAAAAGTTGGTGGAATATAAGATCCATTTTTTTTGTATTAATTTTATAATAAAAATGTGAGTGAAGTGAACTAGTGAAATGTGAGACCTATTTACCATTTATTGTTAAATGGTAAAAATGAAGTGTGTCTCTTATTAGGGACAAACCAAAATTGTAAAGTGTGACTCTTATTGTGGAACGGAGAGAATATTATTTTATCATTATTATTATTATTAAAATATTACTCCATCTGTTGCATAGTAGTGGAGACATTTCTTTTCGGCACGAAGATTATAAGAAAAATTGTGTTAAGTTGGTTAAGTAAATGAAGAATTAAGTAGGAAATAGAAAAAGTAGAGAGATGAGGAGGGAATAAAGTACGTGAAAAGAAACGTGTTGACTTTTACTAAAAAGAGAAATATGACTCTACTACTATAGAATGTACTAAAATGACAAAATGACTCTACTACTATAAAACATGGGGAGTAATAATTATTACTTTTCCGGTCATTAAAAAGCATGAACATTTGAATTGACACGTGATTTAATGCATAATTGGAAAAGTAATTAAGAGAGAGATAGAAACAAAAAGTTTAAGAAGTATTGTTAGCGGAGAATAAGTCCCACCTTATTAGAAATAAATGATTTAATAACACTAAAAAATTTATACTTTTTAGGGACGGACTAAAAAGCAAAAAGTTTGTATTTTTCAGAAACATAGAGAGTATTATTTTAGTTAGATCCTCTTAATAAATGATAACAGTCGGTGTTGAGAACGAGTTTTTAATTTAAATCGTGCTAGCCCTTTGTGTTCCAATCAATTACGGCTCACTAACTGATAATGACTCAAAATCTCTAGTCCAAACGTACTAAAATGGGCCGAATATGAAATTTCGGGTTCATAATTTACAACGTTCTGTAATTACATTCGAGAATGTCATTTTGGAAAATTAATTTTCTTATTGTATGAACGTAGTTTGTGCGAAGACAGAAAATATGGCACTGCGTATTCTTTGGGGGTCAATAAGGTCATTATTGAGGGTTTCGGGCCAACTTTACTCGAGCTACAGATTAATTGATTGAGTGCAGGCTAATTGAGTTGTGATTTTAACTAGTGACGGACGCAAAAATAAATTTTGGCAGGTCTGCACTAAAATTTTTCATAGTATATATATATAGGGTAGTGATATAATGAAAGCCACATATCTAATACAAACTCAAAACTTTAATCTGTTGGGTTACAAACCTATCCCACATCGGATAAGTGGGGGAAGTTGGAAGGTGTATATAATCCTGTCCAACCCCAATTAGTTTGAGGCCTTTCGGGAGTGACCCAAAAACAAATCCGTGCGGGCTTGACCCAAAGCGGACAATATCAAACTAATGTTGCAGTCGACGATCCTAACAAGTGGTATCAGAGCTTAGGTTTTAAGAGGCAGAAATCACGATGGGGATCGGCGAGAAAATTGTTGTAGAGAAGTTCGACGGATCTGATTTCGGATTTTGGAAGATACAGATTGAGGATTACCTGTACGGTAAAGATCACTAGAAACCTTTAAAAACCAAACCCGAAAAGATGGAACAGGAGTAGTGGGAGCTGCTGGACAGAAAAGCGATGAGCGCGATTAGGCTATCGTTGTCCAAGGATGTGGCTTATCACACGACTGCAGCAAAGTGGACAAAGGAGATGATGAAGATCTTGGAGGACATGTATCAGAAACCATCAACGAAAAATAAGGTACATCTGAATAGACGATTGTTTAATTTTAGAATGCAAGAGGGAAAGCTGGTGCAACAACATCTCAACGAGTTCAACATGATTACTTCGCAACTGAACTCGGTTGATATAAAATTCGATGATGAAATTCGTGCCCTGATTTTGCAATCGTCTCTGCCTGAGAGTTGGGCTGGTACAGTGACAGCAGTTACTGCTGTAGAGACAAACCTAACAGTTGACAGAGTAAGAGATCTGATGATTGGTGAGGAAGTTCGCTAGAGAGAATCATGATCTTCTACTTCGGGATCAGCATTGAATACAGAACAGAGAGGCAGATCGAAGGGAAAGCAAAATCGTGGAAGATCATATTCCAGAGGAAGGAGCCAATCCAAGAAGGATTTGGATAAAGTTAAATGCTGGAATTGTGATGAGTTTGGGCATTTTAGAAATCAGTGTGAGGCACCGAAGAAGTATAAGAATAAGGATCAGAAGAACAAGAAGACAACAAACGCTGTCAAGTCTAATGACGATGGCGAGGCGTTGGTCTTGAGTGTCAGTAGTCCGATGGAATCGTGGGTATTGGATTCTGGAGCGTCGTTCCACTCCTGCAGCAATGTGGAGATAATGGAAGACTACATTTCTGGCGATTTTGGGAAGGTACATCTGGCTGATGACGAGCCCTTAGATATCGTGGGAAAGGGAAACGTGAAGGTAGTGACGTCCAATGGATCCGTGATAAAACTGAATGGAGTCAGACACATTCCTGGATTACAGAGAAGTTTGATTTCGATTGGGCAGCTTGATGCAGAAGGGTACACTGTGACGTTTGGCTGCAACAATTGGAAGATTACCAAGAGAGCAATGATAGTAGCTCGAGGTAAGAAGGAGGGTACGTTGTATACCACAACTAACTCCAAAGATTGCATTGATATTGCAAGTCAGGCAAATAATGCAGATTTGTGGCACTGTCGTCTTGGCCACATGAGCGAGAAATGGATGAAGATAATATGCTCAAGAGGTTTACTGCCTGGCCTGAAAACTATTGAAGTTGGCCTGTGCGAGGATTGCGTGTTTGGGAAACAGAAAATGGTGAGTTTCTCAAGAGGAGGCAGAAAATTGAAGACACAAAAGTTGGAGATGGTCTACACTGATCTATGGGGACCAGCACCTGTGAAGTCCCTAGGAGGCTCTGAATATTATATGACTTTCATCGACGACTCTACTCGAAAGCTATGGGTTTATTTTTGAGCCAGAATTCTTGTTGCTCCGAGGCCAAGAAGAAATAATTGGGGGATCTAATTTCTGTATCATTATTGCTTGAGAATTATCTGCAAGGATTACAGCCTTTATAACAAGATGCGATTTACATATAGTAAATACAACAATGGAATCCTATTCTATTTAAGGAACATGATCAATTACAAATCAATCATATTAATTCTATGATTTCTTTCCAACACAATATATAATATAAATAGGAAATAAATAAAATTAAAGTCGCTGATTAACGTGGAGTTGAAAAATAATTTACTTAGTTAACATGTATGGAGTACTCCCTCCGTCCCAAGAAAGATGACCCTTTCTTGGGCGATACGAGATTTTATATAGTTTTATTTTATGCGAAACTGCATTTTTTTCTGCATGTGTGAGACTGTATTTTTTAAAAAAAAGTTTTTTCCTCTTTTATGCATGTCCTTCCCCTTGAGCGGGTGGTGGTGATGAAGGTGAACCTTGTTTTGTTTTTCTATACATGACAGCTTGACGTTTATGGTTTTCTTATTCATTTTTTTGGTCTTGTACTTATAAAGGCAATGTTTCATTTGTGTTTACATTTATTTTCAATTAATACAGAAACTGTAACGCCCCACTTTTTGAACCCTAATTTTTTCGAACCCTAAAGCACTTGCATTTAATGCTTTTAATGTCGCGAAGCCCGTGGATTAATTGTCGAGTGGAATTGTTGTTGGATATTTTTCGTGACCTAATTTTGAGTTGAAATTTTGACTGGGTCAATTTTGTTGAATATGTGACGTGGTTGCTTTGATTAATTGATGTGGAGTGAAGTTAAATGTTTGTGAATAATTGATAATTTATTATTAGAGCTAGAAATTGTGAAGTAAAACACAATACAAACTTAAATAATTCCTTTCCGTGAGAAATATTTATTGGACTCAATTCGTAAGTTGGATCGAATAAATTGAATAAATAATATAAAAATTCAGTCCGCGATAAATAAATTATGGGCTGCACAATTTAAATAAAATACAAAGGACTGTGAGTTAAACTAATCTAATTAATTTTGACTTGTTGACTTGGTCACCAAGCTGCATTAATTCAAATTTTTAATTAAAGATTCTGCAGAGATTTTCCTCCTCTATGATGAGATTTTCCTCCCTCTATATTATGCACTCCACAATCAGTCTCTCTTCCCTGCAGCAAGAAACCAAGACCTATTCTTTCAACTTCTATTCAAGGTAATCTTGCAAACTCATTCAATCTTCTTGCTTTTGCAACCGACGAGTACAAAATCACAATTTATTTACTCATGACATAATTGCTTGGCATCACAGTTTGAGAGGAAAAGCAAAACTTGCCGTGAATCAAATTTCTTTTGCTGCTAGGCAATTTCTTCTCCCCAAAGGTACATCAATTCCCCTCTACAATAGCCTCAATTTTGTGCATCTCATAAGCTCTGTAACCAATCTAATAATCTGGTAATCAAAACAAAACCGAATAAAAGATTGAACATTTAACGAATCGGAATCAAGTAAGAACTTAGCTTCTGGGTAAATCGGGGCTGTTTCGGGAATGGGAACGGATCTGCCAAACCAGCGGACAACTCTGGTCTCGGCGCTGGAAACGATGATGGAGCGGCTGCTCGTGGAGACGATGGCGCGAGAAGAGAGTGTCCGTCAATTGGGGTTTTATCTTTGTTTCATTCGTTTCCGCTAGAGTTTAAATTTGGGGAAGAAGAAAAGGGGGATTGAGAGAGAAAGGGAGAACGACGGATCTGGAAAGAGGAAGTGTTGATTTCATTACCGTAAAACAATTTTTTTTTATTATTAGTTGAAGACGTTTTTCCAAAGTTTGAATTTGAGACCGTATTTGTGTTTGTCAAAAAGGGGAAGAAGCATTGGAATTTATATATATATATATATATATATATATATATATATATATATATATATATATTCCTTTAATAATTGATGATGGTTTTAAAATAGTGGTGGAAGAGTATACGTGTACACATATAGTGTTGAATGGGAATATGTGTTTCTAAATTGTTTTATTCATTTAATACAATTAGTATTTTATACTAAAGTAGAAAGGGATAAGAGTATATGTGTACGTGTACGATGGAGTATTTTAGTTCATTTTTCTTACTCCCTTTTGGCCTACTTAATTTAATTGGTTTAGGCCTGCCTTTTATGCGATTTGTTGGGGCGTGAGCTATCGGAATTATTCGAAGTACCTAAGTTTCTAATTAAGAAAGTTTATAATCTTGATCGAGAAAATAATTGGAGACATAGGATGCATGCATTTTATTTATTTATTTAAAAAGTGTGTTGATTTATGTATTATCTAAATGATAAAGGTGAATCATCGCAAGTGAAACGTGATACCAAGGGGAATAAAGTGCTTGTGAATTAAGCAATCGAGGTGGGCTTTCTTTTACTAAACTCTTTTACGCTTTCAAAAGTATGATTATGGTGGAATAAGGGTGGTTTAAATTGTTATGTCATGCCATGTTTGTTTTGATGATGAGATTGTCGTCTGATGCCTAGTTTGTGAGTTCGCTCCATTAGGCTATAGGGCTATGTTGAGATTGTTGCTTGATACCTAGTTTGTGAGTTCGCTCCATTGGGCTATAGGGCTATGTTAAACGAATTCGGGTTTGAGTAGGGCTGCAAACCCTATCAGGCTAGTGTACACAGGTGGGATCGTGAGCCGTCCTTGCTAGTCGGCCGGTCTCGTGGGCGAATAGTGTGGCCACACTTTCGTCGCACTATGGAAATAGGATGTGATTGAATGATTGTTGAGAAAGTGAGGAGATTGTTTTGACTGGTCAGTCTATGAAATTGTTTTGTGATACTCGATGATATTTATTTTCTAAATGTAAAACTCGAGTTCACTATGGTATGGATGACATAACTTTCATCAAATGTTTTCGGCATAAGCCACTGAGTATGTTAAGTACTCAGCCCTGCATGTGTTTTCCCTATGTGCAGGTTGAGCGGCGACGAGCAATTGGTGGTTTTGAGCAAATTTAAAATTGAAGCATGTTTTGGTTAGTCGTAAACTACGAGTGTCGTTGTGTCTCCATACATGACGTCACTCTTTCTTTTGAACGCTTCCGCTGAGACATTGTTTTTACTCATCATTCATTTAGCTTTGAACCTAATTATTTGGATAATGTCAACCTCTTGGCCCTTTTTATTAAATATTAATTATTGGTCAAACTCTTTATTGAAACCCTAGTTTCCTTCGTCTGTTTATTAAGTTCTTTTAATCACGATCGCCCGTATTTATTAACTCTAAAGGGCGGTCATGAAAGAAACTATATGAAAAGGCCAAATGGAAAAGGTGCAGAGGTAATGAGTTGTGTATTAACCTCTCACCGTTATAAATTTATAACGTTTAGCTGCCATTATCTTCATTATTAGCATAATAAAAAGTCGAAATTAAGTTTTGCAACTTAAACTGAGAATTCTTCCCAAAATCTTCATAATAATTTTTTTCCAAAACTCTCCCTTTATATATTTGCAGGAGTATAGATTTAAAAAGGGTTAATAACTTACTTTAACATGTGGTGACACTTTAAAAAATTTTGTAAAGCTAAAAGTGTCACCGAGGGTTAATAACTTACTTAACATGTGGTGACACTTTTAAAAATTTTGTAAAGCTAAAAGTGTCACCGTTTAAGTAGGTAGTAGAGAATGACTTTTTCTACTATTATCATTATATTCAAGCTAAAAGTGTCACTGTTTAAGTAGGGAGTAGAGAATGACTTTTTCTACTATTATCACTATATTCACTTAAGAATAACATCTCCTATTTATTTAATCTTCTTCATCTTCAAACTTTAATGCAACGGTCATTCTTCTAAGAAGTTTTTTTTGTAAGAGCATCCACAATGGATGCATAGTGGAAGCCCTAGTAGTTGCTACATAACATGCCCCCCCCTTCTTTTTGTAATGGTTTGACCCTAGTGGGTACACTATCAATTAAACTCAATTTGCTTTTAATTTTTAATATTATAATTTTTTTATTTTTTTTAATTAGTAAAATACCAAAATATATTATATTAAACATTACAAAATTTGAAAAAAACACCTACATTACTTAATTAAAAAATTACATCGTATTTAGCAAAAAAAACATTACTAAATTAAATTACTAAATTACTTAAAAAAACATTTAAAAACTTTAAAAAATCTACATTGCTAAATTATTAAAAACCTAACTAGTCATCTAAGTTCAACTTCTGGCTCAAGTTCTTGATCATCCTCTCAGTTCTCCGTCGGGCATCCGGATCGAATTCAGTATGAATGTTGTTTTGTGCGTCAAGTATAAATCTATACTCAACCACCTAGCGAAAACCACCAAACTCATCGATCGCTGAGGCCACGAGCTGAGTAAACGGAAGAGGCGCAGCCTGTGGGGGAGCCGATCCAGATGCGGCCGCCTTTGCCTTCCCTTTGGCTTGGGCTTTGGCAGCCTTGGTGCCAATGGGACGTCTAAAAGTAGACATATAGGCTTGCCGAAACTCCCTTCCGGCTCAGCGTTCAGATCCGCAGGAGATGGGCCGCTGCTCGTGTAACCGCCAGCGGCGGTGTTTTTCATTCGTTTCGCAGCTGAGGAGGATCCAACCGGTATCCCTCCGTTGAACTTCGCCTTGTCCTTCAAGATCAGCCAAACGTTGTACAACTTGAACTGGTCGAACTGCGAATGGTACTCGGACATTGACTTCTTGAGGACATCCTCCATGCTCTCACCGCTGCCCCTTGCATCCTTGTTCCTGTTATAGATATAGGAGAAGTTGTTGACGTGGAGCTTGATCCGATCCCAACACTTGCGAAGCTGAACCTTGGTCCGCTTGTACGCCCAACTCGGTTTCACCTCGTTGTATCTGGTCTCAATGCGATCCCACATCCTGGCCGAAGTCTGGTTGTTGGACTCCGATATATCGACCCAACATTGAGCCACCTTCATGTACTCCTCCAACTCGTACTCAGTACGCTCTTTTGCATACTCTTCGATGGGCTCTTTGGATGGGAGTGGGACTAGGACAGATGGCGCACTTTCCTTCCACGCCATCTTCTTCTTCCTCCTCGGCGGCTCAGGGGCAGGAGGTTGCCCACAACTAGGCTCCATGTCCTCAACCCGATACGCGTCGGTGTCGAAGAACGGATCGAACTCAGAGTTTTAAACAAAAGTGAACCCTACAGATCCACGAGTCTCAACCCAGTAGTCTTCGTGGCCGGGCAACCGGGCACCGCTGCCGCCGCCGCCGCCAAACATCGGCATATCGTCGTCGACGCCATGGGGGTTTGGGAATTGACTCGGATCCATTCTTGAAAGTGTGAAAATGAGAAAAGAGAAGAGAAAGTGAGAGGAGTAGAGAACATTAGTGTGTGAAGTGAAGAGAAAGTTGGGTATTTTTATAGTGGTTTAATTAGGGTTTAAAGAATTTTTAAAAAAAATAAAAAACAAAATGAAAATCGCCCGATCTCACGCCCGATGGATTGGGCGATCGGTCACTCCCGAAGATGCCCGATGTCTGCAATGGATGCCCGACGATGCCCGAGCCCGATCTCAGGCGATCGGGCATCCATTGTGGATGCTCTAATATTAATTTTCAATCCCTTCTTTCCCATTAAATCTCTAACAATTTAGTCATCAAAGATATTAACTAGGTTAGGGATAGCACAGATTTTAATGCATAATTGGAAATGTAAGATAGAATGAGAAGAAATAGTTGAAATGATGAAGTGGATAGTGAGACCCATAAATAATAAAGTAAAAGAGAAGGAGAAAAGATTTCCATAATTTGATATGAACTATTTCTATAAGACGAACGAAAAGAAAACACACACGATTTTTGGATTATGATTGATGTAGAAATCATCTAACAATAAAAAATAAAATCATATCACACAAACTCTAATCTTGGAGGCGGATGAAACAATTGTTCCCGAAGGTGGACCCCATCGTCCCCTCACCGCTGGCCGACTTGAAGCTCACCGGCAAATCCTCGCACAGAACCCTCAGCCTCTGCGGCCTGTAGAGCACATCCGTCCCCGTGAAATTGGCGTCCACCGCCACCCTCACGCTCACCACCACCAACCCGCCGCTCCAGTCCGCCACCAGCGTGGGCGGGACCCAGCTCTGGTCCTTCAGCGACGGTACCGTCACGTTCACCCCGAACCTCTGCGTCTTCCGCACCTGGAACGCCTCCACCGGCACCATGCCCAGCATGGAGTCCTTGTAGACCACGGTCGAGACGCCACGCTCGAACCGCACGTCCAGCTCCGTGTTGACGTTCGCGACCTCCATCTCGAGGCTCCAGACGCCCGAGAAGGAGGTTGCGGTGGCGGAGAAGTTGGAGACCTTGAGCGAGGCGACGTGGAATTCGGGGACGGAGGCGCCGAAGAGGAACCACATGATGAAGGACATGGTGAGGATGGTGGAGACGAGGAGGAGCATGAGGATGAGGAGGACGCGGGCGAAGTTGGCGCTGCTTTCGCATTCTTTGCGGCAGTATTGCTGGTAGTAGTAGTCATTGTGGGTATACGGGGGCCCGTACGGGGGCGGCGGGTAGGGCTGGTAGGGTTGGTATGGGTAGGGATTTGGGTATTGGGGATATAGCGGCGGCGGGGGTTGTGGTGGTGTTTGTGATGTTTCGCCGCCTTTGGTGGCAGGTGAGGGGTCGTCTTTCTTGGGATGGTCTGGCGGAGAATCCTTGTTCTTGGAGGCTCCCATTTTGGGATGTTCTCTCTCCCCTTGATGTGATTGGGATCAGGGAGAGGGATGTGGGTGGAAATGAGGAAATGAATTCCTTGTAGAAATGAGTAGGGATTGTGGTTTGATTGGTATGTTGGTATTTGGGGGATTAATGGAATAAGGCGTTGGACGTGTAATCCGTGGAGGAGAAGAGTCAACCACTGCTCAAATGGATGCCCCTAATTTTAGGACAATATTGGAGGTGGGATATTATATTATTAATCCAATGGAATTCTCTTTGCACACCTCCAATACAGTACGCCATGTTCAAATCTGACATGTTTTTACCTTTTGAAATGCCCACTGCCTTGAAGACGCATTTATCTTTTTATCATTTTAAGTATACGACAATAATTTATCATAATTACATTCTAATATAAATTGATATATATATAGGAATGAGAACATGTGGAATCAAAACGTGTCTTTAAATCACGGATACAGGAAATGCTCCTTCCATTTCGTGGTAGTGGATGCTTTTATTTTCGGCACGTGGTTTATGAAATATTGTATTAAGTGAGTTAAGTAAATGAAGAAAAAAGTAGGAAATGAAAAAGACAGAGAGATGAATAGAGAATAAAGTAACTAATAAGAAATGTATTGACTTTTGATAGAAAAAAAATGACTTTACAGTTATGGAACGTACCAAAATAGCAAAATGACTCTATTACTGCAGAATTGAGGGAATGGGCGGACCCAAGTATATCGGGAGAGGGGCTTAAGCCTTTAATGATTTCTTTTTTAAACTTTTTGTTATATTAAATATTTTTAAATTTTGTGTAAAAGTCCCTACAAATTATCTAAATTACTCAAAAATATGCTTAAAAACAAAATTTAGCAATTTCAGTCTCAATCAAAAAAGATTTCTAGGTCCGTGAGTCGGGAAGAGGTTCAGCCGACAATGAGTAGGTTTTCACATAATACGTCTTACTATTTTTTTGTATATTTAACGCTCCTTTTATGTTTTATTTTCTTATCTAAATTACTTCCAGAACCCACAATTTCGCAATATGAGTCACCAAAATTCATTATGAATAAATTGTTAGAAGACCATTTCTGATTGTGGAAAAATGTGATACTACTATTGAATACTTCCTTCCTTATATAAAATTATTCTTTTTCTATTTTAATTCGTAAAATAAAACTGGTCTGTAATATATTTTAAGATAGATCTCATTCTTTATTAACAATACTCTATTTACTTTTTTTTATTTTTTTATATGAGTACTACTTTATTAATTTTGCATTAAGACTCATATCATTTTTAACCTTTCTATTTTATGATATGACGTAAGGAGTGTAATAACTTAAAAGTAACCTTTCTATTTTATGATATGACGGAAGGAGTGTAATAACTTAAAAGTAACCTTTCTATTTTATGATATGACGGAAGGAGTGTAATAACTTAAAAGTGTCTTGAAAAGAAAACAAATTAATTTCAGACAATATACACAAAGACTAGAAAAAATCCATGCTCAAGGAGACGGACATTAATCGAGAAAAAAAAAATTCATGCTCAATTGAATTTATCTGAGCACAGAATTTATCAGCAAAAATAATATACTCCTCATGTTCCATAAAAATAAGTTCAATTTCCTTTTTTGTTCGTCTCAGAAAAATATCTTATTTTCATTTATAGAAAGTTTTCCCAAACTCATTACTTATATACTCCCTCCATCCGCGAATAGGAGTCATGTTTTTTCCATTTTAGTCCGTCCGCGAATAGGAGTCTCAGTTCACTTTTACCATAAATGGTAATATGGTCTCACATTCCACTAACTCATTTCACTCACATTTTATTTAAAACTAATATATATAAGTGGGACCCATATTCATTCCACTAATTATTTTTCACCCACTTTTCTTAACATTTTTTAAAACTCGTGGTACCAAGGAATGAGACTCCTAAGAGCATCTCAAAGGGGAGAGGTAAATGGAGAGGTAAACTAATATAACTACCACATTTACCTTTTTTTTCATGAAAAGTCATTCTCCAAGGGGAGAGGTATTTGAGAAGGTATTATACATTTTCCCATTTTGAAGATGTATCTTTACCTCCCTATCAATGGAGAGGTAAAATCTTATAACTACCATGTTTGCCTTTTTTTCATGAAAAAACATTCTCCAATGGGAAAGATATTTGAGAAGGTATTACACTTTATGTTTTTTTAATCATTTTGTACTATTATTTTATTTTTAAAAAATAATTTACCTTTCTATAAACCTTTTCCCTTTGGAATATGTTACTTTTTAGATAGGTATATTTCACTTTTTAAGAAGGTAAATGCATTATATACCTTTTCTATATAACTTCTCTTCATGGAGATGCTCTAATGGCGGAGGAGAGGGTACATCAATTTATTTACAACTTATACAAGTAGGGTCTACCATAAAACACTAATAATAATTTAGATCGCACTATCCACTATACTACTTTAACTACCCTTTTCCTTATTTCTCTTACTTTGAAAATTATGCATTAATTCTCATTTCATTCCAAATGTTCTTATTTTCTAGGACGGGCGAAGTATGGTGTTACTAGAACTTAATACAATGTGCCCATTGATTCAAGTACGTCATAAGAGCATCTCCAAAGGGACAGGTAAATGAAGAGGTAAAGCCATATAACTACCACATTTACTTTTTTTTCATGAAAAATCATTCTCCAATGGGAGAGGTATTTGAGAAGGTATTATACATTTTTCTATTTTGAAGAGGTATCTTTACCTCTCCATCAACGGAGAGGTAAAATCGTATAACTACCATATTTGCCTTCTTTTCATGAAAAATCATTCTCCAAGGGAAAAGATATTTGAGAAGGTATTGCACTTTATGTCTTTTAATGAATTTTGTACTATTATTTTATTTTTAAAAAATGATTTACCTTCCCATATACATTTTTCCTTTGAAGTGTGTTATTTTTTAGAAGGGTATATTCCACTTTATGAGAAGGTAAATAGATAATATACATCTTTCATTTACCTCTCCTTGTTGGAGATGCTCTAAGTAGGTCCGAAGCAATTGGGATTTAATTCACACTTGGTGCTGAAGCAATAGAGATGAAATTATTAAAAAAAAACTAATTTTCAACTGTATATAATAAAAAATTCAAGTTCAATAACTATTTAAAAATAAATTAAAATTTAGTAAAGTTCAGTTATCTTTAACAAATTACTAGTACTTACATAAAAAATATCAGTAAAGGCAAATCAATTTAGAATTTCTAACGTCGTACGGACTTAATCCGACTTAGAGCATCTCCAACAATACTGCAAAACTTAAAATGCAGTAGGAAAATACCTCCAACAGTATTGCAAAACCAATCCTATTATAGGGTTTTTATGGAAAAATACTTATATTTAGGTTTACACTAAGGGCGTGTTCTCCTTATCAGTTATGCCCAGATTACACTCCAAATTTGTGCATATACTAGTGTTTGCCTTCTGCCATTTAAATTAGTTGGCTGCCTATATAATGTGAGAAAACAATCTATCAATATATAAAGTGAGAGTTGTTGAGAAAATCACATAAATGCCATTATGACCACTTTCGGCGGGAAAACCAGATAATAGAGAAGTGGGACTAACAGCATCCACAGTGGGACGGATGTCCCGGCGGATATCCCGACGGACTTCCCAAAACCACTTCCTGCCACGTCATAAGGACATCCCACTGCATAATGACAGACATCCCACTGCATAATGACAGACATCCCCAAGAACATCCCGACGGACATCCCACAATAATAAAAATTCACAAATTCACCAAATTAAACAATTTACGGAATTAAATAAAAAAATAAAAAAAAAGTACATTTCATTAAATAAAAAAAGTACATTTCAACAAAAAAAAGTCTAAACAAATTACATTCTAAATATCAACGACGACCCCTCCGCGTTCATATCTCTTCAATTATATCATTCTGGAGTCGAATATGGGCTTGTCGTTGGCGCATGTCGTCAAATGCACAGACTCGATCGGCCTCTTCATGGGGTATCCCCATACGTACATTGGCAGTGGCCACGCCGTGGCTTGGACCGGCAGCATCAACATCATCATTGGCACAATCAGTCAGTGTTGGACCTTCATCTTCGACAATCATGTTGTGCAAGATAATACATGCATACATGATATCAGCAATGCTATCAATATACCACAGCCGTGATGGACCCTTCACTGCCGCCCATCGAGCCTGGAGCACACCAAATGCCCGTTCCACATCCTTGCACGCTGCCTCCTGACGACCAACAAAATAGACCTTCTTTTCTTCTGTGGGGCATCTGATCGTCTTCACAAAGATGGGTCACATATGGTATTTCTCATCCGCCAAATAATAGCTCATGTTGTGCTGGTTGTCGTTGGCGACGAAACTGACGGCCGAACCAACACCCATACACTAGTCGTTGAAAAGGGGCGATGACTGGAGGACATTGATGTCGTTGTTCGACCCGGCTACTCCAAAATACGCATGCCAAATCCACAGTCGGTAGTCAGCTACCGCTTTAAGGATCATCGTGGGATTCTTACCCTTGAAACCGGTAGTGTACACCCCTTTCCAGGCGGCGGGGCAGTTCTTCCACTCCCAATGCATACAATCTATGCTGCCCAACATTTTCGGAAACCCGTACTGACTCCCGTGCATATCCATCAGAGCCTGGAAATCTTCGGGGGTAGGCTTCTGAAGATACCTATCTCTGAATATCTCCCTAACGCCCTCATAAAAATACTTCAGACAATCGCGGGCAGTCGTCTCGCCGATGTGGAGGTACTCATCGAACATGTCGTCCGCACATCCGTATGTCAGCTGCCTGATTGCGGCAGTGCACTTCTGTATGGGCGTGTGGCCGGGTTTACCAACCGCATCCTCCCTCATCCTGAAATACTCATATAGACGCTCTAAAGCGCCCACGATACGCATAAATAGCGGACGATGCATCCTAAAACGTCGCCAGAACATGTTCTCCCCAAACCGCGGCTCTGGAGTGAAGTAGTCTTCATACAACCGACGGTGTGCAGCGATGTTGTCCCAGGGTACTATAGTTCGACGATGGATGGGTCGAGGTACCGCCGGCTGCTGCTGTTGCTGCAAGGCCGCTTGTATCGCGCGATTTATCTCTCTGGAAGTAACGGCCCACAACTGTTCTCTAATTCGCCAAACGTACGTCATCAGAAATTCCACGACTACCACCCGCACCACCACCACCACCACTACCACTACCACTAACCATTCTGGATATATAAAAGAAACGTAGTGACACGACCGTCGGTTAGCTAAGGATAGCATAACCCGGGGAATTCGTGACTAAGGAGGGATTATAAGAAGCGGGGATAGAATTTAGGGGAAATTAAAGCCAAAGCAGGACGAGTCGCACATAATAAACTCAAATAGGGAAATGCTTATAACAAAATACACTCGATCATGCAGAATCGAGTGACTGTTCATACAAGTTCCGATTATCAGAGTCAAAAGTAAAATAAGCACTGCCTCTTAACCGGCACAGCGGAAACAAAAGAACGCGGTCCATGTGTGGAGACATGAACCTCCGAGAGTTTTATTCATAGTTAGTTACTAGCTTGCTCTCCACAACACTTGTCCCCCCCCCCTTTTCACGACTCAACCTGCACATTTAGAAATATATGCAGGGCTGAGTACAAAAGTACTCAGTGAACACATTGCCAAAAATACAAATATACATTTAAAAATATTGTCAAGCCATCATCACAATAACACTCGGGGGTTTAATTGAAAGACCGAGCTTACTAAAAATATTCATATTGGGCCCTTTTTCCTGTACTTAGCCATATCTGATCACATTGTGCCTTCGAGATGGTGTTCTCGTACGGTCACCTTCTCTGCCCATCATGTCAGAGGTATCCTTGTACCGGGAAGGTGGCCACCTTCCACAGTCACCATCTTTGCCGTTCACGGTCAGAGGTATCCCGTGTATACTAGTCCGAGCGGGGACACCACCCTCACTGCGACTCGAATTCGACTTATATATCATCATTCATAATTCACTTTGCCTTAGCCAACAGATAGGCATCATACAAAAACATTTATGGCAAGTCAACATCTTAAAAAAAATCACGAACATGTGTTTGTGTTTCATAACATATGATTTGTATTTTTAGTATAGGAAATCTCACCTTGATCGCTTAGTTTCCTTAACTTGAATCTTTCGTTCCGACTTTACTTGCGAACGTACCCTTTTGATAATATCACAATAGGAAAATGCTGATTTAGTTTTAAACTAATCTAATTAAATAAGAAAGAAAATCTCAAGATTTAAACTAATCTATTATTATTGTTATTATTATTATTATTAAGAAATTTCCAAATCTTACACTATTTATTACTACTTCGTTTGCTAGTTCGGTTCCAACTAAAATTGGTGTTCTATACTTTACTAATTATTCTTAAAAATAATAAAAATAAAAATAAGAATAGCAACTTGAGTCACAACTAATTTACTTAACCATGTTATTCTTATGCCCAAAAATAACTAAATTGTGAAATGGGCTTCAAAATACACTATGCATTGAAATGCATTGAAGCCTCAAATTAATTTGAAGTAGTTGGGCTCTAATTGTAGTTGGGCTCGAATAAATTTTATCACCCATTTAATTAATTCATGAGCCCAAAATAGGAAACCCACGTACAAAATACCCTACCATTGTCTTCTTCCCTCATTTCCCAAATAGACAACAGCAGCCCCCCCTTCTCCCACGTTTCTGCCACTGCCGCCAACCTCACCACTGTTGGCCTCAGTACCACCACCCGCCGCCGCCTCCTCTCTTTTCTCTCTCTCTCTCTCTCTCTCTCTCTCTCTCTCTCTCTCTCTCTCTCTCTCTCTCTCCCCTCTCCCTCGTCGCCTTACCGTCGCCACCACCGCTGCTGATCCGCTCCCGTTGCGGATCCGCCTCAGCCACCGTCGCTGAGGCCCTCCCCCACACTCTGCGACCACTGACTCCCTTCTCCGACAACGCCACAACCGCCGTCCACCTCCTCCAGTTGGTAAGAAAAGAAATCCTAGTTTTCTTTAGATTTTTACTTTGTTAATTCATACATATGTAAGATTCTTGGTGTTTGAAGCATGTAAATGGGTGAAAGTCACGATTTTGGTGGTTGTTAGTTGCTAGGATTTGCTATTCCTATGTTCTTTGCTATAGTTGAAATTTTCTAGTTCTTGGCGGGGCTAAAATCTTGCCTATATTCATATGTGGAAAAGAAAAGGAAAAAAACAAATATTTAGATTGTTACATACCTCTTTTTTTTTCTTATAGTGAGGAAAAGACTTTACTGCAACTTTCTACTATGATGTATACGTCCTCTTTCTTTTTCTGCTTTTGTTGGAAGTATTTTGGAGAAGTATGTTGTTTGGTAGGAGGTGGGGTAGTGAAAGTGATGGCGGTGTGGTATATTTACGTGATTACAAAGTGGTCTGCCATTATTATCCAAACATTCTTCTGGCAAAGAAAATAATAATTACTCTGGCGTCTCATTTAATGCAGCATTCTTTTGGCAGAGAAAATAATGATTATTCTGACATCTCATTTAATGCAGCAAAATCCTTTCATCATCGAAACTTATCTACTCATTTTCTTTATGTTTAATTTACTTTATTATATATATTTTTTTATTATTTAATTTGGTGTAGGAAAGAACCCGGTTCAAGCTCGTAGCTGCCCGCGCTGAAGTACCCGATTTTTCAAGCTCGTGGCTGGCCGCGCTGAAGTACCCGATTTGCTTAGAACGTAGGATGTATTAAATTTTGTTGGATATATCGGACATTAAATATTTAAATTTTGGGATCTTATTAATTTATTTAAATTTATTATATTTATGCATGTGTAAAAGTCACTTATATATATATATATATATATATATATATATATATATATATATAGGGTTTTGATCCATGCAAAATCATTCTTAATACAAAAATGCAGAACCAAGCATACAAAAGTCATTTTTAGGTCATTGTAAGCTTATTTTTACGTCATTATAGTAAGGATGACATGAAATGATCTTAACATGACCTCAAACCCAAAGTTTATAATATGACCTAAAACTGCTTTACAATGACCCTCCGTGTTTTTGTTTAATTATTGACCATTGGATTGTCAAATCTCATGGTCAGGATTTGGTCTGGATTTTGTATTGAGATCAAGTTTTGTATTGATCATTTTCCTATATATATATATATATATATATATATATATATATAGGGAGATGATCAAAATAAGTATGTGTTTAAATCCAGAAATGCAGACCAAATCTCAGCCCTAGGATTAGATGATCTAATGGTCAATAATTAACCAAAAACACGGAAGGTCATAATTAAGCAATTTTAGGTCATATTATAATATTTGGATTTAATGTCATACTAAGATCGTTTTAGGTCATGCTTTGTTAGCATGACCTACAAATTACCTAATTATGACCTAAAAGTGCCCTAATTATGATATTGTTCTGCGTTTCTGTATTTAAATCCAGTTTTGCATAGATCAAAACCCTATATATATATATATATATATATATATATATATATATATATATATATATATATATATATATATATATATATATACAGGGTTGTGATCAAGATAGAACCATTCTTAAATGTAGAACCAATCTTAAATGTAGAACCAAGGCCAAATTTGGATTGAAAACATGATTAGTGGGGTGGTTAGTGGGGTGGTTATGACCGATGCATTGTGTTTATGTATGAAATTTGATCTTGACCATCCTTTTTCCTCATCCTATGGATGAAATGTAGTTCTAGGTTATACACTTTAGATTGTTTTGTATATAAGATAACCCTATATATACATACATATATATATATATATATATATATATATATATATATATATATATATATATATATATATAGAGTTGTGATCATATGATAACTCCTAAATATCGTAATAACCCTATAACCAAATCTGGACCACACATATTTATAATCATGCGGTTGAATTCAAACTTACTTTTACTTCATAAAAAAAAGCGCGGGGTAAAACTGTCATTTCCTTCATTTAATTTCTGAATTTCGCCAAATATCACGTAAAATGATAAAATGATAAAATGATAGGTTTATTGCATAGAATGATAGTTTTGAGATTCAAACTTAGATTTATTTCATAAAAAAAAGCGCGGGAGTAAAACTGTCATTTCCCTCATTTAATTTCTGAATTTCGCCAAATATCACGTAAAATGATAAAATGATATGTTTATTGCATAGAATGATAGTTTTGCCGGATAGAATGATACTCTGAGTTGATAAAATGATACTTTTGACTGACTGATAAAATGATAGGTTTATTGCATAGAATGATAGTTTTGCCGGATAGAATGATACTCTGAGTTGATAAAATGATACTTTTGACTGACTGATAAAATGATAAAATGATAAAATGATAGGTTTATTGCATAGAATGATAGTTTTGCCGGATAGAATGATACTCTGAGTTGATAAAATGATACTTTTGACTGACTGATAAAATGATAAAATGATATATGTTAGGTTTATTGCATAGAATGATAGTTTTTCCGGATAGAATGATACTCTGAGTTGATAAAATGATACTTTTAGCATATAAATGTTAGGTATACTGCATAAAATGATAGTTTTGCCGGATAGAATGATACTTTCAGCCGATAGAATGATAATTATGCCGGGTAGAATGATACTTTCAGCCGATAGAATGATAGGTATTTTTGGTGTAAAAAATGACATTTTTGTTTAATAAAATGATGCTTTTACCTGATAAAATGATAATCTAAGTGGATAAAATGACAGCAACCTTATAAAAGTGATACTCTGAGTTGATCAAATGATACGTTTACTGCTTTGTAAGTTTGTATATTATGTATTGTGCCGATTATATTAGGTTTATTCCATAGAATGATAGTTTTGTCGGATAGAATGATACTCTGAGTTGATAAAATGATACCTTTGACTGACTGATAAAATGATATATGTTAGGTTTATTGCATAGAATGATAGTTTTTCCGGATAGAATGATACTCTGAGTTGATAAAATGATACTTTTAGCTTATAAATGTTAGGTATATTGCATAAAATGATAGTTTTGCCGGATAGAATGATACTCTGAGTTGATAAAATGATACTTTTGACTGACTGATAAAATGATAAAATGATATATGTTAGGTTTATTGCATAGAATGATAGTTTTTTCGGATAGAATGATACTCTGAGTTGATAAAATGATACTTTTAGCTTATAAATGTTAGGTATACTGCATAAAATGATAGTTTTGCCGGATAGAATGATACTTTCAGCCGATAGAATGATAATTATGCCGGGTAGAATGATACTTTCAGCCGATAGAATGATAGGTATTTTTGGTGTATAAAATGACATTTTTGTTTAATAAAATGATGCTTTTACCTGATAAAATGATAATCTAAGCGGATAAAATGACAACAACCTTATAAAAATGATACTCTGAGTTGATAAAATGATACGTTTACTGCTTTGTAGGTTTGTATATTATGTATTGTGCCGATTATATTAGGTTTATTACATAGAATGATAGTTTTGTCGGATAGAATGATACTCTGAGTTGATAAAATGATACTTTTGACTGACTGATAAAATGATAAAATGATATATGTTAGGTTTATTGCATAGAATGATAGTTTTGCCGGATAAAATGATACTCTGAGTTGATAAAATGATACTTTTGACTGACTGATAAAATGATAAAATGATAGGTTTATTGCATAGAATGATGGTTTTGCCGGATAGAATGATACTCTGAGTTGATAAAATGATACTTTTGACTGACTGATAAAATGATAAAATGATAAAATAATATATGTTAGGTTTATTGCATAGAATGATAGTTTTGTCGGATAGAATGATACTCTGAGTTGATAAAATGATACTTTTGACTGACTGATAAAATGATAAAATGATAAAATGATATATGTTAGGTTTATTGCATAGAATGATAGTTTTGCCGGATAGAATGATACTCTGAGTTGATAAAATGATACTTTTGACTGACTGATAAAATGATAAAATGATATATGTTAGGTTTATTGCATAGAATGATAGTTTTGCCGGATAGAATGATACTCTGAGTTGATAAAATGATACTTTTGACTGACTAATAAAAGAGAAATTTCGAAATAAGGGTTTAAATTCGCTGACCTTTCGTAATTAGGGATTCAATTCACTGACTTTTCGTAATTTGGGATCGAGGCATGTGTATTGTTCGTAATAAAGGATTTCTGATATTTTAGCTTATTTATGTACTTTTTAAATATTATTTCCCTTTTACCATTTATCAATCGTCAAAATTACCCCTTCAAATTATTACCAAAATTCTATATAAATAGAATCTGCAAGTGAATATAGCGATGGATTGAAAGAAATGCAGACCGTGGGGAAGGTGTTGCTGGTGTAGGAAATCAATAGGCATGTCTTCCCGACGGCGCCGTCACCGACGGTGACGCACTTTATGAATTTAGAAGCGGCGCTCATTATTCTTCGAGCAAACGGAGAAATTGATCAGTGATGGTGAATGTGAATGTGAATGGGAATGATCAAACATGTTTGAGAACCCTAGAAAAATGAAATGAAATCAAATTAAAGCATAAAGCATTAAAATTTGTGGGAGAAATGCAAATGTCTGCGTGGGAAGAGAAGAGAAAATTGGGGATCGAGAGAAATAGGTAATGAATCGAAGGGGAGAGGAGAGATTACTGTAATCGATGTTGGAGTGCCCGGTGTATTTGATAATTTCAGTGCAAAAGTTGTCGTAAATGGTGCTACCGTCAAGAAAAACTTGCGGAAGAAGAGGCTCCGGGCAGCCAGAATGCAACGGTGCGCGTGAACCATACGCCCCTCCACGCTGAAGGTAACGTCGCTGAAGGCCTGGCCGTTGATCAACAAATTCAGGTAGTCTAGAGAGAGAGATCTCAACGACTCTTCTGGGCTCATTGTTTTTTTTGCTTACTCTGTCTTTTTCTCTGCAGATTGATGGATGGAAATATATATATATATATATATATATATATATATATATATATATATATATATATAGGGGAGCGTTATTCTCCTTTTCACATCTTAGATCCTTTTTCCTTCTTAATATTACGCGTTAGATCTAAGGCATCAACGGATCAGATTGATTCTATAAAACTGGTTCCGTGTTGCATTATAGAAGGTGGTTGTATGCATTACAGGGTTATTATTGACATTTGACGGAAAAGTAACTGCCACATTTTGGTATCTGCGAATAATGCACCACATGGTCACGAGTAATGCATATAATTGACTATATAATGCACAATATGTGAACTGCAATGCATACGAATAAGATGTACCATGTTATGATGTTTGGACACACGTTTCTTGTTTCCCCTAAGGGTTTAATAAGCTTAGGGGCTAGGGTATAGTACGTAGACACGTATGTAATCTTCACATGGTAACGAGTAATGGATATAATTGACTATATAATGCACAATTTGTGAACTGCAATGCATACGAACAAGATGTGCTGTGTTATGATGTTTGACACACGTTTCTTGTTTCCCCTAAGGGTTTAATAAGCTTAGGGGCTATGGTATAGTACGTACGCATTAATAACAAATTATAAAACGATACGAATAATTCACCAAATTGTCACGAGTAATGGATGTTATTAACTATATAATGCACAATATGTGAACTGCAATGCATACGAATAAGATGCACCATGTTATGATGTTTGACACACGTTTCTTGTTTCCCCTAAGGGTTTAATAAGCTTAGGGGCTAGGGTATAGTACGTAGACATTACTAACAAATTGTTGTTATTAGAATATACGTATGTGCATTATTTGGTTTAGGTAGTGCATTATGTAGCTGTTAATTGTCATTATCTCAGTATATTATGCATTATTAGAGGTATTGTGTATATGGGTTACTCAACGGATTGAAGATTACATACGTGCATTTAGTAATGTCTACGTACTATACCCTAGCCCCTAAGCTTATTAAACCCTTAGGGGAAACAAGAAACGTGTGTCAAACATCATAACATGGTACATCTTATTCGTATGCATTGCAGTTCACATATTGTGCATTATATAGTTAATAACATCCATTACTCGTGACAATTTGGTGAATTATTCGTATCGTTTTATAATTTGTTATTAATGCGTACGTACTATACCCTAGCCCCTAAGCTTATTAAACCCTTAGGGGAAACAAGAAACGTGTGTCAAACAACATAACACATCAGATCTTGTTCGTATGCATTGCAGTTCACAAATTGTGCATTATATAGTCAATTATATCCATTACTCGTTACCATGTGAAGATTACATACATGTCTACGTACTATACCCTAGCCCCTAAGCTTATTAAACCCTTAGGGGAAACAAGAAATGTGTGTCAAACATCATAACACAACACATCTTGTTCGTATGCATTGCAGTTCACATATTGTGCATTATATAGCCAATTATATGCATTACTCGTGACCATGTGGTGCATTATTCGTAGCGGTTTCCAACCATTATTAGATTACTATTGTACCCTCATAATGCACAAAATAGGACAAATAATGCAACACGGAATTAATTACCCAATGCTGATCTTGACCGTCCATTTCTCTAATCTAATGGCTGATATTAAGAAGGAAAAAGGAGGAAATATAGGAAAAGGAAATGAATACATCCCTATATATATATATATATATATATAGGGTTTTGATCCATGCAAAACCATTCTTAATACAAAAATGCAGAACCAAGCATACAAAAGTCATTTTTAGGTCATTGTAAGCTTATTTTTACGTCATTATAGTAAGGATGACATGAAATGATCTTAACATGACCTCAAATCCAAAGTTTATAATATGACCTAAAACTGCTTTACAATGACCCTCCGTGTTTTTGTTTAATTATTGACCATTGGATTATCAAATCTCATGGTCAGGATTTGGTCTGGATTTTGTATTGAGATCAAGTTTTGTATTGATCATTTTCTTATATATATATATATATATGTATGTATATATCTGAAGTGAGAGATGTAGATAGATCGAGGAGCTTGTTTTAATGATTCCTCTTCTTCAATTCAACTCTGTTGATGATCTACTGTGCTTATTTCTTTCTCTTTCACTGTACCTATGTGGTGAGATATTTCTAGAGAGAGACTATGACGTGAGTAGTAATACATATGGCTACTTTGGGCGGCTCAGATTAACATTCTTCACTTTTTTTTTTGTTTGAGCGCGACTGATTCTATTATTATAGAATTTTGGTAAAAATTTGAAGTGAATGGGGTAATTTAGACTTTTGATAAATAGCAAGAGGGAAATAATATTTAAAAAGCACATAAATAAGCTAAAATTTCAGAAATCCCTTATTACGAAGAATACGCATGCCCCGATCCCAAATTACGAAATGTCAGTGAATTGAATCCCTAATTACGAAAGGTCATCGAATTTAAACCCTTATTCCGAAATTTCTCCTGATAAAATGTGCGAAATTCAGAAATTAAATGAGCGAAATTTGGATACGTAAATTTTATCATGAGCGAAATGACATATTTACCCCCGCGCTTTTTTTATGAAGTAAATCTAAGTTTGAATCTAGACCACGTGATTTTAAAAATGTGTGGTCCAGATTTAGTTATAGGGTTATTACGAAAATTGAGGTTATCATTATAATGCACCCCTATATATATATATATATATATATCCCTATATATATATATATATATATATATAATTAAGCTAATAATATTGTTTCTAATAATATCGGCTTAGCGGGTCGTTACACGTAGAGAGAGAGAGAGAGAAACACGTTAAAACAAGTGGTGCGAATGAAATGAAGTTCAACAAGTCGTATATATAGAGTTTTTTTAAAAAAATGAAAAATTGGGACGTCCGCCGGGAACCCGCAATGGCAGACGACGGACGTCGTCGGAATGCCGCGGAACTACGGTGTTCGCAACGGACGTCAGTATTCGTCCCTCCCACGCCTAATGGCAGACGTCCCGAGCGGACGTCCGACACGCCGGTCGGACTTCCGCCGGGACGGCCGCCGTTGTGGATGCTCCGAGTATAATTGGTCAAATTCGTCAATCTCAAAATCTTGAGTAAAGTGAAGAGGAGATTAATAATCAATTAAATTATATATTGAAACTAGCTTTCACCGGAAGTTTTGAACTACTATTCCTGCAAAAATAGTGTAAGAAATTTTAAATGGGTGATTAACAGAGAGAAAGGAGAAGAGTATGGAGCAATGTGCGATGGCAGTTTCGACAAACCGAAATGAACTACATTATGCACTTTCTGTCTTATCTTTTCTCTATATGTACGTATATGTATATATGTAGGGGTTGGACAAGGAAAGCACGGCAACAATGGCAGCATCGATGGAGGATGACTGCGAGACCATGGCGGAGCGAAAACGGGGAGACAGATCGAAGGTCGATGGAGAGACGAACAATGTCAGCTAAAACATCAACCGGAAAAACCAAGGAAAAAAATTATTCATAAGGAAGATAAGATTTTGTTGTTAGCACCAGATTTCTCCCTCCCATTTTACCTCCAAATTTAGATTTTTTATTGTTGCAATCGCTAAATTTCTCCCTGCAATTCCAGATTTTGTCGTCACTGACTCTATACCGGAAACGTTGCAGCTTCCTCAACGAAGAGGCATCGTATCACCACTCCACTCCACTCCACTCTATAAGAGTATCCACTATAGGGGGCGCGCCGGCCGCCGCCCCGCCGATCTATAATGGCGAGGACGTCCGCCCCGAGGCGGACCGCATTTCCGGGGAGGAAGGGCCTCTGCCGAGAGTTGTGCGAGGACGCGCCGGTGCCCGATCGCCGCGCCTATAGGTGCTCCGGCTGTTGGCGAAAATTTTTCGAATTTTTTTTTTCGAAAATTCTATTATAAATACCACCCTTCCACCACCCAATTTACACCATTTTCACACACTCTCCATTCATTCAATCTCTATACTTTCACTCTCTAAAAATGCACGATGGAGACGACGAATCACCCGGCACTGACGAATCAAGATATGACGGCTATCCTTCCCAGCCGTCGGGATATGGAGGCAATCCGTCCCAGCCGTGGAGTTGGAGTCAAACTCCCCCTCCGTGGGGATCGAGTCCAACCCCTCCTCCATCTCAGTCGTGAAGGTCTTCTCCCACACTCCAACCTTTTCAGAGGAATTTGAGTCGCTCGACGTTTGTAGATTACAGACCCAACCTCGGCGTGCTTAACCATCCGCGTCTGAAGACCCCTTTCCAATCCAGCCAATCTCCTTTCACCGATGCAGATCGAGACGCACTAGAGACGATGATGGGTCTGCTCAGTCCGGACGTACCGGATACGCCGACAGAGCGCGTGGATACGCCCGTTCCGACAAGAGCGCGTGGAAGCAGTGGCGGCGGCTCGGGCAGCACCAGCGGTGGCGGCGAGGGCAGCGAGGCAGCGGTGGCGGAAGCCGGCGGTAAACGAACCACGCTCTACACCAAAGCGGAGTCCATTGCTGTGGCGCGGGCGTGGGATGCCGTCACATCGGACCCCATAGTGGGAACCGATCATACCGAGGGGAGCTTTTGGAAGTGCGTCCTGTTGGCATACAACGAGTTCAAACCTCAAGGCACCAAACCGCGTGACGGAGAATAGCTCCTCAAAAAGTGGTCTAGGATTTTGACGGCCATCAAGCGGTTCGCGGGCATATACGAGAACAACCTGCTCAATGCTGAGAGTGGCCGAAGCGAAGCCGACGTGAAGGCACTGTCTATGAGCCAATTCAACACGAAAAACTGGCCGAAATTCACAATGTGGGAGGAGTATCTTGTTCTCGAGCACTGTCCGAAATTCAAGGCCATCTGTGCGCAAGAGGGGGCAGGAGCTCCTGGGGCAAAGCGTAATAGACACAACATAGCCGGGGACTACAGCAGCGGCAGCGGCTCGCAATCAATCGACCTCAACGATGAGCAAACCGAAGAGCCCTCTGCTACACACTCTAGGCACCCACACCCTCCGGGACAACAGGCCTCTATTCGAAACGCTAGAGTGGCTGGAAGTTCCTCCCGCCTATCGTCGGCCGCGTCTGGATCGCGCATCCCGCAGCCCATGGCCTCTTGTCCCCACGAGGTCTTGAGGGAGAAACTAGATGTGCAGTTGATGCAACAACTGCATAATAACTGCCTCCGCTACGAGAACCGCAAGCGACCCCGGTCATCAAGGGTATATAGTGGAAACTCATAGGTCGGATCCAGCACCGTCTAGGCTTGTCTGATGAAGATTTGGCAGGGGCGGCCGGCGGAAGCGGGGGAGACGACGGAGAAGAGGAGGAGGAATCCGACTCCGCCACCGAGTAGACGGTGGCGGCGTTTTTATTTGTATTGTTTTTAAATGTTCGTTGTAAAATTTCCCGGTTTCATAATACAACGAATATTCGGTCTCAATTACCTCGTTTTCTAATTATTTACATTCTGATAATTTTTTATTATAATTGATTTAAAATAAACTAAAATAAAATTAAATGAAAAGTAGATACAAAATTTTGGGGCTATTGAAAGTGTCACCTTATAGCTGCGGACAACTTTTTTTATGAGCGCGGATAAATAAACTAGGGTTGTGGACAAAAAAGGGGGCGGGGCTACTGAGGCGGTCCGCCGATATTGTAAGAATCCAGACGCCTCCTACCAAGCCTCGCTTTCGCGGTCAAAGAAATGGGGATTCCCACTCGCCGGAGCATCGAGTTCGCTGCAATTTTTTTTTTCTTTTTAAGCACCACCACAATTTCGGCGCCTCTTTCTCTACCATTACAGGGTAAACTCAATGTGTATTGGTAACATGGATTGGATCTTAGTAAAAGGCGCCTGATGTATTTCAAAGCCCAGTATTTAATAGGCTTTACATGATTTAATTTTTTTTTCCCATTATTTATAATACTTTTGATTAATAATAAAGTTGCATGATGATCAATTCCGTAAATGGATACCATATTCAAATTCTACCAGTATTCTAACAATTAATTAAGTCCCTTTTATATTTTCTTAAATAGTGGAGTAGTACTCCATAAAACATGATTCCCAATAAAAATTTCAAATAAATTAATTATTCATAAAATTATAAAGTTGGATCAAATTCTAAATTATCTTGCACCTGTTAAATTTTGAATGCTAAATTATAAAGTTACAAAAATTTCTCAATTATCTTGTAATAACATTTTAAGATTTAAATTAGTGTTGTCGATGAATAGTTACATAAACATGTATATATACTACAACGTGGACTAAACACCTTCATTTTGAGCTAAAACAAACTTAAAATTATGTTACAAATTTTATCAAATGTGATTATTAAGAATTTTTTAAATATCATGATTTGTCATTCAAATTTTAAAAGGTCTTGGGATGAAACTTTATGCTTTTATAGCCAATAAACTCTTTTAAAAAAGACATGCTAAAAAGATATGTGTAAGAGCATGCGCAGCGGTGGCGTCCGTCGCCACCGCCGTCCGCGCCGCTGGCACTGACGCCATCCGCCGCCGCTGCGCTCGCGCCGCTGGCACGGCGCTGCTCGATGTATCGAGCACGTCCGTGCCAGCGGGCGCACACGTGGCGCACTCCAATATCCATTCTCATCTATAAATACCCCCAATTTCACCCCAAAAATTCACATCAAACTACACAACTCTCATCATCATTCTCCAATATCCATTCTCATCTCCATTCTCTCATATCCATTTTCATCTTCATTCTCTCATACCCTACAACATCACTATGTCCGGCCAAGACGATAACCCTTCGGGCTCCCACGGTTGGAACCCCGAATGGTTCGGTTCACAACCGTTTCCTAGTCCGGAAACGGAATATTCGACCCCCTCTCACCCAAGATTCGGGCGTTCCGGGTGGCTACCGGCCATACCCAATCGACGATCAAGGTGCCTCCGATGGGCGCTACGGGTGGACACCGAAGTCTAGGCCTCGCGCCCCTTCCCAAATGCCGACTCCTCCATCTCGCGCCGGTGTCCGCACACCGTACTCACCGGCGGAGATGGAAAGATTGTTCAAGGAGTACTTGAAAATCTCCGAAGATGCGGTGGTTGGAACGAACCAATCCGGCGATCACTTTTGGTGGCGCGTCTCTAGCCGGTACAATGCAAACCGGCCGCCGGGAACGATCGAGCGCAACGAACCAATCCGGCGATCACTTTTTAATTTTATTTGTAATTTGTAATATTTATTGTGGTTTTTAAATGGATTTTAATATTATGGAAATGTTTTTGTTTAATTGAATTTTATATTAATTGTGCTCGTCCTTGCGGAAGAGCACAGTTGTGGGTGTTGTGCTCTTGCCAGAGAGCAGGCATGAATAGTACCGCCCGGCCCACAACCGTGCCGCTGGCAAGAGCACGGTTGTGGATGCTCTAACAGGCAAGACAAGAAAGAGGAGAATTTATATTAAATTAAGAAGACAATAAAATCTTTTTAAGAAATGACATGTTAAAAAGTGGGAGTAATATTCAAGACAACAAATTAGAGGAGAAATTATAGTATTAAATTAAGAAAGAACTATTCCCTCTGTTCCATGTTAACATAGTCATTTTTTTATTTTGGGAAGTTCCAAGTTAACTGAGTCGTTTCTATTTTTAGCAAAAAGTAATTATCACTTTTACTTTATTTTTTCTTCTTCTCTCTTACTTTATTATCTCTTACTTTTTCCAACATCCATTTAACACACTATTCTTAAACTCCGTACCGAAAAGAAATTTCTCTACTAACAAAAAACAGAGGGAGTACATGTTTTGTAGCATCCCAAAAATTTCTGCGACTTTTGTTTTAATATGGATGTCGAGTGGAAATTTTTCTTTTATGGAATTTATTTGTTCCTATGTGATTGAGTTGATTATGTGAAATAAATTGTTGTGAGTGATGTGGAATGAAGTGTCATATTTTTTTCAAAAGTGGGGAAATAATTAAATGAAATCATGCATATTGTTCTAGCTATTTTAGTGGTAATTTTCGGCCCCTTCAATTACTGGAAATTATATTCTCTTTCTTGGATTTAATTAATTATTTTGTGATATTTATCCAAATTAAATCCAAATCAAATTATCCTTAATTTGTGCTACATGGAATTCGAACCCTAAGCCTATTCTTGAGAGATTTCGAAAAATCCCCTATTTAATTAGAAGGATGAATTATTTTTGATTTAATTGGTGCCTTGTTGATTCCTTTCATTTAATTTAAATCCAATTAAATCTTGTCACATTTTGTTTCCTCACCCTAATTAAATTAAGATTTGAATTATTTCCTTGTGGGAATATAACCCAAATTTTCGGCCCTCCCTTGTTGTAGAGGAATTTATATTTGTTTCCTATTTGTGGAATCCATTATATTCAAATAAATACCAAATTAATTCCTATGCTAAATTCATTAGGGATGTGAATATTTTCCTTTTAATTCTCTCCCTATCACACGCCCCATATGCCTTCTTTTTTTTTCCTTGTGGAATAAATTTATTTGTTACCTATTTTGTGGGAATCTTTTCCTACAAAAAAATTAACAAATTTAAATCCTATTCCCATTTAATTGAGGATTTAAATATTGTTCCCTTCCATGCTTCCATAGTACACGCCTCCCTTTCCCTTGTGCTATACTTGGAGATTTTAAATTATCTTGTTACCTTGTTTATGAAATACTCATTATCTTGTTGCTTAATTTGTGAATATATTTCTCTCCAAGTAAATACCAAATCAATTCCTTGCTAATTAAATAGCAATTTTTGAAAATCCTCTCCCTCCATTACACGCCTACTTTATTTTTTTAGTTGTGGGAATTTACCTCTATTTTATTCTCCCACAATTTAATTATTCTAATTTAGTGTGAGAATTTAACCTAAACCTTAAATAACTAAAACCCTAACCTTAGCCACCAAATCACACGCCCCCCTCCCTCATTTTCTCTCCGTCACACGCCTCCCTCCCTCTCTTCATCCTCTCCAAAAATCCTTCATCAATCCTTTATTCTTGCATCAATTTGAAGTTGGAAATTCAAGATTCATCGAAGAATCGCATCAATTATCATTCCTACCGATTGTTTTTGAACAATAAAGGAATATTTGAATTCTCTTTCTCATCCTTTCCATTGAATCCATGTTTCTTGATTCCCTCATGCATATAGTGAGTGTAGAAATCATATATCTAAAAATTAATCGGTTGGGATTGATGTTTTGCATGAGAAAGTATGTGGATATGCGTTTATGTATGTGTATGTGTGAGGTTGTGGATGATTCGTTGGTGAATGATATGTGAATATATGAGAACATGGTAGTGAGATCTTTTTGAAGGATGATTATGTGTTGGAAGCATGAATATGTGTGTTTGGATGAATGATAGATAAACCCTAATTCGAATTTGTGAAGCATGAAAACTGTGGTGTTCGGACAGTATATTCCGACGTGTGTTTGACCGACCAAACGATCTTATTTTGACACGAATTTTTATCTGAGTAATATTTGAGATGTCTTCTGTGTTGTGTATAAATTTAAGCCTCTTTTGACGAAAGATGAAGTTTTAATGAATTTTTGAAGTTAACTGTGCAGTTCTGTCAGAATTTGTATTCTCGTCCAGTGAGTTTCGTTTTTTATTTGACCGACCTAAATATGTGATTTTGATGTGAAATTTTAACTGGATGATATTTCATGTGTCTACCTTGTTGTGGTAAAATTTCAGCCCCAACAGAGGTCGGATGGATTTTTAATGATTTTTACAAAATAACTGCTCAGTTCTGCCAGATTTCAGTCATGTTAAAATAATACTTGTTTTCAAGTTTGAATGAATTACATGATGCATGTGTGCTTAAGGAACGTATCTTATGGTGTGGTTATGTGTTATACGTTGATGTATACTATGTTGTGTTTCCTTATGTTGGTGAACGTTTGGGATGGGTAATTTAAGAA
Organism: Salvia splendens; assembly: GCF_004379255.2. Lineage (NCBI taxonomy): Eukaryota > Viridiplantae > Streptophyta > Magnoliopsida > Lamiales > Lamiaceae > Salvia > Salvia splendens. The sequence goes on from NC_056035.1 coordinate 21,946,976, forward strand.
AACGATGAAAGGAACGATAGGACATGCATTGTGACGCCCTATGATTTTTTCATGAGGAAAAATCGATCCCTATGATTTTTCTAAGCGGGATTTCAAAATCTCCCAATATTTGGGAGGTGGGAATTATTCATTGTTTATTTTGATCCCTAATTTATTTATTTCCATGATTTAATTGGAATATCCTAGCAAATCTTACCTTAATTTATTAAAGATTTGGAAATTATTCCTTGTGGGAGAAATAAATCACACGCCTACTACCATATAATTTGGGAGGATTTTTATTAATTTTCTGCTCCGTATTATTTTATTCTGCTCCGTGAAAATACCAAATTAAATCAAAGGCTAATTAAATAGCCAAGATTTTCAAAAATTCCTCCTTATTTTCTCCCTCAAATTCACGCCAATTATCTCCCTCAAATCCCCTCAAATCTTTATTTAATTTATTCTCCCAAATCTTCAAATTAATTGTGGAATATTTTATTTTCAACTCTATAAATAGAGACTAAACTAAAACCTAAACCCTAGCCACCCAATCCCACACGCCTACACTCTCTCTCACACGCCCATTCTCTCTTCCCCATTCCTCCCACATTTGTTCTTCTACTCTACTCAAGATCCTTTCGATTCGCCAAGAGTTTGTTGAAGAATCAAGAGTTATATTCGTTTCTACCGATTGTTTCGTTCAAGAAAGGTACAATCAAACCCCTATTCTTCATTCCTCTCCATCTAAACATTCTTTTGACTCCCTCATGCATATAGTGAGTGTAGGGATTTCAAATCTAAGGATTTAATCAGTGGGAATTTGTATTTGTATGTGTGTATGCGTTTTGAATGAAATTGTATGAAGATTTAATGAATCATTGGTGAATGATGTATGATTATATGAAAACATGAGTGTGAGGACTCTTTTAAGCATGTTTGTGTGTTAAAACCATGAAAAGGTTGTGTTTGAATGAATGGGGATAAAACCCTAATTCGAATTTTTAAGCATTGAAAATTGTGGATTCGGACAGTAGATTCCGACACGTTTTGACCGACCAAATGAACTCCTTTTTATTCGATTCTTTTTTCTAAGTAAACTTCATGATGTCTTCTGTGTTGTGTGTGAATTTTAACTCATCTGAACAAAAGATGAATGTTTGGTAAATTTTTGAAGTTGACTGCGCAATTCTGCCGGAAAATGTTTTCTCAACCAGTAGGTTACGTTTTCCATTTGACCGACCTAAAAAGGTTATTTTGACATGCATTTTTAACTAGAAGTTATTTGATGAGTCTACTGCATTGTGGTAAAATTTTACGTCGGGTGAGTTTTTAATAATTTTTATAAAATAATTGCGCAGTGCTGCCAGATTTCTATATTTACAAAAACAACTATGTTGTTATAAGTGATATACATGATTTATATATGTGATGACGTGATGTGTTATTCAAAGATGGGGAAAAAGGGGAACGTTAGGGACATGCATAATATTAAGTCGATGTTTGTGACTGATTGATAATATATATTATCTAAAGGTGATAACTCGTGTGCAAAACGTGATAACAAAGGGAAAGCAGTACTTGAAATCTAAACGGTCGAGGTGGGCTCTCTTTTAATTAAGGACGATGTCCTAAATGCTTTATTGATGAAAAATTTCTATGATTATCATGTCGTGATTTGTTTTAACGTGCCTATCTGATGTGGCTTTTGCCACTGTTATATAAATCGAATTCGGGTCCTCGTAGGGCCGCAAACCCTATGTGGATTAGTGTACACCTATGGTAGACTGTGTGCTAGCGTACGGGCTGCCCGGTCTAGTGGCTTGGTTTGTGGCCACATTCCAAGTCATGTATTGGCAGATATGGTTGACGTCTATGGGAAAATGACTACGCAGTCGCTATTTTGAACAATGGAAAATATTTTGGGTGCCTCGGGCCTTTCTAAAGCTCAAACCCCGATGGTTACTTACGTAGGGCATGATAACATGTACTCTTAATTAAAATGTTTTCGGCCTGAGCCACTGTGTATTTTTATAGTACTCAGCCCTGCATGTGTTTTCCCTATGTGCAGGTTGAGCGGCGACGAGCGGTTGGTGGTGTTGAGCAGAATTAATAATATACTATGGTTGTTTTGAAACTCCGAGTGTCGTTGTGTCTTCACACATGACTTCACTCTCCTCTTGGATGCTTCCGCTGTGATATTTTCTTTACTATTTTTTTTATTTAACTATGAAACTGTTTGTTGGGATGTTTGAAAACTTATTATCTTTTGAATAAATGCTAAACCTTTAGTCTTTTTATTTATTAAACTTAAATTCTTGGTCAGACTTTTATTGAAACCCTAGTCTTCTATGTTTGTTCATTAAGTCCTTTTAATCACGATCGCCCGCTTTTATTAACCCTAAAGGGCGGTCGTGACAGTTTGGTATCAGAGCCCCAGTTCTTTCCGCTCTGGACCCACGAGTCTTGTTTAAGTCAAAAATCTATTCACGTGTAAATTGGCTAAATGAAAAACGTCGAGAGCTCAACACCACAACTCGTCCCTGCTCAACCACGAAGAATGAGGTAACAAGTATCCTGATGGATTTTGTTATGAACTATGAAATGTTGGAAATATCGATGGGAATATTACTCATGTGTGAATGAAAGTACTTCTATGGGAATCAAAGATTATATATATATCATGTTGAAAATTTTGCTTGGAATATGAATTGGTGAAAATGCATGGATATGAAATTGGTATTTGCGCTTATGCCCAAGATGACGAATGTTGTATGACAATGAACTCGAATACGTGTTAAACCCATATGAGTTGGATGAGATTATATGATGATTGTTATGCGATTGCAGCATGAAACAATATCTATGATAGTAAATTTGAGCATGCTACTGTACCTAGTTGTGACTTGTGCGATGAATGTAAACCTTGCGATAATAATGAACGTAGAGATGCGAAATGCTTAGTGTAAGGCGAGCGGCCTATGGGGAAGCACTACTAGAAAAATTGCTTCTCACTACACTTTTTTAATCACACTTTATAAAAAGTGCCAGCATAGATATATTATCTACACACTAGCTTTTCACTACACGTATATAATATATTGTTACTGCACCTCAACATAAATGTCATATTAAAATTCATTTCCTGGCACTTCTACTCTGTGTAAAATTTTACAATAATTTTTTTTAACATTAATAAAACACATAAATCACACACAAACTGCCATTCACATATACACACACCGTGACACACGCGCACACACACAACCCTCCGCCGGCGACGCCGCGCCTCCGCCGAGCTCCGCCCTCCACCGAACGTTTAAGCTCTTCCTTGTCTCCCTCTCTGTCTCAACACTTCTCTCCCCCTACACATGCACACATACATTCATCTCTGTATAGTGGCTGTCCCGCCGATTCTGGCACCGCCGTCGCTGGACTTCGGATCTCTTGAATAGTCTTGTCTATCCTCTACGTAAGTAACCTTCCCACACCTCTTATTCATCCAATTTCAGATTCGAATTGAAGTTAGGGTTTGTATTCAAATTCTTCCCCAATTCGAATTTAAGTAAAATTAGGTGGAAATCCACACATGTTCCTTATTTGCTATGAGTGAAGCAGCAGTTGTGAAGAAATGTTTTGTGCTTATTTTTTTGAAACCTGATTTTTGTGAATCTGCCTCAGGTTTAGTATTGCTTTGTTGCAGCTTTTGTTACGATCATTATTGTGCATTGGTAATCTTCCCTCTAGAAGCTACTGCCCAAGAACCTTTACAAGGAACAGTAGAAGTTGAGAAAAAAAGGTCATGGGAGTCTGAAATGAGGAGCTTGATAATTGATTAAAGAGCTCTCCTTCTCGTTTGTTGTTGGTACCCTTCATTCCTGCTTGTATGAGATTTAGTAATTTTTCTAGATAATCATAATTACTTCCACAATGTGTCTTGTGTGGCAGCATGTCTCGTGGTTATCCTCTTTGTGTTGACATACTATCTTACCTCACAAAAAGTAGACGGGGGAAGACAACTGCTACTAGCTTTGAAATCGTGATTAATTTAATTGATTTCTTACTGTGTTTTTAAATCGTGAATTTTTTTCGATTCACTTATTTTTTATGTTTATGAATTGTGAAAAGACATTTAGATATACATGGAGAAAAAAAGTTCTATTTCCAATTATAGATTTTTTAATAGGAGTAGTTTTTAATATGAATACTCATACTCCAGAACAGCGCATAATTGAAAATCATCTTACTTAAACTCAAATGTACTACTACTACTTTTTTTAAAATATTAGTACATTTTTTGTTAATTTGTTCGACCCCACCATAAATATTTTCTGGATCCGTCATTGCTTATGTTTATTTCCTTGTTAGTTCACATTGTTTTTTGGGATCGGAATAGCTGAATCTTTTAATAGGTAGTGTGGTTTATCTTGCCCAGATTATCTTGCTTGGTATCATTTATTTGGTTTTGAGTTCTCAAAGCTAAATTTTCTTATGTTTGTTTGCTAGTTAGTTCACATTCTTTTAAACACGCATGGATGCATTTGGAGTTGATGATTATCTTAATAGATTTTTCATGCTGCCAATAAATTTGTTGCAGGAAACAACTACTAAAACATTGTACAAGGCCCTTTTCTAATTTTTTCAATGCAGAATATGCAGGCAGTCACCCTTCCCTAATAATGTTGGCTCAAAAATTTCCACTTAATTTTAATCTCATGTTGGTTCTCCTTTTAAATATACAGAAGCTCCTAGATGAAATAATGGAGCATATCTGCAAAGTTGTGGGCAATGTCATGAAAATTTGATGCAGTACTATTGCATTATTCTTGTTTTAACTTAGTGCTAAAATGGTCACATATTCTCAACTTTGTCGAGTGACAATCTGCCACAGTCATGAATCCTGTATGAGATTAAAAAAAATCAACACCTTCACAACTACTTATCAATTTACGGTGGTTTCCTTCATATTTACCATCTTGCTCGTGATAATAAAATTTATGTTTTGTTTGATACTATTTAAATTTTGGAATTGTTGTATACACACTATTTACATCTACAAAATTCGCAAAATAGTGTTCGTGAGCAGATTTAGTTGAAGGATTAGTTGATAAGGAGATGGCAGGTCGTTACGATCAGAATTCATTTGCTGTAAGTGTTTCCTCTTCATCTGGTATCAATTGTTTAATGTTTGTTGGGATTAGCCTTTTTTTGCTTTTAATTATTTGTGAATGTAGTTTTGTGTACTCTTGAGATGAAGAATTTGAATTTAAGATAGGGTTTTTGAGGATGATTAGACTTAGGATGACTATGTGGCCTGATCTAGTAATTCAAGAGCTCTTGCTAAAAAAATATACGAATTTGAGAGCTACATTTCAGAGGTTTCTAATCATACCTTCGGATTGTAGTTTGAGAAAAAAAATGAATGATAAACATACTCTGTTTGCATTTGGAGTAATTCTTGTTATGAATGATTGTGGATTTGGGAAATTTTTTATCTTTTGTGACTCCATTTATGAATAATTTTCTTTATATGCTTCAATTTGAGAACCAAGTAGTCTATTGTGGTTATTTTAGATGATATTATCTATGGAAGAGAGTCTTGTTGTTTACTTTGTAGCAAATAGCAAATTTTACTTTATAATCAAAGGTTTATTGGCGGTTTCCTTTTCTCTTAATTTGCCTATCTTTGGATGAACTAGCAGAATCTTTTCTTTGGGGATCAATATTATCTGTGAGTGATAAGGCTAATTTCATGCATAGGTCTAGGGGATAAATTTGTGAATTTGCTGGGTCTAACACATGTCTTAAGCCAGGTGTATAGAAGAAATTCGCCAGGTCCAGGAAAAGAAGGAGGCAATCACACGCCCGAGGAAACTGGCGAATAAGTGAACATTGTGAAAGAAATTGCAAGACGGAGTAAATCTCAAAACTGAAGGGTAGAATGGAGAATTCTACGAAGGTTCTAGAAGATTATGTCCGTGTCTATAAAAGGAAGGATGCATGCATTCTGGAGGGATCTTCTCAGTTGGAGACCTCACTAACAGTCTGCAGCTAGTTCACTTTTCTATACACTTGGGTTCTTCGAGGGAAATTCAGGGGGTTTCGCACTTGGGTTCACTTTCTGCTTTCTCGTATTTTCAAGTTGTGGTGTAACACCGTCCTGTTGAGGGCGAAGAAACAAGTTCCTGTTTAATTTCTCGCATTTTGTGGTTTCCACCGAGCTTCGCTGTTCGAAGCTCGGCATTCTGTTTTATCGACTATTCTCGTGTTTTATGCAAGTTTAATTTTCTGTTATGTCGATAATGTTGATTTCTGTTTTTGCCGTTGTGATTTTCTGGAGTTTGAGCTAGCTTACTTGTTTTGGATGCGTTTCGCAATTGTTTACGGAAACTGAGCAGAGTAATGGCTGGATCGGAGTGATAGGAGTCTGTTGGTGAATGAATCGGAGGTTTGAATTTGGTTTTGTAGCTTGATTGTGGAAACGTTTAAATTCGGTGTTGATCGGAGTAGATCTGTTAAATCAGAAGTTATGGAGACGAATCGAGTTATGGTTGGTTTCGGATTGCTTGGATGCGGAGTGGATTAAGCGTTCGACGTGACATCTGAGCAGAGTTGGTTTATTTTGATGCCTAGTCTTCGTGTTTTCATTTCACTTCGTCTAGTATATGTAGATCTGAGTTATTTCCAGTTTATCGTAAGTTTTTGACGACCAAACTTTTACATTCTGTTCGAATCTGGGAATGTGCTCTGTTTCCTTCATCTTCGTGTTTAATTCCGTTGAAGAAATGCATGCCATTGTGAGTTGAATGCTCAGTTAGTTATTTGCAGCTTTTCTGCCGTACTTGCTATTTCTGGGTCTTGGTCCCCACTGTTGGTTGGTCTCTGTCTAGCTAAATTAGGTAGTCGTTTACACGGTCTAGGAAGTAAGCTTAATATACCGAAGTCTTGATGATGTTTGATCTCAGCATGTTTACAGCTTTCTAGGTCTAGCGTTTATATTTCCTGCCTAGGTCTAGTAGTAGTTATACCTCAACCCTGTTTGCGTGGCACCGGCCGCTTAGTCAAGAGTCTCTAAATGCTCTCTTACGTGTCCATCTTCGTTGGATCGACCCCTGCTTCTCTATACTAATTTATAGTATTCGGGTTGAGGGATCTTTGAAGTGGAGTTTTGTGTGTACAACGACAGAGTATTCTGAGTTACATTGAGTTCCTAGACCAAGTGATCTAGTGGATTCATAGGACTTGGTGTCTCGACCTCACAACATATAAACACACGCTACTCTAAACTCGCGACTTCAAATGGCGCCTTTGCCGGGGATAGATGGCGTATTTTGTGATTGTTTTTAGAGATTTTTGGCGTACATAGTTTTGATTTATTTTTCTTTTCTTCTCAGTTTATGAGCAGAGGCTCGCGGACTGGATTCTGGAGTAACTCATCTGGGTGGAGGGACGATAGATTTATTTGGCAGATCAAGGATACAACATCCACGGTCACCACCAGATCAGGGTTATCTACGGGAGATCCATTTCCGTTCGGTTCGGAAAGTAAAGAGGATTGGAGTTCATCCGGAAGGGAGGATCCCAAGTCACCAACAGAGTCGGAAACAGAGTCAGAAATAGATGAAGTAGTCATGGCGCAAGTAGTAGATCCAGATCCAGAGATCAGTTCGTTAACCGTCCATTTAGATGGAGAACCAGCTCAAGCTATAGTGATGAATCCACGCCAGAGGACTATTGAGATCAAGACAAACGTACTCGACATCTTGCCAACGTTCTCTGGGCGTAGAAATGAGTGTCCGTACGAGTTGTTAAATGAATTCAGTAAGTTGTGTGGTATTCAGAAGAGGCCGAATGATGCAACAGAGGAGGATTATCGCCTACGTGCAATTCCGTTTGCCTTGAAGGGGGAATCCAACATGTGGTTATTGAGGTTGCCCCCGGATTCTATCCGCATATGGAGGGATTTCAAGTTAGAATTCTTAGATTATTTCTTCCCATCCAACAAGACGAATGCACTGAAAAAAGAAATATTAGAGTGTAAGCAAGATTACGACGAATCTTTGAGTCAGTATTGGTCGAGATTCAAGGGGTTGTTGGATGCATGCCCGAATCACCGAATGATAGAGGAAGATACCTACTCTCTGTTTTACGAAGGGGCGACTCCTGAGTCGAAGGACTTAATGAATTCCTCAAGTGGGGGAATTTCACAAGAAAGAGGGGAAGTGAAGCAAGAGAAAATCCTGGGGAAGTTGATCGACGCTAAGAAGGCGTACGATAACCCTAGGAATGCAGTGAGGAGAGGATCGGTGAATGCCATAAGAGAGCAAGAAGATAATAAAGTAGAAGCAAGGATTGACAGGCTCGAGAAGGCTCTTTTGAACGCGATTAAAAAGACAATTCCACTAGCTTCACAAGGGAAGGAGAAATCTCCTGGTCCAGGAGATAATCAAATTCAGTAATATTACGGGACCCAGGAAGGAGATTATCAGGCCCAAGTCAATGCAATGGGAAGTTGGAATCCCGACGGGAGCTGGAATTCAGGGAGACAGAGAGATGCACCCTGGAGGAACCATCCAAATTTCAGATGGACCGACAACGAACAGAACCAGCCAGCACCACAACAGAATCAGCAGTTTGCACCTCAGCCCGAGAGACAAGGTAACTGGTCAGGAAGGAACCAAGAGGGGCAGGGCAACTGGATCAATCGGAACCAAAGAGACCACTCGAGCTGGGGAAACATAAATTAGAACAATCAAGGGAACTCTTATGTACCACCGCACCAAAGGAATTTTCAAAACAATTACCAGGGTCCAGGAAATCAGTACAACAACTCTTCAGGAGGTCAAGGAAACGCTCGTCAGAATCAAGTGAGTGGACCGACTCTGAGTATAGGTCCAGGGCCCAGTCAGCCACCAAAGCCACCAAAGAGTATCGATGATATGGTGCACGACCTCGTCAGTTCTCAGCAACATATGCAAAACAACCTGCAATCGAACAACGACGTAGTGCACAAGCTTCAAGACGCTCAGCAGGAGCAAAAGGCAGCAATGGATATGCTAGGAAAGCAATTATCCCAGATAGCCACCTCTTTGAGTGATATGAGGGGGAATGAAGGAAAGATTCCCGCCTAAGTAATGCCACCTGATAGAGCGAATATAAGTCAGATTACCTTGAGATCCGGGAAAGGATATGAGGGGCCAGTGGTAAGAACGAAAGAAGCGACAGATCCCAAGGAAGGCAACAGGAACTTGGAGGGCGATAATTCATTGCTGAAGGATGACCTTAAGGCATGAGACTTGGAGAGATGCTTGCCTAGGTCAACTGAACCATTCTCTTCGATCCAGAGCCGGAGTTGGAGAACGAGGCAGTAGGGGAGGAAACTAGAGAGTTCTCGGCTGAAAGTTCTACAGGATCAGGGAAGCGACTGAAGCTTTTCCCAAGCCGGGGGGAAGCCAAGGAGAAGAAGGAAGAGACGGTAGATTTGATGGATATATTTGGGAAGCTGGAGATTAATCTACCATTCTTATAGGCTTTGAAATTGCCGGTGTTTAGCAAGTTCATCAAGGAATTCATAGCTGGGAAGGCTAGACCCAGTGGAAAAATTTTGATAGGCGAGAACGTCTCCGCAGTGATTCAAAAGCGGAGGATGCCTTCGAAGTGCAATGATCCAGGTATGTTTACTTTGCCCATCTCTATTGGTGATGTAAAAATCGAGCATGCTATGTGTGACTTGGGTGCATCCATAAATGTGTTACCACTGTCTATATACAAGAAGTTAGTAGGGGTAGGCATGGTGGACACAAAAGTTGTGATCCAATTGGCAGACAGGTCATGCATTTGTCCTGAAGAAGTGCTTGAAAACGTGATAGTGAAGGTACATGACTTCTTGTACCCAGCTGATTTTCATGTGATTAAAATGAGTGATAGTGAGTCTGCAGAGTCTGGCGGAGTACTTTTAGGGAGACCTTTCCTACGTACCGCTAAGACTATCATTGATGTCTTTGATGGCACCATCTGCCTTGATTACAATGGGGAGAAATATACATTCAACATCGATGAGGCGATGAAGAAACCTCTTGACGTTGAAAATTTACATGCTATTGATGTTATTAACCCCTTGGTCCAGGAGTATCTTGAGACCGAATTAATGCAGGTACAGATCGAGAATTCCGAGATTAGTCAGGCCATTGATAGAGAAGTAGCCAGTTGGTGTGAAGCCATGAAGCCGAGTGAGTTATCAGATGAAGAACTAGCTGAAGCGATTCTGGAATTCTGCACGAACCCGGAGCTTGCTAGATCAAGGAGGACACCTTATGTGGCGAGCATGGAAAATTCTACTGAGTCTACGAAGGGAATAACAACTGAGTCGACAGAGAAAAATCCCTTACCACAGGAAAATGATGTCCGGTGATTATTAACAGCAGCTGGGCTCAAGTATGCGTATCTAGAGGAGAATGAAAATTCCCCGGTGATTATTAACAGCAGCTTGACCGAGGGACAAGAAGAGGAATTGTTAAAGGTAATTCGGAGGAACAAGAAGGCTATTGGGTGGACACTATCTGACTTGGTAGGAATCAGTCCAGATCTGTGCATGCATCATATTAGGCTAGAAGAAGGAGCAAAAGCCTGTAGGGACCCGCAACGCAAGTTGAACCCGAACATGAGGGAAGATGTGCTGAAGGAAGTATTAAAGCTACTATCCCTAGGAATCATTTATTCCATACCAGACAGTGAATGGGTTAGTCCAGTACATATGGTACCAAAGAAGTCGGGAATACAGGTGGTCAAGAACGATAAGAATGAGTTGGTCCCAGTTGGTCCCCACTCGACTTGTTACTGGGTAGAGGATGTGTATTGACTACCGGAAGCTGAACGAGACTACTAAGAAGGATCACTTCCCGTTACCTTTCATTGACCAGATGTTGAAGAGGTGGCGGGCAAGCAATATTTCTGTTCCTGGACGGATATAGTGGGTATTTTCAAATCTACGTGGATCCCGAGGACCAGGAGAAGACAACTTTCACGTGTCCCTTTGGATCGTATGCTTACAGAAGAATGCCGTTTGGTCTGTGCAATGCGCCAGGCACTTTTCAGCGGTGTATGATGAGTATCTTCTCGGACCTCCTGGAGGATTGCATCGAGATTTTTATGGACGACTTCACTGTGTACGGGAATTCATTTGACTCATGTTTGGCAAGTTTGGATATAGTGCTGAGGAGGTGCCAGGAAAAACATTTGGTTTTGAATTTCAAGAAATGCCACTTTATGGTCCCTGAGGGAATTGTCCTAGGGCATGTGGTATCAGAAAGAGGCATAAAGGTAGATCAAGCAAAAATCGATGTTATCTCAAAACTGCCTTACCCAACGAATCAGAGAGAAGTGAGAGGATTCCTAGGGCACGCAGGATTCTATAAGAGGTTTATAAAGGATTTCGCAAGGATTGCTCAACCACTCACTCACTTGTTGCATACGATGTTGATTTTGTAGTGCTAGGTCAAAGAGTGGATGGGAAAAGCTACGCGATTTTCTATGCTTCGAAAACGCTCAATCAAGCCCAGAAGAACTACGACACCACTGAAAAGGAGATGCTGGCGGTAGTGTACTCATTTGAGAAGTTTCGCCCGTACTTGCTGGGGTCGAAGGTGATCGTTTTCACAGACCACGCAACTATTAAGTACCTGCTAGCAAAGAAGGAGTCTAAACCGAGGTTAATCCGTTGGGTGTTACTTTTACAAGAATTTGATTGGGAGGTTAAAGACAAGAAAGGGACTGAGAACAAGGTGGCTGACCACCTGAGTCGTATTTTTCAAGGTGAGACCGATGAAGCTATACCAGATGCGTTTCCAGAAGAGCATCTGTACTATGTAGGGAAATTTCCTAGACCTATCAGTTGGGAAAAGATCATGGTGTTAACAGGTCCAGGAGATTCTGAGAAGGGAAAATGTCATCTAAACGATGAGCCATGGTTCGCAGACCTGGCAAATTACTTGGTCACTGGAGAGGTGCCCAGTTCGCAGGAAATTTCCCGGGCCCAGAAGATGAAGCTCAAGAGCGAAGCCAAGTATTATTTCTGGGATGACCCGTATTTGTGGAGAATGAGAGCTGACCAGGTAATCCGGAGGTGTATCCCAGAGTGGGAACAGAGGGATGTGCTGAATCATTGTCATGCCCTAGCTTGTGGAGGTCATTTTGGACCTAGGAAAACTGCAAGGAAAGTGTTAGATAGTGGTTTTTACTGGCCTATATTGCATAAGGATGCTTTCGAGTTTTGTCAGAACTGTGAGAGGTGCCAACAGACAGGGGGAATCTCCAGGAGAGACGAAATGCCGCAAGTCCCAATGATTGTCTGTGAGATCTTCGATGTCTGGGGGATGGACTTCATGGGTCCATTTCCGTCTTCATACGGGAATACATACATACTTGTGGCAGTTGATTATGTTTCGAAATGGATAGAGGCCAAGGCGACCACATCTTGTGAAGCTAAAGAGGTAGCGAAATTTCTTGGAGCTAACATCTTTAATAGGTACGGAGTGCCTAGAACTATAATATCTGACAATGAGACGCATTTCCATAACCGGACTATTGAAGCTCTAATGAGAAAGTACGGAGTTCACCACCGCCTTTCCACACCGTACCATCCTCAATCAAATGGGCAAGCGGAGGTCTCTAACAGGGAGATAAAGGCGATATTAGAGAAGACGGTTAATCCGTCTAGGAAGGACCGGAGCAAGATGCTTGGAGATGCACTATGGGCTTACAGAACAGCATACAAGACGCCTATTGGGATGTCACCCTACAGGCTTGTGTTTGGCAAAATGTGCCACTTGCCCGTGGGAGTAGAACACCGAGCATATTGGGCGGTCAAGGAGATCAACAAGAGACCCCAATCCTGCGAAGAAGAGAGAAAATTGCAGCTACAGGAGTTGGAGGAGCTAAGGCTGGAGTCATATGAATCGGCAATGTGGTACAAAGAAAAGACGAGACTCTGGCATGACAAGAATCTCCGGACCAAGGAACTACAAGTTGGGCAGAAAGTTCTCCTGTTCCAATCCCGGCTCAAGTTAATGCCTGGTAAGCTGAAGTCCAAATGGATTGGACCGTACACTGTTGTGAGTCTTCGTGCAAATGGAGCAGTAGAGATTCAGGGAAGTGCTTCAAACTCTACCCCTTTTCTTGTCAATGGTCATAGGGTGAAGGTATTTAGGGATAACTCGGAGATGTATGTAGTGGATGAAGTGCCGCTACGCGCACTCCCTGATATACCTTGACCTAGGGAATCTTGAGGGCACTTGGAAAAAAAATTTGTAAATATTTAATCGCTTTCTTTAAATCAAGGAAACCCAAACAAATCAGAAAAAAATAATCTTCCAAAAATATTTTTCAGAATACCAGACTCCTTAGGGGAATTTTTATACTGTCATATCCTTGACCTGGGAGTCTGGCGTTTCATTTTTAGTTTGACATTTTTCTAAGTATGATATTGCAGAGATATTCACATGGGGCAGGGAGTTGAGGAGTAAAAGTTTGGAGAGAGTTAGCACCGGTTCGAATTTCAAAAGGTAACTTTATGGGGAGGCGTACGGTTGCTAACGTCACACCTGCAACTGCCTGCAAACCGTCCTTTCCCATACCCACAGGCTATAACCGTGCTTTAGCTTTTATTTCCCACATCAAATTCACTCTCTATACAAAAATTCCCCAAATTTCTCTCTCAAATCCTATTTTTCTCTAACCCTAATCGAAGCAATTTTCTTCCGAGTTTTTGTCAAAATTCAACAGAATCTGCAATGGACAACACAAAGAACACAGGAAGCACCTCTGGAACCGCCAAATCCAACGCGGCGGCGTTCATGGCCGACCTAATGCAAAAGCTTGGGGGGCCAGAGGAGGCGATGAAGGCGTTCGCCATGTTCACCGCTATGATGGGGACGACCACACCGGCCGCAACCACCACTGCACCACCACCACCACAAGTTTCGGAGACGGAGAGACCCCAACCGGAGGCCATACATTCGAAGGCCGAACCAACCACCAGCGTAGCAGAAACAACTGCCGCGGACAAACCTGAAGAGGAGGCAGATCTGGCGGCGGGTTTGGAACTCTTGGCTGTAAGCGAACTGAGGTTAGACTCTGTTGTTGAGGGGGAAACCTCTATTTTGACTGATAAATCAGTTGGTGTGTCTGTGGGGGAAACCCCGATGGATGTTATTTCTGGGGTTATTGCTAGTATTTCTGAGGGGGAAACCCCTGTTACTGAGGAGTTAGGAGAGGGGACAGCCCCTGGTGTTTGTGAGAATGTTGAGGGCGGAGAAACCCTAGAAGAATTTGGGGGCGATGTGGCCTAAATTTCTGAGAAAAACGTTGGTGAGGGGAAAACCCCTGAAAAGGCTGTGGGTACGGAAGCCCAGAATGAAGGAGATTTGGCTGGGGTGGAGTCCCCTGTTTATATCACAGGGGCAACCCCTTTGATGTCTGAGGAGGGAGAAGCCCTCGTTACTGAAAATGTACAGGAACCCGCTGAGGGCGGGGTTAATCTCATGATAGATTTGATAGATGTCCCGGAGGGGACGATTTCACCGATGAATGCAAGGGAAGCCCGTAGACAAGCCCGACGGAGCTTGTTAGATGAAATTGACGATACGAGAAGGGAAGCGCTAGGTCCAGAGACCGCAGCGGAGGAAAAGGACAACTCTCCCAGACCCGATGGTGGGGAGGGTGACGAAGAAGGACGCCGCCAGGCGGCAGACAGAAAAAGTGAGGGAAAGCAGGCCGCTACTTCCTTGACCAAGCGAGCGAAAAGGAAATCTGTTGAAGCTTCTATCCCTCCACCCGCAAAGGTTCCTTATGCTGCCGAATCCGATAGTCCTGCCGAGTCTAGCGACTCCGAAGAGGAACCTGACGAGGAGCTCAATTTCGACCCTACGGAAGTTTGGTTGACCAAGGAACTACTGGATGCCATGCGGAAATTCTCTGACCCCAGACGCACAGCAACGTTTAAAGAAAAGAGTGCCCAGGGTAAGCTTGCGAAGTACGGGAAAAGATATGATCCCGCGGAGCTAAAGAAGATTGCTTCCGATGCCGAATTCCGGGAATATATCGTCGCAATCGGGTTCGACTGGTTACTGAAACACAGCTCTTTCGAAGTCCCAACAGCGGCAGCGCGTGAGTTCTTTTCAACCTTTCGGTTGAAGTCTACCAATGATTTGGTTGCCGACTTTATTACTTTCCGCCTCTTTAATGAAGAGCACGAAATGAGCATCCACGAGTGGACGCTCCGCATGGGGCTGTTGTCACGAACGTAGGACGATGAAGGACTGTGGAATGACAGGATGGTAGGTCCACCGAAGTTTACTCCAGGTTTCCGTTCACAGAGCGCCTGGTAGTTTATAACACACCCGAAGGTGGGTCAGTTTAAGACAAGCTGTTCGAAGGCTTCCCATATTGACAACCAGATCCTGCGATTCGCTCAGACGTTTATCAGTTATAACTTGATGGGAACTGCGAGCGCTGCTTTGACCACGCCCGACCTATACTTCACTTGGTGTATGGCCAAGGGAGTCCGTGTGCACTTGGGCTACTGGCTAGCCCAGGCTTGCCATCAAATGGCCGCAAATCCTTCCAGACACATGTACACATGCCACATCCTAGGGGCATACCTGCAACGCCACGTAATATTGAAGATAGCCAAGTCATGCCGGGATGTGGAGATGTGCATGCCCCCAGAGGTTTTCAATATCGACTATTTCTTCAATAAGGGGCTTCTATACATGTCTGGGAAGGAGATATGATTTTATAAGGTCGGCGGGTCGGACATCCAGGTGAAACAGGAAACAGCAAGTGTGGGGGCAGGAGCCAAGGTTGAAGTTGAAGAAATGAGGAAGGAGGTGGGATGGATGAGGTCAGAAATCAAGATGGTTAGAGAGGAGATTGTGGCCCTACAGGGTAAAGGAAAGGACAGTGTCGATGTTGACAAAGTACGAAAAGAAGTCGCAGGAGTGAGAACGGAGGTAGACGAGATGAGAATGGAAGTCGGGAAAGTCAGAGAGGAGGTCGTGGCCCTCAAGGGACGTCTTACCGACTTGTGGCAGCGTCGACAAGGCACACTGATAGGTTGGCAGAAGGCGTCTCGCCGATGATGATAATGACGAAGTGGCTCAAGGCGAAGTTTCCCGGGATGCCGGAATCTCTTCCTGGCCCTGGAAGCGTTTCTAAATCACCAGGGCAAGGAAGTTTATCTCTCCAGAAGCCTCCCAGGCGACAAAGCCTCTAACTGCCCCGTCCACGATTAAGCCCTTGACCGTAAGAAAGACAGTGCCGAGACAGCGTGACGAGATGACAGAGACGCCGAATTCGCCGGCAAAGAAGAAAGCTAAAGTGACCCAACCGTCCGCCCCGCTCAAGGCTGGCTCCCGCGGGGCCAGACCCCGAATTGATTCCCCCCAAACCAAGTAACTTTTACTCTTCCATTTCTTTTAGTTTTTCACTTTCTGTTTGTGTTTATCTGTGCCAGCATGCTCTGTTCTGTATATATGTGTTGCACCTTCCCACACTTAGCCCAATCCTTGGTCTAAGTGTGAGAAGGGGTAGTTCTGTTTTTGCATGTTTGGTTTTGTTTGTCTAAGTGTGAGAAGTTTGTTTTTTGCGTCCTTCCCTATTTCCCCATTTCACTAGGATAGCTTGGGGACAAGCTTGAGTGAAGCGGGAGGGGGGGGAGTAAGTGCAGTAAGTTTGTCTTAGTATCTCTAGGTTTTTATGTTTGCGTGTTGCATGAGCTAGTGGATATAATAAGGCAAGTTTCCCTTAGTAAAAGCGATTGAAGAAAGGATACACGTCAACTTTGATGCCTTTTTCCTTAATAAACTAAAAGCGATCTGAATGAAGTAAGGACGATAGAAAATGCCCTAGATAACCTAGTTGTGCAGCCCTACTATAAGAGCAAGTTATAAGCCTAAACACTTTGAGCTAACATGTAAAAATTGGGCTGCCACTTGATGCTTAGGGAGTAGAGTATAAAAGAGGAAAAATGGGTTATGGAGGAATAAGCTGGACAAAGTCCAGAACTGGAGGTATAAGCTGGACGAAGTCCAGAAAAAGGAGGTATAAGCTGGACGAAGTCCAGGGGAGGAATAAAATAACAAATCGGAGGTATAAGCTGGACGAAGTCTAGGGGGAAAATAGAAAAAAAAGGGAAAAAGAAGATTAATTACCTAAGGGCAGGAAGTAAAAATTACCTGACCCAGGAATGAAAAAAATATATAGAAAAAAATGGAGACGATAGAAATGAGAAACTCTCATAACCCGACGCATCAGTGGTGTAACTTTAACTTTGGAGCGTTTCGATCCTAACATCCCTGGTGAGGCATGAGTGATCGAGCGAACCTAACCGCTGGGAAATCAATAGGCTATCTTGACGAACTGACAGACCGTTTAGGTAGAAGAAAGAAGGGGGATGAATTGAAGACTGTAGACGATCGGAGAGAACTTAAGCTTGTGGGGACAGTCGCCTAAAAGTTGAAGCTAGTGCATGCTTATCTGTTGTGTTTTGTTTCTCTTTGTGTAATGTTTTCTTTTATGAGTCTGTAGTTGTCTGGGTCTAGGAGTCTGTTTTTGTATTAGTGTCTTATTTATAGAGTCGTTCTTGGGGACCGTGCGTTGAAATTTGCCTTATTCCTTTTTCTTGTCTTTCATGCTTGAGGACAAGCATGGTTTAAGTGTTAGCAGTTTGATAAGGCTAATTTCATGCATAGGTCTAGGGGATAAATTCGTGAATTTGATGGGTCTAACACATGTCTTAAGCCAGGTGTATAGAAAAATTCGCCAGGTCCAGGAAAAAAAGGAGGCAATTACACGCCCGAGGAAACTGGCGAATAAGTGAACATTGTGAAAGAAATTGCAAGACGGAGTAAATCTCAGAACTGAAGGGTAGAATGGAGATTTCTACGAAAGTTCTAGAAGATTATGTCCGTGTCTATAAAATCAAGGATGCATGCCTTCTAGAGGGATCTTCTCAGTTGGAGACCTCACTAACAGTCTGCAGCTAGTTCACTTTTCTATACACTTGGGTTCTTCGAGGGAAATTCAGGGGGTTTCGCACTTGGGTTCACTTTCTGCTTTCTCGTATTTTCAAGCTGTGGTGTAACACCGTCCTGTTGAGGGCGAAGAAACAAGTTCCTGTTTAATTTCTCGCATTTTGTGGTTTCCACCGAGCTTCGCTGTTCGAAGCTCGGCATTCTGTTTTATCGACTATTCCCATGTTTTATGCAAGTTTAATTTTCTGTTATGTCGATAATGTTGATTTCTGTTTTTGCTGTTGTGATTTTCTGGAGTTTGAGCTAGCTTACTTGTTTTGGATGCGTTTCGCAATTGTTTACGGAAACTGAGCAGAGTAATGGCTTGATCGGAGTGATAGGAGTTTGTTGGTGAATGAATCGGAGGTTTGAATTTGGTTTTGTAGCTTGATTGTGAAAAAGTTTAAATTCGGTGTTGATCGGAGTAGATCTGTTAAATCAGAAGTTATGGAGACGAATCGAGTTATGGTTGGCTTCAGATTGCTTGGATCTGAAGTGGATTAAGCGTTCGACGTGAGATCTGAGCAGAGTTGATTTATTTTGATGCCTAGTCTTCGTGTTTTCATTTCGCTTCGTCTAGTATATGTAGATCTGAGTTATTTCGGTTTATTGTAAGTTTTCGACGACCAAACTTTTACATTCTGTTCGAATCTGGGAATGTGCTCTGTTTCCTTCATCTTCGTGTTTAATTCCGTTGAAGAAATGCATGCCGTTGTGAGTTGAATGCTCAGTTAGTTATTTGCAGCTTTTCTGTCGTACTTGCTATTTCTGGGTCTTGGTCCCCACTGTTGGTTGGTCTCTGCCTAGCTAAATTAAGTAGTCGTTTACACGGTCTAGGAAGTAAGCTTAATATACCGAAGTCTTGATGATGTTTGATCTCAGCATGTTTACAGTTTCCTAGGTCTAGCGTTTATATTTCCTGCCTAGGTCTAGTAGTAGTTATACCTCAGCCCTGTTTGCGTGGCAGCAGCCGCTTAGTCAAGAGTCTCTAAATGCTCTCTTACGTGTCCATCTTCGTGGGATCGACCCCTGCTTCTCTATACTAATTTATAGTATTCAGGTTGAGGGATCTTTGAAGGGGAATTTTGTGTGTACAACGACAGAGTATTCTGAGTTACATTGAGTTCCTAGACCAAGTGATCTAGTGGATTTATAGGACTTGGTGTCTCGACCTCACAACATATAAACACACGCTACTCTAAACTCGCGACTTCAGTGAGATATGAAAGTGAAGATCTATGTTGGGAGAACATGCAGAATCCGAGTAATGAAAGGTATGCATTTAAATGTTATATTCGCATATACCCAATTACATATACAAATTTCTATGAGTACTTACTAGGAAACTGTTGCCACTCTCAAGGAAATAAATATCAGATCGATTGGTATTGTGTTTGAATCGGCTGCTATTGTTGAAGAGGTTTGTTACTGCTAGCATAATTTACTTGGTGTTGTATTTAAATTGTTTTGCTATTGCTATATGGGGCATGTTCTTGCAAAGGTGCTACCAGGAAAAGAGAAGACCAACGGAGGAAACATGGTGATGAGGCTGCAAGGGATGGTATAGCTGGAAAAGAGTAGACCGACGAAGGAAACACAGTGATTAGAACTAATCATTTTAGTACTAGTATTGTTTTTACAGAAGTAAAAGATGACCAACACTTGTGTTTAGTTTGTGTGTTTAAACACATTTGATTTGGTGTAATATGATTTGATACTTTGGATATTATTACAATTTTCCATATTATTTGAATGAGTTAGTTTATTAAATTTTGTTGAATAATAAAAAATAATTTGATAAATTTTGTAAATTGAAAGAAAAAATGTAAATAATTAGTATTTAAATGATTGAAACATAATTTATAAATATTTGAAGGATAAAAATATAAATTATAGAGATTTGTATGAGAAAAAAGTAAATAGAATAAAATTAGGGTCAAATTGTAATAATAAATATTTATTGGGGTATTTTGTAAATTTTCGTTCAGAAGTTAGTGTAGTTTAAGAATATATATTGTGGCATTTTCAAGTGACATTACACGCCATGTTTCATGGCACTCTTCGAGTGCAATAATACACAATCTATTCTTACACCTAACCTCTTACTACAAGTACCCACTGATGCACTTGCATCAAGTGCCATTATAGATGAAGTGTCAGCACAGTAATATTCTAGTGACAATTTTAAGTGCCATTACAAGCCAATTTTCTAGTAGTGAAGTCGGCATACTACGACTCGACGAAACGCGAAAACGCGCGAACAAATAACCTTGGGATATAAATTCTTGGCATGATGCTACTTACATACCTAAGTCTTTTGATATATAACCATCTTCATAGGCATCATGTTCTCAGCATATTTTTTTGAAGCTTAAACCCCATTGTTTCCTTCTATCCTTGGACTGATGCTGAGTTTTCTTTGTTTTTCCCTTTAGATGGTCCATCATTACTATGCCCCGATGGATAATCGCTACTCCAGCAATAGGGACCACCCAGTTGAGCGCTACCAAGACTATGAGTGGGATGGGAAGCGCTTCCTTATGTCCTACGTCACCGAATTTTACGATAGATGGATGAACGCCTATGCGTATGGGGGAGTCACCCATCACGAGGGGATCCAAAAGCTCATCCACACTCTACCACCTCCTTGGAGCGAGTGGACCGCTCAGGCATCTCAGTTTTTCATATGGTATAGCCCGCCCGAATACACCGCGCGGGGGGATTTGGTTGGCCTTATAAAGGTGCTACTTCCGGCCATGATAGCTGCATTTGACGGACCGCCACGTGACCCACCTCCACATATCTATCCGCCGATTCAAGCCCGCATGCGGAAGAATCGCTGCGACAAGGAGCCACATGTCTCCCGTGTTCCTAAGAGAATGAGACTCGGGATGCGTATCTCAACCCCTCTAAGAATAGACAGAGAGGTCGATGGGATGCTCGGGATGACCCCTCCACTCGTAGGTGCCGAGGAGGAAAGTGAGGAGGAGGAGGACCCAAATGAAGAAGGTGTTGGAGAAACCGAAGGGAAAGAGGATGGGGGTGGAAAGGATTAGACATGATGGTTCTAGAATACCTTATTATGATGTCCCACGTTTTGATACTTTACCATTTTGCTTGACTTTGGCATTTGTTTTTCCATGTTGTTTTACCCTTTTGTTTTCATCATGATGGAACTAAGACCTATTGGAGGCGACGTTTGATAATTCTATGGAAATTTTGTCTTTGCTATCCTATTGTGCAATGTTTTGGTACCATTCCTTATTATCTAATTGTGCGATTTCCTTTTGCTAACTTGTGGCGCAATTACCTTTCGCTATACGGTATTGTAATTGTCCTTTTCCCAATTGCACAATTTACCTTTGACATACTACCTTTGCTACTCGATTGTACAATTGCTTCCTGCCATAAGTTGAAATCATCCTAACTATTCCATTATGCAAACTGTCTTTTGCTATTTGATTAAACAATCATACACTACCATATTATCGTTGTCTTTTACGTTCTATTGAATACTTGTGATTTGCCATTCTATTGTACAAATTGTCTCCTATTACACTATTGAACTATTACCTTCTATTATTCTGAGGAGCAGTCCCTCTTTTGCCATCTTGTGACACAATTGCCTCTTGCTATGCTACTCTGCAATTACTCTCTTGCTATCACTTTGTACAGTTGTATTTCGATACCCTGTTTGCAAAAGCTCCTCATCATTCTATGATGCAATTGTCCCTTGCTCCCCACTTTTCAACCATACCACATAACCATTCTTGGGATTTCATGCAATAATAATTCTTGTGATAATAAATCAGAATGCCGCCAAGACGTAACATAAGGCGTGAGAACCCGGAACCTACCACTCAGACGGTAGAAGAAAGTGTGACACAACCCATCCCTTCGCCACCACCTCCTCCACCTCTGGTCGACCGTGAGATCGTGAAGTTGTTCTTAGGTCAGAAACCTCCCGTCTTTGATGGAATGGGAGAGCCGGCCAGGGCCGAATCATGGATGCGCTCAGTGAAACCCATTTTCGCAATCCTGGGGTGCAACGATAGAGAACGGTTAACCTGTGTGACCTATCAACTAACCGAGGCCGCCGACTTCTGGTGGGATACCCGGATGAAGACAATGCCCCGAGAGCAAGCAGCGGGGATGACTTGGGTAGGTTTCAAGACCGAGATATACAATAAGTATGTACCCAAAAGCTATCGGAAGGAGAAGGCGTCCGAATTCTACAATCTGACCCAAGGACGCATGACTGTGACCGAGTACGATCGTGCGCTCAGCAGCATTACTCGATACGCACTTGATCAGGACGATACAGACGAAAAGCTGGCCGAAAAGTTCCGTGGAGGACTAAGGCCTGAGATAAGGATGTAGTTGGCTAGTCGTGGGAAACTACCCTACGCGGAAGCTTTGGCCCTTGCACTAGACATTGAGGCAGCTATGTCCCATGTGAGGGTGAAGGATAACACCGCTTTGGCACCACCTCCACCACACCACTCCCAAGAGAAGAGGAAGTGGGAGGGAAACAGAATCCCATATGACAACAAGAGGTATCAGCACACCTAGAACCAACCGCGGTATGGGGGAGGGCAAAACTCATCTAACCAGAGAGGCGACTTCCGACCCAAGCCACCCCAATGCAACGTGTGCTCCAAGTACCACTTTGGAGAGTGTAGAATCCAGAGCACCACTAAGTGCTTTAACTGTGGGGGAACCGACCACTTCTCTAGAGAGTGTACGAGTAAGAGGGGGGCAATGGAGTCGAGGCAGAACACTCAAGGACCCCGCATGCAGCCAAGGGCGCCGCAAATAGAGTCAAGGGGAAATTGTGATCAACCTCCTCGACAGCAACAACCATATCGCCCAAGACTTCCTCCTCAGGCTAGAGCATATGCCTTGAGTCGGAGACAACCAAAGATAGAACAAGGGAATCAAGAGAACGGAAACTTGACAGGTATGGGCAAAATCCTCGACACTCCTATCGTTGTGTTGTTTGATACGGGCGCATCTCATTCATTCATATCTGACTTGTGTGTGGATACTTTGAGCTTGCCTGTTAGCAAATCCGAACATAAGATGGTAGTGTCTTCACCAGTGGGTGGGACAATAGAAATCTCACGAACATGTCCGAACGTAGAAATTGTTATGGGAGGCCTTAAGATAGTCGCCCATGATCTGCAAGTTATGGCGATCGGAGACTTTGACGTAATTTTAGGAATGGATTGGTTGACCTCGAATTTTGTGACGATTCGTTGTAAGGAGAGACAAATATCTCTACAAGCCCCAGGCAAGGAACCCACCATATACCATGGAATCTTGATGAACCGGCGAACCTCTATCATCTCCGCGCTCCAAGCTAGTACGATGGTGAGGAAAGGACGTCCTGCTTATCTTGTGTATCTACAAGGAGAGGAGAAAGGAGAAAGTAAAATGGAAGACGTATCCGTCGTACGGGAATTTCCAGACATTTTTCCCGAAGCTTTACCTGGACCACCGCCAGATCGACAATTGGAGTTCACAATCGACCTAGCGCCAGGGTCGGCGCCTGTGTCCAAGGCACCATACCGAATGGCGCCTAAGGAGTTGGAGGAACTCAAGATACAGCTCCAAGAGCTTATGGACCTGGGTTTTATTAGACCCAGTGTTTCACCGTGGGGCACGCCTGTGCTTTTTGTGAAAAAGAAGGATGGATCGATGAGAATGTGCATCGATTATAGGGAGCTGAACAAGATCACTCTCAAGAAAAAATATCCACTGCCAAGGATAGATGACCTATTCGATCAACTTCGAAGAGCCGGTGTGTTCTCTAAGATGGACTTAAGGTCCGCATACCATCAGTTGAGAGTCCGAAGAGAGGATATACTAAAGACGGCCTTTCGTACGAGATATGGCCACTATGAGTTTGTCGTGATGCCGTTGGTTTGACGAACGCACTTGCGGTATTCATGGAGTTGATGAATCGAGTGTTTCATCCGTACTTGGATAAGTTCGTTTTGGTGTTCATAGATGACGTACTTGTTTACTCTAAGAATAAGAAAGAGCACGAGGAACATCTGCGAATCACTTCGGAGACTTCGAGGAGCGAAAAGTTGTACGCATAATTCAGCAAGTGCGAGTTTTGGCTTAAGGAAGTAAATTTCCTTGGTCACATCGTGTCGGCAGAAGGAATTCGAGTAGATACCGCTACGGTTGAGGCGGTGAAACGGTGGAAAGCACCTTCAACACCAAATGAGATTCGGAGTTTTCTAGGTTTGGCGGGATACTATCGAAGGTTTATAGAAGGGTTCTCCAAGATAGCGAGACCCATGACACAACAACTCAAGAAGGGGGTGAAAGTCAATTGGACTCCCGAGTGTGAGGCAAGTTTTCGACTCTTGAAGGAAAAGCTAACTAGTGCACCGATCTTAGTTGTGCTAGAACCTGGAGTGAACTACGCGGTATACACGGACGCTTCGAAGGTGGGACTTGGATGTGTTTTGATGCAAAACAGCTAGGTGATTGCGTATGAATCCCGGCAATTGAGGCCACACGAGTTGAACTATCCAACCCACGACTTGGAGTTAGCAGCAGTGGTACACGCCTTAAAGATTTGGAGACATCATCTCTACAAAGTTCGATGTGAGATCTTTACGGACCACAAAAGCCTGAAATATTTCTTTGAGCAAAAGGATTTAAACATGCGACAACGAAGGTGGCTCGAATTGGTGAAGAACTACGATTGTGGCATCAATTACCACCCTGGCAAGGCAAATGTAGTGGCAGGTGCCTTGAGCCGGAAGGGTCATTCCCAACTGGCCACTTTTCTCACCAACAAAGAAAGCCTGGTCCTTGAGTTTAGTAAGATGCGTTTGGAGGTAGTGAGAGCACCTGAAACGGTGGAAGCGTGAATCTCCACTTTAGTTGTTGAACCTGATCTAAGGTCGAGAATTGTTGAAGCACAACGGATGGATGCGAAACTAGAGGAAATACGTGTAGAGGTGTGAACCGGCGAATCTGGAAACTTTAGTGAAGAAGGTGACAACGCTCTTACCTTCAAAGGAAGACTATGCATGCCGGACAACGAGGAGCTCAAAAATGAAGTGATGAGCGAAGCACATGAGACTCCTTACACCGCCCACCCAGGAAGTACGAAGATGTACCAAGACTTAAAGAAGTCCTTTTGGTGGAATGGTATGAAGAGGGATATAGCGGCCCTCATGGAGCGCTGCTTAGCCTGCCAGGTGAAGGCTCTACATCAACGACCGTACGGGAAGTTGCAACCACTAGGAATTCCCGAGTGGAAATGGGAGCACATCGCCATGGATTTTGTGACAGCATTGCCCAAGACGCAAAGAGGGAATACTGCCATATGGGTAATTATAGATCGACTCACCAAGAGTGCACACTTCATACCGATACCCATAACCTATGGATCTAACAAGCTAGCTCAAGTGTATATAAAGGAAATAGTGCGACTGCATGGAGTCCCAGTGACGATCACGTCTGACCGTGACCCGAAATTCACATCAAGATTTTGGATCAGCCTGCAACGTGAGCTAGGCACTCGACTAAATTTTAGCACCGCGTTTCAACCACAGACAGACGGGCAATCCGAAAGAACGATCCAAACCCTCGAGGATTTGTTGAGAGCTGTGGTGTTGGACCAAGGAGGGAGTTGGGAGTCCGCACTCCCATTGATCGAATTCGCCTACAATAACAGTTTCCAGGCAACGATAAACATGGTGCCGTATGAAGCCTTGTACGGGAGAAAGTGTAGATCCCCTCTCTACTGGGACGAAGTTGGCGAGAGAAGAGTACTTGGACCCGATGCAGTTGAGAAAATGGTTGGAATCGTCCGACAAATTCGTGAGAGGATAAAATAAGCTCAAGACAGACAGAAGTCATACGCAGATGCACGACGAACCGACTTATAATTTCAAGTTGGCGACAAGGTTTTTCTCAAAGTATTCCCGTCGAAAGGGACAACGCGTTTTGGTGTCAAGGGAAAATTGAAACCGCGATTTATTGGGCCTTATGAAATCCTTGAAGGAGTGGGTCATGTTGCATACCGTTTGGCGCTACCCCCAAGCCTTGAAAACGTGCACAACGTCTTTCATGTGTCGCAATTGCAGAAATACGTGTTTGACCCGAAGTACGTGATTCACTACAAAGAAGTCGCGTTGGACCCGGACTTGAGCTACGAAGAGAGACCCCAAACAATATTGGACCGAAAGGTCCAGAACGTGAGAAATAAACCAGTTGCTTGCGTGAAAGTACATTGGAGAAATCACGGGCATGAAGAAGCCACGTGGGAGCTCGAGGACAAGATGATGGAGTTATACCCAGAACTCTTCCCATGAGAGTACCAAAATTTCGGGATGAAATTTCTTTTAA
The DNA here is from genome assembly GCF_004379255.2 of Salvia splendens. Lineage (NCBI taxonomy): Eukaryota > Viridiplantae > Streptophyta > Magnoliopsida > Lamiales > Lamiaceae > Salvia > Salvia splendens. The sequence continues at coordinate 21,973,402 of NC_056035.1, forward strand.
GGGTGGTAGGATGTGACACCCCACTTTTCGAACCCTAATTTCCGAACCCTAAGGCGATTGCATTTATTTTCTTTTATTATCACGAATTAAATGACGAATTGTTATGTGTTTGCTTTGGTGACCTAATTTTGATTTGACCGAGTCAAATTCATTGATTTTATGATGTGGCTTTAATTAATTAATGCGGAATGATATATATTGCGGTAAATTATATTTTAAGGGGAGTGAGATTTAATTAGGATCATAAATAATTACCTTGCCCTTTTATTGAGGAAAAATTCGACCACTACTAATTATTGGAGAGGGATTCGGTTTTTCTTGGATTTAATTATTTGTCCTGTGATAATTATCCAAATTAAATCCAAAGCCTAATTATCCTATTTCTTCATGAGGAAAAATCGATCCCTATGATTTTTCTAAGGGGGATTTCGAAATCTCCCAATTTTTGGGAGGTGGGAATTATTCATTGTTTATTTTGATCCCTAATTTATTTATTTCCATGATTTAATTGAAATATCCTAGCAAATCTTACCTTACCTTAATTTATTAAAGATTTGGAAATTATTCCTTGTGGGAGAAATAAATCACACGCCTACTACCATATAATCTGGGAGGATTTTTATTAATTTTCTGCTCCGTATTATTTTATTCTGCTCCGTGAAAATACCACATTAAATCAAAGGCTAATTAAATAGCCAAGATTTTCAAAAATTTCTCCTTATTTCCTCCTTCAAATTCACGCCAATCATCTCCCTCAAATCCCCTCAAATCTTAATTTAATTTATTCTCTCAAATCTTCAAATTAATTGTGGATATTTTATTTTCAACTCTATAAATAGAGACTAAACTAAAACCTAAACCCTAGCCACCCAATCCCACACGCCTACACTCTCTCTCACACGCCCATTCTCTCTTCCCCACTCCTCCCACACTTGTTCTTCTACTCTACTCAAGATCCTTTCGATTCGCTAAGAGTTTGTTGAAGAATCAAGAGTTATATTCGTTTCTACCGATTGTTTCGTTCAAGAAAGGTACAATCAAACCTCTATTCTTCATTCCTCTCCATCTAAACATTCTTTTGACTCCCTCATGCATATAGTGAGTGTAGGGATTTCAAATATAAGGATTTAATCGGTGGGAATTTGTATTTGTATGTGTGTATGCGTTTTGAATGAAATTGTATGAAGATTTAATGAATCATTGGTGAATGATGTATGATTATATGAAAACATGAGTGTGAGGACTCTTTTAAGCATGTTTGTGTGTTAAAACCATGAAAAGGTTGTGTTTAAATGAATGGGGATAAAACCCTAATTCGAATTTTTAAGCATTGAAAACTGTGGATTCGGACAGTAGATTCCGACACGTTTTGACCGACCAAATGAACTCCTTTTTATTCGATTCTTTTTTCTGAGTAAACTTAATGATGTCTTCTGTGTTGTGTGTGAATTTCAACTCATCTGAACAAAAGATGAATGTTTGGTGAATTTTTGAAGTTGACCACGCAATTCTGCCGGAAAATATTTTCGCGACCAGTAGGTTACGTTTTCGATTTGACCGACCTAAAAAGGTTATTTTGACATGAATTTTTAACTGGAAGTTATTTGATGAGTCTACTGCATTGTGGTAAAACTTTAGCCCCAACAGAAGTCGGGTGAGTTTTAAATAATTTTTATAAAATAGTTGCGCAGTGCTGCCAGATTTCTATCTTTACAAAAACAACTATGTTGTTATAAGTGATATACATGATTTATATATGTGATGACGTGATGTGTTATTCAAAGATGGGGAAAAAGGGGAACGTTAGGGACATGCATAATATTAAGTCGATGTTTGTGACTGATTGATAATATATATTATCTAAAGGTGAAAACTCGTGCGCAAAACGTGATAACAAAGGGAAAGCAGTACTTGAAATCTAAACGGTCGAGGTGGGCTCTCTTTTAAATAAGGACGATTTCCTAAATGCTTTATTGATGAAAATTTTCTATGATTATCATGCCGTGATTTGTTTTAACGTGCCTATCTGATGTGGCTTTTGCCACTGTTATATAAATCGAATTCGGGTCCTCGTAGGGCCGCAAACCCTACGTGGATTAGTGTACACCTATGGTAGACTGTGTGCTAGCGTACGGGCTAGCCGGTCTAGTGGCTTGGTTTGTGGCCACATTCTAAGTCATGTATTGGCAGATATGGTTGACGTCTATGGGAAAATGACTGCGCAGTCGCTATTTTGAACAATGGAAAATATATTGGGTGCCTAGGGCCTTTCTAAAGCTCAAACCCCGATGGTTACTTACGTATGGCATGATAACATATACTCTTAATTAAAATGTTTTCGGCATGAGCCACTGAGTATTTTTATAGTACTCAGCCGTGCATGTGTTTTCCCTATGTGCAGGTTGAGCGGCGACGAGCGGTTGGTGGTGTTGAGCAGAATTAATAATATACTATGGTTGTTTTGAAACTCCGAGTGTCGTTGTGTCTTCACACATGACTTCACTCTCCTCTTGGATGCTTCCGTTGTGATATTTTCTTTACTATTTTTTTTATTTAACTATGAAACTGTTTGTTGGGATGTTTGAAAACTTATTATCTTTTGAATAAATGCTAATCCTTTAGTCTTTTTATTTATTAAACTTAAATTCTTGGTCAGACTTTTATTGAAACCCTAGTCTTCTATGTCTGTTCATTACGTCCTTTTAATCACGATCACCCGCTTTTATTAACTCTAAAGGGCGGTCGTGACAGTTTGGTATCAGAGCCTCAGTTCTTTCCGCTCTGGACCCAAGAGTCTTGTTTAAGTCAAAAATCTATTCACGTGTAAATTGGCTAAATGAAAAACGTCGAGAGCTCAACACCACAACTCGTCCCGGTCTCGTGGGTGAATAGTGTGGCCACACTTTCGTCGCACTGTGGAATGATGATGTGATTGTTGGATTGTTGAGAAAGTGGGGAGATTGATTGTCTGGCCAGACAATGAAACTGTTTTTGTGATACTCGTGATATTTTCTTAAATAATCGTAAAACTCGAGTTCACTGTGGTATGGATGACATAACTTTTATCAAATATTTTGGCAAGTGTTCACTGAGTATATCAAATACTCAGCCCTGCATATGTTTTCTTTATGTGCAGGTTGAGCGGGATGTTGCGATGGATGTTAAGTCGGCTTAGGAACTTTGGATGCGTTGTGTCCCCATATATAGGCGTCATCCTATGACTCTCTTTGATAACTTATTTCCGCTGCTACTTTTGAAACTGATATCACAAGAGTTTACTTTACTCCGTACGGTTTTTATTATGTCAAATACTTTGAGACTTTAATCCGCTTAAACTAAAATGTTTTTGTAGACTAAAACAAATGTTCTTTTGGGAGTTAATTAGATTTTTGCATTAATTGTCAACTTTTATTGTGTCCCCCATTTTTTCCCTGCTTCTTAGTCCCTCCCCTTGGTCGCGATTTCCCCGTCCTTGCTATCCTTAGTAAGGGCGGCCGTGACATGTTTAGTCTATGCACATAATTGCACTTATATCATATGCAATTTCTATTATTTAAAAATACTACTCAATGTCTCTGGACATTGATATAATATCGTTGTATGGACTTTTGCATTTTTTTAATCAAAATACCCTCCAAAATAAAAGTTTAGGGTACTATGTTTCAAAAAGTATAAAAAATCCAAAATTCCTTCCTGCAAGATTATACCAATATCCATAGATGTTTGATGATAGTTTCAATGAGTAGAGACTACGGATAATATTAGTGCAATGTACAGAAACTAAAAATGTAATTCTCTTTAAAATTAATTAGAATACTCCTACTTTTAGAAGTTCATTCTATTCCATCTATACATAATATTTATATTTATACATGTATAAAAAGGGAGTTCCTAATAATCAATTTAATTAATTGAAACAATTTTAGTCATCTAATAAATGTTATTGTGCATTTCTTTTTTTTTTTAAATTTACTCAAGGTTATTGTTTCTTATTTTTATTGACTTATTTTAAATGTGTAACTAATACGTGAAAATTATATAACCCGTGCATAGCACGGGGGATGATACCAGTCTATACAAATATAAAGTGCCAGTTTTTTGGCATGCCATATGGCACTGATTTGGGCGGGAAAATGAAGTCTCATTTTGTTTTTTTTTTCTTATTTCATGCACTTTTGTTTCTGTTTTTTCACTCAATATAAAAGTAATTAATGGTTCCAATGTTTATATTCTATTAGTAGTATTTTTCTTTTTTTATCTATAGGTTTCATTTCTTTGTGTAGGTAAACCTATTCTATTACAAATAAAGAGATATCATAGAAAATTACATATATACATATTTTTGAATAAGAATTGAGATACATAATTACACCAGGATGCAGTACAATTCCAATCTTGAACACACATGAAAATATATTAGCTTTCATACATATATAACATGAACCATATCAAAAAATAATATAGCTTCATTTACACAACTAAAATATGAAATGAAATTTAGGTAGCTGCATTTGTATAAGTATAATATGAATAGCCTAATATCAACATTATGTACATATGAACTTTGAAAGTCGTCTAGAGATATTGCAAATATGATATGCATATGTAAAAGTCATACATGAAATACAAGTTTGTTTATCATATAGCAGAGATTAAAATAGGAAAGAGAGGATGAGTATTATATCAACATTGAATAGAAAGCATCAATAAAGTTAATTAGTTTGGAAGTCATCTAGAGTTATAGCAAATCTGAAATGTTTGATCAAAAGTCATATAAGAAGTATGCAAACTTGATTATCATGTAGCATTAAGAGAAATTGCAAACGCAGAATGAGGAGTATATCAACAATCTATGAAAAGCTTTATATAAATTAATGAATAATGTTATTGGATTTAACTAGGAGAATCATGTATGAAAGTATCTGTAGAGTATACCTTTTTATTCTTATATTGTAATGGTTTTATGTTTATAATGTATAGATCATAGGTCAGTTATGTTGCATCTATACTTTTATTATTCATACATGTGCAACTAATAAAAAGAAAAGAAGTCCATACCTCTTATAGAATTAGATGGATTGAGAATCCAAAGTAGCACTTTATTGGCCACTGGACTGTTGCATAATTCGAAATCTACTCTGTAATACATAGATGTCAGTGCTAATTTTAAATATGTAATCTTGATCTTCTCTTTGTACAGTAATAAATTAGATTGATACCTTTTCTTGGAAAAATGATGTTATTAGTTGCTATAATTCTTTTTTTGTCTTGCAAATGTTTTGGAATATTTATCCTGCGAATGAAATCATTTGTGTATTAGTATCTGAATAGCAAAAGAATGTAGTGATTAATGGTTTTTAAAACCATCTAAATTTGAACTTGAATTGTGTAGATCTGAAACAGTGTAAGAATAAAGAAGTATACTACCTATTCTGATTAAAGAGTGCTGATATTATTCTGGATAATACTTCTCTTGGTTCTTTAAAAGTTTTTGGTATTTTAATCCTGCAAATAAAATCATTTGTTGTTAAGTATGTTAATGTAAAAATGATTTATATGGTAAAGTATAATCTATAAAATGAAGTTACCTTTTCGAAGTAGTGCTTTCTTCATCTTCTGTTATCTACTTTTTAGAGTACAGAAGCAAAAAGGTTCAGGCGTGCATCAGCAATTGTGCCTTCTTGCTGTAATGATTGCATCCTTCATTCTCCTTCATTCTCCTTCAATATAAGATGTATTTGGAATCCTTTCTTCTTCCTCTTATTTTTGACATATTCTGGTGTTATCTTGCAGATTTGAAGAGATTTATAGGCATGCAACCTCTAGATGTCTTCTTTTGTATTGGTTGCAGCGATAGTTCTCTCTCCTCTATCTTGAAAATGAGAGGCGGTTGTTATCTCATTAGGTTTTCTTCTATTTATTGTCGATACTCCTGCAAAATAGGGTTGATATTAATAGAGAAAAACAATGTATTACTCATTTATTATGGCTGTCAGGAGGCCCAATTAATGGGCTCTGTATTTAATACAGAATGCATAAAAATTCACAATATTTATGTAGCAGTCCCAATAAATAACCGATATAAGAATATTAGCAAGGTTTTGTGATTCGTTGTATAATATTTTTTTAGTTAATTCTTTGTTTTATCTGTTATTTTCTATTATTTGTTATATGAAAGGTCTTACTAATCATTACATTTGTTTTCCAAAGCTGATTTGTTTATATTCTGCAGTGTTTTTGCAAACCTACTTCTATAAATACCATCTTCTATTTCTTCTTTGCTCACCCTGCAACATATTTCAGACCATCATAAACTTTCATTCTTCTTTTGGTATATGACTCTTCCATTATTTCTGACTATTTCTGATTCTTTCTGATTCTTTCTCCGTAGCAAATCTCTTTTATAGCTGAAATAATTTTGTTTATACTCTCTTATGTATCAGCATGTTAGTTTCTATTAGTGTAATTCTTCTATACATTCCTCTAATTTCATTATTAAATGGATCTTTTATGCTATAAGCAAGTATCTTCATTAAGTGGAGTTTTAGTGTACCATCCATGTTTAACTATCTGCAAGCATCTGCAGTTTAGATCAGTTGCAAAACCATTTTATAGTTGAAATATTTTAGTTTATACTCTCTGGATACTCTCTGATTTTTCTATAGATTCCTCTTATTTCATCATTAGATGGATCTTCTATGCTATATGCAATTATCTTCATTAAGTGGAGTTTTAGTGTACCTTACATGTTTATACTCAATGTTTATACACCAGAGAATCAGATGTATTATAGAGTTGATTAGATTACCTGTTTGGGAGCTTTCTTCTTTCCAACACTTCTTAGATATCATTGTTCATTATTATTGAACTGCTCCTGTTGTGGAATCATGAGTATCTGCAAAAAAAGTTATTTATAATGTGCCTGTTATTGCAAAAAATCTTATTTATTACATAATAGCTCTTAATACTTGGTAGTATTTTTAGTTTAGTTTATTGAAACTGACCTCTGTTGTAGTATCATGTTCTCCTTTACATCTCCTGCTTCTTTTTGAATCTTTTGAACCTGCATTAGAATAGAGTTATTAATAATTTAGCTATATGACTAATTTAGATAAATGTAAATGTTACTAAAATCTAGATGGTTGTATTCTAACAGTGTCCTGTTGAAGTATGACTCCCTATGTTACCTTGGTGCAAAATCTTCATACTGCCATCACAAACTCTGTCATAAAAGTCCGTTGTGTTCGTGTCTTTGGAGGTCTTCGTGATGACAATAAAGATATCAATTCGGAATGTGTTCTTCATGATTCAAAGGTATAAATGACTAACAGAATATAAATCTTTACTTATCTTTAATTAAATTACTTTCTATATCTCTATGTTTCTATTAATTAAAGAGTTAGACATATGATCTTTTATTTAACATATCACACATATCTGATTGCTTATTTCCTTCATATTTAGGGTACATACATTCAAGCAACATTTTCAAAAAAAGTGCTACAGAATCTGGAACATAAACTTTATGAAGGATGAATTTATTATATGAAAAGTTTCTTTATTAGGGACAACAGTCTCAGAAACAAAGCTAGTAATCACCTTTATAGAATCATTATGAATTTCAAAACAGAGATGTATGAGGTCAGAGATCCTGGTTTTCCAACAAATTTCTTTTCATTTAAACCATTTGGTGATATAGCAAGCAATGAGAATGAAGAGCAGACATTATTTTTTGGTATAACATCTATTATATCTTTTGTTTGATACAATTTAGTTTACAATCTTTTGGTTCATTAATGAAGTCTATAACTTGGCAGATATCATTGGTGTTATCACTGCACCTGGAAGAGTTGTGAAGCAAAGTAGATATAGGTTGATTGAAGTGGAAATAAGTGATGAGCAGTAAGTCTCACTACAAGATTCTAAATGACCTTTTATTTTTGAGTTTGTTTTTTAAACTAATTTTATTTCTTTCTCAACAGCCATAATAAGATATTGTGTACAATTTGGGATTCCAATGTGGATTTTTATTTGTTTCAATTGAAAAAGGCTGAAGGGACTGTTCCTATAATCATAGTGCAGTTTTGCAAGGCTAATGTTTTAAGAGGTTGTGTTTCCATCTTATTTATATTCTGTTTGATATTTTGAAACTTTACTTATAATTTTTGTTTGCCATATATTTAGGTGAGATTGGCGTGTCTACTTATTTTCAAGCATCCATTATCCTAATTAATGCTGATATGGATGAAGTCAAAGAGTTTAGGCAGAGGTAGTATCTTTTTCAAAGTTTATTTTAAAGTCTAATTGTCTGAATATTATACACCTTTGTAGTGTTTATGCTTTTTATCTTTGAGATTATACTTGGATGTATATTGCTTCTAACAAATATTAATTCTAATTTTTAGGATTAAAAATGATGATACCTTCATTGCACTGTAGGGAGTTTGATGATCTTGATGTCAAGTCTATTAGTGATGTTGTCTATTTGGTGGTATTGAAGGATTTAGGTTTAAAAATTATACATATATAAATACTGATGAGCTACTCTGTCACCCAATATGTTCACTTTTTAATTGTGGAATAGTTTATTTCTGATGTTGGTAAACAGGATGGCTCTTACTGGGTCTTTGATAAAGTTGAATCAATTGAGTCTCATTTTGGAGAGTGGTATTATCTAGCATGTAAAACATGTGTTAAGAAAGTTAGAGTGTTGGATGACAAGAAGTTTAGATGTGATTTTTGCATCAAGAATTGTTGTTAAAAGGTATATTTAAGCTTCCTGTTTTTTCACTGACTTAGTTGTTTTTTATTATTTAATGCAAGAAGTTAATTAATTTAACAATCTCTTTCTCTTTCTCTTATTTAGGTTCAGGTTTGTAGTCAACATTGTTGATGACACAAGTAATGCATCCCTTTTGTTGTGGAATGGAGAAGCTATTCAACTAATTGCTAAAAGGGTGACTGACTTGATTGGAAGCAATATGGAGGTAATAAAGAATGAACTCAAATATGTGTAATAATTATACATCAGAATAATTGGGTTTTATTTTTTTATCATGAGTGGCTGTTTCTTTATAACAGAATAATGTTATAGAATATATTCCTAGGAAAATTGAGGAGCTGCTTTTGGGTCAAGAGATGTTGTTTAAGGTTCAAAGAAGGAATAGCAAGGAATATTATCGTAGATATCTGTATACGGTTAACAAAATTTGCAACATCCCAGATATAGTTGAGAAGCTTGTTCCTCTGAATATTGGATCACAAGTTTTCAATTCTGATGTGAAGTTGGTTGATTTACTCTTTGGTGCTGATATTGTAGAGGTATTTTTTTCAAATATTAAGTTGACCTATTGTTCCATTTTGATTGTAGTTGTTTGTAATTCTGTTTTAACCTCTTTTTTGTGTATCTGGTAAGGGCTTTGTCACTCCTAATTTATCTGTGGTTACTAAGGCAGATGGGATTGAATGGATTGCTGAGGGAAGTGTGAAGAGGTGTTTGGAAGATGAGTTTGATAGCTGTGATGATGTGTCTTTTAGATAGATCAAGAAGAAGATGAAGAAAGTAAATGTGATTGAAGAAGATGATGAGGCTTCTGTCAGCTACAATCATGACATCTCTCTTGGTGATTAGTGTTGGAAAAACTTATGAATCTATGTGTTTTTTATTTCTGCCTCATCTTTTTGAACTTATCAGAATCTTCATCTTTGTCTTTTGATTTTATTTAGCACTTTTAAGATGAATGTTATCTGTATTCATGTGTTATGCCTTTTCTTAATGAATTCTTCTTTTGGTTTACTCTTTTGTGTTCATAATTTGATGTTTTTGTTGGGTTTTTGCCATGTATCAGATTTATTTAAGAAGAAAATTATATCTTAGAATGGATAACAGAAAGAGAGTTATGGCTTTGACATTAATTGAGGCTCTGTGTCTTAGTTCTACATATTATGAATATATACTTTGTTCTACAGATTCATAAGATATTTAAATCTTAGAATAGATAACAGAAAGGGAGATATGGCTTTGACATAAATTGAGGCTCTGTGTCTAAGTTCTACAGATTCGGAATATATACTTGGTTTTTTTTTTCAACACATATAAATTTAGCCTTATGTTTAATTTTTCCTAAGTCTTAACAACTACATTCATAGAATAATAAAGATACATGTATAGTATATGATCTAGACAATTTCTGCATTAGACTTTTTCAACTTTTACCTTTTCTGATTACATTTAAGTATAAAATGGTGTAAAATCTTCTATAAAATAACAAATAGGGAGTTATGGTTTTGATATTACTAGAAATGTATTTAATTACTACAGATTAGGCATTAGGCTTGGTTTTTTTGTTTAACACCTATAAATTTAGCCTTATTTTTAATTTTAATTTATGCTAAGTCTTCAAAGATGGTCAGTTCAGTGACTGAATCATAATTTGCAGGGATTACAATATCACAGCAATTCTATCAGGCAAGGCTTGAAATTAGGAAGTTATTTGATGCTATTCTTCTTACATGTATCACTAATTATTAATCCATGAATGACAGTCATAGTATACATGCAGATTGAGTCTATAGAACTTTTAAATATATGTAATCCATATATGATATCTATTAGACATTCTGTGTTTTAACTTAGTATATGCATTAATAGTCAAAGAGTGGATTAAATCTTGAAGCAAAACTAAGTAATTACTTAGTTTTGATTCCTAACATGCATAATTAGTTAACTGTGATGATCATTATTTCATAGTAATACCTTAAATCAAGCATGCCTCTTTCCTCCATAGTCATCTTCTTCAAATTCTACCTGATATGGTGTCTTCCATCATTTAGGTACCTATTCAAAGTAAATAACTATCAGTATGAATAAAGTAATTACATTTTGAACCTTTGTACATATGCTTAAAACCTATTTCTTCCTAGAATTATACTTCATTTTAAAACTCTTTCTAAATTCACAGAAGCAGTTACTGTTATATAGAAATATGTAAATTTTTCTGTCCTTTTGCTAATGTTTAGAAGTATACTAGCCCAATTTAAACCCATTCTAGTTCCCAAACCCTAGGATTAGGTATGTGAAAGGTCATTTTGGAATCTGTGATATTTTGCTAAAACAGTAATTACTTTATTCATACTGATAGCTTCCTAGAGTCATTTTTCCATTTTGGTACGTTCCATAGTAATATAGTCATTTCCCTTTTTAGTAAAGTCAACATATTTCTCCACACTTACTTTACTCTCTCTTACTTTATTCCCTCTTCATCTCTCTACCTTTTTCATTTTCCACTTTATTCTCCCTTTACTTAACTCACCTAACACAATTTTCTTAATCTCCGTGCCAAAAAGAAACGTCTCCATTACTATGGAACAATTGGAGTACCTTTTTTCAAAAAATTTGAAATATCTGTAATATGCCTGTAATCAAAAGCTAAATCCTTCAATTTGTGTACCATCTACTCTGATTCGTTGAGGTTACGGGTTTCAATCATTCTGTCGTCGATGAGGTTGTATAGATTTTGTGTGTATCCGGCCAAATCATTATCGAATGGAAGGAATCACGTCGAGAATGATTGGACCCATTTCTAGGGTTTTAGAACGAAAACTGGGGTAGATTAGCTCCATATGTTAGGATCTTCATCGGTAAGTGTAGATAGTGTGTGTATTGGCCTGGCGATGGGGGTGATTTGGTGGTCGGCACGGGTTTTCCGGCAGGATGGAGTGTAGGTTTCGATGCTAGGGTTTTGTCTACCAAACGGTGCCGACAGTGGAAAGTAAAGAAAAAGGCTTTTATATGCCTGTATAATCTATGGTTTATTTCCTAAGTGTAGTAATTTGATTAGTACAAGTGTAATTAATTGAATTAATTTGCTACTAATCTAATGCCATATATTTGGGCTGGCTCTTTGGGCCTTTTTAATGTGGAATGGGCCAATCTAATAAATCCGTTTGGGCCATTCATTTTCTATGTTTGGGCATGTTAATTTTTATTGGCCCTTAGTGTATTGGCCTTTATAATTATTATGTAATTATAATTATTATATTTGCATTAAGCCTTAATATTTTAGATGTATTGTATAATTTGGAATGTATGTATTTAGTATTTTAGTTTGAAATAAAAAAAATTTTATGTTTTAAAGAAGATTTTTTATACATGTATGATGGTCCAATTTAATAAATCCGATTAGGCCACTTTTATTCTTTGTTTGGGTATGTGTTTTAATTTTTATTGGGGTATTTATTAGTGTATTGACATTTATAATTATTGTGTAATTTTAATTAATATTGTTTTTATTTAAACTATAATATTTTAAAATTATTATTTATTTTGCAATGTGCGTATTTAGTATATGTATTTTAATATGAATAGATTATGTCTTTGTGAAGTTATTTTATTCATAATATGATGTAAAAGAATATAGATTAGTTTTCATCATTTTTGTTAAAGTATATGACATATTTTTTATTATTCAAGTTTTTTTTATTACGGAGTATATTCGAAGAATAATATGACATTTCTTTTTTTATTCAATTTTTTTCTATTTAAGGAGTATTTTCTTAAACCTTATAAGAATATCTTGGTATTAGTTAGAGTTTTTGTTTGAACTTTTATATAATTTTTTTTATATTTAATAGGAATAATTTGGTTTGTATGTCTACATAATAGAAGTCTAATTTTGTACTTTTTAGAATATGTTGGTATTGCTTAGAGTCTACTTTGAACTATTTTATAAAATTTTTATAGTTAATTATAATAATTTGGTGTTTCTATATACTTAATAGAAGTATTTGTTAAATTATTTTTTGTTTAATTCAATTGTACAAAATATTTGTTTTTTGGAATTTATGTATTTAGTATTTGTAGTTTAGAATGAGTAAATTATGTATTTACTAAATAAGGAGTACTTTTTAAGACCTTTTAAGAATAACTTGGTATTGCTTAGAGCATTTTTTGTACTATTTATAATATTTTATAGTTATTAAGAATAATATCGTTTATATATATGTCAATGATAGAAGTGGGCCCATCTGGTGTCAGGCCTGGTTGGTTTTGGGATGGGCTATAGAGCACGGTTTCATTTATTTCGTATACAAATATAAATGGTAACTGTTGATGTTAATACTAGCATCAGGTAGTATAGCTCATACTGAGAAAGAACAATGTCAATAGAAAAGTCTTCATTTTTCAAAGTTTTTGTCACCTTGGATCTCACAAAGCAACTGGAAAGCCATTATTCTAATTAAGCCTGTATATACATATATTGATTGATCAATTATTTTTTTGAGCAATTATTAAATAAGGAGTGTTTTGTAATATATTTTCAAAAAATATTTTGATAATGCTTAAAATAAAAAATGTTAATAAAAACAAACCAGGCCATTATTTTGAGCAATCATCTCTGAAAATATTTTTTGTCAGGGGCATGCTTGTGGGTTAATAAGAAAAATTTTGTTTCTAATGATACTTAGTAGAATAGTTTTTGAATACTTTTTTGTTTATTCATTTGTACTAAATATTTGTTTTTTGAAGCATGTGTTGGTGGATCCGTTGAAAGTCCTATTATTATAAGTGATGTTGTACCAGTTGAACGGAATATATCTCTTACGGAAGGGAGCACTATTGTTTCGTCTACGTTGAATTAATGTGGAGGTAATCTTTTATCACTATTGAGATGGAATTTTATTAACTTTATGTTTGTGTAAGATTAACGAAGTGGGTGGTATACTGCATTGATAACTATTTTTATTGTTATTTTTTAATATTATTATATTAACCAGTAATTAAAATTATTATATTTAACCAATTATTTGATCATAACACTTTTTAGATTTTATTTTTTATATTCATTTGTAAATGTGTTAATAAAAATACTAATAAACCGATTTTTAATATTTAACTGTAGATTATTGGGATATTGGTGACGCATTGTTCTCATGTTCGCATTGTGGTGCGTTTTTGGTACAAGGAACGTCTTGGAAAAATGAATAAACCGAAGAGTCCGAGATATTCCCTTTGTTGTATAAATGGGAATATTGAGATTCCTCTAATGATCAGACCACCTGATGTTTTATTGCGTTTGATGTTCTCTAACGATGCCAAAAGTAACCACTTCTTGAAAAACATTCGTTCATATAATTCTATGTTTTGTTTTACTTCTTTAGGAGGTAAAATTGATAATAGTTTGAACACCCGTCATTCTCCTCCTGTTTTTCGATTACACGGTCAAAATTACTACTTAATTGGTAGTATGCTCCCGTTGCGTGGTGAACTTCCCAAGTTTGCTCAATTGTATATATATGATACAAATAATGAGATCAATAATAGAATTGTCTCAGTGAGGTATGTCTTTTTATTTAAATGAATTCTATGTTAAATTTTAGTTCATTTTTTTATATTGTATTTTAATGTAGTTATTATTTTTTTCAGGGATAGAGATGATGCTAATAATCTTCATTCTGATATTGTATGTGACCTACAATTTATGTTGGATGAGTATAATATGTTGGTGAAGTCTTTTCGTTTGGCTAAAGAAATGATCAATCAAGATAATCCACCAAATGTGAAATTGAGATTGCTTGGTAAAAGAGGTAGGGATGGAAGGATTTATAACCTACCTTCTGTTTCTGAGGTAGCCATGCTTGTGGTTGGCGATTTTGACCACGCATTGGGTGATAGAGACATTATTGTTGAAAAATAATCAGGAAAGCTTCAAAGGATTAGTGAACTTCATCCTTCTTATCGTGCATTACAATATCCGTTGTTGTTCCCATATGGAGAGGATGGATATACAGAATTTATAGGTTTTTCTGATTCTTCCACCTCCGTATCGAGCAATAGAAAGAGAGTTAGCCCTAAAGAGTTTTTTTTCGTACCGCATGCATGATATAGTTGTTGAGTGTTCTATTATTATGTATGCGAGGCGATTGTATCAACAATTTATTGTGGATGCGTACACTATGATTGAATCTGGGTGATTAACGTTTGTTCGAACGCAACAGAAGAAATTGCGTGCTGAAATCTATAGCGGATTAAAGGAGGCCGTTCTACGTGGTGAAACCAGTAGTTCCAGACATGGAAAACGTGTTATATTGCCTTCCATTTTTGTTGGTGGTGCCCGGTATATGATTCAGAATTATCAAGATGTGATGGCTATATGTAGATGGATTGGATATCTAAATCTTTTTATAACATTTACCTGCAATCCTAAGTGGCCTGAGATTCAAAGGTTTGTTGGGTCGAGGAGTCTAAAATCAGATGATCGCCCTGATATTTGGATGGTTTCATAAGGGATGTTAAGACTAGGAAAATATTTGGAGCCGTTTAACCAGGTTCATTTTTATATTTGTTAATTTCACTATAAAGATGAATTTATGAATATTATTGTATAATTTAACTATATTCTTTATATTTTTTGTGATGCAGTTATTTACACCATTGAGTTTCAGAAACGTGGATTGCCTCATGCCCATATTTTACTTTTTTTAAGCAATGAGGATAAGCAACCTCATCCACGATGCATTGATGAAATTATATCTGCTGAAATTCCTGATCCATTGATTGATCCTTATTATTATGAGTCCGTTAAAGAACTTATGATGCATGGTCCGTGTGAAATATGGTGGTCATATTAATGTTGAGTGGTGCAATCAGTCGCGTTCAATCAAGTATTTGTTCAAATAGGTACATAAGGGTTATGATAGGGTGACGCCATCTTTTTTCCAATCTGGGGTTGATGGTGCTGAGAGGAATCTGGATGAAGTTAGTTTGTATTATGAACGTAGATATGTATCTGCATGTGAAGCTGCTTGGAGAATTTTTGGATTTGAGATTCAATACAAGGATCCTTCGGTTGAACGATTGAGTTTTCATCTCCCTAATGAACAGCATGCCATTTTTTATGAAGTCGATTCTTTGGATAACGTCTTAAATCGTAGGACTATTCATGAGAGTAAGTTCTTAGGTTGGATGGAGGCAAATAAGGTATATTCTGAATGGAGAAATTTGACATATGGTGAATTGCCAACCCAGTTTGTGTGGAAGGATCATTGGCAACCTAGAAAACAACGTTATTCGATTGGGAGGTTGTTTTATGTTGCTCCTGGATCTGGTGATATGTATTACTTAAGATGTTTGTTGAATGTCGTTAAGGGAGCTACATGTTATGAGGATCTTAGATGTGTTAATGGTGTTCAGCATGATACATTTAGAGATGCATGCTTTGCTTTAGGATTGTTGGATGACGATAAGGAATATATTGATGCAATTGTTGAGACTTCTTTTTTGTCGTCTGCGCATTCACTGAGATTGCTATTTGTAAGTCTGTTGTCATCAGAATCTGTATCTCGACCGGATGTTTTATGGAAAAAAGTGTTGGAAACATTTATCTGATGATGTTGTTTATAATCAAAGAAAGTTAAGGAATCTACCAGGTATTTCTGAACTGAAATATTTTTGTTGTATTTTTTAAATATTTTTGTTTTATATACAAAATATTACATACATATTTTTTGTACTCCAGATTTGGTGTTGAGTGATGATGAAGTTCAGAATATTGTGTTGGCCACATTGAGAAATTGCTACTGAACATTGGTAAAAGTTTGCATGACTACCATGGTATGCCGTATCCAGAACCACAGTATTTTGAATCATTTCAGAATACTTTGATCAGCGATGAGTTGTCTTATGATCGTGAAGCTTTAGGGAGAGAACACTTGGAATTTCTATCAAAGTTCACGGATGAGCAACTTAATGTTCATGATACCATAATGTCGTCTGTGAATTCGACTGAAGGAAAAATGTTTTTTTTATGGTTATGGAGGTACTGGAAAAACATTCATTTGGAGGTCTTTGTCAGCAGGGATTCGTTCAACAGGAAGTATTGTGTTAAATGTGGCATCCAGTGACATAGCTTCTTTATTGTTACATGGGGGTAGAACAGCTCACTCACGCTTTAAGATTCCTATCAAAGTTAATGAAGATTCTATGTGCAATATAAAACAAGGATTTCATCTTGTTGAGCTTATCATATGGTCGAAACTTATCATATGGGATGAAGCATCGATGATTCATAAGTTTTGCATAGATGCCGTTGATAGGACTTGTAGAGATATTTTTCGTGTGTGTAGTGAGTCCAGTATGCACAAACCATTTGGTGGAAAAAATATAGTTTTTGGTGGTGATTTTAGACAAATTTTGCCTGTTGTGCTTAAAGGAAGTCGGCAGAATGTTGTGAATGCCACCATTAACTCATCATATCTATGGAGTAGTTGTACGGTTTTGAGGTTGACTAGGAACATGAGACTGTTGAGTGTCGAATCTTCTGTTGAAGCTTCTAAGTTGAAGGAATTTTCATCTTGGGTTGCTTCTATAGGTGATGGAGTTGGTGGTGGTCCGAATGATGGTGAAGTCGCTATAGATCTTCCTTCTGACATTGTTTTGTCAAATTCTGGAGATCCTCTTAAAACCATTGTTGAAAGCATATACCCTTCCTATATGGATCCAGAAGAGTTGAGCAATTGTTTGCATGATCGTGTTATACTTGCTCCCACGCTTGTTGTTGTTGATGAGGTTAACCAATTCATGATTTTGGTAGATCAGTCTCTAGGGTAGGTATATTTGAGCTCTGATAGCATTTCAAATTCATATTCCAGTTCGAATGGTTCGGCTGAGATTCATTCTGTTGAATTTTTGAATAATTTGAAATGTTCGAGTACCCCTAATCATGAATTGATGTCGAAAGTTGGAAATCCTATGATGTTGGTAAGAAACATAGATCATTCTAATGGTTTGTGTAATGGCACTAGATTGATCATTACCCGTTTAGGTGATTGTATTTTGGAGGAGCGTGTCTTGGAGGGTCATAATATTGGTGATAAGGTTCTGATTCCGGACATGTCATTGATACTGTCTGATCCAATGCTACCTTTCAAATTCCAACGACGCCAATTTCCTCTGGTTGTGTCATATGCAATGACCATTAACAAAAGTCAAGGTCAATCATTGTCCCATGTTGGATTATTTTTGAAAAAATCAGTCTTCAGTCATGGACAACTTTATGTTGCTATATCTAGAGTCACAAGTCGTGAAGGATTGAAGATTTTAGTTTGTGGGGATGGGATTGACAGTAGAAGTGATTCTACTCTTAATGTTGTATACAAAGAAGTCTTCCAAAATGTATGAATTACTTGTGTTAGAGAGATGTTTGTAACGTTTTTGTTAAGAAGATGTTTGAATTCTATGTGTTGTTCGAATTTATAATGAAGTATTTAATTTACTTTAGTGTTTAGTAATTATCAATCTGTTGTTTGTATATCCTATTCTATTTCTATTTCTATTTCAATTTCAATTTCTTTCCCTCATATCTTTCCGTTATAGTGGATCGATAGATTAATAGATGTAGTAGTAAAAGTATGATTTTAAAATGTTAATAATCATATTTATACAATACTTCAATAGTTTTTATTGATGAATTTCAAAAAATTTACCAATATTTTATTTTAAAAAAACCTATTTTAATTTTATCCTGAAGATAATTTGGCATGTGCATAGCACGGGTGGTAAAACTAGTTTAAATAAAAAAAATACTTGAACAACAATTGTTTTTAGCGCCATCAGTCCCATGTTTTTTCCAGATTCTACAAACCAAAACAATATCCATTTGATTCCTACAAACAACTCTTGAAGGCCACGATTAGTGGTTCAACGACTTAGCCACCCCATCTTATGCAAACTAATCTACAAAAATTCTGAACCGGATCACCCAATTCCATCATAACCTTCTCTAATCCTATCCTAGAAGCGTAACAATAATAGATAACCCCAAATTCCCTCATGGAGTCAGACTATTTGTCCGACATATCGGCCCCATCGGCGAGGTGAACCAGGTCACTACGGCGTCGTTTGCGCAGGGATGGAATGGCGGTTTATCCCTATTCTTCCCCGCATTCACACACTCCTCACAATACACTTTTCTAGTCTCAGTTTTCGGATGAAAAGCATACTGTCACATCAGAGAACTTGCAAGCGCAACCCACCGAACCCCGAGCCACACAGGCCTAGTTCTCAGCCCCTGAACTAGGGCTCTGATACCACTGTTGGGTTCCCGGTGGTGCACACCGGAACTCCACATTAGTATGATATTGTCCGCTTTGGGCAAAGCCCTCACGGTTTTGCTCTTGGGGTACTGCCCAAAAGGCCTTATACTAATGGAGTTGAGGTAGCCCATTTATATGCTTGCAACTCTTTTCCATTCTGTGATGTGGGATATGGTTTGCTTCACTACACGTACAAATCATCATAATTAGGGCCGAGATTCAGAAAATAAGAAGCGCTCAAGTTCCCCCTCGCCATTGCCATCTCATAATTCTCACTCTAAATCCCAAATTCTGCATCATTAAATCCGGCGATATCCAGATTCCTCCTGAGCAATACCGGCGCAAATTGCATCGCTGGCGTGGGGAAATAACTACCTGGCAGTAAATCGAGTGCGGAAATCGCCTTAGAGTGTCCACTATGGGAGCGGCTCGGCGGTCGCCGAAGAGGGGTGTGGGGCGAGGCGGGAGGCGCGGCGGTCATAGTGGCTGGGGTGGCCGCCGCGCCTGAGGACGGGGGAGGGGGGCGGAAACGGCTTCGCCGCGTGCGGGGCGAGGACGCGGCTGGTGGGGGTGAGGCGCGCCTATAGGCGCGGCGGTCATAGTGACCGCAGCTTCCGGCGCGGCGGTCGACGCATGCAAAATTTTTTATTTTTAAAATGAAAATTGATTATAAAATTTGGGGGCTATTGGAGGTATCCACTATAGTGGCGGAAATAGAATTTTGGGGCTATGGACAAAAATCCGGGGCTATGGACAAAAAACTGGGGCGGGGCTATTGGGCGTGTCCACCTTATAGTGGACACCCTTATCCCTCCGATTCCTCATTTTTCGAGACCGCTTCAGCACGACGAGGAAGCAGCAATCCTTCTGGCGGCAGATTGAAGCGAAGTTGACTTTTCCGGTGATAGGAATCCTGCGCCGGTCTCCTGAGAACGGAGGCTTGGGGCTCTTCCTCAGGTCGGCAAGGTAGATGGAGATTTGGTTTGGAGAAATCCCGATCTTCTGGCTTAGCATGTGTTGAAACGGCTTGTACTCCAGCGTCGGATTGACTCTCACTTTTCCGATGCTCATCTCCCGCTCGCCGTCGAAGAACACCACCGGAAACGCCGCCGCCGCCGCCTTCCACCATATCGTCGACCACAATGAAAATGTAAATGTAAATAAATAACAGAAGAGAAGAACTTCGATGGGCAAATGTGGTGGAGGCCTATATATAGGGGTTGATGATGGCAGGATGCGAGGGATATTTTAGGAAGAGAGAAATTAGAAACGTAGACCACGTGTAGCTTCCAGAAAACGATTTTCAGAAATTCGTTGGCCTCCAAGCAATTAACAGTGTTCTGTTTCTGTACTGTTATATTCTGCTTAAAAGCAGCTCTAATTGAATTACGATTCTGCCCCTGGTCTTTTGGATTTTGAGTTTTTGACTAGAAAGTCCTGGTTCTTTACCACCCCCAACGAGGGTGGATTGCTTAACACTTTACACGTTTCATAAAGCTCGTCTTTGATTTGGTACGCCATGATTCAAACCCTTTTACCTCTCTATTTAATATTCTGTCCATAAAAAAAATAGATAAATTTAACCATTTTAGATCATTTTTTAAATATAAAGTTCTAAATCAATACTAACTATATATAACATTCTAAATATAAATTTTACAATCCAATCCAATAACACAATTCAATCCAGACCACTGCCTTGTTCTTCTATGATTCATTCTCTACGCCTCGGTGTCTAAAGACACTTGTTAGGATGAATCAGCTAGGATATCCTAACTTTCGCTTCCGACGCACATATGTGGATGATCTTGTTATTATGTTAGTATTTGATATACTTTGTTTTTAGTTATTCCACTTGTTCATATTAGTCTTGGTTTAGTTTTAATAGCATTGATTTACCCGAGGGCTTCCAGTTCATTTGTTCTTGATCTGTCTTTGGATCCAAGTCATTTTTGGGCTTGAGTCATGTTTTGGAACGATATATTTTGATCTGCCTAAACCCCGTGCACACTGAATGTTTTTTATTAAAAATAAAATAAAACCGGTATCTTATCTAGTTTCGATTTTGTATAATTAATATAATAGAGGCTATTTAAAACTTGCAAATTCTTTTATTTTAATGAGAAAAATCAAGAGTTTCCTAATTCCATCACCGCCTCTTCAGACTTCAGTTCCCCTAACTCATAAATTAATAAATTGTGTAAGTTAAAGTAAAATATAAGAAATTCAAAGTATATGCCAGTAAACTTAACAGATATCAATAGTACGATGAATTACATAAATTTTAATTTTGAAAATATTATTCCCCTGTATTATTCTCTAAAACCAATATCCCTGGAACTTTTTTAATTGTAGGTGAAGACAGTATTTTGTTAAGACGTGTGTCTAATAGACTAAAGCAATGGTAATCCATTTTAATTTGGTACAAGTTTTAAAACATTAATTGAAAGTGAATGTAAAAATAGTAAAAGATGAATTATTATATTGTAATAAAGTGTGAGTGAAATAAAATTAGTGGAATATAAGATTCATTCTCAAAAATAGTAAAAAAAAACAAATGTGACAAATACTTACGGATGATAAAAAATAGCAAACTAAGACAATTATACGGACAACTAGAAATAAGTTTAAAATTTTATACCCCAAAAAGTAAACATAAAGTGAAAATACTATAAGCCCACAAAATGAAAAGGAGCGAAAATATTGCAATGGCGAAAACCCCTTTTCATGAAATTAAGACTTACCATCCACTGCGCTGTCTCTATACCGTCTCTTAAACCGTCCCTTAACTACTATTTGAGCACTATTTGAGGGCCCCACTGTCCTTTTTTCATCCATCCCTTAACTAAGGGACGGAACCTGCAACGCTCCGTCCCTTAACCGTCTCTATACCGTCCCTTAATTACTATTCATTCAATTTCATTTATAATTTTTTTTTCAACCCAATTCAATTTAAACAAACACACTTTATTAAAATTAAAACAACATTACAACTTAAAATTAAAAAAAACGAAGACATAATTAAAATTCTAAAAAAATAAAAATGACATAATTTAATCTGCTCCGCCAAAGTTTTCCCAAATGTGCTCAATTAGATCCTCTTGGAGTTGGGTGTGGGCGCTAGAGTCGCGTGTCCTTGCCCGAATAGCCAACCGTTCTTGTATAGACGGATGCGCTCCACTTCGCGGCGGACTACTTGCGGTTGAGCTTCCGGGGGATTCGGGGTCGAACCAATTTCCCGCATTGGGTCCTTCGTCTCGGACAATCATGTTGTGCAAGATTATGCACGTATACATGATGTCGACCATGCTCTCCATGAACCACGAACGAGCCGGGGCTTTGATGATGTTGAAGTGCGCTTGGAGAACCCCGAACGCCCTCTCCACAACCTTGCGCGCAGCCTCCTGCTTCTGCGCAAAAAGAGCCTGCTTTGGGTTCGCAGGCCTGCCGCACGTCTTCACAAAGGTCGGCCACTTCGGGTAGATGCCATCGGTGAGATAGTACCCCATTTTATACCACCGGTTGTTGGCGACGAAGTTGATGGCCGGCGCTTTACTATCCAACACTTCGGTAAAGAGGTCGGACTGTTGGAGCACGTTTACGTCGTTGTTCGAGCCAGGAACCCCGAAGTACGCGTGCCAGATCCAAAGCCGGTAGTCGGCAATGGCCTCGAGTACAACAGTTGGGTGGGTGCCTTTGTGGCCGCTCGTGTAGGACCCTCTCCAAGCCACCGGGCAATTCTTCCATTGGCAGTGTATGCAATCGACACTGCCAAGCATCCCGGGGAATCCGTGCACTTGTTCGTGCAGGTTGAGGAGGAACTGACAATCCTCCGTGGTTGGCCTCCGGAGAAATTCGTCACTGAAGGCTGCCCGGATGCCTCTGCAGAAGTTGAGCAAGCACATGCGCCCAGTGGTGTCTCCGATGTGCAGGTATTCGTCGAATATGTCGGCCGCTTGTCCAGTCGCAAGCTGCCGGATGGCTGCAGTACATTTCTGCAGCGTCGTGTGGCTGGGACGGTCGACCGCGTCGAACCCTTCTCGGAAGAACTCTTCCCTGGCCGCCAAAGTATTCGCTATGTGGAGAAATAGCAGTTTCCGCATGCGAAAACGGCGACGGAAGTAGGTATCTCCCCAAATCGGGTTATCGCAGAAGTAGTCGCGTACTAACCGTGCGGCGGCTTCCTCCCGGTTCCGATTGATGTACTTCCGGGAGCGTCGTGGGGGTGGCGCGGCTTCCTCCGCCTCTCGTCGTCGATCTTCTTCGAGTGATTGTTCCATTAATTGACGCATTTGCTCAAAAGGATCCATTTGTTTGAGTTGATTGAAGATGGAAATTGGAGTGATAGAGAGGATTTGAGAGGAATAGATGTGTGTTTGTGTTTGAAATGAGTATGAAATAGGATTATTTATAGAGTAAAATATATAAAAAAAAATTAAAAAAACGAAAATAAAAATTTAACGGTAATATTACCGTTTGAATTTTTTTATTATTATTAAAAGTCGATTTTTTTTAAAAAAAATGAATTATTGCGTCATCAGTGACGACACCCACTCGTGGGCCCTAATTTTTAATTCGCAGATATATTTTATGTAAGGCGAACTCACATAGGAAATAGCTTTGAAAATTATGTTGAATTTCAACATAGCTTTCGCTTCATGTAGAATGAACACGGATATCCTTAACCATGGTCAATATTTATGAATTAAAAATATATTATAGTATTTTAATGACAAAATTTTCAAATAGGAGTTACGGAAAGAACAAATTAAAAATAAAAGAAATTAAATCGCTATTTGACTTTTAACTCAAAAGAAATTATAAATATGCTATTGGATATTGATTTTATATTGATTTTAATAGGCTGAAATTTGAGACACATTTTTAAATTGTACTAGCCAAACTCGGTGAGAAGATATCAACTAGGGGTGAGCAAAAAACCGGAAACCGAATATCCGAACCGAACCAAACCGAAATTTTGAAATTCGGTTCGGTTATTTCGGTTTTTCGGTTCGGTTCGGTTTTGAAAATACAAAAATTTTAGTTTTTCGGTTCGGTTCGGTTCGGGCGAAGAAAAAAACTGAAAAACCGAATAACCGAATTATATATATATTCTATTAATTTAATATATTATATATAATATATAGTATATTCTTTTAATAAATTCTACTATATTATATATATTATATGTATTATTAATTTTATATTATATATAAATATTCTATTAGTATATATAAAATAAAATAAATTAAACACACATATATATATTAATATTATATTTATTTTTTCGGGTTTTTCAGATTTTTCGGTTTTGTTCGGGTTTTTTGGTTTTTTAAGTACGGTTTTCGGTTTTTCGGTTTCGGTTTTTCGGGTTCGGTTCAATTTGGATTTTGAACTAAATTCGATTTTTCGGTTTTGGTTCGGTTTTGACAAAAAATCGAACCGAAACCCGAATGCACACCCCTAGTATCAACCAGTGGAATCTCCTAACTCATAGAAAGGTTGTTAATATTAACACACAAAAATCTAAATATCACTCATTCTATTCTAAGTTAGTTAAGTCGTATTTCATTTTGAGTTATCCAATGTTATTTAAGGCATTTGTCTTTAGAACGTCATCAACAACACAGGATACTGGTGCCACATCATCATTCTCTTATTTTTCCGTGCCATACCACAATTCTCACAACCCAACACCTCACTCCACATCACAAACATTAATAGGTCACAAATCATTGACATAGGCTTGTTTTACAAAGAATATGCTCGTGAAGCTTATTTTGACACTCGGGGTCTCAAATTATTGACTACGTTAATAGGCTTATTGACATCGTTGCTAGTATCAATTGACATTATATAGTAGTGTATCAGTTGACGTCAACCTAATTATCACTTAACTAATTAATCTGCCAACTACACCTTAAATCCATCCTATTAGATTACTAAGTACATGGTGATGATATTACCTCATCTGTATAAGTGCGAATATTTTTCACACCTTATTAGACCTTTTAAAGGGATGATTGACTCATTATAATAGTAATAGTATGACGGTATTGCCATATACTGTACCAAAATATGGTATGTCGTAATATTTCGGTACGATATACTGAGAAGGCGGTACGATAACAGTATTGAAATTTATCACACCTAATATTCCCAATATCGAATTTATGTATACCAAAACTTTTAAAGGCCAAAATTGGTTCCGAACATATGCCCATTTTACGATTTTGACCATAAACTTTATCTTTTGAATTTTTGCATCCTAAACATTTCAAATCGGATCACAATTGGTCATGGACTAACTGTTTCATTAGTTTTTAACAGACAACGGGTTTAATCCTGATTTTGACCAAATTAGACTGTTAACTATGATTTTTGCCTCCTAATTTTGGCATATGTTCAGGACCAATTTTAGTATTTATTCTAAAATAAATGTATGACTTTTAATCATATCGAATTTTCTGTTCAATATTAGAAATTACAGTTTTGGTACAGTATACCCACCCATGCTCGAGAATCAGGTTCTACAGAACAAAATTCAGTATTTCAAACATATTGTATGCGGCCTGTCCAACTCGTCACAAGCCCTCCCCTCCTCAGCCAATCACAATTAGTCGTAAAGACCACTCGCCATTTTGTGAGTGGGCTTCTAGTGCCAATTAAAATAATTATATAGAGGGAGAATTTTAATTATAAAAATTTGATTTTCATTTTAAAATTTAAATAAAACTATATTCCCACAATGATCCAATACTTAAAAAGTAAGATGCGCAAATTTATGCATTGCTTGGGGGAGCCTTTTATAAGTAAGTTTTCAACTTCAATCTTACTTGTGAGTTCGATATGAGATAGTTGGTTTTACAATTAAAAGGAATTTTTTTTCTTTATACATTTAAAATAGTTTGGTAGCTATTAATAGTTACCGTGATGGACGCCCTGAACCTTATAAAGATCCATATCGGTTTCGTGACTATCATGTAGGTGTGTTAATTATAATTATCTCTAGTGGTACACTAAAACCTAAAATGAAAACCTAAAATGGAATGAATAATTAGCTCTAATGGTATTTCAAAACTAATCATTTTTTTAGTAAAGATATTTGCATTAAAATAATATCAAAACTTTTAAAATTTTATGAGTAAGAAATGAATAATATAGAGAATAATCTTTTAGGTTTGAATTTAGAATAAATAACTGAAGTTAAATCCTATTTAATAGAATATTTTATACTAAAATAAATTTAAATTTAATATAAATAATTGGAGATGTTTAAGATATAAATTAAAGTGGAAAAGATGAAAAAGAAAGATTAAGAGCAATGGGGCGCCCGATGCGTGCCATCGTCCTCGGGCGCGCCCGATGGCTCCATTGTGGGTGCCCGCCCTACGCCCACGCCCTAAGCTTCGGGCGCGGAAGAAGCGCGGACGATGACCTATCGTCCGCGCCATCGGGCACCATTGTGGGCTCCGTGGATGATAGCCGCGGACGATGGCACGCGTTTTTGATTTTTTTAAAATGCTAAATTCAAAAAATTTGAATAAATACCCCCTACCCCGGCTTCATTTGTATCATTTCATTTCACGATTCCACTCTCAAAACTCACATTTACTACGAAATAGATTCAAGTCCCGATGTTTAGTGGTGATGCGCGTTGGTCGGGTACAGAACCCGACGAATATCGACCGTTCGACGCCAACACGCAGTACGATCCCAAATTCAGTACGGATTCGTATGGTTTGTCTGACATGGAGCCGTCTCCAAACCGATCCGCCGCCCCCTCCCGTCGCGCCGCCGCCGCCACCCCATCCGCCGCTGCCGCTCCCGCCAAAAAGAAGCGGATCCAGCACCGCGCGAACAAGTTGCCACCTCCGGCAATGAATGAAGAGTACGCCCCCCGCCGTACGAACTACCAGCCGGATGATCCCTCGTCTTGGCGAGGTGTTGGGTGGATATATCGGAGGACCCGATATTCTCCAACAACCAGAAGCAGCTCGCGTACTGGGAGCGCATCGCAGAGAGCTACAATGAGGCGAAGCCGCCGAGCGCGTACAAGCACCAACGGGAGTAGCTCCGCAAGCACTGGGATCAGGTGAAGAAGCAAGTCAACCTGTTCGCGTCGGAGTACGAGAAGTGCGCGAGGGAGCAGGGGAACGGCGAGAGCTTGAGCGACATGCGTGATAGAGCGTTGTTGTCGTACCAGTCCCTGTACGGCGACTTCAAGCATTTGGGCATGTGGGCGCTCTTGAGGGATAAACAGAAGTTCCAAGGCGGGATTATGCACACCGATGCGACAAAGAGGACGAAGACCACCGCCGCTGGTGGTTACACGAGCAGCAAAAGTAGAACTCGTCCGGTGGGCCTCAACCGGACGTACACGGAGGATGAGAGTTTCGTCACACCGATGTCCTCCCGGCGTCCATAGGCGTCAAGGCTGCGAAGAACAAGGGGAAGGCGACGACGACATCATTCTCGACCGCTGCCACCCCATCGCCGCTCCCGGTCCCGACCCCGAGCCCGACGGCCGCCGCGTATGTGGGGTTTGCAAGAGCCTCGATGGCGCGGACGTTGTTGCAGACGCACAAGGCCCTCGAGAAGTGTACGGACCCCGCCAAAGCCGAATACCTCCAGGGGTTGATCGATGAGCTACGCCGGGAGTTGGGAATTGCGTAGATTAGCCAACTTGAATCGTGTAACTTTTGTTAATCAATGCAGTCTTCGCCGGTTTTAAGCCACTCGTTGTGTTTTTTAATTAGTTTGCATTAAATATTTGAAAATATTTAAATTAATTAACTAAATAATAGTAAAACATATAGGGTGCACCTTAGGGCGTCCCTTAAGGCGCCCCACTGCGGGTGGGAGGGTAGGAGGATAAAAATGATGACGTGGCGGTGCATAGGGCGCGCCTTAGGGCGCCTCATTGCTAATGCTCTTAAAGATTTTTTTTTGGCGTCCTAAATTGTTGTTGTTATTTTTTAAAACTTTTCAACACATATAATTGTTTCTCAATTTTTATGTCCTCACTAAACTTTTTGTAGTGAAAGCAAGTAAGCCACAAAATGGTGTCATAACATTGTTAACCTTACTCGATCGTGTGTCATTATGAGAAATGATGTTAGAGCATCTACATCCGTGCTCTTGCCAGCAAGCACGGATGTGGGTCCGGCTCCACTTTTTCTGCCTGCTCTTAGGCAAGAGCACAATACCTACATCCGTGCTCTTCCGCAAGGACGAGCACAAGAGTCCCACCATTCTATTATTCAATTTAAATAAAAACGTTTCCAAAAAATTAAAATTTATTAAAAATACCCGGAATAATATTACAAACTACAGTAAAACTAAAAATTACATAATTAAATTCCTAAAATATAAAAATTACATAATTAAAATCCTAAAAAATAAAAATTACATAATTAAAATCCTAAAAAATGAAAATTACATAATTAAACTACTAAAAAAATAAATATTACACAATTTAAGCGTAAAAAGTTACATCCAGGGAAGACTAGTCATCATCTGGCAATACCCCCAACGTTCTTTGGAGACCCCGTATCATCGCCACATGCGATCGAAGTTGCTCGGGGGTCATATTTGACCTATCGGCCAAATTGAGTTGGGCTAAAACCCCCCACAACGACTTGGTGGGGGGTTAAGTTGGCACATAGGGAGCTGGAGCGGGTTCGGGATCGGGGGCGGATGGAGTCGCGGCGCGACGACGGTTGGCCGTCGCCTTCTTCCTTCCTTGCGGTCGGCGTTGGGAACCGCTCGGGCCGGCGTCGGGGCTACTCAAGTTAGCTCCGACAAGTTGGCTAGCCACGTCTTCAGAGCCGGCGTCGGATAGGGATACCGACCTTGACCGTTTGGACGACCGGTTAGAGGAGGATATTACGCCTCCCCTATACTTCGGATGCGACCGCGTCTCCTGCCAAATGTTGAGGTACTTGAACATGCTTGTAGTTCATGGATTGGTAGGTCGACAAGGCGGAACTGATGATGTCGACCTCGCTCCAGCAGCTCCCCGCCGACCGCTCTTCTTGGAGGTCATACCCCTGGAACTTTTGGATTTCTTCGTTGGCTCTGTATATGGCGTTGCGCACCATACTCTCGTTGCGCTCGATTGTTCCAGCCGGCCGGTTTTCATTGTACCGGCGACAGATGCGCCACTGAAAGTGATTGGAACCGTGTGTGCTTTTGTGCTAGGCCAGGCTTCTCAAACCAGAGAATCCGCTAGATCACGAGGTCTAGGAACTCTGAGGATCTCAAAAGTTTCAGACGTCGTACACACAAATTCCGCATTCAAAACCCTCAACCCGCTATACTATGAATTAGTACAGGGAAGCAGGGATCGATCCCACGAAGATAGACGCGTAGGAAGGCATTCAGAAGAATCTAGGAAGGTAAATGGCTGTTGTCACGCAAATTTTGGGTTGAGGTAAACTATTACTAGACTCGGGAATTAAATCTAACACTAGACCTAGGAAACTGTAAACATCATGCAGGCTTGGAACATATTCTTAACTCCAATCTCTCGAACAAATTTCCTTGACCTAGTAAACAACTACCTAAATTAGCTAGACAGAAAGAACGCAAGCAGTGGGGACCATCTCCCTAAAACAGTAAGGTACGGAAGAAAAGCTGCAAATAACAAACTATGAATTTAACTAACAACAAGCTGCATCTCGTTACCTGATTTAAACGCGGACATGGAGAGAACAGAGTAAATAACTAGATTCAAACATGACATACAAATTCAGACGTCAGAAACTGACGATTAACCGGAAACCAACAGATCTACTTCTACTAGACGAAGTGAGCAGAAAACAGAAATGAAACATCAAACTCATGCACAATCAGACAACTCTGTTTCAGATCCACACGTCGGACGCTTAATCCACTCCGGATCCAAGCAATACGAACCCAATTACAACCAAAATTAACTCCATAGACTCCGATTCAACAAATCTGCTCCGATCAACGATAATCCATTCACGATTCTACTCTAATTCAACAGATCAAGTGCGAAAAGCATCCATTCAAGTAAATAACTATAAACTCAGAAACGAACATCGTCCATACTCGAAAGCAACATCATCATAACGGAAAATGGAAATTGCGTAGATAAGATCAACGAAAATACGACACTCAACACAGCCGAGCTTTGAACAGCGAAGCTCGGTAAAATTCGCAGCAACAAACGAAATAAAAGCAGTAAATTGTATCTTCGCCCTTGGTGAGGACGGTGTTATACAACAACCAAACTGAAAGTGAGCCCCACAACCCCTCAAATTTCGAGACCCAAGTGGGTAGGAATGTTTGCGAGTGAACCGAGAGCCAAAATAAAAGTGCCAAAAAAGTCAAGTCCCCGAGTCTTTCATGCTCTCTCCTTTATATAGATGCGGAGGTGATCATTCTAGAAGCCTTCGCAGAAATCTCTATTCTACCCTTCAGCTTTAGCGATCTCCTTCGTCTGGTCATTTTTCTTCAAATTGTTCACTTTATCGCCAAATTTCCCTCGCCAGACAATTGTCTTTCTTTCTTCCTTGGCCTGGCGGATTCTACTACACACCTGGCTTAAAAAGATGTGTTAGACCCCGTAAATGCATGAAATTAATCCCCTGACCAATGCATGAAATTAGCCTTATCAAACTGCTCGCACTTAAACCATGCTTGTCCTCAAGCATGAAAGATAAGAAAAAGAAATAAGGTGAATTTCAATGCACGGTTATCCTATGACCGACTCTGGACACAAACAAGACACAAAATCCTAGACCTAGACATACTACAGACTTACAAAAAGAAAAAAAACACTTAAAGAAAAAAAACACAAAGGCATGAACTAGTTGCAACTTTTGGGCAGCCGTCCCCACAAGCTTAAGGTCTATCCGATTCGTCTACAGTCTCCAAATCCTCCCCTTCCCTTCTTCTACCTAATCGGTCTGTCAGTTCGTTAAGATAGCCTATTGACTTCCCAATTGTTGGATTCACTCGATCTCTCATTCCTCACCAAGGATGTTAGGATCGATTCACTCTTAAGTCAATGACATACCACCGATGCTTCGGGTTATGAGAGTTTCTCCTTCCTACAGTCCCCTTTTCCTTTTAATTCCTGGGTCTGGTTACTATTGTTTCCTGCCCTTAGATCTCTTTTTTCCTTCCTATTCCCCTTTTATATATATATTTTTTTATTCCCCCTAGACTTCGTCCAGCTTATACCTCCGATTTTTTTATTTTATTTCTCCTCTGAACTTCGTCCAGCTTATACCTCCAAAAACCCTATCTCTTTTTCTCCTTCAGACTCTTCTCCCTATGCAATCAGTGGAAGACTCTTCTCCCGATGCAGACGGGGCTAACAGGGGCTTGGAAACTGGTGGGGGTTGCTGGAGGGATGAGCTTCCCTGCCCTAGCTGCATGGACACGTTGTTGGGTCCAGAGGAAAATTTCTTCTGGGGCTCGGGAAACTTCTCCTTCAGCCACTTGGCCATCATCATCATCATCATCTTTACGGCCTCCGCCATACGATCATTATGCGCGGACGACCTCACCACCAGCTCAGTAATATTTCCCCTGAGGACTTTTATCTCGTCCCGGACTCCGCCGAGTTCTTTCCTCATCTCGCCCATCTCCTTCCGGACTTCACTGAGCTCCTTCTACATCATGCCCATTCCCTTCTTCATCTCTTCATACTCCTCACAGGTCACTGTCTCAACACCATCTTGTTCCGGCTTCACTTGGGGTTCCATCCTACCCACCTCATAAAAACACACATCCTTCCCATGCATGTAGAGCAGGCCCTTGTTGAAGAAATAATCAACGCTGAATATTTCTGGCTGCTCACACATGACTACCTCGAACGTGGATTTGGCTATCTTCATTATCGTGTTGCGCTGGAGGTAAGCTCCGAGAAGGTGACATGTATACATGTGGCGGGAGGGATTGGCGGCCATTTGATGACAAGCCTGAGCCAGCCAATACCCCAAGTGTACATTTACTTCTTTCGCCATGCACCATGTAAAATAGAGGTCGGCAGTTGTCAAGGCAGAATTGGAAGTCCCCATTAGGTTGTAGCTTATAAACGTCTGGGCAAATCGCAGGATGCGGTTTTCAATATGGAAGCTCTTTGAATAGATGGTCTTGAATTGCCCCACCTTAGGATGGGTGACAAACTCCCATACAGACTGTGGCTTAAACCCGGGGGTGAACTTCGGAGCTCCAACTACTGGCTCGTTCCAAATTCCCTCATCATCCCCTGCGCGAGTGAACAGCCCCATCCGTAGGGACCACTCCCTGATACTCATCTCGTGCTCCTCAGTAAACAACCAGAAGGTGATCGAGTCCGCGTCAAGATCGATGGTGGGTTTCAGCCTAAATGTCGAGAAGAACTTCCGTGCTAACATCGTTGGCACTTCTGCGGTGCTATGTTTCAAGAGCCAATCAAACCCAATGGCACCTATGTATAGGCGGAACTCCTCATCTGAGTCAATCTCCCTCAACTCCTCCGGATCGTATTGTTTCCCTGACTTCGCCAACTTACCACTACCGCTTATCTCCTTGTATGTTGTTGCCCCTTTTGAATCCTCAAACTTCCCCATTGCTTCGAGCAGCCCTTTTGTCAACCAGACCTCTGTTGGCTCGAAGTTCAACTCTTCCTCTTGCTCATCCATCGATTCATCCTCAGACTTACTAGCCGGGTCAAGGCCGACTTGTGCCTTAGCGAAAGGAACTTTTGTTGGGGCAGGAAGTGGGGTTTCACCAGATTTGTCTGTTGCTGTCTTCCTGGACTTCTTGATCTCGGAGCGAGCCGCATTCTTTCCTTTCCTCTTGCGTTCCGCCGCCAGGCGGCGCTCTTCTGCTTTGTCCTCCTCCCTGCTACACCCAGGGACTTCCTCCGCTAGTTCGCCCTCTGTTCCCGGGGCTAGGCACTCCTCCTCTGTGGGCAGGGTGAGATCCTTGATCTCACCCCTCGAACTCCTTCTGGCGCTAAGTCTGGCCTCCCTTTTATCCACAGATCTACCATCAATTTTAGCCCACTTTCCTCGGGCACCAATACGTCATCAAGAACAGGGGTCTCTACCTCCTCAGACAAACTAGGGGTTCCCCCCTCAATGTCAACATCAAGGGCTTCACTGCCAACAAACTTTTCCGGGGTTTCCCCCTCAGCAACACCTTTTTCAGAAACAGGGGTTTCCCTCTCAACAACCACATCATCACAAACTAGGGTTTCCCCCTCAACAACCTGTGTCGTACTCTGGTCACCAACCGCCATGCGCACGAGTTCCACGGCCAGACCACCCTCATCTTCTTGTTCATCACCTACCGCTGCGTTTCTCTCCGGTGCGCTGGTAGTAGGTTTGGCTTCTGCATGTAAAATCGAGTGTTGGGCCATCGAATCTTCCGGAATCATCGGCGGTGGTGGTGTTGCGGTCGTTGCGGTGGAAGGTTTGGCCTGTTCCATCATCGCCGAGAAAAGGGCGAAGGCCTTCATCCCCTCCTCTGCACTTCCAAACTTCTTTGTCAGATCCGCCATGAACTCCACTGCGCTGGAATCGGCGGATGTGGTGGGGTTCCCTGCTTTCAGTGTGTTCTCCATGGTCTGTATCTGCAAATTTCACAAGAACTTGGGGAAATTTTCGATAAGGGTTAGATAATTGTGGGTATTGTGAGAGAAAAGATTTGGGGGAGATTTTAGAGTTAGAGAGAGAATTCGGTTTTTTTTTAGAGTTTGGAAAATAAAGAGAATAAGGAGGGAAATAGGTATTTTAGATGAGGATGGGAACGGTTGCAGCAGGTTGCAGGCGTGATGTAAGCAACCGTACGCCTTCCCATAAAGTGAAAATTTGAAATTTGAAACTTTTACTTTCCTCCCAAATTCTGGTCCGAAACACTCTCCACCCCCATGTAAATGTTATTCTCCGCAATACCACACTTAGGAAAAACAATCAAATGAAACGCCAGACTCCCAGGTCAAGGATTCATTATGAGATAAAACAATTTCCCTGAAAAGTTTGGTGTTTCGAAAATATTTTTGGAAATTAGATTTTTTCTTTGTATGGTAATTTTTACTTTTTGAAAAACTATTAAACTATTTATACTTTCAATTGAGTACTCTCGAGATCCCCTGGTTCAGTGTATAGATTGAAAATGTATTCCCATTTACCTGACCCAGGAATTCATCGAGAGCACTTACTCACCAGACCGATTAGGTGATAATATAGAGTGCGCGTAGTGGCACTTCCTCCACCACACACAACTTAAAATTATCCCTAAAAACCTTCACTCGATGACCATTAACAAGGAAAGGAGTAGAGTTTGAGGCACTGCCCTGGATTTCCACAACCCCATTTGCTCGAAGGCCAACAATAGTGTATGGCCTGATCCACTTGGACTTCAGCTTTCCAGGCATCAGCTTGAGCCTGGATTGGAAAATGAGGACCTTCTGACCTACTTGGAGTTCCTTGACCATGAGGTTTTTGTCATGCCAGAGCCTCGTCTTCTCTTTGTACCACATTGCGGATTCATACGACTACAGCCTCAACTCTTCCAGCTCTTGAAGTTGCAACTTCCTCTCTTCCTCAGAAGCCTGGGATCTCATATTAATCTCCTTCACCGCCCAATATGCCTTGTGATCCACTCCTACGGGCAGACGGCACATCTTGCCAAACACCAACCTGTAGGGCGACATTCCAAGAGGCGTTTTGTATGCTGTCCTGTAGGCCCACAATGCATCACCAAGCCTCTTACTACAATCCTTCCGTGACGGATTCACCGTCTTCTCCAATATTGCCTTGATCTCCCTGTTTGAGATCTCCGCCGGTCCATTAGACTGAGGATGATACGGGGTAGAAAGCCTGTGGTGGACCCTGTATTTCCTCATCAGAGCTTCTATGGTTCGGTTACGGAAATGTGTCCCTTGGTCAGATATAATAGCTCGGGGCACACCATACCTGTTGAAAATGTTAGCTCTAAGAAACTTAGCCACCTCTTTGGCTTCACAAGACGTGATAGCCTTGGCTTCTGTCCACTTTGAAACATAATCTACAGCCACAAGGATGTATATATTCCCGTATGAAGATGGAAATGGACCCATGAAATCCACCCCCCAGGATTTGAAGATTTCACAAACGATCACTGGGACTTGCGGCATCTCATTTCTCCTTGAAATTCCTCCAGTTTGCTGGCATCTCTCGCAGTTTTGACAGAATTCAAAAGAATCCTTGTGTAATGTAGGCCAATAAAATCCACTGTCTAGGACTTTCCTCGCAGTTTTCCTTGGTCCAAAATGACCTCCACATGCCAACTCATGGCAATGATTAAGAACATCCCTCTGCTCCCACTCGAGAATACATCTCCTGATTACCTGGTAAGCTCCCATCCTCCATAAGTAAGGATCATCCCAGAAATAATACTTAGCCTCGCTTTTAATATTCATCTTCTGGGCCCGAGAAATTTCTTGTGAACTGGGCACCTCTCCTGTGACCAAGTAATTTGCTAGGTCTGCGAACCATGGTTCAGCGTTCAGCTGACACTTCCCTTTATCAGCATCTCCTGGACCTGTTATCGCCATTATCACTTCCCAACTGATAGGTCAAGGAGATTTTCCTACGTAGTACAGATGTTCCTCCGGGAATGCGTCAGGTATGGCTTCCTCCGTTTCTCCCTGGAAAATCCGACTCAGATGGTCAGCCACTTTATTCTCTGTCCCCTTCTTGTCTCTCACTTCCCAATCAAATTCTTGCAAAAGTAACACCCACCGGATTAACCGTGGCTTCGATTCTTTCTTCGCCAGTAAGTACTTGATAGCCGCGTGGTAGGTAAAAACTATTACTTTCGACCCCAGTAAGTATGGGCAAAATTTCTCAAATGAATATACGACTGCCAGCATTTCCTTTTCCGTTGTGTCATAGTTTTTCTGGGCCTGGTTGAGTGTCTTCGAAGCATAGAAGATCACGTAACTTTTTCCATCGACCCTTTGACCTAGTACTGCCCCCATTGCGAAGTCGCTTGCATCACACATTATTTCAAACGGCAGACTCCAGTCGGGAGCTCTGATGATAGGGGCAGATACTAATTTATCTTTCAATAATTGAAAAGTCCGCTTACACTCTTCGTCGAAGACGAAATCAACATCATTATGCAACAGATGGGTGAGCGACTGGGCAATCTTCGCGAAATCCTTTATGAATCTTCTATAAAAACCTGCATGCCCTAGGAATCCCCTGACTTCTTTCTGATTCGTAGGGTAAGGCAGTTTCGAAATCACATCGACCTTTGCTTGGTCCACCTATATACCCTTCTCCGAGACTACATGCCCCAAGACGATTCCCTCGGGTACCATGAAGTGACATTTTTCGAAGTTAAGGACCAAATTCTTGTCCTGTCATCTCCTCAATACTACGTCCAGGCTAGCTAAACAGGAATCGAAAGAGTTCCCATATACGGTGAAATCATCCATGAAAATCTCGATACAATCCTCCAGTAGATCCGAGAAGATACTCATCATGCAGCGTTGAAAAGTGCCTGGCGCATTGCACAACCTAAACGGCATCCTTCAATAAGCATACGTGCCAAAGGGGCATGTAAACGTAGTTTTCTCTTGATCTTCGGGATCTACATAGATCTGGAAGTACCCACTGTATCCGTCAAGGAAACAAAAATATTACTTTCCAGCCAGCCTCTCTAGCATCTGATCAATGAAGGGTAATGGGAAATGATCCTTCCTGGTTACTTCATTCAGTTTTCTATAATCGATGCACATCCTCCACCCAGTGACAAGTCGAGTGGGCACCAATTCATTCTTCTCATTCTTAACTACCTGAATTCCTGACTTTTTAGGTACCATGTGAACCGGACTGACCCATTCACTGTCTGGTATGGAGTAAATGATGCATAGGGAAAGCAGCTTCAAAACTTCCTTCAGAACTTCCCCCCTTATGTTTGGATTCAGCTTACGTTGCGGGTCCCTACAGGCCTTAGCTCCTTCTTTCAACCTGATGTGATGCATGCAAAGATCCGGACTGATCCCTACTAGGTCTGAGAGAGTCCATCCTATTGCCTTCTTGTTCCTTCTGATTACCTCCAGTAACTCCCTTTCCTATTCCTCGGTCAAGTTGCTGTTGATGATTACTGGAAACGTCTCATTTTCTTCCAGATAGGCATACTTGAGCCCTGGCGGAAGCGTTTTCAATTCCTTCTTTGGGGCACTTGTTTCCTGGGGCAAGGGATTTTTTCCGTCACATCTGTTATCATTCCCTTCCCAGATCTGGAAGAACTTTCCACATTAGCCACATGGGCTGATTCCCTTGACCTGGCTGACTCTGGATTTTTACAAAACTTCGAAATAGCTTCGGCTAGCTCCTCATCCGTTAATTCCTTCGTGTGCATTGCCTCATACCAACCAGCTACCTCTCTGTCAATAGAGTGACTTAACCCCGAATTTTCAATCTGCTCCTGCATCAACTCGGTCTCAAGATTTCCTGGACCAGGGGGTTAATAACATCGATAGCATGCAAATTTTCTACATCTAATGGTTTCTTCATTGCTTCATCTATGCTAAAAGTATATTTCTCCCCATTATAGTCCAGACATATTGTTCCATCAAAGACATCGATAATGGTCTTAGTGGTACGCAGAAAAGGTCATCCTAAAAGCACCCCGCTCGACTCGGTAGATTCATTATCACTCATTTTAATAACATGGAAATCGGCCGGATACAGAAAATCATGCACTTTGACTATAACATTTTCCAAAACTCCCTCTGGACATATGCACGACCTATCCGCCAATTGGATCACCACTTTTGTATCCACCATTCCTACTCCTACCAGCTTTTTATATATGGAAAGCGGTAAAACATTTATCGATGCCCTTAAATCACACATGGCATGCTCAATTCTGACATCACCAATGGAAATGGGTAAGGTGAACATACCCGGGTCAGTGCGTTTCGAAGGCATCCTGCATTTCTGAATCACTGCTGACACGTTCTCTCCAAACAGGATCTTCCCACTGGGTCTTGTCTTTCCAGCTATGAACTCCTTGATGAATTTGCTGAAAACCGGCAATTTCAAAGCTTGTAAGAATGGCAGGTTTATCTCCAACATTCCAAAGATATCCATGAAATCCACTGGTTCATCCTTCTTCTTCTTAGCCTCTCTTCGGTGCGGAAATGGTTTCAATTGTTTCCCTGAACTTGTAGATCCTTCAGCTGGAAGCTCGCTTATTTCCCCCCTTGCTAATTCATTCTCTGCTTCCGGCTCTGGGTCTAGGAAAAATGGTTCAGCTTCACTAGGTAGCGGTTTCTCCAGATCACCTTCCCGAAGGTCATCTCCTCTTATGGTACTCCCTACTTTCGAATTCCCAGATTCAGGAACTGAGTTCTTCCCTTTCTTTCCTTATGTGGGAGGTGTCTCTCCATTCTTCCTCATCACTGGACCGTCATAACCTCGCCCAGATCTTAAAGTGATTTGACTGATGTTAGCTATG
Source organism: Salvia splendens (assembly GCF_004379255.2). Taxonomy (NCBI): domain Eukaryota; kingdom Viridiplantae; phylum Streptophyta; class Magnoliopsida; order Lamiales; family Lamiaceae; genus Salvia; species Salvia splendens. The sequence continues at coordinate 22,011,976 of NC_056035.1, forward strand.
TCCGGTGGCTTACTGAGGCGGGAATCTTTCTTTCATTCCCTCGCATCTCGCTCAAGAAAGTCGCGATCTAGGACAATTGCTTGGCCAACATGTCCATTGCTGCCTTCTGTTCCAATTGAGCGTCTTGAAGCTTGTGCACCACGTCATTGTTAGATTGCAAATTGTTCTGCATATGTTGTTGCGAACTGACTAGATCATGCACCATATCATCAATATTCCTTGGTGGTTTAGAAGTGGGTTGGTTGGGGTTTGATCCCGAGCTCTGGTTAGGTCCACTTCCTTGGTTCTGGCGAAAGTTTCCCTGACCTCCTGAACTGTTGTTGTACTGATTTCCTGGCCCTTGGTTCCCCTAGTAGGTGGCTTGGGAATTCTGATAATTTCCGGGGTAGCTCCTTTGGTGTGGCGGTACATAAGAGTTCCCCTGGTGATTTTGATTCATGTTTATGGTTCATGTTGCTCCAGTTGTTCTGCCCCTCCTGATTTCTTCCAGACCAGTTAGTCTGTCTTTCTGATTGATGTGTCAACTGAGTGTTCTGTTGTGGGGGTGGCTGATTCGGATCGTTGTCAGACCATCTAAAATTGGGATGGTTTCTCCATGGTGCATCCTTCTGTCTCCCTGGATTCCAACTTCCATCTGGGTTTCAACTCCCCATCGCATTAACTTGGGCCTGGTAATCTCCCTCTTGAGGACCATAATATTGTTGGTGTGAAATTTCTCCTGGACCTGGAGGCTTTTCTTTTTCTTGCGAGGCTGGCGGATTAGTCTTCTCGATTGCATTCAAGAGTGCTTTCTCAAGCCTATCTATTCTTTCCTCGACTCTTCCGTCATCTTGCTCCCTCAGCGCATTTGCTGAACCTCTCCTCATAATATTCCTCAGGATGTCGTACGCCTTTTTGGCCTCTATCAACTTTCCCAAGATTTCTCTCGCTTCACTTCCCTTTTTCTTCGTAAAATTTCCCCGCTCGAGGAATTCATCAGATCCTTTGACTCAGGGTTTGCTCCTTCATAGAACAGATAATAAATCTCAGCCTCGATCATTCTATGATTCGGGCAGGCATCTAACAATCCTTTAAACCGCGACCAATACTAACTAAGAGACTCATCATACTCCTGCTTACACTCCACGTTTTCCTTCTTGAGAGCGTTGGTCTTGTTTGAAGGGAAAAAGTAATCCAGAAACTCTAACTTGAAATCCCTCCATGTACGGATGGAATCCGGAGGTAGCCTTAGTATCTATGTGTTAGCCTCCCCCTTGAGGGCAAATGGAATTGCACGTAGGCGATAATCCTCCTCTGTTGTGTCGTTGGGCCTTTTCTGAATACTACACAGCTTGCTAAACTCATTTAAGAACTCGTATGGACACTCGTTCCTACGTCCAGAGAACGTCGGTAGAATGCCTAACACATTTGTTTTAATATCGATGGCCCTCTGACGCGGATTCATAACTATATCCTGGGCTGGCTCTCCATCTAAATGAGCAGTGAGCGAGCCGATCTCCGGATCTGGATCGGCTACGTGTGTCATGTCTTTGATCTCTGCCTCCTCTGTATCTGTTTCTGAAGACGACTTGGGATCCTCCTTTCCTGACGAGCTCCAATCCTCGTCACTTTCAGAACCAAACGGAAATGGATCTCCCGTAGATAATCCTGATCTGGTGGTGACAGTAGACGATGTGTCCCTGACCTGCCAAGTAAACTGATCGTTCTTCCACCCAGATAAGTTACCCCTGTGTCCAAACCGTGCGCCTCTGCTCATAAACTGAAAATAAAGGAAAAAGAAAAATCAAAACTATGTACGCCAAAAATCTTCTAAACACAATCACAAACTACGCCATCCATCCCCGGCAACAACGCCATTTGATAGTGATTGGAACCGCGTGTGCTTTTTGTGCTAGGTCGGGCTTCTCAAACCAGAAAATCCGCTAGATCACGAGGTCTAGGAACTCTGAGGATCTCAGAAGTCTCAGTCGTCGAACACACAAATTCCACATTCAAAACCCTCAACCCGCTATACTATGAATTAGTACAGGGAAGCAGGGATCGATCCCATGAAGATGGACGCGTAGGAAGGCATTCAGAAGACTCTGGAAAGGTAAATGGCTGCTACCACGCAAAATTGGGTTGAGGTAAACTATTAGGAATTAAATCTAACACTAGACCTAGGAAACTGTAAACATCATGCAGGCTTGGAACATATTCTTAACTCCAATCTCTCAAACTAATTTCCTTGACCTAGTAAACAACTACCTAAATTAGCTAGACAGAAAGAACGCAAGCAATGGGGCCCATCTCCCTAAAACAGCAAGGTACGGAAGAAAAGCTGCAAAAAACAAACTATGAATTTAACTAACAACAACCTGTATCTCGTTACCTGATTTAAACGCGGACATGGAGATAACAGAGTAAATAACTAGATTCAAACAGGACATACAAATTCGGACGTCGGAAACTGACGATTTACCGGAAACCAACAGATCTACTTCTACTAGACGAAGTGAGCAGGAAACAGAAATGAAACATCAAACTCATGCACAATCAGACAACTCTGCTTCAGATCCACACGTCGGACGCTTAATCCACTCCGGATCCAAGCAATCTGAACCCAATTACAACCAAAATTAACTCCATATACTCTGATTCAACAAATCTGCTCCGATCAACGATAAACCATTCACGATTCTACTACAATTCAATAGATCAAGTGCGAAAAGTATCCATTCAAGTAAATAACTATAAACTCATAAACGAACATCATCCATACTCGAAAGCAACATCATCATAACGGAAAATGGAAATTGCGTAGATAAGATCAACGAAAATACGACAGTCAACACAGTCGAGCTTCGAACAGCGAAGCTCGGTGAAATTCGCAGCAAGAAACGAAATAAAAGCAGTAAATTGTATCTTCGCCCTTCGTGAGGACGGTGTTATACAACAACCAAACTGCAAGTGATCCCCACAACCCCTCAAATTTCGAGACCCAAGTGGGTAGGAATGTTTGCGAGTGAACCGAGAGCCAAAATAAAAGTGCCAAAAAAGTCAGTCCCCCGAGTCTTGCATGCTCTCTCCTTTATATAGATGCGGAGGTGATCATTCTAGAAGCCTTCGCAGAAATCTCTATTCTGCCCTTCAGCTTTAGCGATCTCCTTCGTCTGGTCATTTTTCATCAAATTGTTCACTTTATCGCCAAATTTCCCTCGCCAAATTTCCACTCACCTGGCTTAAAAAGATGAGTCAGACCCCGTAAATGCATGAAATTAATCCCCTGACCAATGCATGAAATTAGCCTTATCAGCCACCAATAATGATGACCAGATTGGTTCATGCCAACCTCCGGATCTTCGGAGATTGACAAGAACGCTTTGAACAATTGCTCCATCTCCACCGGAGTGTACGGTATGCAGACACCGCGAGTAGGAGGAGTCGGAGTTTGGGAGGGGCCGCTCGACCTCGCTCTAGGCTCGGGTGTCCACCCGTATTGCCCTTTGGGGGCATCTTGGTCGTCGATCGGGTAAGGCCGGTAGCCACCCGGAACTTCCGAACCTTGGGTTTGAGAAGGGGCCGAATATTCCGTTTCCGGATTAGGAAATGGTTGTGAACCGAACCACTCGGGGTTTCGACCGTGGGAGCCGGGGGTGATCGTCATGGCCGGACATTGTTATGTTGTAGGAGTGGAAGAAAGATTGAGAATTGAGAATGGAAATGAGATAATGTAGATAAGAATTGCGTACTGTGGTGTGAATTTTTAGGTGTGAAAGTGGGGGTATTTATAGATGAAAATGTGTATATTTGGGGGAAAAATTGAAAAATAAATTAAAAGTGGGTAGAAAACGGATATAATTTTTTGGGAAGTGGGAAGAGCGCAAACGTACTCGCTGGCCAATCACCGCCTGCCACGTATGTTGCTGGCTGGCACGGACGTGCTCGATGCATCGAGCAGCGCCGTGCCAGCGGCAAGAGCGCAGCGGCGGACAACGGTGTCGCACCACTGACACGGACGGGAGCTGCAGCTCGCCGATGTGGATGCTCTTAGTATCTACCGTTGCTTCCGCCGTGCCGCTGACACGGACGGGAGCTACAGCTCGCCGATGTGGATGCTCTTAGTATCTACCGTTGCTAGATCAATTGTATATTGCCTGTAGACTGTACCTATAGCCTATAGATACCAGATTCATTCTTCATTCTCTAACATTTATCTATTTTCAATTGCCTAAACTCTACTATATTGGAGTAAATTTTTGCAATAATCTGAGCCAAGAGAATAGAGACCCCAAGTGGATCATCATAATCATGTGCATATGTTAGGTAATGGACCCTCATAAACAATTTTCATAAATAAGTTAGCACAATAGTCTTCTTTTAGTTAGCTTGTTATTGTCGTACTATCATGACACTACTATTTAGAATATTTTGAAATAATTTAGAATATAACTTAATATATGCAAGTAAGATATTATGCCATTTATGTGTTTTTAGAGATGATTCTTAGAGCACCCATAATGGGGCGCCTGATGGTACGCCCAATGCGTGTCATCGTCCTCGGGCGCGCTCGATGGCTCCATTGTGGGTGCCCGCCCGATGGCACGCCCTACGCCCACGCCCTAAGTGTCACGGCCGCCCTTACTAAGGATAGTGAAGACGGGGAAAACGTGACGAGGGGAGGGACTAAGGAGCGGGGAAGAAAATGGGGACGCAATGAAATACAACAATAAAGGATGAGATTGAATATGAAAACCCCATTAACTTCAAAAAGAAATATTTTGGTCTATCGAATAGTTAAACAACGGATTAATGTCTCAAGGTAAATAATGTCATAACGTAGTATGGGGAAAAATGAAAGACTTTATCAAGAACGATTCGAAACAAGGCAGCGGAAAAAATCAATATTAAAGGAGAGTCATAGGATGACGCCCATGTATGAAGACACGACGCATCCGGGAATTCCTAAAGCTCACTCAACATCCGCTGCAACATCCCGTTCAACCTGCACATAGGGAAAACATATGCAGGGCTGAGTACTTGTTGTACTCAATGGGTTCATGCCGAAAACATTTTATAACAGTTATGTCATCCATACCAGTGAACTCGAGTTTTACATGTAGTAATATCATCGAGAACACAAAAACATTTTCATAGTCTGGCTAGACAAAATAATCTCCCCACTTTCTCATCAATCAATCAATCATTCACATCCTCTTACCATAGTGCGACGAAGGTGTGGCCACACTATTCGCCCACGAGACCGGCCGACTTGCAAGGACGGCTCCCGATCCCACCTGTGTACACAGCCTGATAGGGTTTGCGGCCCTACTCAGACCTGAATTCGTTTATCATTGCCCTATAGCCTAATGGAGCGAACTCACAAACTAGGCATCAAGCACAATCTCAACATAGCTCTATAGCCTAACGGAGCAAGATCAAACGAACTAGGCATCAAGCACAATCTCAACATAGCCATATAGCCTAACGGAGCAAGCTCAAACGAACTAGGCATCAGGCAACAATCTCAACATCGAAACAATCATGGCATGACATAACACTTTAAACCACCCTTATAACACCACATCATATTTTCAGAAAATAAAAGATTTGTAAAAGAAAGCCCACCTCGATTGCTTACAAACACGGTTCACAACTTTATTGAAATCCATGCTCTTCGTACCCACGTACGCACAACAACCCTTATCAGCATCATAACCACATAATACAACACAATCAGCCTTCCATCAATACAATTTATCATGCATGTCATATCGTTCCTTTCATCGTTTTCTTAAATTACACATCCCAAACGTTCACCAACATAAGGAAACACCCCATATTATACCTCAACGTATAACACATAACCACGTCATAAGATACGTTCCTTAATCACGCATGTATCATTTATTCACTTAAAACTTGACAACAAGTATTATTTTAACATGACAGAAATCTAGCAGAACTGCGCGGTAGTTTTGTAAAAATCATTAAAAATCCATCCTCCGTTGGGGCTGAAATTTTACCACAATACAGTAGACACATCAAATAATATCCAATTAAAATTTCACATCAAAATCACATCTTTAGGTCGGTCAAATCAAAAAACGAAACTCACTGGACGAGAATACAATGTCTGACAGAACTGCGCAGATAACATTAAAAATTCTTTTAAAATTCATCTTTTGTCAAAAGAGTCTGAAATTTATACACAACACATAAGACATCTCAAATTTTCCTCAGTTAAAAATTCGTGCCAAAATAAGATCGTTTGGTTGGCCAAACACTCGTCAGAACCTACTGTCCGAACACCACAGTTTTCATGCTTCACACATTCGAATTAGGGTTTATCTAACATTCATCCAAACACATATATTCATGCTTCCAACAAATAATCATGCTTCAAAAAGATCTCACAATCATGTTCTCATATATTCACATAGCATTCACCAACAAATCATCCACAAGTTCATTCATCCACATCAATAAACGCATACACATATATTTTCTCATGTAAGCCTCAATCCTAACCGATTAACTTTGAGATCTATGATCTCTACACTCACTATATGCATGAGGGAATCAAGAACAAGGATTCAATGGAAAAGATGAGAAAGAGAATTCAAATATACCTTTTGTGTTCAAAAACAATCGGTATGAAACATAATTGATGCGATTCTTCGATGAATCTTGAATTTCTAACTCCAAATTAATGCAAGAACAAAGGATTGGTGAAGAATTGGTGGAGAAGGAGAGGAAGAGAGGAAAAAACGTGTGGGAGAGAGAAGAGGGAGAGAAAAAGGCGTTGAAATAATGGGGCTAGGGTTTGGGTTTCTCCCTTTTTATATTCTAGGATTAATTCCCCACTTAAATAAATAAAAATAAAAAAATTGTAGAGTGAAAATAGGGAAAAGGGACGTGTACTAGGGGAGTATTTTTAAAAATATATTTAAATCCTCAATTAAATAGGAATATGAAAAGACTCCCACAAAATAGGTAACAAATAAATTAATCCCACAAGTAATTGAAAGGCATATGGGCGAAAATTATGTAGAATAGCATAGGGATAATTTGGTTTGGATTTAATTTAGATAAATATCCCAAAGCAATTAATTAAATCCAAGAAAGAAAGTATTATTTCCAATGGAGGGCCGAAAATTCCAAATAATATGGCTAGAAATATATGCATGATCCCACTTAATTTAATTTCACATAATTAACTCAATCACATGGAAATTAAATTTCATAAAAGCATTTCCCATTCAACATCCACATTAATAAAATAAAATAAGTCACAAATTTTCGGGGTGTTACAAGCTTCGGGCGCGGAAGAAGCGCGGACCATGGCCTATCGTCCGCACCATCGGGCACCATTGTGGGCTCCGCGGACGATGGTCACGGACGATGACACGCGTTTTTTATTTATTTTTAATCCTAAATTCAAAAAATTTGTATAAATACCCCTTACCCCGACCTCATTTGTAACATTTCATTTCACAATTCCACTCTCGAAACTCACATTTACTATGAAATGGATTCAAGTCCCAATAGTCTGATGTTTAGTGGTGATGCGCACTGGCCGGGTACAGAACCCGACGAATATCGGCCGTTCGACGCCAACACGCAGTACGATCCTGAATTCAGTACGGATTCGTATGATTTGTCTGACATGGAGCCGTCTCCAAACCGACCCACCGCCCCTCCCGCCGCGCCGCCGCCGCTGCCGCCCCCGCCAAAAAAGAAGCGGATCCAGCACCGCGCGAACAAGTTGCCACCTCCGGCAATGAATGAAGAGTACGCCACCGGCCGTACGAACTACCAGCCGGATGAAACCCTCGTCTTGGCGAGGTGTTGGGTGGATATATCGGAGGACCCGATATTCGCCAACAACCAGAAGCAGCTCGCGTACTGGGAGCGCATCGCCGAGCGCTACAATGAGGCGAAGCCGCCGAGCGCGTACAAGCTCCGGGAGTTGGGAATTGCGTAGATTAGCCAACTTGAATCGTGTAACTTTTGTTAATCAATGCAGTCTTCGCCAGTTTTTAATTAGTTTGTATTATATATTTGAAAATATTTAAATTAATTAACAAAATAATAGTAAAACATATAGAGTGCGCCTTAGGGCGTCCTACTGCAGGTGGAAAAGTATGGGAATAAAAATGATGACATGGCGGTGTATAGGGTGCCCCATTGCTAATGCTCTAAACGTGTCAAGTTGAGCAATATAGAGTCCTGACCAAGTATGGATTACCTCGTCTCTCCACTAATAAATTTACGACAACTCCAAATAATCCACCAATCATTTAACCTCAATTATGATCACATGATCAAATGTGACAACTAGACAACCAGACATGTCACACTTACACATGCCACTCAAATTGACCATCACGTTCTACATCAACACAACGAGGTATTGGACGCTGATTTGACTACCATTTGTTGCATTGACGTAATTATATTTGCTTTTTAAATTTTCAAATCAAATTCAGTTGTAATCCTAAAAAATACTTCCTCCTCGCCGGAATTATTTTGTCATTTTGATATATTTTATAATAGTAGAGTCATTTTTCTTTTTAGTAAAAATCAATATATTTCATCTAACTTATTTTACTCGTTTATATTTTATTCTCTCTTCATCTCTACCTTTTTTCATTTCCTACTTTATTCTTTCTTAGTTTCTTTACTTAACTCACTTAACATATTTTTTCTTAAATCGCGTGCCGAAAAGAAACGTCTCCACTACTATGAAATGGAGAGAGTAGTAGAATATAAGAATATCTAAGTAATTTTCCATCCATCTCATAACAAATGACATGCTAGGAGAATAATACGAGACTTTATGAGATGTTTTTTGTGTTAGGTAGAGAGAAAAAACAATATATTTATATTAATGTGAGAGAAAAAAAATCCAAAAGAAAAATGTTATATCTTTTGTGAGACAAACTAAAAATGTCACATTATATTAATGTGAGAGAAAACTTTTTTCAAAATAAAAATGTCACATCTTTTATGAGACAAATTAAAAATGAAATTTGACATATATTGTGCTTCGAAGAATTATAAAATACTAAAAAATTTATATTAATCAAAATCAAAATAAAAATGAATCCGCAAAATATTACACCGACGCCTCTAAACAATTTTAATCAACCAATCCTTTCACCACAAAATAACAAATTAATTCAGGAATAATCAGTAAAGAAGAATGCAGAAGTGAGTGACTTTCCAATATCTACAAAAGCCAAAAAAAAGGCATCAAACAATGTAAACTCTAACACCAAACAACAAAAACACAGTCAACAAAAAAAAAACTGCTTACAACATCACAAAAAAAAACAAAAATGATCAACAACACAATCTATCTACACCAACAAAATCAAACAAAAAAAAATAAAATCAAAGAACATCATCATAATACATAGCTAACACTAACGGCCATCGACCGAAGTGAAGGAGTCCGCGAACCCGGCAGGCCGCGTCGGGATGCTGCCATTGCTATCCTCAAAGTCCATACGGCTCACGTCCGTCCCTTCCGCCTCCTGCCACCCCTTCACCATCTGGTTAAGCGGGAGGCTGTAGTCGATCCCGCAATACTCCTCATCCTCGTCCTTCAGCGGCTTCCACTTCTCCACGAGGGAAGCCAGCACGTTCACAACGTGCCCCATATCAGGCCGCTGCCCTGGCTCCCTGGCCGTGCAGTGCCCAGCCAGCTCAGCAACGATGCTGATGCTATCCGAGACGTCCTCTTTTCTTTCCAGCGCTGGGTCCACCGCGCCCATCACCTTCTCCTTGCTCGACTTTATCTGCCAGAACCACGCGACCAAGTAGTGGCTCTCCTCAGGCCTGTCCTCGTCCAGCGCCATCATTCCCGTCAGCAGCTCCATTAGGACAACGCCAAAGCTGAACACGTCCGCCTTGGTCGTGATCTTGCCAGTAACTGCACAAGCAGACATCAAATTAATTGAGTCGTATCGAATTAAGCGCGAGAAACAATCATTCAAGAAATGCTAATTACCAGCATACTCGGGGGCAAGGTATCCAAAAGTCCCAGCAAGGCGTGTGACGACAGACCTCTCCCCATCCCCATCCGGGGCCAGCTTCACGAGGCCGAAATCCGAGACCTTTGCGCGGAAATCATCACCGAGCAAGATGTTGGAAGGCTTAAGGTCTCTGTGAATGAAGCTTTGATGAGCAAGATTGTGAAGGTATTCCAAGCCTCTAGCAACATCAAGGGCAATATTCAGCCTCCTTTTCCAAGAAAGAGGTTCCAAATTCAATTTCTTCCAATGGAAAAGATGGCTACTCAGAGCCCCCTCAGACATATACTCATAAACCAGAATCCTCTCATTCCCTTCTACAGAGAATCCCAGCAGAGAGACCAAATGCCTATGTCGAACTTTGGATAGCACCGCGATCTCTGATCGGAACTCATCCAACGCCTTGTTGCTGATCACGCCCGCCTCCATCCTCTTCACTGCTATCTTGGTCCCATCATCCAACTCCCCCTTATAAACCACCCCAAACCCGCCACGCCCGAGTTCATTCTCGGGGGCAAAGTTCTTGGTCACGTTTCGAAGAACTTGGACCGATATCACCAAGTTCCCGGCCTCAATCACATGAGACTGTCCGCTGTTCACGCTGACAGAGGTCGGGGAGGAAGCACTCCTGTTTGTACTATCCGCGACCGCAATCTTGACCATGCTGCCTGAATCAGAGGGATCCCCGAGGGAGCCCGGACGAGGCAGCCTGCCTCTCCTCTTCTTACACGAGTACATCGAAAGAGGCAGAACTAAGCATATCAGAACTGAAAAGCAAGCAACCGGAGCAACAATCACATACAGCTTATTCAAACGCTTCCCTGCTGAGGGACGACGTGTGGTATTGAAAGCACCGGATGAGGAAGGAGAGCCAGACGAGGAATTTAGACCCGGAGATGATGTGGTACTGTTTTGAGATGGATTCAAATAGGGATTCCCACCTAAAACAAGCTTCACTCCACTAAACTTTGGAAGAGGAGGAGAAAGATTGTTGTCACTCAAATCCAAGACTGCCAAAGACTTCAAACTAGTCCAATTTGATGGGATCACACCAGAGATATTGTTAGACTGAAGATACACATGAGTTAAGGATTGAAGATTGGCAATGGAAGGGCTCAACACACCAGAGAGATTAGAATGAGGCAAGTTCAAAGTACTGATCTTTCCACTAGCATCACACACTACTCCCAACCAAGACGACTCACACGGATCATTACCCGACCACGAGCCCACGAGCCTATCGGGGTAACCCACACCATCAAGAAACTCCAACAAAGCCATCACCGAAGGGGCACAAAGATCTCCAGGATTAGGCAAGCAAAATGGATTTGATTCATAAGTAGCATTAGCAGCATTGAATTTAGGCACAGGCCCCAAAAAGTGATTGTTATTTAAATCAAGCCTAACAAATTCCATCCGACTCAAACCAGCAGGAATCAAGCCAACAAGATCATTGCCATTGAGGTCAAGATCTTGCAGTGAAACCAAATCACCAATGTTTTCAGGAATTCTACCTGTGAAGTGATTCCCATGAAGCCAGAGGCTAGTGAGGGAAACCATAGTGGAAACAATCTCAATTGAACCAGACATTCCCACAGATTGATCATTCAACCAAAGCTGCGAAACAACAGAGCCCCTAAAGCTCGCCGGAAAGCCCCCGGAGAGTCGATTTTTCGACAGCCTGAGAACCTGCAACGACGACATGTTCCCTAGAAACTCCGGCAGCTGTCCGGCCAAATTGCAGCTCATCAATGTCAGATTCGTGAGTTGAGAGGAGCCCCGGAGCGCCGGCGGCAGGGACCAGCCGGCGGTGGAGTTGAGAGGGTTGTAATCCAATGCCATCACCTCCAAATTGACGAGGCCGTCGAAGAAATCAGATGGGATTGAGTCAAATTCGTTGTAGTCCAAATAGGCATACTTCAATTGGGACAAACCGGCGAAAGACGGAAGCTTTCCGGTGAATTGGTTCCTCTGAAGGCCGATGTTGGAGAGTTTGGATAATTGATTGAAGTTTTCCGGTAAAGGGCCTTTGAGGCCTAAGCCCTGCACCTGAATCTGAGTGACCCTTCCGCCTGAGCAGAAGACGTGCGGCCAGCTGGGGGGCCCACATGGGTCGTTGCCGTTGGCGGGCCATCGCAGGAGCTCTGCATTTTCGAGATTTTCTCTGAATTGATTCAGCACGGCTGAATCGGTCGGGTCGGTGGCGCCGTGGACGGCGCCGGAGAAGGTGAGGAGGAGGAGGAAGAGAGGCGCTGCGGCGAGTGTTAGCTGGGGAGCAGTCGCCATGGGAGATGGATTGGGGCTAGCATTGAGAGGGAGTGAGGGGAAGGTTTTTCAGCATTCTAATGGGAGAGATGATAATTGGAGAGAGAGGTTGCAGAGCTCCTCCTCCGCTTTCTCACGTGCGAGAATAAGAGTGAACAGGAAACACCAGGGAATTAAAAATTGGGAAATGGGGAGACTTTGAAGACAAGATTGTTGAATGAAAATGATGATAGAAATTTCTTTTACAATTGTGAAGGCAACGAGGAACAAGGGGTGTTTTTGTATTTTCCCATGTTTTCAACATATGGTATATTAGCAGAGGAATTTTTATATTATACCCGTTCCGTCCCCAAAGAGTAATTTTTCACATGTTGCATCCGTGACCTCTAATAAAAAAAATAGCACCAGATGACCCCTAATAAAATATATAATTGCGAATAAGGTTATTTAGCCACTTTTCGGACGAAAAATGCCTTAAATTACTTGAAGGGCAATTTTGTCTAATAACCGCCAACCTGCTCACCTACTCTACATAGATCTGCATAGTTTTGTCGAATCACGCAGGTGTAAGGGTCACATATCCTATGTTGTACATTTGAAGAGTTAATGTGTTCAAATTTAAATTTTCATTTAGGGAATTTACAAAATTCTGAATGAGATTTCAAGTTAGTACTATTATTTAATAGTCTTTTTGAAATATATATTTATATTGTACCATTTTTTAATTAGTAGGTACGTATTAATTAGATTTTTGTTACTAGTATGAATTTATGTATTAGCTTCATTATTTATTTTCACAATATTTTCAATCATTTACAAAAAAATTGATAAGTCTATTTGTAATAATATATTAAATGTTTTATTTTGTTTAGATAAATTGGTCGACTATTTATCTACTAATTTAATTTGAGTTTAAGATGTTAAAATGCAGAATTGAGATTTTTTTGGATATTCAAATATTGTCTACTTTAAAAAAAATACATATGGTAATTTTTTGATTCATGTATTAGAATAATTGTGTGAATAAAATATTTATTTATTTTTGTAGTATCTATGTGATTATTTGATATAAGTTGAGGATCCTCTGATTGTTCGAGGCGAGGGGGTCATCGCAAACACTCACCCACGCTTTGGACAGCGCGACGTTCTCCGCGTCCGTCCACTTCCTCCTTGGCTGGCTATCCTCACCAGCCGGCTGCGTCGCCGACCACCCTCTTCCCCTTCTTCTTCTTGGGCCTGCCCCGACCCTGCCCTACTCCCCCCGTTTGAACGGGAGTGCCCGCATCCCCGAGATCTAGCCTCAACTCCTCTAAGGAGAAGGTCTCAAAGCTAGTGAACTGCGTCGCCGTAGGGGTCGATGTGTGCGAAGAAGCAGTAACAAAATCAAGTGTGGGGCGATAGACGTTGTCCCCCCCCGGCGTCCCCTGCATCCCTGCCCCCCCCGGCGTCCCCTGCATCCCCGGGTACCCCGGCGACATCTGCATCCCGGGTGCCCACCCCGGCATCATCGGCATCCCGGGTTGCATCCCCGGTACCCCCTGCCCGCCCTGCATCGTCGGACCCCCCGGCATCCCCTGCCATCCCGGCATACCACCCCCGGATGCCATCCCGGGCATCATCTGCTGCCAAGGGTACATGTTGTTGTAGTACCCGAGCATCTGACCCCATCCACCTCCCACGGGGACCGTGGGAGTTTGAGACCCGCTCGTCCTTGGAGTAGGCTCGTTGTTGAGATCCATTTTCTCGTTGTTGCTTTTGTATAGAAATTAAGATAGAGAGAGTACTCGTTAAAACAAGTGGAGTGAATGAAAATAAAGTTCAAATCGCGTATATATAGAGTTTCGAAAAAAAAATTGCGCTCGCCGATCGGGAGGTTGCAATAGGGGCGAGCCGATCGGCGAGCGAATCAGCGAGCGCCCGGGAATCGTCTTTTGCTCGCCGAAATTCTCGCCGATTTGGCGCTCGCCGGCTGCAATAGTTCGGCGAGCGGACCGGTGAGTGCAAAAAATCGACGAGCCGGTGCCCTCGCCTCTATTGCGGATGCTCTTAATTTGCTGCATTGCACAGAGGAAAAAAGCAGCTTTAAGTCAAATCCCCGGTAGTTGTGTCAGAAACAGAAGTTGCACCAGGTTGCATACAGGTCGGCGGCGTTGATTTGACAAGAATGGGTCTTATCGTCCGAAAAAACCTCGTTTGTGATTGTATATTTTGTTATGCCCCTTTAGTGCTATTTTTTTTTGTTAGGGGTCACGGGTGCAACAAGTACAAAAGTTAGAGATATTCCATGCAGTTCACTCATTAAAGTATTATTAGTGGAGAATGAGTCTCACCTCATTAGAGTGAAAAGAGTTTCTAAAATTAGAAAGTGCAAATTCTTGTGGGACGGACTAAAAATAAAATAGTGCATATTTTTATGGGACGAAGGGAGTACTAATTAGTAGGAAATGACAAAGTTATAGAGATGGAGAGATAATAAAGTAAGAGAAAGTAAAGTAACTAAGAAGAAATGTGTTGACTTTTACTAAAAAGGGAAACAACTCCAGTACAATAAAACATACTCCCTCCATCTACGAAAAATAGGATACATAGTTAATGACATGGGTTTAATGTGGAATTGGTAAAGGAAGAAAAAAGAGAAAAAAGTAAGAGAAAGTAGTGTTAGTGCAATGCGGGGCCCATATTATTAGTAAAAGAGAAGGGAAAACTGTAAGAGAGAAGTTGTTGAAAACTTTCTTTTTTTAAATGTGTTCTATTTTTCATGGACAACCAAAAATGAAAAATGTGTTTTATTTTTCGTGGACGGTGAGAGTATTAAATTGACAAAATGACTATATCACTATAGAACAGAGGGATATATAGAGTTTGAATTTATTTATTTTTGTGATAGAAACCTGAATAAAAGAGCAGCATATTTTTGATGTTACCAATGAACTTGGGTTTTTGATATTTATTGTTTTGTTTTATTCTGTTTCGTTAGAAGCGAATTTGTTTTGTTGTGTTAAATTCTCACTGATTCTACAATACTAGTACTATAGTTTGCGCCGGTTGTGGGAAATTGAAATAGTTTATCTTATTTTTATAATGAGTTTAATACAGTCAAATCTTTATACAGTTCGAGAGCCGACTACATTTAGCAAGTCACTATACATGTTCAACAATTGCTTAAACTCGTGGTCAAAAATAAAAAATAAAAAATAAAAAATAAAAAATTTAAGGATAATTTAATCATGTAGAATACGATTGGATTTTTCAATGCTCAATTAAAATTCTACTTAGTTTACAAATTGCTGTTGGAATAATCGTCTAATCCCATTATATGGATAATTACAATGAACCATCAATAATTCTGTATTCACCTTTGGGATATACCTCAGTTGAATAGATCCGATATCATGTGTCAATTCAAGTCCATTATTTAAGGATAACGTAGCAAAAAGGGAAAATGAAAATGAAATTGAAATTGAAATTGAAATTGAAATTAAAATTAAAATGCAGGTCTTTTATACTTATTTTTTTTCAATAAAATAAAAAATCCATCCCTCCTACAATAGTTACTCCATCCCTCCGATTTTAATATTTGCATTTCATTTTCTATATTTATTTAAAAAAAATAATAATAAATAATTAAAATGAAAAAAAGTAAAATAAGATAAAGAATAATATAGAAATGACTCTTCTCTAATTATTATCTCATTAACTTTATTTTTTCTCCACTTTAATTATTTATTACTAGTATTATTTTTTCAAAACGAATATAGAAAATGAAACGCCCCTATTAACATGGAACAAAGGGAGTATTTTATTGAGCGAACATGAAATAACTTTAGTTTCTTAATTTCTCACATTTTTTTCAACTCATCACCGGACCTTACACTTTTTATTACTCCCCCCCGTACCACAGTAAGAATCCAATTTTACCATTTTGGATCGTCCTACAATAAAAGTTCACTTTCATTTTTATTATAAACGGTAAATAAGTCTCATATTGCACTACTTATTCATTCACATTTTTTATTATAAAACTGACATATATAAGTGGAAGTCATATTCTATTAACTTTTTCAACCCACTTTTTTTTATATTCATTAAAACTCTTACTGATATCATGAGATTTTCATAGTTTAGATTTGAAATTGGAAATCAAAAGTTTAGTATAGATACATGGCGCTCTTCTAACCATGTTTTAAAATATGCGGTTCATATTAATATTTTGTTAGCATATAAGAATTGCTCATTTTTTAATACATCTCCTATATTCCATTATCAAATAGTACTCCTTACATCTTCTTTAGACAAGATATGATCTTATGCATTGTTATTTTGTAGATTCACTAAAAAGAGAATAAATTAAAACAGAAATAAAAATGCGTTTATGATTAATTACGACAAATTAAAAGAAAAATTGGATCATCTTTATTAGAGTAAAAGAAGCAATTGTCGTATATACAATTACATAATCAAATATTTTCAATTCATTATTCATACTTTTAGTGCGGCATTCAGTTCATTGTTCCTATTTACTTGTAATAAATGAATGAATAATAAGATGTCCACGTATGCTCCAATAAAATATTTGTCACAACATTTATAGTCATTTTCATCGCCATCGTGATCATTTTAATAGGCTTATAAATTCTTCACATATATACTCGTGTAAGGTCTAGATTTTGTCCCCCTTCAACATCACGAAACAATAAAATCTTTTTCATCACATTCAGAGACAACCTTGATTTTTATGTATATACTAATACTAATTCTTATGACCAGACATTTTTTCATAAATAAAGTTCAATTTTTCGTGAGTTGTAAATTTTTTATGACAGGAACTTACCCTTTTCAAGCATTTTTTTCATAAATAAAGTTCAACCCAAAGCTCAATATAGTCGTAGTATTAATTTATCACAAAAAAATTATTCTTTTGCAGTTGTACGCGTCAATTTATAAACATCATAAGGTTAGGGATCAAACCTCATTATTTTCTTTTCGTTCAGGTAGAAAAAAGTGCTCTAATAAAAAGGTGTTTATTTTGTGATTCAATAAAATACTCCTATAAAAATGCGAATAAAAAAATGAATAACGTAACACCAACTTCTTTAATATGGGTTACTCAATTCCAATTTCAATTCAACATTTTCAAAAGAACAGGAGAGGATGCTTATTGGGAAAGAGTGGTGCAAAATAACCACATTATATATTAAAATATTAATTATATAAGTATATTACTAGTAAGTAGAAATATTAATTATATCATAATATTAATTGTAGCTAGTGGATAAATTAAAATAACTTTATTAACCCTCCACGTTTTATTTTTTTTTATTAGAATTCCCTTTTTTTAGTTTTCAAATTATGAATTAAAGGTATACAATGATTACATTTTATAATTTTTATAAATGTAAGAAATTAATTCACGAACCTTTTACATGACCACATTATTTTAAAAGAGCATTGCTTCAACTCTATATCTGTAGTATACATAGCATTAAAAATGTATGCTATTGGACGAAAAAAGTGCTCATACTAGAAGAAGCTCAAAGCTGAAAAAATCAACAACTCAAACAACTAACAGCTGGAGAAAATCACATAATGTGAAATAGTAACATTGTTCCGACTCTGTATGGCATATACGAAGCTAACTAAAGAAAATATTTAGTATTCTAATAGAAGCTAACAATGTATTTGACCAAACACTAATACCATTAGGATTTCTCTTATAATTCAGGCAGTTGGATGAGAATAAAACACTAATTAATCCAACCATTTGACAGTTTATATAGATCTCAAGCACATTAAAAAGGCTATTTAATAAAATAATAATGTTATTAGGGTTTCTTTTACAAATCAAATAATTAGATGAGAATAACATTGGTTGATCTATCTATTTTTGTGATATTATATCTTAAGTACATTAAAAACTTTATTTAATCAAACACTAATATCATTAGGTTTTTTTAAACAACTCAAAAAGTTGGATGCGAATAGATCACTACTCCATCCGTCCCATAATGACATTCTTCATTTTCTATTTTAGTCCGTCCACAAAAATAGCCCATTTCTATTTTTAATAATTTTTTATCTCTAATAGGGTGAGCCACATTCTCCACTAACAATACTTCAATCATTTTATCTTTTTATATCTCTCGTACTTTATCAATTTCACGTTAAAACTCATGTCATTCCTAAAGTCCCTATTTTTATGGAACGGAGAAAGTAAAATCTATTTACTTTGCAATATTAGATCTCAAGCACATAAAAAAACATTTGATAGCACCAAATTAGTTATAAGGATTTATTTACTAATTACATAGTTTGATGAGAATAATTCACTAATTAATCTATCTTTTTTACATCATTAGATTTTAAGCACATTAAAAATCATATAATCAAAGAAGAATGTCATTAATCATTATCATAGGATTTCTTTAACAAAAATATGTATTTAGGCTATCACCTAATCCCATTATTAATTTATAGGTTGAAAGCCCCACTGATGCATTGATCCTCTGACCTTTATTTCATATAATCAAAGAAGAATGTCATTAATCATTATCATAGGATTTCTTTAACAAAAATATGTATTTAGGCTATCACCTAATCCCATTATTAATTTATAGGTTGAAAGCCCCACTGATGCATTGATCCTCTGACCTTTATTTTAAATCCTCAAGGTAGAAATATATGAATTTTGTTATTGAGATTTACTGAAACATGAACAACTGGATATACTGAAAGGCGTGAACAATACTTTCAGATCAAATTAATTTGGTGGTACTATCAATATTTGATCAGATACAATTCAGGTTTTTAGAAGTTTCGTATGTTGATTCTGCGATTCCACTTTAAACCGAAAAAGATCAATAAGAAAAGGCCTGAAACGAAAACAACATGTCTCTTCACGAAGCATTGCGTCTCTTCCATTTCTTAATTGATTTTAACAGTTATTAAGGAGTTTCGAAAATTGCAAATCAGTCCTTCGACTATCAGAAATTATATTTCCGGATGAATTTTCTACAAAGCAACTTTAATAGAAATAAAAGATTTCCAGGGCTCTGCCCCTTGGACCCCGCAACTCGGGGGCGCGGCCCCCGAACCACGGTCTAATCATAATGAATTCAAACAAGCGTGCACTCTGCACTTCCAAACTTATACGATGTCTCATTATGGTAATATTGATCAATCAAGTTAATCCAATTACACTAAAATAACCAACAATCGTCCCCTATTTTAGTGCAATCCTTGATTAACTAAAACAAGTCACCTCAAAATTCAAACTTTTGCATAAATGAAATATCGTAATGATTGAATTGCACCTTAGTACATTACACATTCCATACATTCGAATACCCAGGGTGTCTCTAAGGATTGAACCATGGGAACTCATATTGAATACACGAAGATAATGTACACAAAAGTTTACATACAAATATGTTCTATCTTGACATTATATTTACTAGCCTATGTCCTTATCTTTCATAAACATGTCGAAACCAAGTCCTAGTTTTTTGAAGCGGCTAATCTTCATGCTTATATAGGTAGTTCTTTTATTCTTGCACCTACATATGCAATTTTTCAAAAGAACTATTAAGGATATATACATTCAACCTTTTTAACTTGTAGGTCTGAACACATACATTGGGATGATTCTTCAATGTGTTCCAATCTCTAAATATTAAGTCTTCCACATTGAATTCAGCATCTAGTTTCATACTAAATGGGAATTTAGTATCTCAATATCAGAGATTTGTAGTGGACTTTAATCCCATCGCTATAGCCGACTTGTGCACAAGATCTCTACTTAACCCTTTGGTTAACTGATCGGCTAAATTGTTATGAGTTCTCACAAACTCCACAGATATCACACCATCCGTAATAAGTTCACGAATCATGCTATGTCTAACACCTAAGTATCTTGATTTTCCATTATACACTTGACTATATGCCTTAGCCAAGGTACCTGCACTATCACATCTGATAGATATAGGTGATATCGGTTTAGGCCACAATGGAATTTCATAAATAAAATTTGTTAGCCATTCAGCCTCTTTACAAGTTGCTGCTAATGCCACAAACTCTGATTCCATTGTTGAATTAGTGATACAAGTTTGTTTCTTTGATGCCCAACATATAGCACCACCTCCAAGACGGAATACCCAACCACTTGTGGAAGAATGATCTTCCATATTGGTAATCCAACTTGCATCCGAATAACCTTCAAGAACAGAAGAAAATCCAGAATAAGACAAACCATAATCCATGGTTCCTTTTAAGTATCTAAATACTCGATTCATTGCTTGCCGATGGATTAAACTTGGATTGTGAGTATATCGACTCAATTTTCCAACTGCAAAGGCTATATCGGGTGTAGTACTAATCATAACATACATGAGTGATCCAATAGCCTTTGAATATTCAAGCTGATTCATAGCAACTCCTTTATTAGGCACGAGTTTTGCACTAGGATCAAAAGGAGTCTTAACTAGAGACCAATCTTTTAAATTAAATTTTTCCAACACCTTCTCAATATAATGTGATTAAGAAATAGAAATTCCTTGTTCTCCATATGTGATCTTAATTCCAAGAATCACATCAGCCATCCCCATGTCTTTCATCTCAAACTTAGATGACAAAAATTCATTTGTATTATCAACTTGATCTTGGTCAGTACCAAAGATCAACATGTCATCTACATATAGGCAAATTATCACCCCTTTACCAGTAGTATCAAATTTGCTATATACACACTTGTCTGCTTGGTTTAATACAAAACCATTAGACAACACCACGTCTTCAAACTTTTGATGCCATTGCTTGGGGGCTTGCTTTAGTCCATAAAGAGATTTTACTAATTTACATACCTTATGTTCATTACCAGGCAAGAAAAATCATTCTGGTTGTTTCATGTAAATCTCTTCATGTAATTCACCATTCAAAAAGTCAGTCTTAACATCCATTTGGTGAATTATAAGATTATGTATAGCAACAAGTGCTAACAATAATCTAATGGTGGAAATCCTAGCAACAGGAGCATAGGTGTCAAAGAAATCAATTCCTTCATTTTGTCTAAATCCTTGGATAATTAATCTGGATTTATATTTGTCTATGCTTCTATCATCTTTCATCTTTGTTTTGAAGTTCCATTTACTATCCAAAGGTTCATGGCGGGCCTAACGACCGCGGTTTTTTTCTCTTGGATTCAAGTTATATGGAAGAGATAACTGAACCGGATGGATCAGTTAGCAAATGTCGTTGCCACTTGATCAAGTTGATCTCGCTATCGCACGCCACCAATGTAATTTGTAAACTCCCAATTTTGCACTAATTTAACAGTAAAGCGGCAAGTTCGGGGTCGATCCCACAGAGAAGCTGGTGTATCAAGTGTGTGAGTAGTGAACAGGGGGTTGGCTGCTGCCACGCTTTAACTTGGGAGTTTTTAACTACTGATTTTTACTCTAAACAGAATTTAAGTCACTAACTTGATCAAGGAAATTTTAACTACTGGGTCAAGTGAATTTCAGACTGGAATGAAAATTAACTACGTGAAACAGTAAACACCATGATGAAAACGAAAACAGCTTTGATTAAAACTAAAACTCAGAACAATACAGATTGAAATTTAAACTAAGCTAACACTTCGGAAATACGAAAGCAAGTAAAACCGGGGAGATCCTCGGCGGGAACTTAAGAATACGCCGACAGATATCAAGTATTCTGCAGCGCTCCTTCGATCGCCTTTTCTAACTAAGCGTTACTTAATCTAAGCTATCTAGAGAACTGAACTAGACTAGAGAGCTAAACTAAACTAAACTAAAGAAGGAAAGTAAATGATCGGATCTGCTTTGCGTGGTGGCACATCCTCTAGGCTTGGCATGACTTCCAGCTGTATAGCGATCTTGGTAGGGAATATTCGCTCATGCTGAGAGTGAGCGACTCATTGATTGCTACGTGCTTTCCTTCTAGAATGACGACGCTTTTCTGTAACAGATTCGTGACTCAGCTCCGTCCTTGTGTCTCATATATCATCATGTGTCCCCTTCTAGAACGTTGTCCTTGATAACAGCATGCTGCGCACCATCCAGCTCATAGCCTCATGTGTCCTTCTTCTGGAAGCCAACGGTCCCCTCCTTGATGCTTGATTACTTCCCTTGATCAACTCCCCTGCTTTCTGGCCTTTTTCGCCTATTGTACTTGCTTGATCAGTCTGGCCTTGTTGCTTTGGTCAAGTGGCATTTCTGCACATTTAACACTTGTTTTGCACGATAAAACCTATCAAGTATAGTACATTTTACCCCAAACCGATGCATGAAATGAGCCTTATCAAACTGTTCACACTTAAAACATACTTGTCCCCAAGTATAAAGAAAAAAGAAAAGAAAAAGATAAGGCAAATTTCAGACATGGTTTACTCATTAAAAGAAAATGAAAAAAAAGAAAACAAGACTCGAAATAAAAACACATATTCACATAGATGCATTAGATCGAATAAATTTCCAACAATCATACCCGAGGTCGAGGTCAATCAATTTGCCAGCAGCTTATGTTTCTTCCTTTTTGCTTTTACTTGATCAAGGTGTCAGTTCGTCAAGATTGCTCAATTTAAAAACCACTGTTGGATTCACTCAGTCACTCATTTCTCACCAGAGATGTTAGGAATGTTCACTCGGTATTGCCACAAATTTAATACCTCGAATCGGATTGCACAAGATAGTTCCTTAAGGTCCTTGTTTAAGGGTAGTGGTGTATCAAGGTAGGGTCCTAGGGGTTCTAAGTTTAAAAATATAAACTGTAAAAAGAAAAAACACGTGAGTCAAGAAACCAAAGATTTGAACTATTTATTTCGCCACTAGATATCTTACTTGGTCAAGTGGCGACTTCTACCCTTAAACTTTTGGCTTATTTTTCTAACTTCCGACTTATCGGGTCAGGTTACAACTTTTCCTGTCCTTTTTTTCTCAAACATTTCTCGATAACAACAATTTTTTTTAACTTGATATCTGACTTGATCAACCCGATTGACTAACTCGTTCAACCCGACTACCCTTTTATTTTAACTTTCTGTCGTACTACCCCTTTCTTTGAAATGACTCATCTCTCTGCCCCCTTTTCCTCACGTATTTATAAAAAGTATATGGATGTGGGTCTCGGTTATCAAAGAAAGGGTAAAAGTGTATGGGCTCAACTTGGTTAACTAAGGGGTGCCTTGCTTGACGAGGCAGGTTCGTGGAGCGAAAGAAGAAAAGGCTCAAATTGGTTAAGTCCTAATGCCTTTAGTCCTTACTACTTGTGGAATTTTCATCTAGATATCAAAAATTCAGCCTCTCGTAAAAATTTTTCCTTTGTAACAATAGTAGAAAGTGTTCTACTTTGGCTTATAACTAACATATAGAGAGGTTTCACAGTAATTTTTTTTTTAAAATTGAGCATTTCCATCATACTTGCGTCGTTCAAAATGATCAAGTTTTTGCAATCAAGTTTCTACATGTAAACATACTGATTCATTTCTCTAACTCTTCCTAAAGTAATCAAATCTTCCACTTATCCGATTTCATGCATATTGCCTATTTATTACTAACTGATATTTTGTGTTTTCAAAATTTCTGACATGTATGACTTTTCATTTCTAGAACTAACCCTCCCCCCTCCACCTGCATATGAACTCGTCCTCGAGGGACTGGATGTAGTGGAAAAAGGGTTAGGCAACGGCACAACAGACACCAAGGAAAACATCTCACACTTAGACCAGACACTGGGCTAAGTGTGAGAGTGTGCCAAAAATCAAACATACCTATTAAAACAGAAAAACAACAAACAAAACACATAGCCAAAATATAGCAAAACGAGCATGCATAACTTTCACACTTAGACCCAACACAAGTCTAAGTGTGAGGTGGAGCAGAAAATCAGTTATACATACCAAAAATAAATAAAAATAAAATTGTTTTGAAACTTGAAATGAGTAGAGATCGGGGGGTTGTACTTAAAGCTTCCTTGTAGGTTGACCGGGAGATGCTGAGGGTGGCCGGGAGGATGATGGGCGCCGAGACGGAGGAGAGCTTGTAGAGGTAGGTGGCGGTTGGCTGGCGAGGGTCTGTTGGCGTATCGCCTCCAGAATCCTACCTTGAGCAACCAGCTGGGCATGAGAGTTTTCCACCAGCTGCGTAAGCATTTGCTCTATGCGGAGCCTCCATTCATTGTTTGTCCGTGCAGCCTCTTGTGGCTCTGTCATGGGGACCATCTCCAGCCTTCGTCTCTGTTGCCTCTTAGGGCTTGCCAGACGATCGACCGTCCTCCTCTCTTCCTCGCGCCTGGTCTCCTACTGCTCCACCTGTTTCTCCTGCATAGCCTTTACGAAGAAGCGAAGCTTCTCGCCGGGTACCCGTTCAAGTACCTGTATTCTTACAAAGAATTCCAGGTTAAATAATTTGGGCTTAGGGCAACGGCTGGGACGCCCTACGTACCTGTGGAGCACCAGGGTCCAATTCCTCCTTTAGTAGGCTCCAAGCAGGTAGCAGACGTTGAGGTGGCAGGCAGGGCGAGTGGCAATCTGATTCATCGAGTAGGCCGGCCAGTAGCCAAGGTGCACCCTCCTCTGCTCTTTCATGCTCCACATAAAGTAGAGCTCGGCCAGAGTAATGATCGCCAGTGTATTGGCTTGGCCAAGGAGATTGCAGGCAAGGTAGACCTGGGCAAGGCGGAGGGCCGGATCAGCAATATGAGTTCCTCTCGACTCAGAGGCTTTAAAGTCGGGGCACGTCCGTTGCACACGGCCTGCCCGACGACCTGCTGATCAAACTCCGGCTTCCTCTGAAGAAGGCCAATGTCATGCCCGAACCATTCTCCACTAGTGACCTGGACCTCTGTATAGAGTCCGATCCTCACAGAAAACTCGTTCAGGCTCATCGTCTGCTCACGCCAAAACACCCGGAAGGTGACGCTCCTGGCCTCCAAGTTTGTGCTTCCGGTAAACCGGAAGGTCGTGAAAATTTCTTTGGCCAGGTCCTTGGGCACGAAGGTATCCTCGATCTCCAACAGCCATTCAAAACCAATCCCAGTAATATACTGGGTAAATCTCTCCTCAACCCGGATAGTTTCCAGGGCTGACTGGTGGAATTTCTTACCGGCCTTCAGCCTCTTCGTGGGCGTCACCCTCTGGTGGGCCTCCTCAGCCCATTTCAAATTCCAGCATCTGCTGGAGGAGGTCCGTGGTTAACACCACAGTTTGTCTGGAATAGTCGATGGTTGGGGACGCGGCAGGTCGTCCTTATTGTCTGTGGAATGTCCGGGCCCATCGGAGCTCTCTCCCCTCTGTATCACTGCCCTCTTCTCCTTCTTGTGGGGGGGAGGTTGGTTTG
The DNA here is from genome assembly GCF_004379255.2 of Salvia splendens. Taxonomy (NCBI): domain Eukaryota; kingdom Viridiplantae; phylum Streptophyta; class Magnoliopsida; order Lamiales; family Lamiaceae; genus Salvia; species Salvia splendens. Next base: position 22,037,609 of record NC_056035.1, read on the forward strand.
CAGTGGTGGTTGAGAAGATGGGATAGGGCTTTCTACTTGGGCTCGGGGTGAGGTTCTCCGGTCCTCACTGTCGGCACCGGAACTGGAGGAGGATGATGAAGTTGGGAGTTGTTCAAGCAACATTGTTTCTAGTAATAGTGGTAGGTTTTGATGAAGAAGATGATGATTTGGGGAAATGGTTTGAATCTTGAGCGGTATGGGAGAGCAAAGAGAATGTACTGTAGGCGATTTGGTTAAAAGTGATATCCGGATCTGAAAACTGCCTTTTATACCGATATTGCGGCTGTTGGGATCCTCTACGGTTGAGATCCCTGCGACTGTCAGATCTTTGCGACTTTTCTCGTACAAGCGCGTCCTTTCAAAGCGCCAACTGGCTTAGCTTCTCTGATACGCTTCCTTCTTCTCTCCAGGACGTTCTGTCCAATGCAGCAGTTGGCGCTTCCTGACACCTTTCAGTGGCTACGCACGTCCTTTCATCACCTGCCCTGATCAACGAAAGTACTGTACTACCAATTAAATTCGAATTGCACTGATCAAGTGGACAATTAATTCCAGAAGAAACTCAAATAGTTCCACTTGATCAGCTTCCGTCCCTACTTCCGACTTTTAATTTCTAAGAATGAAAAACTAACACACGAAAAACTATTTACACTAACTACCAAGGATTTGACCGAGTTCCCCTGGGATGTCACTTGATCAGTTTAATGGATTAAGAATTTGTTGCTTGATCAAGCAGACTATCCACGAGTACCCGATCACTCATTTTACCTGCTCACTGGGTTGGATTAAGCAGGATCAGTGGAATTTCTTCCACTGTGCCTGCTTTAGTCTTGTCTCTGTAGGGCTCAACCCGATGACTATTTACCACGAAGGAAGACGAATTGGGGGGGGTCTCCTGGGAGTATGTTTGCCTCCTGTATGTGCACTGCCTTCATGATACGAGGGTCCGCCCACTTTGAATTCCGCCGCCTGGGTATCAATTTGAGTTGACACTGGAAGAGTAGCTTATTCTGCCCCACTATGAGCTCTTCCTTTCTCAAAGTGGGGTCGAGTCCGCATTGTCGATTATGGTGGGGTGTCCCTTCTTCTTCTAACCTGGCGGGATTAATGCACTGGTCTGGGTTAATCTCTGTTGTTTTCCACTTGACTACCTCTTGACCCAGTCTTAGTTCTTCCTTCAATTGTCTTCCCTGTCCTTGCAGATTTGGTTTGACTGGTTTTTGGTACGTCTGGTTGGACAGGCTCTTGAGGGTAACTGGCGATGTAGTTAAAGACAATAGTTGCCTTGTAGGCGAGGGATTTTCCTTCAGCATTCCTCTCAATAGGTCAGCCTGGTTAGGTGGTTTCTCGACCCTTGCCGGTTGAGTGATCTCAGCTGGTCGTGGTGGCTTACAAAAATCCATAATTGCCCTTTCAATGGTTTGATCATCCATTTTCCCAGTCATCGTTGCATCGAACCATTCAGCTGCTTCCTTCTTAAGTTGTTCATCTTCAACGGAATCAGTGGGCGGTCTTTTGAAGAGCTCCTTTCCTATATACCCTTGCTCCCAAGGCCTAATAGTATCCACCGATTGTATGCTCTCACTGTCCTGTGGCTTTCTCACAGCTCTATCAAGGCCTTCCCAAAAGGACTCCGGTAGACTCCTCCTCTCCTGGCTCTGTCATCTTGATTACAAAAAAATCGACTGGGTACAGAAAGTTATTCACCTTGACAAAAACGTCTTCCAGAATTCCTTCAGGGTGAATACACGATCTGTTGGCCAACTGGATCATTATGTCAGTGTCAACGAGTTTGGCCGCTCCCAGTTTCTCATAGATAGTATATGGCAGCACATTGATGGATGCCTCGGGATCGCACATCGCGTGCTCTACTTGAATATCTCCGATTGAAATCGGGAGAGTGAACAACCCTGGGTCGGTCTTCTTTGAAGGAAGATCACTCCGCTGGATCACAACAGAGATATTTTCATCTGCAATCATTCTACCTTCCTCATTGACCTTCCCTACCAGGTAGTCTTTAATAAATTTGCTGATCGGGGGCATCTTTAATGCCGTCAAGAGTGGTACCTTCATTTCTATGACCTTGAACATACTTGCCACATCGATTGTGGCATCCCTCTTTCTTGTCACCATTCCACAGTACGGATATAGCTTAATTTTCTCAGTTTCCTCTCTCTGACTTTCCTCTGAGGATTTACCTCCCACTTTTGCCTTGCCCTTTTCACTCCATTTTGCTTGCTATGCTCCACTGGATTCTCCTTCTCCTTCATGGCTCGGCCCAGACATAGATGCTAGAGATTCCGCAGGTGGAGTAGGGCCCTAGTAGGCTTTTCCTGATCTCAGGGTTACTTCGCTAATGTTTTCTCGACCAGGTGGCTGCACAGTGGCTGGAATCCTTCCTTTATTTCCTCTTAGCTCGCCCAGTAACATCGCAACTTGCGAAAGTTACTTTGTCAGCATCTCCAACGCCGCCCGCTGCTCCTTCTGAGCCTCTTGGATTTCCAGCATCGCAATGTTAGGATGGTGTGGTACTATCATATTCCCCTGACTATCGTTGGGGTGTCGGTTGTATCTTTGATCCGGCGGTCCCCCACTGTAGTTGGGCTGCGGGTAGTCATATTGCCCATAATGCTCTTGCTGGTATTGCGGCTGATTGTGCTGTTGATTTCCAGGGTACAGATTTCTCTGTTGGTATGGTGGAACGTAGCTGACCATCTGGTTGTTTGGCTGTCTTCCCTGGTTGTTTGACTGTGGGCCCTGGAGTCTGTATCCCTAGTTCCCCCCGATTGTCTACTTGACCAGTTGGGTTGTCCTCCATTAGACCAGTTCCCTTGAGTTCCATTTGACCAACCTGTCTGACTTCCCTGCATTCTGTTCCCTCCAGTGTTTGGTCTACCCTGGATCCGAGCAGGCCAGTTGGACTGCCCTTCAGAAGGTTGCATCTGCTGTGTCGAGGGCTGTGGTGGCTGGCTTTGATTCTGGTCAGTCCATCGAAGGTTTGGGTGATCTCTCCATGGGGCGTCTCTTTGCTTTCCCTGGATCCAGTTGCCATTTGCGTTCCAGTGGCCAACGGCATTTACTTGGGGCAGCGGCTCTACCTCAGGGGGGAATTCGCAATAGTAGTGATGATGCTCTTCTGGCGGAGGCGGTGGCGGCGCATACTGCGTCTCTTTCGGTGCAGCTGGTGGAGGCGGTCTGGCTTTCTCCACTGCTTCAAGCAGCTTCTTCTCCATCTACTCAAATCGAGCCTCCAGCTTTTCGTCACTGCGTGCACCGCACCCCTTCTGTACTGGCCATGGGACGCCTCGTACGAGCGTTTGGCCTCGATAAGCCTTTCCAGGATGTTTTTGGCTTGGCTGAATGGGGTCTTTGAGAAATCCCCTTGGGCTGCAAGGTTTAGATCATTCTTGCTATCGACTGTCAGTCCACCATAGAAGATCGAATAGATCTCCCGCTCCCTCAGCTTGTGGTTGGGGCATGCTTGAAGCAGCCCTTGGAATCTATCCCAATATTGGCCGAGGGTCTCATCGTACTCCTGTCTGGCTTCTGTAATGTCCCGCTTGAGGGCACTCGTTTTTTACGTTGGAAAGAAGCGATCAAGGAATATCATTCGGAACTCGGCCCATGTTTTGATGGACCCCCTTCTAGCAGTCTCGATAGCCATACTCCAGCATCACCCTTCAAGACGAAGGGGATGGCCTTCAGCCTATAGTCCTCAGACGTAGATCCAGTCGGCAAAACTCCTCCAGGAAGGCGTACGGACATTCTTTTGAAAGGCCGTAAAAATGGGACAAAACGACCAGTACTCCTGACTTGATCGCGATAATCCGCATCCCAGGAGTAACGGTGATGGCGTGTGTGGGATCCTTCTAGTCATGAGCGTGCAGAGAGCCAATTCCTGAGTCGTCGGCGACGAGTGCGATCTCTGCTTCTACTTGTTCAAGTGGTAGTTGTTTAGGTTGCGCGTTCTGCTCTCTTTCTTCTTCGCTGGTCAGTTGATCAACGACTACTACTGCTGCTATCGCGGCTCTGTAACGAGTGGTAACTACGCCGACTTCCTGGACTCTCCAACGCGTGTTAGTTTCTCTGTATAAAAAGGGATGATTCCAGTGTCCACCGCATTGGTACCTTCTCATCAACAGAAGAAAAAAACAAATGAGAAAATAAGGAAACAAAATTATATACACCTATGCGCTACACACAAACATAAAATAACACCATGCTTCCCCGACAACGGCGCCAGTTTGGCGGGCCTAACGATCGCGGCTTTTTTCTCTTGGATTCAAGTTATATTGAAGAGATAACTGAACAAGATGAATCAGTTAACAAATGTCGTTGCCACTAGATCAAGTTGATCTCGATATCGCACGCCACCAATGTAATTTATAAACTCCCAATTTTGCACTACTTTAACAGTAAAGAGGCAAGTTCGGGGTCGATCCCACAGAGAAGCTGGTGTATCAAGTGTGTGAGTAGTGAACTGGGGGTTGGCTGCTGCCACGCTTTAACTTGGGAGTTTTTAACTACTCATTTTTACTCTAGATAGAATTTAAGTCACTAACTTGATCAAGGAAATTTTAACTACTGGGTCAAGTGAATTTCAGACTGGAATGAAAATTAACTACGTGAAACAGTAAACACCATGATGAAAACGAAAACAACTTTGATTAAAACTAAAACTCAGAACAATACAGCGTGAAATTTAAACTAAGCTAACACTTCGGAAATACGAAAGCAAGTAAAACCGGGGAGATCCTCGGTGGGAAACTTAAGAATACGCCGACAGATATCAAGTATTCTACAGCACTCCTTCGATCTCCCTTTCTAACTAAGCGTTACTTTATCTAAGCTATCTAGAGAACTGAAGTAGACTAGAGAGCTAAACTAAACTAAACTAAAGACGGAAAGTAATGGATCGGATCTGCTTTGCGTGGTGGCACATCCTCTATTTATAGGCTTGGCATGACTTCCAGCTGTATAACGATCTTGGCAGGGAATATTCGCTCATGCTGAGAGTGAGCTACTCATTGATTGCTACGAGCTTTCCTTCTAGAATGACGACGCTTTTTTGTAACAGATTCGTGACTCATCTCCATCCTTGCGTCTCATATATCAGCACGTGTCCCCTTCTAGAACGTTGTCCTTGATAACAGAATGCTGCTCACCATCCAGCTCATAGCCTCATGTGTCCTTCTTCTGGAAGCCAGCGGTCCCCTCCTTGATGCTTGATTACTCCCCTTGATCAACTCCCCTGCTTTATGGCCTTTTCGCCTATTGTACTTGCTTGATCAGTCTGGCCTTGTTGCCTTGGTCAAGTGGCTTTTCTACACATTTAATACTTGTTTTGTGCGATAAAACCGATCAAGTAGCGTACATTTTACCCCCAAACCGATTCATAAAATGAGCCTTATCAGTTCACACCCAGGTGGTAAATCAGTCAGTTTCCAAGTATTATTTTGGATTATAGAATTCATCTCATCTTAGATTGCCTCTTTCCAAAATGCAGCGTCCTTCGATGCCATAGCTTCTTTGTAAGTCCTTGGATCATCACCAATATTAAAACTATATTGATATTGAAAGTTAATTTCATTTATTGATCCTTCTACCAAGTACAATTGGAAATCATCACCAAAAGACTTAACTTTTCTTGCTCTACTACTCCTCCTAGCCTCAGGAGGTGTATTAGTCACTTTGTTAGTCACATCACAGTTACTAGAGCTTGCAATCATACCTCCAGGTTTAGGTAAATACGTGAATCTATACTCATTGCCAAAATTAGCATCTCTTGACTCAATAATAAAGTGCACGGATACGTAGTCATTAGGTTCTATGACATAGAACCTATAGCAGACAGAATTTTCAGGATAGCCAAGAAATACACAATCTATACCTCTTTGACCTATGGTTTTTATTTTAGGGTTAATTACAGCCCGACAACCCCAAACTCTGAGATAACTCAGTTTTGGTGGTTTCTTATGCCAAAGTTCATAAGGGGTTATCTTGTTCCTTTTATTAGGAACTGTGTTCAATAAATAACAGACTGTTAACATAGCCTCACCCCAAAATCATTCACTTAGGCCAGAATAGCACAACATTGAATTAACCATTTCTTTCAATGTTCTGTTCTTTCTTTCCGCTACACCATTTTGTTGTGGTGAATATGGAGCAGTGGTCTGATGTACTATACCAGTAGATTCGAAATATACTAGATCATAATACTCACCTCCCGTATCAGTGAGAAAAACTTTAATCTTCACATCATGATGGAGCTCTACACTTTCTTTGAAGATTTTAAATTTATCAAGAGCTTCATCTTTTCAATGGCACATATAGACATGGCAATATCTAGAAGCATCATCAATAAAAGTAACTACATACTTTTTATTACCACGTGATGGAGTCGAATGAAAATCACACAAATCACTGTGTATAAGTTCTAATACCTTAGTATCTTTACTGATATTTTTATTGAAAGGTTGTCGAGTAATCTTAGTTAAATTGCAAGTTTTACACGTTTCAACATTCAACTCAAAAGCTGGTATTAAACTCATTTTTGACATATCTTTTAATCTCTTGTAATGTACATGTCCTAATCTAGCATGTAAAAATTCTAATTTACTAACATGAATACTAGAACTAGTAGAAGTCATGCAAACAGAAATATTAACAAAAGAATCTAGGTTCAACTTAAACATACCACATAGATAACCGAATCCAATAAAAGTACCATGTCTTGACAGAATGTATTTGTCACTTTCTAAAACTTGTTTATAGCCACAATTATTTAATACAATACCAGAAACTAAGTTTTTACGAATACCAGGTACATACACAACATTTTTTAAAACTAAAGAGTTTCCAGAAGTAAATACTAGGCTAACAGTTCCTATTCCTTTGATTGGTTCAATTGCAACATTGCCCATCTTCAATGAAGATCCATCTTCAATTGGTTTGAAATCCTTGAACCATTGACGATCCTTGCACACATGACATGTTGCACCCGAATCAACCCACCACGAAAGATCATCATCCTGCACATAGAGTGCTTCAGAGATTATAGATGCATAATAATTATCAACAGAATGATCATTAGGTACAGAAAATGAACCTGATTGTTTTCCAGGATCCTTGGATCCACTTGTACCAGCCTCGTTCTTTCCTTTACCTCCACCGTTTCCAGACTTACAATCCCTCTTGAAGTACCCGGATTTACCGCACTTCCAGCACATCAGTTTAGGCTTCTTATTCCCAGCCTTACTGTTGTTTCCTTCAAACTTTCGTTTCCCTTGAAATATTCGTTTCTCTTTACCAGCCTTGGACGATTCACCCTCTTCCACCATGTTCACAGAAGAACCAATCATTGTTATACCATTACCGACAGAGCCTTTTCCCATATCACGTATGGACTGTTCGATTTGGAAGTCACTTCCAAGTTCGACCAGATTCAACTCCTCCTTCTTATGTTTCAGATTATTTTTAAAATCCTTCCATGAGGGTGGCAGTTTATCGATAATACTAGAAACATAAATGGATTCATCCATTCTCATATCATATTGGGAAAACTGTCCCAATATCCTCAACAATTCATTGTATTGTTCCATGACTGGCCTCGAATCCACCATTTTATAGTTAATAAAGTTCCCAACAAGAAATTTCTTACTAGAGGCATCTTCTGCCATATATTTGGCTTCGAGGGAATCCCACAACTCTTTAGCAGACTCTACGTTTTGATACACATCAAATAGGGAATCAGACATACCATTTAAGATATGACCACGACATATGTAGTCATCGTTCTCCCACTTCATCCGCCTCCTTGTTTGTTCCAGAGTTTCATTCTCAACAGCCTCAGGCATGGGAGTACTCAGAACATACACGACCTTCAGATTCGTCAACATGAAATGCATCTTCTTTTGCCAGCGTCTAAAATCCTGGCCAGCAAACTTGTCCAACTTCGCAAAACCTTTCGTTGCTTCCTTCGCCGTTTCCTTGTTCGAAATCTTCAGAAAAAATTGATTTGATCTTTGTTATTGAGATTTACTAAAACATGAACAACTGGATATACTGAAATGCGTGAACAACACTTTCAGATCGAATCAATTTAGTGGTTCTACCAATATTTGATTTGATACAATTCAGGTTTTTAGAAGTTTCGTATGTTGATTCTGCGATTCCACTTTGAACCGAAAAAGATCAATAAGAAGAGGCCTGAAACGAAAACATCGCTTCTCTTCACGAAGCATTGCGTCTCTTCCATTTCTTAACTGATTTTAACAGTTATTATGGAGTTTCGAAAATTGCAAATCAGTCCTTCCACTATCAGAAATTATATATCCGGATGAATTTTCTACACAGCAACTTTAATGGAAATAAAAAATTTCTAGGGGCTCTACCCCTTGGACCCCGCAACTCGGGGGCGCTGCCCCCCGAACCCCGTCTAATAATAATGAATTCAAATAAGCGTGCACTCCGCACTTGTAAACTTATATGATGTCTCATTACGATAATATTGATCAATCAAGTTAATCCAATTACACTAAAATATTCAACAAATTCGAGACATGTAGTTCATTTAATTATTTTAAAACGAAAAATTGTCGGTCACGAAAAAATTAGCCATATTTCAATAAAACGAAAATTCTTATATATTGGTTTTAATTAGAGCATAATCTATTCGCCGTGATTCTGTCGGGTCGACGTCTGACTAAAGATACGATTTTACGCCTAACTTTTTTATAATGAAAATAATACTACTACAATACAAAATCCATAGTCGTAATTTTTAAATAAAAAACGTTAATCCTATATATACACAGGCGATCCACATATATTGATGATTCGGATTGTTTTTATTTGAACTTCCTCCTTGTTTATAAATAAGTAAAATCAAATAATTTTAAAAAAATAATAAGTGATATGAACTTCATATCCAATTAATACGCACGTTAAACTAAAATTTGTTTAACCCAAATTGGTAAGTTAAAATAAAAAAAATGAAACAAACAAATCCCCGCAAATGTAATGAAGCTAACATCTATGTTTGCATGTTTACCTCACTTCTTATGTCGACAATAATTATTTTATTTTGATCAATATCTACCTAAATATCGATATTTATGGTATTACTCCATAATGTAGCTAAGCAATTTGCTCATCAAAATAAATATTTCTAAGTGCGCGGAAACTACCTCAATATTTTAATTTTAATTAAAAAACCATTAAAATATTTATAACACTTCAGTCGTTGCATCGCTGATCACAATTCGCCCACTAAAGCCACTTCAAGCGATAAATGTTAATCTATAATGACATTAATAAATACCTCCACTTCATGTGATACATATTCATCTATTCACCGTTTGAAATATTGAAGATTTTTTTGTTAAATATATCCAATTTAATACTATGCATATACGAAGCTACTCATTGGTGAATTTCTCTTTCATCATCCATTTATGTATTAATACGACGATGAAGCTTATGATTGCCTGAATGGGATCAATAATTAATCAACTTAAACATTTTTAAGTTTTCATCTAATATCATACGATAAAAGTGTCATTCTTTACTAATAAGACTTTAATTATTTTTCTCTTAATTTTTATTTTATTTTATCAATTTTATATTAAAATTTTGCATAAAAAGCCTTTATAATCAAATCGAAATATTAATTCGAAAATACTAAAGATGTCTATATTAGATTCCAAGTGTTTTGGGGCGGTGCAAAAGTTAGCCTTTTATTGGTCCATTAATTGGGGCAAATTTGGGTCCCAAAATCAAATCCAGATAAAGCTATTTGTATCGTCTCTGTTACAAAAATAATGGCCAATCAGTCAAAAATGCAGGGGTCCCATTTTTATTTTAACACTTAAATATTGTAATATTCCCTATATATACATTTTATTTTATTTTTATTTTGATTAGATTCATTATGGTGGTACACTTTTGAGACATTAGAGCATCCACAACCGTGCTCTTATTAGCGAGCACGGTTGTGGGCCCGGCGCCATTATTCCTGCTTGCTCTCTGCCAAGAGCACAACACCCATAGTTGTGCTCTTCCGCAAGGACGAGCACAATTTAATTTAAAATTCAATTAAACAAAAACATTTTCATAATATTAAAATTCATTAAAAAACCACAATAAATATTACAAATTACAAATAAAATAAAAAATATATAATTAAAATCCTAAAAATAAAAAATTACATAATTAAAATACTAAAAACTTAAAATTACATAATTAAACTCCTAAAAATTAAAAATTACATGATTATTGGCTAATATTACCCGTGGAAGACTACTGATCCGGCGGCACTAACCCCAATTATTTTTGGAGACCCAATATCATGGCCTCGTGCGTTTGAAGTTGCGTGGGGGTCATAGTTGACCTATCGGCCATATTGAGTTGGCCTAAGAGCATCCACGGCGAGTTGTTCGGGGGTGGAGGTGGCGCATAGGGAGCGGGTTCGGCTCGACAGCGGTTGGCCGCCGCCTTCTTCCTTCCTTGCGGTTGGCGTTGGGAACCGCTCGGTCCGGCTTCGGGGCTACCTAAGTTAGATGCGGCAAGTAGGCTAGCCACTTCTTCGGAGCCGGCGTCGGATAGGGATACCGACCTTGACCGTTTGGAGGAGCCGCTAGAGGAGGATGTTAAGCCTCCCACATACTTCGGGTGCCTCCGCGTATCCTGCCAAACGTTGAGGTACTTGAACGACTTGCAGTTCATGGATTGGTAGGTGCTCAGCACGACAGTGATGATGTCGACCTCGCTCCGGCCGCTGCCGACATTCCGCTGTTCCTGGAGGAAATAGCCATTGAACTTGCCAATTTCATCGTTGGCTCGGCCGATGGGGTTGCGCACCATACTCTCGTTGCGCTCGATCGTTCTCGGCTGCCGGTTTTCATTGTACCGGCGAGCGACGCTCCACCAAAAGTGCTCGCCGGATTGGTTCGTGTCAACCGCATCTTCGGAGATTTCCAAGTACGCCTTGAACAATTTATCCATCTCCGCCGGAGTGTACGGTGTGCGGACACCGCGAGTAGGAGGAGTCGGAGATTGGGAGGGGGCGGTCGGCATAGGCTCCGGTGTCCACCCGTATCACCCTTCGGAGGCACCTTGATCGTCGATTGGGTATGGCCGGTAGCCACCCAGAACGCCCGAACTTTGGGTTTGAGGAGGGGCCGAATATTCCGTTTCCGGACTAGGAAACGGTTGTGAACCGAACCATTCGGGGTTCCAACCGTGAGAGGGCGAGTGGTCATCGCCTTCGCCGGACATTGTTATGTTGTAGGGTGGAAGAAAGATTGAGAATGGATATGAGAGAATGAAGATGAGAATGGATATGGGAGAATGAATATGAGAATTGTGTAGTTTGATGTGAATTTTTGGGTGTGAAAGTGAGGGTATTTATAGATGAAAGTGTGTATTTTTGAGGGGAAAAAAAAAAAAATTAAAAAGTGGTAAAAAACGGTAATAAACGGATATATTTTTTTTGGAAAGTGAATTTTTTTTTTAATTTTTAATCGGTTTTTTTAATTAAAAACCATTTTTAATAAAAAAAATTAAAATATTCAAAGGCAAGGCTATGCCGTTGTAAAAAAAAATTAAAAAATAAAAAATAAAACGGCTATTCCGTTGCCCAATCGCCGTTCGCCACGTGTCCTGCTCGTTGGCACGGCGAGCCTCGTCCTTGCCAGCGGCGCGGACGAACGCGGGGTCTGGCGGCACCGTTGTGCATGCTCTTATCCATATGTAAATTGTTTATGATAAAAATGGAGAATCTTGTAGTGAGCCCGGAATTTCTTTTTAATCATATAATATCCGGTGAAAATATACTGTACTACAAAACAAAGGGACTCCAATTTTATTAAACGACATTTTTTTTTGTAAATGAAAAGAAAGAAAATCAATTTCATAAATACAGTAATATATATATATACACATAGTGTGCGCGCTAACAATTAACAAAAACAAGGATATAATGTGCATTTCTCATTTTTATGACAGAAAATTACAAAGAATAATTCTTAAAAAAACCTTGTAGTATTAAATGAATTTTGGATTTGATTTGTCAGAAAACTTGCCCGAACTTAATAAATGGCATATTAAATGAACACATGCCCGAACTCATTGCAGACTCCGTTATCAAACTAAGAGCATCCACAACGGTGGTGGGACTGAAGGCCGCCGTCCGTGCCAGCGGCGAGGACGAGGACCGCCGCCGCTGCGCTCGCGCCGCTGTGCCAGCGAGCAGGCGACGTGGCGGCTTATGATTGGGCAACGGCATAGCCTTTGCCTTTGAATTATTTTTTTCCCGTTTTTTCCAAATCCCAAAAATATGGCCGTTTTTTCCCGTTTTTTCTGAATTTTTTTGAGTTTTTCTTTATTTTTTTTCCCCCAAAATCATCTATAAATACACACATTCATCATCCATTTATCACATCAATTCATCTCCCATTCATCTCTCATTCTTAAAATTCTCATACAAACTATCAACGCATTCATCCCTCATTCAAAACCTCAAATGGATTTCACCCATATTATGGCGGAAGCGGAACGCGAAGAACAAGAATACTACGAACAACATCGTGCCGCTTACGAAGCATATGTCGCGGCGAATACCCCCGCTCCTCCTCCTCAACGAACCAGATCAAATCGGCGCTACATCCATCGTGACCGGGAGGGAGCCCATGAAAGGCTCGTTCCCGACTACTTTGCCGACCAGCCGCGATTTCCGGCAGATTACTTCAGGCGCCGTTTTCGCATGTCAAAGCGCTTGTTCATGCGAATTGTCAACACATTGTCCGCACGTGTTGAATTCTTCCAAACAGGTCAAGATGCAGCCGGCCGGCAAAGTATCACGCTGTTGCAGAAGTGTACGTGTGCCATCCGACAACTCGCTACTGGGCAAACGGCCGACATCTTCGACGAGTATTTGCATATCGGTGAGTCCACTGGAATCCTTTGTCTAAAGATTTTTTGCGAGGGCGTTCGTTCAGCTTTCGGGGATGAATTCCTTCGGGCACCCAGCACCGATGATTGCCAACGGTTGCTGCGTCTTCACGAATCAGTCCATGGCTTCCCCGGAATGCTTGGCAGCATTGACTGCATGCATTGGAGGTGGAAGAATTGCCCGAATGCTTGGAGGGGGCAACACTTAAGCGGTCACAAAGGCGGCGGCCCAACACTTATCCCTGAGGCGGTCGCCGACTACCGCCTATGGATTTGGCATGCATATTTCGGCGTTGCCGGAGCCAACAACGACTTGAACGTGCTCTATTCTTCACCACTCTTCAATGATGTGATGAATGGTGTAGCACCGGCGATCGACTTCACCATCAACGGAAATACATACCACATGGGTTACTATCTCGCCGATGGTATCTACCCAAGGTGGTCGACGTTCGTGAAGACGCTCCACAACCCGCACGACCCGAGGCGGGTTCTTTTTGCGCAGCGTCAAGAGTCCGCGCAGAAAGACGTTGAAAGAGCCTTCGGGGTCCTTCAAGCCCGATTTAACATTGTGAAGGCCCCGGCTCGGCTGTGGTACGTGAATAATATCGTCGACATCATGTTCACGTGTATTATCTTACACAACATGATTATAGCCGACGAAGGGCCAAGGGCGGCTAGCTTCTACGACGAGGATGAAGCCGGAAGCTCAACAGCGAGGTCTCCCCCACGCCGAGGTGAGCATACGACGGTTGGCCAGAGGATCGAGACAGGGCACACAATGCGCGATACCCGAACCCACATTCAGCTACAAGAAGACCTAATCAAACACATGTGGGCGAAATTCGGCAACGAGTAGTGGTTTTTTTAATTTTTAGTATTTTAATTATGTAATTTTTAATTTTTAGGATTTTAATTATGTCGTTTTTTATTTTATTTGTCATTTGTAATATTATTTATGTTTTTTTAATGAATTTTAGTATTATGGAAATGTTTATGTTTAATTGAATATTAAATTAATTGTGCTCGTCCTTGCGGAAGAGCACAGTTGTGGGTGTTGTGCTCTTGCCAGAGAGCAGGCATGAATAGTACCGCCCGGGCCCACAACCGTGCCGCTGGCAAGAGCACGGTTGTGGATGCTCTAAATCTATACCTATTTAGGTAGTTGTAAATTCAACCAATACTTACATTAATAATCACAGAAAAATTAAGAAAATTGACAGCCACCTTACCACTTGATCACTTTATTTAGAGCATATTTCCAAGATAAATCTATAAAACTCATCCTTCAAACTCATAAAATGCAAAGGAGAATAGATTAATGATAGACGTTGCAACTAGCTAGGATTTCCACTTAAATTAGCAATAGCAATAGCAATAGCAATAGCAATAGCAAAAGCAAAATAAAAAGTAAAGTGAATCAACTCATTTAAGTAGCATATAATTTTTTGACTTCTCTTATAATCATTATTCAACCTTGACGTATAAAAACTGGTTATTGGCACAGTTTTGTTTTGTGGTTCTTCTTCATCACATCGACTATTGCAAAATTATTGGGAGGCTGTTTTTTGCGTTGCCGATAATATAGCTGACTTTCAACTTTGCTTGTTTCCAAACGATGAACTTATATTATAAGATCACAATATTAAATTTGTTTGATTATATTAAAGTTCAATATAGCATTTACTCAAATCTAACAGAGACTAAAAATGGGTATTGGTTTTAAATGGGCCTTATTTCAAAGAGATGGTGATTTCACTAATCAAATTTTACAAGAGAAATATGGAGAGAGGAATAATTACGTCTTTTCTCAAAGTAATTAGCTTACTTTTATTTCAATCTCGCGCTGGAAATATTGTATGGAATTTGTCGTGGAGATTAAGGATAAAGGGCAAATTCGACTTCTTCAAATTAGGATGTCAAAAACTATTTTAATCCTCATTTTCATCTATAAATATCCCATCTTTATTTACACTAATATTTTGTTATGTACATATTTTTTTTTAAGTTTCAATGAAATTTCAATATTTCTCGTTTAAGATTATAACATAAAACCATAACTTTTAAAATTTTCGCAATTATATCACAATAGTTACGACAAAATCAATTTGAAGTATTAAATAAAATGACGATTTGTTTGAAACGATATGGTTTTATTGTTACATCATACTATTTGATTTTGACATACTATTAGATTTATTTTTTTATCACTGTGAGAGAATCGTGAAAAATTGAAAAGTTATGATTTCATATTCTAATTTTAAAAGTTAAGCGATTAATCAGACATTAAAGAAAATTTTAATATAGTTAATAATTACTTATTATTTTTATTTAGGTGTAAGTTATAATTTAAAATAATAAGAATTGAGCATATAAAAATATTTTGAATTTTGAATCTCAATTTCTTAGCACTTAGAGCATCCACAGTGGGGCGGACGATGCCCGATGCATCGTCGGCGGACGATGGCTCTTGAACACGCATCGTCTGCGGTATCGTCCGCCCCACTGCGGTCACGCGAACGATGCAACGCGTTTTTCATTTTTATTTTTAATTTTTATCTATTTAAATCTCATTTCTCATTCCATTTCCCACACCAATAATTCTCTCTCATCTCTCACTTTCCCCACACACTAATATTTCTTTCCCAATCTTTCTCACTAAAAAAAATAAGACCCGGTGACGACTGGAGTACATCGGGGGCATTACTCGGGCCTGTTGGTATCTGGGGATTACAAGAGATACAACCGGGCGTAATACAACCCAAAAGAAAGAATAAAAAGCAGAAACTGAACTTAAAATTACAACGGAAAATCGAGACAACTAAACCGTGAATTAGCCGAGTCGAGGAGGCCTCTTCCCGCAAGACGAGATACGCCCCGGTAGCACTCTCGGTTTGGTGTGTCGTCCCCAAAGGTAAAACGGCTACGTCTCTGGTGAAGCAGCACCGCAATCAACAGAGCTCCGGCGAACTGGATGGAGGAGAGGGCAGAGCTTTCGACAGAAAAAACAATGCAGAGAGAGGGACAGAGCTTATGAATGCAGAGAATGCTTGTTTGTCTTAGTAATGCAGTGGTATGGCTAGCCTATTTATAGGCCAAGCCACCATGCAGGGTCAACCAAGCCATTGAAGGCTCATCATGGCAGATTCGTAACCATCGTCGGTTACAGGCGTGTGGCAGGAGTGTGCCTTTCGCGTGTGGAGCGTGTGGATTTCTTATGTGGCAGCCGTGACTGTGCCTCGCTTGACGATGTGTCAAGCCACTTGGACTGCTGACTCGGCGGTGGTCTAAAAAGATTAGTTTGGGCCAAGCACCAAGCCCAAAGACCACCCAAAGACCAATTGCCAAGATCCAAGTCCAAGATCAAGATCGGGATCGGGATCGGGTTCGGGATCGGGCCCGGGCCCACGGCCCGCGGCCCGCGCCCGCGAGCGCTAGCACGAGCACGGGCTCGGGCTCGGGCGGGCGGGCGGCGCGTGCGTGTGGGCTCTCTCACCCATCTTGGTCCACTATAATTATAGAGTAACATAAAGTCACTTAATTTAAACATATTAAAATATGTGTTAATCCTCTAATGTGGGATAATTAACACTAGTTAATTAAAAGCTAATTATGCCCAACTTAAATCCACTATTTCTCACTCACCGGAAATCGGATTTGAGAAAGTGAGTATACTACATTTATCTATGTAAAATGTAGATCGACGCTATGACATTTAATTTCACAAAATTAAATGTCTCGTCACATTTATTATTTGGTCAAAATCCATTGACCGGACATATTTAATCCATGATTTTTACAATCCCCCACATGAGTGGAAATAGCCGAATGCATATGCATGCAGATACAAGCTCAACCCTCGAGAGGTATATAAGCATAAGGATAGGTAGTTGTTGGCTTTGAACCTTCCATAGTCGACACCATCGGATACACAGGCGGCTTAGTAGCGCGATGCTCTGAACTAATCCCCCACGGCGTGCACCGAGACAATGATGTTAACACTAGTTAATTATTCCCTAAGCTCCAACTCCAAGCTTTAATTAAAAGCTAATTATGCCTAACTTTAATCCACTATTTCTCACTCACCGGAAATCGGATTTGAGAAAGTGAGTATACTACATTTATCTACGTAAAATGTAGATCGACGCTATGACATTTAATTTCACAAAATTAAATGTCTCGTCACATTTATTATTTGGTCAAAATCCATTGACCGGGCATATTTAATCCATGATTTTTACAATCCCCCACATGAGTGGAAATAGCCGAATGCATATGCATGCAGACACAAGCTCAACCCTCGAGAGGTATATAAGCCTAAGGATAGGTAGTTGTTGGCTTTGAACCTTCCATAGTCGACACCATCGGATACACAGGCGGCTTAGTAGCGCGATGCTCTGAACTAATCCCCCACGGCGTGCACCGAGACAATGGTGTTAACGCTTAAACACCTCAACCTCATCCGTTCTCACGTTTTGTGTCCGTTCCAATCTTGGAACCCACTTTGGATTCATAAGTGTGTTTTATGAAGCGACCACACTCGCACTTACATAGGTGATTCTTAGTCAAGTACCTTGCCGTACTTGGTCTCTTTGAGAAGTCCATCTCTTTGAGATATTTAAGAACCATTAAAAGTCATAGACTTAGCCTTTACCACTAGGCAAGTTCTCCAACACTCTATTGTTTTCTAGGGAATAGATATAGTTGAGTGTTTCTCATGAACTCTCATAGCTTAGTTGTCCCTTTGAACCAAGTTCTTGAGATCTCCAGTCATCATGGTTGGGTTACCACTATGATAATTCTTTAGTTTGTGGATTTCAAACCCATTCCCTCTAGCAACTTATTCATTTGATCACGGTTTAACCCTTTGGTTAGCGGATCCGCTAGATTATCTATTGACTTCACATAGTCAATTGTAATCACCCCTGTTGTGATCAAATGTCTCACGGTGTTATGTCGTCGACGTATATGTCGAGACTTACCGTTAAAGAAACCATTGTTTGCCCTTCCAATAGCCGCTTGGCTATCGCAGTGGATCAGCACTGGTGGCACTGGCTTAGACCAACATGGAATATCTTCAAGGAAGTTCTTAAGCCACTCGACTTCCTCACCAGCCTTATCTAAGGCAATGAACTCCGATTCCATTGTTGATCGGGCCATACATGTCTGTTTTGTGGATTTCCACGATACAGCACCACCCCCAATAGTAAAGACGTATCCACTTGTTGAAAGTGAGTCTCTATTATCGGATATTCAGTTCGCATCACAGTACCCTTCAAGTACCAGGGGGTATCTCGAGAAGTGTAGCCCATGATTTTGAGTATGTTGTAAATATCTCAAAACCCTCACAAGAGCTCTCCAATGCTCTTTGCTAGGATTGCTCGTGTAACGACTCAACTTGTTCACGGCACAAGCAATGTCAGGTCGAGTGCAATTAGTCAAGTACATAATGCACCCGATGACCCGTGCATACTCTTCTTGTGCAACGGGTTCGCCTTTGTTTTTGCTCAAGTGAACGCCGAGTTCAATTGGAGTCTTAACCGGCGCGCCATCATAGGCCTTGAATTTATTCAATATCTTCTCAACATAATGTGATTGTGTTAAGATGATTCCATCAGACGTTCTTATAATCTTCATTCCAAGAATTACATCGGCTAGACCCATGTTTTTCATGTCAAAGTTTCTCTTTAACATGGCCTTTGTATCGTTAATTACTTGAGTGTTGCTACCCAAGATTAACATATCGTCAACGTATAGACACACTATAACATGGTCGTTATTAGTGCTCTTGATGTAGACACATTTGTCGCACTCGTTGATTTTAAACCCATTTGATAACATCACATTATCAAACTTCAAGTGCTATTGCAATGGCGCTTGTTTTAATCCATATAGAGACTTTACGAGCTTGCATACCTTTTTCTCTTGTCCAGGTACTACAAACCCTTCGGGTTGCTCCATATATATTTCATCTTCTAATTCACCATTTAGAAACGCGGTCTTTTCATCCATTTGATGAATCTCAAGATTGTGCAATGCAGCAATAGCGAGAAGCACTCGGGTAGATGTAATCCTTGTTACAGGTGAATATGCATCGAAGAAGTCATGTCCTTCCTTTTGTTTAAAACCCTTTACTACTAATCGGGCTTTATACTTATCAAGTGTTCCATTGGCCTTAAACTTTCTTTTAAGGACCCATTTGCATCCTAAAGGTTTAGCACCTTCGGGCAAATCAACCAACACCCACGTGTGGTTTAGCAAAATTGAATCAATTTCGCTTTGAACAGCTTCTCTCCATTGTAACCTGTCTGGGCCATCGAATGTTACTTTTATAGATGTCGGTTCTTCATCTAACATAAAAGCAATGTAGTCAGGACCAAATGTTTTTGGTGTTCTGACTCTATTACCACGTCTTAGTACTGTATCCTTTGGATCGGGCCTTGCACGCTTGCGCGATTTAGGTTCCTCATCCGCTGATTTAGAACTAGTGGCTTCTTCTTCCACTGGTTTAGAACTAGTGGCTTCTTCAATTCTTGTCTCAGAATTGGTTGAGACTTTTTTCTTGTCTTTTCAAGGAAATGTATTTTCGAGAAATACAGCATTCCTCGACTCAATTGTTGTTCCTACTGTGATAGTCGATATTTCAGACTTGTGAACAACAAATCGATATGCACTACTGTTAAGTGCATATCCAATGAAGATGCAATCAACCGTTTTAGGTCCGATTGTAACTTCTTTGGGCGGAGGAACCATCACCTTTGTCAAACACCCCCACACTTTGAGGTATTTGTAGGATGGCTTCCTTCCCTTCCACAGCTCATAAGGAGTAACATCTTTTCCTTTGAGAGGAATCTTATTCAAGATATAGTTGGCTGTCAAAACAGCTTCCCCCCACATGTTATGTGGTAATCCTGAAGTCAGAAGCAGTGCATTCATCATCTCTTTTAGAGTTCGATTTTTGTGTTCTGCAACACCGTTAGATTGTGGTGAATATGGAGCAGTTGTTTGATGAATTATACCACTTGCGTTGCATAACTCCTCAAACGGGGCTACATAT
This sequence comes from Salvia splendens, assembly GCF_004379255.2. Lineage (NCBI taxonomy): Eukaryota > Viridiplantae > Streptophyta > Magnoliopsida > Lamiales > Lamiaceae > Salvia > Salvia splendens. The sequence goes on from NC_056035.1 coordinate 22,057,617, forward strand.
TCGCCTCCTCTATCGCTTCGAATCGTTTTGATTTTACAACCAAGTTGATTCTCAACTTCGTTCTTATAATTTTTGAACGCTTCTATTGCTTCATCTTTACTTCTTAAAAGATAAATGTAGCAATACCTCGTGCAATCATCTATGAAAGTGATAAAGTACTTTTTACCACCTCTAGTTTGCACCATCTTTAAATCACATACATCCGTGTGAATTAATTCAAGGGGTTTTGTGCTTCGTTCAACTGAGTGAAACGACAACTTAGTCATTTTTGCTTCAAGACAAATTTCACATTTATCTTGGGTATCCACTTCATTAGCCTTTAGTAAATCTAAATTCACTAATCTTTTAATGGCTTTTGAATTTACATGTCCCTACAATGCCATAAATTTGAAGACTCGGTCAAATAAGAGGAAGTAGATTATTTATTATTATTCGCCAATTGCTTTGCAACACTGCGAGTTGCCACACTAAGCTTGAAAAGCCCATCGGTTACATAACATTTTCCGAGGGATTTTCCAAACTTATACAAAGCAAACCTATCAGACTCAAATACAAGTTTAAACCCCTTATTAACTAGTATTGATCCTGCACTAGGTTCTTGCGGATGTCCGGGACATGCAGCACATCCTTCAAAGTGATTGTGACGCCAGACGTCATCATGAGAATCACGTTGCCAACGCCGAGGATTTCGGACGATGCTTGATTCTCCATGTTGATTTTTCTCCCTTCAACAGCCGTGTAGGAGGCAAACTTGATCCTATCTGAGCAGACACGAGCAGTAGCGCCGGTGTCGATGTACCAGCCACCCTTGTTATCAATAAGTTAACCTCTTCAGTGACCACAACAATGAGGTCGTTTTCATCCCAGTCCTTGAACTCCTTCTCAACGACGTGGGCAGCCGGCTTCTTCTTCTTGCTGCGGCAGTCCTTTGCAAAGTGGCCCGGTTTGCCACATTTGTAGCAATCGCCTTCAAACTTCTTTGTAGGCTGCTTTCCCTTCCCTTTGTCACTTGGACGATTTGGGCGAGGGCGTTTGTTGGAGGGACCGCCCCGCTCCAACAGATTGGCTTTGGCTTCAAGTGGGGTGAAGCCCTTAGCCTTTTGGTCGCTTTTGCGCACATCAGCCTCAATGCGCAACTTCACGATCAAGTCTTCAAGGGTCATCTGCTTTCGCTTGTGCTTGAGATAGCTCTTGAAGCCCTTCAACTAGGAGGAAGCTTGTCAATGATCGTGCACCTTAGGAATTTGTCGGGCAAGGTCATCCCTTCAGCCACTAGTGCGTGGATGATCATTTGGAGCTCTTGGACTTGCTCCATGACAGGTCGAGAATCGACCATCTTGTAGTCCATAAATTTGGAAGCTAAAACTTGTTCAGTCCCTGCAGCATTATCTATGCTATACTTCTTTTCTATGTTTTCTCACATTTGTTTAGATGTGGTTACATTGGAGTATACATTGTAGAGGCTATCATCTAATGCACTTAAAATAAAATTTTTACATAGATAATCCCCTTTTCTCCAAGCTTCATAGTCCGCCATGACTTCGAGCCTAGTCTCTTGGTCGCTTGGCGCAGGCGGCTAGTTTTCCGTGAGGAAGTTGGCGACGCCCAATGTCAAATAGAACAACATCTTTTGGTACCACCGCTTGAAGTAAGATCCTCCAAACTTTGGTGGTTTCTCGGCAGGTGGCATCATTCTTGGTGCCAAAGGTGCCGCACTTGGTCCATGGAAGGAACCAATTCTGTTGCCCCCGAAGGAGCCAACAACATGGTTAGGCATAGAGCCCCCACCATTCATGTTGGGCATAGAGCCCGCCATGGACGTACCAGCCCCGAAGGGACTAGCACCCGCATGAGACCCGAAGGCCCCAGCATTCGTGTGAGACCCGAAGGCCCCAGCACTCGATCCATTAAAGGATCCGAAGGAACCACTAAAAGTGGAACCAACCAAACCACCAAAGGTGGAACCAGTGGACGCCCCAAAAGGGTTGTCCCAAACCCATGGGACAGTTGAAGAGGCGGCTGGGAAGCCGGGGATTGGCATCATCGAGGGGATCGATGAAATGTTGACCGGTTCAGTGGTCGCCATGGTGGAGGGAATGGCAGCGGCGGAGGTGGCGGCAGCGGTGTTCGGTTTAGTCGACATCTCCAGCAAAAGGTGTTAAAGTTTCGAAAGTTTTAGGTTCAGTTTAGAGGTTCAAATTCCTTCAAAAGTAAGTTATATCTCGTCTTGCGATTGTTGGTATCTGGGGATTACAAGAGATACAACCGGGCGTAATACAAGCCAAAAGAAAGAATACAAAATGAGAAACTGAACTTAAAATTACAATGGAAAATCGAAACAACAAAACCGTGAATTAGCCGAGTCGAGGAGGCCTCTTCCCGCAAGACGAGATACGCCCCGGTAGTGCTCTCGGTTTGGCGTGTCGTCCCCAAAGGTAAAACAGCTACGTCTCTGGTGAAGCAGCACCGCAATCAATAGAGCTCCGGCGAACTGGATGGAGGAGAGGGCAGAGCTTTTGACAGAAAAAACAATGTAGAGAGAGGGAGAGAGCTTATGAATGCAGAGAATGCTTGTTTGTCTTAGTAATGCAGTGGTATGGCTAGCCTATTTATAGGCCAAGCCACCATGCAGTGTCAACCAAGCCATTGAAGGCTCATCATGGCAGATTCGTAACCGTCGTCGGTTACAGGCGTGTGGCAGGAGTGTGCCTTTCTCGTGTGGAGCGTGTGGATTTCTTATGTGGCAGCCGTGACTGTGCCTCGCTTGACGATGTGTCAAGCCACTTGGACTGCTGACTCGGCGGTGGTCTAAAAAGATTAGTTTGGGCCAAGCACCAAGCCCAAAGACCACCCAAAGACCAATTGCCAAGATCCAAGTCCAAGTCCAAGATCAAGATAGGGATCAGGATCGAGATCGGGCCCCGGCCCGCGGCCCGCGAGCGCGTGTGGGCTCTTTCACCCATCTTGGTCCACTATAATTATTAAGTAACCTAAAGTCACTTAATTTAAACACATTAAAATATGTGTTAATCCTCCAATGTGGGATAATTAACACTAGTTAATTATTCCCTAAGCTCCAACTCCAAGCTTTAATTAAAAGCTAATTATGCCCAACTTTAATCCACTATTTCTCACTCACCGGAAATCGGATTTGAGAAAGTGAATATACTACATTTATCTACGTAAAATGTAGATCGACGCTATTTCATTTAATTTCACAAAATTAAATGTCTCGTCACATTTATTATTTGGTCAAAATCCATTGACCGGGCATATTTAATCCATGATTTTTACAGGGCCTTGACTCAGGACTTATTCGATTGCGTTCATGAGGCTGAGGCGGAATGCTTGGCCGATATGATAAATCAATAACTAACTAAATAATCAGATATGAGAATATTTTAGGAGATATGCTCGTATCACAATGTGGTATGTTTTTGTGAAGACGATCAGCTGCCCAATGGGTGACAAGAGAGTTTTATTTGCGCAAAAGCAGGAGGTTGCGCGGAAGGATGTGGACCGGGCATTTGGTGTACTCCAAGCGCGGTGGGCAATAGTGAAAGGTCCGGCGCATTTCTGGTTCAAGGAAGTCGTCGCCGATGTCATGTATGTGTGCATCATCTTGCATAACATGATAGTCGAACAAGAAGGTGGAAGAGTCACCGATTGGGGCGATGATGAAGGTGGATCTAGCTCCAGCACGGCGACCCCTCCCCAATGAGGTTCGAGGATTACCGATGGGCTACAATGAGGTTCTATCTAGACAGGCCTCAATGCGCAACCAACAAGACCATGCTCAGCTCATGAACGACATGATTGAAGAAGTTTGGGACTGTAACCGCCATTAAGAATTTGTAGTTTTTTTTTTATTTCGTACTGTAATGTTTGAATTTTCAATGAAATGAAGTTTTTTTTCCAAGTTTTGTAGTGTTTTTAAATATTCAAATAAATAAAATGCGTAGGGCGGCCTATTGGGCATCCCACTGCAGGTGAATGGGTAAGGAGATAAAATACTGATGTGGCGGAGCATAGGGCGCCCTATAGGGCAGACTATAGGGCGCCCCATTGTGGATGCTCTTAATGTTTGTGAGCACTGAGCTGTGAGACTAAGATCACGGGAATGAATATTGACATGGTCAACATGTCAAGCCACTAGTGGCTAGTGCCGAAGCTGCTGGTGCACTTATTTGTATGCGGATAAAAAAAGACCAATTTTACTATTTTCAACCGTCTATTAAAATTAGACAAATTTTAAAAATGAAAAATGTTAAACACTGTTACCACTACTGAGAAATGAGAATGTAGACTCCATAATCCGTTGATACTTATTCCACCATCTTTCTCTCTCTTTCCTACTTTTTAAATTACGGTAATATTGAATTCCGTATTATTTACAACTTTATTAATTTTCTGACTAGGGTAGTACTCTGTATGTATCATTTGGAAAAAATACTCATAAGTACGATTAGGTCTAGGGAAAAATACCGTAATACTGAAATACAACACTTACCGTACCAAAAATACCGATTTTTTGGTATACCACAACTTTCGGTACGGTATCGTACCGTACCTTCAGATTTTGGTACGGTAACGGTATGAATTTTTCATATACCGCATTATACTGCAAAATTATTGTATATACTATAATTTGGGGTATATGCCGTTTTATAACGCATACCGAATATGTATATACATATACCATATTTATAATATTTTAAAATTTATTATTTAAAATATTACTTTTTTCCCCTAAAACTAAAGCCCTAACCCTATATTTAATACTCCCTCCGTTTCACTATAGTTGAGGCGGAACTTTTGGGCACGGAGTCTAAGAAAGGGATGTTGGGTGTGTTAAATAAATAGTTAAAAAAGTAAGAGAGAGGAAAAGGTAGAGAGAATAAAGTATAAAGTGAATAAAGTATAAAGTGAATAAAGTAGAGGGAATAATGTAAGAGAGAGTAAAGTAAGAAAGAGAAAAAAGTTACCGTATATGGAAATGACTCAACTATGAAGAAACTTCCCGAAATGGAAAAATGACTCAACTATAGAAAAAAGTTATCATATATGGAAATGACTCAACTATGAAAAAAAAACTTCTCGAAATGGAAAAATGACTCAACTATAATGAAACGGAGGGAGTACTAGTTTAATTTCAAAATCGGACCCCACCGCCAAACGCAGACAAATTTCTCTTCTTCCACCACCGCCTATACCGTCAGCTGCCTCCAACTAAAGCCCTAACCCTATATATTTTTTTGATGTTGGAATTTTATTGATTTGAAGTTATATCAATTCTGAATGTTAAGAACTACTTTGATTGTAACGAATTTTATCATTTTGTACATTATCAAATAGTTAAAATGTTATTTTCCGTATTTAATTTTATGAAATAGGTTTTCATTCGGTAAGAGCATGATTTTAACATATTGGTATTTCAATATAATGTACCATACTGCGGTATAGCAGTATACCAAAGTATGGTATGGTATACAGAAATGTTGGTAAAGTAATTATATTCATATTTTGATATACTGAATTGAATTTAAGGTACTACCGCAATACGGTATACCGAAAAAATCGGTATGGTATCATTTTTTTCTCATGCCGTACCGAGCGGTACGGTATGCCCCCATTTCGGTACGGTGACCCATCCCTAAGTACGATCTTATACTCCAATATATATAATCCGGAAATAATACACATAAGTATGATCTTATACTCCAATATATATCATCTGGAAATTTTACACATGTTACATATGTATGATCTTATACTCCAACATACTTTGGATTGCGTCAAGATAAATGTAGCATGATGTCATTTCTTGCAAGGAATCTCACAATTATAGAATTGACATTACAAAGAACACTATAACAATATCATATATAAATCGAAAATGGATAATACTGAGGTTTTCTCCGTTGTATCTCTCCGTATAGGCTACCTAGTGAGCAAAGGGTGGTGCAGCAGGGAGGCTCGGTTCAAGGACCTGAAGCACACCCGTGGCGAGCCTTCTCGTGAGATCCTCAACAGCGACTTTTACCACATCTCTCCTCATGCCAATGTCTGCCGCATAGCGGCTCACACAATAAACCCCAACCGCAGTCGCTGCCATCCCGTAGATGTTGGTGGTGACGAGCCGTAGTGGCGTGGACATCACAGCCGCAAGAGGTCCGCCTATAATGGACACAGCCTGCCCGCTTTGCCCCATTGTACTCTGATCCAGCACGAGCAGTCCCGTCTTGCAGTAAATCGCAAAGTCCTCACAGTTGTTCTTGAACACATTGTAGCATCCAAATCCGTTGTCGAGCAGGTATTTGGCTCGGTGGATCACATCATCGTCAGAATCCGAGACAGCGAGGGTGCAAGTCCCTCCCCGTGCCTTTGCAAGGAAAAGAGCAGGGCTGACTGAATACTCAAACCGATACAAAATACCACCAGCTAGGAAGCAGTTCAAGCACGACGAGACCACTCCATGTGCATCCTCTCTCGGGACACAGGTGGGGCACGGAATATACGATCGATTCGGTCCTGAGCTCACCAGCAGGACATCTAGCACGGTACCGGTTCCGACCTCCTGACCACGTCTGGTGAAATGTATAACTTTATCATCTCCAAGATATATTCCTATTCTCATCCAAGCATTGTGCACAAAATCATCAGAAAAAACCTTGACATCAATTTTTTTAAACAATATAAAAGCAACAACTATGCAGAAACTCAATTAAATCTTTACCAAATCCTGACTTTTCATCTAATTTCTAACCATCAAATGCTAGTGAGGATTTGTTTCACACAAATTCTAATTGGATTGCACTGAAATTAAATGCTCTATGATTCGAAACAAGTTGTATTTGTCATCGATAAAACCTAATCGAATCAATTCATCGGAAACCAACCGTGATGAGCATAGATGTATGCAGTCCTCCACGAGTAGATATGATCCCCTGGTTTGAGGTTACTCCTTGCGATTCTTCGCGTTTGCAATCACAAAAACACAAAATCAGCCAAATACACACACTAACAAATTCAGCCACGATTAATCAATAGAATGTAAAAAGGGGATGATACGAATATTAATAGCACAATCAAGCGATTTAGAAAATTGACGAGACCTACCTATTCGAGAGCAGCCCCATTTCCAGCGGTGAATCTGACAGAGAAGTGATATTGGGGAAGAGTTGCGTTGCGGTAAAACGAAAACAGCAGATGATATCTCTTCGCCGCGAATCTGTGATTTATGGCTCTGACGCTATACGCAATGAAGCGGTTACCCACGGAATGACGAAATTGCCCTTGCCTCGATTCCCAAATTTCATGCCTTCAGACCTAAGTTAGCGTGTCGGCGTAATTACGTCTCAGCAATCTTAACTTAATAAATCAAATCTAAGTTTTATTTATTTGCACGTGTACTGGAATTACTATATTAATTGCGTCACAGCCGCTAATATTTTGATTAATTTAGAAGTTATTTATTAGATCATCCACTATAGGCGGCCTTCCTCAATAGCCCCGCCCCTTTTTTGTCCATAGCCCCATTTTTTTTCCACAGCCCCACTATAGGCGGAGACTTCCAATAGCTTTGAAATTTTATAACCAATTTCCATTTTAATTTTTTCATTTCATTTTTAAATCAGCTGAATTGAAATAATTATAAAACGAGATAATTGAGACCGAATATTCGTTGTAATGGCAAATGTAAAATTATACAACGAACGAATTAAAAAAATACAAATAAAAACGCCGCCACCGTCTAATCGGCGGCGGAGTCCGATTTCTCCTCCTCTACTTCGTCGCCTTCTCCGTCTCCCTCGCTGCCGCCGGCCGCCGCTGCCCCAGGACCCTCATCAGCCAAGCGCAGACGGCGCTGGATCCGACGTATGAGGTCGGAGTATATATTCTTAATGTACGGGTCGGTTGCGGCCTTGTATTTGCTGCAGACTTCAGGCAATTCGTGCGTCAGCTGCACATATACGTTATCCCTCAACACCTCGCTGGCAAAAGGGGCCCTTGACGGCGGTGTAGGCGCGGGCTGCGGAGCGCGCGATCCAGACGCTTCCAACAATCGGCGGGAGGAACCGCGAGCTTCTCTAGCGCGTCGGATAGAGGCATGTTGTCCCGGAGGGCGAGCGCGCCTAGAGTGTGTAGCGGAGGGCTCTTCGGCTTGCTCTTCGTTCAGGTCAAACGATTGCGAGCCACTGCCGTTGCTGTAGTCCCCGGCAATGTTGTGTCATGTCCGCTTCGGGCCCGGAGCCTGCTCTTGCGCACAGATGTCCTTGAATTTCGAGCAGTCCTCGAGAACTAGATACTTCTGCCACATTGTGAACTTCGGATTGCCCTGCGTGTTGTATTGGCTCATTGAAAGTGCTTTCACGTCAGCCTCGCTTCGGCCACTCTCCGCATGGAGCAGGTTGTTCTGGTATATGCCCGCGAAACGCCAGGTGGCCGGCAGAATCCTAGACCACTTCTTGCGGAGCTGTTCCGCGTCACGCGGTTTGGCGCCGCAAGGTTTGAACTCGTTGTACGCCAACACGACGCGCTTCCAAAAGCTCCCCTCGGTCTGATCGGTGCCCACTATGGGGTCTGATGTCGCGGCATCCCACGCACTCGCCACAGCAATGGACTCCGCTTTGATGTCGTGCGTGGCCTTTTTTTGTCCGGCTTGAACTGAGCCGCTGGCCGAACCGCCACCACCGGAGCCGACGCCGCTGCCCTCTCCGCCGGCGCCGCTGCACGATCCGCCACCGCCACCGCCACATCGACGGCCGCCGCCACCGCCGCTGGATTGGAAAGGGGTCTTTGGACGCGGATGGAGAAGGGCTCGAGGTTGGGTCTGTAATCCCCAAACGCCGAGCGACTCAGATTCCTCGGCAAAGGTTGGGGCGTGGGAGAAGACCTCCACGGCTGAGATGGTGGAGGAGTTGGACTCGATGCCCACGGCGGGGGAGATTGACTCCAACTCCATGGCTAGGACGACTGAGAAGGATAGCCGCCATATCCCGACGGATGAGCAGGATAGCAGCCATATCCCGACGGCTGAGACGAATAGCCGTCATATCCCGACGGCTGGGAAGGATTGCCGCCATATCCCGATTCGTCCGAGCCGGGGGATTTGTCAACTCCACCGTGCATTTTTAGAGGGTGAAAGTGTAGATAGTGAATGAAGGGAGAGTGTGTGAAAATGGGGTAAATGGATGGTGGAGGAGTGGTATTTATAGGGGTAATATTCGGAAAAAAAAATCAAGGGAACGGCCGGCGCGCTGACCGCCGCCCCACTATAGATAGCCCCGCCTATCACCCCGCCATCGCCCCGTCCTTGCCCGATAGTCATCGAAGCAACGTCCGCCCCGTCCTCGCCCCCATTTTTTCGTCCGCCCCAGGGCGGACGTCCCTCCCACTATGGGCCGCCCCGGCGTTGCCCCCTCTGGGGCTATAGGCGCGCCTCGCCTATAGGGGATGTTCTTAGGATTCCTAGATATTTACTAAGTCCACTAAATTATTACTACAAATTAGCACTTAATGAAGTCAAAACAAAATAATTTACATGGGAATTAAGTACATTTCGATACCCCTTATATTTGACGTATTTAATTGTTCGATAAATTCTGATCTGGTTTTCACTACTTTGATAATTCATAAATTCAATAATTTTTCAAAAACGTTTACTATCACATAACTACTTTTAAGGACTCCATTAACTTTTTTGTATGAAGCAACTCTTATTAAGGTCAAGTCTGTGATGGTGCGACCATGCAAATGGCTGACTCATGTTGAGCTGGAATTCACTGGGCTCGGTGCATGAAGCTCAAACTAGCCGTTGTGAGCGGTTATAACTGATTTACAAGGGCTGAAGTTAGTTAGTAAATCTTGTTTACTTATCTCTCATATATGTAGCTCAATGAGCCAAGAAAACACACACCATATACACATTCTCCGATTCTCAGTTTTCTTTTGATAGTTAGCTCAACTTGTGATAAGCTTGAGCGTTTCAAAATTGTAGTGAGGATCTCATCCTTCTTCTTCACATCTTGATCAATAAAGTCCATTAAAGCTTCTCCGTGCACGTAGGCAAATCAATGCCGAACCACGTAATTCTTTGAGTGTGTTTTACTTTCTCCGTTATCGCCATAGTTCTTGTTGTTTCTCATTCGATCAGAGCACGAATCCTTACAAGTGGCGCCGTCTGTGGGAACAAGATTGGGGTGAATCTCGGGTGAATTGAAGATTGAAGTCTCTGTTTCAAAGTGAGTTTTGATCACTGTACTCCAGCCGTTTGAAGAATGTCTACAACGAAGTTTGAGGTGGAGAAATTCACTGGCCGAAATGATTTCGGGTTGTGGAGGCTCAAGATGAAGGCCATCTTGATACAGCAAGGTCTCTGGGAGATACAACAAGGTCTCTGGGAGAAAAGAAGAAAGAGTCGGATGAGAATGAGAAGACTAGATTGCAGGAGATGCAATACAAGGCGTATAACACGCTGATTCTTAACATGAGTGATAGAGTTCTCAGGGAAGTGGCCAAGGAAGACACGGCCGCAGGTGTACGGTCGAAGTTAGAGTCATTGTATATGACCAAATCTCTTGCAAACCGACTGCATCTGAAACAGAAGCTGTTGACATTCAAGATTGTGGATGGCAAAGGTGTACTGGAGCAGCTTGAAGAGTTTGGCAAGTGCATCGATGATTTAGAGAACATTGATGAGGAAATTAAAGATGAAGATAAAGCCCTGATGTTGCTAAACTCACTTCCTAAGAGTTACGAGCATTTTAAGGATGTTATGTTGCTTGGAAGAGAATCTAAGATCAGCTATGAAGAAGTGCACTTGGCTCTGAAACTCAAAGATACACAGAGGTCCTCTGCAAAGCCAGCTGATCAAGCGGCTGAGAGTTTATATCTCAAGAATGACGAGAAGAAGGGCCAGAAAAAGAAGTTTTAGAAGAAGCAAGAAAAAGAAAAGAATGGAGGGAAGGAAACTAGAAGCTGCCATTATTGTAAGAAGCCGGACCATCTCAAGAAATCATATTTTGCTTGAAAGAGAAAGCAAGAGCAAGAGAAGAATGGAGGAGCTGAGACTGCAGACATTACTCAGGAGGTGCAAGCTCCTGAGGATCTGAACATACATGATGGAGCCACCATTGAAGAGTCCTGGATCATGGACTTAGAATGTAGTTACCATATCTGTTCTCACAAGTCTTGGTTTCACAACCTGGAATACAGTCAAGGTTCAGTCATACTTGGTAATGATCAGACTTGTGAAGTGAAAGGCATTGGGGATATTAGGCTGAAAGTGATGGATGAGAGCATTAAGATCTTAACTGAGGTAAGATTCATACCCAAGATCAAGAGGAATTTGATTTCACTCGGGCTGTTGGAATCAAAAGGTTGCAAATTTAGCTCAGAATCTGGGATTTTGAAAGTAACAAAAGGATCAAGGATCATCATGGAGGCTAAGAGGAAACATAGTTTATACTACCTCAGGGTTTAGACTATTATTGGATCAGCTAATATTGCACAACATGAAAACTTGAGTTCATGGCATAGCAGATTGGGTCATGTTGGTGAGAAGGGAATCAAGGACCTGGCGAAGCAAGGTGTTATCAAGATAGATGCATCTGAAGGTCTTAAGAAATGTGAGCCATGCATTTTAGGGAAGGCAAAGAAGCTCTCATTCACTTCTGGAAAGCACACCTCAACTGCACCATTTGCCTATGCTCACAGTGATCTTTGGGGGCATCTCAAGTGGAGTCTATGAGTGGAGGTAAGTACTTCATCTCCATCATAGATGATTATTCTAGAAAAGTTTGGGTCTATATACTGAAGGATAAGTCTCTGGCATTTGAGAAGTTCCAAGAATCGCATAACAGATATGAAAATGAAAAGGGATATGTGTTAAAATGCTTAAGAACTGACAATGGCATGGAATTTCTATCTTCTGAATTTGAGGGGTTCTGCAAATTGAATGGAATCAAGAGGCATAGGATAGCTCCTAGAAATCCTCAACAGAATGGTGTTGCAGAAAGAATGAACCGACCTCTTCTTGAAAGGGTGAGATGCATGTTGTTTTCTTCTGGTTTGCCTAAGAAATTTTGGGCTGAGGCTGTATCTACTGCAACTGTGCTTATAAACAAGTGTCCCTCATCTGCTATATCTAATGAGATCCCAGATAAAAGGTGGTATGGAAGTCTTGGTGATTACTCTAGTTTGAGAAGTTTTGGTTGTGCAGCTTATGCACATATGAAGCAAAGCAAACTAGAGACAAGGGCCAAAAAGTGTGTTATGCTGGGATATCAAGAGGATGTGAAAGCTTACAGACTATGGAATCTAGAAAGAGGTGATCAGAAAATTATTATTAGCAAGGATGTGAGCTTTAATGAAGCTGAAATGCCCTTCAAGAAGGAGCTACCTGCTGATAAGGTTAGTTCTGCAGATCTGCAGAGTTTTGAGATTGGTGAAGAATCTAGCAGGCTGGATTCTGATGAAGAGACTGAGGTCACAGAAAGCTAGGAAGAAGGTAGAGCTCAGCCACAATCACCTCAAGGGATTCCTCAACAAGATGCAGCAAAAAGTCAAGTGCCAAGATGAAACCCAACAAGAAACAACAGATTGCCCATCAGATTTTCTGACTATGATATGAGTTTCTTTGCTTTATGTGTGGCTGAAGTACTCATGTGCACAGAACCGTCAACATATGAAGAGGCCATAAGAAGCAAGGAGAGTAAGAAATGGATCAAGGCAATAAGGGAAGAGATTGAATCTCTGCTCAAGAATGGAATGTGGATTTTGGTGAAAAATCCAGAAACTCAAAAATTGATCAGTTGCAAATGGATCTTTAAGAAGAAGGTGGAGGTAGGAGAAGTTGAGACAATACGTTTCGAAGCCAGACTGGTAGCAAGAGGCTTCACACAAGTGGAGGGAATTGACTACACAGAAGTTTTCTCACCAGTAGTGAAGCACACCTCCATTAGAATCTTGGTTGCACTCACTGCTTATTTTGATTGGGAACTACATCAGCTAGATGTAAAAACAGCATTCCTTCATGGGGATCTTCAAGAAACAATCTATATGACGCAACCAAAGGGTTTTGAGAAACCTGGGAAGAGCAGAAAGTGTGTTTGTTGAAGAAAAGTCTCTATGGACTTAAGCAGAGTAGCAGGCAGTGGAACCTTAAGTTTCATGAACATATGGAAACTATGGGGTTTGAGAGATCAAGTTTTGATAGCTGTGTTTATGTAAAGAGAAAAAAGGGGAAGTGATAGTGGCATATTTGTTGATGTATGTTGATGATATTCTATTGGCAGGCTCTTGCAACAGAGAAATTCAGCTGGTTAAGGATGATCTCAAAGTGAAATTTGAGATGAAGGATCATGGAGAAGCAAGAAGGATCCTGGGCATGGATATTCTCAGAAATATAAAGAAAAAGGAACTGAGATTGATCCAAGCAGCCTATGTGGATAAAGTTATCAAGAAGTACCCGATGTCAGATTCAAGGTCAGTGTCTATTCCTCTAGCCAGCCACATCAAATTGAGTAAGGAGCAGATGCCTAAGACAGACCGAGAGAGATTGGAGATGAACCTGGTTCCTTATGCAAATATAGTTGGTAGTGTGATGTACTTAATGATTTGCACAAGGCTGGATGTTGCACATGCCATTAGTGTGGCAAGCAGATACATGTCTGATTCGGGTAAGGGGCATTGGGATGCTCTAAAGTGGATTATGAAGTATCTGAAGGGACCTAGGAATGTTGGTCTGCATTTTGGAGGTGGAGCATGGTCTGATGATGATGAAATTTTGGAAGGATTTTGTGATTTAGACTATGCAGCAAATCTGGATAAAAGAAAATCTCAAAGTGGGTATATTTTCATATTGTTTGGCACAACCATAAGTTGGAAGTCTAATCTACAGTCTGTGGTTGCATTATCTACAACCGAGGCTTAGTACATTTCACTGACTGAGGCTGCGAAAGAAGACAAATGGCTGCAGGGGATACTTCATGATTTTAGGATTAAACAAGGTGCTGTGAAGATCAGTTGTGACAACAATTCTGCCATTTGTTTGGCCAAACATCAAATGTTCCATGAAAGGAGCAAACACATAGATGTTAGGAGGCACTACATTAGAGATGAAATCCAGAATGGGAAGATAAATGTGGTGAAGGTTCCAACAGAGGATAATGCCTCAGATATGCTGACAAAAGCTCAACCAGTTTCCAAGTTCAAACATTGCTTGGAATTGGTAGAAGTTGTGGAGTGCTAGAGACAGCAACAAGGTAGAGAATGGAGTTAGATGTTGATCAGATTTACAAGGTCAAGGTGGAGATTTGTGATGGTGTGACCATGCAAATGGCTGACTCATGTTGAGCTGGGAGCCACTGGGCTCGGTGAGGAGAGGAAAAGGTTGGGCTCGGTGCATGAAGCTCAAACTAGCCGTTGTGAGCGGTTATAACAGATTTACAAAGGCTGAAGTTAGTTAGTAAATCTTGTTTTCTTATCTCTCATATATGTAGCTCAATGAGCCAAGAAAACACACAATATATACACATTCTCCGATTCTCAGTTTTCTTTTGATAGTTAGCTCAACTTGTGATTAGCTTGAGCATTTCAAAATTGTAGTGAGGATCTCATCCTTCTTCTTCACATCTTGATCAATAAACTCCATTAAAGCTTCTCCGTGGACGTAGGCAAATCAATGTCAAACCACGTAATTCTTTAAGTGTGTTTTATTTTCTCCGTTATCGCCATAGTTCTTGTTGTTTCTCATTCGATCAGAGCACCCATCCTTACAGAGTCCGTTTGCTTTGTTTCTTCAATTAGTTTTTATTTCATTAATAATAATATTAATCGATTTGTTGAGAACGAAAATGACGAAATTACAATATTCATATAACAAAACCACAGTTACTTATCTTCGCCGTTTGAAGCAAAGGTTCAGAGAGAGAGAGAAATAATTTTTTTGTCTCAAAATTCAATCGAGTTTGACTGCATTTTGGGCTGCATTTTAGTTCATCTTTCAGTCAAATTTCTTGTGATTCGATCATCATTTAAAATCTATCTCAAAATTTTACAACAAAACTTTATTTTGAAAATTTATTTCAATCTGAAAATGGGAGTTGACCGCTAATTGTCGCGCTCGTCGGCGAAAGGAGACTTCTTCTTTTCCGTTAATAAATTGAGCAATATAGATAAGCTTTGTCCTGGGCCAGATTGCATCAATTTATTTTTTGGATCTAGCATTATTCTTTTTGATTTCTGAGAGTTTTATTTTCTTTATTTTGTTAGCCAAAAATTAATTTTTCATTTTGGACTATATTTGTAACACCCCTATCCGATTGGCGACCGACCGAATATGAGACGCCACAGTTCCAATACCATAACTTAACTTAAAACAATTTCTTTACAAAACAATTATACATTTATATTTATCGAAGAAAATCAATATTTCATTATTTATTTTACATGGCCGCAGAAATGAGCTACACATTTGTACAACATTAAAACACCTAACATGTCACGACGTCTGGCTACATAAAATATAATGTACCCAAATGTTAATGAGCTATGGAATTTTAACATGTTATCATTAGCTATAGAAAATTCAAATACACCGACTTCTGTTAATCTTGTTGGCTTTATTTTATTATTTAATTTATATATCAATAAAGATGATTAAGTTTGATAAATCCCACAGAAATGTAGCATGTGCTTCAGATCGGACCTACGTACTTATACCAACTACTGTGATATATAAATATACAAATGTATCATCTATTGTACCACCAAAAGGAAAGAAACAAGGTTATCTTAAGCTCATGTCAGTTTCAAAAATACATAATTATTAATTTCCGCATTTATTTCCTTGAAATAAAAATTTCTTTCATTTTTTATCTGTTATTAAAAATAGAAACTTTCCAATTTAGGAAACAAACCTCACAATCCACTAACACTAATTCCCCTACTTTTTCTCCTTCTCTCTTATTTTACCACTTTTATATTAAAATCTGTGCCGTTTTCAAAATTACTATTTTTAACAAAATGGAGGGAGTATATAGGAATAAGAATTGGTGACTGTTTTTGAAGAATCTGCACTTGTACTCGAAATTACGGACATACTCGAAATTGATAAGTTGGGTTTGATTTAATGAAATTTTAGTTACAAACTCAAGGCCTTATTCTATTCATTTATAACTATTTAATTTTGGAGGATTTAATTTAATTAAAGGAGCCAAGCATATAGCATATATACTATTCGAGAATTGCAAGTTACTACAACAAGAATAAACAATATTCCCTGGAACATTGCAACCAATTGAGGGAATCTTGGAGGGAATCTACACGTTCAACTAACGTACTTTTTGATTTAATTGGTGGTTTAAATTCTTGATCTTTAACGTGACTGGGGAGTTTGGAGATCATTAATTAGGTCCACAAAATTAATTAAAATAATAGATCTTTTACACTTTTACCACCTCATCGTCGCAAGGAATCATTAATTAGGTTTTGATTAAATTAAAAATGCGCTGTACCAATATTTTGCAATTCTTGCATGGTGAAGCCATGGGAAAGAAAATCTTATAAAATATCTCCAATTTAATTATAGTAATGTTGTAAACTTTTTTAGCACGATTAATTTTTTAAGCATGCATTAATTTTTTAAGCATACTATTAGTTACAACTTGCTGAAGAGATAAAAGTAGGGCTGATAATTTTTGACACGACACGATAACACGACACGAACCGGCACGAAATTAATGGGTTTGGGTCAGAGCTTATTGGGTTCGTGTCCTTATCGGGTCGACCTGTTAAGGACACAAAAATTTCGTGCCGTGTACTTGTCGAGTTCGTGTTATCCGTTAAGAAATAATATTATAATATTATTAATTCTTATTATTTTCATTTTTGATCAATTTTGTTGGATTTTTGTTGGATTTTGTTGGATTTTGTTACTAAGAAATTATTGATGTTTTAATGTTTAGATTAGATTTTTTAATTAGCAATTGGATATTTTTAATAGGTTTAACCGTTATCAGGTCGTGTTGTTATCAAGTCGTTATCGTGTCATCTCATGTACGTGTTGTTATCGTGTCGTGTTGACCCGAAGTGGTTCGCGTCGTTAATGGGTTCGTGTCGTGTTCGTGTCTGAGGGTAGCGGGTCGTGTTCGTGTTCGTGTTTGAGGTTTTCTTAACCGGTCGTGTTCGTGTTTGTTGTTATCGTGTCGACGCGATAACGACCCGACACGCACGATTTGCCATTCCTAGATAAAAGTGGAATACAACCCAAATTCCTCTATTTGACGAAAAACGTCCTTTATGGATTGCATTTTTTGAGTGGCTGCCTCGTTATTTCTTTATAGTTTCTAAATAAATCGTGGTTTATAGTAGCTCTCAATATCACCACCACTACTACACCAACTTAATTAATTACAATTAATCATTTTTGGTATATGTACAATAATATTTAGTTTTCCCCCTTCTTGGATACTATCTTCGTCCACTATTTAAAGGGTCATTTTGACTCAACACAAATTTTAAAAAATTATTTGATTTTGTGAAGAAAAGTAAAGAAAGAATGTGAGACCCATTTTTAATATTAGTTTTATAATGTGGAGTCCGCATAATTAAAATAGAATAAAGTAAATAATTGTATAAATCGTGGATATTTCAAAATAACAAAATCTTTAAATAATGGAGAAAGGGAGTATGGTTTTGTCCTTTCTTATTCCCCCAAGTGTGATGCACCCACAACCATCAAACTTAATTATTTAATTTCACTAATATGCTTTGGCATTTCACCTAGTCACATGTTTGGTAGTAGTGATAACTTCAAAGCTCAATTAGTATGGATCCAATAAATGAAAGAATGGTTTTCTTATTGGTTAGATTCAAAAACAAGATAATAAAGTGAAATGTTTGATAGATTAGATTATTTAGTAGATTAATACACTTTTGCATTTGGCAGCTAAATAGAGACAAAGTAAAGAAGTATACTAGTTCATTTACACACTTTTTTGTAATATCGCAAGATACTTTTTGTGATCACTCACACTTTTCACAACATCACAACAAAGATTAAATATTATTTCTGCATTATACTACTATAACATATCTCCAATAAAAATACATCATTAACCTATGGAAAACAATGGTACATATGGTTTCATATTTCTATCTAGAAACATGTTTAATTTCATTTCCAATAAATGAAGAAATATTATACTCCTAAGATCCTACTCCTATAGGCTTCTTCGTCTCGACGATCTCTATAACTAATTGATCATCAACATCATTATTTACGGGTTTCACAATCCCACGGTGAAGCAGCTTCACTTGTTTAAACCCTGCTTTCTCAGCCAATTCATTGACAGAAACTACTATTTTTTCGACAAATTTAATGATGTCGATGAGTATGGACGCAACGACTAGCATTGGCATGATTCGTTGAAGGTCTGCTTCGTTTGGCGACGAGGAGTAATTTTCCATTATGTTCTTGAGTTCATCGGCTGCAGCTTTGGAGTTGATTAAATGAAGTGCAACAGATGATGATGGAATTGACATGTTTTTCATTGATGTGGATACTTCTTTGAGAGCCTTGCCACATTCCATGCTCATTTTCACACATGAAGGTTGAATTTTCTGTTCGAATTCGGATACTACCTGTAAAAATAGGAATGAACAACGTATTTAGATCGATTCTTGAATTTATATATCGTATAAACTCCAAACTATGATCAGGACCGTTAGATTTCAAGATATGATGATGTTAACAGATGACAAATAACGTCAACAGAAAATGTCAACACAAGGTCAACCAATTGACATTGTGTTGACATTTTCTGCTAATGTTATTTGTCTATCTGTTAACATCATATCTTGAAATCTAATTGTCCAGATCATAGTTTGGAGTTTGTAGAAAAGATGCCGTTTGCATTTTATTATTACCCGCAGTACTAGTATATAGTATATATGTACCTGAATTTTAGAATTAGTTATGCAGCCACTAAGTATTTCAATTTGGTAAGCACATTGTCTGACTATGCCACCCACGTTCAAGTAGAGTTTCCATGGATGATTCAGCTTGAAACGTCCATGACTAGGTTCCCACCATGCAAAATTAGCCTGTATTTAATAATCACATAAATATATTAATAAAAGCATCTATACAAAAAAGGAATAACAAAAAAGGACATAGTTACTAAGTAGTCACCAATGTTTCCTCGGTTGATTTTGAGTTGAGCACACATTTATGAACTTGGAGATATGACTTATCCCTACCATCCTTAGGCGACACCACATCGGCAAACTCGGAACCGAAACCTGCAAATTTACCGACAAATTAGTCAATCCTAGATGGATAATCATGTGATATTTAGTCATAGCCAATTTCATCCAACTAAAATAACCCGATGATAATTTAATCTTAGATTATATCTTGATACTTTTTTATTTAGGAAACCAGACATCAACATATACTAAAAAAACAATAAAAATCTAATAGATATATTTACCTTGTAAGGAGGAAGAAAGCTTTAGTATGTTAGAAGCAATGAGATTATGCAAATCTAGACCAGCCCAAACCGGGTAGATGCAAAGGGACACAAGGATGCAGGTGGCGCCGCCTATCAAAATCGTTGACAGCCGTTGATGAGCCAGCTCCATTATCTCACTGATCCGAGCACCCGACACCGCCACCAGACTGAACGTTAGTATGAATATCAACACCCCATAATCGTATCTCCTCTTCACCTTTGGGATGAATCGTGTAAATGTTGATACAGCAGCTGCATTTTACAACATCTCAAAAATTCAAACTTTCTTCTTTATTAATTATTAGATATGATCAGTTGCTAATTATTATTTACTAACTGCTAACTATAACTATGTCAACAACCCATGTTATAGATGTCAATTAAAATTTAGTTGACATACAAATGTGTTCGTGTTGACTTAGTTAGCGGTTACCAACCTAACATGACTCTATTAATTATAGTACTATAATTTTTAAAATATTTTTAATTACCTAGAATGAAAACCAAAATGGCAAGAACAATTGGCTCTCCTCTCTCCCCACATAGGTTAGCCAAATATTCAGCTCCAACTCCTAAGGCTCCAGCTAGTAGAGTGGCACCCCCTCGGTTCAAACTCTTCGAAATTGTGCCTCCTGCAATAATTAAATTAGTATAATGTATATACATAAATAAAATTTTTGTACATGCTACATATGATCAAGTGCTAGTAATTGTTTGAGTAATTAACTTACCAACTGAGAATTCGAATACGACGACGACAGTCAAAATGGCCCACATCCCGGCTTGTCCGAAGCCGTCATAGAGAGGTCTGAAGTAGTAGAACAAAGACACTAAGGTAAGAGCGAATCCAACCTTAATGGAGTGCAAGATTCTTCGCGGATCATCTTCTCCGATCTTCTTTGTCTTCACCGCCACGTCCTTAATCTTAACCTTGAGATTTTCGAACATGGCTTTCAAGAAATTAGACTGAGTTGTTTCTTGGTTGATTGAGGTAATCTCCATGGATGAATACAAATTAAGCAGTAGAAATAGTGAAGCATGCAAAGATGAGAGTGGAGAGATTAAGAGATGTGGTACATTTGTGTGGACTTGTACACTGTGGGTTTTGGATTTTATAAGAGGTGGAAATTGGAAAATAGGAGAATAAAAGTTTTACAATAGTTGTGGAAATTAAATGGCGGTGATCTATTCCGTTTTGGCATGCTTTAATCCGATTTCTCTTTGTGGGGAGGTTAATATTTTGTTATATTTAAATAGTAATCACACGGTTGTGTGAGTTGGATTCTGCCCAATTTGTTGAAGCTTCACTTATATGTTTGTCTTATGTGTCTAGATTTCATTTATGAAAATATTCTATGAACTACGTTTATACTATATTTCATTCGTCCGATAATACCAATCTAGACAAATGCATGCACTTAACTTAATGCGGCAAGTTCCAAAACCTTAATATGGAACTCCATTTGTCCACTATTAATATTCTTAATAAAGATTAAAATATTATTAATGAAAAATGAGGTGCACGATATTAATTTAGATGGATATAAGCATATAAAATAATTAAAAAAAAAAGCGAATGAAACTTATGCCTTTATGCAATTGATATTAATTTAGATGGATATAAGCATATAAAAGAATTAAAAAAAAGCGAATGAAACTTATGCCTTTATGCAATTTAAATTAACATGAAATTAATTCATAGAGTTAAAAATTAACTATAATGCAATTTGTTCAATTATAAGATTAATTGATTTCATGTTAATATAATTAATTGCATGCATAGAATGCAAATAACATCCAAAGAATTAAATCCTAAAAAATATGAATAGTACTGTTAGATAAACCCATCATTAATGATTCTCCAAATAATTAACTGTAGATGGCTCACTACGTCTACATGTAATATTTATGTGCTATATCATAGAGATCTTTTCATCTTGTTCCTGAACTCTTTATTTGAGTTTTGTGTCGGCAAAACACAATATAGGAGTTAACTATAAAAGAGACATAACTCCAGCTACAAAGAAGAGAGCAGTTGAATAAAATTAAAAATTCTTATATAATGGAGATTTCAAAAATCATGTTATGAAACTACGATTATGTCTCAAAGTCTAGTCTCATATTAATAAAATTATTATGAGTTAACTATTGGACTATGCAACATATGTTGGACCTTTACTAATTAAATAAAGAAACAATTTAATCCAAGGGCAACATAATATCATAACCAATTACTATAGTAGAATAATATCAATTGCCCCTCAATCCTTAATTACAAGTAATCTGAGAAATTTTTTAGTTTAATTATTTACCGTGTTTGAGATTGAAATATCCATTAATATCTGATGCCCGACTTTAAGTAATTAACATATTTTATCCAAAAGTGGTCTAGTTCAAGAGCATTATTTATTATCCATGGAATAAATTCCAATTAATTGGGCTTTTCGAATAATAAATCCGCTAGACTATCCTAGCAACGGATTCTCCCGGGACATAATTCAGTTCAATACCTATCCTAGCACTGTTAGACATTAATCACCATTGCCAAGATTTAGGATACCTAGATTATGAAACACTCACACCTTTTGATAAATTAAAGCAATGCACAATTAATTTTGTATGCTCAAAGTTGTATATAAAGATTAATAGTAATAATCACATAGATCTCGTCATTCAGTAAGTAACAAGAAATACATATTTCAATATTAAATTCTTTTAGTGTTATAGGAGTATGACACTAGTATCGTTAGCTCACAAGACAAGAAAACTTTGAGACTGACAGTGCAATCTTTACCAATAGATAGTCAAAGCCTATTTAAATTGTACAATAATGATATAAATATCGTGATCTTAATATAAACATCTTGATGAAGATATCACTAATAATGATAGTAATAAATTGACAGAGTACTAAGTTTATTACATTTAAAAGTTACTCCGAAAATGGCCATGGATTTAATGAGCCATCTGTATACTTACCAAAAGTGGATCGTATAACTTTTTGTCTACTCGAGTAAATGGATTTATAATATTTTTTGCGTGACAGTCGGGTTTAGCCTGGTGCAGCAATCAAGTTGAAGAAAAGGTGGTTGTAGAGCAACATCACCACGATGCCGAGCGCCATCAAGTGGATGATCAAGGAAAGAAGTGGCGCGGCAATCATCCGCAAGGCTAGAAGGCTAGCCCTCATCGCAATGGTCAGCCTAATGTGGAGAGTCAGGAATGCCTTGATTTTTGACGGATCAGCATTCGAACCCAAGCACATGGTATTCGAAGTGAAGAAGGTAACATATGCAGTCTTATACTCCCTTTATCCTCATGAACAAGTGATCGAGCACTTGGGAGTTTAGCGTTGCTCTCGGCCACGGAGGTACTCTTTTTCCTCCTAGAGATTTTTTCCCATCGGGTTTTATCTCTAGGAGGTTTTAACGAGGCCCTACCCCTACCTTCATTGGGGTAACGTGGACGGTAGCAATGAGTACAAGCACACCTTGGCGGAAGGCAGTACCGGAGCATACCAAGTGGATCCCATCGTGAAGACTTTAACCGATGTGAAGTCTTTTGTTGATGTATTGATAATATACATAGCTTTTCGATTTGTGATACCAACTCTTAGGGCTCCGTTTCCCTAGGGTTTACTTCCCCCCCCCCCCCACCGGCCTACATAGCTTCGGCTCTTAGGTATGTATCCCTCGGGTATGCCCGTGTCTTGCTTGTACTTTACATTTTTGCCTTTATATTCCATTCATTGATTCATCAAAAAAAGGTGGTTGTAGAGGTGGATGACTGGACTTTGTCTGGATCTTGTCCATTTATATATTTTATTTTGTGGGCTACAGCTTTATCCACACTTTCCCTGTCGATCAATTAAAGTCACATTTTGACTGGCGGAGTTATAAATTAGTTAGAGCATTTTATTTGGATACACGATTTAAGAAGTTGATATATTAAAGTTCGAATTAAGAATTTCACTGAATCCACCACATTTTATGTGCGGCCATATATAGATATGGTGCACACCGATATTAAAATTCACGATAATTCAGTTGAATTAGTGTAATTAGAGAGATCAAATTGTGTGGGTTGAGTTGTTAACTGGTAGACCTAATAACGATTTAACTATTAAGATCAAATCCGAACAAGAACTATTTAAAAAAATACTTAATCCGAACACAAACCCAATCTGCTACAATTAAACGTGAACATACTCACACACAACACAATCTGTTAGCAGGGGCGGACGCAGAAATAAACATTAGTAAGAGCTATATTTTCAAAATATAGTTTGAAAATGTTTTTCTAGATAATTTATGTGATTAATAAGGATTTTAATATAAATATAGGTATAAAATATGAATAAATTATAAAAATTTATTAAAAAAAATGTCAAAAAAAACAATTCATTAAGGGCTAAAGCCCCACCATTTGTCTATATGAGTCCGCCCATGTCCGTTAGTGAAACTAACACAATAACACGCAACAACCATACACAATGGTTCATGCGTGTTGGGATGAAATATGATTTGGTGGCGTGGCGGTGGTGGTAATGATAGTAAAGAACAAGAAATGGAGGCGGTGTGTGAAAGCAAGAAAAAAACACGTAAAATTAATACCTAAAATAGAGCACACTTACTATTTTTGGTTGTCCATGAAAAATAGAGCACATTTAAAAAAGAAAAATTTTCAACAACTTCTCAATTACTAATTATATAGACCCCGCATTCCACTAACACTACTTTTCACTACTTTTCTCTTACTTTTTTCCTTCTCTAATACTCCCTCCGTCCCGCACTACTTGCACTTATTTCCTTTCTGGGCGTCCCAAGTTATTTGCACTCTTTCTATTTTTAGTAATAATATATACCTACAGCCGCAATTGTTGACTTTGTCTATCACTCATTCCTTAATCTCCGTGCCCAAAAGGAAAGGTGCGAGTAGTGCGGGACGGAGGGAGTACTTTTTTCCATTCTGTCTTACTAATAATATAGACCCCACATTCTACTAATACTATTTCTCTCTTACTTTTTTCCCTTCTCTCTTACTTTACCAATTCTACATTATAACCAATGTCATTCTCAATGTGTCCTATTTTTTATGGACGAAGTGAGTATTCCCTACGTCCCACATAAGTGTGTGCATTTTCCATATTCGTCTGTCACATAAAAATATGAGTATTTTCATTTATGAAAAATTATCCCCTAACTCATTATCTATATACATCAATTTAGTTATAACTTATACCACTATACACTAATATTACTTTAACTATTTTTCTTCGTTGTGCATTAATTTCCATGTAACATAAATATTTTATTTGAAACGGATATTAACAGGTTACCAAAAAACCAACATTTTCTTGTTTAGTCGAGCCAATAAGACCAACCAAACTCTAGCTAGGTGTAATTTAGTAGCAATTTTTAAACATGTTAAAAAACTAACCTTTAATGATGATATACAAATTTCATATGACTATGAGTTCTACACCAAATATGTCATCCACGGTCAACTACCAATAATCTTGGTAGTGAACATTGCGAATGGTAACCATTGATAGAGAACGCCATGCATGATAAACTAAAATTGGTAATTCAGCTCCCTTTCTCCCTCATCCATTTTTCGATAATTTAGCTCCACCTTCGAAATCGCTCCTCCATGAATCCTTCACATTTATATAGTTATTCTCTCACAAGTTCCTTCCAGAATTCATGCCCGAATGAGGCAAATTCTGCCGAGGATTTAAAAACTCACTTTTCCACTACCTCCGTAAAATGCAGAGGAATTGAAACGGAAGTTTAATTCCTCTGCAATTTTATGCCACCGTCGATTTTGAATTTCGATTCATCCCCTTTTTGTTATAAACCAAATTTTTAATAAAATATTAACTTTCAATCTCATTAATAATATACAGAAGTAGCACTTCTATAGCCTAAATTTTCCTTTTGGGTTGGAGGGGAGTCTTGAATTGTTGAAGGAAAGCTGCAGCATAGCTTTCAAGTCTCTCCCTCCGTGGTAATTTCATCCAATTTTCAAGTTATTAGATTTTCCTATTAATTAGGTTATTGCACTGTAGCATTGCCATTTTGATGTTTTACTATTTTGTTATGCATTTATGTTTGTTAGTTTATTGAATTACAGAACTTGAGTTATTGGCAATTGATCATTTTGATTTTTGTTGAACTCTGTATTTATCAAAATTTGGAAGAGGAAATGGAGATAATTCAGCAAGGGAGTTATCAGATTGTTTTGAGTTTTGATCAATTGGTGTTGTATTGTGTGCATTTGGTGATGAAGCATTGATGGAATGTTGTTGTGAATTTAGGAAACCCGAAGATTAAGGCTACAGATTATCAAGTAACTATAGATACATAACAAAATGTCTGCTGTTGAGGTTGCTTTGAGTCCATTCTTGGAAGGGAAAGCACGGTATGGTGATTGTTTCAAGGACCGACTCAATCTGAGCACTAGTGAATCCATCGAGATCTACATCACCGGTGGGGGTTCCATGACCCCCATGCGCGTGATGGAGTCTGATTCCATTGCATCAGTGAAGCTTAGGATACAGACATGTAAAGGTTTTGAAGTGAAGAGGCAGAATCTTGTTTTTGGAGGCAGGGTGCTCTCAAAGACTGATTCTCTTGTCAAAGATTACGGCATCTCAGATGGGAATGCCTTGCATTTGGCGCTGAGGATCTCGGATCTCCTGCTGATTAATGTTAGCACGGCAAGTGGGGAAGAATTCAAGTTCCAAGTGGATAGGCACAGGAACGTAGGGTATCTAAAGCATAGGATTGCTAACAAGGGGAAAGGAGTTCATGCTATAGATTCGGACATATTCTGTCGAGGAGAGAAGCTCCATGACAATGGTAGGCTAATCAGTGATCTGAGTAACAATGGCGATGCTGTCATTCACTTGGTGGTGCACAAGTATGCTGAGGTTTGTAGCAAGGCCGTTGAGAGGGACCTCGAGCTCTCCATTGCCACTCCAAATTTGAACAAGGGGGTGGATGAGGAGAAGGCCAAGGATATGTTGGCTTTATCAAGGTCAATGCTAGGCCAAGATTTCTTCTTGAAACCAGATATAGTGAATCCATGTGTCCAGTTCCCACACTTCTTGTGGGAGATGGTGCAGTCTGTCTCAGACGGGTTAGCCCAAGGCAAACAGCCAGCTAAGTCATCCGAGGGCATGGGCGGAACTTACTTCATGCAAGATGCTACAGGAGATAAGTATGTCGCTGTGTTTAAGCCCATAGATGAGGAGCCTCTGGCCTTAAACAACCCTCAAGGCCTGCCCCCTTCACATGATGGACAAGGGCTGAAGAGGGGCACCCGAGTTGGGGAAGGCGCGTGGAGGGAGGTGGCAGCGTATATACTGGACCATCCAATTGAGGGTGCTCAGTCGTTGTTTCGTACAGAAATTGGTTTTGCTGGAGTGCCCCCTACAGTGATGACTCAGTGCCTGCACGAAGGGTTTAACCACCCAAATGGATTTGATTGCTCCATTGAGCATATTAAGACTGGATCATTACAAATGTTTAGGGAGAATCATGGAAGCTGTGAAGACATGGGCCCTCGGGATTTCCCTGTTGATGAAGTCCACAAGATCTCTGTCCTTGATATAAGAGTAGCCAATGCTGACAGGCACGCAGGAAACATCTTGCTACACAAAGATCCGGAAAACGGAAAAATAACCCTGATTCCGATTGATCATGGCTACTGCTTGCCTGAAAACGTACTACTCTTTCCTTTTCAAACACTAAAAAAATCATGTAAATAGACTCACATTTTTATCTTGGCTGCAGTTCGAGGACTGCACTTTCGACTGGCTATACTGGCCACAAGCTCGACAACCATTCTCTGGGAAGACATTGGACTACATAAAATCACTTGATGCCGAGAAAGACATAGCAACCCTCAAATTCTATGGATTGGATCTTTCCCCTGAAGTTGCTCGTACGCTCCGTATCTCCACCATGCTTCTGAAGAAAGGGGTGGACAGAGGTCTCACGCCTTTCGCGATAGGAAGCATCATGTGCAGAGAGAACTTGAACAAGAAATCTGTGATAGAGGAGATTGTGCACGAGGCAGAGGACGCCGTGCTCCCAGGTATGAGCGAGGCTGCGTTTCTTGAAGCCGTATCTGAAGTCATGGATTCGACACTTGAGAAACTCCTTCAGTGATCTTAAACTGAGGATTTTTGAAGTTCATATATATTAGCTATATAACCGAAGTTTGTGGGTGCCTACAACAAAGAGAAAGTCTCTCTTTGGGCCTTTTGGTTAGTTGGTTCTAAGTTTTCTTTCCTTATGTGTGGTTAGTTACATTCAACAGGAGCCACACAATTATGAAATAAGAGTGTGTTTATAGTTTTATTAGATTATGGTTGTTGTTAAACACCTCCAATCTCTCTCTTTGATTGTATTATTACAGTCATTTTTCAGAGAGAAATCGATTGGATTTTTATTGATTGATTGTAACACTATTACACATCCTGTTATTAGGATTACAAATGTGATGTAAAGGAAAGTACATCAATACAATTATTTGATTTTATGTTTATTCTCTAATTCTTGAATTAATATTTTTTCTGAAGAGTCTCTTAACAATTAATCTTTTCTTTTCAGCATTTCCTCTCAAGTTGAAAAATTAAATAATTTTTAAAGAGTGAACTACATAAATGGTACTTTATCTTTCACTTTCGCACATAAATGATACCTGATTTTTATTTTATATCGTTTTTGGTGCCCTGTGACAAAAATAACCCTAGGTACCAAATATGTGATTTTTTAGGAGGATATTTTTGGAAATTGCAATTAAATAGTACCAAACATGTGATTTTTCTTTCTTTCTTTCTTATTTCTTTTTTTCATTCTTTAGTTTCTTCTTCTTTCTTTTTTCTCATTAGTTTATTTTTCCTCTTTTTTCTTTTCTCTTCTTTTTCTTCTTTTTTTACATCTAATTTGCATACATAATATAAATCAAGAACAAAACACCTAATTAAATTAATTATTTAAAATAATTATATCAAATAAATATTTTTTATTAAATTATTTTATACTCATTTTAGGGTTGAAACACCTAACTAAAAATATTCAACTCTTTATATCATTATGAATACAATTTACAATTTTAAATTTCTATTAAGACTATATTGATGAATTATTAATTTAATATAAAATAATAATAATAATAATAATAATAATAATAATAATAAAATTATATAATATTATATGATTCATAATTTAAATAATTATTCTATAATTATTTATTAATGTACTACTAGTTTTTAGTATTATAACCATAATATTATTATAATAATTAAATATAATTATAACTATAATTATAATTAAGTATATTTGAATGATATTGTAAAGTAAATTATTTATTAATTAATAACATCAAAATAATAATATTAATATTGATTAATAATAATAGTATAAAGAGTGAGGAGAATGAGAGAAGAGATTATAATATCACTTTTTGTAGTACTAGTTTTGTATATGTCTAAAATATTTTTTATGACACAGATGAGAAAATATATTTATTTAGAGGGCATTTTGGGTTGAAAATCTCATCATGTACAAAAAAATGTGATTTATAGATATAAAAAATGATATAAAATAAAGATTAAGTATCATTTATGTATAAAAGTGAAATAGGTAAGAGTATATTAATAATAGAAATAACCAAAAATCCAAGGTGAGGACAAAACGAAGCTCATCAACGACAAAAATGAAGCAAACTTCAACATAAACACACACCCATTTCACACTCCTCTCTCTCTATCAAAATGGGGAAACCGCCTCCTCCGATCCACAAACGGGCGGACAAACCTAGCCTCGTGCATCGTAGCCACAGTCTTCCTCATCTTCGTGGTGATCATCGCGTGCATAATCTACCTCACAATCTTCAAACCCAAGGCCCCCTCCCTCACCGTCAACTCAGTCACTCTCCCGGCCTTCTCCGCCACCAACTCCTCCGTCAGCTTCACCTTCTTCCACTACGACAGCTCCATCCACGCAGGCCTCCAGGTGGGCTTCCTGTTCATCCCCGCCGGCCAGACGCAGTACATGGCCGCCACCTTCTCCGTCAAGTCGTTCCCGGTGGAGGTGGAGTCCAAGCTGGAGATGGCGGGCTGGGTTCGGGTCCTGCATTTGTTTAATCATAACGTGGGGGCCCGCGCCGACTGTAGTGTTTCGGTTTCTGTTACTGATGGCTCTGTCTTGGGCTTCCACTGTTAGTTTTCTTTTTCCCTTTATGCGGTTTTTTATCTTCGAATTATATAAAGAGTTATGGATTTTGATTATTTTAGGAGAGTTAAGCGTGAGTGGTGCCTTGTTTGTGGAATCAATTCGATTTTATTTTGCTTATGTATTTTCGATTTTTGGGAAGTGATTAGTTTAGCAATACAGAGAAGAGCACAAGCCAGAAAATCCTGGCTTTTGTTCCTCTTCGGGATCAGCATTTGAAAAAATTAAGGACAAAAAAAATAGTATTTTCATACTCTCGTAACATATTCAAAGATATAGGAGACTTGTTTTGGATATAATGTGTTATGAAAATAAGAATAAAATAATAAAGAGTGATAGTTTTAAATTTTGAAGAGTATACTCTATCCAACCATGTCTCATAGAAATAAACAATTGGGAGCGAGCAAGAATTTTAATACTTATAAGTAAAACGTAGGTGAAAAAATAATTTAAATAATGCTAATGGGATGATAAGAACCATTATAAGAGATGTAGTGAAAGTGAACGGAAAGGGTTAGTTGGATGTGAATCCTACTTTATATATTGATTTTATAATGAAATATGAGTGAAATAAAGATAGTGGAATATGAGGTCCATTACCAAAAGTAGTAAAAAAACAAATGTTACATTTATTGGTGGACGAACGAAAATGGCAAAATGAGACGTTTATTAGTGGACGGATGGAGTATTTTATAACTTTGAAATATGATTTGGAAGCTAACCTAATCTTATATTTTTCCTACTAAAACCAATGGTTTAGTGAGAGATCTAAAATTTTGCAAAAACAATCATGGTTGTAACATCATGAATTATTTTATATACTTGCCTGAGATTTTGAATTTATGCAACCACTAAGCGTTTCAATTTGGCAAGCACATTCCCTGACAAGGCTACCGATGTTCAAGTAGAGTTTCCTTGGATGATTGAACTTAAAACGACCGTGTCCAAGTTCCCACCATGCAAAAACATCAAATTAATAATATTAAACATTATTTTATAGTTATTTTTGAGTAATTACAATAGTAATAGTTATTATTTATTAATTTAAGTACTAACCAATATTTCCTCATTTGCTTTTGAGTTGAGCACTGTTTTATGGCTTTGGAGATACGACTTATCCTCACCATCGGCCGAAGAATTACAAAATTGACCACCAACACCTATAAAAATCCACACCACATAACAATTAATTAATTCGCATAATTAAACTATTTTCTGCATTATAAAAATTAATGAAGGAGTGGCAAAACATTTACTATAATTATTTAATTACCTTCTAAGAATGTAGCAAGCTTTCCTATATTAGTGGCAATGAGATTATGCAAATCTCGGCCTGCCCAAACTGGGTAGATGCATAGTGATATAACCATGCAGGTGGCACCGCCGATGAGAATGGTGGTGAGGCGCTCGTACGCCATTTTCCAAATCTGAGAAGCCCGAGCCCCTGAGACCGCGACTAGAGTGAAGGTGAGTATGAAAATCGTCACACCATAATCGTATCGTCTCTTCACTCGTGGCACGAATCTTGTAAACGTTGCTACACTAGCTGCAATCAAATTATTTATAGATTTTATATTAGAAACTAATAGTTATCATATTGTATGTAGTGAATATAAAATAGTTAATGTAATTAGTTACCTAAAAGAAAAACCAAAGCGCCAAGAATAATAAGCTCTCCTTTGTTTCCACATGCGTTGCCTAAATATTCAGCTCCAACCCCTAATCCAGCAGCTACTAATGTTGCAGCCCCTCTATTGAGACCTTTTGCAATTGTTCCACCTACAAAAAATAATTGAATCAACTACTTTATACTATTAAGCTAGAAATTTTATTTTAATTAATGTATTATCAAACTTACCAACTGTGAATTCGAAGGCGACAACGACCGTTAAAATCGCCCACATTCCCGCTTCTTCGAAGCTATGGTAAAGAGGTTTGAAGTAGTAAAACATAGACATCAGAGCATCCACAACCGTGCTCTTGCCAGCGGCACGGTTGTGGGCCCGGGCGGTACTATTCATGCTTGCTCTCTGGCAAGAGCACAACACCCACAACTGTGCTCTTCCGCAAGGACGAGCACAATTAATTTAAAATTCAATTAAACAATAACATTTCCATAATATTAAAATTCATTTAAAAACCACAATAAATATTACAAATGACAAATAAAATTAAACATTACATAATTAAAATCCTAAAAATGAAAAATTACATAATTAAAATCCTAAAAATTAAAAATTACATAATTAAAATCCTAAAAATTAAAAAAACCACTACTCGTTGCCGAATTTCGCCCACATGTGGTTGATTAGGTCTTCTTGTAGTTGATTGTGGATTCGAGTATCGCGCATTGTGTGTCTTGTCTCGATCCTCTGGCCAACCGTCGTATGCTCGCCTCGGCGTGGGGGAGACCTCGCTGTTGAGCTTCCGGCTTCGTCCTCGTCGTAAAAGCTAGCAGCCCTCGGCCCTTCGTCGGCTATAATCATGTTGTGTAATATAATACACGTGAACATGATGTCGGCGATATTATTCACGTACCACAGCCGAGCCGGGGCCTTCACAATGTTGAATCGAGCTTGAAGGACCCCGAAGGCTCTTTCGACGTCCTTCCGCGCTGACTCTTGACGCTGCGCAAAAAGAATCTGTCTCGGGTCGTGCGGGTTGTGGAGCGTCTTCACGAACGTCGACCACCTTGGGTAGATACCATCGGCGAGATAGTAACCCATGCGGTATGTATTTCCGTTGATGGTGAAGTCGATCGCCGATGGATAAGTGTTGGGCCGCCGCCTTTGTGACCGCTTAAGTGTTGCCCCCTCCAAGCAGTCGGGCAATTCTTCCACCTCCAATGCATGCAGTCAATGCTGCCAAGCATTCCGGGAAAGCCATGGACTGATTCGTGAAGACGAAGCAACCGTTGGCAATCATCGGTGGTGGGTGCCCGAAGGAATTCATCCCCAAAAGCAGAACGAACGCCCTCGCAAAAATTCTTTAAACAAAGGATTCCAGTGGACTCACCGATATGCAAATACTCGTCGAAGATGTCGGCCGTTTGCCCAGTAGCGAGTTGTCGGATGGCACACGTACACTTCTGCAACGCCGTGATACTTTGCCGGCCGGCTGCATCTACACCTGTTTGAAAGTATTCAACACGTGCGGACAATGTGTTGACAATTCGCATGAACAAGCGCTTTGACATGTGAAAACGGCGCCTGAAGTAATCTGCCGGAAACCGCGGATGGTCGGCAAAGTAGTCGGCAACGAGCCTTTCGTGGGCTCCCTCCCGGTCACGATGGATGTAGCGGCGATTTGATCTAGTGCGTTGAGGAGGATGAGCGGGGGTATTCGCCGTGACATATGCTTCGTAAGCGGCACGATGTTGTTCGTAGTATTCTTGTTCTTCGCGCTCCGCTTCCGCCATGAGATGAGTGAAATCCATTTGATGTTTTGAGTGAATGTTGAATGTGTTGATAGTTTGTATAAGAATTATGAATGAGAGATGAATGAGAGATGAATTGATGTGATAAATGAGTGATGAATGTGTGTATTTATAGATGATTTTGGGGGAAAAAAAAAAAAAATCAAAAAAATTCAGAAAAAACGGGAAAAACGGCCATATTTTTGGGATGTGGAAAATATATTTTTTTTTATTTTTTAGCATTATTTATAATTAAATACCGATTTTTTTAAAAAAAAAATAAAAAATATTTAAACACAACGGCTATGCCGTTGACGAATGGGAGCACGCCACGTGTGCGTCCGCTGGCACGGACGTGCTCGATACATCGAGCAGCGCCGTGCCAGCGGCGCGAGCGCAGCGGCGGCTGATGGCGTCCGTGCCAGCGGCGCGGACGGCGGTGGCGACGGACGCCACCGCTGCGCATGCTCTTAACGGCGTTAATGATTCGTCTCGGATCTTCGTCTCCGAGCTTCTTGGGGTACTTGGCCGAGTCCATAACCTTAACCTTAATCTTCCCAAACATGGCTGCAATGAATTTTAAAGGGCAGTTTATTTTTTGTTTGTAGGAAAGTAGAAACCATGCAAAAGAGATAGTGAATTTGAGTGTGGACTTTGGTTGTGTTGTGAACTTCAGATTTATATACTATAAATAGTTGGAGATGGGATCTTAATTTACATGTGTATATTTGTTGATTAATAGAGGTTTATTCCAATTTGACATGCTTTTCGAGTTTCAAAAATTTAATAAATGCAACTAGGGTTATTTCATATTATTTCTCGAAATCCACCTAATTCTTTTAATATGTATAATTAAATTGTTGTGATGCTTAGATGGGGTGCGGTATTGGTTGGCCTCAGCCCTACTTCTGATGTTTTGCATGTTTGTCTCTTTGTATGTCTACATTTCATTTCCTGATCATTCTATTCAACACGGATAGAGACATCTATACTTTAAGGACCCGTTTTATAGAGTGAGTGGGTTATAGCAAGATGAGTGGGTTATAGCAAGAGGATTAACATAGGATAAAATTTTCGGGCCAAATGTAGGATTTATGTAGGATAAAATAAACCCACAACAGGATAAAATAAACCCACAAATTTTGTGGGTCACATTAACTAAGCCCAATAGTGAAAACGGGCACTATTCACGCGGGCCTGGCGGGCCGCCGCAATTTTTTTCGGGCCTTGGATTGCATTTATCCAGGCTGAAAATTTGTATCAAACATTGGATTGTGGTGGGTCCCACCAACCTTAACCTTGGTTTATCACCTATAAAACGGGTCCTAATCGGCGATCATTTATTTGACATATGTTTTGAAAGTGGGTTGACTATACGTAGATCTAGATCAATTAATTCGAAGACTTGAGTCAAAAGTATAACTCAATTGGAGAATTGGTGTGCGTTGTTGATTTTAAATTTATGATTAAATTTTCCCTAATGATATATATGGTACTTTATTTTTTGTATCAGATCGTGTGATATTAATCAATGATTAATTGTTTGATAGTATTAAGTTATTTCTTTATAAACAATTAACACTAAGAGTATACGTTAATGAGGTTTTCTTGAGTTCTATTCTATGTAATCGTTTCATTGATATGTGTATCTATATATGTAAGAGAGAGAAGCAAATGTCTCTTACTTAACCAATTGTGCATTAAAATACATGTCTAACACAAAGTGCATTTTTGTATGGGACAGAGGGAAGTAAGGTTTTATGCATTTATTAGCACGAAAAAATTAAAATAGAAACCCCAAACAAGGAATAATTATGCCACCCTTTTAATTTGGTTTAGTTAATAAGTACTACTATTCTCGACCTAAAACAATTAAACTTGAGGAACAATTTTATTTTATTCACCTCTAAATACAAAATTAGCTAGTGGCTGGTGCTCTCTGACCTAATGTGATGTCAGATCGAATTTCAAGGAATCTTTTATAATAATTGAAGTAATTTTTTTATTGTTCCAATAATTAATAAAGTGGAGCAGGGACGGAACTAGACTTTCAAATAAGCCAGTGCTGAAATTTAAAATAATAATAATAATAATAAAATAATAATAATAATAATAATAATTATTATTATAATAAAATATTTAACTCAAATAAAATGTCTTTACAATTTTTTACGAGACTCTAGATGATAATTTTTTTCGACGTGTCGCCATTTCTTGAAACCGTCGAAAGATGTCCTCATTTCCAATTTTGTTAAAAATTTCCCTCTCAGTATATACAACTAAGATATCATTCATCCAACCATCAATCAAGAATCAAACATTTGATTTTCTGGAAAACACAGACTGTAATTTGCTGCCTCTGTTCGACAGTCCGACTCCAAAGTTATGCTATAATTCGCTGCCTCTGTTCTGGTTTTATAAAGAGAAGAGGCGCTATTGTAATTTTAGATCTGGGCTTCAATTAGGGCTGCATTATTTTTTTTCATTATCAAATAAAATTACATACCATTAAAATATAAAGGCCCAACTTAAAGTCCAATAAAATAAAATTAGAGACCCACTTGAAAACCCAATTACATTGCGTCGTCGTCTTCTTCTTCTTCTTCTTCTTCTTCTTCTTCTTCTTCTTCTTCATCATCAATTTAGGGATATTCTTCTACTCTTCTTCTACATCAAATTTCAGGCCATCCAAAGCCGGGGCGGAGATCAGGCGAAGTGCGGCTGCATAGGGGGGGGGGGTCTGGGTCCAGATCCGGCCAAGCCCCCGCTGGAGCGGTGGCTTGGCAGCCGGTGTCTCCGTCCTTGAAGTGGAGTACTACAAGTTAAAATAATCCTGATATGTCACGTTTTTATTAATCATTGTATAAAAATTAAAAGCAAGAAATTCTGAATTAAAATAAATGAAATGGATCACAGTTAGAGATGCCCACGGTTTTGGAATCGCCAGTTCCGGTTATGGAAACTGTCGAACCGGAATAGAACCGTAAGGGTGTTTCGCGGTTACGGATCCGGTTCCACATCCGCCAGTTTCGGTTTTGGAATCGAACCGGTGGTTTTTTGGTTATTTTTCACGGTTTTTCACAGTTCTGAACCGCCTGTTTACGACGGTTTTTTTTGGTTCCGGGTCGGTTTTACGGTTTTTTAGTGGTTTTTCGCTGCTCCGATTTGGAACCACCCGGGAACCGGCGGTTCCAGCACGGTTTCAGTTCTGGAATTTTGGAACCTGAATCGGCTCTCGGTTCCAAAAGTGAAGGTTTCGGTTCCATTTAAATCTCACGGTTCCGATTATGGTTTCTCGGTCAACCGTCTGAACCGTAAACTTGAGCATCTCTAATTACAATTGAAATCTTACTTGATTTAGAATTAATTAACAAACGATTTTCCGAATTGGAATTTTCATTATGTTATGGGACTTTCTCTTTGTGAAGAAAAGAATAAGTACATATTGGGTTTTGATATATGCAAAACTCATTCTCAAGATAAAATGGAGAACCAAGTATACAGAGATCATTTTTAAGTCATCGTAAGCTTATTTTTACTTCATTATAGTAATGATGACATGAAATTATCTTAACATGACATCAAACCAGAATTTTATAATATGACCTAAAATTGATTTATAATGACCCTCCGTGTTTTTCTTTAATTATTAACCATTAGATTGTCAAATCTCTTGATCTGAATTTTGTATTGAGATCAATTTTTGTATTGATCATTTTTCCGGAAATATATATTGAGTAATGTAATATGATCATGTTCCCATGAGAATAATTATTTTCTTGTCCTACATTTTTTTGTTTGTTAAAGGAGGTAAAATAAGGTCAAAGACATCAGAAAAACTTACTACTCCCTCGTCCCAAGGAAGATAATCCCTTCCTTGGGCGGCACAGGATTTTATGCCCCTTTATTTAATGTTAGTGGAGAGAGTGAAGTAAGAGAGGAAATAAAGTAGATAAAGATGTTTTCATTTTTTAATAATGGATCATCTTGATTAAGACAAACTAAAAAAGAAAATTGATCATTTTTAATGGGACGAAGGAGTACTTTAATTAAATTTCTACACAAAGGCAATTAGCAACTTTTTTTGTCTATTTTTAACTCATAAAATAAAATCATATCGTCCTGTATCGTCCTGTATCGTCCTGAAGAGGGTTCACCTTTCCTGAGAGCACAAAGGGAGTATAATATAAACTAATAGATTAATATACAAATTCAATGTGGGAAGGATTTTTTTTTATAAAATAAAAATTTTAGTTAGTAACTAATTATCATACTACGTTTAAACTAAATTGAAACTTGTAATCAAGCAAACACCATATCAAATAAAAATTAGTACTTTTTTGCATTTATGAAGCTATATTATAATAGACTCCCTCCAACTTATAATAAAAGTCACATTTAATATGGATACGGGTTTTAATAATATAAAAAATAGTGTATTGTTAAAATTAGTGGAATATGGGGTCTATTTTTTTATATTGGTTTTATAATAGAATGTGAGTGAAATGAGTTAGTGGAATGTGAGACTTACTCACTATTTATGGTAAAAGTGATGTGTGACTCCTATTATGGGACGGAGCAAAATAGAATAATGTAACTCTTATTGTGTGATGGAGGGAGTAATATTACACCTGTCTTTGAAAAATAGAAATTTTTGAAATGACACGGATTTTGATGCAAAATTAGTAAAGTACGAGATAAAAATTGGTAAAGTAAGAAAGAGAGAGAGAAAAATGGGTAAAGTAAAAGAGATAAAGAGAAAAAAGTAGTGTTAGTGGATCGTGGGGTCCAATTCCTAAAATAGAAAGTTTCTATTTTTAAGGGATGAACTAAAATAGAAATAGTTTCTGTTTTTAAGGGATGGAGATGGTACTATTCTATATTTTTAAATTAATTGATAATATTAATATATGATATTATGGTAATTTTATAGACTATATGATAATATCATTACTTATAATTATCTATGATTTCAGCTTTCGGCCTAGTTTGACAACCCCTCCCCCGTATAGCTCGGTAAATGGCCTGTTGGACTCCTCCTTCATCTGTTTGGTTCTATCGCAGAAAAATTTGCGAATTGTGCCACAAATTCTTCAGAGAAATACGTCAGAGATTTTTTCTCAATTCTCCTTCCTGTTTGGCAGGATCCCTAGGCGGTTTTACTCCTTGGTCCTAGCCTTTGGGTTCGAGAACGGGTATAGAGCAGTGATAAGGTTATTTTGAGCCCACCTCTAGAATTAAACCTGCTATCGTACCATATTGTGTGTAACCAAGAGGTAATCAAGAGACATATTTGTGTGAACGGTGTATTTGATATTTGTTATTCACAGTCTTCTCTCTTATAGAGAGCGATATGTTATTATATGGAAAGTTTATCAAACTTCTCTTACACACCTCGTCCGCCCCTGTGTACAAGGAGTGCAAGCGTAGCATCTCATTCGCTCCTGCATGTGAGATGTCAGAAGACCCTTGGTTGTCCATTATTGGCATTGAACTTAAATCTTTTCTGTTTCTAAATGTAATGACTTTGCAATGCTCATTGCATTTTGAAAGCCTTCGTTTTCTTCTGATTACTCAACTCCTTTTGGCTTGTCGTTCTCGAGTTGCTCAAGTGAAACTGTCAAACTGATCCAGCTGGCCAGGTGTGCTCCTTCCACTTGCGAGATGCTGGTGACGGAAGCGTGCGGACAAAACGGATCACATGAATTTGATCTATTTAGCAGATTATTTAGACAAAATCTATTCGCGTAATTATCACATGTATCATGCTCATAACTTGAATTAAAACATGCTTTAGCACATAAAATTCCTAAAACATGCTTACTACGGAATTAGCCAATTTACCTCGTTGATTAGATCAAGAATCGATGATGGCTTGCTCCGTCTCCACGTGAAGATCTTCAATACAAGACCTCGGATCTTCTGACTGGTGTCCCGGACTATACGCTGATATTTGTGTGGGCAAATCTCACCAACGTATTAGGACTCGAATAATGGAAGACATAACTCAGCTCACGGAGGAGAGCACAATTTTCGAAAATCACTCTTTTGAGGGGGGACGAAAATTTGACAAATTAATTGTTGTGTTTTCTGTCTCCTTTATTCTTCTATTTATTCAAGTCACATATTGGGCCCAGTCAGGGATCTAAGGAAGAATCTGGAACAGGCATCACCCAATTAGCTTTTTACTAATTAAATTGAACCCACAATTTAATATAAGCTTATATTGGAATATTATGAGCAGCCACTACAGAAGTAATATTGCACTGCATTCCAAATCCGAAATTACAAGTATTCCGGGTTTCCTTTAATTGTATTTGATTTATTTCCCGCGCTTAAGATGGAAACATCCATTAATTAATTAATGTCTGCTATAGACTTAATTAATTAACATATTTCGAATTCCAAGAGTGGACTTAGCAAGAAACTCTTATTTATTATTCATAGAGTAATCAAACTCCAACTAGCTAGGTTCCGAATAATAAAACCTCGTTTCGAGCTCCTCTTGTGGATGTTATCAAACGAGACTCTCCTCGCGCACGTTTCAACATAATAGCAATCCTAGCACCTCTAGATAATGATCACCACTACCCAATATACCTGGATCGTTGGGTTACGAAAAACCCGCACCTTTGGTAAGTCAAAGTAGTGGATACTCAATATCGTATGCTCAATGCTAACGTACATTGATTAAGAAATTAATTCTCAAGACCTCGTCTTTCAGTAGATAGCATAAAGACTCGTCTTGCTGTTAGATCCATTCAGTGCTATACCACACCAACGTCATCTTATTTCAATAAGGTTTAGAAATAATCGGACTGACATTGCAACCTTTCGCGATAGGTAGTCTAGGCCTATCTAGGTTGTGAAATTCTTATTTTTCTTTGTTTAGAACTGACCGTGTTACCTTAAATTGGACGACGCCCACAACCGGTCTACTAAAACAAAGACTTAGACTTTGTTACGTTTGCTCATACATTTAAATATGCAATAAACAACCATTAAATGTAAAATATAACAACATTATGAAAAAAAATATCTGTTGCATTTATTGGAAAATAACCATTAGAGTTTTACAATATCCAATCACTCGAAAGGTGATTTCTAGTATACAAAACCCTAACAATCTCCCACTTATACTCAAAACAGCTTTCGAGTATACAAAATAGTAGTGTGCACACGTCTAAATTTCTCCCACTTATACTGAAAGCGAGTTGAGGTCTTGAATGAGTCGAACTCCCATCCCTTCAACGTGGCACTCGAACGGTTTTACCGCCAAAGCCTTTGTAAAAGGATCTGCCAGGTTGTTCTCTGACGCAATCTTGACCACTTTTATGTCTCCTCTCTGCACTATATCTCTAATGATATGATACTTCCGCTCTATGTGTTTGCTCGCTTTGTGAGCTCTTGGTTCTTTCGAGTTTGCCACAGCACCAGAATTGTCACAATAAATAGTGATGCTCTTGGGCAGATTCGAAACCACACCTAAATCCATAAGGAAGTTCATAAACCATATAGCCTCTTTTGCAGCCTCTGATGCGGCCACATACTCGGCTTCCATGGTCGAGTCCGCAATGCATTTCTGCTTCACACTCTTCCAAATTACGGCTCCACCTCCTAAGGTGAACACATATCCTGAAGTAGATTTTCTCGAGTCCTGATCAGCTTGAAAGTCTGAGTCAGTATATATCAAAGGACAGAGCTCGACTGCATTGTAAACTACAGCATAGTCCTTAGTCCGTTTAAGGTACTTGAGTATGTTCTTTATGGCAGTCCAATGTCCTTGGCCCGGATTCGACTGATATCTTGCCACCATGCCAACAGCAAAGCAAATATCTGGTCTAGTACAAAGCATAGCATACATGAGACTTCCAACTGCCGAAGCATATGGAATCCTTCTCATTGCTTGTATCTCAGACGGCGTTTTAGGGCACATCTCTTGAGATAAATGGATGCCATGTCTAAAAGGTAAGAAACCTTTCTTGGCGTCCTGCATGCTAAAACGACTAAGTACTGTTTCGATGTAAGATTCTTGAGATAAGCACAACATCTTCTTCTCTCGATTTCGAAGAACCTTGATCCCGAGGATGTGTCCCGCGTCTCCCATATCCTTCATCTTGAACTGGTTTGATAACCATGTTCGAACTGATGACAACATCTTTTTATTGTTTCCAATTAGAAGAATGTCATCTACATTTAAACTAAGAACACCACATTCCCCTTATCAACTTTCTTATACACGCAGCTCTCACTTGGGCACTTTTCGAATCCAAACTTGCAAACAGTTTGATCAAAACATTGGTTCCACGATCTGGATGCTTGCTTGAGGCCATAAATGGCCTTCTTAAGCTTCCAAACCATGTGTTCTTTGCCCTTTATGGCATATCCTTCGGGTTGTTCCATGTAGATGGTCTCCTCAAGACTGCTGTTTAGAAATGCAGTCTTAACGTCCATCTGCCATACATCCCAATCCATATAAGCTGCAATAGACAACAGTATCCGGATCGATTTGAGCATGGCCACTAGGGAGAAGGTCTCATCATAATCGATGCCTTCCTTCTGGGTATACCCCTTGGCCACTAGTCTTGCTTTGAAGACTTTAACTCGTCCATCGGGTCCACGTTTACGTTTATATATCCACTTGCTCCCAATGGCAGTACAACCTTCGGGTAGGACGGACAAATCGTAGACGTCTTTGTCCATCATAGATTGTAGTTCCGAATCCATTGCTTTTACCCATTCGCAATGATCGATATCTGCCTGCGCCTCCGCAAAGTTCCAGGGATCTAATACATTGCTGTCCGAGGAGTGATCCATAGATTCTCCCAAACCAATGTATCTGTCGGGCTCATGTGAGACCCTCCCACTGCGGCGCGACACTACAATATTTTGAGTAGAAGTTGAAGTTTCGGGAATTGTTTGTACACTTGGTACTTGTTCTTGGTTAATGGAACTTGTGACTGAAGTTAGCTCATCAAGAGCCACTTCACTGCTGGGTTTATGATTCATTACATAGTCTTCCTCTAAGAATGTCGCGAGAGTGCTCACAATGACTTTCTTATCTCGGAGACTAAAGAATTCATAACCTTTCGTTCCTTTGGGGTAACCTATAAACAAACATACCTCCGTCCTAGATCCTAGCTTAGTTGGATCCTTTTCCAATACATGAGCCGGGCAACCCCAAACCTTGAGATGTGCTAGATTGAGCTTACGCTTAGTCCACAACTCATATAGAGTTTCAGGTACGGATTTTGATGGTAAATTGTCTAAAATGTGACTTGCGGAAAGCAAGGCATGTCCCCAAAACGAAATAGGCAGACGTGCATAACTCATCATCGATCGAACCATGTTTAATAAGGTCATGTTCCTTCTTTCAGCCACGCCGTTCTGCTGGGGCGTGCCCGGCGCAGTCAGTTGGGATTGAATTCCCACTTCCGATAAGTAGTCCAAAAATTCGGCACTAAGGTATTCGCCTCCACGATCAGATCGTAGGCATTTGATATTCTTCCCATGATACTTCTCCATAAGAGTCTTAAAGTCTTTAAACTTGTCAAAAGACTCTGACTTGTGACGCATCAAGTAGACATATCCAGTTTTCGAGAAGTCGTCAATAAATGTGATGAAGTATCGAAAACCACCTCTTGCCTCAGTTGACATTGGTCCACATACATCGGAATGAACGAGCTCAAGTACTTCCTTAGACCTATTGCCCTTAGCCTTAAAAGGCCTCTTGGTCATCTTGCCTTCTAAGCATGACTCACACTTATGAAAAGGTTCCTCCTCTAGACCTTTGATAAGATCTTATTGAACAAGAGAATGGATCCTCCTTTCATTGGCATGACCAAGTCTAAGGTTCCACAAGTACGTTTCGTTCATTGAATTTGAAGGTTCTTTTCGTTTCTTTGAAATTTTCGATGTTGTATTGAGTTCTGATTTGCGATTATTAAACTGTGTAGAAGTGATTGTGTACAGATTGTTTTCCATGATACCACGACAGATATAAGAACCATCTTTCTTAGTAACGCAGTTGTCATTAAAAGAAATCGAATATCCATCATAAACCAATTTAGAAACTGAAATTAAATTTCTTCTAAAAGAAGGTATCAACAAAACATTCTTCAAAATAAAAAATCTATCACTACTAAAACGCAAATAAATGTCTCCCACTGCAACGGCCGCCACTTTGGTAGCGTCGCCCAGCTGGACTTCAATCTCACGATCATGTAGCCGTCTTG
The DNA here is from genome assembly GCF_004379255.2 of Salvia splendens. Classification (NCBI taxonomy): domain Eukaryota; kingdom Viridiplantae; phylum Streptophyta; class Magnoliopsida; order Lamiales; family Lamiaceae; genus Salvia; species Salvia splendens. The sequence continues at coordinate 22,101,034 of NC_056035.1, forward strand.
TCACCTGCATTAAGTCAGGATCAAAACAAATATGATCAGTGGCTCCTGTGTCAATAGCCCAAGTGCAAAGTGATGTCGAAGTCAAACAAGACTCGACAACTAGAGCTTGGTGCATACCTGTAGCCTTGCCGCATTTAGGACAGTCTGGCTTCCAATGCGCCTTTTCTCCACACTTGAAACACTTCCCCGTGGGCTTCTTGTTAGCCCTCTTCTTCTTCTTCTTTCCCTTAGCTATCTTGGCCGGTCCTGAGTTCGGTGCCTGCCTTTTTCCTTTGCTAGGCTTTAAGCCAGAGGAACGAGGCGCCGAAGTCATCATGGCCGCCTTAGCCTGGACCATAAGGTCCTCTGCCGACTGAAGTTCAGTCAACAACTCTGCCAAGGTGTAATTCCTTTTGTTCATCTCGAAGTTGAGCTTGAACTATTGGAAGCTAGGGGGAAGACTTTGAAGGATGATAGTCACCTGGGACTCGGGATCGATCGTCCCTCCCAAGACCTCAATTTGGTTGAGGTGGCCCATCATCTCGAGGACATGGTCCCTCACAGACGAGCCTTTCTTCATTGTCTTCGACATGATACTCCGAAAGGCTTGAGACTTCGCCGTTCGATTCTGAGTACCAAAAAGATTTTTGAGATTCTGCATAATCTCGGTGGCTGTTTCCATGGCTGAATGCTGATGCTTGAGTACTGAAGACATAGATGCCAACATGTAGCACTTAGCCATCTCATTCGCCTTATGCCACCGTCTGTGTGCATCTCTGACTCCTGCCGCAGCGGTAGCCGCCGGCACAGGAGGTCGCGGGGTGGTGAGCACAAAGATGTACTCATCTGCTGTGAGAACGATGTCCAAATTTTGTTTCCATTCTATGTAATTTTGGCCCTCGAGTTTATTTTCTTTGAGAATTGCGGAAAGAGGATTGAATGACATATTGACGATTTGATTTGCACTGCAAAACAGAGTATTTTACTATTGTCATAAACTTATGTAAGAAGTTTGATTAGATTAACCATAAAACTTTTCAAAATCTTACAACTATAAAATTAAAATTTTGTACCCTCCAGAGGAAGTCAATACGCATTAAAATCTTACAATTTTACTGGTCACAACACCGACGAATAGTCCAGAGACCACAGAGTGGCATGGCCGCCTAATGTTGCCTAAGCAAGACCACCGAATTTAGCATTACAGAGTCTCATTTCTACAACACACTCCCATAACAATGCTTGTGTGCTGCTAACAAGATCAAGCTATCTCATAAATCTTGTGTGAACTTCTGAATCTCGCAGTTTCTTAGAATTATTGTCCCCACAGAGCAGGTGGCGATAATATTGGAAACTACATTCTAGTTCATACTATTTATATTTGAGAAGCCCGCCCTCATGAACTTGCTATTTTCTTAGGATTATTGTCCCCACAGAGCAGGTGGCGATAATATTAGAAAAAGGCTTCATAAATTGCAGAGCAATTGATGGAGACCATATACAAACGTTGAGTTCGTAATTATAGCTTAGATATTTTGGGTTATGGTTTTACTTTAATTATCCTTAGCCTTGAGGCAGTTTAAGGCTTAATTAAATTCTGTTGGTATTTAATCCACTGGATAATAAAATCTTTTATTAATTGGTATCTTCCTTTAGGAAATTATTGTTCTAGAATATAATTCTTATTCATGTCTACTATAAGGTATATCAAATTATTTAATTCTTAATAAGACATGAAAAATTAAATTCAAATTAATTCCATGTTCAAGATTAGGAAGAGATATTTCATTATTTAATGTATTCATACATATCTTTCCCTTTTAGAATCTTAGATATATAAATATTAGGAAACTATTAAATTATTCTTATCCATATCATCTAGGAATCAAAATATTATTATTTATTTCCACAGATATAGAAAATAATAAAAATATTCCTTAAATCTAGATAAATATTAGGAAACTATTAAATTATTCTCATCTATATCATCTAGGAATAAAATAATATTATTTATTTCCATAGATATAGATAATAATAAAAATATTCCTAAAATCTAGGTAAATCTTCCAAAAAGATTTTATTTCCATTAAATAATAATATTTTAATGATATCTTTTAATAAAATAATTAAATAATCATTAAAATAATCTTTCATCGTTATCTCATCGTACGAGGTTCGAACGAACGATGAACGACGAATTCGTCGTCGAATCACGATGAATGCAGCGTCTCGGACACCGGCGCGCAGGTGGCGCGCCAGCGTCTCGACCGCCTGGCTCGTCGGGTGTCGCAGCTTCTCGGCCAGGCGCGCACACGGCGGCACGCGCCTCTCGGCCAGCTGCTCGACGCCTGTCTCGGCGTCTCGGCTCGTTGGGTGCCGACGCTTCTCGGCCAGGCGCGCGCGCGGCGGCGCGCGCCTCTCGGCCAGCGTCTCGGCGCCCTGCTCGACGGGTGCCGACGCTTCTCTCGGCCAGCGTTTCGGCGCCCGGCTCGACCCTCCGAGCTATCAGGTGTCGCGAGCTCTCGGCCAGCGGCGCGCACGGTGGCGCGCCCGCTCTCGGCCAGCTCGGACCTTCCGCCTAGGGTTCGGCCCGGTGTCTCGCGGTGTCTCGGTGGCTCTCGGACGAGCCACCACTCCGCGCCAGTCACCGCCGTGTCGATCTTGACCCGGGTTCCGTCTGGTGCGTGTGGTCTCGGCCGGCGCAGCGCACGAGTCCCCACTCGTTTGCGCGTCGCCCCGTGATCACGGTTCCCGGCTCCCACTGTCTCGACATCCCTATCTCGATCGCGCATGGTGCGTTCGAGCAATTCAAGTTCTTTGATTCGATAGTTCTTGAGTTCATCATGCATAATTAATTAAACAAAACACCAAGAACATGCTTCGCAATCAAATAATGCATGCATACATGAATTTCGTGAAATTTAAATCCAAATAATCAGAGCCAAAGACTGGCTCTGATACCAACTGAAGGGGCTGGCAGCGGAAGCGTGCGGACAAAACGGATCACATGAATTTGATCTATTTAGCAGATTATTTAGACAAAATCTATTCGCGTAATTATCACATGTATCATGCTCATAACTTGAATTAAAACATGCTTTAGCACATAAAATTCCTAAAACATGTTTACTACGGAATTAGCCAATTTACCTCGTTGATTCAATCAAGAATCGATGATGGCTTGCTCCGTCTCCACGTGAAGATCTTCAATACAAGACCTCGGATCTTCTGACTGGTGTCCCGGACTATACGCTGATATTTGTGTGGGCAAATCTCACCGACGTACTAGGACTCAAAATGGAAGACATAACTCAGCTCACGGAGGAGAGCACAATTTTCGAAAATCACTCTTTTGAGGGGGGACGAAAATTTGACAAATTAATTGTTGTGTTTTCTGTCTCCTTTATTCTCCTATTTATTTAAGTCACATATTGGGCCCAGTCAGGGATCTAAGGAAGAATCTGGAACAGGCCTCACCCAATTAGCTTTTTACTAATTAAATTGAACCCACAATTTAATATAAGCTTATATTGGAATATTACGAGCAGCCACTACAGAAGTAATATTGCACTGCCTTCCAAATCCGAAATTACAAGTATTCCGGGTTTCCTTTAATTGTAATTGTTTATTTCCCGCGCTTAAGATAGAAACATCCATTAATTAATTAATGTCTGCTATAGACTTAATTAATTAACATATTTCGAATTCCAAGAGTGGACTTAGCAAGAAACTCTTATTTATTATTCATAGAGTAATCAAACTCCAACTAGCTAGGTTCCGAATAATAAAACCTCGTTTCGAGCTCCTCTTGTGGATGTTATCAAACGAGACTCTCCTCGCGCACGTTTCAACATAATAGCAATCCTAGCACCTCTAGATAATGATCACCACTACCCAATATACCTGGATCGTTGGGTTACGAAAAACCCGCACCTTTGGTAAGTCAAAGTAGTGGATACTCAATATCGTATGCTCAATGCTAACGTACATTGATTAAAAAATTAATTCTCAAGACCTCGTCTTTCAGTAGATAGCATAAAGACTCGTCTTGCTGTTAGATCCATTCAGTGCTATACCACACCAACGTCATCTTATTTCAATAAGGTTTAGAAATAATCGGACTGACATTGCAACCTTTCGCGATAGGTAGTCTAGGCCTATCTAGGTTGTGAAATTCTTATTTTTCTTTGTTTAGAACTGACCGTGTTACCTTAAATTGGACGACGCCCACAACCGGTCTACTAAAACAAAGACTTAGACTTTTTTACGTTTGCTCATACATTTAAATATGCAATAAACAACCATTAAATGTAAAACATAACAACATTATGACAAAAATAATCTGTTGCATTTATTGGAAAATAACCATTAGAGTTTTACAGTATCCAATCACTCGAAAGGTGATTTCTAGTATACAAAATCCTAACACCTTCCACCTGCGAGATGCTGGTGAATGGATCCGGTTGGGATTCAGGCTGGTCGACTTTACTCAGATTCGACTTGAGTGAGAGTTCAGAGTACTTTCAAAACCTTAACTCACAATATTATTAACTAAGTAAGGATCGATCCCACAGAGATGATGTGTTTAACATTGGTTGCAGACATGAATGGGATGGTTGTTGTCACGCTTCACTATGGTGGGTTAAGTTGGGACTCTTGACTTGAAAGAGTAAACTAACTAAACTAAATTGATCCACTTGTTAGACGAAATAAATCTACTTGATCAACTCATCCTATCATTTCCTGAAATGGACACACGGAATAAAGCAATGACTGTTAGTCTCCTGCAAAATGTACGATAAGATAATACTTTCCTAACGTGTTCATCTTCTTCACAGAATTAACATGAAAAACATAGTAAAAGCAGATCTGAACAATTACGAGTAAGAAATGTTATAACAACTTATAAATTGAAATCTACTCCTCAGAATTAAACCTCATTCACGTAAACAAAAGACTAACCCATGATCATGCAAACTTCGTCTTAATCTATCAGATCTAAACATCCTAAAAACATTTCAACCATAATTTCCTTCCTAGCAGTCGAACAAACATGAATCGAACTAAGATCTAAACAGCAACAAGACAATTGAATGGAATTATGCATCGCAAGAGAGAGGTCTGAAACAGATCTAAGAGATCATGCATAACAAGAGAAAATACCAACGATGAAAATGAAATCATAGTACTGAAATTACTAGGTCAGAAAATCTTCAGTAGCAACAAAAACATAGAACGAAAGTAACTAAGAAAATGGGAAATTGTTTCATCGCTCCTTCTCGGAACGGAATTACAAAGCAAAGTGAAGCTAACACCCAAGACTACCACTAAACTAAACTAAGATGGGAACCATGTGTGTGTGTGTGATTGGGATCATGAAACGAAGTAAACAGCTTCCACTTCAGCTCTAGAAGAGAGTTGAATTCCTAAGATGTTCTAAGAATGCCTGTGAGACCCAACCCGAACCGGCTCAACCTTGTTCTCGTGTTGGGCTTCCTTTATATAGAGATGCATAGGGCTCTGATCCCTAGGGTATCGTCCTCTACGAAATGTCATTCCTGCCCTTCACTTTTGTGGTGGGGTCTTCAGCTCTATGTCCCTTGCGAAAACTCCTACTAGCTCCACTTAATTCGGACTTGATCAACTCAATGCAGTAGCTTTTTACTTCTTTCCTTGATCCGTTCATCCGCCCAACTGATCTGTTCCTTTTCTGAATATGGCGGTTTTCACACACACACCTGGCTCAAGATTAGATGTTAGATCACAGAATATGATGTAGTTTTTTTATAGAAAACATGCGCGAAACGAGCCTCATCACATTTCGGATTTGTCACTGTATCACTTGGGATTGCACCTTGAGGTCTAGTATGTGTGGCTATTGCAAGTTGGCCTATCATTGTTTCCAAAATTTTCATTGTAGCAACAAATTAACCAAACTTTTCAGTTGTCTTCTCTTTAAAGTGCTCAGTCTCCTTTTGATTCTTTGTCATGAAGGAGAAAATTTGTCCCCTTTGATACTCAAGAGTCGGCTTCTTCTCAAAGCCGGGAAATTGAGTGTTTTCCTCCATTAGTTACCCAAACTGTTACTAGGACCTGGTTGATTCCATTTTTCGTGTTTCGACCTCCAATTATGCTAGTTATTGTACTTTTGCCCTTTATTATATCCTTGGTGACTGTTCCCTTTGTAATTCACATCCCAACTAGTGGACCTGAAAGATTTTGGCATTGATTAGTATGATGTCCCCCTGGGCATATTCGACACTTGATAATAGGAACAACTTAGGTTGCGAGTCAATTGCATAGACTTGATTGTTATAGACATTATATGAGTACTAATATCAGCTAACTGAGCCTCCATTGTTATCACCCTCTCAAAGTCCTTAGTTGCACCAATGTATCACCCGTCTTCTCAACTATCTTCAATGGGTTATACCAGTTCCGTTGGTTACTTGAAACACGCGGCTTACTTTATCATGTGACGTGTTATCAAGTTATCCACTAGTGCTTGTAGTTATTAGTCTCATGCCTTCATGATTTAATCCTTCGTAGAATTTGAGAAGATCACGTCCTCTAGCTAGACCAAGACTATGACACTTTCTCAACATCCCAGTAAATCTCTTCCATGCTTTAGCAAAAGATTCATCATACTTATTCTAGAAAGATGTAATGGAATCCCTCAACTTCTCAATTTTCGTGGGTGAGTTGTAGTCCAACAAGATTTAGATTTTAATTCCTCAAAGTTTTCCACATTGTATCTCCGGAGTGAATCATACCATTCCCTTGTCTTGTCTCTCAAAGAAAATGGAAAGAGAGCTATCTTGATGTTGTCATGTGGTACATTAGGAGGTCTATGATTATTAGTCAACTCATAGAATACGTTGAGGTAGCTAATAGATCATCTTCATCACACTCATGGAATATATTACCGCCATTCACCAAGCTGATGTAGTATGGAGGAATGCTTATGTGGCGCAAGTAAAATTACCATGATGATCAACACACAATCTGAGAATATCTCCAAACCTCTCAACATGAGGTGCATTACTGTTCCCTCCACCGTTTTTACAAGCCATTATATCTTGCTTTGAATCACTATTGCTTTCTTCACTAGATTCGAAGAGTGGGTTGCTTCTAACAGGACTCGGATAGTCCTGATAAGTTGTCACGACCGCACTTCCTAAGGATAGGAAGCACGGGGAATCGTGACTCGTGGGGGATTTAAGAGGCGGGGAAGAAGGGGGAACAATCAAAAGGAGTACGACATATCGATCAAAAGATGAAATTTCATTTATCAACAAGGTTTCAAAACTCGAAGGTACACAACGTGAATGGCATAGTTTGACAATTCAAAGGAAATCAAGGAAATTCTTATAACTTGGCATAGCGGAAGCATTTGAGAGTTAGTTACTACTATGTATGAAGACACAATAGTAACCAGATCATTTATTGAATACTGTCTCTGTCCAATGCTCAACATCCTCCGTCCTATGTCCACGCTCAACCTGCACATAGGGAAAACATATGCAGGGCTGAGTACTTGATGCACTCAGTGAACTCATGCCCGAAATACATTTATCATTTAAGACATGTCAAGCCATCATCGAGTGAATCTCGGGTTTTACTTTAAAAAGGCCGAGAAACACTAAATCATTCCTTTAATAAAATAGTGCCTGCGCAGGCAAACATCATCCCCCATCATGTACCATATCTGAGCTATCATGTGAAACGAGAATGTGGCCACAATCTAGTAGGATATTATCCCAGTAGACAATCAGATAGGCAATTCAAAACATAAAATACGGCATGACATACTATTTTAAACCACCCTTATTTCACCATAACATATCATTTCAAATAAAAGAGTTTAAGTAATAAAGCCCACCTCAAAAGCTTAGGATTTCCGTAAAAAGTTCCTCGTTCTGACTTTAGCGTGCGTGCGAACCACCTTTTCAGTAAATACATAAAGTACACATCAATCTCGGTAACGAAGACATTTTAGAATGCATGCACTCTAATTAAAATCTTTTAATTCATTTTCTCGGTTTTCGTGCATTTTCGATTATTCGGCGGCCGCCCATGGCATCGCGTGCGACGCCGGTCGGCCGCTTACGCTCGTTCTTTCCTCCGTTGGCTCCTCGTCTTTTCCGGGACGTCGAAAATAATTTCTAAAAAATTATTTAAGCGTATACTTTAATTTTCGTAATTATTTACCGTTGAAAAAGTATTAATTCATACTTGGGATAAAATTATTCATTCTTCAAAAAATCTTCCGGGAATTAATTAAATAATTCGCCACGATTAACTATCGGCCCAACGATTTATTCCCCCACCTTATATCTCCAATTAAAGTTTTAAAGCCCAACACAATTTAAAGAGGCCCAACTTTAAAAAAAACAAAGGCCCAATTTCCACAACAACAAAAGTGGCCCAAATTTCTTTCCTTTCCCCCACATAGAGATGCCCACCGGTTCCGGTTCTGGCGGTTAACCGTCGAACCGGAACCGCCGGTTTCGGTTCTGAACCGGAACCGTGGCAATATTCCCGAACCGGAACCGTCGCAATTCGGGTCGCGGTCCGGTTCAGGTTCAAGATATTTCGAACCGAAACCGTCACCGAACCGGCGGTTCGGGACGGTTCGGAACCGGCGGTTAACCGCAGAACCGCCGGTTCGGGTGTGTATATCGAGGCATGGGGGATGGGGCCGGCGGCGGCAGCTTTTCAGCAGCAAAACCGGCCGGAACCGCCGGTTTTTCGGCGGTTAACCGTGAAAACTGGCGGTTAACCACCGGTTCAGTGGCTTTCGAGGCGGCGCGGAACACGAGGCGACAATGGCGCAGCTTTTGCAGACGGTTCGTTGACCGAACCGGCGGTTTTATCCCGGAAACCGGCGGTTTTGTCCCGGAAACCGGTGGTTCCGGCGGTTTTCCGCCAAAACCGCCGGTTTTGTGAAATTTCAGATTTTTTTTTCAAATTTCAAATTCGAATTCTTCCATTTTCCCCCTCATTTTTATCTATAAATACCCCCCTCTATCCTCATTTACATTTACCCCACTCTTGTGTTAATAAGAGTTTCTCTCTTCAATCTCCCAATTCTCTCTCTTTGTCTCCAATTTCTCATTTGTGCTATTGTGCTTCCATTTAATTACTCAAGTGCTACTCTTATTAAGTGCTAATTTTTTCCATGCTAGATGCTTGAATAATATTCTGACTATGTGTGTTCGAGATGCATTGATTGCTTTGGAAGATCAAATTGCCCCTATTAGAAATGCAGCAATGTGTATATGGCGTGCTGATATGTGTTTGCTTAGAAAATGGGCAATATTTTGCAAGAAAAAAGGGTTGATCCCAAGGTAAGAGAACTACGTGGGCTTTGATTCCTCAATAAAATTGCGGATATGTAGGCAACTCAACTTAAATTTGAAAAGTTTAACTTTGAAAGTTTAAGTTGATCCCAAGCCCTTTTCAATTTTTCCTTTTTCCCCCCCATTTCATGTTTTTTTATTTACCTTCCGAGTCCGACGAGGCGACGACACTTGTAAATTATATTACATTGTTGTATGTTGTTGTATTGTATACTTATGTATTGTAAATTGTAATGTATCGTTGTCCGTTACAACTCAAAATCAATAAAATTTATTTCATTTTCTCCTTACTCGTCTTATTTGTGCTTGAATTATGCATTGTCTTGTTCCGATTTGTTGTATAAAGCCAAATTTCAAATTTTAAAAAAAATAATAATTGAACCGCGAAACCGGCGGTTCGAAAACCGGAACCGCCAAAACTGCCGGAAAACCGGCGGTTCCGAACCGGAACCGGAACCGCCGGTTTTCGAACCGGAACTGGAACCGTGAAATAGCCTCACGGTCCGGTTCCGGTTCCGCCTCCGCCAAAACCGGAACCGGCGGTTCCGAACCGAAACCGCCGGTTTTCGAACCGTGGGCAACACTACCCCCACACATCACGCTATGTCTCCTTCTCTCTAATCCTCTCCCTCTCTCTATCGACAGATTTGAGGATTCCTCAAATCCCGTCGCCTTCACCGACAATCCGTTCTGATTTCCCCCAAACCCCGTCGCGTCGCTGCTGATCCGGGCTACTGTTCGCCGCACGCTGTTGTCTCCCGGGAATCGTTGACGTCGCTGTTTCTGTGGCCGTCTCACTCTGCCAAAGTACCGCCGGCGTTCACTGCTCTGCCGACGCTCGCCCGACCTGAACGCCGAGAGGTCGTCGCTGCTGTTCTTGATCAGCCACCGTCGCTGTTTCCGCTGCTCGAATCCGTCGCTGCCTCTCACCGCCGCGGTAGCAGGTCGACGTCGACATTGCAGCAGCTGTTCGTCGCCGTTGCTCGCTGCTGCTGCCGTCAGAGTGGAGGAAGTCTGGCCACCGCGGAATCACCGTAGCCCACCGGCAGCGCCGAGTCAGCCATCTCGCTGCTCGGCCGCCTCATCCCACTGTCGCCGCTGCACAGCCGCCTCCCACCCGAAAACACTCCAAACCAGCCTCGAACCACCCCGAAATGTCCCGCAAGACACGTTCTCAACATAAAGTTAAGTTCTTTCGTATTTTTAATTACGTTCGGTGATTGTTTGATTGGTTGGTTGTTAATTCGCTTGAAATGGCTATGGAAGTGGATTATGAAAATGAAATATGGAACAACATATATGTATTACTACTTATCTCAATCATGCTTTAGGAATTAAGAAGGGAGTATACCTCAAAAAGGATTGAATTTGGTGGTGGGGAAAACAAAATGAAAGCAATTCCTTCTTCTTCCTCAAAATCGGCTCTCACTCTCTCTCTCACTGTTTTTTTTCTTTTGCTTTGCTTGAGATGTTGAAGTGGAAGGGTGAGGGAAAGATAAATAACTTTTAATTTTGGGTGACTCTTGAATTTTGTAGAGTTAATTGGGGGAGATGGAAGGTGAAGGAGTTGGAAACATGAAGGGTCTCCAATTGAGAAGAAACGGCCGAGAGGGAGGAAAGAAGAAGAAGAAAGACTTGGGCTTGTTCCCACATTTTGGAATTAAAATTGGGCTTCCAAACTTGAATTTGTTTTGGGCTTGTTTAATTGCAAGCCCAAGTTTGTAAAATTCTTTATTTGTAGACTTTTTATTTGTTAGGGCCAAAAGCCCTTTTTACTTTTAAGAATATTGGACTTAATTTAGGATCCCAATTATTTACTTTTTTTTTTCCGCAATTCTTTTTATTAATTAAAGTTCACGGAAAACTTTAATTAATTTCGTCGTTCCAATTTCCAACAACATAAGGAAAGAAAATAAAGAAAACGAGAAACATGGCATAACGATAGAATTTTTTTATTTTTACTAGATCACATTTTTTTTTAGTACTTAAAAGTACGGGTGTTACATTCTATCCACCTTAAAAGAAATTTCGTCCCGAAATTTGCTCATCTCTAACAAACATTCCGGGTACTTCTTTTTCCTTTCATCCTCGATTTTTCATGTAGCCTCCTCATAACCAGCATTGTTGCTGCTCGGGCACTCTTTGGCAAAATGTCCAACTCCACCACATTTGTAGCACACATTAGTCCCAACTCTGCATTCACCCAAATGATTCCTTTGGCACTTGGCGCAGAGAGGTGCTCTCTGACGGTACTCTCCACTTTGGTATGGAGTAGCTTGCTTTCCTTTACCCCGGGCAGAATTTGGGGTACCCTGGAACCTCTTGTTGTCAAAGGGTTTGCGGTTCCCGTCCCACTTTCTCTTGTCTCGGAAATTCTGCTATGGCGTCGGTGGTGTTGGAGTAGTAGGTGTAACTGTCTTTTCCCGTGGCATCGCTTCCTCCACGTCCAATGCACGAGACAGTGACTCGGCATACGAGAGCCTTCCACGGCATGCCAACGCCATCCTGATTTCGTGCCTCAGACCGGCATAAAACTTTTCCGCCATCTTCTCGTCGGTATTTACCTGCTCCGGTGCATATCGAGACATATCGCATAGGGCACGGTCATATTCAGTCACTGTCATCCGCCCTTGCTTCATATTATAAAATTCGGCCTCTTTAGCTTTACGGTAACTCCTCGGAATGTACTTATCATATAACTCTTCCTTGAAGTTTTCCCAAGTTAGTGCGTCCAGTTGTTCACACGACATCGTTCGCTGCTTGGTTTCCCACCAATATTCTGCGGACCCAGAGAGCTGCTAGATCACGCAATTTAGGCGCTCCTGATCGGTGCACCTTAGGAATTTAAATATGCGCTCTATGGCACGTATCCATGTTTCAGCCTTGGCCGGATCTCCCATTCCATCAAACAACGGAGGGCATTCTTTTCGAAATTCCTTTTCAATATTTCGTTCTGGCTGTGGTGGTGGTGGTTGTCCCTCGGGTCCCACACTATTCTGGGATTCATTGCTGACCTTGTTTTGATTATGAACTGGTGCGCGTCTTGGAGGCATTCTGATTAACATACACGTTAGTACAATTACCCAACTTTTTACTCATCACCACTTAAGTATTCGTTCCTTTTAAACCCTCTTTCGTTCCATCGATAAATATATTGCCTCAAAAGAAACAATAGTCCACACGTATACATTTAGCCTGCATCCAAAGCCTTGGAAGTCTATAACTCATAATATTATACGCCATTCGTTATCACGTCCAACATCGATTGCATAAACATTTCTCATTTCAAAATATTTTACCTTCTCTTTTGTTGAGCGCGGCGAGACGGAATGTTGAGCCTTCAATGAATACTCTTTTAGTCTAGCGAAATAAGTCTAGACTACGACTGAAAAAAAAAGACTCTCGGTCCAGAGCGGAAGGAAAAATTGCTCTGATACCATTCTGTCACGACCGCACTTCCTAAGGATAGGAAGTACGGGGAATCGTGACTCGTGGGGGATTTAAGAGGCGGGGAAGAAGGGGGAACAATCAAAAGGAGTACGACATATCGATCAAAAGATGAAATTTCATTTATCAACAAGGTTTCAAAACTCGAAGGTACACAACGTGAATGACATAGTTTGACAATTCAAAGGAAATCAAGGAAATTCTTATTACTTGGCATAGCGGAAGCATTTGAGAGTTAGCTACTACTATGTATGAAGACACAATAGTAACCAGATCATTTATTGAATACTGTCTCTGTCCAATGCTCAACATCCTCCGTCCTCCGTCCACGCTCAACCTGCACATAGGAAAAACATATGCAGGGGCTGAGTACTTGATGCACTCAGTGAACTCATGCCCGAAATACATTTATCATTTAAGACATGTCAAGCCATCATCGAATGAATCTCGGGTTTTACTTTAAAAAGGCCGAGAAACACTAAATCATTCCTTTAATAAAATAGTGCCTGCGCAGGCACACATCATCCCCCATCATGTACCATATCTGAGCTATCATGTGAAACGAGAATGTGGCCACAATCTCGATCACTGGACCGGCCGACCTAGGAGACGGCTCACGATCCCTATCAGTGCACTAGTCCGAGTAGGGACTCACTCCCTAGTCAGACCCGAATTCGTTAACTATCAAAGTCTAGTAGGATATTATCCCAGTAGACAATCAGATAGGCAATTCAAAACATAAAATACGGCATGACATACTATTTTAAACCACCCTTATTTCACCATAACATATCATTTCAAATAAAAGAGTTTAAGTAATAAAGCCCACCTCAAAAGCTTAGGATTTCCGTAAAAAGTTCCTCGTTCCGACTTTAGCGTGCGTGCGAATCACCTTTTCAGTAAATACATAAAGTACACATCAATCTCGGTAACGAAGACATTTTAGAATGCATGCACTCTAATTAAAATCTTTTAATTCGTTTTCTCGGTTTTCGTGCATTTTTTATTATTCGACGGCCGCCCATGGCGTCGCGTGCGACGCCGGTCGGCCGCTTACGCTCGTTCTTTCCTCCGTTGGCTCCTCGTCTTTTCCGGGACGTCGAAAATAATTTCTAAAAAATTATTTAAGCGTATACTTTAATTTTCGTAATTATTTACCGTTGAAAAAGTATTTATTCATACTTGGGATAAAATTATTCATTCTTCAAAAAGTCTTCCGGGAATTAATTAAATAATTCGCCACGATTAACTATCGGCCCAACGATTTATTCCCCAACCTTATATCTCCAATTAAAGTTTTAAAGCCCAACACAATTTAAAGAGGCCCAACTTTTAAAAAAAAACAAAGGCCCAAGTTCCACAACAACAAAAGTGGCCCAAATTTCTTTCCTTTCCCCCACACATCACGCTATGTCTCCCTCTCTCTAATCCTCTCCCTCTCTCTATCGACAGATTTGAGGATTCCTCAAATCCCGTCGCCTTCACCGACAATCCGTTCTGAGTTCCCCCAAACCCCATCGCGTCGCTGCTGATCCTGGCTACTGTTCGCCGCACGCTGCTGTCTCCCGGGAATTGTTGACGTCGTTGTTTCTGCGGCCGTCTCACTCTGCCACAGTACCGCCGGCGTTCACTGCTCTGCCAACGCTCGCCCGACCTGAACGCCGAGAGGTCGTCGCTGCTGTTCTTGATCAGCCACCGTCGCTGTTTCCGCTGCTCGAATCCGTCGCTGCCTCTCACCGCCGCGGTAGCAGGTCGACGTCGACATTGCAGCAGCTGTTCGTCGCCATTGCTCGCTGCTGCTGCCGTCAGAGTGGAGGAGGTCTGGCCACCGCGGAATCACCGTAGCCCACCGGCAGCGTCGAGTCAGCCATCTCGCTGCTCGGCCGCCTCATCCCACTGTCGCCGCTGCACAGCCGCCTCCCACCCGAAAACACTCCAAACCAGCCCGGAACCACCCCGAAACGTCCCGCAAGACACGTTCTCAACATAAAGTTAAGTTCTTTCGTATTTTTAATTACGTTCGGTGATTGTTTGATTGGTTGGTTGTTAATTCGCTTGAAATGGCTATGGAAGTGGATTATGAAAATGAAATATGGAACAACATATATGTATTACTACTTATCTCAATCATGCTTTAGGAATTAAGAAGGGAGTATACCTCAAAAAGGATTGAATTTGGTGGTGGGGAAAACAAAATGAAAGCAATTCCTTCTTCTTCCTCAAAATCGGCTCTCACTCTCTCTCTCACTGTTTTTTTTCTT
Source organism: Salvia splendens (assembly GCF_004379255.2). Classification (NCBI taxonomy): domain Eukaryota; kingdom Viridiplantae; phylum Streptophyta; class Magnoliopsida; order Lamiales; family Lamiaceae; genus Salvia; species Salvia splendens. The sequence goes on from NC_056035.1 coordinate 22,116,083, forward strand.
TTACTTTGCTTGAGATGTTGAAGTGGAAGGGTGAGGGAAAGATAAATAACTTTTAATCTTGGGTGACTCTTGAATTTTGTAGAGTTAATTGGGGGAGATGGAAGGTGAAGGAGTTGGAAACATGGAGGGTCTCCAATTGAGAAGAAACGGCCGAGAGGGAGGAAAGAAGAAGGAGAAAGAAGAAGAAGAAGAAAGACTTGGGCTTGTTCCCACATTTTGGAATTAAAATTGGGCTTCCAAACTTGAATTTGTTTTGGGCTTGTTTAATTGCAAGCCCAAGTTTGTAAAATTCTTTATTTGTAGACTTTTTATTTGTTATGTCCAAAAGCCCTTTTTACTTTTAAGAATATTGGACTTAATTTAGGATCCCAATTATTTACTTTTTTTTCCGCAATTCTTTTTATTAATTAAAGTTCACGGAAAACTTTAATTAATTTCGTCATTCCAATTTCCAACAACATAAGGAAAGAAAATAAAGAAAACGAGAAACATGGCATAACGATAGAATTTTTTTATTTTTACTAGATCACGACATTTTTTTTAGTACTTAAAAGTACGGGTGTTACATAAGTCTCAATCTCTGATCCTCTCGGCCCTCTCTTTCTATGACGGAGTAGTCCAAACTGTGGTGTACCCCTTGATCTAGTGTGCATTCAGTGTTTTTTTAATTTTTTGTTTTTAAGAATTTATAACATCTACAGAATAGAAAATAAACCAAACACGTACAACAATATACTAGTTCTATTGAAAGCGAGACCTATCAACAACTTCGGGTAAGTCTTAGAATGTGCTTGAGTGAACTACTGTTCTTAAAATAAAACCTATATACCATAAAGATATTACCAAAAATAAAAACTTCTTCGTCTTTGAGTCCAAACGTGGTAGATGCTTATCACCCGTTGAAGAAGGAATATCCTTATAAAGACAAAAGAAAAAAATTAAAGAAAACAAACAAAAAAGTAAATTAACAAACAAAAAGTTAAACTATCTATCGTCTCCTCAAAAACGGTGCTAAAACTTGATGTGTATATTAAGTACTTACATATATGTCAAGTAATGAATAAAGTTTAATTATTTTATCCCTAATATTACAACTTAGTTGCAAGATCAACCGTAATTGTCGTACTTTGGGCTGATCCTAAGGAACACATAAGATGATTTAGCTTAGTGCATCAAAAGAACATTAAAATATTTGTCTTGGTTTCGAAGATTTGATTTTAATAACAATGATAAATGCACAAAATAAACTTAAGATACAAACAAGAAGAGAAGTTATTGTCACTCCAAGCGGTATATGAACGTATTAGATGAGATTAACAAGTTATCATCTTATATTCAATATAAGTGAGACGAAGGAAATTCTTTTTTATGGTAACACGGAACATGTTCTACACGGAAGCGCGGGCAAACACAACCAACTACTACATGATTTTTCCATTTAATCCACTATTAAACTATCATCTGAACAATTCTAGATTAATAGCTTATCATCAACTTTTTCATCTAATCTTATGTTAAAGAGACGATAGGATAAACTAAATCGAGATTATAACAATCATATTGATATGAATCACGATAACATTAATACTTCATCCGCAAAATATTCAACTACATCCTAGGAGCAACAATTGAGAGTTTAGCCTAGAAATATGATCGAAAACACAACCAAAACCATGAGTGTCATGTTCTCGTGGAATGTGACAGTGGCTTTGACTCGGATCGTCATAACTTGGCCGGAATGGCTTCCTTCTCCCTTCCCTCCTCTTTTTCTCCTCTCTTCGGTCTCTCAGGATACCCCCAAAATGAGCCCCAAAACGCCACTTAAAAATCATGAAAAAACAATCAATTTGCGGTTTCGCGCAACACTGCTTGGTTGAGTAAAACCTTTTGCCTAGGAATTTTTGGTCACTTAAACTCACTCTGACCGAGTGGATTGTAGACACAAGCCCACTCAGTCGAATACAACCTTCTATTTTGGAACTTTTGGTCGCTTAGACTCAGACTATTCGAGTGACTTCTCGCCACATTTACACTCGATGGAGTTGAATTTTCTGACTGCTTCCAAAGTTCATTTTTTACTATGGACTTCATTGTAACTCCATTTTTTGTCTCGTTCCATGCCCTATAATGGAAATGTTGTGTTAAATTGAGTTAAAATATGTGTAGTACCAATAAAGTTAACGGGATAAAAGATGAATATTTGATTCACATTAATATAATTATTAATATCCTTTCGTCCCATAATATGAGTCACATTTGGTATGGGTACGTGTTTTAATAAATGTAAAGAATATTGAGTTAGAAAAGTAAGTGGAATATGAGGCCGACTTTTTTATATTGGTTTTATAATAAAATGTGAGTGAAGTGTGAGTTAGTGGAATGTGAGACTTACTTATCATTTATGCTAAAAGTGAAATGTAACTCTTATTGTGGGACGGATGGAGTAATAAATTAGTAAAAAAAATAAAATAATAATGAATCTTAAAAAAGAAATGTAAAAATAGAAATAAAGAATTGGAATTAAAAAAAACATATGCAATTAAGTAGAAAGTGAATGATGGATGATTGTTATGTTAATTTTGTTTAAACCGTTGTTTGTATGGCTAAAAGTATTGGCAGACTAGCTAAGTATGATGCTTTTGATAGTGACTGAGTCCTTACCACTTTAATTTAGTCTTGCCGTTGCTTGGTCTGTAAATGCAAGTAATGTAATTTCTTAGCTTAATTTTGTAATCGATCTTCAAATTGCAACCCAGGATTTAATTAGAAATTAATAGACAAATATAGATGGCATAAAGAAATTAAGGCTGTGTGCGGCCCAATCTAAATTAAATGGATATTTATTGGACCTAAATATATTGCAAATTCTACACAAAAATAGAAATTTTAGAGAAGCACAATGTTCATTCAATTGAGATGGAAGCTAATCTGTAGTAATTCTATTTTACTGTTTAATGTTAAAGAACATTTTTTTTCTTTCGTTATTCTTGGGCTTTTATTGTTGTATTTATGTGATGGTATAAGATTCGGAAAGAGGAGTATAAATAAAAGATGATAATAATTAATCGGATTATTTGATAAGGTCAGTGAGAGACCGATCGAACTGAAACAGTCGATTAACCATAACCAATAAATTTGGTTGTTGGTTAAACAATAACCGACTTGTTACAATTTGAATATTAAGTACCCGATAACTGATATACCTTCCCTAAGGCACATGATATTAGTCCTAGTGTGTGATTTACAATCTATAAACTTCAAGAGGGGTTTAGATTATACTTCCTCCGTCTGCAATAAATGTTCCATTTTTCCTTTTTCATCCGTCTGCTAATAAATGTCTCATTTCACTTTTACCATATTTGGTAAGTGGACCTTATATTCCACTAACTCATTCTACTCACATTTTATTATAAAATCAATATATAAAAGTAGGTCTCACATTCCACCAACTTTTCTACCCACTTTACTTCATAAAGTTAAACAATTTCTTAAAATCCGTGGCGGTCAAATATGAGATATTTAATAGCGGACGGAGGGAGTAATAGTGCTTGCCAAAGCATAGCTTCGGGATGAAAAATTAAATTTAGTAATTACAATCGTAAAAGGGTATGACGAATCATTACCAGGTTTATATTTATTTGTTTTAATATTTTATTCTAGTATTACTAGTTAATATTTCATCCGTCCAATAAGAGTACGCACTTTTTTAAGTCTGTGCATAAGAGTATGTACTTTCTAATTTTAGAAACTATTTTTTCTCTAAAGAGATGAGACCCATTTTCCACTAAAAATACTTTAATTATTTTTTCTTTATACCTCTCATGCTTTACTAATTATTATTAAAACTAGTGCCCAACCAAATGTGCATACTCTTATGAGACGGATGAAGTATCAATCCTCACATTTGGTACTATAGATAGTACTCCCTCTATCCATAATAAGAATATTGGATTGGAAAAGGTAGTGGAGTATGAGGTTCACTTTTTTATATTAATTTTATAATAGAATGTGAATAAAGTGAGTTAGTAGAATGTGAGACCTACACCTACTTACCATTTATGGTGAAAGTGAAATGTGACTCATATTATGGGACGGACCGAAATGGCAAAATGTGACTTTTATTGTGGGACGGAGGGAGTACAAGAGATTAAAATTGTACATATTAATTACTCCTTCCGTCCCACGATAAGAGTCACATTTTGGCATTTCGGTTGGTCCCATAATAAGAGTCGAATTTCATTTTTACCATAAATGGTAAGTAGGTCTCACATTCTACTAACTCACTTCACTCACATTTATTATAAAACTAATATAAGAAAGTGGACCATATATTGCACTAACTTTTTCATCCCACTATTCTTTACAATTCTTAAAACACGTGCTCATATCAAATGTGACTCTTATTGTGTTACGGTGGAGTAAATTATTAGTTCATGTGAGTATGATATTCATGCTTCCCTTAGTTATGTACATTTGCATAGTAAATTAGGTGGTGTTCGGTTTCCAAGATAAAATAATACGAAGATATAATCTAGGCTGAATTATGAGATTATTTTAGTCATAGGGGGTTAACTATGACTAATTATCTCATGATTATCCATCTATGATTGAATTGTGAAATTTAATCTCACGAACCAAATATATTACAAATTTAATCTAAGATACAATCTTGCAAACCGAACATCCCTTATGGTATTAATTTAGTGCTAATCAAAGTGCTTCACATGGTCCCAAATTCTTAATTGACGACGACTATAGCGTCATCTCTAATCGCCTCTCGCACCCGCCTCTTAAGCCTATAAGGGTCGATTTCGATATTCTAATTCCTCAAACACATTGACAATTAGGAAAATAAAAACCTTCAAAACGTTCATTCGTTTGTCACTTCAGCTTTTATTTTGTCACAACAGTTTTGATTTCGTTGTAATCTTAAATGATCAGAACAATGTCAAAGTTCATGATTGTTGCAAACAACTTTTAAGTTTGTTGGAAATTCCAGATTTCATAAATTTCGTGATTTTAGATACCATTTCTCCAATCTCAATATTCAAATTCATTTTAATATATTCATTTGTCACATCAGCTTTTCAAGTTGCCTGTTGATTTAATTTCAGCAAAATCTTAAATGGTGGAAAAATTGTTCCAAAGGTCAAAAATTGTTACAAAGTTAGTGATTTCAGAGACCATTGTCAATTTTGTATATTGCATAATCAACAAATATATTACCCATGATGTATCCATAAAGTCTTGTTAGGATAATAAGTAGCTTAATGTGATAACTTTGATAATAATCAATACATTAAAATGTCAATACAGTGACATGAATATATCAATACAAAGACAAAGTATGTCAATCTTAATCTGTGTTGACATACTCATGTCATTGATATAATTAAATTAATATTTTAAGTGTAATAAGAGATTAATTAATAATGTAATAGGAGATTAATTAATAATGAAATACTTAATTAACTCTAATATTAATTAAATACTTTAATTCTAACTTAAAATATAAATAGTATAAGTAGTTTGGGACAAACCGAAATAAAAAAGTGCGAGTAACATGGGATAAAGAGAATATAATGATGTGACCTCACATGAAGGACCCAAGACGAGGTCCATGACGAGGCGGCTGCGAGAGGGGCTTTCCACCTTCATTCAAAGGACCATGCAAGAGGAGTCTTTGAAGGCGAAGGAGCCGACGATGAGGATCGTATTGAAGAATGGAGGCCGGCCGGGGGAGCAAGGAACGTCAAGGCAGGAGGAAAACCTGGTCTGGCGTTTTGCATTCGAAAATCGCCCGACTGGGCGAAACAACAGCGGAGTCTAGTGAGAACGCCCGGCCGGGCGTTTTCACCCTGAAAATCACCCGATCGGGCGAATTGGTGTCGAGTCCAGGGAGAAGACCCGGCCGGGTGTTTTGCACCTAGCAATTCACCCGATCGGGTGAAACTACGCGATACTTAGATTTTGTGGGCTCCTTTTTAGAATTTTGGGTCTTTGCTATAAATAGCAACTTTCTTTTTTTTATTCCTTAGCCAATGATTGAAAATAGATACTTGAGAGTTTGTTTCCTCTTAATGAGGGTTTTATCCAATTCCTATATTTCTAGGTTGCTTGATCATCAATTGATTCAATCAAGTATGGTCAAGTATAGGTGTGCATCAAAGGTTTGTGAATCCCTTTGAGTAGTGGAGCCATTAGTTGAATCTAGCATGTTGAAGATTGCTTAGAGTAGTTTTTCTACATCAATGAATTTAACTAATATCAAATTCACACTTCTTCATCTCTTGTCTTCCATCAAATCATTTTAGATCTAGTTTTTTAAGGCTAGATCCACATTATCTTCTTTTATTATTTTGTGTTTTTTTTTTGCTTATTTGCTAGGTCAAACATTAATAAGGGTATAAATCTTGGGTTTATGGGTCTAAAACTACATGGATCCTTATCATATAATGTGTTAATTAGTTATCAAAGTTATTGTTGCGATTGTTGGTTTCTGGGGATTACAAGAGATACAACCGGGCGTAATACAACCCAAAAGGAAGAAAAAAGAGAAACTGAACTGAATGAAATTATAATTGGAAATCGAAACAACTGAACCAGTATGATAGCCGAGTCGAGAAGGCCTCTTCCCGCAAGACGAGATACGCCCCGGTAGTGCTCTCGGTTTGGCGTGTCGTCCCCAAAGGTAAAACGGCTACGCCTCTTTTGATGCAGCACCGCATTCAGCAGAGCTCCGGCGAACTGGATGAAGGAGAGGGCAGAGCTTCGACAGAAAGACAATGCAGAGAGAGGGAGAGAGCTTATGCTGTTATGCTTGTGAATAGTGTAGTGTAGATGCATGGAGTGGCTAGCCTATTTATAGCCTCAGTCCACTGTTGTGGGTCAACAGCCATGAAGGCTCATCATGGCAGATTCGTAACCGCCGACGGTTACGAGCGTGTGGCAGGAGTATGCCTTTCGCGTGCGAAGCGTATGCTTTTCTCATGTGGCAGCTCTGACTGTGCCACGCTTGACGACGTGTCAAGCCACTTGGATTGCTGACTCTGCGGTGGTATAAAAAGATTAAGTTTGGGCTAGGAACAAGCCCAAAGACCACTCAAAGACCAATTGTCAAGATCCAAGTCCAAGTCCAAGTCCAAGATCGGGATCGGGACCGGGCCTGTGACCGCGACCACGAGCACGAGCACGTGCACGGGCTCGGGCTCGGGCAGGCGGCGGCGGCGGCGCGCGCGTGTGCGCACGTGTGGGCTCTTTCACCCATCTTGGTCCACTATAATTATTAAGTAACATAAAGTCACTTAATTTAAACACATTAAAAGATGTGTTAATCCTCCAATGTGGGATAATTAACACTAGTTAATTATTCCCTAAGCTCCAACTCCAAGCTTTAATTAAAAGCTAATTATGCCCAACTTTAATCCACTATTTCTCACTCACCGGAAATCGGATTTGAGAAAGTGAATATACTACATTTATCTACGTAAAATGTAGATCGACGCTATGTCATTTAATTTCACAAAATTAAATGTCTCGTCACATTTATTATTTGATCAAAATCCATTGACCGGGCATATTTAATCCATGATTTTTACAATCCCCCACATGAGTGGAAATAGCCTAATGCATATGCATGCAGACACAAGCTCAACCCTCGAGAGGTATATAAGCATAAGGATAGGTAGTTGTTAGCTTTGAACCTTCCATAGTCGACACCATCGGATACACAGGCGGCTTAGTAGCGCGATGCTTTGAACTAATACCCCACGGCGTGCACCGAGACAATGGTGTTAACGCTTAAACACCTCAACCTCATCCGTTCTCACGTTTTGTGTCCATTGCGGTCTTGGACACCACTTTGTATTCATAAGTGTGTTTTATGAAGCGACCACACTTCGCACTTACATATGTGATTCTTAGTCAAGTACCTTGCCATACTTGGTCTCTTTGAGAACTTCATCTCTTTGAGATCCTTAAGAACCATTAAAAGTCATAGACTTAGCCTTTACCACTAGGCAAGTTCTCTAACACTCTATTGCTCTCTAGGGAATAGATATAGTTGAGTGTTTCTCATGAACTCTCATAGCTTAGTTGTCCCTTTGAACCAAGTTCTTGGGATCTCCAGTCATCATGGTTGGGTTACCACTATGATAATTCTTTAGTTTGTGGATTTCAAACTCATTCCCTCTAGCAACTTGTTCATTTGATCACAGTTTAACCCTTTGGTTAGCGGATCCGCTAGATTATCTATTGACTTCACATAGTCAATTGTAATCACTCATGTTGTGATCAAATGTCTCACGGTGTTATGTCGTCGACGTATATGTCGAGACTTACCATTATAGAAGCCATTGTTTGCCCTTCCAATAGCTGCTTGGCTATCGCAGTGGATCAGCACTGGTGGCACTGGCTTAGACCAACATGGAATATCTTCAAGGAAGTTCTTAAGCCACTCGCCTTCCTCACCCGCCTTATCTAAGGCAATGAACTCCGATTCCATTGTTGATCGGGCTATACATGTCTGTTTCGTGGATTTCCACGATACAGCACCACCCCCAATAGTGAAGACGTATCCAGTTCGCATCACAGTACCCTTCAAGTACCGGGGGTATCTCGAGAAGTGTAGCCCAATATTTTGAGTGTGTTTTAAATATCTCAAAACCCTCACAAGAGCTCTCCAATGCTCTTTGCTTGGATTGCTCGTGTAACGACTTAACTTGTTCACGGCACAAGCAATGTCAGGTCGAGTGCAATTAGTCAAGTACATAATGCATCCGATCACTCGTGCATACTCTTCTTGTGCAACAGGCTCGCCTTTGTTCTTGCTCAAGTGAACGTCGAGTTCAATTGGAGTCTTAACTGGCGCTCCATCATAGGCTTTGAATTTATTCAATATCTTCTCAACATAATGTGATTGTGTTAAGATGATTCCATCAGACGTTCTTAGAATCTTCATTCCAAGAATTACATCGGCTAGACCCATGTCTTTCATGTCAAAGTTTCTCTTTAACTTGGCCTTTGTATCGGTAATTACTTGAGTGTTACTACCCAAAATTAACATATCATCAACGTATAGACATACTATAACATGGCCGTTATTAGTGTTCTTAATGTAGACACATTTGTCACACTCGTTGATTTTAAACCCATTTGATAACATCACATTATCAAACTTCAAGTGCCACTGCAATGGCGCTTGTTTCAATCCATATAGAGACTTTACGAGCTTGCATACCTTTTTCTCTTGTCCAGGTACTACAAACCCTTCGGGTTGCTCCATATATATTTCATCTTCTAATTCACCATTTAGAAACGCGGTCTTTACATCCATTTGATAAATCTCAAGATTGTGCAATGCATCAATAGCGAGAAGCACTCGGATAGATGTAATCCTTGTTACAGGTGAATATGTATCGAAGAAGTCATGTCCTTCCTTTTGTTTAAAACCCTTTACTACTAATCGGGCTTTATACTTATCAACTGTTCCATCGGCCTTAAACTTTCTTTTAAGGACCCATTTGCAACCTAGAGGTTTCGCACCTTCAGGTAGATCTATCAACACCCAAGTGTGGTTTAGCAAAATTGAATCAATTTCGCTTTGAACAGCTTCTCTCCAATGCTGCCCGTCTGGGCCAGCAAAGGCTACTTTTGTCGATGTTGGTTCTTCATCCAACATGAAAGCAATGTAGTCAGGACCAAATGTTTTTGGTGTTCTGACTCTATTACCACGTCTTAGTACTGTATCTTTTGGATCGGGCCTTGCACGCTTGCGCGATTCAGGTTCCGCATCCGCTGATTTAGAACTAGTGGCTTCTTCTACCACTGGTTTAGAACTAGTGGCTTCTTCAATTCTTGTTTCAGAATTGGTTGAGACTTTTTCCTTGTCTTTGCAAGGAAATGTATTTTCGAGAAATACAGCATTCCTCGACTCAATTGTTGTTCCTACTGTGATAGTCGATATTTCAGACTTGTGAACAACAAATCGATATGCACTACTGTTAAGTGCATATCCAATGAAGATGCAATCAACCGTTTTAGGCCCGATTGTAACTTCTTTGGGTGGAGGAACCATCACCTTTGCCAAACACCCCCACACTTTGAGGTATTTGTAGGATGGCTTTCTTCCCTTCCACAACTCATAAGGAGTAACATCTTTTCCTTTGAGATGGATTTTATTCAAGATATAGTTGGCTGTCAAAACAGCTTCCCCCCACATGTTATGTGGTAATCCTGAAGTCAGAAGCAGTGCATTCATCATCTCTTTTAAAGTTCGATTTTTGCGTTCTACAACACCATTAGATTGTGGTGAATATGGTGCAGTCGTTTGATGGATTATACCATTTGCGTTGCATAATTCCTCAAACGGGGCTACATATTCGCCTCCTCTATCGCTTCGATTTGATTTTACAACCAAGTTGATTCTCAACTTCGTTCTTATAATTTTTGAACGCTTCTATTGCTTCATCTTTACTTCTTAAAAGATAAATGTAGCAATACCTTGTGCAATCATCTATGAAAGTGATAAAGTACTTTTTACCACCTCTAGTTTGCACCATCTTTAAATCACATTTCGTTCAACCGAGTGAAACGACTACTTAGTCATTTTTGCTTCAAGACAAATTTCACATTTATCTTAGATATCCAATTCATTAGCTTTTAGTAAATCTAAATTTACTAATCTTTTAATGGCTTTTGAATTTACATGTCCCAATCTACAATGCCACAAATTTGAACACTCAGTCAAGTAAGAGGAAGTAGATGCTTTATTCTTATTAGCCAAAGGCTTAGCAACACTGCGAGTCGTCACACTAAGTTTGAAAAGCCCATCGGTTACATAACCTTTTCCGATGGATTTTCCAAACTTATATAAAGCAAACCTATCAGACTCAAATACAAGTTTAAACCCCTTATTAACTAGTATTGATCCTGACACTAGGTTCTTGCGGATGTCCGGGACATGCAGCACATCCTTCAATGTTATTGTGACGCCAGACGTTATCATGAGGATCACATTTCCGATGCCAAGGACTTCGGAGGATGCTTGATTCCCCATGTTGATCTTCCTTCCTTCAACAGCAGTGTAGGAGGGAGGCAAACTTGCTCCTATCTGAGCAGACATGAGCAGTAGCGCCGGTGTCGATGTACCAGCCACCCTTGTTATCAACAAGGTTAACCTCTTCAGTGACCACAGCAATGAGGTCGTTCTCGTCCCAGTCCTTGAACTCCTTCTCAACGACGTGGGCAGCCGGCTTCTTCTTCTTGCTGCGACAGTCTTTAGCAAAGTGGCCTTGTTTGCCACATTTGTAGCAGTCGCCTTCGAACTTCTTTGAAGGCTGCTTTCCCTTCCCTTTGTCATTTGGACGGTTTGGGCGATGGCGTTTGTTGGAGGGACCGCCCCGCTCCAACAGATTGGCTTTGGCTTCAAGTGGGGTGAACCCCTTAGCCTTTTGGTCGCTTTTGCGCACATCAGCCTCAAGCGCAACTTCACGATCAAGTCTTCAAGCATCTGCTTTCGCTTGTGCTTGAGATAGCTCTTGAAGTCCTTCCAACTGGGAGGAAGTTTGTCAATGATCGTGCACCTTAGAAATTTGTCGGGCAAGGTCATCCCTTCAGCCACTAATGCGTGGATGATCATTTGGAGCTCTTGGAATTGCTCCATGATGGGTCGAGAGTTGACCATCTTGTAGTCCATAAATTTGAATGCTACAACTTGTTCAGTCCCTGCAGCATTATCTATGCTATATTTCTTTTTTAGGCTTTCCCACATTTGTTTAGATGTGGTTACATTGGAGTATACATTGTACAAACCATCATCTAAAGCACTTAGAATGAAATTTTTACAAAGATAATCTCATTTCCTCCAAGCCTCATAGTCCGCCATGACTTCGAGCCTAGTCTCTTGGTCGCTTGTCACGGGCGGCTCGTTCTCCGTGAGGAAGTTGGCGACGCCATCTTTTGGTACCACCTCTTGAAGTCAGATCCTCCAAACTTGGGTGGTTTCTCGACAGGTGGCATCATTCTTGGTGCCAAACTTGGTCCATGGAAGGAACCAATTCCGTTGCCCCCGAAGGAGCCAACAACGTGGTTGGGCATAGAGCCCCCACCATTCATGTTGGGCATAGAGCCCGCCATGGTCATGTTGGGTATAGAGCCCGCCATGGTCGTACCAGCCCCGAAGGGACTAGCACCCGCATGAGACCCGAAGGCCCCAGCATTTGTGTGAGACCCGAAGGCCCCAGCACTCGATCCATTAAAGGATCCGAAGGAACCACTAAAAGTGGAACCAACCGAACCACCAAAGGTGGAACCAGTGGACGCCCCGAAAGGGTTGTCCCAAACCCATGGGACAGTTGAAGAAGCGGCTGGGAAGCCGGGGGTTGGCATCATCGAGGGGATCGATGAAGTGTTGACGGGTCCAGTGGTCGCCATGGTAGAGGGAATGACAGCGGCGGAGGTGGCGGCAGCAGTGTTCGATTCAGTCGACATCTCCAGCAAAGGTGTTAAATGTTTCGAAAGTTTTTAGTTCAGTTTAAAGGTCCAAATTCCTTCAAAGGCAAGTTATATCTCGTCTTGCGATTGTTGGTTTCTGGGGATTACAAGAGATACAACCGGGCGTAATACAACCCAAAAGGAAGAAAAAAACGAAACTGAACTGAATGAAATTACAATTGGAAATCGAAACAACTGAACCAGTATGAGGCCTCTTCCCGCAAGACGAGATATGCCCCGGTAGTGCTCTCAGTTTGGCGTGTCGTCCCCAAAGGTAAAACGGCTACGTCTCTTTTGATGCAGCACCGCAATCAGCATAGCTCCGGCGAACTGGATGAAGGAGAGGGCAGAGCTTCAACAGAAAGACAATGCAGAGGGAGGGAGAGAGCTTATGCTGTTATGCTTGTGAATAGTGTAGTGTAGATGCATGGAGTGGCTAGCCTATTTATAGGCTCAGTCCACTGTTGTAGGTCAACAGCCATGAAGGCTTATCATGGCAGATTCGTAACCGCCGACGGTTACGAGCGTGTGGCAGGAGTATGCCTTTCGTGTGCGGAGCGTATGCTTTTCTCACGTGGCAGCTCTGACTGTGCCACGCTTGACGACGTGTCAAGCCACTTGGATTGCTGACTCTGCGGTGGTATAAAAAGATTAAGTTTGGGCTAGGAACAAGCCCAAGCACCAAGCCCAAAGACCACCCAAAGACCAAGATCCAAGATCCAAGTCCAAGATCGGGATCGGGATCGGGACCGGGCCCGGGCCCGCTGCCCGCGACCGGGAGCACGGGCTTGGGCTTGGGCTCAGGCTCGGGCGGCGGCGGCGCGCGCGTGTGGGCTCTTTCACCCATCTTTGTCCACTATAATTATTAACATAAAGTCACTTAATTTAAACACATTAAAAGATGTGTTAATCCTCCAATGTAGGATAATTAACATTAGTTAATTATTCCCTAAGCTCCAACTCCAAGCTTTAATTAAAAGCTAATTATGCCCAACTTTAATCCACTATTTCTCACTCACCAGAAATCGGATTTGAGAAAGTGAATATACTACATTTATCTACGTAAAATGTAGATCGACGCTATGTCATTTAATTTCACAAAATTAAATGTCTCGTCACATTTATTATTTGGTCAAAATCCATTGACCGGACATATTTAATCCATGATTTTTACCGTTATCACATTAAGCTACTTGCCATATGATTACACCCTTACATCCATACGTAATACTATCACTAATATCCTTATTAAAACGTACCCTCCAGGTAGAAAATCCCCATAAAAATATATGAACACACTTAAAACATTATATCAAGAGATATATACAAAAGAAAAGATAAAATAACTGACATATCATCTATCTACTTTTTTAAAAAAAATATACTCTTTTAAAAAGTAATAAAAAATTATACCCAAAGTAAGAGAAACAAATATATGGTCCCCAGGAATAAAAAACCAAATTTGTGAAGAAGAAACGAACGAGAAGGAAATAGACTTGGACTTTTTTTTAACACCATTGAGGTGGAGGGTTCGCGGGTCCCTCATCCCTTCATATCATGAATAGAGCATTTACAAGCTTCATGCCCGAAAGTGACACGAAGAACACAGCGGGAGTAGATTGTTGTCAAATCCGCATACATGTGATTGACACCAACCTACTGGCCCAAAAATTACAATAAGCTATCTAAACACGATCTCCCTAATTTGATTTCGAATGTGTACAATCTGATGCCGATGATACGCTGGTCCGGGTTTCTTTTGTTGAATCATGGCAATCACTTCCATGGAGTCCAGTTCAATCCACACCTTCGTACTCCTTCTGCTCGCCATGTCAAGGCCGAGGGATAGAGCTTGCAGTTCAGCATGAAGTGCCGAAAGTGACTTGGACTTGGTCTTTAGTGTTTACTCATTTCCATTTGGGCGTATTAAAAATAAAGAATCTTGGAGTTTCAAAAAGTGGCGTGCCATGCAATAGTATTTTGTAACGTGAGTCAAACGACGTCGGTCAGTGTAACAACGGAAATTCTCTACTCTCTCTACATTACACTTTCAAATTTCATTAGTCTTCCAACATCAAATTCATAATAAGCACACCTCACACACTCACCTTTCCGCCTTTTGACTTTCCATCTATTTCTCACACACGCATTTTTGTATATAAGTATTGAACCGTCCGACTCATAAATCAAAACCAATTCAAGCTCAGCTAATTAATCATCAATGGCGGAATCGGAAATCCAAGTCCCCTCCTATTTCCTATGCCCAATTTCTCTGGAGATCATGAAGGACCCCGTCACCATCTCCACCGGCACTACCTTCGACCGAGAAAGCATCCAGAAATGGATATTCACTCACAAAAACAACACCTGCCCCCTCACAAAGCTGCCGCTCTCACCCTCCGCCGCCTCATCCAGGCCTGGTGCACTCTGCACGCCGTCGAGCGCCTCCCCACCCCGAAACCCCCCGTCACCAAGCCCCAGCTCCTCACCCTCCTCGCCGCCCCCGATTCGCAGATCAAGTGCCTCCACCGCCTCCGATCCATCGCCTCCACCAGCCAAACCAACCGGATCTGCATGGAGAAGTCCGGCGCCGCCGATTTTCTCGCCGCGATCGTCGCCGGAAGCGTCGGAGGAGGCTCTGAGCATCCTCTACAGCCTCCGGCTATCCGAATCCGCTCTGAAATCCCTAGCTTCCAGATCCGAATTCATCGCCTGCTTAATCAAATTGATGCAATCTCCAAGCTACGAAGCTGCAGGTTGAGTGTGGGGTGAAGACTAAGGAGAGGGCCAGGGATATATACTGAAGATGCATGCTACTAGGGCTTGGAGGAATTCTTCATGTGTGCCTAATACATTTGCTTCTTTCTTGAGATCATCCCATTTTGTATACATTTTTGTTACTATTCTTTTGTAGATTAGTGTCCAACCATTCAGGAGTCGAACTCAAGACCTCCAAGTTGGTGCCATATCCTTGCCACCGTTTTCAACCACTTGAGCTAGGGGACTTTTTTGTTGAGGTTTGAGTAAGATAGTGATTAGTGTAATTTCTTGCATCTACCTCTTTACTATCAATATTCAAAGTTAACATTGACACACTTTTCATGAACCTCTTAAAGGTTAAAGTTTAAGTTTAACTAATAAGGCTTTGTGTGGTTCGATTTTTTTCGGTCTCAAGAATAGCACTTCCTCCTCCATTCCACAATGGTAAAGGCAAGAGATTAAGAAAAAAGGTGAGTAATATATTAAGAGTAGATAGAATAAAGTAGGAGAGTGGAAAAGTAGATAGAATAAAATAAGAGAGAGAAAAATACAAGTGAAAATGACTCAACTAACATAGAATGCCTGAAATGAAAAAATGACTCTACTACTATGGAACGAATGGAATAGTATTACGTATTTCATCGCTAGCTAGCTAGATGATCATTTCACGAATACAATTTGTGATCTAGTTGGCCTTTTTGTTATATGCTTTTATAATTAATTAGTTTATTATTGGTATTGAATGAAAGTGTTTTGTAGGGAGTTGGATCTATTGTTGTGAGAGAATTATAACAAGGGATGTTATTTCAAACAATGAAATATTTAATTTATAAAATAATACTACCTACATGCCAATTAAGTTGAGTCGTATTCCTTTTTTAAATGTCCCAACTAAATTGAATCATTTCATTTTTTTGATAAAAAACAAAACATCAGTCACTCTTACTTTATTTCATCACATACTTTATTCTCTTTTTATCTTTCTTATTTTATTCTTCTCTCCTACTTTTCAACATAATTTCTTAATCTTTGTGCCCAAAAGTTTTGACTCAACTTAATTGGAATAGGAAAAGTATAATATTAAAATATACATATTTTTTAAAATAAAATATTTAATTGTAAAGAACGACATCTGCAGTTGTGCTTCTATCCACAACAGGCTATCCAAATCCGCTTCTTAGAGCATCTCCAACCATTACACTAAGTTCAAACTCATTTTAGTGCAAATATCACACTAAATATTGATTTTGCTCAACCATTTACACTAAACTCAAACCCAAAAGAATATTCCTCATCCACTAACTTTTTATACTTTTCAATAATACATATATATATTTTATCTAAATTACACACTAACCCCATGACACTTTGTCAATATCTTAAATTAAATAAAATAAGTATAATATAAGATTTATTAATTACTCCATATAACTAAATATGAAATCTATTATTTATTACTAATATTTAACTATTTTTTGTTATATTTGATAGCATATTTGGTTTGAATAATATTAATGTATATATAGTATATTTGATAGCATATTTGTTTCTCTATATTTGATAATAATGTACGTATAGTACTATTCAATTAACTAATAAAATCATTGATTCCATAGATTTATATGTACTATAATTTATTAATCCGTCGAATAAAATTTGAAAAAGTAACGGCTCTTAGTAAAATAAAGTACTAGATTTTTTTTTCCGATTATGTTGAATAATATAATACTAATATGGGCTAGTCCACTATTTAATAGCTAATCAAATATTAATAAGATTAGATTAGGTTATTATTTCACTTCTTCTTCCCCACGCCGCTACATTCTCTCGGTAAGTTTTTCAATCTCTGTATTTTAATTTCTATTCTTTCTCTTCTTCTATTTTGATAAATATGAATTGATTTGGACTTGAATGCAATAACTCAAACTATGAAAAGTGTTTTTGATAAACTTTTAGTGCAAACCTAAAGACATGTATTTTTTCTTCAAAAACCTATAATTGGATTGGTTTTCCAGTACTGTTGGAAGTATTATTCTACTGCATTTTAGGTTTTGCAATATTGTTGAAGATGATCTTAGTAATAGCGTTGAATATTGAACTACTATATAAAATTGATATAAGTATAGAAAAACGATTGCACTACAATAATTTGATGAGTTGGCCAATGATCAACTACCCTCCATCTTTAAAGAGTTTGGAATAGTTGAACAGTGACGAAATCGAAATTAACCAATCCAATTCCAAGGTCCCAAAACGATTGTGCCCCATGAAAGATGGCCTATGAATGAAGTGGCGAATTCGTAACCAAGAAATCATTACACCAACTCATCTATGCGTAAATATCTTGTGTCTCATTAGTTGTAGTTAATTTCCTTATTTTTAGTGTTGTTTACTTCCATCTTTCGGTTAATTTTTTTATTAGTAAAATGTGCAATGTGGGCCCAATAAATTTTTGGTATGGATAAATAAAAGGAGCCCAGTAGCTACCAATTCAGATTGACAAGAATTTCACCTCACAAAAATAAATAAGTACTCTATATCACATTAAAAATAAAATGTTTTTCTTTTTCAGATTGTTCCATTAAATAAAATTAAATAAAACTAACATTATTTTTATATTCTCTTTTTTTTTAATTTTACTTTATCTTCGTTAAATAAAAAAAATACTACATAAATTTTCGTATCGAAACTGTTTTCTAATATAATCCTTGTTCAAATTGAAGAAAGAGTATGATGCAATGTGAAAGTTATTGGGTAATGCTTTACGGCCATAATGTGGCCAGCCACAATTTTTGTAAATAATTATAAAAGTTAATGTAATAAATTATTAGTAATAGTTAATGCTAAGTGTGATTTTATGTAATTGCCCTTTTTCCACTATTTCGAAAACTATTACTAATATTTCACTTCAAATTTATTTATACAACATTCTCTCTCCGTAATAAATCTTTATTATGCACAATCTTCTATACTTTAAAACAAATTTTATATATATATATATATATATATATATATATATATTTATGAATATTATTAGAAATAAATCCTACCATATCTTAGTAAAAGATATCAATATATGATAAATAAATTATGCTAATAAGTATGTACGGTTGCATATAGTTAATATATTTTACGATCAAGTCAAATAAGATTAACTAATGTTATACCAATGTTACTCCTAGCTATTCTAATTTTGCTAGCCATTTTTCATGAATGTGCGTTATATAATTGTATTGCAAATCATAAAATTACTTATAAATTATAATTGTATCATATGATCAAAAGTTTAATTTCATTTATATATGTCACATATTAATGTTATAAATAATTGTATATTTAAGATACTACTAATATATTCCCACAATGTATTATGTAAAATATACGGAGTACTAATGTAATGTTATTACATTACAAAAATAACTATAACTAATTATTGCCAAAATAACTATCATAGGACACAATACAATTATATACCAATAACTAAACTTGATAATAATAATAATAATAATAACATAAACATAGTAGTAATAATATTAACTTATATTGATAACATGGATAAGCTTTATATGCAAAACACATCTAAAGGTCATGCCGTCATGGTATTAATAGGGTGAGTTTGGCCATAAATTTGTAATGATATATTAGTAGTATTGTACTATCATTATTATATAGTAGTTTCATTGTATGACAAACATTTAAATTTTTGTTACGAATACATACTATAGGCTATATTAATAAGACCAATAACAATAGTATTAAAAATACAAAATCATATTATTATATAATTGCTAATATATAGTATATTACAACATGGTGCCATGTAATATTATGAGCTAGTATATTACGGTCGCAATTATCCTATTATTATTTTAGGTTTGACATGAGTTTTAATGCAAAATTGATAAAGTAAGGGAGAGGCAGAGAGAAAAAAGAAATTAAAGTATTGTTATTAGGAATGAGTCCCACACTCATTAGTTTTCAAAATTGGAAAGAGAATATTTTGGGGGGCGGACTAAAAAGGAAAGAATGCATATTCTTATAGGACGGAGAAAATACTAGTTACTACTACATCCGTCTAATGCTATTAACATTTTTTTTTGGCTCATCCTAAACTACTTGCACTATTTCTATTTTAATAAGAGTTAATTAAATATTTTGTTATTAAGTATCCCCTTACTACACTTAAGTTACTAATTTAATTACACAAATTTATTTTAAAGATTTCAATTAATCTCCGACCATCAATTTTATAATAGTATATTATTTAACAATAATATATTTTCTATATATACTTTTAATATTGAAACAATCTTTCCTCAAAATATTGTAATTAATTGTATATAAAATAATTTTATAGTATAATGTTTATATTTATTTATTTAGAATAAATGTTAAATAAAATATAGTTTAAATTATTTCATTAGTAAGTGAATCTAAATACGAATTATAGAATTCTAATATCATGAATATATTTATATTCTAATTTTAAAGTAGTTATATAAAAAATATTAAATAATAATATATAAAATATAAATAAAAGCAAAATAAAAATAGAAAAACCGGAAAGCAATATGACACAAAAGAAACGTACACTTACACTATTCAATATTTCCAAGATAAATACTCCCTATTTAATTTTACTCTACTCCCTATTTATGCACAAGGGTAAATTAATCTTAAAAAATTGATACTTTTAAGATGAACAAGTTTCAAGTAAAATTAGCATTAAATGTACATATTTTTATTAATATTTTATTTTTATGACTGACCACCTTATGGCCATTTAGCACCACTCAAAGTTATTATGCATTAACTGCAGGATCTGAGCTATAAAAACGTTTGCGACTATTTTAGTACTTTTATTTCTTAACTTCAACTACCTCGTTTCGAAAAAAATAAAAAAATTTAAAGTGTCATGATTTTTAATGTACAATTGTTAAAATAAGAGAAAAAAATACTTTCTTCATTCGAGTCTCATTCTATGGCGGCACGAGTTTTAAGAAATGTTAAAAAAAGTGGGTGGAAAAAAATTATTGGAATATGAGTCTCATTTGTATATATTAGTTTTAAATGAAATATGAGTAGAATGAGTTAGTAGAATGTGAAATCCTATTACCATTTATGATAAAATTGAACTAGGACTCCTATTCGCGGACGGACCAAAATAAATGAGACTTCTATTCGAGGACGGAGGGAGTACTACTTGATTTAATTGTCTGATGTGATCAAAGATGGTTGTATATATTTAATATGTATATTTAGGCCCAACTTTACATTCTAAAATATTGTAGAGAAAATAGAGAGTGAATGAATTCCCATAATTTAAATACTTAATTATAAATAGAAGGATGGCGCTCAACTAGCTTAGTGCACCTACATTAAGTCAAGTGCATGTTAATTAGTGCCTATATTAATTTGTGATATGATTATTTACATTTGGTTACATTGTATATACATTCCCTTGCGCTTTAGGCCAGCTGCTGGGATAAAAGTTATATTATAACATTATACATCAAACTATTATAATCATATATGCTTGCACTCTATGTAATGCAACCTATGTTATACTATTACGCCATTACTTACAACATTAATTGGATATGTATTAGACGAGGGATAGTTTGTATTGGTAGTATTTTTTATCGTAGCATACGATATAGTGTACAATAATACTCCACATAGCACAGTAGTGTAATGAATATGATGGCACGCTCGTTTGATAGATAATATCTACTATGTAAAATTTATGTCCGGTTTGACATATTTGTTGTCCATTATTAATTGGTTGTATTTAATTAACTTCTTTTTTTTAGTGGTGTGATTAACTTCTTTAATTGATTTCGGAAATTTAACTGTTGCAGTTCAAATGTAGCTAAGTAATAAAAATATTAGTAGTAGCTAGTGGAAATCAATGCAGTTGAGTAATTGGAGATTTGAAATATTGCATAGGAAGTTGAAACACCAAACATAGATTTTAGTGCTACACATGATCCCAGAAAATATTCAGGGCAATCATACTGGATTATTTGTAAAACACTTCATCCCAAAAAATTGTTTAAAAGTCATTAGAAACTCTAATTATATTTCCGAGAGAGAGAGAGAGAGGCATTCACTTTGCCTAGGGATAGATAATTTTGAGGTCAAAATAAGTTGTATTAATGCATATTATGAATGGTGCATGAACTACTAAGTGGTTATTCTTTCCCTCGTAACAATGCTATATATTTATACTACGTAAGAAACTGAGTTATATTTTAAAGCCCTTAACTAAAACTTCAAAATTCTACATTACCATAGATGTATTTATTCGTTTCTTGTTCTTCAATGGCTATAGTAACGGATCTCTCTATGTGGAAGATAATACCTAGCTTCTTGGATTTAACAAGTAGGTACTATTATTTGAAATCAACTTAATAAACTCTAGTTTCTAGCTTCTAGGATTTAACAAGAAGGACGACATACGGATCCTTTTGTTAATTTTATCTACATGTACAATGTTGGATAAATCGAATTCTTATTACCAAAGTAAGAAAGAATTTAATGTGAATCGTGATGACTAGTACTGTACTTATATAGTTATGCTAAAAGGTTAAAGTTAACTCGAGTTAACATTAAAAAAACCTCGATTTTAGAAGATTAAATTTGATGACTCCGAAATTGAAACTTTCTAGTATTAAGTTATCAATACAATTAATTCTTCACAATAGTAGCTCTTTTACTCTTTTTAATTAATATATTGAAAATCGCAACTTTTTTGTGTACCGTAAAAACTAATACCAGTTCGAAGTGCAAAATGATGAATTATATATCGTGTATAAATATACTAGAGAAGGATGGTATTAAGATGACAACCACTTTTAAAATGACAAGATACCACCAATGAGAACCCTAAATCGGAGCAGTTTCAATTTTAGCGTGTCGGCTTGCTTGCCTATGTACCGTAGATTGATTGATTATCTTTGATTTCGTATCACACATTGCTTGGAATCATATGCCGAATTGTTTGCCTATACATCACATATTACTTGCATATGTATTGCAGATTGCATGTTGTATATTGACATTTGACACATTGTTACTTTAAAAATAGTACACCCTAACGCAACCCTACTACAACATATTACAGAATTCTGATTCAAGACTTTTAATAAAGTATACTCCCTCTGTCCCATTAGAAATGAAACGTTTTCCTTTATGGTCTATCCTATTAAAAATGAAATGTTTCTAAAAATGGAAACAATACTCTCTCTGCTTTTTCTTCTCTCTTACTTTACTCTCTCTTCATTAACTCACAAAATAACACTACATAAAATCTCGTGCCCAAAAGCAAATGTTGCATATTTAATGAGACGGAGGGAGTATATTATATTCTGACACATTCAATTTAATATAGAACATTATCAAAATAACAATTTAAGCACAAAATCAAGACCTGAAAATAGCTTCAAGATGCAAACTACCAAAATGGCTCAACACCTCCGAATTCTGTTGACTCGCCTCAACTTCATATAGGGCCGAAGGCAACATTTGGTCGTGCAACATCATTTCCGAATTCGGCCACACCGCCGCCGCCTCCTCCCCCGGCAACGGAGGCAACACATGATCATCGCTCACACCTCCCAAACCACTCCCCGCCCCCGCACTAAACTGCTGCTTCGGAAACGCCGCGTCGAGCGATTCCCAATCCCCAATTCCGTGGCCTAACAATTGCGTCTCCGAAAACCTAATCGGAAGCGATCCAATCTCCTGAGGCAAATGCGAGCCGATTTGATTTACAGGAAAGCTCGAAAACTCGGGGATCGCGTGGTTCTCCGGCTGATGCGGCGGCTGATTGAGGAAATTAGCGTAGACCGCCGAGAGATCAATGGTGGCGGTCGAAGCTCCTCCGCCGCCTCCGGGGGAGATGGCGGCGATCGATCGGCTATTATTATTATTAGATTGCGGCGCGGCCCGTGTGGATTTCCCTCTCCTGGTCTTCCGACAGCCGCCGCCGATGGGGACGTTGCGGAGCGAGCCGCCTTTGGTCCAGTAGCGGCGGCAGCCCTTGCAGAAGTAGCGCGGCTGGGTTAAGCTGTAGTTGTTGTAGTAGCAGAATTTGGTGTTGGAGGAGCCGCAGCGAGGGCACGCCGGCGATAGCTCGGTGTTAGGCTTCCATCCTCTTTCCATCCCAATACATATATACTCATGGGTTAGTTAGAGGAAGAGGCTTCTCTCTCTCTATAATCGTATAAAATGAACTCAATGAAGGGAGTTGTTGAGACCTTGCTAAGTAAATATGATGTATACGCGGGAGAGGTGACTTCAACCGAGGCGGAGGCGGAGGCGAATGCTCGGTGTCGGTGTTAGGGATTGGTGGGGTGAGGGAGTGTGGTGGGGGCAAAGGCCTCGAGAGGGCCAATGGGATTGCGTTCTACAACAGACAGGTTGGGGTAAAATAAGAATATAAATTGTAGGATTTGTGATCAACCCTTGTTTTCACAAAATGGAGGGACTGCCATCTCCTCATCTCGTCACTTTATAAGTTCGGAGAGATTTTCATTTGAGTAGAGAGTCAGATTTGGTATTTATCGTTTGAGACGTTCGTTATTTGAGTAGAGAGTCAATATGGTATTTATCGTTCGACACGTTCGTTCAAATATGTCCCATTGTTGAAAAAGTTAGAGGAATGTGTATTCTATTTTTATATATTCCATCCGTCCGTAACACATTGTCCAATTTTATTATTTTGGTCCGTCTATGAAATGTTGTCCACTTTGTTTTTTTTCATTTTTTTGTAAATGGACCTTACTTTCCACTAACTCATTACACTCAGACCAAGTTTATCGGTCATGTGAGCTCGACCGCCAGGTCATCAAACAAATAAAAATAATAATAATTCAAGGTTGCTCTCTCTCCTTGATCGCGGTTGGATTTCATGAGATCACATACCGCTGCTTGTCCTCTTTATCGGCCAATGAGATTGTGTCATTTGGCACAATTTCATTGGTTGATATTATTTTTTTTGTAATTTATATGTCTTTAATATATTATTAAAAAGGGGAGTGATTAATTGCAAGCTCACTCTCTAGTTGCTAACTGATGAGCAAGCAGGTGTGCAGGTGTCGTGTGAAGCAAAGATGTATCCTACTGATCAGGATAGAAACCCCAGCTAAGTCTGAACCTGGCTATCAAAGAAATTCCTCAACCCACTTCTACTGATTAGTATAGTGGAGGTAAGGGTCGAATCCCACAGAGATGATGCGTTTGGGTAATTGTGGTGATATTCTGGAAGGGTTTGGTTAGCTACCACGCTTGGGTTGAGATTCTACCTAGACAGGAATTTAGGGGTGTACTCTACTGACTGGGTGGTGTGAAAGTGAACGACATGTGGCTATGTACGTGAGAGTGGGGGACAAGGTGTTTCAGGGACATGTGGAAAGTAGATGGTTACTATAAAAGGCTAAACGGAATATCAGAGAATAAGAGGCAGTTAGGTGGCTACTCTGTCAGATCTGTAGGGTACCAACATAAAAAGCAAAGGACAAAAGCAAAAAGTAACTAAAAATCAAAGTGATCCCAAACTTGGATGTGGATGTTATCTTCTTCAACAAGAATGCAGAAATCAAACAAACTCAGATTCCATGAATAACATTTTTCAGATTAACAACTTCACAACTCAGATCCACAAATTAGCGCTCTAAAACTCGAAGATCAAACGAACGAAATCAAGAACTACTCATACTGGATGACATGCAAGGTGGCAGAATAACGTAACTCAGATCTCACACTTAAACACTTCGGGAATTAAATCTAAACAACAAACTTAACTAACAACTCAGATCGAACAACTCCAAATGAAATCTGCTTTCAATACTTTGAAAATAATGCAACAACTAGATCTAAGCTACCTAGGCAGAATTAAACAGATTCGAACCGAAAGAGATGCATAAAAACAACTTCATTGCATAAAAACATTTGGATCTAAACAAAACACTTCATAAGATGATAAGTACTGAAAATGCAGCAGATCCAACGAAAGAAAACAAGTAAGGGTTAACTAAGAAAGCGAATAAAGATTGTTTTGCCACTTCGGGCGATGAAACTGTTACGACTACGAGATAGACTGGCTGGAACGATGGAAGGTGAATCTCCGGTGAACTGATGGAACTTCAGGTGACCATGGCTGTGGCGAGGAACGAGAAGATGTAGGACAATGCTGAAGGAAACTGATCTACCGAGAGAAAATGTTCTAATTAAGAGTGGAGTGTGTCGATCCTCTTTTCTCTCTCCAAGTGGCTTCCTTTTATAGGGAGGCCTGCCCTTGATTTTTAGGGTAGACTCTCTTCGTGAAATGTCTCTTTCGCCCTCGTTTGTGTTTGATACTTCTCATCAATCCTTCTTCTCCATCTCGAGCCTTTTCTGGCATGCATCCTGATCAGTATTGCACCCTTCTGGCGCTCTTTTCACCTGAGTTATCCGAAACCCTTCCTACTGACTGGAACCCTTTCCCTGCACACTTTAACAATTGTTTTGCAGATATAATCCAATAAAGCATCTTATACTGACCAGTAACCAAGGCCGAGAACGAGACTCATCAAACTGCTCACACTTAACACATACTTGTCCTCAAGTATGAAGAAACAAGCTAAATAAAAATAATGCGTTGAGTTCGCAAGCTACCTCCCCTCACCGACCTAAGAATCTAAAACTTAAAAGACTCTTTAACACATAGATGACTCACAGAAAACAAAAAATAAGAAAACGGACAAAAGAAAAAAAACTCATAAACACATTACACAAGCTATATTTTCAATCAATCCTCCCCCTTAGGTTGAATTGATCCAGCTATAAACAACTTCGAAATTCTACCACACTCTCCTTCTCTGGCTAGTCTATCCTCTTGTCAAGATCGCCACTCTTATAAACCAAAAGCTAGGTTTGCTTAGTCACTCATTCCTCACTAGAAATGTTAGGACGATTCTCTCAAATTGCTGAACCACAGATGCTTCGGACTCAGATCTCACGTGCGGCTCCTGAAGGGCTTTAAGGCTTGTAATGGGGCTATTGGTTTGTAGTGTTTGGGGTGGGTGTTCCTAAGGCTCTAAGGTTCAAAAACTACTACTTTATTTTGATGTGGAGGAACTGTGTGTATCTGGGCTTTAGGTTGTTGCTTCTCTTTGGCCGGGCGTTTCCTGATATTGACCTCCACTGGTCAGTAGCTTCTTTGTGGCTTCGCCACCCTTATTCATTCTTCCTTCTTTTTGTGGTCAAGTGTTTTCGACCATTTTCTTCAACATATTTTTTTAATGTGGCTTTGCCACCCTTATTCCTTTTTTTTTGGACCCGAAATTTTTCCTGGTCAATTTTCTCCTTACCTCTCGATTTCTTTCTCCAGTTGATTTTTCTTGTACGTCCTCCTGGCCAGTCACCTTCTTGCCTTATGCCTCGCACACACACAGTCCCAATGGGTAGTGGGTTATATCTGGGTATAGATTTGGCTAGAAAGATGGGTTCTAAGGGTGGTTTTTTTTTGCATGGGGGGGGGGGTTCCTAATGCCTTCAGGACTTGCTACAGGCGATCACCTTACCCTAGGCATCATGTGGCAGCCACTCTTTGCTTTTCTTTTTTTTTAATGTTTAGCGGAAAGTGGTTCCACTTTAGGCTTTTAACTCACCATTTTAATAGGGCTTTCACAACTGGCTTCTAATCGGGTTTTTCTTTCATACTTGCATCCTCTAGACTAGCCTGGATCTAAGAAAGGTGGTTTCTACTCTTGTTGTGTTTTATTTCCATCGATCATCTCGCCTTAAGATTGGATCAGTTGAGTTTTAAGTCCGTGTTTTAACACATGTCCTAAAAAAACAAAACTTAACCTAAACTGACTTACTAGGGACTGACTCGACACATGACAACACATATATACAATTATACTGGCCATTATCCCCCCTCCCACTTCATCCTTGCTTGCCTTCACGCAAGTTTAGTGAAGTGGAAAACAGGATGACTAGTATCCAACACATAGAAGCACAAAAAACCAGAAAAAACATAACACATGGAAAACATATTATATATGAAACTTCTCACACTTAGACTATGCAATAGGCTAAGTGGGAGAAGAATAACGAACATAGAGAACACATAGACAATGTGGAACAAGAACTAATATGCAAAACATACTATGTCAAAAACTTCTCACACTTAGACTATGCAATAGGCTAAGTGAGAGAAGGTATATGACTCACATAAAAAAAAACACAAAACAAAGACAACTTCTAATATCCTAAACACATATTACGTTGTAAACTCTCGTCTTCTCACACTTAGACTATGGAATAGGCTAAGTGTTATGAATGAGGGTATA
This sequence comes from Salvia splendens, assembly GCF_004379255.2. NCBI lineage: Eukaryota > Viridiplantae > Streptophyta > Magnoliopsida > Lamiales > Lamiaceae > Salvia > Salvia splendens. Next base: position 22,143,676 of record NC_056035.1, read on the forward strand.
CGCATGCTAAAACATGTACAAAAAAAATAGAAACAACACAACTAAAAAAAAACTCAAGTTTACCGAAAATAAAAAGAAAGCTAACTGGTCAGTTGGTAGGGTCGGTCATCTTCTCCTCTGGATCCTCTTTGGTCAGGAGACTTGTGCAGTTTCCTTCTCGGGTTCCTTTGTTGGTACACATCAGGGGTTTCACTCTTTTTCTTATGATTCTTGAAAGTCCCCTTGATTTTCCTCTTTTCCATGGGCCGCAGACGATGGTTGTTGGGGACCTTGCTCCCGATCAGTTTGGGCACTTGTCCCAACTTCTTGATGATAATGGCCGATAGGACCACCCTGGGCTTCTTGGTCTTCTTCTTTTGCTTTGCTGCACCATTGCCTTTCCTCTTTCTTTCTTGGTTGCATTTTCCTTCTTTATCTTGATTTTCCTGTAAGTCGGTTTCTGGTACTGGTGTCTCTTTCTGGGCAACAGGGATGACAAGTGGATTGTCGATGTTGGCCTCCTATACTGGCTGGGCGAAAGTTGCAGTCGAGTTCTCCCCAGGTTTTGTAGGAGAACCCCCTTCCTGGATAGAAAGGGTCGATGACGGATGTCCAGCAACAGCAGGGGTCTCTGACTTGGTTGTAGCATGTTTTGGATCCTCCCCAGGTTTTGTAGGAGGTCCACTATCTTCCTGGCCAGTATCAGTGTCCTTGCTCTTCTTTTTGTTGCAAGGAGTCTTGTCCTCCCCGCTTGAGATCTCTACAAGATCATGAACCTTGCTGGGCCCCTTCTTTTTCCCAATCCTACGCCCGATGATTCGCCTCGATGCGCGCTTCGGCCCTTGTTTTCTCTCTGCCTTCTTCTCGGCCAGTTGGTGAGCCCCAGTGGCTCTAGCGAATCTTGACTTTTGACAAATAGTCTCTTCAATATCCTGGTCAGTAAGCGTTTGGCTACTAGTTAGATCACACCATCTTGGGTCACTCCTGTTGGGTGGTAGCTTCTTTAAGACCATGGTTGGAGCCTTCTGTCACAATCTTTTCTTCATCCCTTATAATTCCAACTATGTACACCTTTATATTTGTACCGAGTGGAGGTAGCTTTACAGCTTGGATGCAAGGTATGGTCACTTCAAGTTTCCCAAAGATAGACATGTAGTCTACGGGTTCTCCCTCCTTCATCTTTTTTACAAAACAGTAAGGGAATGATTTTTTTCCTTCACCTC